>NC_132914.1:95876945-97105159 GCF_047675955.1 Chlorocebus sabaeus | reverse complement strand
CACGACCTACTGATACTTGTTAGATTCTTGAGAGAAGAAGAAAAAGAATGAAAAAAAAAAAAAAGAGACAACTAACAGTTGTGTAGCTGAAAAAGCATCATCTTTGGAATCTTCCTTGAGCTTCCTCAAGGCAGAATCAATCTCATCCTGCACTACTCACAAAATGTCCTAGTTTTTCATCCTGTGTTCTTCCCTCCTTCCACTTTTTGCCCTCAAAAGAATTCCTAAACATCTATATTTTCAAAGTACTTTGCTAGGCATTGGGGATACAATGGTGAAAAAATAGATGTGGCCTACATTTCCACTGAACTTACAGTTTATTATGGGAACTAGACAATTACATAAAATTGTAATGTGGTATTATGAGTGCTGTGATAAGGAAAATATAGATTAATGTGGAACATCCAGGAAAAACACTAAACTTCAGGGGCCAGGGATGTCTTTATAAATGCAATTATTTTAAGCTAAGATTCGAGATACAGTACATGTTCATGGTTCTGAAAGCATACTGTTTAGACCTACAGAATCACAGGGGAATTTGTTAGAAATGGAAATTCTAGGGCCTAATCTCAGGCTACTGAATCAGAAACTCTGGGGATAGGGCCCAGAAATGTGTTTTTAAACTATCTCAGCAGGTGATTCTTATTCATGCTGAAAATTAACTAGTGGCATATCTATATGGCTAGATTAAGAGTGCTAGGAGTTAGATCCTGCCAGGCAGAGAGACCAGCCTTTGAGACTCCCTGTGGAAGAAAGCAATATGAAATGATTATGAAAGAGTTCAGTATGCCTGGAGCATAGGGTATGAGGTTTGGAAGACAGTTGTGATGGGCAAAGGATGGGATGGAGAGGAAAGCAGGGAGAAAAGATCATCTGGGTTTGTTAAGCCACATTAAATTTTTTTTTTGCTTTTTAATTTTACTTTTAGTTGCATGTAATAATTGTACATATTTAGGGATACAGAGTGATACTTCAGTACATGAAATATAGTATGTAATGACAGGGTAATTAGCATATCTATCACTTCAAACCTTTGTCATTTCTTTGTGTTGGGAACGTTCAAAAATCCTCTCTTCCAGTAATTGAAAATATATAATCAATTATCATTAACTATCATCACCCTACTAAATAATACTAGGACTTCTTCCTCCTATATAGCTGTAATTTTGTAGTCATTCACCCTATCCTTCTCTCCCTGATCCCCTGCCCAGCCTCTCATAACCATAATATTACTCTCTACTTCTATGGGCCCAACATTTTTAGCTCACACATATGTGAGAACATGTGGTATTTATCCTTCAGTTCCTGACTTATTTCACTTAACATAATATTCTCCAGGCCCATCCATGTTGCTGTGAATGACAGGATTTTGTTCTTTTTTATGGCTACATTAAATTGTTTAGATTTCATTTATCATAAATGTTTACAGACAGCCCCCAACTTACAATGATTTAATTTAACAATTTCTCAGCTTTAAAATGGTGTGAAACTGTTGCAATTTTGATATGCTTCAAATTTTGAATCTTGATGTTTTCCCAGGCTAGCGATATGCGGTATATGAGATAGTCAATGCTTTATCATAAAATAGGCTTTGTGTTAAATGGTTTTGCCCAACTCTAAGTTAATGTAAGTGTTGTGAGCATATTTAAAGTAGGCTAGTCTAGGCTATGATGTTTGGTAGGTTAAGTGTGTTTAAATGCATTTTCTTTTCTTTTTTTTTTTTTGAGATGGATTCTCACTCTGTCACCTAGGCTGGAGTGCAGTGGTGCGATCTCAGCTTACTGCATCCTCCACCTTCCTGGTTCAAGCAATTCCCCTGTCTCAGCCTCCTGAGTAGCTGGGATTACAGGTGCCCACCACCATGTCTGGCTAATTTTTTTCTATTTTTAGTAGAGGTGGGGTTTTACCATGTTGGTCAGACTGGTCCTGAACTCCTGGCTTCAGGTGATCCACCCACCTTGGCCTCCCAGAGTGCTGGGATTACAGGCATGAGCCATTGCGCCTGGCCTAAATGCATTTTCAACTTATTGGATACTCAATTTATGGTGGCTTTATCAGGAGGTAACCCTACTGGAAGTCAGGGAGCATCTGTGTTTATACATCTGTCTCTTCAAATAGAATGTGAATATATGAGGGCCAGGATGATATTTCCATACCTCAGAATATCCTTCAGCTACTCTTGGCCTATAATTGGTGTTTAATAAATGCATGCTGATTAAATGAGCTTCTTGCATAGTCACAAACGCCTTGTGAGGTGGGCATTACTTCTCTTATTTTATACTTAAGGAGAGCTAAAGCTAAGAGAAGGTGACATACTAACGTTAACAAAGTCAAATGGCTATTTATTTATTTATTTATTTTTGAGATGGAGTCTCACTCTGTCACCCAGGTTGGAGTGCAGTGGCATGATCTTGGCTCACTACAATCTCTGCCTCCTGAGTTCAAACGATTTTCCTGCCTCAGCCTCCTGAGTAGCTGGGATTACAGGCATGTACCACCACGCGTGGCTAATTTTTGTATTTTTAGTAGAGAAGACGGGGTTTTGCCATGTTGGCCAGGCTGGTCTCAAACTCCTGACCTCAGGTGATCCATCTGCCTCAGCCTCCCAAAGTGTTGGGATTACAGACGTGAGCCGCTGCACCTGGCCCAAATTTCTATTTAGAAGCAGAGGTGTTTTATAATCCCCAAGACAATGGATTTTTCTTTTAGAATCTCTTCTTTATTCCATGTTACCTTTCTGTTAGGGAGGGCTGAGAGTACAGAAAATATGTATGAATATATAAAATGTGAGCATTTTTTTAAAACCTGTAAGCACTCCAAATACAACCGTGCTTTCTTTTTTCTTACTTTGTTTTTCCAGACAGAAAAGGGGAGTGCACTTCATGAAGCAGCTTTGTTTGGAAAGGTGGATGTTGTACGAGTTCTGTTAGAAACAGGTAACTATTGTGATTCTGCATGGAGCTTATCCTGCCAGATACCATTTCTATTTTGGGAATAGACAAAGGAAAACAACACAGTTTTCTTCACAAATCACCCTCTTGTCTTTACTCTGAAATGCAGATATGTATTCATATTATGTAGAACTGAGCTTCAGTATTTAGATAACATTGATATCAATGTGCAACTTCCTTTTTGCAATACATGTTTTAAGTACAAACTTCTTAGTTATTACAATTTTATGCATTTAAGTACTTTAGAGATAAACTGCCAAAAGAAAAAGGAGATTTCTGCCTTCTGTAAGAGAGAGGAATTGATCCTTGAGAAATTGTCACAATTGTTTGGTTTATTGAAGAACATAATAGTTTTTCTATGTTTTATATTGTGAACTACAGTAAACAGAGATTTGAGCTCCCTCTCCTTAAGGTAAATTGTCCTAGTTAGTTCATTAACTGAGTAACTATTGTTAGTAGGCTACAGAAATTTATTTTAAAGGGAACCTTTCAAAGGGAGTGTTTTGAAGGAACGATAAAGTTGGCTTATTTATTTTCACATGTACTTTCTGATTGAAATGAAATAAAACTAAAATTGAGGTCAGATTTGTTTTAAAGATCAAAAGGCAAATTTGATCTTTAAAATTCATGCATGTAAACAACTGATGGAAATTTTTCATGTTATGGAATATAGTGTGTTTATTTTCCTCTAAAAAAATAAAATGAAAAACATTGGCAGACTATTGTATTGTGATTGTATTTGTACACAATTTAACAAAGTTAAAGTTTCATTTATATTTAACTTTGTCATGCAGTGTGGTGTTACAACAAACGATTTGAGGAAACCACCTAAATATTAATATGTGCTGGTCACACATTCCTATGCAAATTTAAACATGTATTTAATAATCTTACAATGGACTAACATTTGGGACCAGATCCTGTAAATTGGCTTTTTTTTTTTTGTGCAATTATGTGTTTGGAAAATTCATAAAATTTTTAGGGCGGTGAAAGCTATTTGCTACGTTAAAATAAGTTTTTTCATACAATATATATTTCCACAACTAAAGTAATAACAGGTGTTTTAGTTACACACTTCAATAAGTTTGCTCATCAAGTGGATGATGAATGTGACTGACAAATACAATCTAGGATAAATAAATATCATGGAGTATTTGACTTTGTATTTGAATAAATTCTATGTGGACAACAGTTCAAAATAATTTCAACTCTATGAATATTCAAGTGTTCTAAGACGGTTCTTATGTTACTTACATGGTACATGATTATAATCTACTAAATATTTTTACCATATTATACAGAGAATATAAATCACATGACCATTATGCTTTAGGAATTCACATTCTAAATCAATAACATTTTTCAGTGTGATAGTGTGCTATTGAGTTAAACAGTTATAACCCAAAGATATCATAGGGTTGGCCGGGCGCCATGGCTCACGCCTGTAATCCCAGCACTTTGGGAGGCCAAGGCGGGCAGATCACGAGGTCAGGAGATCAAGACCATCCTGGCTAACACAGCGAAACCCCATCTCTACTAAAAATACAAAAAAAAAAAAATTAGTTGGGCATGGTGGTGGGCACCTGTAGTCCCAGCTGTTTGGGAGGCTGAGGCAGGAGAATGGCGTGAACCTGGGAGACGAGCTTGAAGTGAGCCGAGATCGTGCCACTGCACTGCAGCCTGGGCGACAGAGCAAGACTCCATCTCAAAAAAAAAAAAAAAAAAAAAAAAAAAAAAAAAAAAAAAAAAAAAAAAAGATACCATAGGGTCCTGAAAAACAATCTTAAGCATTGGGTGGGTGCCCTTTGAGAGTTAACTCCTGATCAAGAATGTTCCTAATCTTTGGTAACAATAGGCCCCTGCCTTCTTTCTTGCTAAAATCTTGTGCGTGTGTGTGTGTATAGAACTTAATTTTTTTTAAATCACTTTTAGTGCTTGGTCTGTATATGTTTGAAATTGCAGCAGTTAGATACTGATAGTATCTTTTAAGAACACTTCAGTGGTGTATATCTAGTGAGTTTTTCTTTTTCTTTCAGGAATTGATGCCAACATAAAGGATAGCTTAGGTAGAACTGTCTTGGACATTCTGAAAGAACATCCATCTCAGAAATCTCTCCAGATTGCAACACTCTTACAAGGTAAACAGTATTGAATGATTGATGAGTTTGCCTTAAAGTTAAGATCAGATTAAAACTGTTATAGTTTTTTTTTGATTTTGAGTTAGTGTTTACTTTTGAACAGACTTACTAGTTTTATTTTTTATGGCAGACTTTTAAACTAAATAATAATATCTTTTAATGTTTTGTTTTTGGTTTTTAACTACTCAGTAAGTATTTTAAAGAAGTTAAAGTGTTTATTTACTCATTTGATATTAGAAGTATTTTTAAAATTCATATATATGTAGTAAATATGTAGTTATGAGCTGGAAGTTAATAAAGCTATAAAGTAGAGATGATTAAGTATTATTTCACATTTGAATAATACTTTGAGTGTTTTCAGAGATTTGCTACTACTTTGGTTTCTATGACCCTATGAAGTAAGATAAGTCAGGCATTATTTTATTTTTGCACATAAGGGAAACTGAGGCTCTGAGAGATTTGATTTGTTCAAATTCATGTATCTTAAGTGGCAGAGCTTATATCTAAATGTTAGATTATCAATAATAACAAAAATTGTATTTAGCCAAAAGAATACAGATTATTTCCTTCCTAATCCAATGGTATAAAATAACTCAGTCTTACTAGCCTTAGTTTCTGGTAAAAGTCATTTAAGTACATTTGTTGTTAGTGGCAGTCATTAGCTCTATTGAAGGTTTAACAACTATCTAGGTATGATTTTTGTTATTTGCAGTTTGCATACTTCACCACTTGAACTAAAACTTTTATTAAAAATTAGATTTAAATGCTTTCCTTTCCTGTTTGATGATTAGGCCTGTCACATAGCATGTTACTTAAAAACCCCAGATGTTTTTTCTCTCCTTTAGCTCCTACCCTGTTCAGCAGTGATTATTTCCTACACTTGTTATGGATTGGCTGCAAGTATGACAGAGGAGGGTGGTGAGATAGGTTTTATTAGGTGTCAGCTGGGAAGCTGAAGAACAGCATTATTCTGCAGGGAGGTAAATGAATTAAAACCAAGTCAGGCAGGGAACATGTAGATACAGTAGTCAACAAAAGCCAAGGAGGAGTATAAAGAATAGAAGCACAATATGCGGCCATTGTCCTCTCTTCTCTATTTCCAAAACATTTCAGGGAAGTTCAGGCCCCTACAGTTTTCTTATCAATAAAGAAGTTAATTGCAAGTCAAATGCATGCAGAGATGAATCAGAGAAGAATCCAATCATAGCCTTTTATATAAATTAAAATTAAATTGAATAAAAGCTAAAAAATAAGAGTGGCACATACTATTTTTATCAGTCTTCTCCCTCTAGACGCTTTGCATTTCATATTGGATTTTGAGTCTCACTGAATTTTGTTTTTGTGTGTGTGCGTGTTTTTTTTTTTTTTTGAGAGGGAGTTTTGCTCTTGTTGCCCAGTCTGGAGTGCAGCGGTGCGATCTTGGCTGACTGCAATGTCCACCTCCTGGGTTCAAGTGATTCTTCTACCTCGGCCTCCCAAGTAGCTGGGATTATAGGCACTTGCCACCATGTCCGGCTACTTTTTGTATTTTTAGTAGAGAGGGGATTTTACCACATTGGCCAGTCTGGTCTTGAACTCTTGACCTCAGGTGATCCAGCCACCTTGTCCTCTTAAAGTGCTGGGATTACAGGCAGGAGCCACGGTGCCCAGCCTCTCACTGAACGTTTTTGTTTTTTTTTTTTTTTTGAGACGGAGTCTTGCTCTGTCACCCAGGCTGGAGTGAAGGGGCACCCTCTGGGCTCACTGCAAGCTCCACCTCCCGGGTTCATGCCATTCTCCTGCCTCAGCCTCCCGAGTAGCTGGGACTACAGGTGGCCACCACCTTGCCCGGCTAGTTTTTTAAAATATTTTTACTAGAGACGGGGTTTCACCATGTTAACCAGGATGATCTCGATCTTCTGATCTCGTGGTCCACCCGCCTCGGCCTCCCAAAGTGCTGGGATTACAGGAGTGAGCCACTGCACCTGGCCACCTCTCACTGAACTTTTAAAAACTGAAGCATGTGTGTAATATGTCTTTTGGGAAAAGCAAAATAAATGTCACTCACTAGAAAAGGGGGTGTGACATAATCATGGACTTTTTAAAAACATACTGCATTGGTTTATCTAAGATGAAGTGTTGTTACATAGGAGTAACTATCTTTGCTCTCCTAAATGGTCAAGATTAATTAGGTATGTTAATTTGTGACAGGGCATACAGGATACAGGACATCTTTGAAGTTCTCTAATTATTGGCAAATTTCAGAATGTGAACACATCATCTCTGTTCTTTGCATTCCTGGATTTCCCTGGTAGAAATTATTTAAATGGTATGAGGACATACTTGTTTGGCATGAGAGTGCAAATTTTCTTTATTAGATTTTAAGAAAAAGATTCTTGAATAAAGAAGTATAAGCAAATGATCTGTATGAAAAGAGATCTGTTAATTTAATCTTTATACAGAGGTTACACACTAGCCACTTGTGGGCTGACTGCTTTGGCACATAGCACACATGCTTTGTTTATATAACATATTTTGAGCCCACATTGTGTTTCCATAAAAATTGGATTAGCTGTTAACATTTAAAAAGCTAGAATTTGGCTGGGCGCGGTGCCTCACGCCTGTAATCCCAGCACTTTGGGAAGCTGAGGTGGGCGGATCACGAGGTCAGGAGTTCGAGATCAGCCTGGCCAACATGGTGAAACCCTGTCTCTACTAAAAATACAAAAAAAATTAGCCGGGTGTGGTGGCACGTGTCTGTAGTCTCAGCTACTTCAGGGGGCTAAGGCAGGAGAATGGCTTAAACCAGGGAGGTGGAGCTTGCAGTGAGCCGAGGTCACACCACTGAACTCCAGCCTGGGCGACAGAGTGACTCTATCTCAAAAAAAAAAAAAAAAAAAAAAAAAAAAAAAATCTGGAATTTTAGCTCAAACTCTGGAGTTTTGGTTTCTCTAAAAGAGGTTTTATTTCAGGGATGAACTTTAGATTGGTCATTTTTTCTCTGGTTAAACATGGTCTGTGAGGCTGAATATTGGTTAACATTTATTTCTACATCATATGCTGTTTTCTTTGTGATTAAGAGAAAAGCGAGATGTTTTCTTGTCTTATATTTATCTGGCTTTGCCACCTATTAGCTGAATGAACATGGACAAGTTAATAATATTCCCCCTTTACTTGTAATCTTTAAAACTTAGATCGTGCTTGTGTCATAGTTTTGTAAGGATTAGATGAGTTAATGTATACAAAATACTTAGAACAATGCTGAGTCCATAGTAAGCAATATTTAAGTTTAAGCTGCTATTCCTAATATTATATTTATATCAAAACTGGAAAAATGAAAAATAGGCTGAGTATAGGACATTACTTAAAGAATAATGGCAATGAACATTATTTCTTTGTGGAAATAAAGTTAATATGCAAATTGTACTTATCTTACAAGATTACAGCATCATTTTAAAATGAACTTATTCCATTTCATTCAATTATGTTACCTGGCTGGTTGTGGTGTCCATCTGAATTTGACATTCCTGTTTGAGGGTTTAAATCTATTCAAAGCATTTTTCAGACAGTTTAAAATCTTCAGATGGAAGTAAGGAGAACAAGAAGTTTATTGTATCTTCAATAGGTGAATTTATTTTTAAGGAAAGAATGTTTTAAGTTTAGTTTTTAGAAGAAAGGGGTTCAAGAGTTTCTCCCAAATAATCTGGTGTCTTTTTTTTTTAATTAAAACTTTAAGGTCATCATGATGCTCTTTTGACATGTTTGGTTTTTTGAAGTTCTTTTGAAAACTTAGGATATGAGAAAATAAATGCAAAACTGATCACCAGAAGTAAAACATAAAATGTACTGGTTTTAAAATAAATGAATTCAAGTATGTAATCTCAAAAATGTATACACACAGAGTATTTAGAAGGTGTGGGAAGATCTACAGTCCTTGAAGAGCCTGTGCAGGAAGATGCAACACAAGAAACACACATTTCATCTCCTGTTGAGTCTCCCACCCAAAAGACCAAAAGTGAGTACCTAATTATAAAGCCCTGGAAACCATACTAGACTTGTATGTACAGTTGTGAAAATTTCAAGTCTAATAGGTTATATCCTATACTCTATATTTCATCCATTTATAAGAGCTCCTGTTACTGGTTAGGGCTTCTCAGCCCTGAGATGCAGCAGTGAGCAAAGCAGAAAACCAAGCCTGCTGTAATGAAGTTTATCTGGAGTATATATTTCTTAGATGTGTTTTTTTCTTAAATGTGTTTTTCCACAGCTTTATTGAGGTACACTTGGCAAATGAAAATTGTATATATTTACAGTGTACAGTTTGATATATACTTTGTGGAATAACTGCCAAAATCAACTAATCAACATAGCCATCATCTCATATAGTTTTTTTTTGTTTGTTTTTTTGTGGAGAGAACACTTAAGATAACTCTCTTAGTAAGTTTCAGGTATACAATAGAATATTATTAACTATAGTCACCATGCTGTATTTTAAATCTCCAGAATTTATTAATCCCTCGTAACTGAACCTTAATACCCTTTGATCAACACTTTCTCATCTCCTTCACTCCCCAGCCCCTGGCAATCACCATTCTACTCTCTGTTTTATGACTTTGACTTTTTTAGATTCCACATGTGAGATCATGCAGTATTTGTCTGTCTGTACCTGGTTCATCTCACTTAGCATAATGCCCTCTAGGTTCATCCATGTTGTTACAAATGGCAGGATCTCCTTCTTTTTTAAGGCTGAATAATAGTCCATTGTTTATGTAGTATGTATATAAATGTACACACCCACTGCATTTTCTTTATCTATTCATCTGACAGTGGATTTGTTTTCATGTCTTGGCTGTTCTGAAGAATGCCATAATGAACAGAAGTATTGGGGGAACCCGACCCCAATATTTCAATGTAGGTGCTTTCTGTTTTCCCTAAGTGTCGGCCAGTCTGAGAAAGATAAAGAGAAGGAGTACAAAGAGAGGAATTTTACAGCTGGGCCGCCAGGGGTGACATCACATATCGGTAGGTCCATGATGTCCGCCTGAACCACAAAACCAGCAAGTTTTTATTAGGGATTTCAAAAGAGGAGGGAGTGGACGAACAGGGAGTAGGTCACAAAGATCACATGCTTCAAAGGGCAGAAGGCAGAGCAAAGATCACATGCTTCAGAGGAAACAGGGCATGGGAAAAAGCAAAGATCACAAGGCAAAGGGCAAAATTAGAATTACTGATGAGGGTCTATGTTCAGCTGTGTACATATTGTCTTGATAAACATCTTAAACAACAGAAAACAGGGTTTGAGAGCAGAGAACTGGTCTGACCTCAAATTTATCAGGGTGGGATTTTTTCCCCACCCTAATAAGCCTGAGGGTACTGCAGGAGACCAGGGCGTATTTCAGTCCTTATCTCAACTGCATAAGACAGACACTCCCAGAGTTGCTGTTTATAGACCTCCCCCCAGGAATGCAATTCTTTTCCTAGGGTCTTAATATTTAAAATTCCTTGCTAGGAAAAGAATTTAGCGATATCTCTCCTACTTACACATCCATTTATAGGCTCACTGCAAGAAGAAAAATATGGCTCTATTCTGCCCGACCCCACAGGCAGTCTGACCTTATGGTTGTCTTCCCTTGTTCCCTAAAATCGCTGTTATTCTGTTGTTTTTCAAGGTGCACTGATTTCGTATTGTTCAAACACACATGTTTTGCAATCAATTTGTACAGTTAACACAATAGTGGTCCTGAGGTGACATACATTCTCAGCTTATGAAGATAATAGGATTAAGAGATTAAAATAAAGACAGGTATAGGAAATTAAAAGAGTATTATTTGGGAACTGATAAATATCTATGAAATCTTCACAATTTATGTTCCTCTGCCATGGCTCCAGCTGGTCCCTCCGTTCAGGGTCCCTGACTTCCCACAACACAAAAGGGTGCAGATATCTTTTCATGATACTAGTTTCATTTACTTTGAATAAGCACCCCAAAGTGGGATTACTGAATCATATGATAATTCTATTTTTAATTTTTTGAGGAATCTCCATGCTGTTTTCCATAGTGGCTGTACCATTTTACATTCCCACTGACAGCATACAGGCTTCCCTTTCTCCACATCCTCAGCAACACCTCCTATCTTTTGTCTTTTTGAGAATAGCCACTCTAGTGGATGTGAGGTGATAACCCATTGTGGCTTTGATTTACATTTCCCTGATAATTAGTGATGTTGAGCACCTTTTCATATACCTTGGGTCATTTATGTGCCTTTTTTTGAAGAAATGTCTATTTGGGTCCTTAGCCCATTTTAAAATTAGGTTATTTGTGTTTTTGCTATTGAGTTATGTGAATTCCTTTTGTATTTTGTGTATTAACCGCTTACCAGATCTATGGTTTGCAAATATTTTCTCCCATTCCTTAAGTTATCTTTTTAGTCTGTTGATTATTTCATTTGCAGTGCAGAAGCTTTTTAGTTTGATCCAATCCTGTGTGTTCATTTTTGCTTTTGTTCATATCCAAGAAATCATTGTCCAAACCAATATCAAGTTTTTTCCCTATGTTTTCTTCTAGGAGTTTCATATTTTCAGGTCTTAATGTTCCAGTCTTTATCCCATTTGTGTTGATTTTTACAGAGGGGATGAGATAAGGGTCATATTTTATTCTTTTGCATGTGGACATCCACTTTTCCAACACTATTTATTGAAGAGACTATCTTTTCCACATTTTGTGTTCTTGGAACCCTTGTAAAGAGCTACAGTAATCAAAACAGTATGGTACAGGCATGAAAACAGACATATACACCAATAAAAGAGAATACAGCCCAGAAATAAATCCATGCATCTATAGTCAGCTGATCTTAAATATGTTTTTAAGTCAGAATAAAAATATTAAAATATTTTTAAATTAAAATTAATATAAAAATTAATTAAAATTAATATAAAAATATTAAAATCTGGATTGTAACTGCTGGAAATTTTTTTCAGAATAAGTTACAGGTATAAGATACCTTTCTGAGACTGTTTAGAGATGTGCATATTTTCATGTAATCTACAAAATCTTCATGTTTGACAGATGATGTATATTATTTATATTATTTATCTATTTCTTTTGTGTTTTTACTTTATATCATATACCATAATTCTTAATTAATTCATAATTACTGATTACCTATATTATTATTTGTTTAAATAACTTGTACTATTTCTGTTTATTGAACCTAGGAAGAAAGTTTTCAGCAGCATTTCAAATTTGCTAATGAATTCTGTTAGTGAAGTAAAATACCAATGAAAGATTATGGAAATTAAATCCTATAATAAGTGAAGCTTTGGGAATTGTAATTCTAGATGCTTTTATGTACTATGTATACATAACCTTACAATAATTATTTGTATTTTGAAAAAGAATAAAAATAGGCAAAATTATAATCTCTTTTGTCCATTAATGTTGTTGTACTAATTATGGTTGAGTACCTTATTTTCAGCAGAACAGTGTCTGACTGCTTAATCTTGTTGCATTTTGAGTTCTATCACCATAGCAGTCATATTTTTATTGCTTAACAGTAAGTTTTAACAATAACCTTTCTTGAAACTTCTGAAAAACTTATTCTCATAGGTGAAACCGTCACTGGAGAATTATCAAAACTCTTGGATGAAATAAAACTCTGTCAAGAAAAGGATTATTCGTTTGAAGACTTGTGCCACACAATATCAGACCACTACTTAGATAATTTGAGCAAGATTTCAGAGGAAGAACTTGGGAAAAATGGAAGCCAGAGTGTAGTAAGTAAGGCGGGGGGAAATGAAGACAATGTGTCTGCCTTTTCCAGTTCAGTATGTACACCTAAGAGGCATGGGACGTGGCGCATTATCAGATTCCACCACTGTAAGATGTCAGTTTCCTTATTGCACTTTTCCTGACGTTCTTTGGGGTTTTACTCTCAGTGTGTGTGTAGGGGAAGGAGTGCTTTGACAGATCACTTGATGATCTCTCTACTGTTAGACTCTTTCTTAAACACATGGATTTTTAGTAGTGTTGTTGTTGTTGTTGTATTCCTTAGTTTTACTGGGCATAATGATGTTGGTTCCCAAAAAAAGATGAAAACCTTCCTTTTGACTGTCTTCCCTATTTTCTCTATGAACTCAGTCTAACAGAGCAGAGCCACACGTATGGTTTCCTCACTTCCTCCTTAAGTCATAGTAGGAGAGAAATATGGAAAGTTCAGTCTGCATATTTTTATAATATGCAAATCCCAAGAGGTTTCTCTTCAATAAGCTCAGAATCTTAAGCATGAGTTAGTTCCTGTGACAACCCCTTATGATAGTGTTCTTTGAAAATATTGTCATATAAAATATTAAAGATTATATGAGGCAGAAAAGCAGATGATATAGTTGAGTAAGAGTGAGTATTTCTATTTATTAGGAATAAGAGTTTACAAAGAGGAAAGAGGGGAGATAAGATTAGAAGGATAGATTGAGGTCAGGCCATGGGTGATTCTGGCTCATTTGAATTTTTATATGACCACAATAGCAAGAAAAACTATAGAGAATAAATCAGTTTAATATTAAGATTTGTAAGCCTACTTTTTGTCCTGTACAGGAAGGATTTATAGTATATGCTGGTATTAAAGGAAATACATTATTCTGATAAGAAATCTTTTGTCACTTTTAGAACTTAATTTGTTACAGATATATCATACTTTATTCAAAAACCGGTAATAGAGTGAACTGTGTTAAGTATGTCATATTATTTGTGAAAACTAAAAAAAACTTGCTAAGTATAGTGACTGTCCATTACGAGAACATTTACTTAATTTAGTTACTTAAAGTAAGCTGTGACACTGTTTCCTGGGATAGCACTTGCTAATCTAGTTCCATGGCTAGTCCTACCTCCTAGGCCTGCTTTTTTTGTTTCATTTTGTTTTTGTGCTTCACTTTCTCTTGCAAAAACATCCTATTATTGGCCCCAATAAAAATTCTTCATGAATAACTATGACCAGTTGTATATGTACTGAGGTTTTAAATACCTGTAGGTTTTACCAAATGAAATTTTTATATTAATGAAATATTTATAGTAGTAACTTTAATGTTGGGATAAAATCCTCTGTTAAAATATCTGAAACAGGTGTATGCTATCTCTAGATTACCAATCAGTTACATTTTAATATTTCCTTGAAAGTTAGTTAGAAGTTAAAACTTATTTGTTCTATATAAACAATACATAGTATTTACTTTTTTAGATCCATCCCCAAATATTTATCTAAACTGGTAGCTTCTGGCCTTCTACTTGTAAAACCACAGATATTCTGAAAGCCCTAATTTTTTAGACCAGGATCTCCAAACTTTTTTGTTGTACATACCATTAGTAAACAAATTTTGAGCAAATATCCCTGATTATTTCTAAATTATATATATATATAGAGAGAGAGAGAGAGAGAGAGAGAGAGAGAGACTACATTTCTAGTAATATTTGATGTAACTTATGAGACATACACAACAAAAGAAATTCAAATTGAGGAAGGTAGAGAATAAGTGTAAAACAGGAGCTCTAATTATTTTTCGTTTACTCAGTGAATATCTTGTATGTCCTGGGATCTGTATGTGCTGCTTGGAGACCATGATTCAAGCTTCTGTCTTTCAGGAAGTGATGGCAAAGACTTTTAACTTTGAGAGACTGACAGTAGTTTGGGGAAAAGATGTTCAAGGTTTTCTGTAAGCCAAAGACTATATTGTGATAGTGGCAAGAAAGAAATTAATACTCATAAATTGAGCGTTAAGGTTTTGAAATCTGAGCTTATACTTTTCTAACACCACTCCTCATTCCTGTGACAAACCTTCACAATAGTGTTCTTTGAAAATATTTCCCTATAAAATGTTAAAGATTTTATGGAGGCAGAAAAGCAGATGGTATATATGAGTAAAAGCAAATAATTCTGTTTATTTGGAAGAATAGAGTTTACAAAGGGGAAAGATGAGAGATAAGATTAGAAGTCTAGTTTGAGGTTAGGTGGTGGATGATTTTGAATGTCAGGCTAAGAATTTTGGTATTTATTATTTTAAGAAATGAGAAAAATCTAAAGGATTTTGGGCAGATAAAAGACATAATTGGAACTGACCTTTCAGAAAATGAGTCTGATAGAGACCTGTTAATGAATGTTTAAAAAGTAATCAAATTACTTTGACACTTTTCTGTAGCCTTTGTTTTATTTGAATTCATTCCATGTTTTGTTGAATATTTGTTTCTATTCATCAAAAAAGTTTTTTTTTCCAGAATATCGCTTCAATTATACTCTCACATGATACAAAAAGTTTAGTCAAGTATAGGTCACCTAATACAGATGGTTCTTATCATGTTTTGAGTTGTGGGGTTTATAATAGACATGGTTCTTGACTTCAAGTGATTCAAAACACCTGTCCTAAGGAGACTTCAGTCATAGTGTGCAGACTATAACTGAAGACTAATATATAAAACACTGAATAAATAAGAACTGACACTCGGTTTTTGCTATTTGCTACTCTAATGCTTTACATGATTTAAGTCACTTACTAAGTAATTCTTACAATATGGATTTAGAAAATGACTTAGCTGCCAAGCGGCAGAGTGAGGATTCAAACTCCAAGCCAATGTTTTTAATTCTCAGCCACATTTCTCATAGTATGCTACCTTGTGGCCAAAGGAATTTTTAAAAGGGAGATATCAGTGAATACTTACAGATATTCATTGAAGTCTTTGTGGAGGTAGGGAGAGACTAAGCTGTGTCTTGGTGAAAGGGGAGCTGTGTTTTTCACTTTAGTTGGAACAAATGATTGAGAAAGGATTCCATCCTGAAGAAACAATATATGCAAAAGCACAGAGGTAAGAATTAGTGCATAATTTGAGAATGATTCACGATGAGAGTTTGTTTTGGAAAGTAGTAGGAAATAAAGTTGGATAAGTAATGATAATACCTCAATTTATGGAACACTTGTATTGACTGATTTAACGCTCACAATAACCCTGTGAAAAGGATAGTATTATTTCTATGACTTTCCCAGTTTCACGCAGCAGTTATAGAGCCAAGAACACAGACATTCTGGAGCTTGCCACTCAACTTGCCACTCAACTCTATTATCAGAGAACAAAGGCAGCTAAGTAGATTGGGAGGCTAGTCAGAAGTTTAAAATTGATGCTGACAGTAAACTCTTGAGTAGAAGAGTTCTCCTGAAAGTGACATTTTTGGAAAATAAAAGTGGTAGTTGTATGTTGGTTGATCAGGGAGAGGCTCAAACAATGGTTCTCAGCCATAGTTGTACATTAGATTTACCTAGAGAGGCTCTAAGAAAATGAATACCCATGCCCTCAGATTCCAGTCCAGACCAACTAAATCAAAATAATTTTGAGTAGCTCTGAGCATTATTCTTGGAAAAGCTTCTCAGGTTATTCTAACATGCATATGATTGGTCTAGGGAGCCAAAAATCAGCCAAGATCTTACTGAGGTAATTCATGTCTGAGATGCTGAGTCAGAACTGAGGTCTTGATAACACCACAAAACAATTTTTTCAGATAGAACAAATCTCGTAGATCTTAATATCCAGTCTACTGTTCCAACTCCCCAGTGTAAGAGCTTCTAAAAGTCTCTTGAATTAGGGATTATTTATGCTATAACAAATTAGCATAGATTGGGTGGCTTGAAAAAAACCAGCATTTATTTCTCACAGTTCTGGAGTCTGAGAAGCCCAAGATCAAGGTATCCAGCAGAGCTGGCAGCTGGTGAGGGTCTGCCTCCTGGTTTGAAGAGGGCTGTCTTCTGGTTGTATCTTCATGTGGCAAAGAACAGAGGGGGAAAAAGCAGGTTCTCCTGATGTGTTTTTTTTCTTTTTTCTCTTCTTTTTTTTTGAGATGGAGTCTTGCTCTGTCGCCAGACTGGAGTGCAGCAGCGCGATCTTGGCTCACTGCACTCTGCCTCCTGGGTTCAAGTGGTTCCCCTGCCTCAGCCTCCCAAGTAGCTGGGACTACAGGCACATGCCACCATGCCCGGCTAATTTTTTATATTTTAGTAGCAAGGGGTTTCACCATGTTGGCCAGGATGGTCTCGATCTCCTGACCTCATGATCCTCCTGCCTTGGACTTCCAAAGTGCTGGAATTACAGGCATGAGCCACTGTGCCTGGCCCTGCTGATGTTTTTTTATATGGACACTAGCACATCATAAGGGGTTATGATCTGATGACCTCCCAACACCCTCTCCCTAATACTATCACATTGGGGGTTAGGATTTCAACATATGAACTTGGAGGGGACACCGACATGAGGTCCATAGCAAGGAGGCTTTCAGTTTATCGTTAAGGAAAATCCAAACTGCATTCAAACCACAGTCCTCAATTATAACATTTCTATGTTATATTGGAATATTAAATGTGGAAAACATTTCTGTATGTCTGTTATTTATATTACTGGTTAAATGATGAGCATTTGGGTTCAGTTAAAATTTAATTTCATAGGATATGAAACATCCAAATTGCTTATTGTAATATGACAAGTAATTCCAAAAGTTATTTAGGAGAAATAAAAATGTAAGGAAATATGTTTTGTAGCATCCATATTATTAATTAATGTATTTTACATATTAATGACGTGATTTGAGCTTTGGAAGTATTTTACCTATATTCTTAGTTCAGTTTAACTTTTGTTGCCTCTTTTCTTCCAATAGAGGGCACTCCGATTCAGTAATTTCAAATACAAAACCAGCCATCTTACGTAAGAACTTTTATTTTTGAATCGGAGATTTTTGTTTCTTTTAAAATATTAGCTGTAATGTGGTAGTTTGAACATTTTTACTAATATAAGTTAAAAATTAAATTCTTATTATGATTGAATGTATTCAATTGGAGGTTTTGCATGTAATATAAAGGCTAGCTCAAGTTAAAATTACATTTTGTCTTGCATATATTTTAATTCAAAAGTCAGTCTGTTCTATATACTCTCATAATATGCATCTGAAACCATTTGCTAAGTTGAATTAGGACATTATATAATCTGGAATGTAAATTTTGAAGAAATATAAATATCCTAACATTCTTTACCAACCCATGAAATTTAGGTTTTCGAAAGAATGTAAAATAATCCGAAAAAATTTTCTATTCTCTTTATGTTTTCTCAAGCCTTATATTAATGTTTTTTCCTTCATGTGTATGAACAATCTATACAATTTTAAATGTGAACACAGCATGCCATGGAGAAATTTGATGATAAAGATCATTAGAGCAGATTTCAGAATCGAGGTACCAAGAAAACTTTTTTTTTAAACATTTGTAATAGAACATTACCTCATCAGCCTGTGTCTTTAAGAAGTAAATAAGGAGCTTAAGGGATGAAATGTGTTACATATTTTTTTTTTTCTCCTGAGGGAGAACATAGACACAAACAGCATCTAAAGCTTCTGGTTTGAAAGGGGGTGCATTGGCAGGTTTTGTGCAATTTCGTTCAGCCACTATGTCTCTTTTCTGTTATTTTCTTTTCTTTTCCAATGCAAGATACTAAATTACATGTCAGCCTGATGAAGTGTGAGATATTTTATATTAGTATTTTAAGGTTTCAAGATTTACCTTGAAGGATTTTCAGTTTAATTAATTAATTAATTAATTTTTATGCTGAGCTATCCTTGAGAATACTCTCTGGGCATGAGGTCCCTACTTTTGGAAAATATATTTAATTTAGTTCTAAAATTCATCAAGTTTTAAAGTTCATTAGAGTCAGATTAGATTGCCTAAAAACCAAATGGTGTTTCTGAAACAAAGTTTATCTTCAAACACATTCTAACCCAGTTTCTAGAGCTTATTATCAGGAATGCATCAATTTCAGAATTTGGAGAGAACTTTGCAGCTATCTTACCCAATTTCCATTAGATTTAGAGAAACTTGGGAGGCTAATTTTTTGAAATGTAAATAGAGGCTTCTTCTTATAGGAACATAACTGATTCTTTAACATATATAATTTTTTATAGTGGTGCTAAATCTTAAGCAGTGATACACAATGTTCAGAAGAACATTCTAACCTGAACAATTTATATCTTATGTAGTTGAACAGACCTTTTGGATGTGGTGACTCAAGGTGATTCACCCAAGGTTTGAATTCTCCTAACAGATTTTGCAAGAATTAGCGAATGTAGAACTAGGATCCTGTTGACCTGCATTTATACTTTGAAAACAATACCGTTAACCACACATATGTACTGTATGTACATTAATGGAAAAATCCAGAATCAGAAGGGTAAGATTTTTGTCCCTACCCTCACCTCAGGAAGAACTTTTTATATCCTTAGGAAATCTAGGAAGTCCTTGAGAAAATGGCTAGTAGAATAAAAGAGTCATTTTTCTGAACTTCTAGCACACTTGCTTTTTACCATTCACGATACATCTCTTTCTGCCTTGCCTTGTAGGTGTATATGTTTTACATTACTTCTTATATACTCATTGACAGTAGGTTTATTATTAGATTGATCTCTGTAGTCACATCCTGCCTAACACAGTGCCTTGAATGTAGTGGTCTCTCAGTGAAAGTTCATTGACTGAATAAATGCATAAAAAGGCAAAGACTGCATATAAAAGTGCATATGTTCTTGCAAATTAACCATTATCATTGCAAAATGCGTTTAATTATTTGGAGATGAATTACAGAGACCAAAGTAGAGGTTTTTCCCAGCAATCATGGTGGGAATCTCAACTGTGTTTTTAGGAAGATAACTTAGTCTAGCAGTTAAGAGCATGAGATTGTGAGTCCTACAGATTTGGGTTTACAATTCTGTTCTGCAACTTACTAGCAGGGTGACCTTTGGAAGTTACTTGATTTTCTTCATCGGTTAAAAAAATTTTACTCTGACTTTCTGTCAGCCATAGAAAAGAGCTATTTTGTTCTCTTTTGTGTTGCTGAAGAGATCTTGAGTTTTATGTTTCACAGACTTTGTCCAATTTTGTCCAGGCTTTCTAAGTAGTCACAAAATGTCAATGTAGAGGGGATTTCTCTACTGAAAAGTGAAATATTTTGTTCTTGGATTGATCTGAGTCAATATTTTACTTGGAAAAAACCATATCTATTCTAATCAGCTTCGTAAAAGTTAGGGAGGAATAGCAAATATGACAAATAATTGAACTTATATGAAAAATTATCTCAATAGGCTGAAATCTTGGCTCGAGGTAAAAACATAAAATTCAGTGGGAGTTAGTATAAAATCTTAGACTCCTTAAAAATCAATGGTATAAATACAAGATGGGGGAGATTTAATGTCAGGGAGTAGTTCACACAAAAGTTTTGGGGTATATAAATGACTACAACTGCTACGTGAACCAGCAGTGAGATGTAGCTACTAAAAAAATCAGTAAACAGTGACCAAACTATGATATCTGAAAATAATTGTAACACTAGAAGCTAACATTTACTAAGTACTAAATTTTCACTACATGCTAGGCATTGTGTAAACATGTTAAAAATCATTATCTCCTTTATTCCTGACAACAATCCCATGAAGTAGGTTTTATTATCCTCAGTGTGGGAATCAGGAGTAAAGTAAGTTGCCCAAAAGGTAAATCTGGGGGATCTGAATGTAGGTCCAATGTCTTACAAGTAGATCATTCTGTCTTTCATCACTATTTTCCAGATTGACCATCTCTTACCTTTTCATCATTCCTGCCAGTTTGTGGATTCAGACCATCATTTCCTTTCACCTGAGTTATTTCAAGAGCCTCCTACCCTGTCCACCCACTTGTAGTCTCTTCTCTTCATCTGCTTGTATTTACTCTGAGCAGTGCTGCCAAGTCAGTATGCCTTAAGTGCCATTCTGGTCACGTCATTTTCCTACTCAAAACTAGCCCTGGTCCTCACTGCAAATGTGAACTAGAAACTTCTAACTCAGGCATTCAAGACCCTTCATTTCTAGCTTCATCTTATTTTTCCAGCTTTATTTGCTAGTAATGTCTTAGCTAAATATATTTTAGTAAAATGGATTATTCTTGGCTGAGCACGGTGGCTCATGTCTGTAATCTCAGCACTTTGGGAGGCTGAGACTGGAGGATCACCTGAGGTCGGGAGTTAGAGACCAGTCTGGCTAACATGGTGAAACCCCGTCTTTACTAAAAATACAAAAACTAGCCAGGCCTGGTGGTGTGCGCCTGTCATCCCAGCTACTTGGGAGGCTGAGGCCGGAGAATTGCTTGAACCCAGGAGGTGGAGGTTGCAGTGAGCCAAGGTGGCACCACTGCACTCCAGCCTGGACGACAAGAGTGAAACTCTGTCTCTAAATAAATAAATAAATAAATAAATAAATAAAATGGATTGCTCTCAAACATGTCTGTCTTTCTTATTGTCCATGTTCATGTTTTGTCTATATATATTTTCCCTACCATCTCTACTTATTGAAAACTATCCCTCACAAAACCTGTTTTGATCCTTCTATTTAGATCTATTTGCATAATTATGCTGCTTTTTATTAATTATGCATGAATCATCTTTTTTGGCTTTGCCTATAAACTCCTTGAAGACAGCAAAAATATTAATCTCTGCATAGTTCCTCACTCACATGCTTAGCAAACATTTATTGAATTGATAGGACAGGTCATGGGCATAAAAACATCTGTTTGATACCTGTATTTTGGTATTGACATATGAGAAAGATTCTAACATGGAGTATTTATGATCTGTGAAAAACTTCCCCTGTTGGTTGATTTTTCAAATAATGAATACCTCATCAGTTTCTTTGAAGATGAAATAAAATACCCTGATAAACTATATTATTGACTTCACAATATATCACTAGCATCTTAGGTCAAATTATATTTTTCTTAAGTGATAGTACATCTCTCTCACTGATGACAAGGATATCATGTGTTACAAATACCATGTTTAATTCCCGGTAACATATACGAAGGAAGTATATGAATATAGGAAATATGTCTGATTATATTATTAATTTTTGAATTCCTAAATATGTGATAAACATTTTTGAATTAATCCTTGTTATTCCTTCTGTAGTATTGAGATGGGGCTATTTTGTTTCTTTTTTTTTTTTTTTTTTCCAGCTTTTATTTTAGGTTCAGTGAGGTACATATGCAGGTTTGTTACATGGGTAAATTGTGTGTCACTGGGATGTGGTGTACAAATGATTTATTCTCCCAGGTAATGAGCATAGTACCCAATATGTAGCTTTTTGATCCTTACTCTCCTCCCATGCTACCCCTTCAAGTAAGCCCTATTATCTGTTGTTCCCCTCTTTGTGTCCATGTGTATTTCCATGTGTATTCAGTGTTTAATTCCACTTATGAGTAAGAACTTTGATTATCTGTTCCTGTGTTAATTTGCTTAGGATAATGGCCTCCACCTGCATCCATGCTGCTGCAAAGGACACAATTTTATTCTTTTTTATGGCTGCATAGTATCCCATGGTGTGTATGTACCACATTTTCTTTATCTAGTCCACTGTCGATGGATATATAGATTGTTTCCATGTCTCTGCTGTTGTGAGAAGTGCTGCAATAAGCGTACACATGGATGTGTCTTATTGGTAGAATGGTATGTGTTCCTGTAATGGGATTGCTGGGCCAAATGGTAGTTCTGTTTTAAGTTCTTTGAGAAGTCTCCAAACTGTTTCTATAGTAGTTGAATTAACTGATATTCCCACAAATAATGTTTAAATGATCCCTTTTCTCCACAACCTGACCAACATCTGTTTTTTTTTTTTTTTAACTTTTTAATAATAGTCATTGTGACAGGTGTGAGATTGCATTCAATGGTTTTGATTTGCATTTCTCTAATTAGTAATGTTGAGGATTTTTTTCATATACTTATTAGCGGCATGTATATCTTCTTTTCATGTCCTTTACCTATTTTTTAATGGGGTTGTTTTTTGCTTGTTGATTTTTTTAAGTTCCTTATAGATTCTGGATATTAGACCTTTGTCAGATGCATAGATTGTGAATATTTTCTACCATTCTGTAAGTTGTCTGTTTATTGTGTTTATAGTTTCTTTTTCTGTGCAGAAAGTTTTAAGCTTAAATAGGTCCCACTTGTCAATTTTTGTTTTCGTTACAATTGCTTTTGAAGTCTTTATCATGAAATCTTTGCCCAGACCTATGTCCAGAATGGTGTTTTCTAGGTTTCATTCTAAGATTCTTAGAGTTTGAGGTTTTACATCTAAATCTTTAATCTATCTTTTCTTACTTGTTGTATATGATGAAAGGTAAGGGTCCAGTTTCATTCTTCTGCATATGGCTAGCCAGGTATCCCAGCACTATTTATTGAATAGCTTGTCCTTTCCCCATTGTTTATTTTTGTGGAAGTTTAGATGGTTGTAAGTATGTGGCTTTATTTCTGGGTTCGCTGTTCTGTTCCTTTGTTCTGTGTTTCTGTTTTTGTACCAGTACCATGAAGTATTTGTTATTGTAGCTGTATAGTATAGTTGGAAGTTGGGGAATGTGATGCCTCTGGCTTCATTCTTTTAGGATTGCTTTGGCTATTTGGGCTTGTTTTTGATTCCATGTGAATTTTAGAGTAGTTTTTTCTAATTGTGTGAAAAATGATGTTGGTAGTTTAATAAGAATAGCATTCAATCTGTAGATTGCTTTGGGTAGTATGAACATTTTATTGATATAGATTTTTCCAGCCCATGAACATGACATGTTTTTCCATTTCTTTGTATTATCTCTGATTTCTTTGAACAGTGGGTTTTGTAGTTCTCATTGTAGAGCTCTTTCACCTCCCTGGTTAGCTGTATTCCTTGGTATTTCATTTTTTGTGTGTTTATTGTAAATGGGATTGCATTCTTACTGTGGTTCTCAGATTGAATGTTATTGATGTATGGAAAATCTAATGATCTTTGTATATAGATTTTATATTCTGAAACTTTGCTGAAGTCATTTATCAGTTTCAACAGCTTTTTGTTGGAGTTTAGGGCTTTCTAGGTATAGAATCATATCATTACTGAAGACAGATAGTTTGAATTTTTCTTTTCCATTTGGATGCCTTTTAGTTATTTCTCTTGCATGATTGCTCTGGCTAGGACTTTCAGTACTATGTTATATATGAGTGGTGAGAGTAGCCATATTTGTCTTGTTCTAGTCCTTAAGGAAAATGCTTCTAGTTTTTGCCCATTTATTATAATGTTGGCTGTGAGTTTGTCATAGATGGCTTTTATTATTTTGAGTTATGTTCCTTTGATGCCTAATTTGTTGAAAGTTTTTGTTATGAAGAAATGTTGGATTTTATTGAAGGTATCTTTATTACATCTATTGAGATGATCACATTGATTTTGTTTTTAAATCTGCTTATGTGGTAAATCCCATTTATTGGTTTGTATATGTTTAATCAATCCTGTATTCCAGGGAGAAAGCCTCCTTTATCATAGTAAGTTTTTGATGCACTACTGCTTTCAGTTTGTTGAGGATATTTGCTTCTCTCTTCATCAGGGATATTGGCCTGCAGTTTTCTTTTGGGTGTGTGTGTCTTTGCCAGGTTTTAATATTAGGATGATGGCAGCTTTATGAGTTAGGGAGAAGTCCATTCTCCTCAATTTTTTGGAATAGTTTCGGTAGAATTGATACCAGCTCTTCTTTGTATGTCAGGTAGAATTCAGCTGTGAATCCTTCTGGTCCAGGGTGTTTTTTTTTTTTTTTTTTTTTTGGTTGTTAGGCTTTTTATTACTGATTCCATTTCGGAACTCATTATTGGTCTGTTCAGGGTTTCAATTTCTTCCTGATTTAACCTTGGGAGATTGTGTATTTCCAGGTATTTATCTACTTCCTCTAGATTTTCTAGTTTGTATACATATGGTGTTCATCATAGTCTCTGAGGGTTTTTTTGTATTTCGGTGGGATTGGTTTTAATGTCACTGATTTTGCTTATTTGGATCTTGTCTCTTCTTCCTTTGTTGATCTAGCTACCAGCCTATTGATCTTATTTATCCTTTCATACCAACTTTTGGTTTTATTGAATTTTTTGTATGAATTTTTGGGTCTCAATTTTGTTCAGTTCTGCACTGATTTTATTTTATTTATTTTCTTCTGCTTTGTTCTTATTTTCTAGTTCCTCTGGGTGTGATGTTAGATTATTAATTTGAGATCTTTAAAAATTTTTGAGGTAGACATTTAGCACTATAGACTTTCCTCTTAACATTGCTTCTGCTGCATCTCAGAGATTTTGGTATATTACATCTGTTTTAGTTTATTTCAAAGATTTTTTTTATATCTGCCTTAATTTCATTGTGTACCCAAAAGTCATTCAGGAGCAAGTTGTTTAATTTTCATGAAATTGAAAAGATTTGAGGGATGGTTTTGAGAAATGTTCATGGCCTTGATTTCTAGTTTTATTCCACTGTGGTCCAAAAATATGGTTGGTATGATTTTGATTTTTTTGAATTTATTGAGACTCACTTTACAGCTGGGCATGTCATCAGTCTTTGAGTATATTCCCTGTGCAGGTGAGAAGAATGTATATTTTGTAGTTGATGACATCCTGTTTTTTTCTAATTGTTAATGATTCTTACACATTTTGATGGACTTCACTGATGCATAGTATTTCAATGTGCATGTTCTTAAAATGTGTTTGATGTTATGCGTCTGTATTATGAGCATTCTATTAAGGGCAGTAAACTTCCTTTCTAAAATATTTTCAATTTTTATCTTTTGAACTTTATGATGTTTGTGAAGGTATCATTTTTATATACTCTTCAGATACATTACTGGCCAGTTTTTGTTTTGATACTTTTGTTCTTTCTAATCTCTTTATAATCTCTAACTTAAATTAAGCTTTCTAATAGAACTCAGCTGTTATAATTTTCCTGAGAATGTATACTTTAAACTTATGAGCGAATTGTAATGTTTTCCTGAAAATGTAGTAATAGTTCACCTTTCTTTTAACCTCACATTCTGGATAATGATGAAGTTAACATTTAGTCACTTTTCACATTTACCTTGTTCATTTGTCATAGTGTACCTAATTTGTAATTCTATTTCAAGGTTTACATTTGGGAGTTCTTGGCTCTCTTTTGGAGTGAAGGCCTTGGACAGCTTGCCAGTATTTAAAGAAATCCTATTTTGCTGCCTAATGCCAAAGGAAATCAGGCGAGAGCCTGAGCTTAAAGAGACATGTCAGTTGCCATAATCACTTAACTCTGTGTCCGAGGAAATGCTTTTCACCTTGAAAAGCAAATTAATTCTAATGGAATAGTAGACTAGTAACCCAGAAAAAATTGCTGAAATTGCTCATGCTTCAACATATTTTATCAGGAGACCATTTGGGCCACGACTAAAGAATATTGGAATTCATTCAGCCTCTAACAGCTGAAGAATTGGAATTCTCTATGATAGAATCAAAATCAGTAACAGTAGGTAAAAGATACTGTGTGGCCTGCTTCAATCTCAGGCTTAGATTTTAAAAACTGATGTTATTTTCACGTCACTTTGCCAGAATTCTTGTGTCTGCCATCTATGCTTTTTAAAGCTGAAAAACTGTGTTTGCTTACAGTTTCCTAACAGTTCCATTTAGTTGATAGCTGCCAGTCTGTGCTATAAAATCATTAATAATGAGAAGCAAAGTCTTAATTTGGAGAAAGAATGCAGTCAAGGGAATAAATCTGACAGGAAATGAAGACTTTAAAATGAACAAAGAAAATGAACTAGTGAGAAGTGGGATCATTAAAGTGAAAATAGCCTGCCCTCAGAATAAATGAGACAAACATTGACATGTTATATCTTTTCCTATAATCCATTCTTTGTTACTGAAATAAATCCATTCCAGCTTTGAAAGATTTCCTTTTGCCCTTGAATCTCTAATCCTACTTTTACCTACCCTGGTGTCACTTTGCAAAACATTAAAGTGTTTTTACTGTCATAGTAATTATCATCCTCACTAACTTACATTAAAGAGTGCTTTCATTAAAGAATCACACTAATTTCTTCAATGACATATTTTTGTATTGTGTGTGACAGTGTAGGGTAGAGAACAGGAATTTGAGTTCAAAAGACTTGTGTTTGAATTCTAGTTCTACTCCATAGGTAAATATTTCCCTGATCTTTAGATTTCTCATCTGAAAAATGATAACAATAGTAATAGCAATAGTATCTGGCAGGTATTATTTCCCTGGTAAATATTTCCCTGGTGTTTAGATTTTTTGTGTGAAAAATGCTAACAATAATGATAATAGTACCTTGCAGGATTCTTGTGAGGATAGAAGCGATAAATATGGAGTACCTAACACAGTACCCACCACAGATTACACACTACAC
The DNA here is from genome assembly GCF_047675955.1 of Chlorocebus sabaeus. Lineage (NCBI taxonomy): Eukaryota > Metazoa > Chordata > Mammalia > Primates > Cercopithecidae > Chlorocebus > Chlorocebus sabaeus. The sequence continues at coordinate 97,077,852 of NC_132914.1, read as the reverse complement.
AAATGGTAGCCTGTCATTTCTATTTTGTTTTATTGAATCATTTATATGTATTTTTCTCTGTATCACTGAAAGGTTACCCCATAATTATAGCTAACCTTCCCATTTTGTCTTAGTCTCTCACTGTTTCCTATTGAAGTATAATTTGTGTACGAAGTGTTTAACAGTGTGTTGGACACACAGAAGGTGTCAAACCCATGTTTTTGTTCCTTTCTTTGCAATCAGTCTCTCTTAATTCTGACCCACACCTATATTATACTGCCAGATGAGACTTTCTGAAATGGAGTTTGTATTTCATGACTTCATGGTCAAAAATTGATGCCAGCCTTATTTTTTTGACTTCTAGTTTAAGTTCAGGGTTACACGTGCAGGTTTGTTACATTGGTAAACTTGTGCCATGGGGGTTTGTTATTTCATAACTCAGCTATTAAGCCTAGTTATGAGAGTATTGTTTTTCCCAATACTCTCCCTTCTCCCACCGCAACCCTTCAGTAGACCGCAGTGTGTGTTGTTCTCTATTTGTCTGAGTGTTCTCATCACTTAGCTCCCACTTATAAGTGAGAATATGTGGCATTTGGTTTTCTGTTCCTGCATTAGCTTGCTAAAGATAATGGCCTCCAGCTTCATCCATGTTCCTGGAAACAGCATGATCTCATTCTTTTTTATGGTAGCATAGTATTCCATTGTGTATATGCACCATATATTCTTTATCCAGTCTATCACTGATAGGCATTTAGGTTGATTCCATGTCTTTGCTATTGTGAATAGTGCTGTAATGAACATATGTGTACATGCGTCTTTATGATAGACTGATTTATATTCCATTGGGTATATACCCAGTAATGGGATTGCTGGGTTGAATGATATTTCTGTCTTTAGATCTTTGAGGAATTGATATATTGTCTTCTATAATGGTTGAACTAATTTACAATCCCACCAACAGTGTATAAGCATTGCTTTTCCTCCACAACCTTGCCAGCGTCTGTTATTTTTTTACTTTTTAATAGCCATTCGTGTGAGATTGAGATGGCATCTCATTGTGGTTTTGGTTTGTGTTTCTCTAATGATAAGTAATGTTGCACTTTTTTTTTCCGTATGCTTGTTGGCTGTATGTATGTCTTCTTTTGAAAAGTGTCTGTTAATGTTCTTTGCCCAGTTTTTTATGTGGTTGTTTTCTTTTTGTAAATTTGTTTAAATTCCTTATAGATGCTGGCTATTAGACCTTTGTCAGATGCACGGTTTCCAAAAATTTTCTCCCAGTTTGTAGGTTGTCTGTTTACACTGTTTAAACACAGAAGCTCTTTAGTTTAATTAGATCCCATTTATCAATTTTTGCTTTTGTTGTAGTTGCTTTTGGCGTCTTTGTTATGAAATCTTTGACCATTCCTATGTCCTGAATGATATTACTTAGGTTGTCTTCTGGGATTTTTTTATAGTTTTGGGTATTACACTTAAGTCTTTAATCCATCTTGAGTTAATTTTTGTATATGGCATAAGGAAGGGGTGCAGTTTCAGTCTTCTGCATATTGCTAGCCAGTTATTCAAGCACCATTTATTGAACAGGGAATCCTTTCCCCATTGCTTGTTTTTTTTTTTTTTTGTCAGGTTTGTTGAAGATCACATAGTTGTAGGTGTGTGGTCTTATTTCTGGTGTGTGGTCTTATTTCTGAATTCTCTATACTGTTCCATTGGTCTGTGTGTCTGTTTCTATAGCAGTACCATGCTGTTTTGGTTACTGTAGCCCCATAGCATAGTTTGAAATTGGGTAGCATGATGCCTCCAGCTTTGTTCTTTTTGCTTAGGATTGCCTTGGCTATTTTGGTTCTTTTTTGGTTCCATGTTAATTTTAAAATAGTCTTTTTCTAGTTCTATGAAGGTCTCAATGTTAGTTTAATAGGAATAGCATTGAATCTAAATTGATTTGGGAAGTGTGGCCATTTTCATGATATTGATTTTTCCTATCCATTAGTATGGATTTTTTTTTTTATTTGTTTGTGTCATCTCTGATTTCTTTGTGCAGTGTTTTGTAGTTCTTGTGGAAATCTTTTACCTCCCTAGTTAGCTGTATTCCTAGGAATTTTATGCTTTTTGTGGCTGTTGTGAATGGGAGTATGTTCCTGATTTGACTCTCCACTTGCCTGTTGTTGGTGTATAGGAATGCTGGTTATTTTTGCACATTGGTTTTGTATCTTGAGACTTTGCTGAAGTTGTTAATCAGTTTAAGAAGCTTTTGGACTAAGACTGTGTGGTTTTCTAGATATAGGATCATGTCATCTGCAAACAGGGATGGTTTTATTTCCTCTCTTCCTATTTGAATGCTCTTTATTTCCTTCTCTTGCCTGGTTGTCCTGGCCAGGACTTCCAGTACTATGTTGAATAGGAATGGTGAGAGAGGGCTTCCTTGTCTTGTTCCAGTTTTCAAGGGGAATGCCCCCAGCTTTTGCTTGTTCAGTATGATGTTAGCTGTGGGTTTGCATTATATGGCTCTTATTATTCTGAGGTATATCCTCAAAATAAGGACATTATAAGGTACGTCTTTATTATTTTGAGGTATGGTCCCTTTACCATTATGTAATGCCCTTCTTTGAAGGGTTTGAAGGGTTTGAAGTCTGTTTATTGAGAGTTTTTAACGTGAATGGATGTTGAATTTTATCAAAAGCTTTTTCTGCATCTATTGTGATAATTATGTGATTTTTGTCTTTAGTTCTGTTTATGTGATGAATCACATTTATTGACTTGTGTATGTTGAACCAGCCTTGAATCTCAGGGATAGAGCCTGCTTGATTATGGTGGATAAGCTTTTTCATTTGCTGCTGTATTCAGCTTGTCAGTATTTTTTTTTTTTTGAGGATTTTTGCATCAATTTTCCTCAAGGATATTGGCCTGAATTTTTCTTTTTTTGTTGTATCTTTGCCAGGTTTGGTATCAGGATGATGTTGGCCTCATAGAACGAGTTAGGGAGGAGTCCCTCCTTTTCAGTTTTTTGGAATAGTTTCAGTAGAAATTGTACTGGTTCTTCTTTGTACATCTGGTAGAATTTAGTCATGAATCTTTCCAGTCCTGGACTTTTTCTGGTTGGTAGGCTGTTTATTATTGCTTCAATTTCAGGGGTCATTATTGGTTTGTTCAGGGAATCAGTTTCTTCCTGGTTCAGTCTTGGGAGGGTATATGTGTCTAGGAATTTATTCATTTTTTCTAGATTTTCTAGTTTATGTGCATAGAGGTGTTCATAATATTCTTTGATAGTTGTTAGCATTTCTGTGGGGTCAGGGGTAATATTCCCATTGTTATTTCTGATTGTGTTTATTTGAATCTTCCCTCTTTTCTTCTTTATTAGCTTAGCTAGTGTTCTATTTTATTAATTTATTTTTTTAAAGCAGCTCCTGGATTTGTTTAATCTTTTGGATTTTTTTTGTCATGTCTCAGTTTCCTTAAGTTCAGCTCTGACTTTGGTTATGTTTTGTATTCTACTAGCTTTGGGATTTGTTTGCTCTTGGTTGTCTAGTTCTTTTAGTTGTGATGTTAGGTTGTTAACTTGAGCTCTTTCTAACTTTTTGACGTGAGCATTTAGTGTTATAAATTTCCTTCTTAACACTGCCTGAGCTGTGTCCCAGAGATTCTGGTATGTTGTATCTTTGTTCTCATTAGTTCCAAAGAACTTATTGATTTCTGTCTTAATTTCATTATTTACACAAAAGTCATTCAGGAGTAGGTTATTCAGTTTGCACGTAGTTGTATGACTTTGAGTGAATTTCTTAGTCTTGATTTCTAATTTGATTGCACTGTGGTCTGAGAGACTGTTTGTTATGATTTTCAGTTCTTTTGCATTTGCCAAGGTGTGTTTTACTTCAATTGTGTGATCAATTTTAGAGTATGTGCCATGTGGCAATGAGAAGAATGTATATTCTAGGGGAGAGTTCTGTAAATATCTATGAGGTTCTTATGATCCATTGCTGAGTTCAGGTCCTGGATACCTTTGTTAATTTTTTGTCTCAATGATCCTTCTAATATTGTCTGTGGAGTATTAAAGTTTCCCACTATTATTCTCTGGAAGTCTAAGTCTTTTTGAAGGTCGCTAAGAACTTGATTTATGAATCTGGGTCCTCCTGTGTTGGGTGCATATATATTTAGGATAGTTACATCTTCTTAATTGAACCCTTTACCATTATGTAATGCCCTCTTTTGTCTTTTTTGATCTTTGTTTAAAGTCTGTTTTGTCTGAAATAAGAATCACAACCCTTGCTTTTTTTGGTTTATTTTCCATTTGCAGGGTAGTTTTTCTCTGTCCCTTTATTTTGAGCCTATGTGTGTCATTACGTGTGAGATGGGTCTCTTGAGGACAGCATACCAATGGGTCTTGGTTCTTTCTCCAGTTTGCCACTTTGTGTTTTCTATTTTCTTTTCTTTCATTTCATTTCATTTCATCTTTGAGATGGAGTTTCGCTCTTGTTGCCCAGGCTGGAGTACAATGGTGCGATCTTGGCTCATTGTAACCTCTGCCTCCTGAGTTCAATTGATTCTCCTGCCTCAGCCTCCCAAGTAGCTGGGATTACAGGCACCTGGCACCATGCCTGGCTAATTTTTTGTAATTTTAGAAGAGATGGGGTTTCACCATGTTGGCCAGGCTGATCTCGAACTCTTGACCTCAGGTGATCCACCCACCTTGGCCTCCCAAAGTGCCAGGATTACAGGTGTGAGCCACTGTGCCCAGCCTACTGTGTGTCTTTTAATTGTGACATTTAGCTTATTTACATTTAAGGCTACTATTGATATGTGTAGATTTGACTCTGTCCTCATAGGCAAAGGAGAAATAAGATCCTTTTCAGACAAGCAAATGCTGAGGGAATTTGTTACCACCAGACCTGCCTTACAAGAGCTTCTGAAGGAAGCATTAAATATGTAAAGGAAAGACTGTTACCGGCCACTACAAAAACACATTGAAGTATACAGAGCAGTGATACAATATTGAGCCTTATTTTAACTAATTTATTGTGGCCCTTTCCTCTTCTTGGAGTTCAAGAATGTCAAGATCTTCCCATTCTGTTCCTGCCCCTCCTTATCCAATGATATTTCTTTCTATTCTCCTTCCTGCCACCAATATACTTTATTCCTTTGTCATTTGTCTAAAAATATCGTAGGTATTTATTGCACAGTGTCTTTGCTCATTGTTTCATTCTCTCATCTTTGCTGTTTGTTTAAATCTTGTTCATCTCATGAGGTGTAGTTCAAGTCGTTCTTTATATAGAAACCTCCTTACTTACTCCAGGTGAGACCTTTTTTTTTCTTTGAACAGATGGAGAATCTCAGAAGAGAAATAAGATGTATTAAAAACATTAATTGGAAATTCCAGAATTTAAAAGTACAGTATCTCATATTAAAAAAACCCTGAACTTCAACTAAATTTATAATCTTTATACTATATAATCATGCAGTTTAACAATGAATGAGTCATTGTTTCAAAGTATATTACTTATGAAAGGGTGTTGAATGACATTGTTCCTTTGCCACAGGGTATGACTATGACTAAGTACAAAGAGAAGTTAATTTGACATATTTTACCTATTACATTATTGTATTTAATAGCAATGAAATATAAAAGCTAAGCAATTCACATAGTGCCCTGCAAAGAGTAAGTGCTCAATAAACATTTTTGTATGGATGAAAAATGAATTCTAGTCATATCTTTAGTAGCATTCCAATACTAATATGTTTTCAGAAACTATCAGAATTGTAAGTTGTATATATAAGGGTATGTTGTGAAGGGGTACTACAGTAATAAAATATTATTACTTACCAATAAATAGTATCAATATCCTGCAAAACGTAAAAATATAAACATAAAATACACATGATATTTCATATACTTAAAAAGCCTTACTGCGTAATGAGAAAACTAAAATGATAGTCTCTTATTTTAAAGCTAATCCATTTTTCTTCATTGCTTTAGTTCATCCACTCAATAAGCATTTGTTGTACCTATATTATGTACTAGCTACTGTTTTATGGCAGATAAAAAAAATGAATGAGGCATTTCCATGTTTTATGGAGCTTGGAGTTTGGCAGATAAAACAGATATATTACCAAGTAATCGAAATACAGGGTGATAAAGTGTATTACCAAGCAAGCAGTCCAGTAAATGGTAGTATAAAGTGTTAGGAAGAACAGTAAGTACATCTGGGAGTCTTGTATGTTGCCTGACAGATAGTAGCTCTCTTGTAAAAGTGTGTTAAAAAAGAAATAGCTGTATTTTAATCAGTGAAAATGAAAAGGTGATTCTGTCCTGTTTGAATATGATGTGAGAGGCACAGGAAAAAGTGTGATGATAACAATCATCTGATTATGGAATAGGGAAAATGAAGGCATGTCATGAACTCGCCCCTGTTTAGTGCTGGGTTATCATGTCTCATCATTTTCCCCACTATTTATAATTGCATAAATTTACCAAACTCTCTTTCACCAGTCTTTCAGCATGTGTAACTATACCTGAAGTTCTCACACTCTCCTCTGCCCCAAACCAATTTCATTATTTTTACTTTTCCTCCTCCATGAAAACATTACTTCTAATCTTAGCTCAGTTTTCAACCTTCTTTCCAATCTGGATTAGGCTTTCTCCCAGTGTCTTTTATAATATAGAGTCCTAATGTCCCGTAATAGTACTTATGATGGTTGTAATTGTAGTAAGTAGTTGTAAATTCTGATCATTTCTTGTTCTTGAATATATTAGACTATAAACCCCTTGAGGGCATTATATATATATTTCATGTTTGTGATATCACAGACTCCTGGTATAGTGCCTGCCACATAAAATGATACCAATATGCATTTTTTGAATCAGTGAACAAGAGAAGAATGAATGGGTGGGTGGATGGGTAGATGTTAGAAAAGTGAGCACAGTTTGACTGGAAATTGAGAAAAATTTTTAGTTCAGTCTTGCCTGGGGTAGTTCTTTTTTGTTTTCATCTGTTTGTTCAGAAGGACTGCACATTCATTCTTACTGAATAAGAGCTATGCTGGTGGGACCATTCTTCTTTTAAATATTTTAATGTTATTTTATGGCAGTTTTCTTGAAGCATTTTGTTACTTTCGAGATGCTTTATAGGAATATGGTAAAACTGATGTATCATACTGATTTTTATTTATTTTTTGTTTGTTTATTTTAATAAGAGGTTACATTATCCTGATTTCAAAAAAAGAATTACAATTAAATCTTTTGGCCAATTAAATCTTTTTAAAGAAAGATCTAATTGATTACTAAAGCCATGAATAAGTTTAATTATGTTAATTAAATGTTAAAGTTTAGAATCTGCTGGGATTAAGCAAAGAAATAAACTTCAAAAAATAGTTTTACTGAAGATATAGACACTTATGAATATTAAAATATTTTATAATTTGAAGTTAATGCATTTGTACTGAGTTCTAGGGATATTAAAAATTTAAAATTAGTGGAAAAATAGAATGAATCATGAATACCAGTGATCACATATTAATGATATAATCATAAGCTATATTAGTTAAGGTGATACTAGCTATTTTAAAAAATAAAAATTATATAATGGATAAAATATAATGGAAGTTTACTTCTTAACAATTTAAAGTCTAAAACAGGTATTCTGGATCAGCAGGTGGCTCTCCTCAAAGGGGGAATTCAGATTTCTCTGATCTATTGACTCTACTCTTTTGAGCACAACCTTTCAAGGTCACTTGGCTTATCTGTCAAAAGGTGGGACGGGTAAAGATGATGGAAGATACAGGTGACGTAGGAGGTTAAAGGGGATGGGCCTGGCAACAGTAAACATCATTTCCACTTATCTTCCACTGACTAGTACTCAGTCATACAATCACATGGCTGTCCCAAACTGCAAGACTAGGAAATACGGTCTAGCTAAGTGCCCAGGTAGTAGAGAAAACAGGTTTGTTAAAAAACTAAGCAGAATTGTCTATACAATATCTTTTATAATTTAAATAATTTTTCTCCATATACAGGTTGATTTTTATAGTTCTCATTTATAGAGACTTTTCCTATAGTTATAGGTAGTAGTATTAACATGCATTTATTAAAATCTTCGCAGGTAAAATTGTGAAATATGTTTAGATAGCAAAAATTAGGCCTTTATGCAATGCAATTTCAAGTTTTAGTTTGTTCCTAAGGAATATTATAGCGACCTCTAAACATTTGCTTATTATATAGATAGTAAATCTTTTACTTCTGTTTAGAGTGATTATCTTGAACACTTACACATAATTTTTGATGCATTCACTGACATAAAAAGTTATAAATTATAAGTACCTCACTCACAAATTTACATATTTAAATAAATAAAATCAGTAATTCTAATATGCTTGAGAGAGAATTTGAGATCTTGTTTTATTAAAAAAATGGAAATGACTTGTCTCTTTTTATGATTAAGAAATTCAACTGTGAGATAGAATGTCAATGATTATTTGTAATGTCTGGTAGACAAGTCAGCAATTACTTTTAAGAATCCTAGCTAAAACTTGGATTATACAACTATATACCTGGTTGTACTATTTTCACTTTTTTCTTTATCTTTTCTGATAGTGAACTATATTTACTTTCATTTCATTTGCTTTAGAATTCCTTTTACTTTGTGTACTAGATTTTCCCTCAAAGTAATATTTTTCATATGCCAGAATCTTTAAACCCTGAGACACTCTTCCTGAAGTACTAGCTTCTGATGGTCCCAAATATAGCCCTGGACCTTCTTTTGTTTATATTGACTTCCTTAAAGAAAATTAAATTTTATTACTTTGAAGTGGCCTTGTGATCACACTTTAGGTCCTGTGATAAAACTTTGTTTACTTCCATCAAAGAGGTAACACCCATATATCTATATATAGAGTATACCAGTTCAGTATTGAAAATGGGAAGAGAAAATTTCTGCAATATCTGATTTGCTAATTTTTCATGTATCTCTTCAAAACCGATTCAAACTGATATATGCAGAAAAGGAATGTATTAGCGCATAAAAATGAAAAATCTAGGCTTTTATGTATGGATCTTAGTCCTCAAACAATGTAATCTGGAATCTGCCTTTCCTCATTGCTCAGCTGGCTTTTCCTCTACACTGGTTTAGTTCTTAGGCCAGCTTTCCCCATTTGGTGGCAAGGGATATAAGTAGCCCAAGGTTCATTGTGTTCTCTGCTTAATAATCCTGGCCAAAAGTGCTTCTTTCCCCAAATTCAAGCAAGATTTCTAAGTTTGATCACATTTTGACTGCTGAGCCAATCCCAGTTGTCAAAGAGATGGATGTATTGATTAATTAGCCCTGGATTATGTGTCCAGGTCAAAGCTTATAGGAGGTGGGGGTAGGGTCAGCCTTACTTGAACAGAAATGTTCAGTTACGTCTCAGTGATTCTTTTCAAGCTATGGCCAGCAGCCTTGAAATGGGCTTGTGTCCCATAGGGTCAGTACAAATCAGCTTTGAGTGAGGAATCTCTTGCTGATGGAGGGAGCTTAGAAAACTATAGTGTCTATATCGGATGATTGAGGGTGGTTGCAGCCTAGGCTTTTACAAATATTGTACTCCCAGGATTTGTTAATTCCGTAGGACAGAATATTTAAATTATGTAACTAGGAAACATTAGGTTCCTACATCGCAGTATTACTTGAATTTTGGCTATGCTGATATTCCATATTTTATGAATAGCTATAATCCTTAAAATATCTAAATCTCACCTTGTCAATAAAGTCTTCTCTGTTCTCCTCCTTAGTGTTCTCTATTTCCACTACCCTGTTTTATCTTTTTTTTAGAGTACTTATCATGATTTGACGTATTATATATTTGTTTACTTGTTTATTTTCTATCTTCTTCCACTAGAATGTAAAGTTGAAAGCAGCAGCTTTATCTACTTAGTTTATTGCCATATTACTGGTATCTAGAAAAATTCCGGCATAAGTATATACTAAGTATTATTTGTTAAATAAATGAAAATTGAAAAATTAGTTTGATAATAAAATCATGTTTTCTATTTTTTATGCTGCAAAATTGGAAAGGTATTCCATGAGAAATATTTTTCCCAAAATCTAAAGAGAAATATCTCTGCAGATAGCTCTCAAGCCAATTTTAGGCAGATTTACTTGAAGTATGTTTTTGTAAATATCAATAATATTCAAAGTAACTAATAATAAAATATTCTATTTCAAATCCATTTAAAGGAAATAAAATCAGTTGGGCATTCACTTTAGGCTGTTTTTACTTTCATCTGGCCACAAACATTACCTTGATGTTCATGGTACATATTAACAGACTTCTGGGAAGGGTCAGGGTTGCAATTTGTGGCACCCAAATAAATGAAGTTATCTATTCCATGTGGATATTTAAACTTAACCCAGTACCGTGATACTTTCTCTAACAAAATGAGCTAGCTAGTCACAATAATAATAACTGCATTATCAGCCTTTAAGAGCTCTAGAAAATAGAATTAAGTCTCTACCTTTAAGAATAGAAAGTGAACACATAAGGGCAAAAGTGTTTTCAATATAGAAGGAAAAAGAAATTTGCATTCATGTATCATTATTCTTCTCCTGACTTTCAGACTTTAGGTGTACCCATGTGTTTCTTTTTGATGGATTCTTTAGAAGTTTAGATGTTTTTTGGCAAGGGTTATGAGAAAATGGTTCATTTTTCACATGTGTTTAATAAAAGAGATTTGAGATAGCAATCCAATTTTGAAAGGCAGGGCTTAGTTAAGTATAGGAGAGAAAGGAGAGCATTCTAGGCAGTGAGAACTTTTCAAGCAACATCACATAAGTGGGACTGCATGTTTTATTTGGAGCAATTTGACTGGATTGGATGACTGATGTATAGGAGAAGAGAGAGAAGAGGTTATAGAGACAGGGATCCAACACGAATTTTGAATAATTGGATAAAAAGTATGAAATATATTTTATAGGCAATGGAAATCCATTAAAGATTTTTGAACAGGAAGTGAAGTACGAAATATAGTTTAAGCAGAGGGAGAGGAAGAGACAGTTTGTGTAGAAATCAATTAGGAAACAGTTGCATTTCTCTGGGAAAGAGGGCCCAGATGAGGGTTGGGGTGGTCAGGAAGGAAATTTACGAAGGCTGAATTTACAAGACTTGGCTGTAGGTTGCAGGAGAGAGGGAGAAGAGGGGAAATCAGGGATCACTCTCTTCTGCAACTGGGAAAACAAGAAGGGAAACTGGCTGTGTTAGAAAGAGGGTAAGTTTAGTTTCAGACATGTTAACCTCGAGGTGACTGCAAAATTCTAAGGTGGTGATGCCTAGCAGGAGGGGGTTTGAAAAAGGAGCTTGGGAAAACTTTTAGGGCAAGAGATCTGACTGTGGAATTATAAACACAAAGGTAGAAGCTTGATATATTGAAGGAGGGGAAAGGGGTTCAGACCTGAGCCTTTGAAGGGTTCTATTTTTGAGAGTTTGAAGAATATAAGGAATATGGGGTCTATGAAAGAAATTAGAATAGATTATATAGCATGACTCCCAGGGATTTGTAGTTCCAGTTCCATGACACTGAATGTAGGAATTTAGAGGGACTAGGCTTTATCAGACTAGAGAGAGTCTGAGGGTGAGGATTAAGGATTTAAAAACTGCTTGATGTGTTATGTATAGTACTTTTGCAATCATGTTACATGTTATACAACTTGAAGTTAGAAAAGAATACACCTGTCTCAGATGCAGGCTGGATTACTTCTGTATATAAGACTATGCCCAGATGGGACAATACTGCCTTCTAAGGTCTCAACTGATGTGACTTTCCAATACAGTCATTTACAACCATCCATCCCTTAGTGAGAATTTTGGGATCTAGAAGTTTGCACCTCTCTCTGTCCTAGATAATGTTGCTGACTCTGTCATATTTTTTGTTGCATTGATATACTTTTGTTAATGTTTATACTTACGTCATTACAATGATTGTATAGGAGCAAGGGAAAGAAGAGGTAGAAAAAATTCAAGGTAATATAACAGGAACTAAATGAGAATATTTGAGGGAAAATGACTGACTGCTGAGGCCACAAGCAATGAAAACTGCGAAAGTGCCTTTGGAGTTGACATTAGGAAGTCATTGATGACATTGGTAAATGGAATTTTAATTTGAATTGGTTGACAGCCAGATTGCTAATACATCAGCATTTCATTTTTGAGTACCAAACACATGGATAGAGACTAGAGAAAATATTTGTTACACTGAATTATTTCCTTAATTATATCTGTGTTATTAATGACAGCACAATGAAGCCACCTACCAGTGTGTGGAAATAGCTTCTGATTCAGAAACCTTGGGGAAATAAAATTCATTCATTTGTTCATTTATATCATGATTTCATAGAATAAGCTGAGAGTTACATGGCCCTGGTTAAACCCTAGTGTTGCTACTCACCAGTTATGTAAACGTGGACACAAATTCCATAACTGAGTCTTTTGTTATTACTGGTAGAGTGGGAATAATTAGGCTTATCTAAGAGCATATTTTTCCAACCTTATATGGCTCATGAACTCCTATTATTGTGTTTTTTTCTGTTTCTTTGAACACCATTAAGTATTTAGAAAATCATTGTCTTTTATTTATGGAATGTATTTTAAAAATAAGAAAATATATATTTTAGATCAGTAGTTAAATATTGTATCATAAAGTATAATTGAAATATAATTATTAATATGAGAGGTGGATTTATATTTTCTTATATGACAAATGAAATATGGCATTTAATTTAAATCAGTTAGATTTTTAAAAAGAATAAAATGACAGGTTATATATTCTTTGTTTTCTTAACTAAATTGTAAATTGTAATTTTACTGTTTGTTTATAGCATCAAGATACTTTCACAATCTGATGCTTACAATTTGTGCTTACAAAATAAACCATTAAAAATGATTTTAGTGCTTTTTCTCAAGTGATAAGATAGAAAATTGAGGCAGCTGTTTGTAGTTGTTTGCAAATTGCAAGCATGGAGACCCTGAATTTTCAATAAATGAGAAGCCACATGAATTAAACCTCCACCATATTTTACTCTTCTTAGTGTTGTTTTTTGAAGTGCTTAGAGATATTTTTATATACTATTAAGGACTTCTGAGAAGATAGGATAACGTAAGCTAAAATCTGATGAAGATGAGCTTGAGACAAGTTTGCACAATGTTTACTGTTCTTATGCTTCTCATTAGTTTGCTATATTTCAACATCAGTGTTTCTTCACATCAGTGTTACTTCTGTCTTTAATCATTGGTTCTTTATGCATGTGCATTTATGCACAATTACAGTGATCAGTTATGTTATGTTTCCTTATTGTTCTCTTTGTTTATTGAATTAGGTATTAGAATAACTATTAATACTTTGAAGGTTTTTAAAACAAATTTAAGACTTTGAACATCCTGAGTCTTTTCATCAGGATCCCCTTAATAAGCATTTATGTGTTTTTTTCATTAGGAGGGCTTCTTGGGCTCCTAAAGATACTTCTGAATTTGTATTATTTATTTATTTATTTATTTATTTACTTACTTATTTTTATTTTATTTTGAGATAGAGTCTCACTCTGTCGCCCAGGCTGGAGTGCAGTGGCACAATCTCGGCTTCATTTCCCAGGCTCAAGCAATTCTCCTGCCTCAACCTCCTAAGTAGCTGGGATTACAGGTGTGTGCCACCACACCCGGCTACTTTTTTGTATTTTTAATAGAGACAGGGTTTCACCACATTAGTCAAGCTGGTCTTGAACTTCTGACCTCAGGTGATCTGCCCGCCTCGGCCTCCCAAAGTGCTGGGATTACAGGCATGAGCCACCGCGCCTGGCCTGAAGTGTCTTTTTAAATTACTGTTTTGTTTATAACGTCTTTTCCATTTGCAGGTTTCTAATCCTTCAAAGATAGAACATTTATTCAGGCTGCTAAGGCAGTTGTATAGCTTTAATTTTAGTATTGAAGAAAGACGAACTAAACAGAGTAAAAAAAGAATGCCTGTAGCTGTAGTGTTATATTTGCTTGATTTCAGGATTTCCTTCAGAAGTTAATCTGAATGCAGAGGAAGAGGTGGACATAGGGACTTAAGGACAGTGTGAAGAATGCTGTTCAGAGCATCTGTTCTTTCTTGAGGTTTACAGTTGTAAGTGAAACTTTTAATGATGGTCTTGTACTTTAAGTAAGAAACTTCTGTCGATCAAATTCAGGGAATTTGTGCCTCACCAAATTCTATACTATTTAGTGTATACTGAGAAATATTACATTGACTTATCATGTGATTGACTCTTAAAAAGGAGAAATTAATCTATTAGTGTGATTTTTTTGAGTAAGAATTAATTCACTTGAAACCTTTCCGCTTCATTTCTCCCTCTTTTGTTATTCCCAATGTCTCATTTCATCTATATGTTCCAGATATAGTCATTTTTCAGTATCTGCAGGGGATTGGTCCCAGGAACCCCAAGGATACTAAAATCCATGGATGCTGAAGTTCCTTGGGTGACCCTTCTTGTCTGCAGATGTGGAACCCATGGATAAAGAGTGCCAGCTGTATTTTAATATCTTTCTGGTATCACCATTAGCTTTAGGCATTATTTTTTCTCATTAGGATTGTTAGAATCAACACAATTAAAGCTGAGAAAGTTATCAAGATGTATGAAGCTTTTTTCAAAACCCATTATTTAAAGATACATCAGAACTTTAGACCTGTAAGATATAGTTCAATATGGAGAACTTTAGTTGAAATTAACACTACTCCATTTTCTAAGGCTGTTGTCTTGGGAAATTTCCACAGAATACATCTGTTGGAGACGAGCTTAGTTATTGTAGTGTTATTACTTTAGTTCATAATTTTTTATGGTTGGTGACAAATACTTCACCTACTCTCACAGTCCCACAGGCATAGAAAACTGCAGAATAAAGTTACATGTAACTTGAAAATTATTCAGCATAAATGTACCTCTCCAGCCATGTAGAGATTCCCATTTGTACTGGAATAAGATTTGCTTTATTAATCCTCTCTTCCTCTCTATGCATAAAAGATTAAAGTTAGGTTGTAGATTTCATTCTGAGAGAAAAGATGACTTGTCATTCCAAAGTGTGGTTTTAGAAATAGACTTAGTTTTAGAAATAACTTGTAAAAATATGCTCATCCACATCACACACTGGGGCCTATCATGGGGAGGGGGGAGGGGGGAGGGATTGCATTGGGAGTTATACCTGATGTAAATGACAAGTTGATGGGTGCAGCACAGCAAGATGGCACAAGTATACATATGTAACAAACCTGCACGTTATGCACATGTACCCTAGAACTTAAATAAAAAAAAATATTCTCATAATGGAGACAAAGTTATACTTAAAAATCATTTAAAAATAGACTAAATTAGATTATTGGTAAATTACATGTGTGCTAAAATTAAAGAAACAGTAGCCATAGGAACTGAAAGGTCTTTTTCTTTAATCTCTATTTCAGGTGAACCTCTAGATTTTGTCGTGCTTGAGACAAAAGTCTTTCCCTATATCGTAGGCTTACAATAATAGAAGTTCATTTTGTTGAGAGACTCTGATATAATTTATTATAATTACGTATATGCATAGAAGAGGTTACTTAAATCAGATACTATGTGAATTATTAAGGCAGAGTTTCTCCTTGCTAGGCTATAAACTAGAGAAAGCACTTAGAGGAAGCTGATATAATATCATGAGGTCAAAATAATTTGTTATCAAGATTTCTTGGCCAGTTTAGAGAAAGGAAGATATTGATGGCCGCTGCCTGGAAAAGTACAAAGCTGTGAGGATATGCTAGAAAATAGCTTCTAATATTGGTAACTGAAATAAAAGCAACCAGAGAATAAAAAATTAAATTCTAGTATACATTTTTTTTTTTTCTTTTTTGAGACAGAGTCTCCCTCTGTTGCCCAGGCTGGATGGCAGTGGTGCGATCTTGGCTCACTGCAACCTCTGCCTCCTGGGTTCCAGCGATTCTCCGGCCTTAGCATCCTGAGTAGCTGGGATTACAGTTGCGTGCCACTACGCCCGGCTAATTTTTTTTGTATTTTTAGTAGAGACGGGGTTTCACCATGTTGGTCAGGCTGGTCTTGAACTCCTGACCTCATGATCTGCCCACCTTGGCCTCTCAAAGTGCTGGGATTACAGGCATGATCCACTGTGCCCTGCCAAATTCTAGTGTGCATTTTAATGTATATTTCACTTACTTTTATTTTTACTAATTTAGTAAACAGTGACATACTTAGATTTAAAAATTTTGCATCTTCCATACCAGTCTTTATTATGTTGTTTGTTAAGTCAAATTATAAAATCTAGATCTTTTTAAAAATTAAATTTTTTTTTGTGAGTACTCTGCTTAGGTTTTCTTTATTTTTAATTTTTCTGGGAATGTTTTGATATTTCAATTTTTAATGTAATCAAAGACATTATTTATTGTGTTTGCAATTGCCTCCACTGTTTTTTTTTTTTTTTCGTTTAAGTTCAGGGATACATGTGCAGGTGTGTTACATAGCTAAACTGTGTCATGGGGGTTTATGGTACAGATTGTTTTATCACCAAGGTGTTAAGCTTAGTACCCATTAGTTATTTTTCCTGATCCTCTCCCTCCTGCCATCTTCCACCCTCCAATAGGCCCCAGTGTGTGTTGTTCTGCTCTACGTGTCCATGTATTCTCATCACTTAGTTCCCACTTATAAGTGAGAACATATGGTATTTGGTTTTCTCTTCCTGTGTGATTTTGCTAGGGATAATGGCCTCCAGGCCCATCCTAGATCATATCCCTGCAAAGGACATGATCTTGTTCTTTTTTTAAAAAATTAACTCTATTTATTTATTTATTTATTTATTTTCATTGTTCTTTAAGTTCTGGGATATATGTGCAGTATGTGCAGGTTTGTTACATAGGTGTACATGTGTCATAGTGGTTTGCTGCACCCATCAACCTGTCATCTACATTAGATATTTCTCGTAATGCTATCCCTCCCCTTCCCCCTGACCTCCACAGGCCCCAGTGTGTGATGTTCCCCTCCCTGTGTCCATATGTTCTCATTGTTTAACTCCCACTTATGAGTGAGAACATGCAGTGTTTGGTTTTCTGTTCCTGTGTTAGTTTGCTGAGAATGATGGTTTCCAGCTTCATCCATGTTGCTGCAAAGGACGTGAACTCATATCCTTTCTTATGGCTGCATAGTATTCCATGGTATATATGTGCCACATTTTCTTTATCCAGTCTATCATTGATGGGCATTTGGGTTGGTTCCAAGTCTTTGCTATTTTGGAATAATGCTGCAGTAAACATACGTGTGCATGTGTCTTTATAGTAGAATGATTTATAATCCTTCGGGTATATACCTAGTAATGGGGTTGCTGGGTCAAATGTTATTTCTAGTTCTAGATCCTTGAGGAATTGCCACACTGTCTTCCCTAATGGTCGAACTCCCATCAACAGTGTAAAAGCGTTCCTATTTCTCCATACGCTCTCCAGCATCTGTTGTTTCCTGATTTTTTTTTTTTTTTTTTTTTTTTTTGAAGAGTCAGAGCCTTGCTCTGTTGCCAGGCTGGAGTGCTGTGGTGTGATCTTGACTCACTGCAACCTCTGACTACCTGATTCAAGTGATTCTCCTGCCTCAGCCTCCTAAGTATCTGGGATTACAGGCATGTGCCACCACGTCCAGCTAATTTTTGTATCTTCAGTAGAGATGAGATTTCACCATGTTGGCCAGGTTGGTCTCGATCTCCTGACCTAGTTAGGTGTCTGCCCAAATGTCCACCCAGTTTTGTGCTTGAAACCCAGGGCCCTGGTGGCATAGGCACCAGAGGAAATCTCCTGGTCTGTGGGTTGTGAAAACAGTGGAGAAAGCGTAGTATCTGGGACGGAGTATCTGTTCCTCATGACACAGTCCCTCATGGCTTCTCTTGGCTAGGGGAGGGAGTTTCCCAACCCCTTGCGTTTCCCGGGTGAGGTGACACCCACCCTACTTCAGCTCGCCCTCCATGGGCTGTACCCTCTGTCTATCCAGTTCCAATGAGATGAGCCAGGTACCTCAGTTGGAAATGCAGAAATCACCCGCCTTCTGCATTGATCTCACTGGGAGCTGCAGACTGGAGCTGTTCCTATTTGGCCATCTTGCTGGTCCCATTTCCCCCAATTTTTTATTTAATTTTATGTTATGAGATACTATTTAACTTACCCTCATTGATCCTTGTGATTTTACCCTATGCCTTCATATGAGCCAGTATTTTTTCTTCTCTGACATACACTTTTGCCTGACATGCTGTGTGTAAGCCACGAACAATGCTGTAGTCAGGTCTGATTCCTGGAATATTTCACAGAGATGCCGCCTTATAATATTTATTATTACAATGGTAGCCTATATTTATTGACTAGGTGCTTTGTTTGTTTGTTTGTTTTGAGACATGGTCTCCCTCTGTTAACCGGGCTGGAGTACAGTTGTGTGATCATGGATCACTCTAGTCTCAACTTCCTGGGCTCACGTGATCCTCCCCCTTAGCCTCCCAAGTAGCTGGAATTATAAGTGTGTGCCACCATGCCCAGCTAATTAAAGTTTTTTTTTTTTTTGTAGAGATGGGGTCTAACTATGTTACCCAGTCTTGAACACTTGGGCTCAAGTGATTCTCTTGCCTCTGTCTCTCAAAGTGCCAGATTGCAGGTGTGACCCACTGTTCCTGGCTACCGACTAGTTTTTATGTGCCAGGTAATGTTCTTAGTGGATCTCACATTAAGTGGGAGGAGACAGAAGATAAAGTAAAAATGTGAAAATATGTAATATGATAAAGATGATAAGTGCTATGGAGCAAATTAAGGCAGGGAAGGGATAGAGGGAAGAGCAGAAGTAAACAAGGGGCTTAGGCTTACATGGAATGCTTAGAGAAGGACGGAGAAGGTAGTGTTTGAGCAAGGACATGAAGTAGGTGGAACAGTTAGCCATCAACTCTCTGAGGAATGAATATCCAGGGGGAGAAAAAAAGAAGTGGCAGCAGAACTCTTGAGGTAGAACAGTGATTGGCATGAGTGAGGCGGAGACGACAGAGATGACATGGAGATGGCATGGTCAAAGAGATGTGGAAGGAGCAGTTCTCATCTAGGACATTGTGGGCCACTAGAATATTTTTAGTTTTGTTTAGAGCATCTTATTTAATTCTTACAAAATTCTATGAAGGCCTGTAATTATTCATATACGATTATAAAACTGAAACATAAGATGCTTAGATTGCTCCCAAAGATTATACAGTTAGTCCCTGGAGTCAGGATTTGAGTCCACTAGTCTAACTTCAGATGGTATTTAAAGACAAATGATTTTGAATGGAGTTTTTGTTTTGACTTTGAGTACTTTTTTTTTTTTTTTTTGGCCAAACAAATCACAGCTGGAAACATTATCCAGAATATTAATGTAAAAGGATATTAAAATGGAAGTTTCTTTTGAAGTCCCAAGATACTAGATGCCGCACTCCAAAGTGGGGTTGAAGGTCACAGTGGTTTAGAATCTGTAAATTTAGGGTAGAGTTGGTCAGACAGCATTTGTACCCCTTAAAGACATGGAGGTTGTGAAAGTTAGGAGATGGGAGATTAGGGAAGAGATTTTGGAGAAAGATGATAGCATATGTGAATAGCCTCCCTGAATGGAGTGAGGGAAGTAATTCCTAACCTTTGCCTAAGTCTAGTGGAAGGTGGCCTTCCACTAGAGGACTTAATATTCCACAGAGAACTTAATATTAGTATATGCCCTTACAGCTTGAAGGACACAGTGAATTGGTATCAAAACCAATTATTGTATTGTACCTGAACTCTCAGCCACAATATAATATGGAATCACCTACTTGCTTCACAATCTGCTTTCACCTCCAATCTTACATCTCCAAATGTGAGCATATTTGTGAGATTCTGTTGGTTTTCTTTCTCTACTTTCCAGATAAGTACTCCTTAACTTCTTTCAATATTCAATACTTTTTTTTTTTTTTTGAGACGAAGTCTTGCTCTGTCGCCCGGGCTGGAGTGCAGTGGCGGATCTCAGCTCACTGCAAGCTCCGCCTCCCAGGTTTACGCCATTCTCCCACCTCAGCCTCCCGTGCAGCTGGGACTACAGGCGCCCGCCACCTCGCCCAGCTAGTTTTTTGTATTTTTTAGTAGAGACGGGGTTTCACCGTGTTATCCAGGATGGTCTCAATCTCCTGACCTCGTGATCCGCCCGTCTCGGCCTCCCAAAGTGCTGGGATTACAGGCTTGAGCCACCGCGCCCGGCCTTAATACTTCTTTCAGTATTGAAAGATGTTAGGTTTTTCTCAAACAGGGTTGAGGAGTAAGGAGTAAGGATGGCCTTTCACATAGAATAGTAGAACCAAAAGCACCAAGGCATTGAACAATATAACTTGTACTGGAGAATGATAAGATGTTTTGTATAAATGCCACATAGAATGCAAAGGACTTGGTATGGGAAGGTGATCAGGAGTTGATGCTGCAGAGGTAACCAAAAAAACACCTTTTATTCCCTAATAATATATTTTGTCCTTATCCTCTAGGCAATGGATACCTATGGAATACCCACTGAAGGGTTTTAAGCATGGGGAAAATAAGTGGGAAGGAGAGGAAAGCCATTACTTGATTAAGTTTGCATTTCCTGGCTCCCGCATATGAATGAGAACATGTGATGTTATATTTGTCTTTGTATGTCTAGCTTATTTCACTTAACATAAGGATTTCTAGATCCATCCATGTTACTGCAAATGACAGGATCTCATTTTTTATGGAGAACAAGTATTTCATTGTGTATATATACCACATTTTCTTTATCCATTCATCCGTTGATGGACACTTAAGTTGATTCCATGTCTTTGCTGTTGTGAATACTGCTGTAATAAACAGGAAGGTGCAGGTATCCCTTTGATATACTGATTTCTTTTCCTTTGATAAATAACCAGCAGTGTGATTGCTGAATCTCATGGTAGTTCTATTTTTAGTTTTTTGAGAAATCTCCATACTGTTTTCCATAGCAGCTGTACTAATTTACATTTTTATCAACAGCATATAAAAGTTACCTTTCTCTGCATTCTCACCAGCATCTGTTGTCTTTTAGTAATAGTCATTCTAACTGGGGAAAGATGAGATCTCATTGTGGCTTTTTAAAATAATTATTTATTTATTTATTATTATTATTATACTTTAAGTTCTAGGGTACATGTGCATAACGTGCAGGTTTGTTACATATGTATACTTGTGCCATGTTGGTGTGCTGCACCCATCAACTCGTCAGCACCCATCAACTCGTCATTTACATCAGGTATAACTCCCAATGCAATCCCTCCCCCCTCCCCCCTCCGCATGATAGGCCCCGGTGTGTGATGTTCCCCTTCCCGAGTCCAAGTGATCTCATTGTTCAGTTCCCACCTACGAGTGAGAACATGCGGTGTTTGGTTTTCTGTTCTTGTGATAGTTTGCTAAGAATGATGGTTTCCAGCTGCATCCATGTCCCTACAAAGGACACAAACTCATCCTTTTTTATGGCTGCATAGTATTCCATGGTGTATATGTGCCACATTTTCTTAATCCAATCTGTCACTGATGGACATTTGGGTTGATTCCAAGTCTTTGCTATTGTGAATAGTGCCACAATAAACATACGTGTGCATGTGTCTTTATAGCAGCATGATTTATAATCCTTTGGGTATATACCCAGTAATGGGATGGCTGGGTCATATGGTACATCTAGTTCTAGATCCTTGAGGAATCGCCATACTGTTTTCCATAATGGTTGAACTAGTTTACAATCCCACCAACAGTGTAAAAGTGTTCCTATTTCTCCACATCCTCTCCAGCACCTGTTGTTTCCTGACTTTTGAATGATCGCCATTCTAACTGGTGTGAGATGGTATCTCATTGTGGTTTTGATTTGCATTTCTCTGATGGCCAGTGATGATGAGCATTTTTTCATGTGTCTGTTGGCTGTATGAATGTCTTCTTTTGAGAAATGTCTGTTCATATCCTTTGCCCACTTTTGGATGGGGTTGTTTGTTTTTTTCTTGTAAATTTGTTTGAGTTCTTTGTCGGTTCTGGATATTAGCCCTTTCTCAGATAAGTAGATTGCAAAAATTTTCTCCCATTCTGTAGGTTGCCTGTTCACTCTGATGGTAGTTTCTTTTGCTGTGCAGAAGCTCTTTAGTTTAATTAGATCCCACTTGTCAATTTTGACTTTTGCTGCCATTGCTTTTGGTGTTTTAGACATGAAATCCTTGCCCATGCCTATGTCCTGAATGGTATTACCTAGGTTTTCTTCTAGGATTTTTATGGTATTAGGTCCAACATTTAAGTCTCTAATCCATCTTGAATTAATTTTCGTATAAGGAGTAAGGAAAGGATCCAGTTTCAGCTTTCTACTTATGGCTAGCCAATTTTCCCAGCACCATTTATTAAATAGGGAATCCTTTCCCCATTGCTTGTTTCTCTCAGGTTTGTCAAAGATCAGATGGCTGTAGATGTGTGGTATTATTTCTGAGGACTCTGTTCTGTTCCATTGGTCTATATCTCTGTTTTGGTACCAGTACCATGCTGTTTTGGTTACTGTAGCCTTGTAGTATAGTTTGAAGTCAGGTAGCGTGATGCCTCCAGCTTTGTTCTTTTGACTTAGGATTGTCTTGGAGATGTGGGCTCTTTTTTGGTTCCATATGAACTTTAAAGCAGTTTTTTCCAATTCTGTGAAGAAACTCGTTGGTAGCTTGATGGGGATGGCATTGAATCTATAAATAATCTTGGGCAGTATGGCCATTTTCACGATATTGATTCTTCCTATGGATGAGCATGGTATATTCTTCCATTTGTTTGTGTCCTCTTTTATTTCACTGAGCAGTGGTTTGTAGTTCTCCTTGAAGAGGTCCTTTACATCCCTTGTAAGTTGGATTCCTAGGTATTTCATTCTCTTTGAAGCAGTTGTGAATGGAAGTTCATTCATGATTTGGCTCTCTGTTTTTCTGTTACTAGTGTATAAGAATGCTTGTGATTTTTGCACATTAATTTTGTATCCTGAGACTTTGCTGAAGTTGCTTATCAGCTTAAGGAGATTTTGGGCTGAGACAATGGGGTTTTCTAAATATACAATCATGTCATCTGCAAAGAGGGACAATTTGACTTCTTCTTTTCCTAACTGAATACCCTTGATTTCTTTCTCTTGCCTGATTGCCCTAGCCAGAACTTCCAACACTATGTTGAATAGGAGTGGTGAGAGAGGGCATCCCTGTCTTGTGCCAGTTTTCAAAGGGAATTTTTCCAGTTTTTGCCCATTCAGTATGATATTGGCTGTGGGTTTGTCATAAATAGCTCTTATTATTTTGAGGTACGTTCCATCAATACCGAATTTATTGAGCGTTTTTAGCATGAAGGGCTGTTGAATTTTGTCAAAAGCCTTTTCTGCATCTATTGAGATAATCATGTGGTTCTTGTCTTTGGTTCTGTTTATATGCTGGATTATGTTTATTGATTTGCGAATGTTGAACCAGCCTTGCATCCCAGGGATGAAGCCCACTTGATCATGGTGGATAAACTTTTTGATATGTTGCTGAATCCCGTTTGCCAGTATTTTACTGAGGATTTTTGCATCGATGTTCATCAGGGATATTGGTCTAAAATTCTCTTTTTTTGTTGTGTCTCTGCCAGGCTTTGGTATCAGGATGATGTTGGCCTCATAAAATGAGTTAGGGAGGATTCCCTCTTTTTCTATTGATTGGAATAGTTTCAGAAGGAATGGTACCAACTCCTCCTTGTACCTCCGGTAGAATTCAGCTGTGAATCCATCTGGTCCTGGACTTTTTTTGGTTGGTAGGCTATTAATTATTGCCTCAATTTCAGAGCCTGCTATTGGTCTATTCAGGGATTCAACTTCTTCCTGGTTTAGTCTTGGAAGAGTGTAAGCGTCCAGGAAATTATCCATTTCTCCTAGATTTTCTAGTTTATTTGCGTAGAGGTGTTTATAGTATTCTCTGATGGTAGTTTGTATTTCTGTGGGGTTGGTGGTGATATCCCCTTTATCATTTTTTATTGCTTCTATTTGATTCTTCTCTCTTTTCTTCTTTATTAGTCTTGCTAGCAGTCTATCAGTTTTGTTGATCTTTTCAAAAAGCAACTCCTAGATTCATTGATTTTTTGGAGGGATTTTTGTGTCTCTATCTCCTTCAGTTCTGCTCTGATCTTAGTTATTTCTTGCCTTCTGCTAGCTTTCGAATGTGTTTGCTCTTGCTTCTCTTGTTCTTTTAATTGTGATGTTAGAGTGTCAATTTTAGATCTTTCCTGCTTTCTCTTGTGGGCATTTAGTGCTATAAATTTCCCTCTACACACTGCTTTAAATGTGTCCCAGAGATTCTGGAATGTTGTATCTTTGTTCTCATTGGTTTCAAAGAACATCTTTATTTCTGCCTTCATTTGTTATGTACCCAGTAGTCATTCAGGAGCAGGTTGTTCAGTTTCCATGTAGTTGAGCGGTTTTGATTGAGTTTCTTAGTCCTGAGTTCTATTGATTGCACTGTGGTCTGAGAGACAGTTTGTTATAATTTCTGTTCTTGTACATTTGCTGAAGTGTGCTTTACTTCCAATTATGTGGTCAATTTTGGAATAAGTGCGATGTGGTGCTGAGAAGAATGTATATTCTGTTGATTTGGGGTGGAGAGTCCTATAGATGTCTATTAGGTCTGCTTGCTGCAGAGATGAGTTCAATTCCTAGATATCTTTGTTAACTTTCTGTCTCGTTGATCTGTCTAATGTTGACAGTGGAGTGTTGAAGTCTCCCATTATTATTGTATGGGAGTCTAAGTCTCTTTGTAAGTCTCTAAGGACTTGCTTTATGAATCTGGGTGCTCCTGTATTGGGTGCATATATATTTAGGATAGTTATCTCTTCCTGTTGAATTGATCCCTTTACCATTATGTAATGGCCTTCTTTGTCTCTTTTGATCTTTGATGGTTTAAAGTCTGTTTTATCAGAGACTAGTATTGCAACCCCTGCTTTTTTTTGTTCTCCATTTGCTTGGTAAATCTTCCTCCATCCCTTTATTTTGAGCCTATGTATGTCTCTGCATGTGAGATGGGTCTCCTGAATACAGCAGACTGATGGGTCTTGACTCTTTATCCAGTTTGCCAGTCTGTGTCTTTTAATTGGAGCATTTAGTCCATTTACATTTAAGGTTAATATTGTTATGTGTGAACTTAATCCTGCCATTATGATATTAACTGGTTATTTTGCTCATTAGTTGATGCAGTTTCTTCCTAGCCTCGATGGTCTTTACATTTTGGCATGTTTTTGCAATGGCTGGTACCGGTTGTTCCTTTCCATGTTTAGTGCTTCCTTCAGGGTCTCTTGTAAGGCAGGCCTAGTGGTGACAAAATCTCTAAGCATTTGCTTATCTGTAAAGGATTTTATTTCTTCTTCACTTATGAAACTTAGTTTGGCTGGATATAAAATTCTGGGTTTAAAATTCTTTTCTTTAAGAATGTTGAATATCGGCCCCCACTCTCTTCTGGCTTGTAGAGTTTCTGCCGAGAGATCTGCTGTTAGTCTGATGTGCTTCCCTTTGTGGGTAACCCTACCTTTCTCTCTGGCTGCCCTTAAGATTTTTTCCTTCATTTCAACTTTGGTGAATCTGGCAATTATGTGTCTTGGAGTTGCTCTTCTTGAGGAGTATCTTTGTGGTGTTCTCTGTATTTCCTGGATTTGAATGTTGGCCTGCCCTACTGGCTTGGGGAACTTCTCCTGGATGATATCCTGAAGAGTGTTTTCCAACTTGGTTCCATTTTCTCCCACACTTTCAGGCACCCCAATCAGACGTAGATTTAGTCTTTTTACATAATCCCATACTTCTTGCAGGCTTTGTTCATTTCTTTTTCTTCTTTTTTCTTTTGATTTCTCTTCTCGCTTCATTACATTTATTTGATCCTCAATTGCTGTTACTCTTTCTTCCAGTTGATCGAGTCGGTTACTGAAGCTTGTGCATTTGTCACGTATTTCTTGTGTCATGGTTTTCATCTCTTTCATTTCGTTTATGACTTTCTCTGCATTAATTACTCTAGCTATCAATTCTTCCACTTTTTTTTCAAGATTTTTAGTTTCTTTGCGCTGGGTACGTAATTCCTCCTTTAGCTCTGAGAAGTTTGATGGACTGAAGCCTTCTTCTCTCATCTCGTCAAAGTCATTCTCTGTCCAGCTTTGATCCGTTGCTGGTGATGAGCTGCGCTCCTTTGCCGGGGGAGATGCACTCTTATTTTTTGAATTTCCAGCTTTTCTGCCCTGCTTTTTCCCCATCTTTGTGGTTTTATCTGCCTCTGGTCTTTGATGATGGTGACGTACTGATGGGGTTTTGGTGTAGGTGTCCTTCCTGTTTGATAGTTTTCCTTCTAACAGTCAGGACCCTCAGCTGTAGGTCTGTTGGAGATTGCTTGAGGTCCACTCCAGACCCTGTTTTCCTAGGTATCAGCAGCAGAGGCTGCAGAAGATAGAATATTGCTGAACAGTGAGTGTACCTGTCTGATTCTTGCTTTGGAAGCTTCCTCTCAGGGGTGTACTCCACCCTGTGAGGTGTGGGGTGTCAGACTGCCCCTAGTGGGGGATGTTTCCCAGTTAGGCTACTCAGGGGTCAGGGACCCACTTGAACAGGCAGTCGGTCCCTTCTCAGATCTCAACCTCCATGTTGGGAGATCCACTGCTCTCTTCAAAGCTGTCAGACAGAGTCGTTTGCGTCTGCAGAGGTTTCTGCTGCTTTCGTTGTTGTTTAGCTGTGCCCTGTCCCCAGAGGTGGAGTCTACAGAGACAGGCAGGTTTCCTTGAGCTGCTGTGAGCTCCACCCAGTTCGAGCTTCCCAGTGGCTTTGTTTACCTACTTAAGCCTCAGCAATGGTGGGCGCCCCTCCCCCAGCCTCACTGCTGCCTTGCCGGTAGATCGCAGACTGCTGTGCTAGCAATGAGGGAGGCTCCGTGGGCGTGGGACCCTCCCGGCCAGGTGTGGGATATAATCTCCTGGTGTGCTCCTTTGCTTAAAGCGCAGTATTGGGGTGGGAGTTACCCGATTTTCCAGGTGTTGTGTGTCTCAGTTCCCCTGGCTAGGAAAAGGGATTCCCTTCCACCTTGCGCTTCCCAGGTGAGGCCCTGCTTCAGCTCTCGCTGGTTGGGCTGCAGCAGCTGACCAGCACCGATTGTCAGGCACTCCCTAGTGAGATGAACCCAGTACCTCAGTTGAAAATGCAGAAATCACTGGTCTTCTGTGTCGCTTGTGCTGGGAGTTGGAGACTGGAGCTGTTCCTATTCGGCCATCTTGCTCCGCCCCCTCATTGTGATTTTAATATACATTTCCCTGATGTTAGTCATGTTGACATTTTCCATATTCCTGGTGGCCATTTGTATGTCTTCTTGTGAGAAGTGTCTATTCATTTCCTTTGCCTATTTTTAATGAGATTATTAGATTTTTTATTGTTGAATCATTTGAGTTCCTTATATGCTGGATATTAGTCCCTCGTTGGATGAATACTTTGCAAATTCTTTCTTTCATTCAATAGGTTGTCTCCCCAGTCTGTTTATTGCTTCCTTTGCTGTGCAGAAGCTTTTTAGTTTAATGTAATTCCATTTGCCTATTTTTGTTTTTGTTGTCTCTTCTTTTGAATTATCATAAAATTCTTCTGATTCGTGAACATGGGATGTCTTTCTCTTTGTTTATGGCCTCTTCAGTTTCTTTTATCAGTGTTTTATAGTTTTCCTTCTACATGTCTACATAAAAAAATTTGTTTGTAGTTATTTTGTTTGTAGCTATTGTAAATAAGATTGCCTTCTTGATTTTGTTTTCAGCTATTTCATTTTTGGTGTATAAAAATACTGGTGATTTTTGTATGCTGATTTTGCATCCTGCAACTTTACTGAATTAGTTTATCAGTTTGAAGAGTTGTTTTTTTTTCTTTTTTCTTTTTTTGGTGGGCTCTTTTGATTTTTCTAAATATAATATCAAATTGTCTGCAAACAGGGACAATTTTACTTCTTTTCCAGTTTGGACACCTTTTCTTTCTTTCTCTTGCCCAATTGCTCTGGCTAGGACTTTTAGTACTGTGTTGCATAGAGTGGTGAAAGTGGAAATCCTTGTCTTGTTCTAGGTCTTAGAGGAAATGCTTTCAGCTTTCCCCATCAGTATGATGTTAGCTGTGGGTTTATCATATATGGCCTTTATTATGCTGAGATATCTACCTTCTATAACTAGCTTGTTGAGAATTTTTATCATGAAGGGATGTTGAATTTTATCAAATGCTTTTTCTGTAACTATCGATGATCATATCATTTTTGTCCTTCATTCTGTTGTTGTGATATGTTTATTGATATGCATATGTTGAAACATCCTTGCAACCTGGGATAATTCCAAGTAGATCATGGTGTATGTATTGTCTTTTTGACGTGCTATTATATTCAGTTTACTAGTATTTTGTTGAAGATTCTTGTGTTTATGTTCATTAGGGATATTCCTTTTTTTTTTTTTTTTTTTTTTTTTGGTATATGTCCTTGTCTGGCTTTAGTATCAGGGTAATTCTAGCCTCATAGAATGAGTTAGGGAGAACTCCCCCCTCTTTATTATTTTTTTGGAATAGTTTGAGGAGAATTGGTACTAGTTCTTCTTTACATGTTTGGTAGAATTTGGCAGTGAAGCCATCTGGTCCAAGGCTTTTCTTTGTTGGGAGACTTTTTATTACAGATTCAATTTAATTACTTATTATTGGTCTGTTCAGGTTTTCTGTTTCTTCCTGATTTGTTCTTGGTAGGTTGTATATGTCCAGGAATTTATCCACTTCCTCTGGGTTTTCCAGTTTGTTTATGTATAGCTATTAATAATAGTCTCCAATGATATTTTGTATTTCTAAGGTATTGGTTGTGATGTTCCATTTCTTAATTTCTGATTTTATTTATTTGGACTTCTCATTTTTTCTTGGTTAGTCTACCTAGTAGTTTACCAATTTTATTTATCTTTTTGAAAAGCCAACTTTCCGTTTCATTGATCTTTTTTATTTTTGTAGTCTCTATTTCATTTATTTCTGCTCTGATTTTTATTACTTCTTTCCTTCTGCTAACTTTGGTATTTGGCTTATTCTTTCTTTTCTAATTCCTTTACGTGCATCATCAGACTGATTATTTGAAGTCTTTCTACTTTTCTTGATGTAGGTGTTTATTGCTATCAACTTCCGTCTTAGAAGACTTTTTGAATAGTCCAACTGAGAGATTATAAGAGTAAAACAGTAATAAAAATAATATTGGAGATGTTAAGAGGCTATGATATGAGAGAGGAAAAAGAGTAGATTGACCTTAACACTTCTAGGCTGGGTGACTGAATGGTACCAGTAACCATAATAGAGAACACAGAAGGAGGATCACTGAGGTGTGGGGTGGGTCTGGAGGGATGGAGTTGATATATGTAGTCAACGGAGTCGTTTAAAACTAGAGAAGGGCTTTGTTAAGATGATAACTGAGAGGAGATCACTGACTTGGGCAATTTGGAAGCTGTCCAAATAATTCT
Source organism: Chlorocebus sabaeus (assembly GCF_047675955.1). Lineage (NCBI taxonomy): Eukaryota > Metazoa > Chordata > Mammalia > Primates > Cercopithecidae > Chlorocebus > Chlorocebus sabaeus. The sequence goes on along the minus strand of NC_132914.1, from coordinate 97,048,364 downwards.
TCAAATAAATCTACAAATAATTCTTCCTGTGTTTTCTTATAGAAGTTTAATAGTTTGACTCATATTTTATGCTATGATTCATTCCAAATTATTTTGCATATGGTATAAAGGTTGAGTTTCATTTTTTCCTATATCCATTGTCTAGAACCATTTTTTGAAAAAGACTCTAGTATCCTCCTTTCTCCAGAAAAACTGGTGAAGATAATTAAAACACACACATACACACACACGCGTGCACGCTGGTCATGGTGGTTCACGCCTATAATCCTAGCACTTTGGGAGGCAGAGGCAGGTGGACCATTTGAGGTCAGAGTGTCCTTTGCGAGAATAATTTTGGTAAAGTTCACAGAAGGGGAACTTATACTGTAGTGTACTAAGGAGTGACTTGGAGGTGAAAAAGTAAAGATAGCAGATACAGCACTTACTTTGTCAAAAAGTTTAATAGTGAAAGCAAGGAGAAAGATGAGTTGGTGGTTTGTGGAGGCATCAGGTTTGTGGGAAGGTTTGCTTAAGATTGGGAGAAATAGGGCTAGGCACAGTGGCTCATGCTTGTAATCCCAGCACTTTGGGAGGCCGAGGCAGGTGGATCACCTGAGGTCAGGTGTTTCAAACCAGCCTAACCAACACGATGAAAACCCATTTCAACTAAAAATACAAAAATTAGCTGGACGTGGTGGCACATACCTGTAATCCCAGCTACTTGGGGGGCTGAGGCAGGAGAGTTGCTTGAACCCGGGAGGTGGAGATTGCAGTGAGCTGAGATCATGCCTTTGCACTCCATCCTGGACAACAAGAGCAAAAAATGATGTGGGAGAAATGAGTATGTAGGTTTTCCAGTAGAGAGGAAAAAAGGAAGATGTTAAATCTATAGAACAAGGTATGGGAAGGAAGAAAGACAAGAATATGGGGATAGAATTAGTCATCTGTGACACAAGAGCAAGGAGTAAAGAGAGGTAAAGATAGGTATAAGGCAGAGAGGAAAAAAGTTGAGAAATGTAATGCCTCACAGAATATTCATTCACTGTGAAATTGGAGGCAGAACCTCTGAGAGTGAGGAGTGATATTGAAATTAAGGCTTATCTTGGTGATTAAAGTTTGGAACAGCTATTGTGGGGAATGCAAAATGGAATCAACATGAGTAAGCACAATTTTGCAAAGCTATATGGAAAGTCCATCAGCTAACCTTGTAATGGAGTCAAGGCAGTATACTTTTCTAGCTACTGACAACCTAATAGTTGGGGTACAGTAAATAGATGGTTGTTTAGATACAGGTATGAAGATGGGCAGGTTAGGTGGAAGAGAAGAAAAGGCTTTATGGAGATTGAAGAGTCTTAACCATGATAACACTCCAACTAGAAGAATAGAATTTAAAAATTCAATTTGATCTTGATAATTAATGTATTAACTGAAGTGAGTGAGTATTAGAATTATAATATCCTGGGTTTAAACCCTACTTGGTTACTTATTAGCTCTGAGACTTTGGATAATGCAATTATCTTATTTGTGCTTCAGTTTCATCATGTATTTTAAAAAGACAATGTAAAATGTTTTCTCTTACAGAGTCATTGTGATAATTAAATGGGTAATACATGTAAAGTTTGTAGCTCAGTGCCTAGAATGTTGTAATTTCTCCTCAAATATTAACTTTGTATGAGTTAACTCTTGCCATAGTGATGCTATAACAAACCTCCACCAAATTTATTGTCGCATCATGGCAAGCTTTTAATTTTCTCACTCGTAAGTGTCTCTGCTTTATGCTGTAGTTCAGTTTCAGGCTTTGAGGTAAGTTCAGGTTTGCCCCTTATGCTTCATGCTTTGATCCAGCCTAATGAGGCATTGGTTGCCTGTGTTGTAATTGTATGTTGATTATAGGAGTTCAAGTGCAAGCTAAGCCAGGCAAACACAATTAAAATTCTGCAGACATCCTGCATGCTCATATTCCATTGACCAAGGCAAGTCGCATGGCCAAGCATAAAGGCAGTGGGAGTGAAAAGTATACCCTGACCCAAAGAGGAAGGGGAAGCAAACATTTGCTGAAAAAAATCCTTTGTTAGCCATGGCATCTCAACATTCTCTTTTTTTTTTTTTTTTTTTAAATGAGCAAGGATCAATAACACTCTTGTGAAATAGTACGATAATTAATTTTAATTCTAATTTTCACAAATCTGGCTTAAGATAAATGTTGGTCTTATAACTGAATGAAAATCATTGACAAAAGAATATTTTCACTTGATAGCTAACATAATTTCAGAATCTCTGATATCTAGTACGTTAATATATATGAAGACAGTGTCTCTGTCTCAATCCTTCTGATCTTTCTCTATTATTAAACTATTTAATATATTCCTTCTATTGACCTTTTTTAAAAAAAATTAGAGATATAATTTACATAAAATAAAATTCATTCAGGATTCATTTGGATGAGTTTAAAAAATGTAATGTAACTAAAACCATAATAAAGATATAAAATACTTTCATCATTCTTCCAAAGATCTCTCATGCCCCTTTGGTCAATTTCCATACAACTGTCCCACCCCGAGGCAACTACACATTCGTTTTCTAGCACTATAATTTTTTTTTCTAGAATTTCATACAAATAGAATCATACAGTCTTTTGTGCCTGACTTCTTTCACTGATGTTTTCATTCATTTTATTGCTGAGTAGTATTTTATTGTAAGGCTATACTACAACATGTTTATCCATTTGCCTGTTGATAGACTTTTGGGTTGTTTCCAGATTTTGGTTATAATTAATAAAGCTATGAATCTTTGCATGTAAGTCTTTGTGTTTTTATTTCTCCTGGGTAAACATGTAAGAGTGAGATTACTGCATTGTATGTTATGTCTGTGTTTAACTTTTGGAGAAATTGCCAAACTGCTTTCCAAAGTGGCTGTACCATATTACGTTCCGATCAGTAATGTATAAGTATCACAGTTGCTCTGTACCCTTGCTATATATATCATCAGTCTTTTAAATTTTAGCCATTTTAACAGGTAAATAGTACAATCCTATGCTTTTAATTTGCATTTCCTTAAAGGCTACCAATATTATAGAACATCATTTATTTGTTTACTTGTGATTTTTCACATCTTCTTTGATGAAGTATCTGTTCAAACTTTTGCCCATTTTTAAATTGGATTGTCTATATTCTTCTTATTCAGTTGAACAAATTCTTTATATATCTCAAAAACAAGTTCTTCATCAGATTTCTGATTTTTAAAGTTATTCTCATAGTCTTTTGCTTGCCTTTTAATTTTTCCAACACTATATTTTAAAGGACAAACTTTAAAAATTTTTGATGAAGCCCAGTTTTACAATTTTTATGTGTGTATGATTCATGTTTTTTGTGTCTTAGCTAAGATATCTTTGCCTATCCCTAAATTACAAATAATTCTTCCAATCTAGAAGTTTAATAGTTTGACTCATATTTTATGCTGTGATTCATTACAAATTATTTTGCGTATGGTAAAAGGCGAAAGATTTATACGATCTGAAGAGAAACCAGAGTATATTTTGCGTATGGTATAAAGAAAGGTTGAGTTTCATTTTTTCCCATATCCACTGTCTAGAACCACTTTTTGAAAAAGACTCTAGTATCCTCATTGAATTACCTTGCCACTTTTGTTAATTGACTGGGAGGGACTTCTGGCATAATAGCATGAGAAGCTCAGCATACTCTTTTTCCAGAAAAACTGGTGAAGATAATTAAAACACACACACACACACACACACACACACACACACACACACACACACATACACACACACGCTGGGCACGGTGGTCCACGCCTATAATCCCAGAACTTTGGGAGGCAGAGGCGGGTAGATCATTTGAGGTCAGGAGTTTGAGACCAGCATGACCAACATGGTGAAACCCCGTCTCTACTAAAAATACAAAAATTAGCTGGGCATGGTGGCACACGCTTCTAATCCCAGCTACTTGGAAGGCTGAGGCAGGAGAATCACTTGAGCCTGGGAGGTGGAGGTTGCGGTGAGCCGAGAACGTCCCACTGCACTCCAGTCTGGGCGACAGAGTGAGACATTTTTCTCAAAAACAAACAAACATAAAACAAAATTAGCCAGGTGTGTGGTGGTGTGGACTTGTAATCCCAGCTATTTGGGAGGGAGGATGAGGCAGGAGAATCACTTGAGCCTGGGAAGCGGAGGTTGCAGTGAGCTGAGATCATGCCATTGCCCTCCAGCCTGGGCAAAAAGAGTGAAACTCCATCTCAAAAACAAACAAACAAAAGAAACAAAACAAAAACAAAAATACCCAACAACATACCATTTAATGTCTCTGGAAATAGTCTTAGGGACATTTAAATAATAAGTAGATGAAGAAACATTTATTCAAGAAAGTCTGTATTGTGGTAAGAACAGCAAGACTCTGTGGGGGAACTGAGACCCATTCCCTCCTATCCCCTTTCCCAACTTAGTGAGATGGAAACTTTATTCCAAACTGGTGCAGCCCAAAACACAAGGCTCTCTGTATTCTCAGCTCCCAGACAGAGGGTTATCCTACGGTAGGATATCAGCTTTTCTCATCTTGCCACAGCTACCTATTGACGAGGCTAAGTTCTGAAGTAGAGTTCTCTTCTGCACAGCTCCCCACTCACAAGATGCAGGCTCTACCTTGGGTTTGGCACTGCTGAGGTATAGGGGTTCTGATTGTCCTTGCCTTAGTCTGTAAGGTGATGGTTGTACTCTGGATGAAACTAGCCAAAAAAGTTGGAGGCTACTGTTCATCTTCTACCTTCTCTGGCCCCCACTGAGCACTCAGCTCCTAAAGTGAGGGTGTCGTTTAGAGAGAGTGTGCCATTGTCTGCCACCCTAGTTCCAGAGCCTTGACTGGACTGGACTTGACTTGAGATTTTGCCTAGAGGGAAAAGCAGAGACCCTTGGAAAGAGATAGCTTGTAGGAGCTCACCTGTGGTCAGAGCTTCTCAACAGAACAAATCTCAATGTAGGAACTACTCCTTCAAAGGAACCTGAATTTGATGGATTAGTCTATAGAACAATTTAAGCACCACAGTATTATTGAAAGCAGTACATAAATCAGCTGGCACTTAGTATAGCTTAACAACTGGACATGGTCAGAGAAAATGACAAAAAGAGTCCTGTCAAAACCACTGTCATACTAGTGACTGTATGTGAGCATACATACACAAAGCTGCAACTCCTTGAAGAGCAACACCAAAGATATAACACTGCAGGTGGAAAATAGCCATGTTCAGGTCATATTCGGTTTACTGAAATCTGGTGATACAGTGACAAACTTACATGCAAAAAAGGAAAAATACTCATTACTTACAGAGAAGCAAAGATGAGGAGGACAGTGAACATTGCTAAAATAATCCAGCTAGTCATTAAACAAAAAACAAATAATAACAACAAGCTTAGAGCTGGGGTGGGTTTACCCAGAGTTGCCATGAGATATTACCTAAAATGTCCAGTTACCAACAAAAATTTACAAGACATGAAAAGAAACAAGAAAATATGACCCATACTCTTTAAGTACAGTAGGCAGACAGTGGTCAGAAGTCAGACTAGCAGACAATGACTAGAAAGTAGCCATTATAGGTATGTTCAAAGAACTAAAAGAAGCTATGATTAAATACAGGAAGATAGGACAACAATTTTGCATCAAATAGAGAATATCAATAGAAATGATTTAAAAAATCAAATAGAAATTCTGGAGTTCAAAAGTACAACTACTGAAATGAAAAGTTCTCTCTAATAACCTCAACTATACAATTTTAAACTACCAGAAGAAAAAAATGATGAACTTCAAGACTTCATTATTTACAAACTACTTCATTACTTCAAAACTTCATTACTTACAGAGAAAAAAAGATGACGGTGATGGTGGACCTAGAAAGACAATGGACTGTCTTTAAGGTGCCAAAAAATGGCTGTTGATCTAGAATTTTATACTTGGAAAAAGCATCTTTCAAGTAGAAAGACGAATAAAAACTTCTTATAAAACTTGAGAAATTCATGCATATTTTCATGGCAGAGACATTCACATTCTAATACACAGAACTGTGAATATGTTGCTTTATACAGGCATATCTTGGAGGTACTGTAGTTTCAGTTTTAGACCACTGTAATAAAGTGAATATTGCAATAGAGCAATTCACATGAATTTTTTGATTGCCAAGTACATATAAAACTTGTATTTACACTATGCTGTAGTCCACTAAATGTGTTCTCATTGTTCAGCTCCCACTTATTAGTGAAAACATGCAGTGTCTGGTTTTCTCTTCCCGTGTTAGTTTTCTGTTCCTGTCAGTTAGTTAGGATGACTTCCAGCTTAATCCAAGTCCCTGCAAAGGACACGGTCTCATTTCTTTTTATGGCTGCAGAGTATTCCATCGTGTATATGTACCACATTTTATTTATCCAGTCTATCATTGATGGGCATTTGGGTTGGTTCCATGTCTTTGCTATTGTACATAGTGCTGCAGTGATAATACGTGTGCATGTATCTTTATTATGGAGCAATTCTTTAGATATATACCCAGTAATAGGATTGCTGGATCAAATGATATTTCTGATTCAAGAAATGTAGCCGGACGAGCCGCAGACAAAACCCCTCAGAGTTGTAGAAGGAAGGGCTTTATTCAGCTGTGAGCATCGGCAAGCTACGGTATTAAAATCTGAGCTCCCCAAGTGCACAATCTCTGTCCTTTTTAAGGGCTCACAGCACTAAAGATTTCACATGAAAGGGTCGTGATTGATTGAGCAATCTAGGGGATACGTGACAGGGGTTTCATGCACTGGTAGTCAGAGTGATACAGAACAGAGCAGGAAGTTTCACAGTGTTTTTCTATACAATGTCTGTAATCCATGGATAACATTGGTTTCTAAGTTATAAGTTGATTTTTAACTACTAGGTTTAGGCCAGGCAGGCCCAGTCCTGGTTTCGGGTCTGGTTTTGGGTCTGGTGCCTGGTGTCAGGCTGCCTGCCTTTGGTTTCACTTCCTTGTTTTTTTTGTAGAACAGGTACTGAGTATAACACAATATAAAACAATGTGAGAAGGTCTCTCTCTTCCCTCATTTCCCCCCTTTGAGACTTTCACTCATTTTAGTAGTGGGAATTCTCACTTTCATTTTCACTGTTTATGTCTTCCTGTGCAATAGATTGATAGTGATTCATACAGTATGCTTGTGCTGAAGCATTCTGGTGAACTAAGGTAGCGATGAAGCTTTTTATCATTTGGAGAAGTACAGGTAGAAAACAAGGGGGCAGTAAGCAGGTTCTTATTACTATTTTTACTTCTATTATAACGGTTTTAAATCCTCCTGTTGATGGGAACCAATTTCTTAACATGGCTCCTGGATTAAATCCGTGCCACACTTGCATGGGTACATGTGCCAATTTTGTTATATCTTTATATCTTCAACTACTTGCCTCTGATCATCTATGTGTAGACAACAATTAGTAAGGTTACATTTTCTACAAACTCCTCCTTCAGCTGCTAGCAAGTAGTCAAGAGCTAGTATATTTTGATAGATAGCATTTCTCATCTGAGTCTCTTGCTGGGCAAGAACAGTCAAGGCTTGACCGGTTTTATTAGTCATAATTTCTGAAACAGCTTGTAACCGTATGATTCAGTTGAGCACGTAGATGGGGGTCCCATATCCTCACGAGCTATCTTGTGCCTAAGTGGCGGGTCCATAGTATTGTATGATTCTTTCAGGGGGCCATTCATCATCTTTCCAATCACCTATGGCTATGCTTTGTTTTTTGCGGGAAGCATAGACTGGGAAGCCTAGGAGTTTGCCTGTTTTTATGGGAAGTAAGAAGAAAGATGGTTTAATGGTGCCAATTTCACAGCTACCTGTCTACTGATCCAGCAGCTTAGTTTAAGCTCTATGTCCACATATTCAGTATAATCCGGTAGGGACAGTCTAGTCCTGGTGGAATTCTGAGCGGGCCTAAACAGTCTGCAACTTTGGACATTTACTGAATGGATTTCTTTCTGTGTAATTGAAACTCCACTATTAACTGTTTTTGTGGTACTATTATACAGCTTTTGCCTAAGACAACTAAGCCGTCCTACAGCCCTGCAGGATGAGTGAATCTTTTTCCTTCTCTAGCTATGCAATACTGTCTAATAATTGAGACCTTTAGAACCTAAAAATTGTCAGGGTAGTTCTTTTGGGCCAGGAATTTATTAGGAACTGGGTCTGTAGGAACTAACTCTCGGGCTTCCTATCGCCATTGATCTCCTGTATGGTTCCTCCACAAACATAACATGAAGTGACTTTTAGAGACTGGGCTACATTAGTTCAGCTAATTGCAAAAACAAATTTTTAGTTTTTCCTGGACTCTCAGGTACTGGCACATTTAGTTTGTCATAGAAAGTCTGAAATACTGGTTCTCCAGAACCAGTATCTTGTTTTCTTAGAGGGGGTACACCTAATTTTAAACAATACCATAGGAAGGACTTGTATCTATTTTAATCCTGACTCCTGACATACTTTCCTTAAAGTACTGACATACTTTCCTTAAATAAAAAGAACTTCTCCTTTTATTAGGATGCTTACGCTAGGATTGAGTCTTTTCCTATCAATGCCTAATGATACGTGTTTTCTTTTATTCTCTTTTGGGTCTGAGGGGTTGTGATTACTAACTCTAAAGGGTTGCAGATCCTACTCATGCAGTAGGGGCTGACTTTTCTTTTTCAGAGCCAAACAGGATCTTTTTTATCTTCTTTCTCAGTACAGTAGCCTAAATGACACAAGACCAGTATTGACACATCTTACATTAATATGATTCTTGACAGATATACTTATTTTCTGCTATGTAACTTTTTTTTTCTAATCTAGAGGACTGCATCTTATTCCTTGCTGCTTACTATTAATAGCAGCACAAGCGTCAAATTTTAAGGTTACATTTTTGCGGACCTCTCTTTCTTCTGTTCTAGCTAATACCTTATTAGTGTCACCTAGAAAAGGACCAGTCCGTAGTCTTACTTCAAAGACTGTGATCATGGGGGGGTTCAGAGGGGTCATGGCACATATCGGGCTGGTCACTTCTGGATTACACACTTTGTACTGAGTGTTATTATACGAACAGGTTCCTTTTAGAATTCCTAGGCATTCGTAATAACTATAAAACAAAAAGATTGTCTTAGCTTGTTTTCCTACCTCAGTGACCTGATGTATGCACTGAAGGCAGTCCTCTGTGTGGGAAGAAGCAGTAGATGCTTTTACCACACAAGTCCATGTTATAAGGAAAATAAGTCCTATGACGATTCTCCTCATGCTTCGGCCGTGTGTAGACCAGTCACCTTCCAGGTGTGACTGGAGCAGGGCTTGTCATTTTCCTCAGGGTCACTTTGCAGGCTTGTCTAGGCTTAGTTTGGCCTCTTAGGTCTCAGCTGCTGCAGGCTTCACGCGGCTGTGGTGAATCCAGGCTGGGCTTCTTTCCACCTTCACAGCTGTGGGAGTGGTCAGGATGACGGTCTGGGGTCCTCTTCACTGTGGCCGCAAAGGAGCCATGTTCTAGTCCTTGATCCACACACAGTGACCTGGAGAAAAAGAATGAACTGGGGAGAATAAGCTGACTGGGCACCTCTCATTTACTTAAGTTGAGATTGTCTGGGTAATTTTCCTTAAGGCCTGTAGCTGCTGTTGTAATTCAATCTCACCTAACTCTTGGGGAGTACCCGGAACTCCTCACAGTATAGGAGGAGGCCTATGATACAGAATTTCATAGGGGGAGTATCTTGTTTTCTTAGAGGGGGTACACCTAATTTTACATAATACCATAGGAAAGACTTGTATCTATTTTAATCCTGTCTCCTGACATACTTTCCTTAAACTATTTTTGATAGTTGGATTCATTTGCTCCACCTTTCCGGAACTCTGAGGTCGGTAAGCGGCATGTAACTTCCATGTGATTCCTAATACCTTTGCCATCTTCTGTACCAAGTCAGCTACAAATGCCAGCCTATTAATTGAGCCGATTCGTAGAGGCGGTCCAAACCTAGGAATGAGATCTCGAAGAAGCACACGGGTTACTTCACGAGCTTTTTCAGTTTGTGTTGGATAAGCCTCCACCTACCTAGAGTAAGTACACACTAGAACCAGTAAATACTTGTTACTTCTGCATTTAGGCATCTCTGTGAATCTACCTGAAGATCTTTAAAAGGAGCCGCTCCATAGGCTTGTATACCAGAAGGCACAGAGGGGCCTTGCTTTGCATCGTGCTGTCGACAGGTAACGCATAGCTGCACTACTGTTTTAGAAAGAGCTGGCAAGTGTGAGTTGTAGAAATACTGGCCTAACAGCTTTTCACGTGATTCTTGGCCTAAATGGGTAGTTTCATGTACAGCCAGCACGACTGCAGCTCCTAGCAGCTGTGGCACAGTTATTCTTCCATCTGGTAACTTTATCTATCCTTCCTTTATTGTTTGTCCTCCTTCTGCCTGAAGAAAATGTTTTTCCTCTTTAGAATAAGTAGGCACCAGATCAAGTGTTTGAGGGAGTAGTGGGGCTGTGCCTGATAAGGAGTAGATGCTGCTTTATGTGCCTCTGTGTCTGCTCGGGAGTTTCCTTGGCTCACCGATGTGGAAACTTGCTGGTGTCCTCAGCAATGCATGACTGCCACCTTTTGGGGTTTCCACACTGCTTCTAATAATTGTAGAATTTCTTGTTGATATTTTATGTCCTTTCCTCCAGAATTTAACAGGCCTTTTTCTTTATATAATACTTCATGTACTTGAAGGGTTAGAAAGGCATATCGAGAATCAGTACAGATGCTTACAGTCTTACTTTCACTAAGTTCCAGAGCCTGAGTTAAAGCAATGGGTTCTGCTTTTTGGGCTGAAGTGCCCTGGGGCAATGGCTTAGCTTCAATAAGGTCATCTAAGGTTACTACCGCATATCCTGCGCACCTTTCTCCTTGTGAGTTGATGAAGCTGCTCCCGTCTGCCTATAATTCTCAGTCTACCGATGCCCATGACTGGTCTTGAAGATTGGGTCTGCTATAATAGACTAAGTCTAACACCTCTACACAGTTATGTTCAACAGGGCTGTTGGATACTGGGAGCAAGGTGGCAGGATTTAAAGTGTTACAGACTTCAGTGGTTATGCGGGGGTTTTCATATAACAAGCCTTGCTACTTGTTAATCTAGCATTTGTTAGCCAACAGTGTCCTTTGGTATTCATCAGAGTTACTACCGCATTGGGGGTTTTTGTATTTAGGTTTTGTCCAAGGGTTAGCTTATCCGCTTCTTGTGCTAATAAGGCCACTGCCACCAAGGCTCTTAGACATGGAGGCCAGCCTTTAGAAACTTCATCTAGTTGTTTTGAGAGGTAGGCCACTGGTCTTGGCCAGGGTCCTACAGTTTGAGTTAAACCTCCTACTGCCATTTTTTCTTTTTCTGACACATAGAGCGTGAAGGGCTTTGTCAAATCTGGTAATCCTAGAGCTGGGGTTGACTTAAGTTTTTCTTTTAACCTATAAAAGGCTTGCTGCTGTGGAGGTCCTCATTCAAAGGGCTCTTGGTTGCCCCTCTTTGTAACCCCGTACAATGATTTGGCTAGCACCACAAAGTTTGGAATCTATAATCTGCAAAACCTCACAGCTCCTAAAAATTCTCTTACTTGCCTCCTGGTTTTAGGTTCCGGTAGGCTGCAGATGACCTGCTTTCTTTTTGACCCTAGGCTGCACTCCGCTTTTCAAACAGTGAATCCTAGGTAGCATACCTGCTGTCTGCTGATCTGAGCTTTCTTCTTGGACACCTTATACTTACAGTAGTCCAGGTGCCAAAGCAGGGCATCCATCCTTTTTGCACACCCGACTACCGTAGAGTGTCCTAGCAGAAGATCGTCCACGTACTGGAGCAAGACACAGCCTAGGTCTTTAGTAGGAAACTTCTGGAGGTCTTGAGCCAACACCTCCCCGAAGATGGTGGGGGAATTTTTGAACCTTTGGGGAAGCCGAGTCTAAGTACTGAGTGGTGACACCTGACCCTGGATCTTCCTACTGAAAGGCAAACAGCTTTTGGCTCTCAGGGGCTAGTCTGATGCTAAAGAAGGCATCTTTCAAGTCCAGGCAGGTAAACCAGCCATCCTCAGCCAGCAGCAATCTTAACAGTGTATGAGGGTTAGGAACTGTTGGGTGCAGAGTCATTGTAGCTTGGTTTACCAAGCGTAAGTCCTGAATGGGTTGATAGTCTTTGGTCCCTGGTTTAGGGGCAGGTAGGAGGGGCGTGTTCCATGGAGACTGGCAAGGAACTATAATTCTGAAGGCTTTTAAGTGTCTAAGATGAGTCTGTATTCCTTTAAGGGCTTCCTTGGGAACTGGATACTGCTTTTGTCGGATTGACTGGGCCTCAGGCTTAACTTCTATGAGTACAGGGGCTTGATTGATTGCCAGCCCCAGAGGATTGTCCTTTGCCCATACTCAGGGCCATCGCCTAGCTAGAATTGGTTTTATTTCTTGACCTGGTTCAGTTAGAAAAAGTCTCTACCCTTCTTCCTGGGGGACTGTAAGGGCTATGATGGCTCCTATTTCCAGTAACTTCAGCTGTAAAGAGCCCTGTTTTGTAAAGGAAATGGTGGCTTTCAGCTTGCTGAGCAAGTCTCTTCCTAACAAAGGCAAGGGGCAGTCAGGAATATACAGAAATTGATGAGTCACTTTATGTCCTCCTACTGAGCAGGTCCGCGGTAGGCAGAAAGCCTGCTTGGCGGAGACTCCTGTTACACCAATTATATCAATGGTCTTTTTAGATAAGGGGGCCAGCAGGGTGGTTACTACTGAGTGTTAGGCTCCGGTATCGACCAGAAACTTAATTTCCTTGCCCCCTATTGTCATCCTGACCATGGGCTTCTTGGGGGCGTTTGAGCCCAGTCCCCTACAGTCTAGTAGCCTTTCAGCCAGATTGAACAAAGTTGTTTCATCTTTGTCTGAGGCCTTTTGTTCTGCATCACCTTGCTTTTCCTTTAGTTGGGGACATTTATTTTACTAATGTCCTATTTATTTACAGTAGACACATTAGTTACGCTGCAGACATGAGTGTTTGGATAGGACATTCCTCCCAGAACCCCCCTTTCCCTGCCCTTTCGGGGGGATTCCTCTAATTGCCGCAGCCAACAAATCAGTGTTTCACCTGGCCTGGTGTTCACCTTCCTTATGGCTTTCTCGGTGGCTTGTTGCATCTTTATTTACAAATACTTGATTAGCTATGTCCAGTAACTGCGAGGTATTCATTCCTGCAAACCCAGCCTGTTTTTGCAGTTTTCTCCGGATATCTTCCGCGCTCTGACTAACTAAGGCCATGTTAATCATACACTGATTTTCAGGACTATCTGGATCGAAAGGAATGTACATACGATAGACCTCACACAGTCTTTCATAGAGCTAGGCTGGGCTTTCCTCCTTTCCTTGGATGACTTCAGACACTTTATTTACATGAGTGGCCTTTTGAGCCTCTGTTTTTCAGACCTTCAGTTAATGCCTCTCGGTACCATCTTAGCCTCTCCGTATCTGGTCATTCATTTGGATCCTATTGAGGGTCCATTCCTGACAGCTGAATTCTTATGTATTCCTGGGGATTTTGGTAATCAGCTGGGACGTGCTCCTCTAGCCATTTAGTTGCCACCTGGAGCACCCTTCACCTTTCATCTGTGTTAAAGTGATACATGAGTAACTGGTGGCAATCAGCTTAAGTAGGATTATGAGTCTGCATAATTGTTTGGAGCAAGTCAATTAGAACTCGAGGCTTTTCAGTGTAATATGGAGTGTTATTTTTCCAATTGAGGAGGTCAGCAGAGGTGAAAGGATGATACACAAAGGCACACCTTTCCACCTTGTGTCCGTCCTCATCTATCCCAGCATATCGCTGCTGTCTCAGGGGCATTTGGATTCCAGTCTTGGGCTGCAAGCGAGCTGCCAAGGGAGGAGTTTTTCCTGCAGCTTCACTTCCTTTCTTGTCTACTCTAGGTGGCCTAGGGGCTGTGGGCTTAGGAGAAGGGGGCCTCTCTGCTTGATAAGAGGAGGGGCACTGTTGGTGCTGTCTCCTGCCATGAGTCCTCGGGCTCTGGGTCAGACAGAACTTTAGGTGCCGGCTTCCCTCGGCCAGTGGAGCAAGAACCTTCCTTAACTAATTGTCCCTTTGCTACTAGTACTGCTGCTGCCTGTCCCCTTAACCACTGCAGGGTATCTAAAACTAGCTGTAAACAGGAATCTATATATGGGAATTGATCTGGGTGTCCTGGCCTGCCAGTTACTTTGTGGCATACCTTTGAAACTAGAGACCTATCTAGGCTTCCTTCTGATGGCCAACCTACATCTAATGCTGGCCAGTCTATTTTATACAAAGTTCTAAGTTTTCCTGGAGTCATAGTGACTCCATAGTCTCTATTGAATCCTTTCTTGAAATTCTTTAACATAGTTCCTAATGGGGTGGGCTTACTTTGCGCCTGACCCATGTTTTCTCAAGACAAAATACCATGCTTATATCACACACTCAGCACAAAACAAAGAACGAGTAAAGAGGGCACACACACGCTTTTATCACTTATACCAAACCAAAATCAGAATACCAAGAAATTCAAGCCAAGATAAAACCAAAACCAAAGTATTCAGCAATTCAAGTCAAGTCAAAACCAGAACAAAAATGCCGATACAGGCACACTGTGGGTGATCAGGCCACGCTTCCACTCAAGTGGAGTGGGCAAGTTTCAAAGACTAGTCTTACCAAGTTTCAGACGTCCAGACTCTAAGTGCCGGTTCCTTCCCCGGTGTTCAGCCACTGTATTAATCCTCCGCAGGGGCCTGCTACCTGCTGCTCTGGCGAGGCGTTCCACCGGGACAATTGCCTACCCAGGAGTGCTCTTTGGATGGCGTCACTCAGGCTGGCCAGAGTCCTCTGCAGGGATGCTCCACAGGGCAGGCCTAAGCCGCCTAAGCGGCTACCTCAGCCATCCATTAGTCACCTTGCTTCCCGGTCAGGGAACCAAGAAATGTAGCAGGATGAGCCGCAGACAAAACCCCTCAGAGTTGTAGAAGGGAGGGCTTTATTCAGCTGGGAGCATCAGCAAGCTACAGTCTTAAAATCCGAGTTCCCCGAGTGCACAATCTCTGTCCTTTTTAATGGCTCACAGCACTAAAGATTTCACATGAAAGGGATGTGATTGAGCAATCTAGGGGATACGTGACAGGGGTTTCATGCACTGGTAGTCAGAGTGAAACAGAACAGAGCAGGGAGTTTCACAGTGTTTTTCTGTACAATCTCTGGAATCTATGGATAACATTGGTTTCTAAGTCATGAGTTGATTTTTAACTACTAGGTTTAGGCCAGGCAGGCCTAGGCCTGGTTTCAGGTCTGGTTTTGGGTCTGGTGCCTGGCGCCTGGCTGCCTGCCTTTGGTTTCACTTCCTTGTTTTTTTTGTAGAACAGGTACTGAGTGTAACACAATATAAAACAATGTGAGAAGGACTCTCTCTTCCCTCATTACCACCCATGAAAACAACGTTAGTCTCCTTGTACGCCTCCAGTCAGAGCTCATGGGTAACTAGGTGCATTGTCAATGAGCAATAATAATTTGAAAGGAATCTTTATTCTAAGCAGTAGGTCTCAACAGTGGGCTTAAAATGGTCAGTAAACTGTGCTGTAAACAAATGTACTGTCATCCGGGCTTTATTATTTTATTATAGAGCACAGGCAGAGTACATTTAACATCATTCTTAAAAACCCTGGTGTTTTCAGAATGGCAAATGAGCATTGGCTTCAACTTAAAGTTACCAGCTGCATTACAACCTAACAAAACGATGAACCTGTTCTTTGAAGCTTTGAAGTCAGACATTGACTTATCCTCTCTGGTTATTAGAGTCCTAGATGGAATCTTCTTCCAATAGAAGGCTGTTTCATCTACACTGAGAATCTGTTGTTTAATGTAGTCAGCTTTATCAATTTAGCTGGCTCTTCTGGATAACTTGCTACAGCTTCTCCATCAGCACTTGCTGCTTCTCCTTGTGCTTTTATGTCATGGAAATGACTTCTTTCCTTAAACCTCATGAACCCCTGCTAGCTTCAAAATTTTCTTCTGCAGTTTCTTTGCCTCTTTCAGCCTTCATAGAATTGAAGAGAGTTAGGGCCTTGTTCTGGATTAGCATTTGGCTTAAGTAAATGTTGTGACTGGTTTGATCTTTCCAGAGCACTCAGACTTCTGCCATATCAGCAATCAGGTTGTTTCCCTTTCTTATCATTTGTGTGTCCACTGGAGTAGCACTTTTAATTTCCTTCAAGAACTTTTCCTTTGCATTCACAACTTGAAATGTATTTCTTACTTAATACATTTACTAACTGTTTGGTACATGAGGCCTAGGTTTTGGCCTGTCTCAGCTTTTGACATACCTACCTCACCAAGCTTAATCATTTGTAGTTGTTTTTTTGTTTTTTTTGTTTTTTTTAGATGGACTCGTGCTCTGTTGCCTAGTCTGGAGTTCAGTGGTGCAATCTCTGCTCATTGCAACCCCCACCTCCCAGGTTCAAGCTATTCTCCTGCCTTAGCCTCCTGAGTAGCTGGGATTACAGGAGCCTGCCACCATGCCCAGCAATTTTTTTTTTTGTTTGTTTTGTTTTTTTTTTGTATTTTTAATAGAGATGGGATTTCACCACATTGGCCAGGCTGGTCTCGAACTCCTGAGCTCAGGTGATCTGTCTGCCTCAGCATCCCAAAGTGCTGGGATTACAGGTGTGAACCACTGCACTGGGCCTGTAGCTTTTGATTTAAAATGAGATGTATGACTCTTCTTTTCCCTGGAACACTAGAAGTAATTATAGGGTTATTTATCAGTCTAATTTCAATATTATTGTGTCTCAGGAATGAGGAGGCCCAAGGAGAAAGAACAAGACAGGGCAAAGGCTGGTTGGTGGAGCAGTCAGAGCACACACAACATTTATTGATTAAGTTCACCATCCTATATGATAGTAGATCATGGTGCCTCAAGTGATAACAGTAGTAACATCAAAGGTCACTGATCACAGATCACCACACAAAATATAATAATAATAAAAAACTTGAAATATTGTGAGAATTATCAAAATATGACACCATGACATGAGGTGAGCACATGCTGTTGGTAAAATGGTGCTAGTAGGCTTGCTCCATGCAGGGTTGTGACAAAACTTCAATCTGTAAAAGGGCAGTATCTGCAAAGAGCAATAAAGCAAAGCACAATAAAATGAGGTATGCCTACGTAGCAAAAAGTTCTTCACAGGTGATTAAAGTAGTGTTCTTGAGATGAGATTATCCTGGATTACTTCTATGGGTCCAGATAAATCACAAGGGTTCTTATGAGAAGAAAGAATGAGGGGTAGTGTCATAAAAAGCAATGCCATGACAGAAGCAGAGGGTGAGAAAGAGATGTAATGACAGAAGCAGAGATCCAAGTGATGTAGCCATGAGCCATGGAGCACGGGCAGCCTTTTGAAGCTGGAAAAGGCAAGGAATAGATCCTTCCCTAAAGTATCCATAAGGAATGAACATTATGACACTTTAATTTTAGTGATATAGTACTCATAAATGTCGGTACATTTCGAAATCTATTTGAGACTTCTAACCTCCAGAAGAGTAAGATAAATTTGCATTGTTTCAAGCCACTAAGTTAGTGGGAATTTATTGCACCAGAAGTAGGACGCTAACATAGATTTGGAAGTGAGGTTATGCTCTAACAAATACCTAAAAATGTGATTGTGGCTTCCAGTGGGAAGAGGCTGGAAGAATGTTGAGGAGCATGATAGAAAAGCCTAGATTTCTGTGAACAGACTGCTAGTGGAAATATAGATATTAAGGACTCTGACAGTAAGGGCTCAGAAGGAAGTGAGGAATATAATAGAGAAAAATTAAATTGTCTTAGAGAATATTAAAATTATTATAAATATAGAAATAGGAATAGTAAAGGAACTCCTAATGATGGCCCAGATGGAATTAAGGGTTTTTTGTTATTTGGTGGCAGAAGACTCAGCAGAATTTTGTTCTACAGTCATGTGGGAAATAGCATTTCTAAGCCGTGAACATGAAGATTTAGCCAAGGAGATTTGCTTGGAAATCCAAGCAAACTCTTGAAAATATGGCTTGGTTTCTTGTTTCTTATAGTAAAATGTGAGAGGAAAGAAATAGATTAAGGGAAGAACTGTTAAACAAAAAGGAACTAGGACTTGATAATTTAGGAAATTCTCAGTCTATTCAGCTTTCAAAAACTGCTAAAGTTAGAAGATTTGATTACAAGAAAGTATGCTCTGGAGAGAATGCCAAAGGTTGGCTGAGCAGCCTTTTGCTCATGCCTTGGAAAAATTTTAGATAAAGGTCACTATTTTAATCACAGAAAAAAGTGTTTCAAAAGATTAAGTATATGACTCATGGATCCCCTTACAGATCTCAACAGGAGCCAGGAATAAAGATGGGATTATCCTGCATATATTTGTGGAAGAGCCTGTTGTTTGATGGATTTACTCCCTGTAATGTATGTGGGAGACCCACAAAGTTTTTGAGAATGTTGTATCAGCAGAAACACTGCCAGCTTGGACTGAAAGAGACAGAGAAAGAACAAAATGATAAAGGTTGTTTCACTTCCAAAATTCTCTAGTTAGAAAACAGGCTAATAAAATAACTCAGGTTTAGACACATTGCTCTTCATGATAAAAGGATAACTCTGAGGTCATGGCAGAGCCATGGGCCCAGAGGATGGAGCCTCTAGCCACAGAGGATTATTCCTGGGTTTTGAAACATGATAGAATTTTCTCAGTTGGATTGCAAAATGTCGTGGGAATAGTGACCCCTTTTCTCCCTTCTGTTTTCTCCCATTTGAATGAGAATGTCTATATTGGTTATCTATGCCTGTGCCACCATTGTACTTTTTGAGCTGATAACTTATTTTCTAGCTTCACAGATCCACAGATGGAGAGGTATTTTGCTCCAGGATGGATTATATCCAGAACCTCACCCATAGATTCTTTAGATGATAAGGTTTGGGACTTTTGAGCTGATAAGATTTAGATGGTATTTTGTATTTGAATGTATGCTGTAAGGGGTTGAGACTATTGGGGCCCTTGCCCTCTTCTCATTACCTTGTCTGACTCTGACCCTTTTTTCCTTCTTATAAGGACTCTTGTGATTACATTGGGTCTATCCAGATAACCCATAATAATCTGTCACTCTCAGGAACCTTAATTTAATTGTAGCTTCATAGGTCCTTTTGTGATGTGTGGTTATGGTAAAATATTCACAGGTTCTGGTTATTAGGATGTAGCCATCCTGAGAGGGCTATTATTCAGCCTATCACAAACCCCAAATGAAACAACCTATTTTGTCTGCATCCCCAAGGTCTTGAATTTTATATCGAGGAAACCAAGACATACTTTTCAAGTAAAGATAAAAATAATATGTTGTTCCCCTCTGTGTGTCCATGCATTCTCATCATTCAGCTCCCACTTGTAAGTCAGAACATGCAATGTTTGGTTTTCTGTTCCTGCATTAGTTTGCTAAGGATAATGGCCTCCAGCTCCATCCATGTCCCTGTAAAGCACATGATCTCATTCTTTTTTATGGTTGGATAGTATTCCATGGTATATAGGTAGCATATTTCCTTTATCCAGTCTATCATTGATGGGTATTTAGGTTGATTCCATGTCTCTGCTTTTGTGAATAGTGCTGTAATGAACATATGTGTGCATGTCTTTATAACAGAATGATTTATATTCCATTGGGTATATACCTAGTAATGGGATTATTGGGTTGAATGGTATTTCCGTCTTTAGATTTTGAGGAATTGCCACACTGTCTTCCACAGCGGTTGAATTTATATTACATTCCCACCAACCATGTATACATGTTCCTTTTTCTCTGCAACATTGACAGCATCTATTGTTTTTTTTTTTGGTTTTTAAATATTATCCATTCTGACTGGTGTGAGATGGTATCTCATTGTGGTTTTGATTTGCATTTCTCTAATTATTGATATTGAGCTTGTTTTCATATGCTTGTTGGCCACATGTATATCTTCTTTAGGAAAGTGTTCATGTTCTTTGCCCACTTTTAAATGTGGTTGCTTGCTCTTTTTTTGTCATTTTGTTTAAGTCATAGAGGGAAACAACACACACTGGGACCTATCAGAGGGTGGAGGCTAGAAGGATGGAAAGGATCAGGAAAAATAATTAATGAGTACTAGGCTTAGTACCTGGGTGACAAAATAATCTGTACAACAAACCCACATCACACAAATTTATCTATATAACAAACTTGCACATGAACCATGAACTTAAAATAAAAGTTAAAAAAAAATTAAAATTGTGATGTGCAGTACAAACTAAAAAAAAAAGGATAAAAGTAATAACATTACCACGATGCATTCCAGTTTATAAGGTGATTTTATCAGAATGAAAAGTAATAACATTAGCACCATGCATTCCAGTTTATAAGGTGATTTTATTCTAATGATGTTAGTTTTGTTCTTAGTTGACCTCTTTTTGATTTATTATAGATACAAATCCAATCAGAGCTGGAAAAGTGGAATAAGGAAGTTGGATAGATTCTGTTGGACTGGTCTTTGTCTGCGAGAGTTGAGAGAGAGGGTCTTTGTTGATTCCTGGGTTTTTCAGCCTGGGTGATAGGAGGAGTTGGGAGGTTATTAAAAAAAGGAATTAACACAAAGCAACTGAATTATAATGGAAAGAGTTGAGGGAAAATGATTAATCAGTTAAACTCAAGTATATGAGCTTTTGTTAATTACAGTGCTCCCCTGAGGGATACGGTTATGAGTGGCATTTATCTTAGGTTGTTTTGGGTCTGTATAGGTCTAAAGGAATACATGTAAATAAATGGAAATGCAAATAGGAACTTTGGGAAGGAATTCTTACTTGCATTGTATTTTCAGCTGTTCATAGATATTGACTAAAAAGGACCAGAGATATATTCTTCTCTATGATGAAGGCAGGATATGAAAGGAGGTCTATAAATAAGGAAAGGGATTTTTGCTACTATAGGTATTATAAAGAAAAAACCACCTTGACTCTCAGTCCTTCATTTTATGACGTCTTACCTAATTCATTTCCCCACAAAACACACATAACACATATTCACAATACGTAGACTTGAGATCTCAGTGAAGTCTTGGTCGGGATTCACCCCGTCTTAATCTATCTCTTTTGTCCCATAAAGTATAGGTTACTCAAGCAGACTCAGAACACCAACAGCTATTTATTTAATTATCCTTGGAGGCATGGACCCTAAAGCTGTGGTTTTACCAAAGAATTGTCTGTATCTTGATGGTATCACTTTCAGTTTTATTTCAGTTAGTGAGCTGCAAATAAATATCCCATTATTGACCAAGATTAATGGTTTCAAGTCAAGAGGAAGTCTAATGAAATGACAATCTTATCTTCTTTATGGTACAGATGTTTTCCCATTGTGGCAATGACTCAGATTCCTGTTAGATCAAGTTTAACAGTCATTTCTATAGTGGCATGAGCTGGAAAACTAGATCTCAGTAAAATCAGCTTTAGAAAGTAAATACTATAATACAGAAAATGAATGAGCCCCATTATGGAAAATCTATGCAGTTAATCTCTGTTCATTTAAAGGTGTAAGGCTACACCTGAGGATGAAGTAAGAAATTGGGCTTGGTTGTCAAACCCATTTTATGGGGGAGAAGTAATATCATGAATATTCTGTGCCCAGATAAGTGATGGAGGGTCAAAACAGTGAAACAGAAATCAGAAGTAGAAACATTATTTGCTTAGAGTTGTGTATTGTGATGTCATCACTACATGGGGCCCAGCACACTGTTCTGCAGTCATTATGACCTACTACTGTTGTCAGCTGATGCAGTGGGTGATAGTGTTGTTCCCCTTGTCTCATTCCTTTTTTCCTCAGAGCTCTTCTGAAAGAACTACTGTGTTTTCTTGACCCTTGACCTCTCCTATATCGGCTGTAGCATGCTAAAAGCCCATTATGGATATTTAGATTTCAAAAAATGTGGGTCTAGCTATACTGCTTGCTAGCTGGCAAACTTGGAAGAGTTACCTAATCCACTCTGGGTATTATTATCTTCTTCTTTTAATACTTCCAGCATCTGTTGTTGTGAGCCTTAATTAACATTAAAATTTGTAAAACCTGTAACTCTGTGCCTGAAACATAGTAGCCATTTAATAAAAGTTAGTTCCTTCTCCTCTCCACATCCCACACACCTTCAAATATAGTTACACCCTCAGGTGTCAGAGCAACTGCTTCAAAATCTGCAGTCTTTTGAATTAAAATTGCCTGATACTTACTGATGCACATTCCAGCAACCATGGTTGTTATTATAGCGTGAATCATTCTGTGAGTACAGCATGCAGGTATCATTAGAATTCTTTAAGTATTCACTTTTGGTATACCTTTATCCAATCTTCTGACCCTCACAAGCTTGCATGTGCTTATATGTGCATGTGTGCGTGCACACACGCGCAGCAGTACTCATGAGATTGCCAAGATAATATTGACCCACTAAAATCTGCTCTTTAGTTTTTTTACATTATGCTTACCAAGAGAAATGGCTCAAAAATTTCCAAGAACAATTAATAAAATGTTTAGGAGTCAAAATAATATTGATTTTCACTTTCTAATTAATTTACATTTATTGTATTTTAGATGGCTTTGTATGTGAGTAATAACCTCTTTACCATAGACGAACAGCTTCCAATTAAAACATTTATGAGACAGGACCTGTGGTATGCTGAATAATAGCTCCCAAAAATATCCAGGTCCAAATTCCTGGAAACTGTGAATGTTACCTTTTATAGCAAAAGGGCCTTTGCAGATGTGATGTAAATTAGGGATTTGAGATACGAAAATAATTCTGGGTTATCTGGGTGGACCCTAAATGTAATCACAACTGTCCTTGTAAGAGGGAGGTAGAGGGGGAGTAGACTACAGAAAGAATAAGGAAATGCGATGATAGAAGGTACTAAACTGTTGGCTTTGAAGATGGGAGGAAGGGGCCATGAGCCAGAGCCAATGAGGAATACCCATAGCCTCTAGTAGCTGAAAGAGGCAAGAAACAGATTATTCCCAGATCCTCTAGAGGAGGCAACCCCGGTGGCACCTTGACTTTAGCCCAGTGAAACTGACTTTTTATTTCTGGCCTCCAGAGCTGAAAGAGAATGCATTTGTATTGTTTTAAGCCACTAAGTTTGTGGTCATTTGTTACAGCAGCAAAGGAAACTAATACAGGATCCAAGCAGTACCTGTAGAGGATAATGTGAGCCTTAGTCCTCAATATGGTATTAAATAAGAATGATACGTGTTTAGTCACTTGTCCTTTATGCTTCATTCATGACATCGGATCATTAAAGAGAGACTTCCATACTGATGTGTTCTGTCATTTCCAACCTTTTGTCATCAACTTTGTCACAAAATCATCTAGATGGCAAGGCTGCTGTTGAATTTCACATGTTTCTTGTGAGTCCCACTCAGTTGAATTTGACTTGCATTATTTTATGATGGAGGCAGCTTGTCCGATTGTGACAGCTGGAAGAAACGTGGCACTGACAGATTCAGACCCCCAGGTTAACCTATTCATTGCTTACAGAAATTTTGATAAGTGACAGTTTGTCTCAGTGATTGCCCATTCAGCTCATTGTTCTTCAGGTGAGTGATTCACAGCTGTATGTGGATTTTCTTTTGAAAATTTTCCCACACATACACCTAATTTCTGAGTCAGTGTGATAAGGACAGCTAAGTAACAAATAACCACATTTTTTTTTTCTTTAGCAATATAGTTATGATAACTCTAAGGCACGGAAGCCTATGACAGCTGGTAAGTAGAGAGTCAAATGGCTGCTGCTGCCTACCTGGTTGTCATACCATTTTTTTTTTTTCCTGCTTCTATAATTCTAGCTCCCTGCTGCCCTTTCTTTCTGTACAATAATGTAGGCACCATAAGCTGCACCATTTCACCACCCACATATCACCTTTTGTTCTAAATTAAAAGCAAAGGAAATTTCCTTTACATTTACCTAGAACTCAGGATTTGTTAAATATTTAATGTGTTGTAATTAGAATGTATACTTTTTACAGGGTGAAAAACTTGATTTTTCCCATCTACTCATACATTTTATTAAATAGAAAATTTCTATTATGTGTTACCTCTTATGACTTTTCCCTCTAAAATACTGAAGTGAATATTACTTTACCTCTTGGGTGACATTTGATTGGCACTGCTAAAGATAGTAATTTGTTTAAATTCTTTAATATTTGGGAGATAATTTTATGACTTCTGGATGACATAGCCCGGAATGAAGTCATCTGAGGTTGCAGTACTGAATCTTAGGTGTAGCAGCGTCAACTTAAGTAGCTGGATGATGCAAACAAACTGGAGGCTTGGGCATTCACAGTCAGAATTCATGCTTCTGACAAGCAGAAGTCAACAATCTTTGCTTTGTAACACTTGAGTTGATGAGGTGCTGAAATCAGGGTCTCTTCTGGTTAGATCCTTTATTCATCTATTGCTGTGTGGTCATATTACCACAAATTTAGTGGCTTATCCAAAAGATTTATTATCTCACAGTTTTGTGCGTCAGGTGTCCAAGCATGGCTTCGGTCCTGTGTTTCATGTTCTCTCACAAGACTGGAATCAAGCTGTCACCCAGGGATGCGACCTCTTCTTTGGCTCGACTGGGGAAGGATCTGGTTCCAAGCTCACATGGCTGTTGACAGGATTCAGTTCCTTGTGGTTTATCAATGGAGGACCCCAGTTCCTTGCTGAATACTCTCAATTCCTTGACTGAGAGCCTCAGTTTGGAAGCCTCCCTTAGTTCCTTACCACATGGCCTTTCTATATGGCAGCTTACTTCATCAAAGCCAGAAAGGGAGAGAATCAACAGAGGGGATGTTTGCAAAATGGAAGTTACAATCTTATGTAACATAACTATGGAAGTGACATGCCACTGTCTTTGTCATATTCTATTAGCTAGAAGCAAACCAGAGGTTCTGCTTCCACTCAAGGGGAGGGGATTACACAACGGCATGAGAAACAGGGATAATTGGGGGTAATTTCAGAGTTTGTCTGCCATAGATCCCTAACACAGAAGCAAGTTATAAGACATTACCAAATTTTCAATGTTTGAGCTTACAAAAAGTAATTATGGGTGAGAATTGACGCGTTCAATTTAGGCAAATTTTATAACATCATAAAGTCAAGATAGTATAAGTTTTAGAGGATTTGATTTGAAGAATCAAAGATTTATATAATATTTATTATTATTTTTAAAAGCAGTCCCACAACCATCTTCCTCTCTTTCTCCCAACACCTTCATCTCTTTTATCTAGTTATCTGGGCATTTATCTTTATGTCTGTAATCTATTTGTTTTGCTCCTTTTTAATGTTTCAGTTTTAGACGTTATCTATTGACATCCCACTACGGAATATGGCATTCCTCTCTTTCCTACTGCTTACTATAATAGTACCCCACACAAGCATGCACATGTTTTCCGTGACTATCCCTTTAACACATTAACTGCGAAATTTGGGTTAGTCTTCTCTATTTACTTGTTATGTTTGTTGACAGACATTATTTATGTTACTGAGCCATATACTAAACCCTGATTCCTATTCCTTTCCATTACAATGTTTTACTTCCCCTAGGATTAATGATTGTCTTTTCTCATTGTGATTGATTTTCTATGTGTATATAGTCAACCTAATTTCAAATTCATCTTTTCTTAACATGTTTATGTGTATCAGGTATTCTCTACACTTCATGTCTCTGAAGAATCTCACCCAAGTCTTTCCAGTCATTTAAATCTGGACTGGTCACCTTCTACTCCTTCTGATAGGTATCAACTGTGCAATTCTGCTCCATCATTTGGGGATTTTTGTCACCTCTTTCCTTTGTTGGAGATCTTGATTTCTGTATGCCATGCCTTTTCTTGTTCTGTGCAGCATATCTCCCGGTAATTTCATGAAAATGCCTTTATTATATCCTCACTCTTGCTTCATAGACTGGATGTGAAATTCTAGTGCTGAGAATAAATTCCCTAGAGAAATTAAAACAATGACCATATTGTCTTCTAGATGCCATTGTCACTATATGCTTTGCTTTAGGTTGATTCCATTGATCCGTTTAGTTGGAGAAGCCTTGATGACAGCATCTTTAGATCTTTCCTTTTTACCTAAAAATCCTAGGAAATCCCTCTTTTAAGCTCCTAATGGGAAGTTCTTAGGGCTGTTTAAGGAAAGAGGGCAAAGGAATGTCAACATCCAGTATACATGTTTTTCTCAATTACCTAGTTTCCTTATGTTACCATACCCTAAACTGTGATTGGTTTAGGGAACTATTTTACTCTTCTAAGAGAAGAAATCTTCAGTGTTCTGCAAGATTGAGGGAAGGATAGTCACCAGGCTGTAGAGTGGGAGAGGCATATGGGAATCTGACTGCTTTTAAAATATACTTTCACATAGTTGCTATTTTTGCCTTTTTATTCACCTATTCTTTCAGACATGTCTGGTATGAAATTCGTGAGTCCTCTGTAGTCTTACCAGGTTGATTTTTAGTTTTTCCTATAGCAGCTTTGGATTCAGTTCTCAAGTCTGCTTAGTCATTTGTCATGTAACTACTTTATAACATTCAGAATTTTGTTACTGTAGTTTCTTTTCTTGTTCTGCTTGTCTTTGTGTCTTTATGCCTTTACAAATGTATTTGTATCATTTTCATGACATTTTGGGCAAAAGTGCAAGAAGATATACATATCTGTTCATCTGACATATTTTTTTCCCTACTAAGTCTTATGAAATTTCCTTTAATTTGAAGAAATGTCAGATGCAGCACCTTTCTAGAGATTTAGCTAGAGAGCTATTATACTAGACAGCTTATCAGTTCCTACTTTCTTGACCTGGCTTGGGAATGCCAGTATTATGCTGGAGAGCCTCATTTTGTGATGCAAGGAAGCAGAACTGAAATCTAATTTAGCTTCACTTTTGAAATTGGCACAGTTTTCATTAGAGAGTTTGTGTGTGTGTGTGTATGTGTGTGTATATATGTATGTGCATGTATATATTATATAATGTATGTGTATGTATGTGTGTGACTAGAAATACATATACAAATACATTTCTATATGTAGTCTAATATGTGCATATATTTCTATTTCTAGACTGTTTCAGAGAAATGAGTCTAGAAATGTTGAAGTGTCTTGGGTAAGTTAGTTCTCCCTAGGGATACTCATTTCATTCTGTTTTTTAATGTAAGCCAAATACTATGCTTGTTCCACATGAGCATCCCAATCATCTTTCCTCATTGCATTCTCAGAAACTGTGCAGGGGGAAAAGGCCTCCATCTGCCTGAGGAGAGAGGAAGCCAAATTATCCCTCCCACGTTAGCCCACAGAGGACTTTCCTTACTGTTTGATGCATCCTCAGCCTCCAACCCACCTGTCAGAGAACAGGGCTGATTATGTTCATACTTTCTGTTCTTATTTATACATCTATTTTGGTATTATTTAACTTCTATTTAGGAACAAGTTATAAACTTTGGGCCTACAGCAAAGTCAAGCTTGAAATTAACTTCTTTAAAGGCCCAAATCATGTTACTGATTTTAGTAATCACATTATTCTTGATACACTAGCCTATGTAATTTAAATGTTAATGTAAATATGCCAGATATACTGGCTGTTATCCAGAGACTGATCATAGAAATGATAGGTACATGATACCTGATGCCCTAAACCAAATTTAAACTATTCCTATTCTAGATTTCTTTTTCAATTTATCAAATGTTTATGGGGGTACTGCCATTATGCCAGGCTTTGTGCTAGGCACTGGGAATATAAACATGTGACCTCATGGACCTTATAGAATAGTGATGAGACATATTTGTAAATAAATCATTATAAAACAGGATTATGAGACAAATATAGAAGTATATCCTGGGAGTAGAGAACAAAACAGGGAATGACTAACTCTCCCAGGGGAGGAGAACAGGATTCAGAATGACTTCACAAAGGCAGTGTCTGAGCTGAGTTTAAATGAAGAGGATTATGACACATGAATAAAGAGGGAGGGGTGGAAATACCATATGTAAAGATATGAGGCATGAAACAAGATAATATGTTTCAGGGATACTGAAATGAAAAGAAAGGAGATACCCATAACGCATGGTAGGTTTCAGTCAAAATATAAAAACATTTTTGAGAAGAGCAATGGATGTCAGTTAGTTAATTCTGTTTCTTTTAAAAAGATTTGAAGCACTCAGGATACATTAGACATGATGTTTCATTTACTATTACAAATAATCAATTGTAGTGTCAGAGTCAGTGCATTTGTATCCCAGGAAACCCTTTAATTTCAGGCAAACCAGGACAGTTGGCCACTTTATGCCTTCTCAACAATGGAATATTTCAGATTGATCTAATTAAAGTCAGGCCAATCAGAATTATTTTCAGAAAATTTAAAACTGGAATCAAGAGAAAGAGAGTCAGTGTTTCCTTTTAATGGCCAAAGAAACTTTAAGATATAAAACTTAGATGTTTGATGGTTATGTTTCTTGCCTTGTGGAGAAAGAAAATGTATAATAAAAGAGAATGAAATCTAAATTGCAAAAATGGTGCTGGGAAAACTGGATATCTGTATGCAGAAGAATGAAACTAGACCCTGTCTTTCACCATATATAAAAATCAAATAAAAGTGGATTAAAGACTTAAATCTAAGATCTGCAACTATGAAACTACTAAAAGAAAACATTGGGGAAAGTCTCTGGAACTGTTGTAGGTGAAGATTTCTTGAGTAATAACCCCAAAGCACAGGCAACCAAAGCAAAAATGGACAAATGTAATCACATCAAGTTAAAAAGCTTCTAGCCTAGGCAACATAGGGAAACGCTGCCTCTACAAAAAAAAAAAAAAAAAAAAAAAAAAAAAAAAAAGCTGGGTTTGGTGGTGCATGCCTATGGTCCCAACTACTTGGGAGGCTGTAGTGGGAGAGTGGGAGGATTGCTTGAGCTTGGGAAGTTGAGGCTGCAGTGAGCCATAATTGTACTACTACACTCCAGTGTGAGTGTTAGAGCAAGACCTTGTCTCAAAAAAAAAAAAAAAAAAAAAAAAAAAAAGCAATCAAACAAAAGCTTCTGCATAGCAAAGTAAACAATCGACAAAGTAAACAGATGACCCATAGAATGGGAGAAAATATTTGCAGACTACCCCTATAACAAGGGATTAATAAGTAGAGTATATAAGGAGCTCAAGCAACTCAATAGGAAAAGGATATAACAATCTGATTTTAAAATGGGAAAAAGATCTGAATAGACATTTCTCAAAAGAAGACATATAAATGGCCAACAGGTATATGAAAAGGTGCTCAACATCACTGATCATTAGATAAATGTAAATAAATCTGCAATGAGATATCATCTCACCCCAGTTAAAATGGCTTTTATTAAAAAGGCAAGGAATAGCAAATGCAGGCAAGGATGTGGAGAAAAGGGAAAACTCATACACCATTGGTGGGAATGTAAATTAGTACAGCCACTATGGAAGACAATATGGAGGTTCCTCAAAAAACTAAAAATAGAACTGCCATGTGATCCAGCAATCCCACTGCTAGATATAAACTCAAAAGGAAGGAAATCATTATATCAAAGAGATATCTACACTCCCATGTTTACAGCAGCACTATTCATAATAGCCAAGATTTGGAAGCAACCTAAGTGTCCATCAACAGATGAATGGATAAAGAAAATGTGGCACATATACACAATGAAATTCTATGCAGCCATAAAAAAGGAGATCCTATCATTTGCAACAACATGGATGGAACTAGAGGACATTATATGAAGTCAAATAAGCCAGGCACCGAAAGACAAACTGCATGTTTTCACTTATTTGTGGGATCTAAAAATCAAAACAATTGAACTCATGGGAACAGAGAGTAAAATGATGGTTACCAGAGACTGGGAAAAAGTGTTGGGGGCGGGGATGGGGAAATGGTTAATGCATATAAAAATATGGTTAGACACAATGAATAAGATCTAGTATTTAATAGCACAACAGGGTACCTATAGTCAGCAACGATATGTTGTACATTTTTGAATAACTGAGGGAATATAATTGGAATGTTCGTAGCACAAAGAAATGATGAATGCTTGAAGTGATGGATACCTCATTCACCCTGATGTGATTATTACACATTGTATGCTTATATAAAAGTATCTCATGTACCTTATAGATACATTCACCTACTATGTACCCTTAAAAATAAAAAAAGTACAAGATTTTAAAAAAGCAGCAGCAGCATATCTGTTGTTGGTTCATTTTTATTGAGGCTCATCTATATACTGTTGTTTAGCCTTTCCCTGGATTCCAAGAGATAATAAATTCCAGTTTATGATTAAACTAGTTTGAGTTGGATTTCTTTCACTTGCAACCCCAAAGTATCTGAACTGGTGTCAGGAAGTAGTGGCACAACCAAGAGGTTCTAAAATACGAAATAGGCAAAATGGACCAGGAGCCTGGTTAGAATTTCTATATACCAGGTTGAGAAACAATTCTTGAAGTGTGGTAACAAAGTTAAACTATAATGTGTTGTTTCTTGGGACTTAGACCACATACCCACCAAAGTTCACTTGTGTAGAAATAATCAGAATAGTAGAGTTTGTAGGTTTCTTGCATTCCTTACAATATATTACAAGTAAGAGATAAGCACCAATTCAGCAGGTGGGGATTGGAAGACTGCTCTGTAGTCATTAAGCAAAGCTTTCTGCTTCAAGTCAATGACCTGAGACTGTCTCATGTTTTACTGAATTGCAGAAGATAAATTCTCTAGCATATTCTAAAGTTAGTTTCCAGTTAGGAAAGTAGTTCCCCTTTATCCAGGGTTTCACTTTCGTGGTTTCAGTTACCTGCAGTACCACTGTCTGATACTACTACATGGAAACTTCCAGAAATAAACAATTCATAAGTTTTAAATTGCATGCTATTCTGAGTAGCATGGTGAAATCTTGCATGTTCCTGCTCTCTCCTGCCTGGGATATGGATCATCCCTTTATTCAGTGTGTCCAAATTATCTATGCTTCCCACCCGTTAGTCACTTAGTAACTAGTTTTGTTGTTGGATCCACTGTCTTGCCATCATGGTGCTTGGCTTTAAGTCACCCTTATTTTACTTAATAATGGACCCAGAGCACAAAAGTAGTGATGCTGGCAATTGGGATATGCTAAGGAGAAGCTGTAAAGTGCTTTAAGTGAAAAGGTGAAAGTTCTAAATAAAGAAAAAAATATTATATGCTGAGGTTGCTAAGATCTATGGTAGGGATGGGCTTTCCATTCATGAAATTGTAAAGAAGGAAAAAAAAATTCATGCTCACTTTGCGGTTGCACCTCAGACTGCAAAAGGTACAGCAACAGTGTGTAATAAGTCCTTAGTTAAGATGGAAAAGGCTTTCAGTTTGTGAGTAGAATACATGAAAAGAAACATGTTCCTATTGATGACAGTTGGGTTGGGTACAATCCTCGGTTTCAGGCATTCACTGGGGGTCTTGGAACTCACCCCCCATGGGTATGGGGAAACTACTGTTTCTTGTAAATAAATACCAGAAATATCAGGGCTTTTGGGTCCTCTGGGTTCATTCCAAGCACTTGGCTGAGTAAACCCTGCCTGATCAAGGGATGCCTCTTGTTGTGAAGTATCCCTCTAGGAGGAGAGGTGACTAATTTTAAAAAATTACAATGTTAAAAATAATCAGGCATTGTTAATTTTTTGGTATTTTAAAAGTTGTCCTCTGTGCAAACCTTGGTAAACTCACAAATACATTAAAAAATTAAGCATGAATTATTTAGTCAGAAAGTTTAACCCTCTAAGCTCAAAATAGTTCTGTTACATTAATTTCCAGTTTAGAAAAACAGACTGAGAAAGGAAAACGTTTTAGTTTCATTTTAAGGCAGCTGGATTTGTAATCCATTTTTAAAAGGTGCTTTCAGAGTTAGAATAATTATATGCAGGAAAATGCAAACAGCTTATTTTAAATATGCTTGAAGGCAAAGATTTCTCTGAATTAAATCTTCAGGTTACATTTATCAATGCCAGCACCTGTGTGTTGAAATTCAAATGGAATACCTTTATCAAAATTCTTTCATTTTACTCTTTTACCTTTTAGTTACTTGCATTGATGAATATACACTCTACCCCGAAGTATAAAATCTTGAGCAAGTCTTACAAATTACTTAATTTTTGTATTTTTAGCAAATAAAGAGATTTGACCAGAAGTTATAGGATATTCAAAACAGCAATACAAGAAGACTCGGTTCTTTAACATTTATTAAGGGTATTATTTTCATTCTGTCAATATTTATTGTGCAACCACTGTGCATAATGCATTATTATTATTGGTATTTCTCAAAGGCTTCTCAGGTGCTGGACTAAGGGCAAAGGGAATGAAAAGGCATATATTTTTACTCTCCAGGATTTTATAGCTTAAGAAAGTCAGCACTGAAGAGATAGAGCTGAGGAAAACATAAATTAAATAAGTAATTAAAGTATTTATGAAAAGAATCACTGTTATTTGGTAGATTCATGGATGGCACAGTTTTAGAAAGAAAAACACATGGAAAAATGGTGACTTCTCTTCCATTAATTGAAGAATTTATAGAAGTAGAATTTCAGCAGTGTGTGTGCACATGTGCACACATGCACACACACATGTGTGGCTATGTGAAGTAGGCGGCAGGGGGGCAATGAAATGTTCCCAAGTACTGAATGGAACTTGGGAGAATCACTGACACACTGCCTGTGTCATTGAATGAATCTGAATGAATGAAAAAATAAGTGAATGAATAAATTTGAAAAATAAGAAAATATGTTAGAGATAATAAAAATCATGTGCATGCGTGTGCGCGCGCGCACACACACACACACACAGAGAACAGCAGTAGGAGGAAAACAAGCTACATAAGACAGTCCAGCACAATCTAATAAAGAAAACTGTGGGCAGAGCGTGTGTATCTGGATATCTATTAAGTAGTGTGAAGTCATCATAGGCCTTAAGGAGAGAAATCGATGGTAATTTATTATATTCCAAAAATAGTCATACTTAGCTGAAATATTAAGAATGAGTAAGCATTAAGCAGGTAAAAAAAAGGAAAAAGAAATTTTCCAAGAATGAAACAGCATGTCTCAACTACAGATAAGATGCAAGGTTAGATTCATAGACCTGAGGCTTAAATATATAGCAAAGGAACTTATTCTTTGCTGTAGAGTGTTATTGCTTCGGGAACCTTTTAGTAGATAATGGTAGAAAGCATTTTTTTCCCTACAATCATGGATTCATTCTTCTTAAGCCACAAATTCTGTCTGTTCCTCAATCCATATTTCTTTTTTTTTTTTTTTTTTTTTTTTTTGAGGCGGAGTCTTGCTCTGTCGCCCAGGCTGGAGTGCAGTGGCACTATCTCGGCTCACTGCAAGCTCCGCCTCCTGGGTTCACGCCATTCTCCTGCCTCAGCCTCCCGAGTAGCAGGGACTACAGGCGCCTGCCACCACGCCCGGCTAATTTTTTTGTATTTTTAGTAGAGATGGGGTTTCACCGTGTTAGCCAGGATGGTCTCGATCTCCTGACCTCGTGATCCACCCATCTCGGCCTCCCAAAGTGCTGGGATTACAGGCTTGAGCCACCGCGCCCGGCCCTCAATCCATATTTCTATTTCCTTTCTTTCATGGTGAAAATCTCAGTTCCTAATAGTGTCAGTGTAACCGCCTATTTACTCAGTTTTAACACATGTACATGTGCTTGTGCAACACACATGCACACATGGACACACACACACACTTAGATTGCTGTATAATACTAACAACGCCACCAAATTTACCAAGTAAAATTCAAGATTTGTTTGCAGTTATTTTGGTCCTTAGAATATTTCCACTGAGAGTGGAAACAGTATTGTATTCAAAAAGTTCTTGGATTAATTTGTTTTTATTTTATTCTATATAGTTATGTTATCTATTTGATATATAATTAGGTTTATATGTTTTTGTTTTTAGCAAATTATAAGGACTTTCCACAACATTCTTGTTGATTTAGTTTTGTTTTTTGATTATATAAAATATTAATATGTCCAAAGTCAAAACTGTATAAACAGGTGTACTCAGAGAAATTCTACCTCTTTCCTATACCTTCTACTCTTTCTACCCACCCCATATAGGTAATCTAATTGTTTTTCTGGTTTATCCTTCCTACATTTCTTTCCCCCTCTTTTTTCTTAATCAAAAGCAAGCTGTGTATGCATATATTTTTGCTTATATATTTAAAAAATTAATAGATTTTACTTTTTAGAGTAAATTTAGGTTTACAGAAAAGTTTAGCAGAAAGTACAGAGTTTCCGTATACCTCCTACCTCTCCCATTTCTCCTATTATTAACGTCTTGCATTAATGTGGTATATTTGTTAAAATTGTTAACTAGTATTGATACATTATTATTAACTAAAGTTCATTGTTTACATGAGGGTTTTTACTCTTTGTGTTGTACAGTTCTATGGCTCTTGACAAATCCATAATGTCATGTAGCCACCATTACAGTAACATATAGAATAGTTTCACTGCCCTAAAAACCTTTTGTGCCCTCCTTATTCATCCCTCGCTTTATCCCCAGAACTTTGGCAACCACTGATCTTTTCATTGTCTCCATAGTTTTGCCTTTTCCAGAATGTCATATAGTTGGAATTATACAGTAAGTAGCCATTTCACACTGGATTATTTTACTTAGTAATATAAATTTAAGGATTCTTCATGTCTTTTCATGCTTTGAAAGCTTATTTCAGCACTGAATAATTTTTCATTGCATGGATATACCACAGTTTGCTTATCGGTTCCACTGACTGAAAGACATTTTAGTTGCTTCCAAGTTTTGGTAATTACAAATAAAGCTGCTATAAACATTCCTGTGCAGATTTTTCTGTGGATTTATTTTCATTTGGGAAATTCTCAAATGAAATAAATCCAGTATGATGACTAGACTACATGATAAGATTGTGCTTAACTTTGTAAGAAACTTCCGAACTGTTTTCTAAAGTGGCTGTACCATTTTGCACTTCCACAGTAATGAATGAGAGTTCCTGTTGCTCCACATCCTCACCAGCATTTGGTGGTGTCAGTGTTTTATATGTTAGTCATTCTGATTGATGAGTAGTGGTATGTCATTGTTGTTTTAGTTTGCAATTCTCTAGTGACATATGATATTAGCATCTTTTCATACAATTATTTGGCATCTGTATATCTTCTTTGGTGAAGTATCTGTTAAGATCTTTTGCCCATTAAAAAAATTGGGTTATTTGTTTTCTTATGTTGTATTTTAAGTGTTCTTTGTATATTTTGAATACCAGTCCTTTATCAGATATGTGTGTTGCAAAGATCTTCTCCCAATCTGTGGCTTGTCCTTTCATTCTCTTAAGAGTATGTTTCACAGGGCAGAAATTTTCTATTTAAGTTTAAATGAAGTCTAATTTATCAATTTTTTCTTTCATATGTCATGTTTTTAGTGTTGCATCTAAAATGTTATTGCCAAACCCAACACTATCTAGATTTTTTTCCTGTTATCTTCTAGAAGTTTTATAGCTTTTTGTTTTACATTTAGGCTTATGATCCATTTTGAATTAATTTGTGAAAAGTATAAGACCTGTGTCTAAATTTTTTTTTCATGTGGATATTCAGTTGTTCCAGTACCATTTGTTGAAACACTGTCTGCATTGACTTGCCTTTACTCCTTTGTCAAAGATCTCTTGAGTGTATTGGTTTGTATCTATATTTGGATTTTATTCTGTTCCATTAATATGTTTGTCTGTTCTTTTACCAATACCACACTGTCTTGATTACTGTAGCTTTATAGTACACCTTGAAATCAAGTAGGAATGATACGAAGCTTTTGTTTTTCACTTAACAATATATCATAGACTCCATAAAATGACTCTGCATCATCTTATAGATATCTTCCTAATGAAATTTGGATTTTTTCAAGTGATTTTATCATGAGATGAATAATGAACCATATATGTATTAATTTATAAATTGTGAAATTTATGAATCTACTTTTTAAAAAATTTCTCTTTTTAATTTATTTTTTATTTCAACTTTTATTTTAGATTCAAGGGGTACATGTGCAGGTTTGTTACATGGGTTATGTTGTACTTTGCTGAGTTTTGGGGTACAAGTGGTCCCGTCACCCAGGTAGTGAGCATAGTGCCGAGTAGGTAGTTTTTAAACCCTTGCTCCCCTTCCACCCTCCCTGCTCTAGTAGTCTCCAGTGTCTATTGTTGCCATCTTTTAAAAAGTTTTATTTTAAATTCTGGGATACATGCGCAGGATGTGCAGGTTTGTTACATAGGTAAACATATGCCATGGTGGTTTGCTGCACCTATCAACCCATCACCTGGGTATTAAGCCCTGTATGCATTAGCTCTTTATCATGATGCTCTCTCTCCCCCCACCCTCCCCCTACAGGCCCCAGTGAGTGTTTTTCCCCTCCCTGTGTCCATGTATTCTCATTATTCAGCTCCTATTTATAAGTGAGAACATGCGGTGTTTGGTTTATTGTGAATCTACTTTTAAGTGGCATATCTTATTGAGGCCAGATAAACCCTTTAAAAAAATCTGAATTTTTCATTAGTGAGGCACCACCACACATAAGACAGTGATAGCAATGAATTCTGGGTGGAACTTCTCAGGAGAAAAGAATCAATAGCCAATGTAGTTTAATGGATGGATTTTTCTCTACATGTTTTTGCAGTGCACATTAGACTTTGAGCACTGATGACTACCACTGGGTTCAGTGGGAGTTTTGTCTTTATGAGATATCTGTTTTACTGCAGAAGCAAGTGCATATTAAAATTTGATTTAATCAGTAAATATTAAATTAGAGACATGAAAAGAGGAGGTGAGTTGGAAGTTTTGCTGTATTTGTATCTAGCCATGTATAACACTTTGACCACATCAGATAACTAAAGCTAATTTTAGTAATTTGTTAAAATATGTCAACTTCCATAGGCTACTTCTGAATTTAGGGATTTCCTGATAACAAATAATTTATGTAAACATTACTTTTTTATTATTAACAGAGCTCATTTGTTAAGCACAGAAGCACTATTTTCCCCCCACTTTGAGATATTCCTAGTAGCAAAAGTTTGAAAGCAAACATTTTGCTTTGTAAAGACCCTATTCCTTTAATTTCAGAGCTTTCTAAGTATGCATTCCAAGGACAAAACTAAGATTAGTGAGTGGAAGTTTGGGAGAGGCAGGTTTTAGCTTAATATATAAAAACTGTTTCACTGTACTTGCCTTGAGAAAGCATGAGCTTCTTAATGGACATATTCAAGCTGAAGCATAGGTTTCCCAGAGATGCTGAAAAAAGAAGTTTGGCACTAGGAATAGGTTGAGCAAAATAAAATGTAAGATCTTTTTATGGTCCAAAATTCTATGGATTAAAAATTAATTATTAATTTTTGGTATGTGTGTGTTGAAAACCATTAACTCTTTACAATTTGAGTCTTAACATTGTTACTTTATGTTTCAGTAGACATGGATAATTCTGTAGGTCTTAATATAATTGTGTTCTTATTATTTTAAGATATTACATTTATGATGCTTTGGTCAGCTGAGGTTTTATTTATCTTTTACAGTATAATGTTTAATGTCATTATGTTTTGTTGAAACTCCATATAGAAATATTACAGATGGTTGGAAAACAGAGGGTAAGTCCATCCATAGTCTGACAGTTCTTTTTCTTTTTTCTTTTTGGGATGAAGTCTTACTCTGTCACCCAGGCTGGAGTGCAGTGGCATGATCTCAGCTCACTGTAACCTCCACCGCCTGGGTTCAAGCGATTCTTCTGCCTCAGACTCCTGAGTAGCTGGGATTACAGGTACCCACCATTGCACCTGGCTAATTTTTGTATTTTTAATAGAAACAGGGTTTCACCGTGTTGGCCAGGCTGGTCTCGAACTCCTGACCACACACAGTGATGTGCCCACCTCAGCCTCCCAAAGTCCTGGGATTACAAGTGTGAGCCACCGTGCCCAGCTCATAGTCTGACAATTCTAACACTTTTATAGAGAATTATTGGTACTCACAACTTTGAATAAAAATGTCCAAAAAAGAGCTGGGCACGGTGGCTCACACCTGTAATCCCAGCACTTTGGGAAGCTGAGGCAGGCGGATCATGAGGTCAGAAGTTCGAGACCAGCCTGGTCAACATAGTGAAACCACGTCTCTACTAAAAATACAAAAACTAGCCTGGCATGTTGACGTGTGCCTGTAGTCTTAGCTACTCGGGAGTCTGAGGCAGGGGAATCACTTGAACCCGGGAGGCAGAGGTTGTGGTGAGCCGGGATCATGCCACTGCACTCCAGCCTGGGCAACAAGTGAGACTCCGTCTCAAAAAAAAAAAAAAAAAAAAAAAAAGTACAAAACATATTTGTTGAAAGACCAGTGTGTAGGTACCAGTCATTTAACTTGTGAATAACTCTGTATGTCTGGTATCTTTTCTCAGTGTAGCTGTTTATTTTTTAACATTCATTTTGCCATCATATATATGATGACTATCCTGAACTAGTTAAAGTTTTGGCTTTATTTAGCGTTAAAATTCAGTTAGGTAGAATCAGATAAGTTCAGCTTTAATTTTATTGCAATAGTATGCTGGATACCAAGGTACTTTATAAAAACATGCTGTGATATATCCCATCCTACCACCAACCAAACAAAACAAAATCTCTTGACCCCGGCTATCACAACACAATAGCTTCAATCTCTGAACCCATTCACAGTGACATTTCTTGAAAGAGATATCTACTGTCATTATTGTTTCTGTTTTTTTACACATAGATTTTGTTCTCTCTCTGCTTTAATGGGAAATCCATCACAACCAATACTCCAACAGTTCTTTTGTTAAGTCTACCATTTAAATATCCATGATTATGAATCCAATGATCACTTCTCTGACCTAATGTATTTTATTTTTTCCTTTCAGCATTATTTGATAAAGTGTGACTATTTTCTCTTTCTTGAAATACATTCTTCTGTTTGTTTAAATGACTTTATACTCTATTTTTCCTTATTCTTCCCTCCTTGACTGCTCCTTTTAAGTCTCCTTTGCAAACTGCTCTTCCTCTGCTATACCTCAAATATGTCAGTTGTATTTTCTAGGGATTAGGCACAGAAAACCTTGTATTTTCAATTAACACACTCGCCCAAAGTAATATATCCAGTACTTTACATACTGCCTACATGCTAATGACTCTGTTACTTCTAGCTGTGAATTGTGCCTGCAGTTTGAGACATGTATAACCATCTGCTAACCTGATATCACCATTCAGGTGATGAGCAGGCCATTTAAACAACTTATCCAAAGTAGAATGCATGCTTTTCCCCATCCCATCATTCCAACTAGTTCCTCCCATAGACTTCCCCTGCTTAATAAATGACAACCCACCATCAGCTTAGTTCTTCAAGTCAAAAACTTAAAGTCATCCCTGATTCATTTCTTTTTCTTTTCTTTTCTTTTTTTTTTTTTTTTTTTTTTTTTTTGGAGACAGAATCTTGCTGTCACCCAGGCTGGAGTGCAGTGGTGCGATCTCAGCTCACTGCAACCTCTGCCTCCTGGGTTTAAGCAATTCTCCTGCTTCAGCCTCCTGAGTAGCTGGGACCACAAGCATGTACAACCATGCCCAGCTAATTTTTGTATTTTTAATAGAGACAGGATTTCACCATGTTGCCCAGGCTAGTCGTGAACTCCTGACCTCAAGTGATCCTCCCGCCTCAGCCTCCCAAAGTGCTGGGATTACAGGTATGAGCCACTGCACTGGACCTCATCTCTTTTTCTTATCCTCAACCTGATTCATTAATAATTCCTGTTAACCCCACTTTAAAAAATATGACCACTATCTGACCACATCTAACTTCTTTTGCCGCTATCCTAGCCTTCTTCAATTCTCACCTGGATTATTGTAACAGCCTTCTAACTAGTCTCATTCCTTCTTCTCTTATTCCCCTCCTACAATCTATTTTACTCACAGCATCCAGAATGTTCTTTAAAAATTGTTAATCAGGTTCTTCCCATGCTTAAATCTCAGTGACGACTTTCTAATATACTTAACAAGCAAAATTATAAAAAAAACTTCCCACTTTTAACAACAAATTTTCACAGAATTTGGCTCTCATCTGTCTCTCCAACCTAATCTCATAACAATTTATCCCATTTTTTATCTTAAAATGCCCACCATACCCTAGTCGTACTGGCTTTTGTTGTTCTTGCCTCTTAAACATACTCCATGAGTTTTCTATTGCTGTGTAACAGATTAATACACACTTCATGGTTTAAAACACACCCATTTGTTATCTCAGTTTCTGTGTGTCAGGAGTTCAGGCATAGCTTAACTGGGTCCTGCATTGGTACAAGGAGTGGGGCACTGCTACAAGGATACTTGAAAATGTTGAAGCAACTTTGGAACTTTGGTAGAGGTTGGAACACTTTGGAGGGCTCAGAAGACTGGAAAATGTGGGAAAGTTTGGAACTTCCTAGAGACTTACTGAATGGCTTTGATCAAAATGCTCATAGTGATGTGGACAATGAAATCCAGGCTGAGGTGGTCTCACATGGAGATGAGGAATTTGTTGAGAACTACAGTAAAGGTCACTCTTGCTATGCTTTAGCAAAGAGACTGGCAGCATTTTGTTCCTGCCCTAGAGATCTGTGGAACTTTGAACTTGAGAAAGATGATTTAGGGTATCTGGTGGAAGAAATTTCTAAGCAGCAAAATGTTCAAGAGGAAGTAGAGCATACAAGTTTGAAAAATTTGCAGCCTGATGATGCAATGGAAAAGAGAAACCATTTGCTGGGAAGAGATTCAAGCCTGATGCAGAAATTTACATATGTAGTGAGGAGCTGAATGGCAGTCACTAAGACAATGGGGAGGCAGTCTCCAGGGCATGTCAGAGACCTTCACAGCAGGCCCTCCCATCGCAGGCCTGGAGGCCTGGGAGGAAGTATGGTTTTGTAGGGTGGGCTTGGGGCCCTCCTGCTCTGTGCAGCCTTGGGACATGGTGCCCTGCATCACAGTTGCTTCAGCTCCAGCCATGGCTAAAAGGGACAAAGGTACAGATTGGGCCATTGCTTCAGATGGTGCAAGCCTAAGCCTTGGTGGCTTCCACATGGTATTGAGCCTGTGGGTGCACAGAAGTCAAGAATTTAGGTTTGGGAATCTCTGCATAGATTTCGGAGGATGTACAGAAATGCCTGGATGTCCATACAGAAGTTTGCTACAGGGCAGAGCCCTTATGAAGACCCTCTGCTAGGTCAGTAGGGAAGGAAAATGTGGGGTTGGAACCTCCACACAGAGTTCCCACTGGGACAGTGCCTAGTGGAGCTGCGAGAAGAGGGTCACCATGCTTCAAACCTCGGAGTTGTAGATCCACTTACAGCTTGCACCATGAACTTGGAAACCCTGCAAACACTTAACACCAGCCTGTGGAAGCAGCCAGGATAGGGGCTGTACCCTGCAGAGCCATAGGGGTGGAGCTGCCAAAGGTCATGGGAGACCACCTCTTGCATCAGCATGACCTGGATGTGA
This sequence comes from Chlorocebus sabaeus, assembly GCF_047675955.1. Classification (NCBI taxonomy): domain Eukaryota; kingdom Metazoa; phylum Chordata; class Mammalia; order Primates; family Cercopithecidae; genus Chlorocebus; species Chlorocebus sabaeus. Next base: position 97,006,770 of record NC_132914.1, on the reverse strand, counting down.
GACATGGAGTAAAAAGGAGATTATTTTGGAGCTTTAAGATTTGACTTCCCCATTGGATTTCAGACTTGCATGGGACCTGTAGCTCCTTTGTTTTTTCAATTTCTCCCATTTGGAATGGCTGTATTTACCCAATGCCTGTACTCTCATTGTATTTAGGAAGTAACTAACTTGCTTTTGATTTTACAGGCTTATAAGTGGAAGGGACTTGCCTTGTCTCAGATGAGACTTTGGACTGTGGACTTTTCAATTAGTGCTGAAATGAGTTAAGCATTTAGGGTACTGTTGAGAAGGCATGATTGATTTTGAAGTCTGAAAAGATACGAGATTTGGGAGGGGCCGGGGCAGAGTGATATAATTTGCCTCTGCGTCTCCAGCCAAATCTCACCTTGAATTTTAATCCTCGTAATCCCCATGAGTGAAGGGTGGGACCAGGTGGAGGTAATTAGATTGTGGTGGCAGTGTCCCCCATGCTGTTCTCATGATAGTGAGTGAGTTCTCATGAGATCTGATGGCTTTTTACGAATCTTGCATTTCCCTGCTTGCGCTCACTCTGTCCTGCCACCCTGTGAAGAAAGTACCAGCTTCTCTCCCTTCCACCATGATTGTAAGTTTCCTGAGGCCTCCCTAGCAATGGGGAACCATGAGGCAATTAAACGTCTTTCTTTTATAAATTACCGAGTCTTGGGTATTTCTTGATAGCACTGTGAGAATGGACTAATACAGGTCCCCTGTACATGGTCTCACAAGACTGCAGTCAAGTTGTCTCTTAAGACTGTGGTCTCCTCTGAAGTTCACTTGTTCTCTGCTAGGCTCATGTGTTTTTGGCCAAATTCACTTCTGAGGTTGTAGAACTGAGGCCTCTACTGTCCTGTAGACTATTGGAGGAGAGTTGCTTTCAACTTGAGGCTGGTCTCAGATTCTAGCCACATGGCTCTCTCAGTGCATGGCTGCTAACTTTCTCAAAGCCAGCGGATGAATTTTTCTGACCTTAGGTAAGCAGACCTAATCCTTACCTGATCAGATCTGGCTCAGCCAGGATACTCTCCCTTTTGATTAACTTGAGCTAACCCAGCTTGATTATATCTACATAACTTCTTTGGCCATGTAGCATAACATAATCACAAGAGTGATATTGCACCTTATTCACAGATTGTGCTGACATATGAGGGGAGGATTAATATACAGAGTGTGTAAATCGGAGAATAGGAATCTTAAGGCCATCTTAAAATTCTGCCTGCCACACACACTAAACTTACTCCTGTATTATTCTTTGCTTTATCTGATCCCTCTGCCTGGTTCTTAATCTCTGCATGGCTGGCTCTAATTGTTAGCCTGGTTTCATCTTAAAAGAGATCTTCTTAGAGAGATTTGTCTTAGCAATCCAGTCTAATCATTAGGGATTTAAACATGAATAAGACATGTTTTGTGTTTTAGATAGAATAATCTAGTGGTAGAGTGAAAGATGTATTTGAATAGTTTAAAACTAGAAACCAAAATATCACATAGGGTATATTTACAATAGCGTGATGTGGGAACATTGAAGATGAGGAAATAGAGGACTGTGAATTGGGGGAAGAAAATTTCTTCAATTTGAAGAAAATTTGAATTGAGATGATTTTAGGGCTAAAAAGTCTACATAGCTGGTCCAAGATCACATAGATGATTTTTTAATATACAATGGAACCCTTAAAATATATTACTTGTAAGAAATTCACAACTTTTGTAATTTGCATTTTTTTCCTCTCTTTTTTTTAAAATTTAGCACTTGCTCATCTAATTATTATTATTTTAGAGACAGATTCTCAGTCTGTCACCCAGGCTGGAGTGTGATGGTGCAATCATAGCTCACTGCAGCCTTGGACTCCTGGGCTCAAGCAATCCTTCCACATCAGCCTTCTGAGTAGTTAGGACTACAGATGTGCACCACTATGCTTGGCTATTTTTTTTTTTTTCTAGAAACCAAGTCTTGTTATGTTGCCCAGGCTGGTCTTGAACTCCTGGCCTCAAGTGATCCTCCCACTTCAGCCTCTTAAAGTGCTAGGATTACAGGCTTGAGACACAGCCCTTGGTGCCTTTTTTCTTTTTTCTTTTTTTTTTTTTTTTGAGACGGAGTCTTGCTCTGTCACCAGGCTGGAGTGCAGTCGCACGATCTTGGCTCACTGCAAGCTCCGCCTCCCGGGTTCACACCATTCTCCTGCCTCAGCCTCCCGAGTAGCTGGGACTACAGGTGTCCGCTACCACGCCTAGCTAATTTTTTGTATTTTTAGTAGAGATGGGGTTTCACCTTGTTAGCCAGGATGGTCTCGATCTCCTGACCTCATGATCCGCCCGCCTCAGCCTCCCAAAGTGCTGGGATTACAGGCGTGAGCCGCTGCGCCTGGCCTGCCTTTTTTCTTTATGTTGATATTTTCCAAAAATGATCACTCTCTCATCAAGAGGCGTTTGTTATTTTGGAAATATCCTTTCCACTGTAAAGAACTAGAAAAATGGACACAGTATATAAAACAGCTGTTTTCAGTTGTTGGACATTAGGCGATACAGGTCTGTAAATTCTGAGATAAGAGAAACAAATGAGGCGAGCCCTACAATTACCCGCCTATGTGTTTGAAGGTGGTTTATAGACTACAGAGCATGAAGAGAGTTCTTGATGGGGAGACAGAGTTTAGATTTCAGGGAGCTCAAGGTTGCTAGGATTTGTAGGTCAGGGTATTAGAGAGGTGGGAACTGCACACAGTGAGGCTGGGGAAAAGCAATACTCTGAGCAATTCCAGGAGCTCACACAGAGTGGGAAATGTTTTATATTCCCAACAGTGAAAATAAGAGACCTAAATTGTAAGATACGAGACACTGGATAGAGTACTCAGAAGAGTCTCACCTTAATAATGGGGATAATGTGGCTTCAAAAATGATTGTTCTGGAATTATCCTAACGAAGTTTAAAGGAAGCCTCAAAGTAATGAAACTGATCTGCAGATTAATTAACTATGTCCTGGTTATAAAGAATATAACAAAATCCGCCACCTAACAATGTAAAATTCACAATGTTCACCAAACAGTAAAAAATTATTTTGTGTGTAAAGAAACCATAACCTGGAGAAAAATAAATAAATCAATAGAAACAGAGATAATAGATTTAGCAGCAAAACTGTTTATAAAATAGCTGTTATATTATGTATGTATAAAATAGTGTTATAAAATGCTCAAGCACATAAAGGCATACATGAGCATGAGGAGAAAAATGTAAGAAAAAAATGACTCAAGTGGAACTTCTGGAGATAATGAATATGGTAGCTAAAATGAAAAGTATACTAGATGAGATTAATATCAGAGATAGAACTGAAGCAGAGAAGGTTAGTGAACTTGAGGATCTAGCAATAGAAACTAAAATGAAGTACAGAAAGAAAAAGGATTGGAAAAAAATAGACCAGAGCATCAGTGAGCAGTGACCAACTCAGCCACTAAGCTATGTGTAACTGACTTCCTGAAAGGCAGGGAGAAAAGTAGAAAAATTAGTTAAGAAAATGTTTGAAAATTTTCAACATTTGATGGAAACTCTAAGCCCACAGATCCAATAAGTTGAATAAACTGTGTGCAAAATAAACTTAAAGGAGCCACACTGAGTCATATTAAAATAAAATTATTGAAAATCAGTGATGTAAAGAAGAATCCTAAAAGCAGCCAGAGGAAAAAGGCATATTACTTACCAGAGTACTATGTACAAAAGAATAAAACCAGACTTTTTCTCATAAACTATGTGAGTTCAAAGTGATGAAATGATATATTTAAAACAATAAAGGAAAAAACTATCAAGTTATAATTTTATTCCCAGTTAAAATATATTTCATAATTGAAGGTGAGGTAAAAGCTTTTCAGACAAACACAGACAGAATTCATTGTAAACACATCTTTCTCATTGAAAGATTAAAGGAAGTTATTCAGGCAAAGCGCAAAAATGATATCAGATGGAAAGTTTGCTCTACCAAAATATGAAAAGTTCCACAATGATAAATAGGTGCATAAATGTAAGAGAAATTTGTCTCATTGTTTTTTAATCTTCTGTATACAGCAAAAATAATAAAATGTATTGTGTGGTTTCTAACATGTAGACTTAAAATATATGGCAACACTGGCACAAAAAATGATAGGAGGAAATGGAAATATACTGTTCTAAGGTTTTCATAATATGTGTGAAATGGTTTGAGTTACTTAAAATGCTTTTTAGAGTAATTTTTAAATAATGTAAATGAACCCTTACATGTCTATAATTGTCATAATTATTTTCTTACATGTGAGTGATATCTTGATTGGTAATAGGATTCTTGGTTCATAGTTTTATTACAAGAAAAACTTAAGACAATTTAAATTTAATGTAGTTTAATTGAACAAAGATTCAGGAATCAGGCAGCACTCAGAAACAGAAGAGGTTCAGAGAGCTCTTCTCAGCAGCATGAGCAGTGAGTTTTTATTGGTTCAACACAGAGGCAAAGTAGAGAAACCATCTGATTGGCTGCAATGAGGTATTTACATTATTTGGGCATAGTGTGATAAGGCATTTGCCTTATTTGGGTATGTTGTGAAAAGCTGGCTGCCTGTAAGTGACTGAAACCTGGCTGCTTGTGATTAGCTGAAACTTGGCTGTTATATTCCTAAGTTACATTTTGGTTCGTTTATATACCAAGTAGGTTATGGTTCATCATGTAGCAACTCATAGTACAGAGATAGCCTCAGGCTAATGGCCTTCTGCTTATTTTTAAAATTACTTTTATTTTATTTATTATTTCAATAGCTTTTTGGGGAATAGGTGTTTGCTTACATGGATAAGTTCTTTAGTGGTGATTTGTGAGATTTTGGTGCACCTATCACCCAAGCAGTGTACACTGTACCCAATGCATAGTCTTTTATCTTTCAATCCCACCCCTTTCCCCTGAGTCCCCAAAGTACGTTATGTCATTCTTATGCCTTTGTATCCTTATAGTTTAGCTCCGTTAATAAGTGAGAACGTACGATGTTTGGTTTCCATTCCTGAGTTACTTCACTTAGGGTAATAGTCTCCAACTCCATCCAGGTTGCTGTGAATTCCATTATTTCATTCCCTTTTATGACTGAGTAGTATTCCATTATATATATATATTATATATGTTGTATATTATATATATTTTATATATTATATATAACATATATATTATATAATATATATTGTTATATTATGTATATATTATATATAATAAATATATTTATAATATATTTACTTGTAGATATATAATAACATATAATAAACATACACACACACACCCACACCCACACACACACACACACACCACATTTTCTTTATCCACTTGTTGATTGATGGGCATTTGGGCTGATTCCATATTTTTGCAGTTGCAAATTGTGCTGCTATAAACATGCATGTGCAAATGTCTTTTTCATATAATGACTTCTTTTTCTCTGGGTAGATACCCAGAAGTGGGATTGCTGGATCAAGTGGTAGATCTACTTTTAGTTCTTTAAGGACTCTCCACACTGTTTTCCATAGTGGCTGTACTAGTTTACGTTTCCACCAGCAGTGTAAAAGTGTTCCCTTATCACCACATCCACGCCAGCATCTATTATGTTTTAATTTTTTAATTATGGCCATTATTCCAGGAGTAAGGTGGTATTGCATTGTGATTTTGATTTACATTTCCCTGATCATTAGTGATGTTGAGCAGTTTTTCATATGTTTGTTGGTGATTTGTATATCTTCTTTTGATAATTGTCTATTCATGTCCTTAGCCCACTTTTTGATGGGACTGTTTGTTTTTTTCCTGGTGATTTGTTTGAGTTCCTTGTAGATTCTGGATATTAGTCCTTTTGTTTGTATAGTTTGATGCATAGTTTGTGATGATTTTCTCCCACTCTGTGGGTTGTTTATTTACTCTGCTGATTATTTCTTTTGCTGTGCATAAACATTTTAGTTTAAGTTTTATCTATTTATTTTTGTTTTTGTTGCATTTGCTTTTGGGTTCTTGTTCATGAAGTCTTTGCCTAAGCCAGTTTCTAGAAGGGTTTTTCCAATATTATCTTCTAGAATTTTGATGGTTTCAGGTGTTAGATTTAAGTCTTTGATTCATCTTGGGTTGATTTTTGTATTAGGTGAGAGATGAGGATTCAGTTTCATTCTTCTACATGTGGCTTGCTAATTATCCCAGCACTACTTGTTGAATAGGGTACCTTTTTCCCACATTGTATTTTTGTTTGCTTTGTTGTAAGATCAAGCCGGCATGTATTTGGCTTTATTTCTGGGTTCTCTACTCTGTTCCATTGGCCTATGTGCCTATTTTTATACCTGTACCATGCTGTTTTGGTGACTACAGATTTATAATATAGTTTGAAGTTGGGTAATGTGATGCTTCCAGATTTGTTATTTTGGAATAGTCTTGCTCTGGCTATGCAGGCTCTTTTTTTGACTCCATATAAATTTTAGGATTGTTTTTTCTAGTTCGTGAATTTGTAGATTCGTCATTTTTACAATATTGATTCTACCCATTCATGAGCATGTGATGTATATCCAGTTGTTTGGGTCATCTGTTATTTCTTTCAGCAGTGTTTTGTAGTTTTCCTTGTAGAGATCTTTCACCTCTTTGGTTAGATACGTTCCTAAGTATTTTTTTCTTTTTCTTTTTTTGCAGCTGTTGTAAAAGGGGTTGAGTTCTTGATTTTATTCTCAGCTTGGTCACTGTTGGTGTATAGCAGTGCCACTGATTTGTGTATATTGATTTTGTCACTTGATCCTTTGCTGAATTCATTTTTTCAGTTCTAGGAGCTTTTTGGATCAGTCTTTATACTTTTCTAGGTATACAATCATATCATTAGTGACCAGTGACAGTTTGACTTCTTCTTTGCTGACTTGGATGCCCTTTATTTCTGTGCCTTGTCTGATTGCTCTGGCTAGGATTTCTAGTACTATGTTGAATAGAAGTTGTGAGAGTGGGCATCCTGTGTTGTTCCAGGTTTCAGGGGGAATGCTTTCAACTTTTCCCCATTCAGTATAATATTGGCTGTGGGTTTGTCTTAGATGGATTTTATTACCTTAAGATATGTCCCTTCTGTGCTGATTTTGCTGAGGGTTTTAACCATAAAGGGATGCTGGATTTTGTCAAATACTTTTTCTGTGTCTATTGAGATGATGTTTTTAATTCTGTTTATCTGATGTATCACATTTATTTACTTGTGTATGTTGAACCATCCCTGAATCCCTGGTATGAAATCCACTTGATCATGGTGGATTACTTTTTTGATGTGCTGTTGGATTCAGTTAACTAGTATTTTGTTGAGGATTTTTGCATCTATATTCATAGGGATATTGGTTTTTGGTTTTCTTTTGTTTTAAATACCATTTTCTGGTTTTGGTATTAGGGTGATACTAGCTTCATAGAATGATTTAGGGAGGATTCCCTGTTTATCTTTTGGAATAATGTTAGTAGGATTGGTACCAGTTTTTCCTTGAATGTCTGATATTTCATTTCCGTGTATTCCATGGTTTTGAAGGTTCCTTTTGTTCCAATTTTATTCCACTGTGGTCTGAGAGAGCACTTGATACAATTTCAGTTTTGTTAAATTTATTGAGCTTTGTTTTGTGGCCTATCACATATGGTCTATCTTGGAGAATTCAGTAGTGAATTCTTCTGGTCCTAGAACTTTTTTTGTTTGCAATTTGTTAGTATCATTTTAATCTCACTGCTTGTTATTGATCTACTCAGAGTTTCTATTTCTTCCTGGTTTAATCTAGGATGGTTGTATATTTCCAGGAATTTATCTATCTCCTCTAGGTGTTCTGCTTTGTGAGCATATAGGTGTTCATAATAGTCTTGAACAATCTTTTCTATTTCTCTGATATCTGTTGTAATATCTCCCATTTCATTTCTAATTGAGCTTATTTAGATATTCTCTCTTTTCTTGGTTAATCTCCCTGATATGATTTGGTGGTGTCCCCACCCAAATCTCATCTGGAATTGTAGCTCCCATAATTTCCACATGTGGGACGGACCCAGTGGGTGATAATTGAATAATGGGGGCAGTTTCTCTCATACTCTCCTCATGGTAGTGTATAAGTCTCATGAGACCTGGTGGTTTTATAAGGGGAAACCCCTTTCACTTGATTCTCTTTCTCTCTTGTCTGCCATCATGTACTTGTGTATTTTGCCTTCTGCCATGATTGTTAGGCCTCCTCAGTCACATGGAACTGTGAGTCCATTAAACCTTTCTTTTTTTTTTTAAATAAATTACCCATTCTCGGGTATGTCTTTATTAGCAGTATGAAAATGGACTAATACACTCACTAATGATCTATCGATTTGTTTATCCTTTCCAAGAACCAACTTTTCGTGTCATTTGTCTTGTGTATTTTGTTGTTGTTGTTGTTTCAATATCAATTAGTTCTACTCTGATCTTGGTTATTTCTTTTCTTCTGCTTGGTTTAGGTTTGGCGTGTTCTTCTTTCTCTAGTTCCTTGAAGTGTGACCTTAGATTGTTTATATGTGCTCTTTCAGACTTTTTGATGTAGGCATTTAATGCTATGAACTTTCCTCTTGGCACGACTTTTGCTGTATCCCAGAGGTTTGATAGGTTGTATCACTGTTACTGTTCAGTTCAAAGAATTTTTAAATTTCCATCTTGATTTCATTGTTGACCCAGTGATTATTCAGGAGTAGATTATTTCATTTCCATGTATTTCCATGTTTTTGAAGGTTTCTTTTGTTCCAATTTTATTCCACTGTGGTGTGAGAGAGCACTTGATATAATTTCAGTTTTCTTAAATTCATTGAGCTTTGTGTTGTGGCCTATCACATATGGCCTGTCTTGGAGAACGTTCCATGTGATGACGAATAGAATGTATATTCTGTAGTTGTTGGATAGAAAATGTTCTGTAAATATCTGTTAAGTCCATTTATTATAGGGTATTGTTTAAGTTCATTGTTTCTTTGTTGACTTTCTGACTTGATGACCTGTCTAGTGCTATCAGTGGAGTATTGAAGTCCTCCATTAATATTATGTTGCTGTCTATCTCATTTCTTAGGTCTATTAATAATTGTTTTATAAATTTGGGAACACCTGCGTATATATTTAGGATTGTGATATTTTCCTGTTGGACTAGTCCTTTTATCATTACATAATGTCCCTCTTTGTTTTTTAAAATGTTTGTTGCTTCAAAGTCTGTTTTGTCTTACATAAAAATAGCTACTCCTGCTCACTTTTGGTGTCTATTTGCATGGAATATCTTTTTCCACCCCTTTACCTTGAGTTTACATGAGTCCTTCTGTGTTAGGTGACCTTCAGAATTACTTTTCTGGCAATTCAGAGATTTCTTCTTGATTTGGATCTATTGCTGGTGAGCTAATGTGATCTTCTGGGGATGTTAATAGTCCTTGTTTTGTCATATTACCAGAGTTGTCTTTTTGGTTCTTCTCATTTGGGTAGAATATGTCAGAGGAATGATCTTGGGCTAAAGAGCTGCTATTCAGATTCTTTTGTTCCACAGGGTACTCTCTTGATGTGGTGTTCTTCTCCTTCCTCTAGGAATGAGGCTTCCTGACAGCCAGACTGCAGTGATTATTATTTCTTTTCTGGATCTAGCCACCCAGCGGAGCTACTGGACTCTGGGCTGGTACTGGGGAGTGTCTGCAAAGAGTCCTGTGATGTGATCCGTCTTCAGTTCTCTCAGCTGTGGATACCAGCAGCTGCTTCAGTGGAAGTAGCAGAGAAGTGAAGTGGACTCTGTGAATGTCCTTGGTTGTAGTTTTGTTTATTGCTCTGGTTTTCTCAATGCTAGTTGTGTTAGCAGTGAAGTTGTCACATGGACAGATTCAGGACCTCTGGTTAGCTAGGATGTTACAGGCAGTGAAATTAGCTCTTGTTTTCTTCTTCCTTGGAGTGGGGTTTTTCTTTTATGAGTTGCTGTAATGGCTTGAGTTGGTTGGCCTCTAGCCAGGAGGTGGCACTTTCAAGAGAGATCAACTGCATAGTATAGGGGGATACAAGCTTACTTTAAGGTTGCCTGGATAAGTACTCAGGTTTCTCAGGTGATGAGTGGGGCCATAGAGCCCCCAAGAGATTATGTCTTTTGTCTTTGGCTACCAGGGCAGGTGGAGAAAAATTATCAAGTGCAGGCCGGGTTCGGTGTGTCTGAGCTAAGGATCTCCTTGGGCAGGACTTGCTGTGGCTCCTGTGGGGGATGAGAGTGTGGTTCTCAGGCCAATGGAGTTATGTTCTTAGGGGGATTATGGCTGCCTCTGGTACATCATACAGGTCACCAGGGAAGTGAGGGAAAGCTGGCAGTGATGGGCCTCACTCAGCTCCCACGCAGCCAGCAAAGCTAGTCTAACTCTTATCATGCCCCTCCAATAGCACTGAGTTTATACACGGGGAGCCTGTGAGCAGTAGTGAGATCTTGTCCCAGGGTACAAGCCTACACACTGAGAGCTGAGAAAGCAAGCAGGGATTTCAGGCTTCTCCCTTCCCTGCCTGCAACAGTTTCTGTGTTCCTGTCCACACTTCCCATTCGCCCCTCAACAGATTCTGCCCAGGGAAATTCATGCTTGGTCAAAATTATTACAGAAGTTCAGCTGGAAGTTTCTTTCTCCCTGTGGTCATTCCCCAATTCCACTTGCAGCCCTCCCACAGACCCCTGTGAGATAAAGTTAGAAATGGCTCCCCTGAGAGTACCTACAGGGCTCTTCTTGCTTCTTCTTCTTCCTTTTTTTTTTTTTTTTCTGAGACAGAGTCTTAACAGACATCCTGGTGTGCAGTGGCGTGATCCTGGCTCACTGCAACCTCTGCCTCCTGGGCTCAGGTGATCTTCCCACCTCAGCCTCCCAACTAGCTGGGATTATAGGCATGTGCCACCATGGCTGACTAGGTTTTGTATTTTTAGTAGAGGCAGGGTTTTGCCATGTTGACCAGGTTGGTCTTGGACTTTTGGCCACGAGTGATCCACCCACCTTGGTCTCTCAAAGTGCTGGGATTACAGGCATGGGCCATTATACCTGGTCTGCTTCTTCTACTTTTGTATTTTGCTTGGCTTGGCTGTCTAAATTTGTTTCAGCTCTAGGTAAGTTTAAATCCTCCTCCTGTGGTCTGGATTTTCAGGTTCCCCAAGGAGGATGTGAGCTTGGAGGCAGGCTTTTCCCCTTTCACCCTTTTAAAGACATTTTTTCAACTGTCTCACAGAATTTGCAGTAACAAGCCACTTCTTCCAAAGGGTCTGTGAATTCTTTCAGTTTTTCTGGTATGTTCCTGTGGCAGTTCTTGGAGCAAAAGTTCACAATGTGAGTCTCCACATGCTATTCTGTCCATCCGAGTGGGCACTCCAAGTTAGTTCTGCCTCCTGTCTGCCATTTTCCATATTTAGGCAGGATTTCAAGTCCCCCTGCCTATTTTTAACAGTTATTTTCTTCCATAATCTACAATGGTTGGTCTATTGTGTTCTAACTTCTGATCTTACAGTTAAGAATTTGATAATAATTTGGTTCTTTTTTATTTGAAAATATCTGTTTTTCTCTTCCCTTGTTGAAACTGACAATATTTCCAGTTCAATGTTAGAGTTTGGCCAGGCATGCTAGCCCATGCCTGTTATCTGAGCACCTAGGGAGACCGAGATGGGTGGATCGCTTGAAGTCAGGAGTTTGAGACCAGCCTGGGCAACATGGCGAAACCCTGTTTCTACGAAAAATTAAAAAAAAAACTTATCCAGGTGTATTGGTACGTACCTGTAGTCCCAGGTACTTAGGAGGCTGAGGTGGGAGGGTGGCTTGAGCCTGGAGGTGGAGGTTGCAGTGAATCAAGATGGTGCCACTGTACTCCAGCCTGGGTGACAGAGCCAGACCCTGTCTCAAACAACACAACACAACACAACACAACACAACAAAAAATCTTAGAGTTCAAAAATAATCAGATTATCTTTAAATGCATGCCATTTAAATTATTTAACAAGTGAGCTCTTTTAATCCAAGTGTAACTTCTGATGAGGAGAGCTTTTGTCTATTATTTCTTTGATCATCACATCTTCATTTGTTTTTATCCTGTTATTCAACAACTTACAAATGTTAAATCTGTACTTGATACCTATTAGAGTTTATTTTTATTCTGTTTTCTTCACTTGATTTTCTAAAACACAAAATTACTTTTCTTCAGTGGCATTTTCATTTTCTCAACTGAATTTTAAAATTCAAGAACTCTTTCTTTTAGTTCTAGACACTATTTTTACACATTCTAATTTCATTTTTTAAAGAGATTATGGTACATTTTCCCCCATTTTTTGTTTGTCCTCTGTTATTTTTAACTCTACTACTCTTGTTGATTATTTAAATTTCCTTCTTTTAAGCCACTATCTCATAAAATGGTTTGTTGAACCTTATTGTTCATATTAATGGGCATTCATATTATTGGGCATGGGATTATTGGGTCAACACTTGTACTACTCAGGTTTTGCAGTCTCTAAGAAAATGGTGATTAAACAACAATAAATAATTAAATGGTAGCATTTAGCTCCAGAATGCTTTTAGTGAAATTTAGGCTTAGAAAAAGAGATACTTTTTATGTTTGGCGCAGTCAGGGATGGATTGTACTTAACCTAACACTACAGTGTAAAGGGACGCTTGGGCTCTCTTAGTAAACAGGTAGGAGAATTTTCTCTCCTTGATTATGGTTATCCATGAATCTGTGACATTTGTTCCGAGTTATGTAAGAAAAGGTAGCCTAGAAGGGGCCTGACCACTGTCCAGTAAGTTTTAGGCCAGAATTATATATTTGTTTTTAGGACTTAAAATCTCAGATGATTCTAGGTTCTTTCTAGCCTCCAAGAGTAGACTTCAATTATTTTCTAGGAAAAGTAGCCACATCAGGGACTTAGGAAGGAGAAAGAATAGAGAATATGGACACAGGCTGCCATCTTCCCAGAATCATGAAAACTATTTGTATCATTTTATAATTTAACATTTATAGAACTATAGTCTTAGGGCTCTGTGGCAGTTCTTGCTAACAGTAAGTACTCCACTCCTGTGTTAAGTAGAACAGTAAGTTCTCAACATAGATTTGGTTCTATCTTATTTGGTTGTCTCTAGTAAGGTACATCACAGAATAATGAATGGAACATGCCAGATGTTCCCCCTTATTGAAGTGTTGCTATTTTTTCTAAGACAGAGTTGTTTTAGTGGGTACCTTTTAACTGAACTTTCTTTTTCTTTCTTTCTTTTTTTCTTTTTTTTTTTTTTTTTTTTTGAGATGGAGTCTTGCTCTGTCACCCAGGCTGGAATGCAGTGGTGCAGTCTTGGCTCACTGCAACCTCCACCTCCTGCATTCGAGAGATTCTCCTGCCTCAGCCTCCCAAGTAGCTGGCACTACAGGTGCATGCCACCATGCCTGGCTAATTTTTTGTATTTTTAGTAGAGACAGGGTTTCACAGTATTAGCCAGGCTGGTCTCGATCTCCTGACCTCATGATCTGCCAACCTCAGCCTCCTGAAGTGCTGGGATTACAGGCGTGAGCCATTGCTAACTGAACTTTATTTCTTTGGTGTATCCATCTTAAAAAATGGAGAATTTATTCAGAATTACATAAGCAGCTGGAGATTTGACTGGGTCATTTTGATCACTAGTAGGAGTTAACTGCAATTCAACAGTGTTCTCAGCAGCAGACATTATTTTACTTCAAAGTCCTAGCAGTTTTAAAAGAGAATCTAATTACAAGATATTATCTGAAAAGCATTTGGAAATTGTTTCCCACTTGTGCAGTTTTAAATAAAGTAATCACATCCCTTTCCTCCCCTCCAAAAAAGTCCTCACCGAATTGTATATTATTTAGATTATATTATTTGCTACTTTCGTGAGCAGCCTTAAGTGTAAAAAAAGAAAATACAGTTTCAAGGAGGGGCAACTGGTACTGCTTTTAAGATCTAACTCATGTCAATTTTGTAATGGTGCATGGCCCTCCTGATCACATGTCTGTGGAGCAGGACCTAGAAACGGGGATGAGGCCAGAAACTGGAAATTAGGTCTAGGCTATGAAAGATGTAGGAGAGCAAAAGTATACTTAAAAGAAACTAGAGATTCACTTTTATAAGCCCTTTGAAATATTTTGAAAACTTTTTGTTAAAGAACCTATTATATTAAAATTAGAAATAGGTGTTATTAATCTGAATACATGAAATATTGAGTTTGCTTTGATTTTATTTGGGATATATGTCAGTAAGAATAAAGATATATACCTCAACTCTTCCTGTGTGTTCTACTGTGTCTCACAACACGTTCTCCTTCTTCCTACTCCACTCCTCCCCTTTAAAATCTAATTAATTTGTATCACTTTATAATTTAACATTTATAGAACAATAGTCTTAGGGTTCTGTGGTAGTTCTTGCCAACAGTAAGTACTCCACTTTTTTACTTGTTTTCCAGATTTTGACTTTACAGTAGCTGTATGAAACTTTGAAATTGAGATATATTTAGTAATCATGTTACTTTAACATTTCTGGAAGCAAAGACCTAAAAAGAAATTAGAAGCAAGCATACATTTCATAAGCCCAAGGTAGAAAAGGCTTAATGGAATACTTCAAATTGAAAACCATATACTTTATTTATCTTAATACATATCATGAAATTAAGTCCTACTTATTTTTATAAATTATTTGGCAATTAGAAAGTGTGAAGATAGGAAAATTCTGTAATGTGCAGTTAAATTTTTAGGATTGCCTCTGCTTTCTGATGAACATTTCAACAAATCACTTTCAACACTTAGTATTATTACAGGATTCTAAATGGGGAAGCAATCTTCCATTTTTCTTTAAAAAGCTTGTTTTTTCTTATTATAGATAATTTGGAAAATAGGATACTTATGAATAATGAAAATTCACCTGTCATACAGAGATGTGTTTTAATATGTTTTATCTTAGTTTTTATATATGCGATTGTATTAGTCTGTTCTCGCAATGCTATCAAGAAATACGCAAGACTGGGTAATTTATAATGAAAAGAGGTTTAATTGACTCACAGTTCCACAGGGCTTGGGAAGCCTCAGGAAACTTACAAACTTGGCAGAAGAGGAAGCAAACAAGTCCTTCTTCACATGGCAGCAGGAAGGAAAAGTGCCAAGCAAAGGAGGAAAAACCCCTTATAAAACCATCATAACTCACTCACTGTCACAAGAACTGCATGAGGGTAACTGCCTCTGTGATTCAATTATCTTCCATTGGGTCCCTCCAAAGACTTGTGGGGATTATGAGTAGTACAATTCAAGATGAGATTTGGATGGGGACAAAGCCAAACCCTATCACAAGTCATTATAAAAATGAAACAATCATGCTGTGCATTTTATTTCTTCATTTTCATGAAAATTTTCCCATGCCAATAACGTTTTATAAAATTTTAGTTATAGTAATAATATCCTAATATATAAATGTATACACGCACAGGTAGCACAATTTAATTATTTTCTATAGTTAAACATTTAGATTGTTTATACATTTATTTTATTATATATAATATGATGATAAATATCCTTGAGTAAAAATTCTTTGTGCACATCTACCTTTTTTTTTAAGGTTAGATTGGTAGAGGTGAAATAAGTTCATTAAAGCACATAACATCACTAATATTTAAATGTAAAAGCATTCTGAATGGATCATTGAAAGTTTGCAAAATTCAGAAAAGTATTAAAACATTTAAATAGGCCATTATTTCACTATTTAGAAATGAATTTTATTAAAAAAGATTTAAAAATGGAATTTAGCCTGCCTAGGGTTTGTTATACTACTTTTTAAAACAGTGCAACATATTAAAATAATAAAATGACAGTTTTTCATATTACTATTTTCTGAGAATATGAATTTAAAGATCTTTAAATATTTTCTTATATAGATATATTCTAACAGTGTTTTTCAGTTAAATATTAGGTGGTTTCATTTACTTGCTTTTATATCAATGGAATAATGAATATCATTACCCATACATATAACATTTATTCTTTTAGTATAGATAACTAGAAGTGGAATTTCTGAAAGAGAATAAACTTTTTTAAGATTCTTTACACATACTACCAACTTATCTTTCAAAATATTTTTGTTGATTTTCATTCCCAATACAAAGCCCCTCACCAAACATTATGGTTTGAAACATGCCAGTTTGATTGATAAAACATGTTATCTCCTTGCTATTTGAGTTTTAATTTCTATAAATACTAAAGAAGTTACACATATTTCGTATGATCAGTGGTCAGTTGTATTACTTTTAAAATGATCTTTCCAAGTCTTTTGTATGCTTTTCATTTACTGTGCTATTTTTCTTATTGGTATATAGAGTCTTTGCATATTAAGGATATTATTATTTTGTTGTATTTATTGTAAATAATTTTCCAAGGTTTTCACATGTTTTAGTATTTTAGTATTAATGTTCAAATACAGGGGTTAAATTTTTTAATGAAATGAAGTTTATAAATC
Source organism: Chlorocebus sabaeus (assembly GCF_047675955.1). Taxonomy (NCBI): domain Eukaryota; kingdom Metazoa; phylum Chordata; class Mammalia; order Primates; family Cercopithecidae; genus Chlorocebus; species Chlorocebus sabaeus. The sequence goes on along the minus strand of NC_132914.1, from coordinate 96,990,309 downwards.
ATTTCTTCTATTATATTAATTACTATTTATAGTAGAAATGCCTTTAAAAGAAAATGCCTGTTTTTCCCACAGGAGACTTCAATTCGCATGTTTTGTTTTCAGACACATAAACTCATCTCCCATCATAGTTTATTGAGTAATCCACTTACTTTTTATAAATTTTGGTGCTTCTTTTTCATGTGTTTATATAATAAAGATTATATATTAAGTTCTGAACTAGAACTATGTATTCTATTATTCTTGCAAAAGTCCTATAGTGTTTTCCTTTTCATAGTACTTATATTCTTTTTCATACATTTCCTTAGCTCTTCTCTTCTTTCTTTTATTTTCTAGTGGTTTTTAAAATTCATGTTGCCATCTTTTCTGTCAGATCCAGCTAGGATTAATTTATTACTTTAACAATTTATTGGAAAGTATTTATTGTTAAACAAATGTCTCTTATGTACAGTTCTAGTCTTAGATATAATATGACAAAGTTTCAGCCCTCACTTTATGTATAACTTATATAAAGCATCCATAGATTATTATAATCCCTAATACACATTTATTTGAGGATGATTTGCCATCTTTAGAAAGTTCAGCTTTCTCAAACATTATTATGACATTTTTCTCCACTTAAACTAGTTTTCCTTTGTCTCTTGACATGTATTTCTTTATTTCATAATTAAATGGTTTTATTTCCCTAGGGCACCAGCATTTCTTATTTAAGATTATTGTCAGCTGTTTTAATTTTTGATTTTTAAATTTTTTGGATCATGTTCTTTTCCTATTGTATATTCTAGAAGTCTTCACTTATAAATAGAAAGACTGTTGATTTTTATATTTATCTTGTAACTAGTTGGCCTACTTTACTCTCCTAAATTATAATTTTCAGCTGATCTTGAGTTCTATAGACCATATTCATAACCATATTCTATAATCATATTAATAAATATTGTTATGCTTAAAACTCTGTATTAATTTCAATATTCATGAATTATACTTTATATGACATGTTGCACCTTTTTGATTCCTTAATTTGTCTCTTGGCAGGTTGTAATTTATTTTCAAATAGGATAAATGTATTATCTCTAGAATTATTCATGAGGGCTGCATATTCTGTCTTGCTTTTAAATATAACCAGTAACTTTTCTTGGTATAAAATTCTTGAGTTATAACCTTGTACTTTGAGTAGTCAGTTGCCATTTTGTATCATATAATGCTTATACTATTGTTTATATTGCATATATTGCAAAAATATGAGGTAAACATGATGTTTTTTATCCTTGGCATAGATATGGTGGACTTTGGGATTTTTAAATTTTCTTTGTTTTCTGGATGTTTGGGATGTAAAAACAAAGTATCTGGTTTACTTAACAGAGTTAGTTTCTATTATTTGCATCTAAGAATCCTGGCTAATACAGTAGGCCATCTGAGTGTTCATTCTGGAAGCTTGAATAGGTGATTCTTTTTCCTTGGAATTAAAAGATTTTGCCTGAGTATGTCTTGATATGATTATTTTCCATTATTTCTTTGAGGCATTTGTTGTATACCTCATCTTTCTTGATTCTGGAAAGTTTTCTTCTATTATGTTTTTGATTATCTCCTTTATATTCTCTGCTCAATCTTCTTCACCTAAGATTATATGGTCTTAGAGTAGATCAGTGTTCTTGATTTCTTCGATACACCATGTTTTCTGACCTTTTTGAGGGTGTGGATTTTGGTGAATGTCTCCAGTTTGGCTACCAAAACACTAATTTGATTTTATGTAAAATCAGTTTGGCTTTTAGAGACAAAATAATTTAAATTTCATAATGTATTCTTTTCTTATTTAAACCAGTTTTATTGTGTCTTGGCTCAACATTAGCCTTTTCTTTTCTTATCATTTTCTGCTTATGTTTCTGTGTTGAAGGTTCCCAGGAAAGTTTAACACAAAAGATTATTAAACTATGATAGGAGAGTAACTATAAATATGTAAAACAAACTATAAAGGTGTTCTATGCCTGAGGGAGAGTATCCAAGGAAGGACAGTCATGAAAGAGAGCCCTTCTCCCTAAGGTTGGGATTCACACCTTACTGGAGAAGGTTTATGTAGCTGCTGTCCACTGAATGATCTGTTTCTGCTTGACCAACATCACAGGGACTCAGAAGCTGGGTGGCCTTTCACAATTGTTCTCAGTTTGGAGGAGGTGGCTGCACTTCTTCAACTGGTTATTAGCTGCAGGCTGCCACAGGAATAGGTTTTGTCTTTATGCAATGACAGGATGGCATTCCCTGGTGATGTTGTAACTGACAGATTTAGCGGCACAGGGTTGATATGTTTGGAGTAGTTCTGTTTGGTCAGAGTTGTGTGTATTTGAAAGGGATTTTCAGATATGGAAATCCATAGATGAAGAGTTAAAAAAATTCCTTTTCTTCAAGATGAAATTAGTTCACCATTAGGAAGACCAAAGTGAAGCAATGGGGAATGAATTAACAGTAAACCTGGTAACTCAGAAGTTGCTGATGTCTTTGATTGTCCTGGGTACCTCCTACTTTATTATTTCAGATGGAAGACTTATCCAGCATGGGTTTAATGCCTTGGCTAGATAGGATGTGGCTCAGGTGTTCCAATTCTGGCATTTGAACTTGGGTCAGGAAGATTTAATTAAATACTGACAAGATGGTGAGAATGTTGCATAGGTTGAAGGATATTGCCATAGTTTTGAAATTGTTTTGGTACGTCTGAAAAATTCTTTTCTACTTAAAAAAAATTTATCTCAAAAAAGAGTTTTAAAATCACTCAGCATTGTTAATATGATTATTAAAGGTAACTTGGGATGGGAGAGAAAACATCAGGTTTTATTTTCTTTGGCTAGTGTTAATAAATTTTTCAACCAAAAAACATTTATTGAATGCTATTGAGCATACAAAAGAGACATTTTAAATTTGGCATTCAAGTACCTACTCTGTACCACATACTACTCTAGATATTGGGAATACAAACATAAGTAAGATATAGATCTCCCCCTTTTACAAGCTGTTACCCCTGAGAAAAGATTGTATTTTAGATAGTATTGTTTATTGAGCTAAAATCAACCATGTCAAAGTTGGACCTTAAGGTGAGAGATTAACCTTAAAGGTGTGCTTCTGAAGCTTTCTTCTAGGCTCCTTTCTTTCTCCCCAGCATGCACACCATGACATTCACTGTGACAGGTGGAATTGATGAAGATGCTTTTAGGAATAGAAAATTACCTTAAATCTAAACTTATCCTGAGCATGAGTCAATTATAAAACAAGACCACAAATTTAAATAATTTCCATCAGGGTGCACAGCCTTTAAAAACATATTAAGCAATTCAACTTCTCTGCATTGGAAAACAAATTCACTAGGTATATTTAATACACACACACACACACACACACACACACACACACACATACACATACACCCTGGCAATAACAAAAATACTTGCTGTGGAGACATATTTTTTAAAACTTATGTTGTTGTATTTATTTTAAAAGAAATTTTAAATCTTTTTTTGAATGTGTTATAGTATATTTCAATATTTTAAAATATCTTTTTTGCTGCTAATTTATGTCTCCTGAATAAATGATTTGATCAAATTACAATCTAGATTTTAGTTTTGTTTACATATATTACCTTTACATACACACTTTTCTCTGTGGATTATCATGATCTATCTGTATATGAACTGGGAGTAGTGGAAACTGTATCTACCCTTGAGGATGGTTTGAGATTTATTTTGTTAATATTTGCAGTAAAATATATTTCCTCTTTTATTAAAAATTGAGGACCATTTTTTATTGTGTAATTTCCTCCAGCCAATAATGTGAATCATGGAAATCACCCAAAAGTATCAAATCAGTGTAAACTATCTGTTCCATATCTCTTAGCAGCACTATGTCCTTAACCTACCCTTGGTTATATTAATATTAACAGGCTGTGCAAAATCATCAATATCTATTCCCATTTTATTTATGCTACCTCGATTTAGTGTCGTGAACTAGAGTTAGTCAGTTCTAACAGACTTATGGTCTAACAGACTTAATGTCTAATTTATTTTCATTTTATTTTCAATATAAAATGCTTCAGTCCTAAGTTTTGTTCATTTATCATGACTTAATGTACATTTCAATTATGTACTTTTTCCTCAAAATTTTATTTTCATATAACTGAGCAACTGCTTTCCCAGAAAATGGCTGAAAATATGATAGAAATAATATGTATACAAAAAAAGATCAGAAAAGACAAGGAATATATGTTTTATATTGAAAATGATAAAATATTGCTATTTAATAAGGGGAATGTTTATCTTTTGATTGTGGGGCTGTTGAAAGACTTCTTCACATTTTTTTGATCAAACATGCCTATTAATTTCTGTTTGTCAGTCCAATACACACACACATATGCATACATGTACATATTGACATACACATCAGCACTGAAAGCATTTCCATTTTATAGTCATCTAAGGACGAAATAGAGAACGTGAAGGAACAAGAGTTGTCTAATCAAAGTGTATACACACATCATGTGCCCTGAACTGTGCTAGTCATTTTGCAGGATACACAAATAATACAAAATACTGTTCTTGCAATGACAGAGATAAGATATACTTTATGTAATCTCCAGAAAATAGTTCAAAGCAATAGATTGAGTTGTCCAAACCATCTGAATTATGGGAATTTAGAGAAGAGAAACAGTCTCTGAATCCTTTTGTACCTAATACATAGAAGCTTTCAATTTTTTGACCCCAGTAGAATAAGAAGTAGAAAATTGTGCCTTGACTAATGTTGAACTTGTTTTAAACTATCAGTTTTCCATAATAGAGCCTTGATTTATTTTTTGTGTACCATCTCCCCACCATGCCGTTCCTCATGGTTAATTTGCCAAACACAGCAAGACATTCATACTGCCTTAATCATGCAAACTCTGTGCCTCATTCCCATCTCCCCTTTTCTCTGTCAGAATTCTTATCTCATGAGGTGCTTTTGCTCAAATGCAAGCACTCTATGAATTCTCTACTCTACTTGCCATGGTTGCTTCCTCTTTATGTTTTCTAATACCTTGTATCTCTGTAATGCTTATAATTTTGGTCTAGTTTTACTGTCTAGTTATATATAGATATGTGTCTTTACACCTTGAGTTCAGAGTTTATGACATACTTATATTTTTCTTCCCTCACCCTAGAGTTTAGCCTTGTAGACAGTAGTTTTTAATCAATAAATATTTAATAAATTTAAATAAATTTATTTGAAATATTGGGCATAAACAATAATTTTTAAATTAACTCAAGTTAAGTAGCAATGAAATTATGTGCACAAGAAGTTCAGATTGGTTGTAAAAGGTATGTATATTCACTGATGCAAAAAATAATTGAATAACTATCATATTACAGGTCAGATTGTTTTCCTAGGACCATCTACTTGTTATGAATTAGGAAATTGGCAAGACAAGCCTGATGATGGAAAGAAAAGACTATGTGATAAATGTGGAGTTAACAGTGTGGAGGAAGAGAATATTAATGTATTTGAAGGATTTGTACAAAATAGAGGAAATGGGATTATTTATCCAGTAAGAAGTAAAGAGATGTCTAAAATGGAGAAACAGATATGAATAATATACATGTCTTCTTTTAAAAAGTGTTTTTGTCAAACCTTTAAAGTTTTTGTCAAACTTCCATGAGGTAATAGGGTATGGAGTAACTCCTTCTGAAAACTACTGAATACTGTACAAAATTATGTCAAACATTCATGATCAGACTTGGATAAAAGACAGGACTGTGATCCTTAATAGAGAAGATAAAGAAGGAGGCAAACCCTACTATCACCCAGCTTTTTGCCTGAATACAATTCCTAAATATGGCGCCAGGTAGAAAAATAGAAACAGGGTCAAGTAATCTCTCTGAGTTGAAAATACAGAAACTAGAGTTGATGAAGGCTGAGTCAGCTAGAATTTGCAGGCAGAGGAACAGAAAAGAGGGCACTATACAGAAAAATAAGTCCAGAAAACTACCTAAAGTTATCTTTATATCTTTAGTTGAATATCAATCTGCTCAAGAGTGAAACTCCATGAAGACAGTAAAAGAAAAACCTCCAAGGAAAGAACAATACCGGAGATACATAAGCAGAAAAGTCCCTGGAACTCACACAAGGCCAACAATCATTCAAGTAACTACCAGCCCAAGTAGAGGGATCATGCTTAATACATGGGGCATTCACTAGAGATTTCAGAGGAAATGTATGTAAGTCTTAATGGTGGAGTTAAGCTAGCTCCAGAGTAAAGGTTACTGTAGACCCACCTAAAAATAAAAAGTAAAAGCAAGCCTTGAATGAATTAAACTGATCTCCAAATAACTTTACTCTGTGCCACAACAATGTCTGGTAATTTTTAAAGGAATACAGCTAAACTCAGAGCCATGTGTAGTGAGACATTCCTATAGTCCTAGCTACTCAGGAGGCTGAGGCAGGAAAATCATTTGAGTGCAAGAAGTCAAGGCTGCAGTGAGCTATGATTATACTACTGCGCTCCAGCCTAGGTGACAGAGTGAGAACCCATCTCGTAAAAAAATTACTACACATGAAAATTAGGAAAATGAAACTTATGAACATGCAAAAAATTAGTCAATAAAAATAGGCCTGGAATTACAGAGTTGATCGAATTTGTATATGAGAGAATAAAATATTTGCTATAAATATGCTTGATATACTCAAAAGTTTAAAGGAAGAGGTGACCTGAATAGAGAAATGTAGATATAAAAGGATTCAAAGGGAACATCTAGAGATGAAAAAGACAATATCTGGAATGAAAAATAAAGTAGATGCAATAAACAGCAGACTGTCATTGCAGAAGGAAAGACTGGTGAAATGGAAAATATTGCAAATGAAAGTACCCAAAATAAAACACAGAGAAAAAAATGACTAAAATAAATAACAGAGCCCGTGAAAAAATATCGTGCAATGACACGTGTGTAACTGGAGTTTCTGAAGGAGAGGAGCATTTAGGAATGAGAGAGTAAACAAAAACAATGGCTGAAAAATTTCTAACTTGAATGAAAACTGTAACACTCCAACCCAAGAAGCTCAGCAAATACAAAGCATGACAAGAACAAAGAAAACTAGACAAAGATACATCATAATCTAGTTGGTAAAGTCACAAAGAAACTTAGAAAATATTTTTAACTAAATGCAAATAAGAACAGAGAATGTTAAATTTTGTAGGTAAAACTAATGTGGTGCTTAGAAGGAGTCTCATAGAATTCAGTTCTTAAATGAGAAAAGGAGAAGGGTCTTGAATGAAAGACCTAAGCTTCCACATTAAAAAAAAAGAGGAAATTAAACCCAAAGTAAGAATGATTAAAATGAAAATCAGTAAAATAGAATATAAACAACCAATAGAAATAAAAGGGAGGGGATATGAATAAAGATCCAAGAGAATGAATAGAATAATAAAGGAACAATATGAATAACTTTATAGCAATAAATTTGACAACCTAGATGAAATGGAAGAATTACTTGAAAGACCTAAATTAGGAAAAGTGACTCAAGAAGAAATATAAAATGGAAATAATCCTATGTTAAAGAAGCTTAAATAATAATGAAATTCTTACCCACAAGGAAACTTTACACAGAGGTGGTTTACTGGTGAAATCCTTTTAGAAAATAAAAGATAAGGGTTGTTCCCAATTTATTATATGAGGTGAGCATTAGTGTGATAACAAAGACATTTCACAAATGGAAAACTATAGATCAATATCACTCATAAACACAGTATCAAAATACTCAATAAAATAGTAGCAAATCAAGTCTAGCAATACGTTAAAAAATTATGCATTACAACCAAGTGGGATATATACCAGAAAGGCAAGGTTATTTTAACAGATAAAATCAATTAATACATTTTACTACATTAATAGAATAAAGGAAGATAACCTTATGGTCATATCAGTCATTGTAGAAAAGCATCTATTCATAATACAAACTTTCAGTAAACTGAGAATAGAAAGAATTTGCTCAACCTTGTAATAAAAAAGCCTTTACAAAAATGCCGCAGCTAATGTTATACTTCATAATGTTGAAAGGCTGAATGCTTTTCACTTAAGATTTATATTCAACATTGTACTGGCAATTCTGGCTGGTGTAGTAAGACAAGGACCAGAAAATAAAGGCATAAAGATTTTAAAGGGAAAAGTAAAACTCTTTATTCACAGGTAATATGATCATTTATATAGAAAATCCTAAAATATCTATAGGAAAGCAATTAGAACTAAAATGTGTGCAAGATGCAAAGTAAATAAACATAAAATCAAAATGTTTTTTTACACGAAGAACTATCAATAACCGAAAATTCAGAGCTTTTTCTTTTCTTTTCTTTTCTTATTTTTGAGACAGAGTCTCGCTCTGTCGCCCAGGCTGGAGTGCAGCGGCACGATCTCGGCTCACCGCAACCTCTGCCTCCTGGGCTCAAGTGATTCTCTCCTGCCTCAGCCTCCCGAGTAGCTGGAACTACAGGTGCATGCCATGACACCTGGCTAACACTTTTATATTTTTAGTAGAAACAGGGTTTCACCATGTTGGCCAAGCTTGTCTCGAACTCCTGACCTCAAGTGATCCGCCTGCCTTGGCATCCCAAAGTGCTGGGATTATAGGCATGAACCACTGCACTTGGCTGAAAATTCAATTTTAAAATTTGGTACAAATTTGAAGTTTGGTTACAAATTTTCGGTTATAAGATGAATAAATTCTGTAGATCAAATGCGCAGCATGGTAACTATAGTTAATAACATCACATTGTATACTTGAAATTTGCTAAGAGAGTTGATTCTAAGTGTCCTCAACCCCCCTCCCCCCCACACACAGCATATTAACTATATGACATGATGGAGATGTTAATTGGCTTGATTGTGGTAATTAAGTCACAATTATACATATGTCAAAACAATATGCCATATACTTTAAATATATACAATTTTTGTTTGTCAATTATGCCCCAATAATGCAAGAGGGAAAATTACATTAACCTAATAATACTATTCAAAAGATTTTCCAAAAACATGAAATGCATGTTTACCCCTTCATATTTAACAAGATATGTGCAAGACCTGTACACTGAAGACTATAAAAATATTGTTGATGGAAATTAAAGAAAACCTGATAGGTACAGGGATATACCACCATGTTCATGAAATGAAAGACAATGTAGTTTAGATATTTGTTCTCCCCAAATTGTACTATGGTCTACAATCCCAAGCAGAATCCAAGCAGGCTAATTTTTCAGATATTGACAGTTTACTCTAAACTTTATATGAAAAGGCAGAGAACCTAGAATAGCCAAAATAATTTCAAAGAAGAACAGATTTGGAGGATTCTCTGATTCCAGGCTTATAAACATCTGTCAATGTGGTATTTGCATAAGAAGAGATTTACAGGTCAATAGAACAAAGTAGAATTCAGAAATAAACCCATACACGTATGGTCAATTGATTTTCAAAAAACTGCAGGGCACTTCAATGGGGAAAGGATAATCTTTTCAACTAATGGGGCTGACTACTTCTATTTATATATTTAAAAAATAGGTTTCTCAAATCTCAACCTTTACCTCATGCTCTACATGAAAATTAATTCAATGTAGAACAGAGATCAAAATGTAAAAGCAAAAATGTTAAATTTATGGAAGAAAATATAGGAAAATATCTTAACTTTGTGTTAGGCAAAGATTTCTTATATATTTACCAACAGTACAAAGGAGGTATGTCTAGAATATAGAATACTTAAAAAGAATACTCTTAAAACACAGCAAAAGAAGTCAAATAACCTTGGCTCACGCCTGTAATCCCAGCACTTTGGGAGGCCGAGGTGGGCGGATCACGAGGTCAGGAGATTGAGACCATCCTGATCATCCTGGTTAACATGGTGAAACCCCGTCTCTACTAAAAATACAAAAAATTAGCCAGGCGTGGTGGCAGGTGCCTATAGTCCCACTTCTTGGGAGGCTGAGGCAGGAGAATGGCGTGAACCTGGGAGGCGGAGCTTGCAGTGAGCCAAGATCGCGCCACAGCACTCCATCCAGCCTGGGCAACAGAGTGAGACTCCATCTCAAAAGAAAAACAAAAACAAAAACAAAAAAAACAAAAACGAAGTCAACCCAATAAAAATATGTAGAGGACTTGAACAGATACTTCACCAAAGAAGAAGGTAAATGGCCTCTAAGCACAGGAGAAGATGTTTAGCACCTTAGTAGCGATGACAGAAATGTAAATTAAAAGCACTATTGTGATAATTCTACATACCATTTGATAACTACATACTATTACCATAACTCTACATACATACCATTAGAATAACTAAAATTAAGTGTTGCCAAGAATGTGGAGCTACTGAAACTCTCAGACACAATGAATGGGAATGTAAAATGGTACAAATGCTTTGGAAAATACTTTAGCAGTTTCTTAAAAAGTTTGATGCATTTACCATGTGACCTAGCATTTTAGATATTTACCCAAGAGAAAGAAGAGCTTATGTGCACTCACAGATTTTAATGTGGATCTTAATGGCAACTTTATTCATAATGGCCCTAAACTGAAAACAACCCAAATGCCCATCAATAGATGATTGTATAAACAAAACTTTGCCCTATCTGTATAATGGAATATTACTTTGGATTAAAAAGGAATAAACTACCGATATGCAAAAATAGGAATGAATCTCAAAAACATTATGCTGAGTGAATTTTACTAACATGGAAGAAATGTTTGTGATGAAAAGATAGTGTAGGGTAGCCTTGCAAGGTAATTTTCAGACAATTTTAAGCAGATTTTAATGTTAATAAGCTTTGTAGAAAGCTTATGCCAAACATGAAGTACATATGCTGCCATATTGTGGCAGAAAAAAAGATTTCTGGGGCTACCAGTAGGGAAATATTGATACGGAAGGGATACAAGGTAACCATTTGTGGTGATAGAAATATTCTGTATCTTGATTGTGGTGGTGAATACGCAGACATATAGATTTAAAATGGGTGCATGTTATGTATATAAATGATACTTTAATGAATTTTATTTTAAAACAAAGAAGTAAACTTTTAGAAAAATGTAATTTGTTCATATAAAATGATCTGTCATGGGGGATAGTTTAGTTTTCCCAAAGTTATACATTTTGTCTTCTGTACTGTCTTGTTGAAAAAAAAGTTTAAACTTTACAAGGTCACTTTAACATTTTTTAAAAAAATTAGCTTCTGCATATTGTGCATAAAATTGGCATCAGTTTAGACTTAGCTCTTTCTAATATTGTAATAATAAACACTATTAATTACTAGGTAAGGGTCAGATAAATGAACAAAAGTTTTGAGAGATAATAAAAACATTCAAATTGATTGTATATAAGTAGACTAGCAAACAAAATATATTCTTCTTTGAAGTTTCCTGATATTATGCAAAGGATGTCAAATATGTAAACAGCAGGTGGGAATATAATGTGTTGGAACTAAGTGTTTCAGAGGAGTTGTAATATCTCATGTACTATTAAAAAGAGAAAGACTCTCCTTACTTTATTCTTCAGTATTTCTTGCAACTAAAACGATTGCTTTAATAGCAATTCTATCCTTCAATAAATGTGAAATACATTTGGCACTGGCAAATCCTCAAGTTTAAAATATCACCATACACAGTAACGTCATTTTGGAGTGCAGATACTAGGAGATGTATTCAGTGTACTCATTGGCATCAAGTCTTGTTTTTCTTCTTCCTTTCTTTTCCTTGCAGATATAAATGCAGTACAGGATTCACGGCTAACTCCAAATTAATCTGAGAGAAATTTTATTTTTCAGCAGACTTAAATGTTGCAGCTTTTGTGAATTTTACTAACGTGGAACAAATGGTTGTGGTGAAAAGATAGTGCAGGGTAGCCTTGCAAGGTAATTTTCAGACAATTTTTAACAGATGTTTAGTGTTAATAAGCTTATAGAAACATATTTGACAATAGGTTTTCTGATCATTGCTAATATATTCAACTGTGGCATGTGATATCTCTCCCAGGACTAAATTTAAGATGATAGAGTCTGTTCCTTTGTGAGTAATATAAACACTGACCTATCATCTATTTGATCATTAATACTATCATTGCTTTGGAATAACTAAACCAGCTTAACACCTCACATTTTCTTCTTCTTGGTGCCCCACTAAGCCCTTAGATCCCTAATTTTAAAAGATTGTAAAAAGGAAAATATGATATATCATGTTATTATATAGTTGTTGCCTTTTAATTTGACAAAATAGTAGTTCTCATGTAAGGTCTCTTGTGTAATGAGATTGGCTATGCAAGTTTGCAGATAAGATGTATCCTAGTGTGAAATTGCTTGCATAATAGAGGAGAAGAATTTAAAGAGCTAATGAAAACAGTCTGTAGGGAAAAATAGACAACAAGAATTCTATTCTTCTTGGTGGAAGGGGAGATGAAAAGCACCCTTCTACCCAATTATCACCATAAGGAGAAAAAATATTAATAGGGGAGGAAGAGGAGTTAAGCCATGCAATTTAATGCCCATTCACCTCCACTATAGAGTTTGTGGTAAAATCTAAATTGTGTACCAATGGTTGTCATAAATGTCTTCTTTCATGAAATCAAATAGATGCAGAGTTCTACATTACTTTGAATGTGGGATGAAGACTGGGAGCAAATGGAGTAAGAGAAAAAAGGACATTAAAATCTGGGTTATAGTTAAATTAGTTCTGCTTAGAACTAGTGAAAATGTTCAAACTAATAAAACATCTATGAGGGCAAGCTGGCATTCATTCATTCATTTACTCTTCATTCATTTTCAACACATGCGTGATGAACCGTTCTTCAATGTACTAGCCAAGTATCAGGCTTTGGTAGCTAATGCAACAGGCATCTCTGCAATCATGCATCTTTTATGGACTAAGGATAGGAGATACTGAGCCAAAGTCACTCAGTAACTATAAAATTATCATTGTGATAATTGCTATAAAAAAGCAGGACACTGTGAAGTCATATAAGAAAGGAAATTAACCTTGATGGGAGCCTCAAGAAGGCCTTCCAAAGGAAGTGAATTATATTTATACCTAAAGCACCAATAAGATTAATCCTGATGAAGACAAACAAAGGAATTTATCTGTTAGGATTTGACACAATAGCAAATAACAAAAACATCTAAAATAATAATAATGGCTTAAAGATAAAGAGTTTATTTTATTTCCACTTCCAAAGCCTAGAGCTAGGCAGTCCAAGACTGGTAGGGATCACCTCTGTGAGGAACCCAGGATTCTTCTATTTTGTTGTTCAATTGTGCAGGTCGTCTAGTTCCAAGGATACTTAATGGCCCAGGACATATGCTCCAGCTCCAGCTATTTCATTAGCATTCAATCAGCAGGAAGAAGAAGGGGAGGAATAAGGGCACACCTATTCACTTTAAGAGCACTTCTTATATCCCATGGTTATGACTTAGCCATGTGGTCACACCTAGCTGCAACAGACACTGGATAATGTGGTATTTATTGAAGAAGACATGTGCCCAGCTAAAAGTTGGAGTTTTAGTACTGTACAAGAATAAAGGAAGGTGTTACTAAAGACAAAAGGAGGAGGGGAGAATGTATATTGGGAGATAACTAATAGTCTTTGCCGGAGAAAACCATATGTGCTAAGGTAAGGTACAAGGCAAGAGGAAGTTTGGTATACTGGAGGGAAAGAGGGAAGCTCAGTGTATTTAAACATTATGGGCAAAGGGGAGGAAGAGTGTTAGTGTTCCCGGACCAAACTGAGGGTTGGGCTGCTTATTCTCATGGTCCAATAACAAGATGCAGACAAACTGGGAAAGAAGAGAGTTTACCTGTAACCAGGTATAGGGAGAAGGCCAGGGAAAATATCACCAGACCAACTCAAAATTATGAAGTTTTCCTGAGCTTATATACCTTCTAAGCTATATGTCTACGTGTAAGTGTGCATTCATCTAAAGACATAAGTGATTAACTTCTTCTCATCTATAACTAAGGTCTGAGTCCTGAAGACCTTCCTCTGGAGCCTCAGTAAATTTACTTAATCTAGATGGGTCCAGGTACCAGGGGTGATTACCCTTATCTTGTCTCCAGCTAAATCATGAAGATTTGGGAGTTCCTTTAGACCCCAATAAAACTTGTGTGTGGAGGTCTAGGGAGTTCCTTCAGACCCCCAGTAAAACCTGTTTAATACTAAACGGGTTCTGTTAAGAATTCCTTTGTTATTTCATCATGCTTCAAGGCCCTGGAAAGACCTAGGCAAAACTCTTGGTGGGCTTTCATTACATTCCAGTCTTTGTATAAGGGCAGTGGCTCTATCAGCTTTAAATATTTAACTTAACCACTCGGTCAGTGCTGCAACAGTTGTCATGGAGGCCTTCCTGTTCAGCTGTTAATGAGACCTGGCCTGCTTGATTAGTGGTGGGATACAGAGGGAGGTAGGGGCAGATCATGCATAGCCTTTTGGATCGTATTAAGAATTTTGAACTTTATCAGAGGAACAATGAAAAACTATTGAAGGTTTTAAGGAAGAGAAAAACATGATCACATTCTCATATGAAAAAAATATTTCTCTGATCACTGTGGAGGACAGGTTAAAGACAACGTTGGCAATACTTAGAAAGTTTAGGCCAGGCACAGTGGCCCATGCCTGTAATCTCAGCACATTGGGAGGCCAAGGCAGGTGGATCACCTGAAGTCAGGAGTTCAAGATCAGCTTGGCCAACATGGCGAAACCCCATCCCTACTAAAAAAAATACAAAAAATTAGTCAGGTGTGGTGGCAGGTACCTCTAATCCCAGCTACTTGGGAGGCTGAGGCAGGAGAATCACTTGAACCTGGGAGGTGGAGGCTGCAGTGAGCCGAGATTGTGCCACTGCACTGCAGCCTGGACAATAGAGTGAGACTCCACCTCAAAAAAAAAAAAAAAAAAAAAAAAAAAGGTAAAGGTAGGCATACTCTTTGGTGTATACAATTTCTCATTTATGAATTTATCCTGAGAAAGTCATCAGGCAAGTAGAGTAAGTATTACAAAGTCTGGAAGTATACCCACTGAATGTTTGCAGTGGGACCGAGGCTAGGAAAGTTTCACTCCCTCATGTATAATTTTTTATTTTGAATGATTTGTTTTACAATAAGCATGTGTTACTTTAAATTTCCTTGAAAAATCTGTAAGTCAATTTTACTTTAGAAAACAAAGGCAAAAAAAGGCCTGTGGCAATGCTATAAAGTAGTCTAGATTGCTAACTCATCCCAGATTGTTGCCTTTTGCTTTGATCACCATTTCTGTTATTTCCTCTTTCTTGGATTCTGCCTTTTGGCCTGGTCCCTTTGCATTGACAATCTTGAACATCTGTTGTCCCCTTGAAGAGTTCTACTAATTAAGGAGATGGCTTCCATGGTGTGGTAGAAAGACAAACGGACCTAGAATTAGAGGACTTGGAATATAATCTGGACTCATTTGTAGGATGATCTTGCAAATCGAGTAACATTTTGAGCATCAGTTTTTTACACTTGTAAAATAGGGATAATTCTGACTCTATTTTATTGGGCTATTCTATATCTGAAAGCATTTTATAAATTATGGAGCACCATTATCTATCATTGTCATATAATTTACACACACACACACACACACACACACACAAACACACACTGCCTCACAGGGAAATTCCATTTCTTCAATGTTAGACTGATATAATTATTCTCAAAAGTGTTTTTCTTTGATTGAGCTCAAGTTTGTCTCCCCACAGTATATTATTGTGACTGTTTTTCAGTTTACGACAACATAGACTTGGTCCAGCCTTCCTTTATTACCATGTAATAACCAACAAAGCAAATGAATTCAAACTATATAGATTTAGGTCTATTTTTTTATAGTAGAATTTTCACACCTTTTTGGAACTTCAGGAACACACTTTGTTCTCCAGTGAAAAGTTTGAACAGCATTTGGAATAAAGGAAACCATCTGAGGTTAAGTGTGTTCTGGTGGCTTCTTCCCATATATAATCGAAGATTATGTAGCTTGATAAAATATTTTCCTTCAAATCTTTAACTGTAAAGAAATGAAGTAAAAATTATGATTTTACACAGCCAATTTATATGCTGTCTTTAGGGGGCAGTGCTAAACCACTGATACGTTTCTTCATTTCTGCTAAAGCTACTGGTAATAGTTAATATAAAATAAAGCTAAAATGGCAATCTTGATATTTGTGATACAATTATACATACCCCTTAATATTAGTAAAATTTTCTAGGTAGTCAAATGAAAATGATAATTTGAAGCTCATTTATTCAGTGATTCATTCAATAAATATTTATTGCTTCATTATTCACAGCACATTGTAGGAGATACAATGTGAATAAGGCAATATTTTCTTTCAAATAACTTAGTTAACAAGGGTAAATAAGCCACACTTGTGTCTATGTACTGTATTTGCACAAGCACACAGTGTGTGTGTGTATACAACTCTTTTAGGGTAAAAATTAAAATAACAGTACTTACTGATTTTTATGTGCCAATCTCTGCCAAGCAATTAATGTTATCTTCATATAGCCCTGCAAATAGAAATTATTACACTATGTTTTCAGATAGGGAAACTAAGGATTAATAAGATTATGTGATTTGCTCAAAGTCACAAAGCTTGGAAGTGGTAGAGATAGGATTTAAATGTATATCTGTTTGAGTTAAAAGCCAATGCTCTTTGCCACTATAGAGTCTGTCAACTCAAGGTATCTGAAATACCAAATGCAAACACTTGCACAAAGAGCTAGAGACAAGCAGAAGAACGTGATATCATGCAGTTTGTGGGAAATCTGGAAAATTTTAGGTAAGGGATGAAATCTGAACTCCATTTTGAATCAGTGAGATTATAAGAAAATAATAAAAATGATAGTTAATACTTATTGACGCTGTGTGTCAGGCACTTTATATTTATTACCTCACTTAGTCATCAGGAATAAGCCCTGAGAGAGGTTCCACTGTATTGTTTTCCATTGCATTGATAAGGCAAGAGAGGCTGACAATGGTCTTATCTGCTGAAAATCATACAGCTAGTGAGAGGGCTATTTGGAACTTGAATCCAGAACTGTCTAATTTTAGAGCCCAGGCCCTTAACCACTACAATATGCTATGCAGACAAGTAAGGTGAAAGAAAGAATGAAAGCATAGAGCATGATTAGGCAAGGGTAAACAATTCCACCTGGTTATAATCTGAGGTGAGTATAGTGGAAAAGTAAAAGGGCTAAAAAATCATTTGACTATAGAACCTTGAAGCCAGATTAAGGAATTTGGATATCATTTGCTGTGAAATGGGAAATAGTTGGAGCTTTATGAGCAGGGAAGAGAAATAAACTTTTTTTTTTTTTTTTTTTTTTGAGGGAAGAGAAAGAGATAGAGGAAGTTCTCTGTGTGATTGGATTAAATCATTGTAGCAGCATTAACAAAATAGAAAAGAATGGATTAATCTAAAATGTTGATAATTCTTGGCCAGCTATCAATGTTGATGGTCAAACTGTTAGCTGATCATGAGTTGGTAAAGGAGATACCTTTTTGATCATCTTATCTATTCCTGTCAACAACTTTATCAAACATATATATATATACACACAAACACACACACTCTTTCAGATTAAGATTTTAAACTTCCATATATATATATATTATATATATATATATTTTACTCAAAGGATCTGTAGGGTCAAATATCCCTGTGATAATTACCTTCTATTATTGATTTGAGAACTATTTATGAAAGCATGGGCCGCTATGTATCAAATTACAGAAATTTTCACTCCCTGTCACAGAAGGCAAAATGCTCTCAGGAGTATACTTGTGTAACAGAAACATATTCACCAAATATACCTCTTTTATTTAAACTGCAATTATTTACATCAGTGTGGTTTTTCAGTATATTGTCTTTTACAGGGTATTGTGCCAAAGGAGCGGTCACAGAACATAGTGGTGAGGGGAGAGTAGGCTTTCCAGCCCCCTAGTCTGGATTTGAATCCTTTTTCTACCACTTGCCAGCTTCGTGATCTTGGGTTTTCCTTGATCTTTCTGGCCCTTAGTTTCCTCGTTTATAAAGTGAGAGGAAAAATATTTGCCTCAAATAGCTGCTGTGTGAATTAAAATAGTTAACAGACAATAGGCCAGTGATACTCCAAGTCACATTGTAAGTTCTCAGTCTAACAGTTGTTATTATTATTATTGTGTTTTACTGACAGTGACTGATTGGGGGGCAACTTAATTTCATTGCTTCTTAGTTACTGACAAGTGATCAAGGGAAAGTTAAAATGTGAATGCAGAAAACAAATTCTTTTAAATAGGAGGAAAAATAAAATCTTATATTCTATTTTTAAAAGCAACAATTTTGAGGGCAGGATGCTATTTACAATCCAATATGTAGAATATATTTACTTGCTTTAGTAATCATGATCTATCAATGTTGTGCTGAACAGTACATTCAGAGGGCCTTTAGACAATTTATTGCATGTCTTTTTATTTATGTATATACAACTTTTTTTTTTTAAAATTCAATCTGCTAAGTATTCAACAGGCTCTTAGAGTATGAGATTTTTCCTCAGTTTCTGCAAACTTTCATGCTTTATTTCTTTGACCCTCTCATCTCTACTCTTAATTTTTGGAGCTCCTGTTGTTCAGATGTTAAAGGTCTTGGTTTGACCCCTAGTTTTCTCCCCTTTTAAATTCTTTTCATCTTTTCGTAAATTTTGTCAGATTTTTCTAACTCTTGTATTGGATTTTATGTATTTCATAACTTTCTGTTCTTGTTTCATGGCTATAAATATCTTCTCTCTGAAGATACTATTTATAATTTTTTTCTCTATATTTATTTTGGTGTCTGTTAGAGGTTTTTCTCAAATATATGATTCTTATGAGTGGAACTTGCTGAGAGGTTGGCTTCACAGTAGAGACTAATACATAGATCCCACCATTTTCCTACTTATTTATAGATCTTTTTTCTTGGGAGGTCTGTTTCTACAGAGAAGAGTATTCTAGTTGTTTATCTGGGGATATAAACCTTGCTGCCATGTTGTCTAATGTAAATATGGTAAGGCACTGAGTAGGTTATGGATCTTCATTACTATATAGATATTAATTCTCTTGTTTTTGGAGACTTGGCATATCTATATTCTTAGAATTCATAATCCTTTTGCTTCAACTTCTCCAGAAAAATAAACCTCTAATTTCTTGCCAGTGGTGAAGATTTAGTTTCCTGGCTGGGTGAAAAGGAGATGGGTCTAGGGGTATAATTCTTTCTGATATTGAGTTTCATTCTGTGTCTGCCCCACTGATACTTATATACCTTCACAGGTAGCCAGTCCCTCCAATTCTTTCCACATGAAAGTACTTTGCTTTCAGTGTTCTCATGTTTGCTAAGTCAGGTAATACTTACCCATCTGTGATCCAAAAGTTACCCAACATTATCCAGAAGTTTTCTTAATATTGTTTGTTCATCTCTCCTGTCATTCTTATTTTTATGGTGTAAACATTTTTGTAAATGTTCTACCATCATTTTAGTGAGATTTGGGAGATAACAAAGGAAAATATATGTGCTCAATATGGAAGTCTCATTATGAATTTTAAAACTGTTACCCCTTTTATATGTATGATATAAAATTTTATGAAGTTTTATTTTGGTGGCATTCTGAACAAACAGGTTTATCAGGAATTCCCATTTCAGTAAAATATTTTCCTGTTAGTGCCCTGACTGCATTTTTCCTTAATTTTGTGCCTAAACCTAAATTCTCGATAAACCATAAGATTTTTCTCATTTGTTGCTATTCAAATATTTTATTAGGCCATTATCATGTTCTAGTCTTCATTATGAACTTCATATATTATTTCATAAGCCTTTCACACCCAGTTTTTTCCCTTTTAACTTAAGTTGGACTATATTTTTGTCTCAGTCACAGGGCACAGCTATGTAACTATGGTTAAAAGTGAGCTGACTTGTTTGCCAAGATATACCACGTGTCATTTATAGAATTTAATTGGTGTTAAGATATCTAAATATCATTGATATAACATATTGGTGTGATATAAATTTAATTTCAGAGAACCTCATCTACAATCAATTTGTCACCAGGAGAAGTGGAGGAAGAGGATGATGATGAAAATACGTGTGGGCCATCAGGACTTTGGGAAGCATTAACTCCATGTAATGGATGTAGGAACCTTGGCTTCCCCATGCTTGCACAGGTAAAAGTTTGCTTTTATTAAGGTACAATAAAACAAAAATGGTTGCCTATGTTTTTAAGTTAAAATCTCCCTCCCCTTCGAAAATCAAATTAGGATCTTGTTTACTTTGTGGTTTTTTTCAAAGTCTCAGGTAAAATGTGCATATAACTTAGTGTGTAGATGTGTGCATAAGCGGAGACATAATTTATGTAAAAAATTAATATTATTTAGTTTGGTTATAATGCAGAAAAGTTGTCTTGTTTATGAGGTTTTAATATTTTGAATCCAGAAATATATCATTTTAAAGAATGCTATTTTTAAAAAGTAACTAAAAGTTATCTACAGATATAGTTGTAAGGAAACATATTATGGCTCTTTAAAAGCATAACCAGTGATTATATTTTTCTCATCACAATGGAACATTGTAGAATAATGTGAATGTGTACTTCTGAAGGTTTTGGAATAAAATCCAAAAATGAAAACAGAACACTAAAATATTGACTATTAGTTTCAAGTCATTTCATATCATTAAGTCTACTTTAATTCTATAGTATCACCTTCAGGTTCCTATTGAGTGTTGTGAATCATACACTCTTAGAGGAGTTTCAGAAATGGCTAAAATATTCCAGAGATAGGAAATTTGAAGTCATGGTGAAAATGTCTCTGCACAATAAGTAAATAACTTAATATGAAAGGGTATAATGGTAAGAGGTTAATTACATAGAATATGGGTGGAAAAAACAGTCCAGGACAGAAAAGGATTCACAGTACTTATCCAGAAAAGCGTTACATCTCAAAGATGTTTTCTCTTCTGTCACAACAAATATGAAGCAATTATGTCTAAGAAACTATCACATCTTCCACATGTCTGTATCATAATTTGATCATAGTCACTCAAATTTCAGTATTAATTTGTTGTAAAAAGCTAAGTAGGATATTCAAATTAGTATATAGTACTTTAAAAATCTCTTCATAGGACTTTAAGACAGTTTACTGTAACCTTTACAGAATTGTTGTCAATACATACTAAACTGTGAGTTCCATAAAGGTAGAGATTCAAACTTTGATGCTCAGCATCTGTAGTCTAACGCGTAGTTCCTGGCAAGTCAGAAGAATGCGTTGGATGTGGTGTCTCACACCTGTAATCCCAGCACTGGGAGGCCAAGGTGGATGGATTGCTTGAGCCCAGCAGTTCAAGACCAGCCTGGGCAACATAGTGAGACCTTATCTCTACCAAAAATACAAAAATAAGCCAGGCGTGGTAGTGTACATCTGTAGCCCTGGCTACTCAGGAGGCTGAGATGGGAGGTCGAGGCTGCAGTGAGCTGTGATCACACCACAGCATTCCAGCTTGGGTGATAGAGTGAGATCTTGTCTCAAAAAAAAAAAGAAAGAAAGAAAGAAAAGAAAAAAAGAAAACAATAGAAAAAAATGTCTTCTTTATCAAGCAAAATCTGATGGATATAAAACAAAAAGAAAACACCCAAAATATAATTGGAATGAAGTAATAGTTGAATGAATCTCAGTGAACAAATGTGTGTATTCTAGGGTGTCATGTCTTCACTTAAAGATTTTACATATAGTTTTTTACCTCATATCTACATGGGTAAAGGGAAAGAAATTAACAAGCATATGTTGTATTTTATTATCTGCTTAGCAGTTTATCAATAATTAAATGTTTTAACCTATTTTTCCCCTCATAAAACTGTGTTTGTAAAAATGCATTTCCTAACCACTACTTTACCTTATATCTTAAAAAGAATTATTGAAACAAAATAAAGTATCAGGGTATTTACTGTAACGACTAGATGACTGCAAATCAAAAACTGTCAATAATATGATTGTATCTGATTTTCTGCCACCTTACTAACATTTTATTAGGCTTGGTAGTAACTTGCTTTTGGTTTATAATTTTTAATATTAGATTTGTTTTCCCTTTGGCCATTTCCTTGGTGAAGACTGGTATTGTTCAATAAATTTATTAATTCCTCAGATGTTCTAGTTACATTTACCACAAAATCTTTTCCAGTCAGCAGCTTTTCTTTTTGTCTTAATTTGTATGTGTACAAGTGCATCATGTAATTTTTAAAAACTATCCAATTGATTAAGTTTCTCAGTTTCCATTTTCATTTAATTCATCTTATCTAGAACTCCTTTTAACATAAATTTCAATTATGGCTCTATATTATTTTTTGCTTGTTGATATGTAGTTTCCTATGACTTTCCATTGAACGATAACTCACATTCCTCTCGTTTTTATCCTTTTGTTTTGGCTTTACTTCTGAAGGCTCGTTTACTTCTGCCTTTCTACTTTTTAAACCACATGACTCAGTGTTGATCTTATTCATTATTAAATTAAAACTAGTAGCTGACTTGATTGCTTGCTTTATAAAATCTGTATTTTGTAATTACTATGTTGAGTTTAAAAAGTATCTCTATTGGGATTTTAATTGTTACTACATTAAATCTATAAATGTATTTGAGATGCAGGGTTTTTTTTGTTTTGTTTTTTTTTTTTTTAAACTGGATTTAATCTAACAAACCAGCAATAAGACTATTTTACTGATCTTTCTCTCACTATAAATTTTTCTTTTTTTTTCAGACGGAGTCTCGCTCTGTTTCCCAGGCTGGCGTGCAGTGGTACGATCTTGGATCACTGCAACCTCTGCCTCCCTGGTTCAAGCGATTCTCCTGCCTCAGCTTCCTGAGTAGCTGGGATTACAAGGGTACGCCACTATGCTTGGCTAATTTTTGTATTTTTAGTAGAGATGGCATTTCACAATATTGGCCAATCTTGTCTCAAACTCCTAGCCTCAGGTGATCTGCCCACCTTGGCTTCCCAAAGTGCTGGGATTACAGTCGTGAGCCACTGCGCCCAGCCTCTCACTATAAATTCTTAAGAATGTGTGTGCGTGAGGCCGGGCGCGGTGGCTCAAGCCTGTAATCCCAGCACTTTGGGAGGCCGAGACGGGCGGATCACGAGGTCAGGAGATCGAGACCAACTCGGTGAAACCTCGTCTCTACTAAAAAAATACAAAAAAAAAAAACTAGCCAGGCGAGATGGTGGGTGCCTGTAGTCCCAGCTACTCAGGAGGCTGAGGCAGGAGAATGGCGTAAACCCAGGAGGCAGAGCTTGCAGTGAGCTGAGATCCGGCCACTGCACTCCAGCCTGGGCCACAGAGCCAGACTCCGTCTCAAAAAAAAAAAAAAAAAAAAAAAAGAATGTGTGTGTGTGTCTCTGAATATTATTTTTTAAGGGCTATCCTTTAGCATTTATATTTGTGTGTGCATATGTGTGTATATATACAAACATATAAACATGTTTTATGTATATATAACATGTTTATATATGTTTTATTGCAAAATATATTAAATAATTTTATAGTTTTGCAATTAAAATATACTATATATAGCATATTTTTGTGTGTATATATAGTATATTTTTACATATATAGTATATACACATACACACATACACAATTTGCAACATTTTTGAATTCACATGGTTTTTTACTTTGTTACCTAGGATTCAACCATCTCAACCATTGACAAATGGTAATTTTTAAATCTTTTTCTGTTATTATAAGTATCATCTAAATTATCTCTTAAACTTTGATTACAAGAGATGAGGTACCAGGATATGTATTGTTTTAGAATATTAAGAAAACTGTGGCCTAGGAACAGGATCTGATTGATGGTAATAAGCATCACGATTTGTAATGAGAAGCAGATTGAAATATTTACCAAAGGAATATACAATTTAAAAAGAGACTGAGTCAGATTGAAGATTTAGAGAAGAGATACAAAATGTGCAGTGCTTTTAGCAATGATCCCTTCTGTGATTATCAAGGGACTACAATGTGGTAAGCATGCTGACAGTCCTTGAATACAATGATAAAGTTGGTCTCTGTTAAGAGTTGGCAATATGGTCATTTTAAAGCCTCTTAGGGAGTCTCCAGTATCATATGATACTGGACTACATACCATATGAACAACAAAAATTGTTTTATTTTAAAAAGTTTTTCATTTGACATTATTTGCTGAAAAGTGATTTATAATTAGATGTGATTTCTCAGTAATGTAACCTTGAAATTCACAAAGCTAGAATATCTAACCTGTGAAATGTTTTTCATATTTTGAAGCCATTTTTTCAGGTCTGAAGCACTTTTGGAGACTATTAAAGCCATAAGCACTGTGAGGGTCTACTGGTAAACTGCTTCCTTACAATGTATACAGGAACCTTTGGGATCTGTACCATTAGTACAGTACTATGTAAAATTTTATATCCCCAGATTTGTTGGATTGGAATAAATTATTTTTCACATTTATAGCCCTTGATTGGATCCAGCAAACATGTATCAAATATCTTTTATATTCAAAGCATAGTGCTCATCAGAAACATGAGTATTACAGAAACAATACAGACTTAATTGGGGGCCAGGTTGCCTATACATTCTGGTTCTGGATTATCAAACCATATGAGGTATTACTTTAGACCAAAGCAGATTTTTTACTTGCAAAATTAGAATATTGGCTAATCCCGTGGATGTGGATGTTACAATTCTAAAATTATCTAATTTCCAGTTTTCCAGATTATGAATTGATCCTATATTAGGTTTTCTTTTATTTTTCTGTCTCCAAGAATAGTAAAATTGGAGAGAATCAGCTAAAAGATGAGTGCTTTGAAATTGTCTTTCTGTTGTGACTAGATTGAAGTTTCTACAAATTCATGACAATTTAGAATTCTAAATAACATCAGAGGATTAAAATTCTTGGGAAGATACTAAGAAGATTTACTGTAAATAGAGCTTTTATGGGACAATTGCAAAGCAGTTAATTAAGATTTAAGAAAGGAAATCAAGAGTGAAAAGACTGGGAAAATTAAGCCCTTTCTGGAAAGTATGATTAAACTCAGAATTTGTTTCTCAACACCACCATTTACACAGTGCCTCCTATGTACCAGATATTATACATGTATAATCTCAAGGTGACCATTTAAAGAAACAGTCTACTAAAAGTCACAGTTAATGTGTGGCAATGCTATGATTCAAACCTGGAGCAAGAGAGAGAGAAAGAGAGAGGGAGACAGAGTGTGTGTATGTTTCTGGGTTCTCATTTTATATTTTGGAAAATAGTTTTAGAAGAATTCTTCTGATGTAGGATCATATCTTTGAGAGTAATCTTCAACATTTTATTCTGTCATCTATTAATTTTATGTCATCTATTTATTTTTTATAATAAAAAATGTAAAGTTAAGGGAAAGTTAAAGATAGTTTTCAGAGCCTGATCATAAATTGATATTAGTTTTATTGCTACCCTTCCTGTCAATAGAGCATATGTTATTAGAGCAGATAATATGAGTTGATAGATTTTATTATGGTGAATCATGTTGCTCCCCTCCACAGTCTTAGGTGAGATGTCCACCTCTGCACCATGTGTAGTACCAGACTTTGAGGTTATTACTGCAGAGTCAATCCAGCTAGGTAGAGACCCTCTGACTTCCATCCCTTCACTCATGTGGCCTCATCCTGCAGAGTTGAGATACTGACTCCCAATGCTGAGTGGCAGAGAGTCAGTCTTTGAGGAGCAGAGAGAGGCTGACAAGGCTGTTGCATTGACAGTTTCTCTCTGCTCCTGTAGTCACCACATTCATGCTGCTCTCTAGGGAGAGGCCAGTAGCACTTACTGATGTGCTTGAAGTACCCTTTTAGGACAAGAATGTCTATGCAACCCTTGCTATAACAAGATTAAGACATAAAAGCACCCACTATAGCCATGCTGGCTATACTTCCTCCTGGACCTTTGAAGGCTGCTTTTGCCAGTGCTGTGTTTCTCTTCTGAGCCTGCAGACTTGGTTGCAGCCACATCCATGGCACCTGTGGTGGTGCTTACTGTCATCACTACTGTTGTTGCCACCCTGCCCCTTTATCAGGCACTATAGGTTTTATGACTGCAGGAATGTGTGAACTCTTGAATGTAGTATATGAGGGAGGTATGTTGGATTCATATCTCTATTGTATAATCATAATAGGTGGACCCAAACATTTCAGCATTCACGTGAAGTCTACTGATTCTGAATTGCTCCTTCTCTTCACAGAACTTCATGGCATATCCCTAGGGAGAGAACAAATAAGCAAAGAAAGTGAGACCAGCAAGATCTCCTTTCTCTTCCTATAGGTAAACAACAAAAATAAAGTGTTGCACATGTACACAAGCATGTTGTGTTGCCACCAATGTATATAAGTGGCAATTTGCAGGGAGACATGTCCTACAACATATCAGCCTACCTAGGTCATAGTATGGGTTTCAGAATAGACTGGTCAGGATGCTTTGGATAGCATTACAACATTGGATATAGAATGAACAGCTGTGAATATAAAATGAAAAGTTGCTGACAGCTAAGAAATCTCTGAAATTCAGGTTTGGGGAACACTGGAGAAGCACTAGGAACCTCCTCAATGTGCCATGGCCTCCAAATGGAAGCTCATTTGGCCTTCAGACCTTCCAAATGCAATGCATTTCCCTAGTGAGCTGCAACACCAAAGGCTCTACAGGACCTTTACCTGCTCTCCCCAAAAGCATCCTGGCCCCATCTAGTCTCTGCATAGACTCACCACTGGGCTTCTCTGCACTTCCTCAAACACAGATGAGTCTGATGTGCTGCCAGCTAGGATAGCTTTGGTACCACTGTAAGCCTCCACTGGTGGTCTCAGGATGTAAACAAGGTTTTCCCAGTGAACAAAAAGGTCTTCACTTGCATGTGAGGGGGGACACAGCTGAAGATAGAAAGAGCGGCCAGTGGCAAGCTTCAGGTGGAGCTGTTTTTTTATGCTGTTGTGGATGGTTATTTTCACAAACATCAAGGGAAGCAGTCTGGTTAGTTCTAAGATCTCTGCAGGCGGACTATCTGTTTTCTGGGTGGCAGGACCACACCTGGCATTGTCACAGACAGCAGCTGGTCGGGCCAGCAGCATGACATCAGGTAGTGTGAGGCAGGGGCTGGTGCGAACAATGCCCACTGTTACCATTCGGGCACGGTTGTGCACATCAATCACTTCTCCTCTTTTGCTGATCTGGATAAAGTCGCTCTCAAACATGGGTGCATACCTGAATATAGTATACTCGCCTTTGTACAGTTGCCGCTGAAGCTTCCCCATGGAGGTATTAAACATGCCCATTGCGGGGCTGCTTTGGGCAGTATAATACGGTAACATACACTGCTCCTCCATGTCTTTCTTTTATCAAGACAGTTCCCAGCAGCTGCTCCACACCTTCCTTAACATGCCTTAGTGAGCATCCTGTTTCCTTGGCCACTCTGGCAGGTGGGCCAGCAGTCGTGTTCTACAGGCTTTCTTTTTTGTCCCCAAATGACTCAGAACAGGGTAGGGTATTGATTGCCAACTGCTCAATGCCAGAGACAGTTGGTCCCCGGGATCCAGACTGTGCCCTGCTTAGTGCATGGAGCTGTCAGGAGCGCAGATGTTGGAGCCCTTGTGGATGTCCAGGCACACAGATGTCAGTGCTCATTTGGGAGGGACTTCCATTTGAGCCTGATATTCCACGTCAAAACAACCTTTGCTCTTTGATTCCACAACCTGAACTGGTAGTCCCACTGCTCTTCTTCCCAACCTGAACCATCCGCTGCTGCTAAACTACCCTGCAGGACCACTTTTATCCTCCTCTACCCATTGTGACCTGCCCCATCACACACCCCTTTGTTTCTGTCACCCAACAGCCCCTACCTCAGGGCAGGGACACCGTCCTCTCCACCCCACCCTCAGCCCCACCACTCTCCACAGCTCAGCAGACCACTCTCCCCGACCCTCCACCCATCTGGGCACCTTAATGCATTCTGGCAACTTGCTTTCAAAAAGGTTAGAGGTAAATTTTCTGTGAGAAGCAAGACTTTAATATACATTCTCTGTCAACTCTTTTATCCAGCTCCTCTAGTCGTAGACATTTATTTTAAAGAGAGAATTGAATACATTGGCAAACACGTTAGTACAGGATGTTTGTCAATGTTTATTGTAGAGTAAAAAATTGTAAACAGCATTAGTGTCTTACAATAGTGGATTGCTTAAATAAATTATGGAGCCTTCTGTGATGGGACAGTCTACAGCCCTAAAAATGATTATGTGGTTTTCCTATTTATTGACATGAAAAGATACCCCTGACCTTTTTTTTTTTTTCTTAAAGAAAAAGAGAAAAACTGATTTCAAACTCATAGTATAGGTGAGATTAAATTTATGTAAGACCATGTGTATGTGTTTGTGGGTATGGAATTATGTTCAGTGAAATGTTTAAAGTGCTTAGGTGTAACTTTCATTTTCTTTATAATTTCTATTTTTATTGGGAAGTTTATTTCTGTTACCAGGGTAAAAAGCTATTTTATTAGCAATGCATTTTTTTTCTGTTTCTACAGCCATGATAAATTTTATGTTTTGACTCACCCTCAAACTGTTGATGCAATTTTTAAGCTTTTACCTAGACAGTTGTACCCTGGCTATGGAGGGAAAAGAGCCTTAAACATCACATTTATGCTCTATTCTTTACCATCAGATTGTATTGAAAAAAAAAAAAAGCTCTAAAGAATTTTGCCAGGTATTGTAAATATTATCAATTTAATAAGATTATAATATCTTTATTGAAAACAATCCACATAATAACCCATATGAACATACACACACACACATACACACACACAGCCATAGCCATAGTTGAGTCTTTTTTTTTTTTTGAGATGGAGTCTTACTCTGTCACCCAGACTGGAGTCAGTGGTGAGATCTTGGCTCACTGCAATCTCTGCCTCCTGGGTTCAAGTGATTCTCCTGCCTCAACCTTCTGAGTAACTGGGACTACATGCACACGCCACCATGCCAGGCTAATTTGTATTTTTAGTAGAGACAGGGTTTTACCATATTGGGTTTTACCATATTGCCCAGGCTGGTCTTAAACTCCTGACTTCGTGATTCGCCCACCTCGGCCTCCCAAAGTGCTGGGATTACAGGTGTGAGCCGCCGTGCCCAGCCCACTTGAGTCTTTAGTTGTATAAGTCAATGCAAACATAAGTTCTTCCTTTCTTATAGAAATGTGTGATTATTTTGGATACTTGGAGTATTTTTATTTTATTTATTGAGATGCCTATTCACATATCAATAGCACTTTTTACTGGCCTTCCTAAAGTCTTCATATCTTAACTTCCACTTCAAGTCTATGTTACTTATCTTGTAATTGGCAAAAACCAAGCCACCAAATACATATTTAGTAAATTAACATTTTAAAAGTATCCAAGTGGTTCTGGTGTTTTTCGTAAGGGACAACTGGATAGGTAGTATTGGACACAGCAAAATTTAACTTAAGTACTTTTTTTACTGATTTTTTAAAAAGCTCTTTCATGCTATACACATATATGACAATATATTTGTCTTAGGGTTCCATTAGAGCACTGGTCTCCAAGGAAGCCAGAAACTACATTACTTGTAGAGCCTATAGACGTTTGGATTTTCCACACCAGTCAGTAGACTGACAACAGTGGAACCTCCTTCATTTGGCTTGATAACCATCCTATGTTGCATTCTGGCAAATATCTATTTTAATGAATTTGATGGGGTTTGTCTGAAATTCCTCTAGCTGTTTAGAAAACCACCTTTTTAGCATTTGCCTCAAGACTTGAGAAGCTCAGATAGCTAAATAAAAAACTACCTGAAAGCTCAGATAGCTAAATAAAAAATACCTGAACTTGAGATTAAGAAATTCCTTTAAGGAAAATGCAGCAGCTTTCTATGTATTTGCTGTTAAATCAGATTTCTATATAGTTAGTCATTAGATATTAAAATAAATTTATATGGTGTCTCCTC
Organism: Chlorocebus sabaeus; assembly: GCF_047675955.1. Lineage (NCBI taxonomy): Eukaryota > Metazoa > Chordata > Mammalia > Primates > Cercopithecidae > Chlorocebus > Chlorocebus sabaeus. The sequence continues at coordinate 96,960,262 of NC_132914.1, read as the reverse complement.
TCTATTGGAGTTTGTGTCATTGGGTTAATAATTTAACCTCTCTGGGGCTTATTTTTCTCAGCCTTGAAATGGAGATGACCCCTGAGCTATCTTTCAACATCAGAATAGTTATGGTCTTGTGATAGGGCTTTAGCTTTCTCCCTCTCCCCCTACAATAAAACTACTACATACTTTGGAAATACTCTGAACCGTAATAATGAATTGAGATATTATTCATATAACTGCTCTGGGAATTGTTTAATTCAATATACAGTTTTATTCTCTTTCTAAATTTTTTCTTCCCAAAACTTTTAAAAGAACCAACATTTGAAATGTGGAAATGGTAAGATATTAGTTCAGTAAGATAAGCAATCAGTGGGGTTAGTACTTATAACTATGCAATTGAAAGTATGGGTCAAATATTTTAAACAGAAATCAGTTAATAATGAACATGGCTGTGGTATACAGAATAATTCCCCTGAAAGATATTTACATTCTAATCTCCACAACCTGTGAATATATTTCCTTATGTGGCAGAGGAACTTTGCAGATGTGATTCAGTTTAGGATCTTGAATTGTGGGTGTTATCTGGATTACATGGTGGAGCCGTTGTAATCACAGTGGTTTTTGTAAGAGAAAAGCAGGAGGGTCAGAGTCAGAAGATACGTGATGGTGGAAGTAGAGGTCAGAGTGATGCAGCCATGGACCAAAGGAATGCAAGAGGCCTCTGGAAGCTGAAAAAACAGGAGGTGAATTTTCCCCTTGAGCCTCCAGAAGGAGATAGCCCTACAACACCTTAACTTTAGCCCAGAGAGAATCATTTGAGACTTTGACCTTGAGAACTATGAGAGAATAAATTTGTGTTGTTATAAGCAACTATGTTTATGGTAATTTGTAATGGTATCCCTAGGAAACTATTCCACATTTTGGTACCTGGAAGTGGAGTGCTACTGTAACAGGTGCATAAACATACAGAAATGGCTTTGGAATTGGGCATTGGGTAGAAGCTAGAAGAATTTTGAGGAGCGTGATATAAAAAGCTTAGATTGCCTTGAACAGAAATATGGATGTTAAAGATTCTGCTAGTAAGGGCTCAGAAGGAAGTGATGTAGTAGAGAAAACCTGTATTGTCTTAGAGATTACCTAATTGTCGTAAACATAATGTTTATACAAACATGAATGTTAAAGTCACTACTGTAAGGGTTCAGAATAAAGTGGGGGAAATGGTAGAGAGAACTTGTATGATCTTAGAGAATACCTAAATCATTGTAGAGAGAATATTAATAAACATATGAATGTTAAAGTTGCTTCTGGTAAGGACTCAGAAATAAATGAGAAACACGTTATTGAAAACCAGAGGAAAGGACATACTTGCTATATAATAGCAGATAGTCTAGAGGAATTATGTTCTATGGTTATGTGCAAAGCAGATCTAGTAGGTAATGAGCTTGGATATTTGGCTGAGTAGATTTCTAGATAAAATGTTGGAGGTATGGCCTGGTTTCCTCTTGTTTATACTGAACTGTGAGAGGAGGAAAGAGATAAATTGCGGGAAGAACGTTTAAGCAAAAAGAAACCAGGACTTGATGGTTGGAACATTCTCAATCTATCCAGATTGCAAAAAACCACTGAAATGTGTAGATTCACTGTCAAGGAGTGTACTTAGAGAGAAAGCTGAAAACATGGCTAGATAACTTGTTTCTAGTGCCTCAGGAGGATCAAAAACTGAGATTATTCAACCACACAGAGGGCTCTTTGAAGAGATTAAACAAATCTGAATTATGATGAGATGAATTATGCTGAGATGAGATTCAGAGTTGGGATTATCCAGGAAGTTCTTGTGACATACCTGGGAGACCCACAGTGTGTTTTCACGTATGGTTTATTAGCAGAGACTTTGGTAGCTTGGACTTAAAGGGACAGAGGACAAAATGGAAGAAGGCTGTTGGATTCCTGAAATTCTGCAGGCAGGAAATAGGCTTATGAAACTACTGAGTTTGCACACATAAGTTAACCTTTATGGAATAGGAAGGAGGACTCAGTGGGTGGGGCTGAAGACCGAGAGGGTAGAGCTGAGAACTACAAAGGATTATTCCCAGGGCTTGAAACCTAGTGGAGTTTACCCAATTGCAATTCTGAATTGCTTCGGATTGTTGACTCACTTTTTACCTTTCATTTATCTCTCTTTGGTTGGGGATATCTATAACTGTTCCCCTACACTTGTCATATCATTGAATTTAAGGAACAAATAACTTTTTATTCCAGTTTCACAGATTCACAGATGCGTCTGACTCATACTTGATTTATATGAGGAGATTTGGGACTTTTGAATTTTTGAGATTTTGAGTTTTAAGTTGATGTTGTGTAATGGGTTAAGATTTATGGGATGTTGAGATGGCATGAATGGATTTTACATGTGGAAGAATGTGATTATTTGGTGTCCAGAGGATGAACTGTGATAAAGACAGCATAATGCTCCTCCCCAAATGTCCAAATTCTAATATCTAGAGCCTGTGAGTATGTCTCTGTATGTGACAAAAGGGACATATATTGTTAACTAAAGGATTTTATGGGAGATTATCCTGGATTATCAATGCATGCCCAATGTAATTATGAAGGTACTTATAGTGTGATATGATGAGGAAAGCAGAGATTTGAAGATGTTACATTGCTAGCTTTGAAGGTGGAGGAAGAGGCTATGAGCCAAGGAATGCAGGTGGCCCCTTGAAGTTGAAAAAGGCAGGGAACAGATTCTATTCCATTTTTATTTATTTATATATTTACTTACTTGAGATGTTGTCTTGCTCTGTTACCCAGGCTGGAGTGCTGTGATGCCATCTCGGCTCACTGCAACCTCCACCTCCTGGATTCAAGCAATTCTCCTACCTCAGCCTCCTGAGTAGTTGGGATTACAGGCATGCACCACCATGCCCAGCTAATTTTTTGTGTTTTTAATAGAGATGGGGTTTCACCATGTTGACCTGTCTTGTCTTGAACTCCTTACCTCAGGTGATTCACCTGCCTCAGCCTCCCAAAGTGCTGGAATTACAGACGTGAGCCACCATGCCGGGCCTAGATTCTCTTTTAGAGCCTCCAGAAGTAACCAGCCCTGCTAACACCTTAATTTTAGCCCTGTGAAATGTCTTTTAAACTTTTGATCCAAATAACTGTCAGAAAATATATTTTGTTATTTTAAGCTATAATACTAAGTTTGTGGAGGTTTGTTACAGTGGCTATAGGAAACGGATAACAGTAGCTACAGAAATTAGGTCAGTAGACATTTCATCTCTCATATATTCATTCTAGGATAATATGCCTGTTGTCTGCATCTAGGCAGAAGATGGGACATACATTTACTTACAGAAAAATGCATTTCAGCTTTCCTTCAAGCATTTCTGTGATCTAGATTTTTATCATTTTGTGCAGTTATTTTTATAACTTTTAAAATAAACGAACTATAATTTTGCCTTTGGAAAGCCTCAATTTTTAAATCATTTTAGGAAAGCCTTATGATAATGATGTTAACAATGATGATGTTAATACTAATGTTAGTAACATATCTAACACTTATTGAGTACGTACCACATTCTAAGTGCAGTGATAAGCGCTTAACATTCCTTGTCTCGCTTATATTTCACAATAATTCTGTGGACTATTTATACTTTCCCATAGTCCCTGTGGACTATTTATACTTTTATAGTTTCCATATCTATTGTGTTTGAGCCAAATTCATGTGAATATTTGATATAAAAATTTAGAAAATAAACAGGGAATAACTTCTCATAGTAACAATAAGGGTGTATAGTGTCTACTGTTCAATATTTTTTACTATGGCATTTCACTGTTAAAGAGGAAATCAGTAATTGCTTATGTCACTTTATCTAGAGTATATTCAATTGATATCATTTTGATATTGATATCGATGATATTGGTTATCATGTTGTATTATGCTTACAGAGTGGGTGAGCTGCTAAACATATTTGTTATTTATTGGCCAAATTAAAAAAAAATGATGGTTTGATAAGCATGTTAGTTCGTTTAGAATCTCTTCCCATTTCCTATTCTTTTATACATCTTTCCATCCATTTGTTTCACAGATGTTTATTGAGCGTTTGTTATATGTATGGCATAGAGCAGTGAGCAATATAAACATCACACCCTCCTCATACCTATTTATAATTTTGTGCCAGATACTGTAAATGATACAAAATTGGAATTATGTGTGGTTTCTGCTCTGAGAAACCTTATACTTTAGTTAAAGTAATTGCCCTGATTGTTACTTGTTGGTCGTAAAATCTTGGGCAAGTAACTCACCCTCTGCTTTTTCTTCTTTAAAATGCAGAGGCTAGTTCCTGTTTGTTTGTAGGATTGTTATGAAGCTCTTTCAATATAAATGCAAGATTCTCTATAAATTGTTTACTATACAAATGCAATTTTTTTATTGTTTTGTCTGCGGCCTCCAGAGACATCACTCTGTCAGTTTTGGTAGGATTGGCAGGTTAAACAACAGTATGTATAGTATAAACCAACCTCATATAATAAGTGCATTCTAATATATGCAATGTTAATTTGTATGTGCTCAGAAAATCTGAAAGTATGTATATTATGCTGCTATAGTGGTTATTTCTAAGGCTAAAATTCATGGGAGACTTTAACTTCCTGCTTTATATACTTAAACATTGAATTATTTATGACAAGCAGATCTAATTTTTCTAATAAAGATTTTATAAATTCTGAAAAAATAAATGCCATAAGTTGTAAAAAGTCATAATGACTCATTATGGCACCATGAGTTTCTGTAGAATAGTTTCCAAGTTATTGCTTTCATCTGTCAATTCATTACTCATTCAATCAATTTATTCATTGATCCATTCATCTATCCATCTACCTACCTATTCATTCATTCATTTTTCATTTCAATCCATACCCGTCTTAGTCCATTTTGTGCTGCTGTAACAGAACACTACAGACTGGGTAATTTATAAAGAAAAGAAATTTACTTCTCACATTTCTGGAGACTGGAAAGTCTGATATCAAGGTGCTGGCATCTGGCGAGGGCTTTCTTCCTACATCATCCCAAGGCAGAAGGTAAGAGGGTAAGAGAGGGCAAGAGAATGAGAGATGGTTGAACTTATCCTTTCATAGCAAACACACTCCATTAGTAAAGACATTTATCCATTCATGAAGGCAAAGTCCTCATGGTCTAATTATCTTTTAATAGTCTCCTCTTTTAATATTATTAAAATAGCAGTCAAATTTCAACATGAGTTTTGCGGGGAGACACTCAAACCATAGCAACATCATTTTAGGTATTTTTGATTCACTTGTCTTGAATCATCACAATTGCTCTACAGGAAGGATAAAGTAGGGACAGCTGAAGACAGTATGGGATGAATTGTTTGTATGATCGTTTTCGTCTGACTTATTTTAATTAATTAATTAATTTATTTTGAGATGGAGTTTTGCTCTGTCGCCCAGGCTCGAGTGCAGTGGCGCAATCTTGGCTCGCTGCAACCTCTGCCTCCTGGGTTCAAGTGATTCTCCTGCTTTGGCCTCCTGAGTAGCTGGGATGATAGGTACTCACCACCACTCCTAGCTAATTTTTGTATTTTCAGTGGAGATGGGGTTTCACTGTGTTGGCCAGGATGGTCTTGAACTGCTGACCTTAGGTGGTCTGCCCACCTTAGCTTACCAAAGTGCTGGGATTACAGAAGTGAGCCACCATGCCCGGCCTATCTGACCATTTTTGTTAAGAGGTTGTTCTAGTAAGTTCTCACTCTGCTATGAAGAACTGCCCGAGACTGGATAATTTATAAAGGAAAGAGGTTCAATTGACTCACAGTTCCGCTGGGCTGGGGAGGCCTCAGGAAACTTACAGTCATGATTGAAGGGAAGCAAACACATCCTTCATATGGTGGCAGGAGAAAGAAGTGCCGAGCAAAGGGGGAAATGCTTCTTTTAAAACCATCAGATCTTGTGAGAACTTATTCACTATTATGAGAACAGCAGGATGGGGGTAACTGCCACCATGATCCAATTGTCTCCAGCTGGGTCCCTCCCATGACATGTGGGGATTGTGGGAACTGATTGTGGGAACTAAAATCCAGGATGAGATTTTGGTGGGGACACAAGCAAACCATATCATTCCACCCCTGGTACCTCCCAAATCTCATGTTCTCACATTTCAAGTCAATTTTGCCTTCCCAGCATTCCCCCCAAAGTCTTAACTCATTTCAGGATTTACTCAAAAGTCCATAGTCCAAAGTGTTACCTGAGACAAGGCAAGTTTCTTCTGCTTATGAGCCTGTAAAATCAAAAGCAAGTTAGTTACTTCCTATATACAATGGGGATACAGATACTGGGTAAATACACCTGGTTTCAAAAGGGAGACATTGTCCAAAACAAAGGGGCTACAGGCCCCACGCAAGTCTGAAATACAATAGGGTAGTCATTAAACCTTAAAGTTCTAAAACAATCTCTACTAGGTAGTGTCCCAGTGGTGACTGTTTGGGAGCTCCAACCCCACATTTCCCTTTCACACTGCCCTATCAGAGGTTCTCCATGAGGACTCTACCCCTGCAGCAAACTTCTGCCTGGACATCCAGGCATTTTCCACACATCCTCTGGAATCTAGGCGAAGGTTTCCAAACCTCAATTCTTGTCTTCTGTTGGACCTGCAGGACCAACGCCACATGGAAGCTACCAAGGCTTGGGGCTTGCACCCTCTGAAGACATGGTCCAAGCTGTACCTTGACACCTTTTAGCCAGGGCTGGAGTGGCTGGGATGCAGGGTGCCAAGTCGTGAGGCAGCATACAGCAGAGGGACTTTGGACCCAGCTCAGGAAACTATATTTTCCCTCCTAGGCCTCAGGACCTGTGATTGGAGGGGCCTCTGTGAATGTCTCTGACATGCCCTGGAGACATTTTCCCCCTTGTCTTGGTGATTAACATTTGGTTCCTCATTACTTATGCAAAGTTCTGCAGTCACTTGAATTTCTCCCCAGAAAATGGGTTTTTCTCTTCTACCACATTGTCAGGCTGCAAATTTTCTAAACTTTTATGCTCTCCTTCCTCTTGAATGCTTTACTGCTTAGAAATTTCTTCCACCAGATGCCCTAAATCATCTCTCTGACATTCAAAGTTCCACAGATCTCTAGGGCAGGAGCAAAATGCTACCAATCTCTTTGCTAAAGCATAGCAAGAATCACCTTATTCCGGTTCCCAAAAAGTTCCTCATCTCCATCTGAGAACACCTCAGCCTGGACTTCATTGTCCATATCACTATCAACATTTTGGCCAAAGCCATTCAACAAGTCTCTAGGAAGCTCCAAACTTTCCCATATCTTCCTGTCTTCTGAGCCCTCCAAGTCTCTAGGAAGTTCCAAACTTTCCCACATTTCCCTGTCTTCTTCTGAGTCCTCCAAACTGTTCCAACCTCTGCCTGTTACCCAGTTCCAAAGTCACTTTCACATTTTCACATATCTTCATAGCAGTCCCCTACTCTCTGCAGTACCAATTTACTATATTAGTTCATGGCAGAAGGGGAAACAAATAATGTCTTTCTTCACATGGCAGCAGGAGAAAGAAGTACCATGCAAAGGGGGAAAAATACCCTTATAAACCATCAGATCTCATGAGAACTCACTAACTATCATGAGAAAAGCAGGATGGGGGTAATCACCCCCAAGATTTAATTACCTCCCACCAGGTCCCTCCCATGACACATGGTGTATTAGAGTTCTCTAGAGGGACAGAACCAACAGGATCTCTCTCTCTCTCTCTCTCTCTGTGTGTGTGTGTGTGTGTATGTGTATTTAGATGTTTGAGGTAATTGTATTTTTTTCTCGTGTGAATCAAATTATTTTTACTTCTCATATTTTTCAAATAATTGATTTTGAAGTGTATTTTAAAACATTAAATCTTATTACTAGTGGATGCCATATTTGGAAATTCACTTATTTGCTAAAATTTGTGATCATAAATGGTTGTTTTCATGGTTCTTCTCATTCATATATATAAATATATATATATTTATAGATATATGTATAGATCTATATATATATATTTATAGAAAGGGGAGCTTGGCCGTGCGCGGTGGCTCAAGCCTGTAATCCCAGCACTTTGGGAGGCCGAGACGGGCGGATCACGAGGTCAGGAGATCGAGACCATCCTGGCTAACACAGTGAAACCCCGTCTCTACTAAAAAATACAAAAAACTAGCCGGGCGAGGTGGTGGGCGCCTGTAGTCCCAGCTACTCGGGAGGTTGAGGCAGGAGAATGGAGTAAATCCGGGAGGCGGAGCTTGCAGTGAGCCGAGATCTGGCCACTGCACTCCAGCCTGGGCGACAGAGCGAGACTGCCTCAAAAAAAAAAAAAGAAAGGGGAGCTTATTAAGGAGTGTTACACTCACATGATCACAAGGTCCCACAATAGGCCATCTGCAAGCTGAGGAGCAAGGAATCCACTCTGAGTCCCAAAGCCGAAGAACTTGAAGTCTGATGTTTGAGGGCGGGAAGCATCCAGCATGAAAGAAAAATGTAGGCTGGGAGGCTAAGCCAGTGTATTCTTTTCACGTTCTTCTATCTGCTTTTATCCTAGCCACACTGGCAGCTGATTAGATTGTGCCTACCCAGATTAAGCATGGGTCTGCCTTTCCCAGCTCACTGACTCCAATGTTAATCTCCTTTGGCAACACCCTCACAGACACACCCAGGAGCAACACTTTGCATCCTTCAATCCAATCAAGTTGTCATTCACTATTAACCATCACACATGGGGATTATGGGAGCTACAATCCAATATGAGATTTGGGTAGGGACACAGCCAAACCATATCAGAGGTATCAATTATTATTATTACTATTTTTTTGAGATGGAGTCTCACTTGGCTGCCCAAGCTGGAGTGCAGTGGCACGATCTCAGCAAACTCCACCTCCCAGGTTAAAGCGATTCTCCTGCTTCAGCCTCCCGAGTAGCTAGGACTGCAGGCATGCACCAACATGCCCAGCTAATTTTCTTTTTTGTATTTTTAGTAGAGACAGAGTTTCACTATGTTGGTCAGGCTGATCTTGAACCCCTGACCTCAAACTATCCACCCGCTTCGGCCTCCCAAAGTGCTGGGATTACAGGTGTGAGCCACCATGCCCAGCCATCATCATCACTGTTGACTGAAGTCAGATTTTCCTGAATATTAGTGAGAGGGAACTTTTGTTTCCCTTTAGATGTTTGAGGCAATTGTATTTTTTTCTCATGTGAATCAAATTACTTTTACTTCTTATATTTTTCAAATAATTGATTTTGAAGTGTATTTTAAAACATTAAATCTTATTACTAGTGGATGCCATATTTGGAAATTCACTTATTTGCTAAAATTTGTGATCATAAATGGTTGTTTTCATGGTTCTTCTCATTCATGGACATGCATAGGGCAGTGAAAAATTGCACATGTTCCCAGTCGAGTCCCAGCTGAGGTTGAACAAGACAACACTCTGCCTTCTTGTTTTAGTTCCCATATTGTAAACAAGAAACAAGTGTCCTTTTCATATTATATTTAATGCCACTTTTTAAAAAAAATTTTTGTGGTTTTCCTTGGGCATTTCACTGTTTAAAATGGCCTCCAGTGTAGTGCTGAAGTACTTTCTAGTGTTTCTAGAGGCATAGGAAACACTAGTGATGTACCTTATGGAGAATATCTGTGTGTCAGATAAGCTTCACTGAGACATGAGTTATAGTGTGGAACTCATGACTGTGAGTTCAATGTTAATAAATCAAAAATATATGTTAAATAAGTTGTCTTTAAACAGAAGCATATTCAAAACAAGATTTTGTATTGATCAATTGATAAAAATATTGTGACCAGAGGCTCCAGGAATCTAAACCTTCCTTCTCTTAGGAGCAATGATTTAGTATTGACTTATTTGGTGTTCATGGTGGCTTTATTGAATAAAATTACTGTGAAAGCAAGAATTGACTGTATATTCTAGACCAAATAGAATTCTATATTCTAGACTGTATATTCTAGACCAAATATATTTAACAGACTTTGTCTGTTAAAAATATTTTAAAAGTATTTTTCCAGCCTGTTTCTTGGTATTTTTTTTTTTTTATGGTGTAAAAGTTTTAATTTTTATGAAGTGTTCTATCTGTGTATTTACTTAAGGCTTCTGGATTTTGTATCTTGCTTAGTCTGACTTTGACCGGCCCCACAATTATAAAATATTTTATGTTATTTTCTTCATATAATTTTATTTATTTTCAGATTTATAATTTATCTGTGGTTCCTTCCTACCCCCAAATTAATGATCAGTTGTCCTAGCATCATTTATTGAATAATCCATCTTCCTCTATTGATTTTAAATGTTACATTTGCATAATTACCCTATTGAACTTTAAAAAAATTGTGAAGATACACATAATATAGAATTTCCATATTAACCATTTTTAAAGTCTACAGTTCAATAGTGATAAGTGTATTCATGTTATTATCTAATCAATCTCCAAAGCTTTTTTATTATGGAAATCTGAAACTCTGTACCCATTAAACAAAACTTTATATTTATTCCTCCCCCTATCTCTCAATGGCAACCACCATTCTACTTGTTATTTCTGTGAATTTGACTACTCTAGGTACCTCAAATAAGTGGAATCATACAATATTTATCTTTTTGTGACTGGCTGATTTCACTTAGCATAATGTTCTCAAGATTCATCTATGTTGTAGCATATGACATGATTTTTCTTTTTAAGGCTGAATAATATTCCATGTGTGTATTACCATATTTTGTTGATCCATTCATTTGTCAATGGACACTTGGACGTTGCCTCCACCTTTTGGCTGTTGTGAAAAATGCTTCTATAATATGGATTTGGAAATATCTCTTTGATTCTGCTTTTAATTCTTTTGGATGCACACCAAGCAGTAAAATTTCTGGATTTTATGGTAATTCTATTTCTAATTTTAAGAGGAACTGCAATGCTGTTTTCCACAGTGGCTGCATCATTTTAAATTTGCACCAATGATACACAAGGATTCCAATTTCTTCACATCATAGCCAACACTTAATTAGCTTTTTTGATAGTAGCCATCTTGATGGTTGTGAAGTAACATCTCATTGTGATTTTGATTTGCATTTCCCTAATGGTTAGTGATGTTGGGCATATTTTCATGTGCTTGTTGACCATTTGTATATCTTCTCTGGAAAAGTGTCTCTTCAAGTCTTTTTTAACTGGGTTATTTTGTTGAGTTGTAGGAGTTTCTTATATATTCTGGCTATTAATCATTCTATATATGTGATTTAAAAGTATTTTCTCCAATTTCATAGATTGCCTTTTTACTCTGTTGATGTGTCCCCTTGATGCACAGAAGTTTTAAAGATTGATGTAGTCCAATTTATCTAATTTTGACTTTTGTTGCCTGTGCTTTTAGTGTTGTTATAACCCAGCAATCATTGCCAAATCCAATGTCATGAGTCTTTTCTGTTTTCTTCTACGAGTTTTACAGTTCTAAATTTTACCTGTTGAGATTTTGATTGGAAGAATAGCAAATTTAGAGATTATTTAGGATAAAATTAGCATTTTACAACATTTAATATTTTACTCAGGGACATGGTATAAATTTCTGTTTCCAAGTCTCTTTTTATGCTGTTAAGTAGATATATTAGCCTATTTTCTGTTGCTTATATCAGAATACTTGAAACTGGGTAATTTGTAAAGAAAAGTAATATATATTTTATCGTTCTGAGGCTGAGAAGTCCAAGGTCAAGGGGCTGCATCTGGCGAGAGCCTTCTGAGAACTCTGTAGAGACCCAAGGTGGTGCAGGGCATCACATGGTGAGGGGGCTAAATGTGCTGTCTCAGGTCTCTCTTCCTCTTCTTATAAAGCCATCAGTCCCACTCCCATGATAGCCCATTAATCCATTAACTAATTCATCTATTAATTGATGAAATCCATTCATGAGGGCTCTGCTCTCATGACCCAACACCTCTAAAATGCCTCTTCTCTCAATACTGCCACATTGGAGATTAAATTTCAACACGAGTTTTGAAATGGGAAAATATTCAAACCATAGTATTTTGCTTCTGGCCCTCCAAAACTCATGTCCTTCTCACATAAAAATCCGTTTCTTCCACATCATAGCCCCAAATTCTTAACTTGTTCCAGCACCAACCCAAATGTCCAAAATTCATAGTCTCATGATATCAGAATAAGCTATCTACATGCAAGATACAGTGGTGTTATACAGGCATATGGTAGACATTTCCATTAGAAAAGGAAGACACAGGCCAAAAGAAAGGAGTAACAGGCTCCAAAAAAGTCTGAAACCCAAGAGGGCGGACATTAACTCTTAAGGGTGAGGAATAATCTCCTCTGACTCCATGACTAGCATTCTGCAAAAACCGATGTGAGTGTCAAGTCCCCAAGGCCTTGAAAAGCCCTCTTGGACTTAGCTCATGCTTCAGCTCTCCCTGACTGGGATTGTATGCTGGCAGCTATTTAGTTCTGGCATTTTGGTGGTGGTTTTTCTCCTATGGCTCCATTAGGCACTGCCCTATGCAGCGGGGATTCTCTGCAGAAGCTCCGACCCCACATTTCCCCTTTTTCTTGCTTTAGTGGGGGCTCTCTGTGCTCACTCCTTTCCTGTAACAAGTCTCTGCCTGATCCCCCAGGCTTTTGATGACATTCTTTGAAATCTGGGTGGAGGCTGCCAAGCCTCCACAGCTCTTGTTTTCTGCAAGCCTCCAGAATTAGCATTATATGGATGTTGCTACAGTTTATGACTTACACCATCAGGAACTGTGACATGATCTGCACCTGGGGCCACTTGAGCCATGCCTGGGGCATCCATGGAGCACCGAGCAGGGGTGTGGTGAGCAAAGTCACAAGTTGGCCCTGGGCAATGAGCCTGTGGAGTGCATCCCAGGCCTGTTCCGTGAAACCACTCTACTCTCCTCAGCTTTTGAGCATGTGATGGGAGAGCCTTGAAGATTTCTGAAATGCTTTCAGGGTCTTTCTTTCATTTTCTTGAGGAATAGCCCCTGGCTCCCTTCTGTGTGTAGTATCTCTTTTGCAAGTGGTCACTGGGCTACACTCTTGGTTTCCTCTCCTGAACACATTTTTTCATTCTTTATATGGTTAGGCTGAGCGTTTTCCAAATCTTTCCATTTTCCTTCTCTCTTGATTATAAATTCTTTCCTTAAATTATTATTTGCTTTCAATTCTCAGTGTAAGCAGCCAAAAGTAACCATGCAGCTCCTTTTATGTTTTGCTTAGAAATTTCTTCTGCCACATACTCTAGTTCATCACTGTTGAGTTGTGCCTTCCCCAAAGCCCTCAGCATGAACATAGTTCAGCCAAGTTCTTTGCCCATTTATGACAAGAATGACCTTTGCTCTGGTTTCCAATCCCTTGTTTGATGAAGTTACATTTGAAACTTCATCAAAATGGCCTTTACTGTGCATATTTCTCTCAGCACTCTGGTCATGACTATTTAACCAATCTCTAAGGAGTTCCAAACTTTCCCTAGTTGTCTTGTCTTCTAAGCCCTCACCAGAATCTAGGCTTTTTCTAGCCTGCTCCTCCAAATTCTTCCAGCTTCTGCCCATTACCTAGTTCCAAAGCTGCTTCCACAATTTTAGTTATTCATTATCAGCAACACTCCACTTCTCGGGAACAATTTTCTGTATTAGTTCATTTTCTGTTACCTATAACAGAATACCTGAAACTGGGGAACTTATGAAGAAAATAAATTTGTATTTTATGGTTCTAGAGGCTGAGAAGTCCAAGGTTGGATAAGTCTGTTCCCGTGCTGCTAATAAAGATATACCTGAAACTGGGTAATTTATAAAGGAAAGAGATTTAATTGACTCACAGTTCCACATGGCTGGGGAGGCTTCACAATCAAGGTGAAGGGCGAATGAGGAGCAAAGTCATGTCTTACATGAGACATGAGGCAAAAGAACATGTACAGGGGAACTCCCCTTTATAAAACCATTAGATCTCTTGAGACTTATTCACTATCATGAGAACAGCATGGGAAAGACCAGCTCCCATGATTCAATTACCTCCCACTGGGTCCCTCCCATGACACATGGGAATTATGGGAGCTACAATTCAAGATGAGATTTGGGTGGAGGCACAGCCAAACCGTATCAAAGGTCAAGGGGCCAGAGCTGGTGAGAGCCTTTTTGCTGGTAAGGACATGCTGTAGAGTCCCAAGGCAACGCGGGGCATCACACAGTGAGTCTGGCTCCTGTTACTCCCCACTGGGAAAGGGAATAAGTGAGAAAATATTTCTCTTAAAGATTTTCCTTGAGAAAAGTGATTACAACTGAAAGAAAAATAATTCCCTTAGATGTGTTTTAAGAGGGCATGCCTGATGCTGTTCTATAGCATCTCTCATAAACATCCTTTTAAATGAGAAAACTCAGTTGCAGAGAAGTCAATTAGCTTGTTGTGGTGACACAGTTATAAAGTAGCAGAGGTGAATATTCCACCTCAGGTCTCTTTGGTCCTAAAGCCCAGAGTCCCCTCTTTTTCTTTTTCTTTATTATTCAATCATATCTAAGAGAAGGGTATTGTTCACATCTTTAGATGTTTCTTCAGCAAAAATATGGAAATGGGTTGACCAGTCCCCTTCTCCCATGGAAACAGGGATAACTGATTACAACAGAGATATCTGATAAGTGTGAATACATCAATGCTTTTATTAGAGAATGGATTAATGAGGTTTCAAATTATTTTAGTGTCTTCAGCAATTTCTATTGTAGCTTATTCTGATTTGAATCCTAGCTACCATTAGGAACAAATTCTGTATTTACATGTAAAAGTATGCTTCATATTTCTGTATTTTTCTGTGCTATTTTAGTTGTGTAGGTTATATTTTCATTTTTTGTCCTATCTGATATTTTATTGTTCAGCTGCTGAACATCTGTTGCTTTCATTTGTAAGTGAAGTTCAGTTTCATGAATTAGAAAAATACACCTGGGATTTTTTTAAAAATGGAATTTAGCATGTATTATAGAACAAGACAGGTAGATCTAAATTTTAACCTTAGTTTTGCAACTTACAAGGTATGTACCTTTTGTCAGTGATATAACCTATTATTTTTTCATTGCCTATAAAAGAGGGAACTTATACCTACCTTGAAGGATTGATATAAAAATTAGAGAATGTTTTTAAAGCACATAGCATAATGCCAGAACCATATGAGGCTCTCAATAAACAGTAGTTATTTATATTTTGCTCCCCTTAAAAAGGTATACCATTTTACCTTTTTAATAAGTTATCCACTCTCTTATTTTAATATCTCCAGGAATGAAAGCATCTTCTATAAAGTCCCAGCTTTAACAAATATAAGCTGTGTGACCTCAGAAATTAATTGATTTGAGTCTTAATTTCACCATTTGTAAAGTGAGGATAGTAACAGCACTTACATCCTAGAGGTGTAGTGAGGAATAATGGCATATACTATTTATATTAAGTGTTTATAATAGTGTTGAGCTCGCAGCAAATGCTCAATAAGTGTTACCTAGTAGTGTAAGTAGTACTAGTAGAATACCTCCTAGTAATATTATATTCCAAGTCACTTAGTACATTTTTTCCACAGGAAAAGTTGTTCAAATTTTTTTGTCATATGTGATGATCAATTATATTGAAGAATACAATTCAGTATGAATTAACTTCTAACTTAGTTTTGAGGGAGGAGAGAGACCCTCTCATATTGTTTTATACTCAGAAAAGGAAAGAGAAGCGAAACTAAAGGCAGGTAGCCCGGCACCTAGGAACCAGACTTGAAGCCAGGCCTGGGCCTGCCTGACCTAAGCCTGGTAGTTAAAATTCGACCCCTGACCTAGCAACTGATGTTATCTATAGATTCCAGACATTGTATGGAAAGACATTATGAAACCTCCCATTCTGTTCTGTTTCACTCTGACCATTGGTGCTTGCAGCCCCTGTCACATACCCCTGCTTGCTCAATTGACCACGACCCTCTCATGGGGACCCCCTTAGAGATGTGAGCCCTTAAAAGGGACAGAAGTTGAGCACCTGACAAGCTCGGCTCTTGAGACAGGAGTCCTGCCAATGCTCACGGCCGAATAAACCTCTTTCTTCTTTAACTCTGTGTCTGAGGAGTTTTGTCTGTGGCTTGTCCTGCTACAGTTTAATGAGGCTACAGTTTTTCAGCCAACAACCTATGTTAGCTACCTACCAGCCAGCTACCCTTATAAGCTCTTAATAAATTCTTGTTGAGTAAATGAATGGTCTATGGCAAAGGTCTGCAACTCTGTAAAAGGTTAGATGGTAAATATTTTGGGTTTCGAGTGCTGTATGGCCTCTGTCACATTGCTTAGTTCTGCTATTGTAGCATGAGCCATAGATAATATGAAAATGAATGGACATAGCTGTGTTTCAATAAGATCTCAAAAAAACAAGTGGTAGGATGGATTTTTGTTGAAGTTTGCTGACATCAGGTATACAGAATAAATAAATTAGAATCCTAATACTGATAATAAGATCCACATCAATATGTACTATGATTTGAATGTCCTACCCATTAAGTATTAAGAGGTAGAACCATTAAGAGGTGATTAGGTTACCAGGGCTCTGCCCTCATGATTGGATTAATGCTATTATTGCAGGAATGGGTTCCTGATAAAATGTAAATTTGGCTCCCTCTGCTCTTGCTGTCTCACCATGTGATGCTTTCCACCATGGGATAACACAGCAAGAAGGCCCTCACAAGATGTGGACCCCTTGACTTTGGATGTTCCATCCTCCACAATTGTGAGCCAAATAAGTCTCTAATTTTTGAATAGATTACCCAGTCTTAAATGTTCTGTTATATTAATAGCAACACAAAAAATATTAGGGCAATAAGGGTCCATTTGGAAATATTTTCAGGTGATAAAATGTTTTATCCTGTACAGAAAAACAAAAGTTTAGAAAAAAGGCAACAATGCTGTGGACAGTAATTTAAAAAGTATTTTTCACATGTAACCACAATCCAGAGTGCAAGTTTTCAAACTTTTAAGCTCAAAGCTCAAAATACCACAGAGATTTTTTTTTTAGATGTTTAACTTAAACACATTTCTGAGAAAAAGAAACCAGATTAGGGTTGGTATAGAACCACTCTGGATTTTTAGAAACTAATTTCTAAATGAGATGTGGTCAGGAACTGTATAATGACATTTCAGTCAGTGAAGTGCTGTGTATATGACGATGGGCTCATAAGATTATGATGTATTTTTACTGCACCTTTCCCATGTTTAGACATGTTTAGATATACAAATGGTTAACACTGTAGACAATTGTCTACGGTATTCAGTATAGTAACATTCTGTGCAGGTTTGTAGCCTCGGAGCAATAGGTTATACCATATAGCCTAGGTGTGTAGTAGGCTGTACCATTTAGGTTTGTGTAAGTGTACTCAGTGATGCTCATACAATGATGAAATCACCTAATGACACATTTCTCAAAATGTATCCCCATTCTTAAATGATACATGACTGTACATTCTTTGTGGAATGTGAGATGGGTACTTCTTCCAAATGTCAGTGAGCAAGTAGTTGGTGCAAAACTATTAATTTTATAAACTTTAAGGTCCAACTCAAATGCTGTTTCCTTCCTAAAGTTTTATTTAATGCTCTCCACCAGAAATAACCCCCTTTCTCTTAACATGCAAAGAATTTATTTTTGATAACTGTGGCTTTCTGCCTTTTATTGTAGCTGTTTATATACATGTTTTATCTCTTCTTTTAGATGATAACATTTGTTTCTGACAAACGTTTATGATCTCCAACACATTCTGCTGTGTGCATTGCATGCAGCAGGCCCTCAGGCTGTGTTTGTTGAATTCTGGTTTCCTTTGGTGTCATTGTAGCGAGATATGCTGGAATAGTGTAAAAAGCACCTTTGCTTTTTGGCAAATGTGAGTTCTTTGCTAGTCTGGGTAGCAATTCTGACTTTATCACTTGTTAACAATATGCTCCATTTCTCTGAATCGCCCTCCATTTCCCCATCTATAAAATGAGGATAATTCCAACACTACATTGTTTTGTGAGGATTAAATGAATTGATAAATGTCAAGTGCCTAACAGAAAACCTAGCACATAATAAACATTAGCCTTTATTATAGCTAAAGGATGCATTCAATTTCTCTTTTTGTTTTAATTACTACTCTATCATGTAAATGTTCTAAAATGATGAATGACCCATTAATAAGTAAATGTAAAAAGGCAAATAACATCTCAATTGCGTATTAATAAAATGTTATGTTGTTTTCTGCATATGTCAATAAATATTTCGATTTTATAGTTGCTATAGTAGCAAAAATAAAGCTATATTTATTTCGAATGAACTTCGAGGAGTCCTATTTTTTGCTTTGAGTCTGTGGCCAAACTGAAATTTTGTTTTACCTATCTGGCTCTAACATTCTGAAAACAGGTAAAATTATCAGGGATTATAAGGGAATTTGTGAGAGAAAAGGGAAAGTGGTATCTATTATCTTATTATATCCTATGAATGGCCGGTGCATATTTTGTAATAGAAGAGAGAAACAATCATAAAAAGATGAAAGACATCACCAACCTTTTTCTTTATTTCTGGTGTGTTTTTTTGCCTCAGGATGATAATGCACCTGACCCCTCTGTGTGACCCTGCAGTCCAGTGCTGCTCAGACCCTGTCCATGATCTTCTTTCTCATATGCCTCTTCCCTGATATCTTGCTCCTTACCAAACCCTAGATTCCCAGGATGGTTTTCCATTCACCCCAGTGTGTGCCAGTCAGGCCCTGTGACCTCCTCATGGCTAGGAGGTTGACCTATTATAAAGATGGGTAAAGAATTGTTTTTGTTGAGTGTGAGGTAAGAGATTGGGATGGTCATGAAGAAGATGAAATATGGTCTCAGGGAAAGAATAAGTAAAGATGGAGAGGAAAGAATAGGTAAGCAATGATGAGAGGGAAATGCTATGATAGATGGGGAAAGAAAAAAGAAAGTGAAAGGATGTGGGCTGCATTTGTAATCCTTGGCCGCAAGTGATATATCGATTTTTCAAACATGTAGTGATGATGCAAAAACAAGGAGGGAACTTGAGCAATTTGTCATTGTCACCTGGATGTAGAGTATAAATTACAAAATGTTAAATACCTTTGATATACCATTTTTCATGGCAATGGTGAACTGCTGGCTACCTAACATATATTGAAAAGGTGATATTTTAGGGGCTGGTCGTTTTGTGATAATTAAATTTGTAATTTGCTGTTATATGGTTTTGTACTTTGGCAACATATATTTAATCCAGAAAACTAAAAAATATATATTTTAGTTCTTCATGTAACCTGTTTTTCTCAGGTTAGAGCATTTCATTTTAATATAGGAGAAAACTGATCACCATGTAGTCAATCTAGCAGTCTCATATACCTCATAGAAAGATTTAGATACCCTTTAGTTGATGATCACCAATGCCCTAATTTCAGTCATTCCTTGGGGGGCTGTCTGAGTAAGAAGATGCCTGATGAGTGGCACACCAAAGCATAGAACCAAGTGTCCATGTTCCATAAGGAGGCTTTCTGGACTAATCCTATTATACCTCAGCCACCACTAGAAACCAATTCTCTACTATCATTACCCTTTTATTACTCTCATTGGAGTCAATTTCCATTACTTTTCTTACTACTCTCTGTGATAAGCAAAACCTCTATATTCTCATCCTGTCCTGTGAACATTTTCTTTACTTCTTGACTTTTTCCAGAAGTATTTATATTTATTTGCATATATTAAGTTACACCAGCTGCATTGTTATCATGAAGTTGGTAAGACTGGAAATCAACTATGTTTGTTTTTAAAGAGAATCCTAAAACCAACATTTGTATCATGGAAACTACTATTCTTATCACTCCCTTTCTTCGGTTGCTATTCCTTTAATATTTATTTATTGTTCTCTTGTTATGTATCCGACACTGTTTTAAGAAGGATGCAGTGATACAAATTTTGCATTCTAGGAGTGGAGACAAACAATAGCAATTAAATAATCAAGGAGACTTGATAGTGATAAATGTTATGTACAGTTTTTTAAATTTCTATTTTTATTTTAGAGTCGGGGGTACATGTGCAGGTTTGTTACAAGAATATATTGTGTGAAGATGAGGTTTGGGGTGTGATTGATCCTATCACCCATATAGTGAACATAGCAACCAATAGGAAGTTTTGCAGCCTTTACCCACCTCTCTGCTTCCCTCCCCAGTTTCTGCTGTTCCCATTTTTGTGTACATGTGTACCCAAGATTTAACTCCCACTTTATGAGAACAGGTGACATTTGGTTTTCTGTTTCTGCATTAATTTGCTTTGAATAATGACTTCCAGCTGCATCCACATTGCTGCAAAGGACATGATTTTATTCTTTTTTTATGGCTGCATAGTATCCCATGGTATATATGTATCAAATTTTATTTATCAGATTTACCATTGATAGGCACCTGGGTTGATTCCATGTTTTTTCTGTCGTGAATAGTGCTATGATAAACATATGAGCACAGGTTTCTTTTTGGTCGAACAATTTATTTTCCTTTTGGTATATTCCCAATTATGGGATTGCTGGGTTGAATGGTAGCTCTATTTTTAGTTCTTTGAGAAATGTCCCAACTGTTTTCCACAGTGGCAGAAATAGTTTACATTCATACAGTGTATAAGCATTCCCTTTATTCCTCAGCCTGATCAACTTCTGCTATTTTTTTACTTTCTAACAATAGCCATTCTGACTGGTATGAGTTAGTATTTTATTGTGGTTTTGATTTGCATTTCTCTGATGATTAGTGATGTTGAGTATTTTTGTTTTCATGTTTGTTGGCTACTTGTATGCATTCCTTTGAGAAGTGTCTGTTCATGTCCTTTGCCCACTTTTTAATGGGGTTATTTGCTTTTTGCTTGTTGATTTAAGTTCCTTACAGATTCTAGATATTAGTCCTTTGTCAGAGGCATAGTTTGTGAATATTTTCTCCCATTTGTAGGTTGTCTGTTCACTCTGTTGATAGTTTTCTTTTGCCCTGCAGAAGCTCTTTAATTAGGTCTCAATTGTCAATTTTTGTTTTTGTTGCAATTGCTGTTGAGGATATTGCCATAAACTCTTTGTCAAGGCTGTTGTCTGAAAAGGTGTTTCCTAGGTTTTCTTCTAGGATTTTGACAATTAGAGGTCTTACATTTAAGTCTTTAATCCATCTTGGGTTAATTTGTGTGTATGGTGAAAGGTAGGGGTCCAGTTTTAATCTTTTGCACATGGCTAGCCAGTTTTTCCAGCACCATTTATTGAATAGGAGGACCTTTCCCCCTGCTTATTTTTGTTGACTTTGTGAAGAATCAGATGACTGTAGATGTGTGGCTTTATTTCAGGGTTCTGTATTCTGTTCCCTTGGTTTGTGTGTCTATTTTTGTAACAGTACCATGCTGTTTTGGTTACTATAGCCTTATAGCATAGTTCAAAGTTGGGTGATATGATGTATCCAACTTTGTTCTTTTTTCTTAGGATTGCTTTGGCTACTCAGCCTCATTTTTGGTTCCACATGAATTTTAGAATAGTTTTTTTTCTAGTTCTGTGTAAAATAGTGTTGGTAGTTTGGTAGAAATCACGTTGAAAATGTCGATTGCTTTGGGCAGTATGGACATTTTAATGATATTGATTCTTTCAATCCATGAGCATGGAATGTTTTTTCCATTTGTTTGTGTCATCCATTATTTCTTTCAGCAAAAATGTTTTATAGTTCTCCTAATAGAGATCTTTCACCTCCTTGGTTAGAAGTATTGCTAGGTGTTTTATTTTTTGGTGACCATTGTAAAAGGGGTTTCATTCTTGATATGGCTCTCAGATAAGAGCCAAATATTACTGGTTTATAGAAATTCTATTAAGTTTTATATGTTAATTTCATATTCTGAAACTTTGTCAGTCATTTATCAGTTCCATGAGCCTATTGGCAGAGTCTTTAGGGTATTCTAGGTATAGGATCAATATCGTCAGTAAGAAGAGAGTTTGACTTCTTTTCCTATTTGGGTGCCCTTTATTTCTTTCTCTTGCCTGATTTCTCTGGCTAGGTCGTCCAGCACTATGTTGAATAGGAATGGTGAGAGTGACTATTATTGTATGATTCCAGTTCTCAAGGAAAATACTTCAATTTTTTTCCCTGTTCAGAATGATGTTAGCTGTGGATTTGTTATAGATGACTCGTTATTTTAAGGTAGGTTCCTTTGATGCCTAGTTTTTTGATGGATTTTTTTTAAATAATGAAGGGATATTAGATTTTATTGAATGCTTTTTTCTGCATCTATTGAGATGATCATATGGTTTTTGTCTTTAATTCTGTTTGTGTGGTGAATTACATTTATTGATTTATATATATTGAACCAACTTTGCATCTCAGGAGTGAAGCCTGTGTGATCATGGTAAAATGCTTTTTGATGTGCAGGTGAATTCAGTTTGCTAGTATTTTGTTGAGCATTTTTACATTTATGTTTATCAGGGATATTGGCCTGTAGTTTTACTTTTATGTTATTGTTGTGTCTTTGACAGGTTTTGGTATCACAGTGATACTAGTTTCATAGAAAGACATAGGCAGCAGTCTTCCTCTTTGATTTTTTGGAATAGTTTCAGTAGAGTTGGTACTGGCTCTTCCTTGCATGTCTGGTAGAACTTAGGTGTGAATCCACCTGGTCCAGGGCTTTTTTGGTGGGTAAGTTTTTTCTCACTGATTCAGTTTTGGAACTTCATGTTGTTCAGTTTAAGGTTTCAATTTCTTCCTGATTCAATTTTGGGAGGTTTTGTGTTTCTAGGAATTTATCAATTTCCTCTAGATTTTCTAGTTTATATGCATACAGGTGTTCAGGTGTGGGTTTGTTATAGATGACTCATTATTTTAAGGTAGGGTCCTTTGATGCCTCGTTTTTTGATGGATTTTAAAAATCATGAACGGATGTTAGATTTTATTGAATGCTTTTTCTGCTTGTATTGAGATGATCATATGGTTTTTGTCTTTAATTCTGTTTGTGTGGTGAATTTATTGATTTATATATATTGAGCCAACTTTGCACCTCAGGAATAAAGTTCTCTGCTTCTCTCACATACTGGGGCTTCACTCATTTTTGTCAGCCAGATGCTGTCATGGAAGCTGTTCACCAGCATTCTCCTCCCAGGAATCTCGGGTATACTTCATGAATCCTGTGGATTCTCATTTTCCTTTTTGAATTAAAGTCCCCAGAGTTGATTGTTATGCACTATTTTTATGCTACTTCCAAGTTACTGAGGCATGATAAAAGCCTCTAATCAACCATTTTGGGGAAAAAAAGCAGCATAGAGATTTTAACATGTTGATTCTTTGAATCCATGAACGTGGAATGGTTTTCCATTTGGTTATATCATCTATAATTTCTTTCAGCAGTGTTTTGTCCTTGTACATACAAAAGCTTTTAAAGGTGATGGAAACAGTGCTGGGGAAAAGAAATGGAGGGCAGATTCGACTGTGTAGTCAATGGAGGCCTCCCTGGGAAGGTGATGTTTGAGTTGATACCTAATGACAGGAAGGGATCGGCCATCAGAAAATCTCTATTAGGCAGAAAGAAGCACAAATGTAGCCAGAGAAGCTGCCCTATAGTAAGTTATGGAAAGCATTAGGGATTGAGGTCAAAGAGGTAGTTAGGAGCTAAATTGTATTGGACTTTGTACATCTAGGTGAAGAGTTTTGACTTATTTCAATTCAAAAGAGAGGCTATTGGAGGATTTTAAACATATGTTGATGTGATTTAATTTATATTAAAAATCACTCAGTATATGCCTACCTGATTGTATTGTGTATCTATGTTTATGTATATTTGTTTTGCTTTATTTTGTTTTTTAAAATCTTACTTTAAGTTCTGGGAAAATGTGCAGAATGTGCAGGTTTGTTTTCATAGGTATACATGTGCCATGGTGGTTTGCTGCACCTATCAACCCATCATCTAGGTTTTAAGCCTTGCATGCATTAAGTATTTGTCCTAATGTTCTCCCTTCCTTTTACCCCCAACCCCTGAAAGGCTCCAGTGTGTGATGTTCCTCTCCCCATGTCCATGTGTTCTCACAGTTCAACTCACATTTATGAGTGAGAACACGTATGGTGTTTGGTTTTCTGTTCCTGTGTTAGTTTGCTGAGAATGATGGTTTCCAGCTTCATCCATGTCCCTGCAAAGGACAATAATTCATTCTTTTCTATGGCTGCATGGTATTCCATGGTGTATATGTGCCACATTTTCTTTATCCAGTCTGTCATTGATGGGCATTTGAGTTGGTTCCAAGTCTTTGCTATTGTAAATAATGCATCCATGTGCATGTGTCTTTATAGTAGAATGATTTATAATCCTTTGGGTATATACCCAGTAATGGGATTGTTAGGTCAAATGGTATCTCTGGTTCTAGATCATTGAGGAATTGCTGCACTGTCTTCCACAATGGTTGAACTAATTTACACTCCCACCAATGGTGTAAAAGTGTTCCTATTTCTCCACATCCTCACCCATATCTGTTGTTTCCTGACTTTGTAATGATTGCCATTCTAACTGTCATGAGGTGGTATCTCATTGTGGTTTTGATTTGCATTTCTCTAATGATCAGTGTTGATGAGCTTTTTCTCATGTATTTGTTGGCCACATAAATGTCTTCTTTTGAGAATTGTCTGTTCATATCCTTTACCCACTTTTTGATGGGGTTGTTTGTTTTTTTCTTGTAAATTTGTTTAAATTCCTTGTAGATTCTGGATATTAGCCCTTCGTCAGATGGATAGATTGCAAAAATTTTCTCCCATTCTGTAGATTGCCTGTTCACTCTGATGGTAGTTTCTTTTGCTGTGCAGAAGCTCTTTAGTTTAATTATATCCCTTTTGTCAATTTTGGCTTTTGTTGCCATTGCTTTTGGTGTTTTAGTCATGAAGTCTTTGCCCATGTCTATGTCCTGAATGGAATTGCCTAAGTTTTCTTCTAGGCTTTTTATGGTTTTAGGTTTTACATTTAAGTCTTTAATCCATCTTGAGTTAATTTTTGTATAAGATGTAAGAGAGGGGTCCAGTTTCAGTTTTCTGCCTGTGGCTAGCTGGTTTTCCCAGCACCATTTATTGAATAGAAAATCCTTTCTCCATTGCTTATTTTTGTCGGGCTTGTTGAAGATCAGGTGGTTGTAGATGTGTGGCGATATTTCTGAGGCCTCTGTTCAGTTCCACTGGTCTGTGTATCTGGTTTGGTACCAGTACCCTGCTGTTTTGGTTACTGTAGCCTTGTAGCATAGTTTGAAGTCAGGTAGTGTGATGTCTCTAGCTTTGTTCTTTTTGCTTAGGATTGTCCTGGCTATGCAGGCTCTTTTTTTTTGGTTCCATATGAAATTTAAAGTAGTTTTTTCCTAATTCTGTGAAGAAATTAATTGGTAGCTTGATGGGAATAGCATTGACTCTATAAATTACTTTGGGCAGTATGGCGATTTTCATGATATTGATTCTTCCTATCCATGTGCATGGAACATTTTTCCATTTGTTTGTGTCCTGTCTGATTTCCTTTAGCAGCGGTTTGTAGTTCTCCCTGAAAAGGTCCTTCACATCCCTTGTAAGTTGTATTCGTAGGCATTTTTTTCTCTTTGTAGCAGTTGTGAATTGGAGTTCACTCACAATTTGGCTCTCTGCTTATTATTGGTGTATAGGGATGCTTGTGATTTTTGCACATTGATTTTGTATCCTGAGACTTTGCTGAGTTGCTTATCAGCTTAAGGAGTTTTTGGGCTGAGATGATGGGTTTTCTAAATATAGAATCATGTCATCTGCAAACGGAGACAATTTGACTTCCTTTCTTCCTATTTGAATACCCTTTATTTCCTTCTCTTGCCTGATTGCCCTGGGCAGAATTTCCAATACTGTGTTGCATAGGAGTGGGGAGAAAGGGCATCCTTATCTTATGCTGGTTTTCAAAGGGAATGCTTCCAGGTTTTGCCCATTCAGTATGATATTGGCTATGGGTTTGTCATAAATAGCTCTTCTTATTTTATGATATGTTCCATCAATACTTAGTTTACTAGGAGTTTTTAGCACGAAGGGGTGTTGAATTTTATGGAAGTCCTTTTCTGCATCTATTGAGATAATCATGTGGTTTTTGTCATTGGTTATGTTTATGTGATGGATTTGTAAAGACAGACTCCCAAACCAGAACATTACATTGTCAGGGAGGTTTGTTTAGCTGCAGGGCTAGATTCAGAGAAATTTCAGTCTTTGGAAGAAAGTGATATTTTGTTGCCTGATGTGTAAGTATTCTGCAGAGTGAATGTTCATTTTTTTTTAACATTGAACATGCCATGTGATCATTCAAAAAAGCTGAAAAATGAGGAAAAATATAAGAAAGGAAAACCAGTCATATTATTCCAATAAATTTAAATTAATGGTTTTTTCTTGATTTTTTTCTGTGTATGAGTGTATGTGTGTGTATCTATCTATCTATCTATCTGTCTGTCTGTCTATCTATCTATCTATCTATCTATCTATCTATCTATCTATCTTTCTATCTATCTGTCTATCTATCTATCTATCTATCTATCTATCTATCTATCTATCTATCTATCTATCTATGTAATCTGTCTACCTACCTACCTACCTACCTGCCTGCCTACCTACCTAATGTCATCTTGCTGTGTAAACACTTTGGAATTCTGCTTTTGTATTTAACAACATTTTTCGAATTTTCCCATAGTTTTTATAAACACTGTTTTCATGATACAATATATCACTAATGGATGGAATCATTGCTTAAGAAGTAATTTTCAAGGTGAGAGTGCAAGTATAGAAAAGAGTTCTCCCCTTTCATTGGAGATCCTTGAGATTTCTTGAAATTCACTTCATACTAGACTGGAGAAACCTTAAACTAAAGCAACTTTTTTTTTCCCCCCCGAGGAAGAACTAATTAAGAGAACCGAAAGGAATATTTTCACTCTCTTTGAATTATGAAAATCCTAGAAATATTACTACTGATTTGAGATGGGAAGAATAATAAAATAATGAGAAATGGATGAAATGACTGAAAAGCAGAACAGAGTCACTGAAAGATATGGTTCAGTATAAACATACGCAACAGAGAGATCCAACAGTAGAGATTGCATAAATATGCTACATGTAAAAAAAATCCATTTTCAATAAAATTGTTGGTGCATTTGTATAGCAACAGTCATGTGAAAGTATAAAGAAAGTGGAAATCCTCTACTGATAATTCTTTTTTTTTTTTTTTGGCAGTTAGTACATGGAAAATCCAGGACCTACCTTAACTCCTATGTATGGGCTTTCTTCTCCCCTCCCCTCCCCTCCCCTTCCCTCCCCTCCCCTCTCCTCCCCTCCCTTCCCCTCTCCTATCCTTTCCTTTCCTTTCCTTTCTCTCACTCTGTCACCCAGGCTGGATTGCAATGGCATGATCTCAGCTCACTGCAACCTCCGCCTCCTGGATTCAAGCGATTCTCATGTCTCAGTCTCCTGAGTAGCTGGGACTACAGGCATGCACCACCGCACCAGGCTAATATTTGTATTTTTAGTAGAGATGGGGTTTTGCCATATTGGCCAGGCTGGTCTCAAACACCTGGCCTCAGGTGATCCGCCCACCTTGGACTCCCAAAGTGCTGGATTACAGGTGTGAGCCACCATGCCCAGCCTCTATGCATTTTCAAGTATGCTGTTTTGCCTTGAAAGCAGAAAGGAAAGACAATCTAAAAGACGTTGTGAAGAAAAATAAATGAATGAATGTTGGGTTCCAGTGACTGGTTAATATGCAAAGTGAAAAAAAAGTTTAGGAATCAAAGAATCATTTAAATCTGGGATATTTAGAAAACTTTGAAACAAAGTTGACTTTTTGGAATAGGATAGGATCAATTCAATTTGGAGTATGTTGAGTTTCAGGCATTGGTAGGACTTTTTTTTTCCCATGCATATATTTTGACTTTACTTTTAAGTTTAGGAGTACATGTACAGGATGTGCAGGTTTGTTACATAAGTAAACATGTGTCATGGGAGTTTGTTGTACAGATTATTTCATCACCCAGGTATTAAGCCTAGTATCCATTAGTTATTTTTCCTGATCCTCTCCCTCCTCCTACACTCTACCCCCTGATAAGCCCCAGTGTGCGTTCTTCTCCTCTATGTGTCCATGTGTTCTCATCATTTAGCTCCCACTTATAAGTGAAAACAGGCAATACTTAGTTTTCTGTTCCTGCATTCATTTTCTAAGGATAATGGCCTCCACCTCCATCCATGTCCCTGGAAAGGACATGATGTCATTCTTTTTTATGGTTGCATAGTATTCCGTGTTGTATATGTACTACATTTTCTTTATCCATTCTATCATTGATGGGCATTTGGGTCGAATCCATGTTTTTGCTATTGTGAATAGTGCTGCAGTGAACATATGTGTGGATGTGTTTTTATAATGGAACAATTTATATTCTTTGGATATATAACCAGTAATGGGATTGCTGGGTCGAATGGTATTTCTGACTTTAGGTCTTTGAGGAATCGTCACACTGTCTTCCACAATGGTTGAACTAATTTATACTGCTACCAACAGCACTGGTGTAAGTATTTCTTTTTCTCCATAACCTTGCCAGCATCTGTTATTTTTTGACTTTTGAATAATAGTCAAAAATGCCTTCTTTACTCAACAATAGAAATTACTTGAAGATTAGCCTCACTGAGGTGGAAGTGGCTACCTTTACTTAGGAAAGATTGGTGGTAATGCTACAAAGAGGTTTCTTCCAGTTCAAGGATGCCATGCTGTTCCACAGATATTTGAATTAAGCATAGGACACATCCTAAGGACATTCCCATTGGCTCAGAGTTAGACAACTTGCTAACTCATTACTTGAAGGCCTTCCTTGCTGTCTTTTGCAGCTCCCTCATTGGGTGAGCTGGATCCTGAGATATCTTTTTCTCCTGTATGCTTTACTACCCATAGCTGCTTACTCAAGAAAGGCTAGAGAAGTAGAAACTAAACAGTTTTTTTTAACTTATGCAATGCAAAGAACAATGCTTTAATGTAATTCAAGGATGTAGTCACAAGCCATACAAATGTGTAAATGAAAGAGAGAAACATTTTACAGTTGACTTTATCCTAAAAATAAAGTTAAATAAGTATATTGAAATGAGGTAATGCAAGAAAGAACCTCTCATGGTGCTTGGCATTTAGTAAGGCTCAGACATTGCGGATTTTGGAGCTGAACTTTCAGGATTCAAATCCAACCCGTGTGTGTTTCTTACTAGCTGTGTGACCTTCAGCAAATTACTTAAACTCTCTGTGTCTCAGTTTCAATAGATGTTAAGTGGAGATAATAGTAGTACTATTTCATGGAGTTGTTATGATAATGAAATAAGAAAGTGATAATAAATAGAAAGTGCTTAGAACTGTGCCTGCTACACAGTGAGCATTAGATGTGTTAGCCATTATTTTGTGGTGGTGGTTGTTATTGGAGACATCATAGATCACTTTTGTGTGACACTGTGTCAAATAAAAACGTACAAGAAATCTTTTACCTTCTTTCAGATGACCATTAATCTTCTTTGGGATCTTTGCTCAATCAGCTCTATGTCTCTGAACCCGTACATCTCATGACTTTGCATTACTTGGGGCTTAAGAAAAGTTGCTGTGGTACTTCAGATCACATTCCCTCAAATGCAACTAAATACTACTACTATTTTTTAACTGACAAATTTGCTCTAATCATCTTCTTTAAGTGAATACTGTGAATCCTGGATGTATAGTATATTCTGGGCACTGAAATACGTTGGTTTAGATATTCAGGACATTTACTTGAGAACTTCTCATATGTGAAAAATGAAGTTACTGATGACAGGAATAATGGAGGAGTTATAAAATGAATTTCTTGTAGAATTCCACAGATTGATACTTCACTAATTTCGCTTTAAATAAAATATTCCTGGAATGTACATTAGGTATGACGCATAACTCCTCCAATCATGAAAATCTTTCTTCTGAATTCATTTCTCATGCATTACCTCATTAAGGATTCTGCCTCAAATGCCTGCATAAAAGCTCTATTATTTCTAAAAAATCTCAAATGGGAATTAAAAGTAATTTCACTGAAGCTGCTACAACACAATTTAAGTCTTCATAGAAGATGGAGATGTCTTAAACCTAGTCTCAGGAGAGGCTGGCTGAAACGCCCCGAAGCCCTGTCTCATTTATCAGAGAGGCCTCAGGTTATTTGCTATTAGATTCAATGTTTTTAATTTTGTAAACAAGGAGGCACTTACAGAAAGTTAGCCAGGGTCATAAATAAGCTTTGGATATGCTCAAAATATATATTAGTGTGTGCTTAAAAAACAAACATGTATTTGAGCCTGGACGGGGGAATTGTAAATTACAAAGTGATGATTAGGTTAAATCCCTGGCATGTAAAGAATGAGTCATGGAAGAAAGGTGGAGTTGGGAGATTGGGTTCATTTGGCTCTAACTGTCTAGAGTATCTGAACTAGATAGCTATTTAACTTCTGTGACTCTCACTTTTTAAAATATCTGTTAAATAAGAGTTTTATATCAGATCAACAGTGCCTAAATAATATTATGATTACTAGTTCTGATTTCTAGGCTATTATTAGGCACAATTGATGTAAAGTGTTTGTGGTTAAATATGTTTATGAAATTAAAGAGGTCTCTCCTGCTGGACTTTGTGGACTAGATGTCATGATATGTGTCTCCAAAGTGGGAAGAGAACAGGGAGAATTTCCTAAACTTAGGTGATTATAGAACTTTTTTGGTAGTGACACTGTTTTTGGAAAAACCTTTGGGGACTTTTGAGCTACCGTATCTCAAAGATACTGCGTAACTCTATTACATTTGTTAACAGACCTTTAGTTAAGCTCTGAAGAAAAGGCATGCTCGTAAATATTCTTGACTTCCTCAAAAAGAGTTCTACAGTAACAAAAATTTATGTTTTCATTCATAGTTGTAAACTTCAACCCAGCTAGCATCTCTAATATAAAAAAGGTTGAATCCTATAAATTAACTTTTCAAATTAAGATTGTTGGGGCTCAGAAAATGATTTCTCAAAGTATGGCACTTTGGCATCCTCAGTACTTTGGACTGAAGCAAATACTTTGAACTCAGATACAAGATCCTTCTGACCTGCCCCTCTTTCTCCTGCTTCCCCCTTTCCTCTAAGGCAGGCCATAGAAACTGGCATTCCTCTTCACCAAGATGGTTCTCTCCCCAAAAGCCAGACATAAAACCTAGAAATATTATTCTGACCTTTCTCCACCGTAAGTCTGGCTGTAAAGAAATTCTCTGACCTACTTTGTCCATTTAGTACGTCACAAGACCCTCATTTCAGAAGGGGTCTTGCCCTATACCCATGAGGAAAGAATGCTACACAGAGAGGTCAAGAACAATGAGAACAGACAGGCCTTACTGCATTTCACTACTCAGTCTATTACCATTAGGTCATATCCTTTTTTCCCAATCACATTTTGGTATAACTGTCTATTCTTCATCAAATGTAAGCAAAAAAATGGACAGTTTTTCCTTTGGGTCTGTGGGCCTTCATTTCTGAAGGCTATTGTGTCACATAAAACTTTGATTAAATAAATCTGTTATGCTTTTCTTGTTAACCTTTTCTTACAGGAGTCTTGGTTGTGACCCTTTTGATAGATTGGAAAGGTATCATGCCTTTTCTACACCTGTAGCTCTGGTGTTCAATGTGGAGCCGCTGAGGCACCTAACTCACTCCAGAACCTGCAGGTGAGATCCTGGGACAACTGACAAAAAGCCGGCAAAGGGAGGATTTTTTACTAAGGTCAGATCTTCCCTGGTCTCTGTCTGTAATTCCTGGTTGAGAATGGATGGTAAAATTTTATCTGTGTGTGTTCCTTTCCAAATTCAGGATAGCAGGAAAAAATCATTTGTTCGGATTGTGACTCTTGTGTAAATTTAGCCTTGGGGTACCTATTTATTATGGATCCTTTCCCTCCCAGGGACAGTTATCTCTGTCTTTCCTGTTTGTCTCTACATCCTGAGAGTTTGGCCCTAGAACATTTGAGAATATCCTCCCTGGTCTCTGTCAGCCAGAGAGTGTAAGTGTTGGCTTGTGTCAGGCAGCCAGGGGGTGAGGCTGGAACCCTGAATGCTCTCTGTTTCATTGTGCTAGCTCTCAGGGGATTTTTTTTTTTCTTATAAGAAGTCCCAGTTCAAAGGGGCTTTTGTCATCTCAGCCATCATTGCTTGGTCCTGTGGCAGCAAAGGTCTTTTGTTCTTTTGACTACTTTGGGAGTGGTTCTGAATCTTTGCAGGACTGTAACTTTTTGTACCCTCTTTTGAGGACATCTCTCTTATCACTGGTTGAGTCATAAAAGACTTACTGGTTTGGGTTCCGAGTTACTTGATGGATACCTTCCTTTGGTTTAAAAGGAAAAAGAAAAAAAAAAATCAGAATTATTTGTTGTTTATCCTGGCTGAAATCTGATAATAAGAGATTTGAAAGGATTTTTTAAAAGAACTTTATGGTGAAAAGTCAATTTAAGTGGAAGCTGATATTCAGGCTTTCTCTAAGGTGTCTGAGTTTCTCTATTGGATCTTGCTTCTCCCATGGGAACTTCTCAGTTAACTGAAACTCCTCTTCTCAAACCCCTGCTAACTGCATGTTCTGTTTTTCTGTTTACATCCTTCCTTGTTGGTATGATTTTTGTTGAGGACAATGTGGAACTTTATTGATCTTTTTGGTGAACTTAAGATCTCCCCAGATTGGCTCCTCTAAGCCTCTTCTTTCCATTTCTTCTGCTCCTGTATCCTCCTTGTGCCACCGTCTATCTTCCATTCAGTTTCCTTGAGTGGGCCTTCAACTCCTTCCCTCCTCCATTTGTTGGTCAGCAGATAAAAAATTACTAAGAGAAAACATCAGCATTCTGGCAACCATATGTAGGTACTGGAAGGAGACTTCTAAAGATGCTGAGATCCCTTGAAAAACATAGGAAAGGTGCCCCTGACCTCCTTTTTGTGGTCCTCTGTCTTCCTCATGTGATCCTGTGTCTTCCCTAAGAGTCATGAGTTAGTCCTTCTCACATCTGGAGCTCTGCTCTCTTTGGCATTGAGCTCCTTGATATCTTTGGCATTTGGGGTACCAATGGTTAGTTTGTGCTGTGAGAAGGCACCTGACTTTTGGACACATGGTGGTTGACCAGTTACTGGGAAGAGCTGCAGTTTTCGTTACAACAGAGAGTGGTTGCCATAAGTGGTTTTTGCTGTAGGGGATGTGAACTCCAGTTTTCCAAATTCACAGGTATTATATCTTGTTTCCATCCTCTTAATTTCTTTTTCTTGTGCCCTTACATAAGGGAAGCCTCAGGTGTTTGACGGGGTCAGACAGAAAGGGGAAAATCACTGGCTAAGTTGGTCAAAGGAATTTCAGAGCCAAAGCCACAATTTGATGGTGTGCATCATTTCCGCACTTGAAAGCTACTAGAGTGCTTACCACCCACATGCACATAAAGACAGAGACTCCTGTGTTAGGATAAGCTGGACACAAAATGGGCTGGTTGACATTAGGTTACACACTGGCCTCAAGAAAATGTCCATGCAATAAAATACATTGTGAAAATGTGGTATGACCCAACTCTGGGGTGTTGTCTTCTTAGGCTTTTATCTCAGCTCTAAGAGACCCAAAACCCAATGTAATAATGGGATCAGCTGGTTATTTTGAACAGACTCCTGAATTTTTGCCTAGGCTCATTTATGTACTTTTTTGTACCACTCATACGGGGCTTTGAAGACATTCATACACTAGATTTGTCCTCAGTTACCAGCCTAAAATCTAGTCCACATCCTTCATAAGATTGATCGCTGATAATAGGTGAACATTCCTGAAACTGCATGAAAAAACTTGCATTCTTTCTGTGTGCCTTTGAGATGTAAATTTCCTATGCTGACTTCTCTAGAACTTGATATTTATCTTCCGGAAATACAAAATTCAGGGAGATGGCTGTCATCAGAAAGAAAGAAATGTTTAGAAACTGGTCACATGAAAAGTCTCAGAAGCCTTCTCCATACAAATTGGTAAAAAGCTGTAGCATCTGAGTAGGTAACCTTAACTTGTCCAGCCAAATTCAACTAGTGAGTCTTGAATTATTGGACCTGGCATGTGGCTTAAAGTGAAAGCTGTAAGATCTGCTTCTTTCTGTATATTTATGTCATTAAATATAATATAGACATTTTTGCATATGTTTGCTGATGAAACAGGTATGTTACCTCTGCTAGGTGTTTAAGGTCGTAACACTTTAAATCCAACCTCAGAGTAGAATGCACAGTAAATATGAATTGCTAAAATATATATGAGTCATGGGGGGAAAAAAAGAGAAGGAAAAGCCACATTTAACTTTTAACTTTTTTGCTTCTTTGATATTTTTGATACTTGCCTGACATATTGGTAGGTTGAAACTAGGGGGGATGACTGCTAGGCTCCCATAAAGCCTTGTGTACATCTTGTGAACCTATGTATTTAGATTTGAGCCTCTGGATTCTGGGGTTTGGGAAGGAGGCTATGGTGAAGTCTGGGACATGTGTGTTTCTACAGCACCTGGGCTGCCAGTCAACCACAGGGGAGGGCCAAGCCCAGTATGGCCCCATACTCCCTGGCCTAACTCTGCTTCTTGGCCATCTTGGGAGGAGTCAAGTACTCCAGGCATGGTCTTCACAGCTGTCTGTTTCCTGTCCTCTGTCCTGGGCTCTGTACCATCCAAATGGGCCTTGCCTTTTGTAGCCTTCTGGGTGCTGCATGGATGTTTAGGACCCAGGATGACTGGGGTGAACAATGGTGAGAGTATCTGTGTCCAGTGTTTCAGAAGCTTTGGTTAGGACAAGGCTGGCAAATGTTTGGTTTTGTTTTTTAAAAGAACAAAAAGATAAGATGATGAATAGCCTGTTTCCCATGATCAATTTAAACATAACTGTTAAGAATGAATACAGTTAGGTAAATGTGAATGAGATAAATGTTTATAAATGAACTTGTCATAGTTTAAAAGTTCTTTTTGGTAACTTTAAACTTTATGGTGAAATTAAGTAATAGAGATACTCATTAAGTGAGTTATTTCTAAGTAAGTTAAAATATGAAAACATAAATGATTATTCATAAGTTTATGTACTTTGGCATCTTCTTTTTATAAGATATAGAGAAGCCAAGATATTGAATCAACTGAAATGTCAATCAATTGATGAATGGATTTAGAAAATATGGCATATTTATACAATTAATTCTATTCAACTATAAAAAAGAATACAATCCTGTCATTTCTAGCAACATGGATGAGGCTGGAGAACATTATGTTAAGTGAAATAAGCCAGACACAGAAAGACAAATGCTACATGTTCTCACTCACATGTGGAAGCTAAAAAAGTTGATCTCATAGAACTAGAGAGTAGAACAGTTGTTACCAGAAGTTGGGAAGGGTAGCGGGGAGAGGAAAATGAGGAGAGGCTCGTCAGTGGGTGCAAAGTTACAACTGGATAGGATTAATAATTTCCAGTATTCCATTGCACAGTAGAATGATTCTAGTTAACAATAATATATTATAAATTTGAAAATAGCTAGAAGAGAGGATTTTTAATGTTTTCACTATAAACAAATGATAAATGTCTGAGGATAATGTATATGCTAATTATCCTAATTTGATTATGTTGCATTGTATACATGCAGTGTATACTCCATAAGTATGCATAATTATTATGTATCAATTTTTAAAAGTTAAAAATAGTTTATGAAAACATTGTGTGGTCAAAGCTGACTGATATTATATACATTTATTGAAAATATATTAAAAATTACCTTTGGTATTAAGAGTACACTGAAGCAAAAGTACAATTTGGTCTTCTCTGTTAAAATGACAAAGGTTTCTTGGAGTATTTTGGTCTGAGAATGTGACAGTTTCTGTTCCTTTTATGTAATTGGCCTAGGAAACAATTTTGTGTTTTATTAATATAGTTTATTTCATGTGGTCATATATTAGTCTTTAATTACTTAAGAAAACTGAGTTTTCTACTAAAAGAACTCGGTTTTTGTTCACAGCTATGTAACCTCTATTTGTCTTAAAACATTTTTTCTTTCTTTTTTTTTTTGGAAATCGAGTTTTGCTCTTGTCGCTCAGGCTGGAGTGCAATGGTGCGATCTCAGCTCACTGCAACCTCCACCTCCCGGGTTCAAGCAATTCTCAGGCCTCAGTCTCCTGAGTAGCTGGGATTACAGATGCCTGCCACCACACCCAGCTAATTTTTGTATTTTTAGTAGAGACAGGGTTTCACCATGTTTGCCGGGCTGGTCTCAAACTCCTGACCTCAGGTGATCTACCTGCCTTGGCCTCCCAAAGTGCTGGCATTACAGATGTTAGCCACTATGCCTGGGCTCTTAAACATTTTTTATTGTCATTTTGATTAATAAATATCCAAAATAATATTTAATCAAGTGTTTTAAACCTTTTGACGTTTTTGACAAAGTTCTCAAAATTAAATTCTGAACTAAGTCTTTTTGACCTCAAATTAACTTTGAGATTTTCCAGTTGGCCTCAAATAAGCCAGTTGGCTTATTTGATATGCTAAATTATATGGGAAGCATTGTCAAGTAATAAGGGATGCTAAACCTGTAAGTTATATTTATGGATGTTATTCATATGATTGTTTAAAAATTATGAGATTCCTAGAAGTCTGATATGCTATTAGTCACAATTTTTGGTTATTATGTTAAAATGTTGTGTGCCACAGAAAGCACCAGATTTCCTTGTCATTTGCCGGTTATAATGAACTCTTAACAGATTTCTAACCATGATCATTTTAAGTCTTGTCTATAGTTAATTGCTTTATTCTGATTATCTTTCTGAAAAGTTTTTGCAAGCAACTGGAATTCTAAAGTGTTGTGTCTTCAAGAAAGTTCAGGGAAAGGATGGAAATAACTCTGACAAGTACAGGTTTCTGATAACTTTGGGAT
This sequence comes from Chlorocebus sabaeus, assembly GCF_047675955.1. Classification (NCBI taxonomy): domain Eukaryota; kingdom Metazoa; phylum Chordata; class Mammalia; order Primates; family Cercopithecidae; genus Chlorocebus; species Chlorocebus sabaeus. Next base: position 96,923,287 of record NC_132914.1, on the reverse strand, counting down.
CATATCATTGGACTGGGTAAGAATTTCCACAACTCTAACGAATAAACAGATGACTTAAAGAGACTGCTAACCAAGATCAAACATAATAAGATTTAATTACACAGTACTGAATCAACTGATGAGGAAATGTTTTCATGACTTTTTATTTGAAAGTTTTCTGGTTCTTATTTTGAATGTTTATTTTCTAGATTTAAGGATTTTTTTTTCTCTTAAGGTATCTATAGCTTATAACAATTTGGTAAAGTATAATGTTGTAAGCAGAATTAAAACATTTACTTTCTTTTCTACTGTATCCCTCCAGAATTCAGAAACTATTTGTAAGGATTCTTATTTTATGGCAATATTATTATTTGTGTAAGTTCAATAAGAATCTGTTCTCCTTGTAACATGGCACAATTGGAAACACTGGCTATGTTACCAAGGCTTTGACTGGAATGTCATATTTTCAGACAACATTGAGGAACTAAGGTTGACGTTGTGGAGCCAATAAAGCCCGCTTTGCAATAATTGGCATGGTATCTTGAACACAGTTCACATGGTTGCCTTATAGATGGCTAAAGAATGTCACTTTCTGACAGCCCTGAAACCTCAGGATATTTTGGACCCCTTGAGCAGAGAGGAATTCACGGAACTATATAGGTACTCTGGGAAATTTGACAGTGAGTCCTTGGCTTGGATTCCTAGCCTCAAGAAGCTTTTGAAAGTCTAATCTGAGATTCCTAATTGAAAATTTCAGCAAAACAAACTTAAAAGGAGCCAGTATGTGCATGCCTGTAATCCCAGCTACTTGGGAGGCTGAGGCAGGGGAATCGCTTGAACCCAGGAGGCGGAGGTTGCATTGAGCTGAGATTGCACCACTGCACTCCAGCCTGGCGACAGAGCAAGAATCCATCTCAAAAAAGAAAAGAAAAGAAAAGAAAGAGCCAATATGGTCAATAAATATTTTTGCTGCATTTATGTAAATAATCAGGAGAAGTTTAAGGAGACTAAACTTATTTTGCAAACAAATCAGTCTACTTTGATTATCTTTACTAGAAATGAAGGTGCGTATAGAGAGAAAACTTATGTGTCAGATGAAAACTATAGTGCACTTGTTACTGGATTCTAACTAATTGTTTTTGAGGGTCCATATCTACCTGAAATCTAGGCTGTATTCTGAAATTCTTCTAGTTTCCTCTAATATCTGGCCACATCTCTCCAAAATAATATGTTTAATTTTTCTCCCACCCTTCTGGCTTGATATCATTGAAATTAAAACCGTTCTTTTTCTGAAGCCCTAAAATTAGCTGAAACTTGATGACTTGATATAGACTTCAGGGAAATCACCACAACAGCTTTTGTATGAACAACCTTCATGCCTGTTGCTGTACAGATTACTCAGAAAGCTCACTTGAAAACTAGAAGCAAGAAAAAGCTGTTAGATTGCCACTGCCTGCACTGTCTTCACCTGAAGATACTTTGAGGCCAAATCTAGAAATTATCTCAATTGGCTACCCTCTGGACACAGGAACGAGTTTATGGATTACTTCGAACATTACCTTTTGTTTTCTTTCGTTTTTATAGAAATGACTATTGTTAAATATGTGATTACTCATACCATATAGAGGCCTAACTTTGGTGGAAGCCTACCTGCAATACCGCCTCCTCAATTTAGACACAACATTTATCTGTCTAATTGGACTGACGTATTTTCAGGACTGAAAGACTCATTTGATGGCTTATGAGACAACCCACCAACCCAATTTTTTTACTGTGAAACTTTCTGGGGAAGTTTCAGATGGGAGAATGTTGGGCTCTGAAAATGATACCACAAAATATGGCACTTTAGCTTTGCTGAATAAGTTGAACTAAAGAAAAGGGTCACAGAAGCAAGATCTTTCTGTCCTTCTCCTGCCATTTTTACTCCTGCTCCCCTTTCTCTCCCAAGGCAGGCCATAGAAACTAGAAACCCTCTCTCCTAAAGCCTGACATAAAACTTAGAAATATTACCCTAACTTTCCCCCACCCTTCTGTATAAGAGCTGGCCACAAAGAAATTCTCTGGTCTACCTTGTCTAGTAGTAGGTCACAAGATTCTCATTTCAGACAGGGTCCTGCCCTATACCTAGGACCAAGGACTGCTATACAGAGAGATCAAGAAGAATAAGAACAGGCAAGGCTTACTGGGTTTCCTCACTTAGTCTATTACCATTAGGTCATACCCTTTCTGTCCAGTCTCATTTCTACACAACTGTCCATTCTTCATCGAATCTAAGCATAAAAATTGACAGTTGTCTCTTGGGTCTCTGAATCTTCATTTCTGAAGGGTATTGTGTCATGCAAAACTTTGATTAAATAAACCTGTTATGCTTTTCTCTTGTTGTCTTGTCTTTTATTATAAGAGTGTTGACCATGATCCTTATGATGAGTGAAGAAAGATGTTACACCTTTACTGTCCTCATAGGATGCATTATTTTTTGTGTAAAGCAAATTATATATGCAAAATAGCACAAAAGGCAATCTCTTACTCTTCCTGTTTTCTCTTGATGCATTAAAATAATCAGATACTTTGAAAATTAAAGTTACAATGTTATCTGTTTTTTAGTCAATATTAAAATTTGAGATAAAGCAAAGATAGGAAATCTCATTTATGAAAACAAAACTATATTGGTAAGAAAGAGGTGAAAATTTTAGTTAGAAAAATGTACACAGGTTAAAAATTTGTTAAAATCTTCATAGGTAGAAATAAAAGGCTAATGCGTATTTTGGAGTCTGCTTTTAAGCAATTTTTGTCATCCTCATCTGTTGAGACCTACTGGACACCGGTATCACAATAAGATATTAAATGCTGACTCTATCCACAGAACTTAAAATCTTGTTAGAGGCATAGAACATATACAGAAAGCAAATATATGCAAGATAGCATTTACTGAGTTCCAAATTTTACAATTATAGCAGAAATATTAAAGATGCATTATGACTACTATCTGGCATGGTCCCAGCAAATTTCTATGAAATTTTTATTTTGAAAGTAGAAGGAGGAAAGGGAAGACATTCTGGGTAGAAGAAGTGATGTGAGAAGGTAGGAGGGAATTTGTATATCTTATAGAAAGCAATACATAGCTCATTTACATTGGATCAAAACATTTTGTACTTGGAAAACAAAAAAGATAAAAATAGTGCTGGAGATGTAGGTAGGAACCACAGTTTAGAAAGAGGTAGAATGCCTTCTATTTTCTCAAGTTTTAGTTTAGATTAGATTAAGAAAACCTGCTTAGAAGCAATTTTTGACCCAGTTAAGTTTTGAAATCCCTCCTGAGCTAACTGTGTGTCTTGGCAGGAGTGATTGATGTCTCCTGGGAGCTAATGGCTGAGGCATTGTTTCTCAGAGCTGGATTCTCTGGCCTGGAACAACATGTCTATGAATAGTGACTTGATGACCACAGAAGCACCTGCTTGTCAAAGCCTGAGACTCTGCAGTCTTCCTGTAGCTTTTCTCAGTCACTGCCTGGTGCTCTCTTTGCAACATTTGTTTAGTGTACCCTGTGCACTCATGAAGATGATAATCTCTTTCTTCCCTTCACAGCAGCATAAAAATCCTGCAGTTATGTGATGTGGTATTGTAGAATAAATGATGTAGAACTTGAGTAGTCACGGGATGAAAAAGTTTTAAGGAGCACTGGAATAGGATAATTTTTCATCATTAGTTCCCTAGAGGGTTAATATTAGTAATAATTTTTTCCAAAGCCTTTTAAGATTGGCAGTTTTCTTCAGCATTCATGAGGTCCCTAGCGCCAGGACCCTGAGTATGTATAATCACATGTAAATAGAACACTAAATGCTCTATGTTTTTGTTTTTTTTTTTTTTTTTCTGAGCTGACTTTAACGAGATAATTTTCCGAAATGGTACAGGCAGTGTCTAAAGAAAATGAGATAATTAGATACAGTCTAGGTGTCTAAAATTCACCAATGAACAAATTGAAACATTCATGACAGCATAAAAATTCTGGAGGGACTGCCTTGGAACACACTGGGACTAGCAATAAAAACAGTTTCTACTAACATTGACTTATGTGATACTTTCAACTATACTCATGGCCAGTGATTCCTAAATCTAGATCTCTAAATTTCCAAATTTAGATGTATACATGTAAGTTCTAAATCCTTTTGTACTCCAGACTTTCATATCAATTTATCTACCAGAATCTCAATTTGGATGCCATGCAGACATCTCTAGATTTGCACATCCAAAGCCAAGCTCATCCTTCCCTTCTGTACCTCCTATGGTATTTCCTATTCACAGTTATCATCCCCACTATCCACCCAGTTGCCCAAAACTAAATTTAGGAGTTATCCTAAATTCCTCCTTGTTCTTTTCTCTATATTTCATCCATAATGACCAAATTTATATCTTATCCATCTCTTCTTTTTATTCCTGAATAATTATTAAGGGTTTCAATAATCTCTTGCCTTCTACTGATCTCTATTCACTATTAACTCTGTAATGATTTTTTTCTAACAGGCAAATATCACAATACAATGCTACAAATTAAAACATGTCAATTGTACCTGTCACCTATAGGATACAATTTAAACATGTCTGTAGCCAATCTAGTCATCATCATCTGGTCCCTGCTGACTGGCTAGCCTCTTTTAATTTCTTCTGTTTTACCCCTCCCACCTGCCACATTTCGCATGACCTTTACTCCTTTGTGTATTTTCCAATTCTACCAGCATGGACTCCCCTACCACAGTTGTGATAGACTGAAAAATGTCCCCAAAGAAATCAGGTGTAATTCTTGGAACCAGTAAATGTTACCTTGTTTGGAAAAAGGGTCTTTGCAGATATTAAGTTAAGGATCTTGATATGGGAGATTGTCCTAGATTATCTAGGTGGGCCCTAGGTGCAATCACATGTATCCCTAGAAGAAGGAGACAGAGGGAGATCTTTACAGACATGGAGAAATTTCAAGACGCTAGACATAAAAGTTTTGCAATATGGTTACAAGCCAAGGGATACTGGCAGCCACCAGAAGCTGAAAAAGGCGAGGAATGAATTTTCCCCTAGAGCCTCTGGAGGGAGCGTGGCCCACCCAACACCTTGATTTTGGCCCAGAAATATTGATTTCAGACTCTGGCATCCCAAACTATGAACCAGCATAGCTTCTGTTGTTTTAAGTCACAAAGTTTGTGGTACTTTGTTACAGCAGCCACAGGAAACTAATACAACAGTGGTTTCTGTTATCTCCCTGTGTGTTTCTTTTTCTCATGTATATTTTTGCCCCCAACCTGGAATGTTTCTCTTCTGTTTCTCTGTCTGGAAAATTCCTGTTAATTTTCAGAGCACACTCTGTGAAGCTTTTTCTGACTCTCTCTGGCAAGTCGGCCCTCTGTCCCATTGTGCCTTCTATTTTTATTTTAACATCCGTATGTTTATAGCAGTGGTATAAGTGGCAATATAGCAGCCTCAGTGGTTATGAATACAGGCCACTTGAGTCGGTTAGAGGTGGGTCAAGTAACCTTGTGCAAGTTGTGTCTCTAAGCCTGCTTCCATATCTGTGAAATGAGAATAATAATGGTATCCACCTTCTAGTTTTGCTGTGAGGATTGAAAGAGATAATCTAAGTAAAAATGATAGCTTGCAGATAGTATGTATCCAATAAATGTTAGCTGCTTTTATGGTACTGTATTTTCACTGTATGTCCAGTGTCTCTTCACTGGACAATGAGTTCTTTTATTATTATTATTATTATACTTTAAGTTCTAGGGTACATGTGCATAACGTGCAGGTTTGTTACATATGTATACTTGTGCCATGTTGGTGTGCTCCACCCATCAACTCGTCAGCACCCATCAACTCGTCATTTACATCAGGTATAACTCCCAATGCAATCCCTCCCCCCTCCCGCCTCCCCCCTCCCCATGATAGGCCCCGTTGTGTGATGTTCCCCTTCCCGAGTCCAAGTGATCTCATTGTTCAGTTCCCACCTATGAGTGAGAACATGCGGTGTTTGGTTAAAAAAAAAAAAAAAAAAAAAAAAAGACAATGAGTTCTTTGAAGGAAGGAGGAATTCTTGTAATACCCAGTGCCTGGCTACTATTAAATCACTATTCCCTTACCTGGAGCTTCCACAATGCCTATTCCTGCATTCCTTCAACCTTCAAAAAATGTTACATCATATTTTTATCTATATGTTTTAATAATGTGGCAGTGTATTAGGTCTCATCTCTAGACCGGAGTTCTGATGGATACAAGACTCAGATGGTAATTCTCTACTTCCTGGTAGGGCCTTAAGAATATTTTCAACTTTGTATTTAATTCAAGAGGTCAGCATTTTCTCACCCCTATTTCAGTTTTTACTGGGTTCAGAGGTAGGGCATCTGAGAGACTTAAAAATTAATTTAACACTTGGTTTAAGAAAAATTACTATGGATGCAGCTCATTTATGTGGCTTTGCAATCATAGAGGTCAAGAAGTATAGAATTATTCCATATTTAATAGAAGTGTTTAGGATTGCTGATTCCTAGAGATCCTTTCATGTGCCTTGATCTCCATTTTATAGGAACCATTTGATATTTTTGAAAGTCCATCTGATATTTTTGATATTTTGATATTATAGAAACTATTTGCTATAGGATTAACTGATTTGGTAATAAACGTTTTATATACGAGAAAATCAGTAAAAATCATTCATCAGAAAAGTCTATTGTTGAAATTACCTTTTGGACATTCTGTTGAAATAATAATGTTCATTTCTTTTCCCTGAGGACACTTAAATACAGCGTTACTTTGTACTCTATACTATTGCAAATGTCCTTTAAAGAAAATGAAGTACATGGTTGAGAGAATCTCTTACATGATTGCTTTAAAGATCAGAAGTACACGGAGGAAATACTTCACAGGTTGATGGCTTGTATATAATCTTGGGCCTGGTTTAATCTTAGTTGAATTTCCACAAAATTCTTCGTTCATAAGGGAAAATATTCAAATTTCCCAAAACTATTTAGTAAAAGGTATAAGAGTGTGTGTATATTTAAAGTGTGTGTTGTAATTTTTGCTTCTCTCTGCCTCTCTCTCTCTCTCCCTTAGACATTAAATGTTGTAAACGCAGGTATTATGTATTATTCACCTTTTATAACTACCACTAAGAAGACTTCCTGGCACATCGTTAGTCATTACATTCATCAATACAGATTACAATTACAATGTAATTTTAATGACTGTAGTAACAAAGATGGACAATATTTGTGTTGGCTAGGATGTGGAGAAACTAGAATTCTCTGCATTGTTGGTAGAAATATAAAATTGCATAGTCATTTCAATAAAATAGTTTGTGTTTTCTTAAAAAGTAAAACATAAATTTACCATATGACTCGGCAATTCTACTCCTAGGAATCTACTCAAAAGGAATGAATTCATTTTTTGCTCATCAGTATCCTCTCCTGGTCTCCTTGGTCTTCTCCTCTGATCCTAACAATATAGATGCTGCCTTACTTCTCTTTTTTGCCCAATCCTGAGGTCAAAGTAACATAGTTAAATTAAAGACCTACACGGGTAAAGTCCAGAAACATTAGGAAGTACTGTAATGTTTATATATAGGATTAACTGATTTGGTAATAAACATTTTATCTATGAGAAAATCAGTAATTTTGAGAAAACATCTTGTTCATTTTTGTGCTAGATGAAGTTTATTTTTTGGTCTCACAATTATGGAATCACGGAATTTTACAGCTTAAACATACTTTAAAGATTAAAATTGCATGAAATAAGCATAAAGCTACCCCCATACTGGGTCAAAATTCATGTTCATCATAACCTCAAAATATGACCATATTTGCAAGTAGGGGCTTTGCAGGTATAATTAGTTAGGATGCAGACATACTAGAGTAGGATGGGTTCTAAAGCCAATATGATTTGTATTCTTATAACAAGAGGACTGGACACAGAGGCACACACAGGAAAAAGGGTTATGTAAGTATGTAGACAGAGATTGGGGTAATGCAACTTCAAGCCAAGGAACACCAGGGATTGATAATACCATAAGAAGGTTGAAAGAAGCAAGGAACACGGTCCTACTCACATCTTGATTTAGACTTTTAGCTTCCAAAACTGAGATATGAAATTTTTGTAAGCCACTCAATTTATGGTACTTTGTTGTAACAGTGCTAGGAATTTAATATATTTCTATTTATTGAAAATAAAAATATACATGTTTATTCAGATCGAAGAGTCTACCAACTAATTTGTTTTGGCAAGGTAGTTTCTGGCTTTAAAATTATTTCATAGCTAGCTGTGGAGCCCAGCAACTCACATTTCACAGATGCCATGCATCTATTTAAATTGATATCATGAACATTTGCCAATGAACCAAACTGTGTTGGTTTTTGGATACTTACAAAAACTTAGGTTGTAATTTCAACATTTGGTGAGAAAATTCCCCAGGAATGATGTAGTGGTTGAATTGAAGGATTAGTTGCATATTTTGTCCAATAAAAGATGTATGCTATGTACTATGCACAAAACTTATGTATTTTGTTTTGAATCATTTATTTAAAGGTGTTAAGAGGTATTATATAAGGGTGTGTTTTAACCCAAGTAGATTTACTTGAATCTTTCTTTCTTTAATATGAGTTAATGTGTGAGATCATAAAGGAAAGACCTTGGAATGCTTAGCTAGACTGTGATGGTGTTAATTTGTTCAATTGGACATAATTAGTTTTATAGTTTCTAAAATGAATTGATGCATACTAATACTAATAAGATTTCCTCTTTTCTGAAAAATGTGTTTTGTACATTTCGGCATTTAAAATAAAATATTCATCTTATTAGTTTTCATTTTTTACTAGAAAAAGAATATATAAAATATACAGGCAATTGGAACAATCTACTATTTTCTCACAATTTTCTAATAACATGAGAGTAAATTCTCATTGAAGTTTGTCAAAATATTAGCACCTATTGCAATAAGGAAACAATCTCATGAGATCTTTCTAACTCGTATGTCTTATGTGGCTAGTAACCATAACATTATAGGTTTGGGGACCTCTTAAAATATTTTCAGTGAGGCCACATATTGCAAGACACCAATTTTAAATTTATAAAGTTCTTATATTTTGGTCTCATGGAGTTTCTGTTCTCACCTAATTCTTATATGACCATACAAGTTAGGTATTGATGTCTCTATTTCACTGACAAGTTAAACTATTATTTGTGCCTCAGTCTACACCAAAATCTATGCTCTTTCAGGAATAACATATTACTTTAACTAATGTGGATTAGATTTTAAGGCTTACTTAAAAATCCCTTGACCTTATGTAAAGATTAGAATTTGAATCCTAACTCTTCTAATTATTAACTCTGTAGTTTTAGGCCAGTTCTACGAACCATACTTTTTTTTTTATTGTAGTAAGAACATTTAACATCAGATTTACCTTCTTAACAAATTTTCTGTACAGTACAGTATTGTTAACTATAAATATGGTATTGTACCACAGATTTCTAGAGCTTATTCATCTTGCATAACTGAAACTTTATATCCATTGAATAGCAACTCCCCATTTTTTCCTCTCCCCAGCGGCTACCAACCACAATTCTACTCTATGCCTCTGTGAGTTTGACCATTTTAGATTTCACATTTAAGTGGAATGATGAAGTATTTGTCCTTCTGTGACTGGTTTATTTTGCTAAGCATAATGTCATAAAGATTAATCCATGTCACATATTACAGGATTTACTTCTTTTTAAAGGCTGAATAATATTCAACTGTATGAGTGTGTGTCTGTGTATCACATTTTCTGACAAAAGTATTAATCTGTTGATGGACATTTAAGTTGTTTCTACATCTTGGCTATTACAAATAATGTTGCAATGAACATGAATGTGCAAATGCCTTTGAGACCCTGATTTCATTTCCTTTAGATAAATACTCAAAAGTGGGATTGCTAAATTATATGGTGGTTCCTAATTTTAGTTTTTTAAGGAACCTTCGTACTATTTTTCATAATGACTGCATAAATTTTCATTCTCACAACAGTATACAAAGGTTCCAATTTCTCCTCATTCTCATGACCACTTCAGTTTTATCTGCAGGAATAATAGTTAACTCCAGCACTTCACAGTTTAAGCACTTCACAGTTATTGATTAATTTAGTCTTTATAACAACTCTATGAGGCAGATAAGTACCCCCATTTTAGACAGGGGGAGAATGAGATTTAGAGAGTTTAAATAACTTGCCTGAAGTCACAAACTCTACAGTAATAGATCATGGACTCTAACATCTAAGACTGTGTGCTTTGCTGCTCTCTGTAAAGACAGAGATAAAAAAACACCCGCTGCAGCAGCTGCTTGTCAGCATAAATGATAATGTGTATATAGGTACTTTGTAAACTGAAAAAGACTAAAGAAATTTTAGTTATTATAGATAAGAATGCTTTTCTTTTACCATAGAGGAAATGTCAGGGTAGGCAGTTTCCTTATAATAAGTTCTCATGGAATTTAAATGCTATTATCGCAACCTAATCCTACTGATATATTTTTTAAAACATTCTTTGAAATAAGATACGCATTTTGCTTCATTTAACAAATGAAGCTAAATGTAAAAGTTGTCTGTTACTAGTTTAGCAATTTATGTTTTATAATTACTTCTTTATTGCTTTGATTGTTTTAATTAAGGATCATTTGTTGAAATCAATCAATGTTTTCTTTTATTGATACCCGGTATTTGGATGAGAAGAATTCTTATATACCTTAACATTAAATTATTTGCCATAGTGTGTTACGTGTTGCAAAGAACGTTCATTACTTTTTGATGCCTACCCATTTCCTTAATGAAATAAATTTAGGTATTCTTTATAAATTGTCTTATTGGGCTTCAGAATTTCAAACTTTTTTCAATAGGAAACAAATTCAGAATCACAAGATTCTGACTGTAGTTATCTATATTTGGTCTCTGACAACCAAAATTAATGTTTTTTTTATTATTATAATGTCACTGTATTTCATGAGGACTGTAAACCAAAAGTAATATTATAAGACCCCCCAACCACTTGAATGGACCCCTTCTCTTGGCCAGGGCACTCCAAATTTAACCTGAAAAATTGGTTCTGGCCATGATTGGGGTTGGGGGATGGACGTGCCTAATTATACTCTCCTCTATTTTTGAATTACTGATAGAACAGACTCTTTAAATCTGATAAGAAACATTTACAATCTGTTCTCTCTGAAGCCTGCTACCTGGATGCTTCATCTGCATATTAAAACTTTGGTCTCCACAACCCCTTATTGTAACCTAGACATTCCTTTCTATTAATAATAACTGTTTCAACCAATTGCTGATCAGAAAATTTTTAAATCAACCTATAGCCTCGAACACCCCCCTTTCCTTTGAGTTGTCCCACCTTTTTGGACTGAACCAATGTATGTCTTTCATGTATGTGACTGATGTTTTTTCTGTCCCTAAAATGTATAAAACTAGACGGCTGTTCCCTGAGCATACTGGGCACGTGTTCTCAGGATCTCCTTTGGGCTGTGTCATGGGCCATTGCTCATTCATATTTCGTTCAGAAGAAATCTCTTCAAATATTTTACAGAGTTAGACTCTTTTCATTGAAAAGACTTTCATAGTCTAACATCCTTTTTCTTTTTTCATCATTATCTTCATCTTCTTTCTCTTGTCTTCCTCTAGTCCTTCTCCGTGTCTTTTTCTTCAGAACCTTTTGATATCTGTATTATAAAAGCTTCTCTCTAATTTCTGGCCAAGTATAAAAATAAAAATAAATTATTTTCACTTTTTTTTTCTTTTTTTTTAAATTTCCAATGTCTAGTAAGCCACTAGGTCAGATTCCTCTTTTGAGTTGTGGGGTGGATTGTGGAATGAAATACCCTTACCATCCAATAGTGACTTAATTGTCAGTTTCCTTCCACTTTTGCTTTGTCATGAAAGGACCATTTCAAATCGTAGTACTTTAGAAACGAATGGTGCTTCCATTCTGTGAATGTATTTCATATTAACGTGTTTGTAGCTGGCAAAATAAAGAGCATTTCATATACTTTAGATCAACCACCAAGATGGTTCTAGTCATTATAATTTTGCTACAATGAACAGAACTAAAATTACCCAGATAGAGAAAACTTTTTTCCTAGTAATAAAGTCACCGTTATATTAGTATGAACAAAATGACAGTCTTAAAGTATAATAACATGCTCAACTTATTCACAGAGTTTCTTTGGAAATGTGAACCAATTTTCAGGACATGTGAGTATACTTTAAGTAAACCATACACATGATTTGGTCTGTTTCTGAAATGTTATCATGGAAGTTGAAATATTGTCTAAAGATAATTTGAAATTTTAGACACCAGCAATAGCAATTGAAAAAGATTGTTGAATAGCCTAGAATGCAGCTCTAGATGTGAGGATCTATATCCATTTATGTAGAGGGGCAAGACTCAATGACTTTGACTAGGGATTGGGTCTTTCTAGTAACATAGCTAATGCCACACTGTTCCTTTCTCCGCGAGATCCCCTATCAAATTTATGCTACCCTTTAGATATGGGCCTAGAATGGGGAAGCTGAGAATTATTCCTTACCCTTGAGAATGGAGATAACAATGGTTTTATTATTTCCATTCTTAATAGTAACTAGAGTGGCAATTTTATATGTTTTGGGGGACAGGGGCCACTTCTGGTCTCTTAAGAGTCCACACTATGGTATTTACTGGAAAAGTAGTTACCTAGTAACTAGAAGCTACTGATGGTAGAATTAATGAATAATTTTAAGAATTTTGTTGCAGTATGAAAGTAAGGCTCACAAAAAATATATTTTATAAGAATATATTATTATTTTAACCAATATAGAGTGTATGAAATAACACTTGTTATAAATCTGAAAACTGTAGTCATTGTTACTTTGACCATCAGAATATTTTTCTCTGCCTCTTTATCCTGGGAAAAAATAAAAATATCTGTCTCTGAGACTTTAGAATAATAAATAATATTAATTTGTATTCTAATTCAGTATGAAGTATTTTTATCAAATGAGATAAATTTTGTAAAGTTATATAAAAGAAAATGCCATAATTCTCATTGCTTTCTCTGGGACTAATCTGTAAAGTCATTGGAACAAAAACTAGCCACCAGATAATAATATCAGTATTCTAGACTATAATTATTTAACTTTAAAATACAACATACTGGGTACACAGCACAATACCAGTGCTATGGAAGATAACAAATAAAGGAAAGGAAAAAAAATTATTCTTTACCTGAAAGAACTTAAAATCTAGGAGGAAATATAAGATAGTTCTAAAGTAGAACACTGAATTTGCAATAATTTGTTCCATATCGTATGTAGATATAGACAATTCAAAATAAGATAATAAACATATAAAATCAGGGTGATCTCTGAGAAGTCAGAGATTTTAAAATCTGTTTAGTTTAGACTGTTGTTTCTCTGATAGAAACAAACATACACCTTCATTGAAGTATGCTGCTATAAGGACACATGCACATGTATGTTTATTGCAGCACTATTCACAATAGCAAAGACTTGGAATCAACCCAAATGTCCATCAGTGACAGATTGGATTAAGAAAATGTGGCACATATACACCATGGAATACTATGCAGCCATAAAAAAGGATTAGTTTGTGTCCTTTGTAGGGACATGGATGCAGCTGGAAACCATCATTCTCAGCAAACTATCACAAGAACAGAAAACCAAACACCGCATGTTCTCACTCATAGGCGGGAACTGAACAATGGGATCACTTGGACTCGGGAAGGGGAACATCACACACCGGGGCCTATCATGGGGAGGGGGGACGGGGAGGGATTGCATTGGGAGTTATACCTGATGTAAATGACGAGTTGATGGGTGCAGCACACCAACATGGCACAAGTATACATATGTAGCAAACCTGCACGTTGTGCACATGTACCCTACAACTTGAAGTTTAATAATAATAAATAAATTAAAAAAAAAAAAAAAAAAAAAGAAATGGAAAAAGCATACCAGTCTTAAGTCCTAACTAAAAGAACCTTAAGGAGCAATACTAAGATCAGACAAAACTGACTTTAAGAAAAATGGCAATTTTAGGTTATCAAAAACATTATTGCATAGTGTTAAAAAGTTTAATTGAAATAGCAAAATGAAAGTAGTGTAAATGTGTGTGCATCTTAAGCAATGACATTAAAAAGATATGAATACAAAAAAAAAAAAAAAAAAAAAAAAAAAAGAAAAAGAAATTGCCTACAAACCCTTATTCAGAGATAACCACTGTTTGAGTCTATGAATTCAGTGAATACTTCTTTTACCTATAGTCATTTTCTACCTTGAGCAGTGTTTTCAACCGCCTTCACCTGGCTAGTTCTTCCTCATTCTTCACAGTTTATTTTAAATGGCACTTGCCCTCAAAAAAGTTTTCAAACCTCCTGAGTTAATTTAGGCCCTCCTGCTAATATGCTCCCATGTAGTCTCTGGGCTTCCTCTACATTCATGAAATATTTATGATCCTGTATGCTGTGGCAGATGCTGTGGATGCAAGGGACAGACATGAGAAATAGGATCTCTACCATCATGGAGCTGGCTGTTATAATAGAGACAGATCATTAAGAAAAAGGGAATGTGTTACTATAATTTGTTGTAATTACTTGTTAAATGTACCTTCCCCATTAGACCAGCAACTCTATAGAGTAAGGACTATGCCTTTTTTGTTTAGAGAAGTTAGATGGTAAATAAGTGTGTGTGTGTGTGTGTGTGTGTGTGTGAGTGTTTTAAATGAATGAGCACTGAAAGAATAAACGCATAAGTTAACATTTTTGTGAACTTTTCATATTAATTCATATACCTATATATGTTTACATGTGCTCAAAATTTGAATTTTTTAAATAAATGCATACTGTACTTTTTCCAGCATTATATTTTTAACATATTCCTGTGTAAGTAACTGTTTTAATGATTGCATAATATTTCATTATAGAAATATACCATGCTGACTCGCCACCACTGAGATTCTTTTTAAAAAATAATTTTTATTTTTAATTATGTGGATAAATAATAGTTGCACATATTTATGGGGTACAAGTGATATTTTGATACAAAAATATAGTGTGTCATGGTCAAATCAGGGTAATTGGGGTATCCATCACCTCAAGCATTTATTTTTTTGTGTTAGGAGCATTCTAATTTCACTCTTTTTGTTACCTTGAAATATGCAATAAATTATTGTTGAATATAGTCGCCTATTGTACCATACATTCATTTAGGTGGTTTCCATTAGTTTGCTGTTCTGAATTATGTTCTGATGGATATATTTATGCGTTAAGCTCTGTGTCTTTTATTATATTCGCTCCAAAAAATAAATAGAATCATTGGACAGAGGTTATTATCTTCTTTAAGGCTTTTGTATAGATCGCCAAGTTGTTTTCCAGAAAGGTAAGTTATACTTCATTAAGATGTTATTTAGATAATTTGACTAGGTTTTGAAACTGGCAATGTAGATGATCTAATGGAAAGGAGCCTGGCAGGAGCAAGAGAACCTAAGTGAGAAGTAGAGATGATTAAGGAGATCAGAAGTACATGTGTATGTTGTGGAATCAAGGGATTGCAAATCCTGGGGAAGGGGAACCTCAGATGAAATAATTTTAGTTTATAAAAATAGGTAGTTGGAAATTATTATAGGTTTCTGAGGAAAAGAGGGGTAAACCTGTCTCTAGAGTCAAACATAACTTGACTCAAAGTAGTAACATGGTGACCTTAAGCACTTGAGTTCACTGTTAATTTTTAACCATGTTCCATTCACCTTTCAAAAGGCCTTGGAAATCCATATACCTTTCTGGTTCTTCATCCCATCCCTATGACTGTGGGAGATTTGAGAGAGACTGTCTCAAGTCTTCTCTACTCAGATGATTCTCTGAGCCATTCCAATCCCACTGCCTGGGCAGTACCATAGCATAGTGGACACAGCACTACTTTAAGGAGAGTTTGAAATGTTTGTAGTGTGTGCCAGGGAAAATGAGTAATAAGCCTCACTGTTCAGAGATTGTCTTAATTTTATCTGGTAGGTTATTTGATAAAACAGGTAGGGAAATGCAAGTCACTATAATTTAGGGGAAATGGAAAAGTATATCAGTTTAATATTTCTAAAATATGATCTCTGTTAAATTATTTTTGGATGTGGCAGTTATCATGGCACTAAACTCAAGATCAGATGAAAGTGGAGAAAGCCTGGAGCAGGCCATACGCCATGTCCCTATCTCCAGCTAACCATTTAATTAGTGTATGATATGCTTCTCATAGGAAAGTTCTAGAAAATATAGCCTAAATTGTAACTTCCATAGAATAAAAAAAAAATTCAAAACAATTTTTGCTGATAGTTGGCCTGGAAGTAATATAATATTTGTGTAAAAAAATGACATTTTTTTCAATTAGCTGGGCATGGTGGCAGGTGCCTGTAGTCCCAGCTACTTGGGAGGCTGAGACAGGAGAATGGTGTGAACCTGGGAGGCGGAGCTTGCAGTGAACCGAGATGGTGCCCCTGCACTCCAGCCTGGGCAATGGAGCGAGACTCTCTCAAAAAAAAATAAAAAAGAAAAAAAAAGAAAAAGAAAGAGAATACATTTTTTCTCTAAACACAAATTTCTAACAGCCTTATATTAATCATCATAGACTTTCTTTCAGAGTCCAGAAATCCTTCAGAAACAGAAGAGAAAATGGATTTTTTTCCCTCTGTAGAATGTAGATGAATCTTTGGTATAAATCATGTGAATTTATATTGAATTACCAGACAGTTTATTAATTCTAAGAGTGTTTAGCTCAAAGCATTTTTATGTGCACTCTAATTTGTCTTGAACCTGTGGTGTAGCATTTTACTGTTTCTTTTCTATTGCCAGAGCTGAAACCTTCAGATATTTGTTCTTTTGTATTAACTTTGCACAGTTTCATTATATTTACCTTTAATATTTCAAGACTTTCTCCACTATAGAAAGGCTATGTAATATGTCATAATATCTGACTCAATGTAACTTGTACATCTAGGCTGAAGAATAATTCTAATCACCCCCATTTCTCCTTTGTCTTCTATAACACTTTTTTCTTGTGGTTCTTCTCTTAACTGCTCTATTGGATACTCCTCCTTATCCTTTCAGTCCCTTCATGTTGATATTCACCCCAATTCTATCTCATGGATTTAACTATTTTTTACCTAGGTCATTTTTTTGTGCTAAAGATCCCGTGTAAAACTACTTATGGTATAAAAATCTTGGTCTGAATCCACCAAAAGTGTGTCATATGGCAACATGTACAAATGTGAAACTTTTTGTATTTGCCCGTAAATTGTATTGTGGCAGTACCATCTACCCTTATGAAGGGAGAACACAGCATTTTATGTGATCTGCTATTTTCATTGCTACTACCCTAATTTAGGACCCATTTTCTCTTTACTGAGGTCACAAGTAAATTTAGAAAAGACGTTATCAAATATAGAAGTTTGATTCACTAAGATAGAGCAATTAAAACTGAACATTCTATAAAGATGTTAGAGATGACATATTACACATCTTAGTGAACAATAGTGAGCGTTGTAAAATCATTCCATGGCAATCACGTGATCATTAGAAACTTCTTAGGCTTTCTGTTTTCCTCAGTTTCATTGCTATACATCTATTTTACATTTTTTGTGGATTATATTCATACCAAGAGGGCTTTTTCATAAGGTCCTGTGTCAAATTTCAATGTTATGACCCGTGATTACTAACTTCTACTCTTCCACCACCTCAGTGTCAGGGTAATCCTAGTGAAATGATGTTAAGGTATGTTGGAAGCATACTTCATGTATGTGGCAGGAACCTTTCTTCTTATTAGACAAAAAGTAGTAAGATCTAATGTTGATGAAAAAGCTTCTTTACCCTGCTCTGCCATTTGCTTTATCTTCCTTTTGTTTTCCTGTTCCTAGCTCCCACTTTGTCTAATTATTACCAATAATAGAGTACAATCAATCAAAATCTTCTTAGTAGCAAATACATACATATATATACACATAACATGTATGTGTGTGTGTGTGTGTGTATATATATATATATATGGCCCCACCCAAATCTCATCTTATAATTCTTACATGTTGTGGAAGGTACCGATGGGAGGTAATTGAATCATAGGGGCAGGTTTTTCCTGAGCAATTCTCATGATAGTTAATAAGTCTCAGGAGATCTGATGATTTTATAAAGGGGAGTTCCCCTGCACACACTCTTTGCCTGCAACCATGTAAGACATGACTTTGCTCCTCATTCACCTTCTGCCATGATTTTGAGGCCTCCCCAGCCACGTGAAACTGTGAGTCAATTAAACCTCTTTCTTTTATAAATTACCCAGCCTCAAGTATGTCTTTATTAGCAGCATGGGAGCAGACTAATACAGTAAATTGGTACCAGTAGAGTGGGATGCTGCTGTAAAGATACTCAAAAATGTGGAAGTAACTTTGGAACTAGGTAACAGACAGAGGTTGGAACAGTTTGGAGGGCTCAGAAGAAGACAGTAAAATGTGGGAAAGTTTGGAACATATTAGAGACTTGTTGAATGGCTCTGATCAAAATGCTGATAATGATATTGACAATAAGGTCCAGGCTGAGGTGGTCTCAGATGGAGATGAACTTTTTGGGAACTGGAGTAAAGGTCACTCTTTCTATGCAAAGAGACTGGTGGCATTTTGCCCCTGCCCTAGAGATCTGTGGAGCTTTGAACTTGAGAGAGATGATTTAGGGTATCTGGTGAAAGAAATTTCTAAGCAGCAAACTGTTCAAGAGGTGACTTGGGTGCTGATAAAAGCTTTCAGTTTTATATATTCACAAAGACATGGTTTGGAATTGGAACTTATGTTTAAAAGGGAAGCAGACCGTAAAAGTTCAGAAAATTTGTAGCCTGATGATTCAACAGAAGGGAAAAATTCATTTTCTGAGGAGAAATTGAGGCCAGCTGCAGAAATTTGGGTAAATAATGAGGAGTCAAATGTTAATCATCAAGACAATGGGTAAAATGTCTCCGGGGCATGTCAGAGACCTTTGTGGCAGCCCCTCTCATCCAGGCCCAGAGACTTAGGAGGAAAAAATGATTTCATGGGCTGGGCCCAGGGCCTTCCTGCTCTGTACAGCCTAGGGACTTGGTGCCCTGCATTTCAGCTCCTCCAGCCATGGCTAAAAGGAGCCAAGGAACAGCCTGGGCTTCAGAGGATGGCTTCAGAGGATGCAAGCCCCAAGCCTTGGCAGCTTCCACATGGTGTTGGTCCTGTCAGTGTACAGAAGACAAGAATTAAGGTTTGGGAACTTTCACATAGATTTTGGAGGATGTATGGAAACTCCTGGATGTCCAGGCAGAAGTTTGCTGCAGGGACAAGGCTCTTATAGAGAACCTCTGCTAGGGCAGTGAGGAGGGGAAATGTAGAGTTGGAGCTCCCACACAGAGTCCCCACTGGGACACTGCCTAATGAAACTGTGAGAAGAGGGCCACCGTTCTCCAGACCCCAGAATGGTAGAGCCACTGACAGCTTGCACTGTGTGTCTGGAAAAGCCACAGACACTCAATGCCAGTCTGTGAAAGCAGCCAGGAGTGGGGGCTGTACCCTGCAAAACCACAGGCGTGGAGCTGCCCAAGGCCATGGGAGCCTACCTCTTACATCAGCGTACCCTGGATGTGAGACATGGAGTCAAAGGACATCATTTTGGAGCTTTAAGATTTTACTGCCCTGCTGGATTTTGGACTTTCCTGGGGCCTGTAGTCTCTTCATTTTGGCCAATTTCTCCCATTTGGAATGGGTGTATTTACCCAATGCTTGTACTTCCATTGTATCTAGGAAGTAACTAACTTACTTTTGATTTTACAGGATCATAGGCAGAAAGGACTTGCCTTTTCTCAGATGAGACTTTGGACTGTGGACTTTTGAGTTAATGCTGGAATGAGTTAGGATATTGAGGGACTGTTGGAAAGACATGATTGTGTTTTGAAATGTGAGAACATGAGATTTGAGAGGGGCCAGGGGTGATGATATAGTTTGGATGATGTAGTTTGGCTGCATCCCCACCCAAATCTCATCTTGAATTGTAGCTCCCATAATCCCTATGCATCATGGGAGGGACCCAGTGGAAGGTAATTGAATCATGGGGGCAGGTTTTTCCATGCCGTTCTCATGATAGTGAATAAGTCTCACAAGATCTGTTGGTTTTATAAAGGGCAGTTCACCTGCTCATGCTGTTTTGCCTGCTGCCACATGAGATGTGACTTTGCTCCTCATTCACCTTTTACTGTGACTGTGAGACCTCCACAGCCATGTGGAACTGTGAGTCAATTAAACCTCCTTCCTTTATAAATGGGTATATCTTAATTAGCAGCATAAGAACATATATATAGCAGCATAAGAATATATATATAGCTCGAAACAGGGTCTTGCTGTGTCACCCAGGCTGGAGTACAGTGGTGCAATCACAGCTCACTGCAGCCTCAATCTCCTGGGCTCAAGCAGTCCTCTAACTCAGCCTCCCAGTAGTTGGGACTACAGGCATGCAGTATCACACTCACTAATTTTTGTATTTTTCATCGAGACGGAGTTTCACCATGTTGACCAGGCTCATCTTAAACTCCTGGGCTCAAGCAATCTTCCCTCCTCGGCTTCACAAAGTCCTGGAATTACAGATGTGAGCCATGGCGACTGGCCTATAGTATGTTTTAATGTAGAAGAATTTCACATAAAAGCAATGTGAAGTTGGAAATGCATTATTGTATTTCACTGGGCTTTGTTTTTCTAAATCAATTTTCATATGCTTTTGACCATGAGGATAAAATTGAGGTGCTGGCACATTTTTCTGAATGAATTGTTAAATGCCTAATTCACCTTTCTATTCTTTCTGTGTTTATCTCCTTCTCTGCCTGCCTTTTTACATTGTCATATCTGGCAGCTACACAATTTCTAAAATGAACCCTGTTGTGAAAAAGGAAAAAGGGGCTTTAGATTCTCTGTTTAAGAACAGAATGACACACTTCATTTTTTTTCAGAAAAATGGGTCTGAAGAGGTCAACTCTAACATTGACAGGTAAATTTTGAATAGGCAAACTAATTTAAGGGAGCAGGTGTGTGCCAGTATTGCTGTGAAGAAATGGCATTAATAACATATATGCAAATCTGTGTACCTGTGTTTTGTTTCCTCGATTAAAGTCCTTTGGATCCCACACTGTTTCTGTGGCTTATCCTACCACATGGAATATAGTATTGTAGAATATAGAAGTTTCGTAAATATTTGTTGATCTGTGCTCTAACTTGCTTAGGAATATTATAAATGCGCATATCCTGAAAAATAATTTGGTATTAATTGAAAAAAAAAGAAGCACCCTGAATTTATCTTTGCTTATATATGATTTTCATATTTTATGACTTACTTCACAGCCATTCGATCTAAAAAGTCATTTATTAATGGAGTAATTCCAGTGGAAAAAGAACTGATCATAAAATAGTGTTAGTCATTTGTTGGAAATATAAAGAAATAGGTATAATGTGGTTCAAATCAGTACCATTCATTAACTTATAGCCACTGCATTATGCACAGTACCTAGCACACTGAGAATCTTAAATGTTTATAATTAATTATAGTAATTCTTTCTTCCCCATTCTATCCTGAAGACCTACTTTAAGAAATGACAGTTGATATACTTCCATTTATATTTATGTTTCTTTAGGTTTTTCATTACTCAGCTCACATACTAATAATCAGTTGTGTTGTTACTCTCTTGGAATGGGAAAAAAAAAACAACATGTGCTTTTAGTTGAAGTAATTAATTTTGGTGATCCCAAAGCAATAGAGTATGTGCAACAAAAAATTGATGACATAGTCTTCCAGGGTAGACCGTATGTGTTGTATCCTTCACCATCTTTAGATCTTAAAGCATTTGGTTTGTGACAAAACACACTTTTAGATAGTGGTACAATGAGCATTTCTCATATCTAAATTTAGAGATGTTCCTACAAAGCTTAATGTAAATCAAATAATATTCTAAGTACACCAGAGAGGGGCAGCTATTTCAGAAAAATAGAGGGTAAAATATTTTGTAAAATATAGCCATCAACACTTTTCTGAAAAGAAATATCGAATTTTAATATTTATTTTGGTGTCTGACACTTTTGATTTCTTTTTTTAATTGACATGTAATTTACATACAATGAGAATCATGAATTGTAGTTATACGATTTGATGAGGTTTGATAACTGTCAAAGATTTGCCTTAAGATTTAGAGCACTCTTGTTATCTTGGAAACATTCCCTTATTTACCATTGCAATCAATCCCCTCCTTATCTTGACCTTAAGCAATCTTTGATCTGTTTGCTTTCACAGATCACATAGTATTGCATTATCTGCATTTACATACTAATAGACTCAGACACTATGCATTCTTTTGTGTCTTGAATTCATTCACTTAGCATAATGTTTTCAGATTCATTCACATATTGGTTGTCCCTTTTATTGCTGAGTAGCATTATTTTTTATGGATATTGCACAGTTTGTTTTTAGATTGATCAGTTGATGAACATTTGGATTGTTTTTTGGCTACTATGAAAAAAGTTGCTTTGAACATTCAAGTACAAGTCTTTGTGTGGACAAATGTTTTCATCTCTCTCGTTTTTTTTTGGAATAATACCTAGATGTGGGATTACATAGTCTTATGGTAAGTGTATGTTTAAAAGAAACTGCTGAATTGTTTTCCAAAATGGCTAAGCCATTTTGCATTCCCACCAGGAATGTCTGAGAGTTCTGGTTGATTCCATAACTTCCATCACTTGGTATTGTTCATATTCTTATTATTGGCCATTCTAAAGAGTATGTTCTGGTATGTCATTGGCATTTCCCTAATGATCAATGATGTTAAGCATCTTTTTTGTGCTTATTATTTGCCATTCATATATATTCTTTTATAAAGTATCTTTAAATCCTTTGATGACTAAAAAACACCAGTTAGTTTGTCTTATTATTGAATTGTAAGAATTCTTTATGTGTTTTAGATACAAGTGTTTTATCAGATGTGTTTTTGCAAATATTTAATTCAAGTTTATGGCTTGACATTTCATTTTCTTAACACTGTGCTTTGAAGAAATAGTCTTTTATTTTGGTGATTTTCAAATTATCAGTCTTTTATTTTATGATTTGTGCTTTAAGTAGTCAGAGACATCTGTACCCAAGCCAAAGTTACAAAGATTTTACCCTATATTTTTCTTTAGAAATTTTAGTTTAGTGCCTACATTTAAGTATGTTATACATTTTAAGTTACTTTTTATATGTGGTTTAAGGTTTGAGGTTCATTTCCTTTGCATTTGGATATCCAAATATTTCTGTGCCATTTGTTGAAAATTTCATTATTTTGCTATTTAATTACCTTGGTGTCATTGTAGAAAATCAGATGATCATATCTGGTGAGTTTATTTCTGGACACTCTATTTTATTCCATTGATCTCTGTGCCTATTTTTATGTCAAAACCCATGCAGTTTTGATCACTCTACCATTCTATTAAGTCTTAAAATCAAATAGTATTAATCTCCCAGTATTGTTCTTTGTCAAATTGTTCTGGTTATTCTAGGTTCTTTGCATTTCCGTATTTATCTTAGAATCAGCCCATCAATTTCTATAATATATCTCCTGGGATATTGACTGTGATTGCACTGAATCTATAGGTCAATTTGGAAAGAATTGGCATCTTATGAATAATGCATTTTCTATCCATGAACATCATACAGAGCTACCTTAATTTAGGCCTTGTTGTTTATTTAAATTGGCACATAATGATAATACGTATTTGTGAGGTAAATGTGGCATATTGATACATGCAGACACTAGGTAATTATCAAATCTGGTTAACTGGGATATTCATCACCTCAAACATTGATCATTTCTGTGTATTGGGAACATTTTAAATCTTCTATTTTGAAATATACAGTAAATTATTGTTACCTATAGTGATCCTACTGTGCTATTGAACAATGGAACTTATTCCTTAAGTCTAACCATTTTTTTTTTACCCATTAACCAATTTCTCTTCACCATCTCCCACTTCGCTACCCTTCGTAACATCTGGTAGCCACCATTCTACCTCCATGAGATAATTTTTATTAGCTCTGACATATGAGTAAATACATACAATATTTGTTTTTCCGTGCCTGGCTTATTTCACATGACATAATGTCCCCTGGTTTCAAATTTATTTGAGCAATGTTCTGTCATTATATTTATCCCTGATATGTCATATTTTTGAACCTACTATAAATGACTTTATTAATTTTAATTTTAATTTTTTTTCCTTTTTCAACTTTTAGGTTTAGGGGTACATGTGCAGGTTTATTACATGGGTAAATTGTGTGTTGCTGGTGTTTGGTGTAAAAATGATTTTGTCACCTAGGAAGTGAGCTTAGTACCTAGTAGGTAATTTTTCAACCCTCACAGTCCTCCAACCCTCTACCATCAAGTAGGCCCCAGTGTCTGTTCCCTGCTTTGTGTCCATGTGTACTCAATGTTTAGCTTTCACTTATAAGTGACAATATGTGGCATTTTGTTTTCTGTTCCTATGTTAATTTGCTTAGCATAATGGTTTCTAGCTGCATCCATGTTGATGTAAGGGACATGATTTCATTCCTTTTTATGGCTGCGTAGTATTCAATGGTGTATATACCACATTTTCTTTATCCAGTCCTCCAATGATGGGCATTTAGGTTGATTTCATGTCCTTGCTATTGTGAATAGTGCTGCAATGAACATATGAGTGTACATGTTTTTTTGGTAGAATGATTTATTTTCCTTTCAGTATATACCCAATAATGGTGTTGCTGGATTGAATGGTAGTTCTGATTTAAATTCTTTGAGAAATCTCTGGACTGCTTTCCACTATGGGTGGACTAATTTACATGCCCACCAATAACGTATGAGCATTCGCTTTTCTCTGTAACTTTGCAAGCAGCTGTCTTTTTTTTTGCCTTTTTAATAATAGTCATTCTGACTGATAGGAGATTGTATTTCAGTGTGGTTTTGATTTGCATTTCTCTGATGATTAGTGTTGCTAATTATTCTTTCATGTGATTGTTGGCTACATGTATGTCTCCTTTTTGAAAGTGTCTGTTCATGTCCTTTGCCCACTTTTTTAATGGGGTTATTTGTTTTTGTTGTTGATTTTGTTAGGTTTCTTATAGATTATAGATATTAGGCCTTTAATGGATGCATAGTTTGCAAATATTTTCTACCATTCTGTAGATTGTCCATGTATTCTGTTGAATAGTGTCTTTTGCTGTGTAGAAGCTCTTTAGTTTAATTAGTTCCCACTTATCTTTGATTGTTTTTGTTTCCATTGCTTTTGGAGACGTCATCATGAAATCTTTGCCCAGACCTATGTCCAGAATGATATGTCCCAGGTTTTCTTCTAAAGTTTTAATCATTTTAGGTCTTATATTTAAGTGTTTAATCCATCTTGAGTTGACTTTTGTATATGGTGAAAGGAAGGGATCAGTTTCAATCTTCTGCATATGGGTAGTCAGCTTTTCCAGAACAATTTATAGAATAGGGTGTCCTTTCCCCATTGCTTATTGTCAACTTTTTTGAAGATCAGATGGTTTGAGGTGCGTAATTTTATTCCTGGGTTTTCTAATCTGTTCCGTTTGTTTGTGTGTATGTTTTTGAACCAGCACTATGCTGTTTTGGTTACTGTAGACTTGTAGTATTGTTTAAAGTCAGGTAATGTGATATCACTGGCATTGTTGTTTTTGTGTAGGATTGATTTGGCTATTTGGCTTCATTTTTGGTTCCAGATAAATTTTAGAATCATTCTTTCTAATTTTGTGAAAAATGTTGTTGGTAGTTTCATAGGAATATCATTGAGTCTGTAAATTGCTATGGGCAGTATGGCCATTTTAATGATATTGATTCTTCCTATCCATGAGGAAGGAATGTTTTTCCATATGTTTATGTTGTCTCTCATTTCTTTCAGCAGTGTTTGTAATTCTAATTGTAGTGATCTTTCGCCTCCCTGGTTACCTGTATTCCTAGGTATTTTATTCTTTTTGTGGCTATCGTGATTGGGATTGCATTCTTGTTTTGTCTCTCAGCTTGGACATTATTGGTATATAGAAATGATATTGATTTTTGTAATAAATTTTGTATTCTGAAACTTTGCTGAAGTTGTTTATCTATTCTAGGAGCCTTTGGGCAGAGACTATGGGGTTTTCTAGGTGTAGAATCATATAATCTGCAAAGAGAAATAGTTTGACTTCCTCTCTTTTTATTTGGATGTCTTTTATTCTTTCTCTTGCCTGATTGCTCTGGCCAGGACCTTTACTGCTGTTATAAATAGGAGTGGTTAGTAGGTATCTAGTCATTTCTCCTGCGCAATGCTTCCAGCTTTTGCCCATTTGACATGATGTTGGCTATGGGTTTGTCATAGATGGCTCTTGTTATTTTGAGGTATGTTCCTTTGACATCTAATTTGTCGAGGGTTTTTATCATGAAGGGATGTTGCATTTTATCAAAGACTTTTTCCATGTCTATTGACAGAATCATATGGCTTTATTTTTACTTCTGTTTGTGGTGAATCACATTTATTGATTTATGTATATTGAACTAATCTTGTATCTCAGGAATGAAGCCTACTTGATTGGGTGAATTAACTTTTTGATTACAGCTGGATTTGGTTTGCTAGGGGACTTTCACATCTATGTTCATCAGAGATATTGGCCTGTGGTTTTCTCTTGCGTCTCTGTCAGTTTCTGGGTTCAAAATGGTACCGGCCTCATAGGATGAGATAGGAAGGAGTCCCTCCTCCTCAATTTTTTTTTGGAATAATTTTAGTAGTAATGGTTTCCAGCTTTTTATATATGTGGTAGAATTCAGCTGTGGATCCATCTGGTCTAGGGCTTTTTCTGTTGGTAGGGTTTATTATCATTATTATTATTACAGATTCAGTTTTGGAACTCCTTATAGATGTGTTCGGTGTTTCAGTTTCTTCCTGGTTCAATCTTGGGAGGTTGTATGTTTCCAGGAATTTATCAATTTTTTTTCTAGTTTGTGTGCATAGAAATGTTTATAATTATCTCTGAGGGTTTTTTGTATTTATGTGGGGCTCATGGTAATATCCTTTTTGTCATTTCTGATTGTTTTTATTTGGATCTTCTCTCTCTTTTTTTAATTAATGTATCTAGCAGTCTATTGATCTTAGTTTTTCAACAAAACTTTTGGTCTTGTTCTTTTGTATGGATTTTTACATCTCAATTTTGTTTAGTTCAGCTGTCATTTTTTTTTTTTTTTTTTTTTTTTCTTCTGCTAGCATCGGGGTCGGTTTGCTTTTATTTTTTTAGTTTTTCTAGGTGCAATGTTTGGCTGTTAACTTGAGATGTTTTTAACTTCTTAGGTTGGTTTCTAGTGCTATAAACTTTCATCTTAGGTCAACAGTAGACACTAGGGTCTATTGGATGGAAGAGGTAGTGAGCGGAGCAAGAGTTGAAAAACTAACTGTTGGGTACTATGCTCAGTACCTGGATGGTGGGATAATTTATACTCCAAACTTCAGCATCACACAATATACCTAGGTAAGAAGCATGCATGTGTATCCACTAAATCTAAAATAAAAGTTGAAAAAATTGAAAAACCTGTCCTCTTAAAACTACTTTAGTTGTGTCTGAGAGATTCTGGCATGCTGTACCTTTTTTTTCATTATTTTCAAAGAATTTTTAAATTTCTGCCTTAATTTTATTTTTTACTCAAAAGTCATTCAGAAGCAGGTTGTTTAATTTTCATGTAATAGGATGATTTTGAGAGATCTTGTTATCGATTTCTGTTTTTACTGTGCTGTGGTCCAAGAGTATGATTGGTATGATTTTGGTTTCTTTGAATTTGTTGGGAATTGCTTTACAGCCAGCTGTGTGTTTGATCTTAGCGTATGTGCTGTGTAGATGAGAAGCAAGTATATTCTTTTGTTGTTGGGTGAAGTATTCTAGAGATGTCTGTTAAGTCCATTTGGTCAGGTGTTGAGTTGAGGTCCTGAATATCTTGTGTTAGTTTTCTGTCTCAATGATCTAGTGGGGTATTGAAGTCTCCCACTATTATTGTGTGGTTATCTAAGTATCCTTGTAGGTCTGTAAGAATTTGTTTTATAAGTCTGGGTGCTCTAGTGTTGGATGTCTATATATCTAGGACAGTTAAGTATTCTTGTTGAGTGAACGCTTTATTATTATGTAATGCCATTCTTTGTCCTTTTTGATCATCGTTGGTTTAAAGTCTATTTTGTCTCAAATAAGAGTAGCAACCTCTGCCCTTTTCTGTTTTCTGTTTGCTTGATAGATGTTTCTCCATCCCTTTATTTTGAGCCTATGGGTGTCACTGCATGTGAGACAGGTCTCTTAACACATAGTTGGGTCTTGCTTATTTACCCAACTTGCCACTGCGTGTCTTTGAATTGGAGCTTTTAGCCTGTTTGCATTCAAGGTTTAGTATTGATATGTGTGTATTTGATCCTGTCATTGTGTCATTGTGTTGTTAGCTGGTTGTTATGTAGACTTGATTATATAGTTGCTTTATAGTTTCAGTGGGCTATGTACTTGAGTGTATTTTTGTGGTGGAAGGTACTTGATATGGTTTGACTGTCCCCACCCAAATCTCATCTTAAACTGTAGCTCCCATAATTCCTACATGTTGCAGGAGGGACCCAGTGGGAGATAACTGAATCATGGGTGTGGTTTTCCCCGTACTGTTCTCATGGTAGTGAATAAGTCACACAAGATCTGATGATTTGATAAGGGATTTCCCCTTTCACTTTGCTCTTATTTTCTGTTGCCTGCTGCCATATAAGACATCCCTTGTTCTTCCACCATAATTGTGAGGCCTCCCCAGCTGTGTGGGTCCATGAGTCAATTAAACCTCTTTCCTTTGTAAATTACCTGGTCTTGGGTATGTCTTTATTAGCAGTGTGAAAACAGACTAATACAATACTGCTTTTTCATGTCCATGTTTAGCATTCCCTTAAGGGCCTCTTGTAAAGCAGGTGTGGTGGTAAGAATCCCCTTGCCATTTGCTTGTCTGAAAAGGATCATATTTCTCCTTCGCTTATGAAGTTTAGTTTGTCTGGGTATGAAATTCTTGGTTGGAATTTCTTTTCTTTAAAGATGCTGACTATAGACCCCCAACCTCTCTGACTTGTAAGGTTTCTGCTAAAATAACCACTGTTAGCCGGAAGGAGTTCCCATTGCATGTGACATGCCCCTTCTCTCTAGTGCCTTTAAGACTTTGGAGAGTCTGTGCAATTGTTTACTGATATATATATTGAGCTTGTATGTTGCAAATCTGGTATTCTCACTTATTAGTTCTAGTAGCTTTTAAAATTCTGTCGTATTTCATATGTAGGTGATAATATTGTCTGTGAATAAAGATAATTGTATTGCTTTCTTTATGATGTGTACACCTCTTATCTATTTAGTTTGCCTCACTGTACTGACTAGAACCTCGAGCAGGATGGTGAATGGAATTTTGAAAATAGACATGCTTGCTTTTTCTCAGTCTTAGGAGGAAAACATTCAGCTCTTCATCATTGTCCTGTTAATTGTATTCCATAGATGCCCTTTGTCAGGTTGAGAAAGTTTCCCTTTTCCTCAGGTGCTGAGAGTTTTTCATCATGAACATTGTCAAATGCCTTTTCCGCATCTATCAAGATGATTATAGGGTTTCTTTCTTTTAATATGAAGAACTTCATTGTTGGATTTCAAATGTTAACTCAACCTTGCATTCCCAAGGATAAACCTCACTTGGTCATAATGCATTATCCTCCTTTTATATTTCTGAGCTTTATTTGCTAATATTTGTTTAGGATTTTTGTGTATATATTCATGAAAGATACTGGCCTGTTATTTTCCTTAGTCTGTCTGATTTTGGTATCTGTATAACAATGGCTTTTTAGCTTTGCTGAGATGATTCCATAGCAACCTGTTGTCTAGGACTAATTTATCCTCTCTACTGAATGTCTTACTATTGAATATTTTGTCCAATTCCCTGACAACTTTTGTAGTTTAAGTTTCCCAGAAAAAAGACTCTATGACTAAGACTTACATGTGGGTGATTTTTTGGGGAGTGCCCTTGGGAACAATACAAAAGGGAGTGAAAGGAATAAGGTGGAACAGAAGAAGTTGAACTGTGATGTAACACTAACAGAGATTTCATTGGATCCTTTATATACCTCTGAAACTGAGATGACCCTTCAGAGAAAACTCAACTGAGGCCATAGAATTGAATAAACCCACTGACAAATCACTGGATGTGTGGTGTCATGTTGGTCAAGGCAATTCCTGTAAACCTCTGTAGGCAACACTTCTAGCATTTGGGGGAAATTAGTGACTATCTTGAAGAGAAATCTGAAAGGCAAACTGGAATATCTCTTACAAGTAGCAAGTGAAAAAAATGATAAAATTGAGAAATTAAAAAAATTTTTATTTTTGAATAGCGAAGTCCTGATAAGGCAAAGTTTGGACCCAGTGAATAGGTGGAGGTATTGACCTCACTAAAGAACATGGACAGTTCATTTATTGCCAAGGAGTAAAATTAGAGTATATGCCTCCTCATACAAGTAGATTTTCCAATTTTCTGCTGGAAGAGTGGGATGTTTTCTTTTGATTTTATTTTTTCAGTGAAATAATGACTATTGATTGAGAGTGATGTGGGACATTGTATGCTGGAGAAGAAAGAAAGTCTGAAATAGTCATCTTAAAGAGTAGGAAACTTAATTTTCCCTCGACCATGTTAAGCTGCTCTGAATAGGCAGGGAATTAGATTTAGCCATGGTTAGGATTTTTCAGATGCATACAATAAAGAGAGTAAAGAAAGTGATCTTGCTGTGTGAGTATCACTATAAATACCAAATTATTCCTGGCAATAGAAAAAGGTAAAACATTCATTTTATGAAGTTAATATAATGCTGATCCCTAAATCCAATTAAGACAGTACCAAACTTTTAAAAAAAATTAATAATCTTATATGTCAATGTATGTCTAGATATTTTTATAAGAGAGTACAGCAATTTAATAAATGGATAATATCTATAACCTAGTAGAATCTACTTCAGGAATGGAAAGGTGGTTAAACAGCAGCAAATCAATCAAAGTAATTCACTGCATCAATAAATGAAGGAACAAAAAGGCTATATTGGTAAATAAATAGATGCTTAAAATCTGTTTGTGGCCTAAATACATTTTCTATTTCCATTATGTTTATCGGACTGAGACTCCACTAGGATGAGAATCTTAACAACTAACCTTGATATGGTTAGCACCATGATCTCTCCATCCAGTGCAGGCAGCCTGTTTGCTGTTTAAAGTTTTATTTGATCAATTTCCATATCCATAAAATGGAGATGATAATAATGAATAAAGATAATATTGCCTAAATTATGTTACTTAAATGATGTAACACATTCAAAACATACTGTAAGAGTGTAAACATGATACATATTATATGCATCTCATATTATATTTGTAATAATTGAAACAGAATTATTTGTATAAATTAAAGCCTTATACAAATCTGTAGTTGCTATTATTATCACAGATGTGGGAATTATTATAATTTACAAAAATAATTACTTATCTCTATAGTTATCTTGGATTTTTAGGCTTACTACCTGAATTTTACCTGTTTAATGTTGCCTCAAAATTACATTACAGCATGAAATTTTACATATATCTCACTAGCCTAAAATAATTTCTCTGTTGAATAAGCCCACAAGTACCTAAAATGCAGGACTTAAAACTTTATACACTCTGTTTAAAACTGAATTGATAGCCATTCTAGACTGTAACTGTTGAATTTTAACTTAATTATACATTAGATACTTTTGATTTGAAATATACAATTGCATGGCTTATATTTGAATTACTAAGTTCCTTTGGAGTCAAGTTTGCAGAGCACCCACTGGACTGCCTGGCATAAGATTAATCTCATATTATTTCACAAAGCTATAGGAAAATGTAGTATGGGAGAAAAACATATTTGGAAACCTAAACTCATATATAAAAGAAACATTTATTTTCAACTTTTAGAAAAATTTTTTAAAATTTTTTGTTTTAATTCAATTCAGGATGGTATTAATCCAATTGCTTAACATTTTTATGGTTACTTATTAATATTGAAGGTATTGTACTTGATTCTTAATCTTGGAATATAATATCTGTAAGGGGCCTTCATTTTACAGAGAGACAAACTGAGAGCCAAGATGTGAAGTGCCCAGGATCATAGAGCTTAGTTAGTGCACATCTAGTACTAGAACCTAATTTTCCCGATCGTCATCACATCTCATCCCATTTTATTTTGCATCAAATTTTTCTCAAACCTGTCATGTTTCCTATAGGACTAGGCTCAGCATGCATATGTTTTATACATATTTGGATTTGATTGGTTTGTTTGTTTGTTTATTTGGGGAGTAGTCCAGACAGTAAGGTAAAATACTTTGGAAAATTCAGGTTTTATATGCTGTTAGACCAGTTCCTAACTCACACCATTTGTGTCTTTGTCCTTAGAACACTTCATTTCCTTCTTTTTTGTTTCAGATGCATGAAGCTTATTTATATGAAAAGTACCTGGATATAATAATGACTTGGCTATAGAAATCCCTTAGAGCAGCTCTATGATCATTGAAATAATCAAGTCCCTTTGAGAAGAATCATTTTCTGAATAATAGTATTCCCAATGTTCTAGATCAAATCACCTTAAATGGATGAGACCTCAACATTCAGAAAGATCTTCAAACATTGAAGGATACAAAGATCGGAAACATGTTTGTGTTATATATTTAGGTCCTCTGGGTTTTCTCATCATAGCAGACTTGAAGTAAACATCTGAGGATTGGCAAAAATAGTACCACTCTACACAGACTGAATACCTGAATCAGATACTACTTTTTTTTTTTTCTTATTGTGATTTTTGACCTAATTCTTAATCATTATATATCTATAAATAATACATATCTCTCTATCTATATCTGTAGATATAGATATATTTGTGTGTACAACAGAGTTGTTTGACCAAAATTTACATAGCCTAGGTGGCACAGTTGTTGAGTCTTTAGGATCTTCTTTAGAGATTGTGGAGGAAGAATGGTGTGGTTTGGCTAGATTTTATACACATGTTTTGGTAAATCACATGCATTGTTATCAAAAAAGACATCTAGAAAATTGAGCTCTTAAAAATTGGAATAATTTGCTATTACATACAAAGTCTTCATAATCTAAAAGTCTACATAGTGAACAAAATACCTGCATGCTGTACTTTAATATGTAAAGTAAATCTCTTAACATAAAAATTTAGTTTGAAGTGCCTTATGGGGTTTTCTTTTAAAGAAAGTCTCCGCAATTAAAAACAAATAAATTTCAGAACTATTTGCAAGGTGCCTAACAAGCCCCATTTTATTTTCTTTAGAGAATATGAATTTTCTGTATTTTGATAGATTTGTTTGCTTAACATAAGCCAGCCTGAATTTAAATATATTATTAAACATATCTTTAGCAATTGATCTTTAAAGTATATACATTGTATATACTTTTATAAAGTATATTAATATTCATTATTTTATTATGTTCAAACATATACAGAGGTAGGGAGACTAGTATAATGAAATTCTGTAAACCCATCACTCAGCTTCATCAATGTTCATCATTTTGCCAATCTTGTTTCATTTATCCGCCCTCATTTTTTTATCTGGAGTATTATAAAGCTCAAGAACAACAATATTAATAATTATTAATATCATTTGCTATACAGCTCATGGTAAAATTTCCTCAGTTGTGAGATAAGCAACATTTCTAATGTGACAGGCTGAATCTTTATACGAACTGGCAGATGAAAGATGTTGAGAAAGGGTGAAATAGAACTGGGGCAGAGGGTTCACACTTATTCTGGCTCCTTGTAAACATCAGCAGAAACAAGGTTCAGGGCTTAAGAATCCTTACTCTTCAATCCTTACCAGAGCAACCTAAAGATACTTGGGTGAGTTATGTGCCTTTGGGCCCTTGTGGGGAGTGGTTGGTGATGGTAAGGCCTGTATAAAAGTCTGAGCAACAGTTCATCTTGCAACATTGTTGCTGGATGGTGTTCCCTGGTCATCTGACTCCCAACCCTGACTAGGATATCGGAGGGCTTATTATGGAGGGCACTGAGATCAACACCTCTAGAAGGGAAGTCATAGGAAGGAACAGGATTGGGCCGAGGGAGAAGCTGAGCTGGCGGGCAGTCTCAACAGAGGCCTCTGCCAATTCCATGGCAAGTTCTGATCTGGGATGATGGACTCTTTGATCAGTCACTGGAGGCAAGTCATTCTTAATGGGGTGGACATTGGGTGAAAAAGGCTCTCTTCAGCTAAGGCGATCCCTGTAGAGACTGACAACAAAGAGCTTTCCATTAGCAGCACTTCCAGCCGCTTGGAGAATAAACTCCTCTCTGAAGCAGAATCTGGGCAGCACAACAGAGAGCATCCACTACAAAAGTTTTTAACAGGAAAGTCTGTTCCTACATTTCAGTTTTTTCCTAAGTAGGAAAGATATTAAGTGCTTTTATGTGCTGGGTATTTTACATGTACTACCTTTAATTTTTATATCAACTCTATAAGACAGCTATTATTATTTTTCAGATGAGGAATCTGAGAGTTTAGGTAGCTCGTCCAAGGTTATACAGCTAGTATAAGCAGAAGAATTGAGATTCCAACCAATTTCTGTCCAGCTCCCCAGCGCTTTTCATCAAGCAGTTCCCAGCGTCTGGCTACACTATTGTGTTAGAGCACTGGTAATTACAGCCTCCAGAAAGCACATCCATTGTTCTTCTAACTTTTGTTTTTACCTTCCAGGCAGGTTAACAATGTATGTTTTTTAAATTTCAAGTCATGTTTACTTAAGACCTTCCAAACCTATTTACATTTCAAGTGGAACCACTCCGGGTTGAGTAGTTTCTCAAACAGATTGTTCCATGTTCTCTATACTTCTTTAAAGCTTTGTTGAAACCAGGAGGTAGAAAAACTAACCAAAGACATATGATTTTGTCTCTGTGATGATTTCTCTTGTGGATTTGCACTGCTTTGGAGAAGAGGGACTAGGTAATCAGTATGAATCATTGTAACTATTATTCCTGGCCTTTTAAGCTACTGAATGGGAGTAAGGGAGGCTGAGTTCTATTCATATTTCTTCCAGTATTTCTCCCTGGGAGATCTAGGAAAGCCACTGTGTGCTTTCTTTTCCTACTTGAAATTTTCTTTTATGATACCTACTTTTACTTATTTGACAATTGCAAGGATAAATTAGGTGCTTTGTGAATGCTTTGAAGCAACTCCTTAAGAACATGATGTTACTTAACCATTTCTGTTAGCTAATCAAATTTGTTCAATCTAATACATCTATAGATTTTGTCAGAGAATATAAGAATTCATAGAAATATATTTCAAATAAACATTATAAGCAAACTTATTAAAACATTATGGAGCATGTTTGTCATCAGTCCAAATGAAATGATTGGGTTTGAATATTAGAAAAGTATTTGGCAGTTGTGATAACCAAAATGAGACACTTGAAAGATGCCCACATCTTAATCCCTGAAACTTTGTAAAATGTTACCTTCCATTTAAAAGAGATTTTGCAGGTGTGAGTAAGCTAAGGATTTTAAGATGGAAAGATTATCTTGGGTAATCAAGGTGGGCCGAGTGTAATCACAAGTGTCCTAATAAGATGAAGGTGGAAATATCAGAGTAGAAGAGAGATTTGAAAATGATATGCTGCTGGCTTTTGAAGGCAGAGGAAGAGGCCATGAGCTCAAGGATTACAAGTCTCCTCTAGAAGCTGGAAAAGGCAAGAAAACAGATTCTCCTAGAGCCCCTAGAAGGAATGCATCCCTGCTGACACTTTTAGTCCACCTTGATTTTCATAGTTCTGACTTAGAGAATAGTAAAATATTGTGAGTTTTTGAAGCCAATAAATTATGATAATTTGTTACAGCACCAGTAAGAAACTAATACAACAGGACTGTCATCTCATTTACCCACTGGATTTTGGTCAATGTGAAATAATAAATTGTCCTTGTTGTCAAGTCTGAAAACCTCACAATGGAAGACGGTGCTGGGGGCAGGGGAGCTGACTCATCTGCCTGACTGCCTCTGTCCTCTCCAGATAAATGTAGTCTCAGTTGATAAGCTCTTTCCTAGGAGATTAATCTGATTACCACTTCTTGGTTATGTAAAGTATGTGGTAAGAGCAGTTATGGTCTTTTGAAATTTTTTTAGGAAAGCTTTCTAATTGAGATTTCTGTAACAGGATGATTGTCTGCCCCCTTTAGCATATCATCATCTTGGTCCTGATACCTTTATCTACTCCGAGTGGCTGATGGAGATCTCTCTTCTTCTTCTGAATTTCTCCTGCTGCTTCATGTTCAGAATCCTTTACGGACCTTTTCTTACCCACTTTTCTTGGATTAGTTCTAGTGTCAACATTCTTTACTTCTGAACCAAGGGTGTTCAGCACCCCTGGAGAAAATCACACAACCATATGGATGTATTTTAGAAAAAAGTATGATATATAATTAGGTATGTGTTTGTGTGTGTGTGTGTGTGTGTGTGTGTGTGTGTGTGTGTGTGTGTGTGTCGAGGGGCTCTTGATGGGGGATTGAGAACTCAGGTAGTTTTTTTCCTGACTCAAAGGGATATAAACATGTAAAAGGCTTTTCACATGTAACTAAGGCCCTAATCAGTTGGATTTAAGGTTATTGAGGGGAGATTTTACTGGATGGGCTTGACCTAATTAGGTAAGCCCTTTAAAGAGAGATGGTTTCCTGCTGGGCTAGAATAAAGCAAAGAATCATTTTGTAAACTGCCTATGGAGAGAGGCAGCTTATATAAACGAGGGCCTGAGTCCTACAGCTGCAAGGAACTGAATTCTTCCAAAGACCTGAGTCAACTTGAGAGAGAACCCCAAGCTCTAGATCAGAATCATAGAACCATAGTCCAACCAATACCTTCAGTGCAGCTTTGGAGGCTTTGAGCATAAGACTAAGCCAGGCCCAGATTCCTGACTGATGAAAAGCAGGAGAAACTAACTGAGAGTTGCTTTAAGCTACCAAGATGTTATGCCTATTTTGGTACCAAGAGGCATACGTAAAATATGGGAGCAGCTTTGGGATTAGACAGTAGCCAAAGGCTGGAAAACATTTGCAGAACATGATAGAGGAAGCTTATGTCTTAGTCCATTTTCTATTGCTGTAACAGAATGTCACAGACAGAGAAAATTATAAGCAAGAGATGTTTATTTGGTTCATGGTTATGGAGGCTGGGAAGCCGAAGACCATGGTGCCATCATCTAGTGAGGCTCATTCCATAGCAGAAGGCATCACAAGGCAAGAGAGCAAGAGTGTGCATGTCAGTTCAGAGCTCTCTTTCTTCATCTTCTTATAAAGCCATTAGTTCCATCATGGGGACTGTACCTTGATGACATTATCTAACCCTAATTAGCCCACAAGGCCCCAGCTGTAATCAACACATGAATTTAAGGATTAAGTTTCTAACACATGAAATTTAGGGGACACATTCAAACCATAGCAGCCTGAGTTGCCATGTACAGACCCTTAGTAGAAATCTGGACTTTGAGAACACTGCTGTTAGGCTCAGAAGTGAGGAACATGTTATTGGAAATTAGAAGGAGAAGGATCCTTTTTTTATACTTGCAGAACTATTAGCAAAATTGTGCATCGTGCCATCTTATGGAAAGAAGAACTTGTAGGCAATGACTTGCTTGTATGTAGAGCTAAGATTTCAAGCAAGGTATTGAAGTTGCTACTGGTTTCCTCTTACCGCTTATAACAGAATGAAAAAGAGAGATAAATTGAAGGAAGACATGTTAAAGAAAATGGATTAGGATTATGTGACTGAAAATTCACAGCCTCTCCAGATGGCAAAAGATGCTAAAATTCAGAAATGGCTGCCAAAAGTATGGCATTGAGAAGTAACCATACTCAAAAGTATGGCATTGAGAGTGTGTGACTTTTGCTAAAAATATCGGAAAGATCAAAATGTCAGTGTATTCAGTCACACAAAGGCTCCTTTCAAGAGATTAAGGGTGTGCCTCACTGATTTTTTCACACAAACCTGAGGGCCTCTAGGAGACTGAAGGGCACTGTCCTCTAGCCCTCTTAGCAGGAAGCCAAGATATAGAAAAGGGACCATCTTAAAAAATCTGTGGACATGGCTTTTCTTTTATGGTGTGAATCCCTGTGAAATCCATGGAAGACCCACAAAGTTCTTGAGAAATTTATTGAAGCAGAAACACTGCCAGCTTCATCTAAAAAGGTCAGAGACAATACTACAAAAGGAAAGGAGATGGTTAGGTCCCCAAAATTCTACCAGCAGAAAGCAGTCTGATAAAACCACTAAGCTACAAACATGTGCTACCTTTCATGGAAAAGGAAGGATGACTCAGAGGGCAGAACCAAGAAGGATGGAGCCTTCAGAGAATGGAGCTGAGCCAAAGAGGGTTATTCTCTGCCCTTGAAACCTAATCAAGAAACTCCCATTTACTCCCTGGATTTCCGAACTCCTTTGAAACAGTGACTCCTTTTTACTTTTCATTTTCCCCCATTTAAACTGGGATGTCTATAGCTGTTGTGCTGTGCCTATCCTGCCATTATAGGTTGGGAGGTTTGAGGAAAGATAGCTTGTCTCTTTCATTTCATGGGTCCATATTTGGAAGAATTTGTGCCCCAGGAGTTGCACTTAATGGATTACAACAAAGAGCCTCATCCCCACCTGATTTAGTTGATGCTATTTTAGACTTAGAGCTCATCTATATTATTTACCACAATGTCCTCTATTTCTTGCACATAGTGCCCGATGAATAACAGCTTACTAAATATTTATAATTATTCATGATCTTTATTAGACTGAATTAGGACCCATAATTCTGATCAATTTAGAAATAATACGGAGATTAATTTTTGTAATTCTTTAAGAATAAGAGTCTGATTTCCAGATAATGGTTAATTTTTTCAAGTAAATGACATTCTAAGGAAACTTGATTGGATATCCAAATATATTTTTCCAGGATGAACAACTCTTCCTTCTCACTGCACACCTTCTTTAAATTTTACAGTTATATATTTTTAACTTGAAATCCCATAATTGACCTAGAAGGTTATTATAATAATATGATACTTATTCAGTTCTGAGAGAGAATATTATAGAGTCAGAGGGTTCCTAGTAAAAGCAGTAGTAATGAATGTAATTAATTTTAAGTTTGAAAAATTTCAAGATATAGCAAGAAGGAGATTGCAGTAGTCTAAGTATAGACTCATTGTGCTAGAAACAGAAATTGGTTAGGAATTAATGGAAAAAGTTAGCCTTGTAAGGGATGTTAGTGGTCAGAAAAGCAAAATATGTCATTATTAGGATAAGAATAAATTATGTATTCATTCAGGTTATAGGTATAGATTGAAGTAATGTGTATCTGGTTCTATTGAAATTTAAAATAGAGAAAATACAAGTTCGTCTTATGTATCATAGACAATTATTAACATGAATTTTGTAAATTGGTCTCTAATTTTTCTCTAAATATGCACATATATTATTTTATCATTTATTTTTATAAAAAATGAAATAATTTTATATAGAGCATTATAACTTCATTTTTTTTTTCACTGAGCAATCAATTTTGGGCATCTTTCTGTATCAACACATATGTGTCTATACAATTCTCTTTAATTTTAAATATATTTAAAATTATATATCTGTTCTGTCATTGGTTGGTATAATTTCAGTATATCCAATTTTTAGCTTTGTAAACAGTGCTGTAGTAAATATTTTTGTATGAACCTTTTGGGAAATTTCTGTGAGCTCAACAATTTCACATGTAGGTATGAACTCTAGAGAAATTTTATTCAATGTGCCTAGAAATTTTGATTGCAATCCTGTTTGTAATGGTGCAAAACCAAAACAAAACAAGTACAATCCAAATTTTCATCTCTAAGGAACCGAGTGAATAAATGATGAAATATCCATATCTAGAAAATCATTGATGGCCTAGATGCCATCTAGGACTTTCATAGCTAGAGAGGTGTGAAGTTAATGCCTGGCTTCAAATCTACAAAGGACAGGCTGACTCTTTTGTTAGGGGTGAATGCAGCTGGTGATTCTCAGTTGAAGCCAATGCTCGTAGACCATTCTGAAAATCACAGGGCCCTTAAGAACCATGCAAAATTGATTTTGCCTGTGCTCTAAAAATGGAACAATCAAGCCTGGATGGATGAAAGCACATCATTTTATAGCATGGTTTACTGAGTATTTTAAGCTCAATGTTAAGAACTACTGCTCAAAAAATTTATTTCAAGGTATTACTACTCATTGACAATGCACTTAGTCACCCAAGATTGCTGATGGAAATTTATGAGGATATTAGTGTTGTTTTTGTGTGTGTGAACACAGCATCTATTCTGCAAACCCATGGATCAAGGAATAACTTAGACTTTCAAGTCTTTTTTATGAAATATATAATGTAAGGCTATAGCT
Organism: Chlorocebus sabaeus; assembly: GCF_047675955.1. Taxonomy (NCBI): domain Eukaryota; kingdom Metazoa; phylum Chordata; class Mammalia; order Primates; family Cercopithecidae; genus Chlorocebus; species Chlorocebus sabaeus. The sequence continues at coordinate 96,882,742 of NC_132914.1, read as the reverse complement.
GCCATAGATAATGATTCCTTTGATGGATCTGGGAAAAGTAAACTGAAAACCTTCTAGAAAGGATTTACCATTCTACATGCTATTAAGAACATTTGCGATTAATGGGAGGAGGTCAACATATCAACATCAACGTTAACAGGAGTTTAGACAAAGTTAATTCCAACCCTCATGGGTGACATTGAAGGGTTCGAGACTTCAGTAGAAGAAGGAACTGAAGATGTGGTGGAAATAGTGGGTGAATTAGAAATGGAGCCTGTATATGGGACCGATTGGCTGCGATCTCATGATAAAACTTGAACAGATGAGGAATTGTTTCTTGTGGATGAGCAAAAAAAGTGGTTTCTTGAGACAAAATCAACTCCTGAGGAACATTGCTTCTTAATTTTTGATATAAAAATCATATAGAGGATGCTTACATGCAACAAATAATATCCAAAAGCATAAGAAAAAAATTTCCTCCTTAAAGGATTTAAATCTAGTCTTTGAATTAAAAGTAAGACCCAGAATAATTGCAGAAGAAAAGACAACACACAATGAGGCCTCATCAATCCTGTGAACAATCCCTCAACAATTCTGTGAACGTTGCTGGAATGACAACAAAGGATTTAAAATATTACAGAAACTTAGTTGATAAAGCAGTGGCAGAGTTTGAGAGGATTGACTCCTATTTTGAAAGAAGTTCTGCTCTGGGTAAAGTGCTATCAAACAGCATCACATGCTATAGAAGAATTGTTCATGAAAGAAAGATTCAATCAATATGGCAACGTTCATTGTTGTCTTATTTTAAGAAATTGCCAGCTGGGCACGGTGGCCCATGCCTGTAATCCCAGCACTTTTGGAGGCCGAGGAGGGCAGATCACAAGGTCAGGAGATCGAGACCATCCTGGCTAACATGGTGAAACCCCGTCTCTGTAAAAATACAAAAAATTAGCCAGGTGTGGTGGCGGGTGCCTGTAGTCCCAGCTACTCAGGAGGCTGAGGCAGGAGAATGGATGAACCCAGGAGGTGGAGCTTGCAGTGAGCCGAGATGGCACCACTGCACTCCAGCCTGGGTGAGAGTGTGAGACTCCGTCTCAAAAAAAAAAAAAAAAAAAAAAAAATTGCCATTGCAACCCTAACCTTCAGCAACCACCACCCTGAATAGTCAGCAGCCATCAACACTGAAGCAAGACCCTCCACCAGCAAAATATTATAACTAATTGAAGGCTCAGATGATAGCCTGTTAGCAACAGAATGTTTTTGAAGTAAGGTATGTACATTGCTTTTATAGATACAATGTTATTGCACACTTAGTAGAATATAGTATAGTGTAAGTATAATGTTTATATGTCCCAGGAAATGAAAAAAGTTGTATGACTTATTTTATTGTGATATTAACTACATTGATATGGATCAAAATCACAATCTCCAAGGTATGCCTGCATATCAACTTTATTTTAAAGATCACAGCTAGGGAACAAGAGAAAGAAATGGATACAGATAAGGTTCTAGAGGATCTGCAATTGAATTTGAATCATTTTTTTTCTTAAAAGAAAATCATAGAAAGCTCTATTTTACTTTGAAGAAAAATATACTGGGCTACGTGAAAAAACAACATATCTATTGAGGAAACGTGTGGTATTCAATACTCAAGTGAACATTAGATAATGATATATCTTGTTTGGAGATTACAAGAAGTTAATATTACAGGAACAAATAAAATAAGCAACTAGAACTCCCCATAACTTTACAGTCAATTAGAGATCAACCTCTCTTCAGAAAGCAGTGAACTAAACATGAAACCACTTTCTAGCCTAGAAATAACCAAATTAGTGCCCCAGGTGTACGTACCTCAGCTGTATTGAATGCTTCTTACGATTTTATAAAATGTTTGCTTTAAATAAATATTTTCATATCATATAAAATTCTTCATTTTCTGAAGTACTGAAATACTTGACTGAGGCCTCATTGTATTTTGTCTTTTCTTCTACAATTATTTTAGGTCTTACTTTTAATTCAAAGATTAGATTTAAATCCTCTAAGGAGGGAATTTTTTTCCTATGCATTCCTTGGATATTATCTATTGCATGTAAGCATCCTCTATGTGATTTTTATATCAAAACTTAAGCAGTGATACTTATCTTCACCATCCACAGAGATTTTTCTCTTTGTTTCCAGGGATGGTAGGCACTAGGGTATTGCAGAAAGATTTCAGACTTTTGTTATTAAGTATGTTATTTGTATAGCTTACCTAATTTTGTTGAACCTGTTTCTTTTTCTGAGAACAGGGAAAATAAAACCTACCTCATTGAATTATGTGAGGGTTATACAAGGATGTAGCTATAAATCGACAAGTTAATATAATGCCTGCAACAAAGTAGGTTTTCAGAAAATACTGATTCTGCTTTCTTTTCTCTGCCATGCAGCTGGAACTAGTAATATTAATTCTGTGTGATCATCTTAACAAATTATTTGTTAGTTTGTCAAGTACATAAATACTTGAATTTATGTGAATACTAATGGTCATCACTGAGAGATGTGGGGAGGTCTAGAACAAGTATTTGACATAAACGTTCATTTAATATGCAGAAAGAAACTTCTAGAATATTGTGCAAAATGAGCCCTGATTTAAAAATGTACGCCTTTCAGCCTGACTTCATACAAGTCTCAATGAAGATCTGATTTTTAAAATGACAATTTCTGATCTGAGTCAAAATGGCCAACTAGATACAACTAGGAGGCACATCTTTCACTGAGAAACAAGAACATTGGGAAGACTGGCACATTCTGAGCAGATCTTCAGAGGGAAGGCATTGAGAGCGGATGGAGAGAGGATGCAGTTGCTAGGCAGAAGAAGGAGGAAGCTGGGAACAGTGCACAGGGTTTCAGAGCACCAAGATTCATTACTGGTCCCCAGGAACTCCTGAGGAAGAGGTAAGTTGAACAGGGAAGGAGTGACCTGCTCTTGCCATGGACTTCAAGAATCCTAGCAGCAGGACACCCCACAACCCCCACAGACACTTGAGCTGGTAGGGAGAGCTGCCTAGATAGGTTGAAGGGGCAGAAGGTTTGGCATGGGAGTGGCTAAAGTGGAGCATGGCTGGGGATACCTGTACTCCAAGGCTTGCCATGCTCCTCCGGGAGGCTTTAGCTTTTGGGCAACTGTTAGACCTGGATAGAGCAGGGTGGTCTTGCCCATGTGATGGGTCCAGTCCAATCTGAGTGCCCCTCTGTCTGCTGGCCTCTCCTGGGGCTCCAACCTGGCCACAACACTCACAGTGCAGCCTGGCAAGCCCAACCAAGGTGCTTCCTGAAGGATCTCATCATAGCTCTTTCACTGGCAGTCTGTGCCTGACTACTGGAGAGCTCCAGCAGACCAGCTCTTGTTGACACACACTAACCCACCTACAACCTCACCCACTATAGCCTCCCTGCTGCTGCTTTTCTGGCACTTACTCACACATGGACCATCCCCCTCCCCCGACAAACACACATTGCTTTGCTGGCACATGTGCGAGTAGACCTTGCCTCCCATCCCATGCTGGCATGCGTGTGTGTACCCCGCCACCCCACTGCTGCCAGTGTGAGCACACCATGCTATCCTGCTCTTGCTGATGCACAGACACCCTGCTGCGCTGCTACTGTGTGGATGTGTACATGGACTCTGACAACCTCATCTGTGCCAATGCCTTGCCCCTGCCCCACTGCCACTGCCACCAGTGTGAGCATGCATAGGAATACTGCCACTCCACTCCCACTGACCCCATCACATGGATGCTTCCCCAAGCCAACGTGTGTGCATTCCCACTGCACTGCTGGCATGAATGAGTGAGCACAGATCTCTGCCATTGCCCTGATGAAGCACTTGGGCTTACACTCTCCATTGTAGCATTGTGGCTAACAGTCTGAGAATACCTCAGCCCTTCCACCACAGCAGATTCTTAACTGCAAGGGGTCAGAGAACAAAGCTGGGGGCATGGTAAAAGCCCATAAGAGTTAGAGCACACCGCCCAGAAGTGCTGAGCTGAGCCTTGGTCCCCTAAAGTCTTCCAGAAACAAAGCCAGTTGACTGAACCCACCTTATACTATAAACCTTCAAGGGTATCAGAGAGATAAAAGCAAAAAACCTCATCTAAAGGACAGCTTCTTCAAAGATTAAAGGAACATTAGCCTGCCTAGATAATAAAATCAGTGCAAGAACTCTGGCAACTTGAAAAGCCAGATTGTCTTTGTATTCAGGATGACCACACTAGTTCTCTAGCAATGGTTGTTAACCAGGTTGAAATGGCAAAATGACAGACATAGAATTCAGAATATGAGTAGGAGCAAAAATCATCAAGATTCAGGAGAAAGTCAAAACCTAGTCCAAGGAATCTAAGAAATACAATAAAATAATACAGGAGCTGAAAGAGGAGATGGCCATTTTAAGGAGTCACACTCATCTGATAGAGGTGAAGAACTCACTACAGGAGTTTCATAATATAATTTCAAATATTAATAACACAATAGATCACACTGAGAAAAGACTCTCAGAGCTCAAATACTGGTACTCTGAATTAACTAAGTCAAACAAAAATAAAGAAAAAAGAATAAAAAAGAATGAACAAGACCTTCAAGAAATATGGGAGACCAAATCTGTGACCCATTGGCATCCCTGCAAGAGAAGGAGAGAAAGCAAGAAACTTGGAAAATGTATTTGAGGATATCATTCAGGAAAATTTTTCCAACATCACTAGAGAGACCAACCTTCAACTTCGGGAAATGCAGAGAAACCCTGTGAGATACTATATAAGACAACCATCCCCAAGACACATAGTGATCAGATTCTCCAAGGTTGAATAAAAGAAAAATTGTTAAAGGTAGCTGGAGAAAAGGGACAGGTCACCTACAAAAGTGAGTTGAGAGAGTTCAACATCTCACTCACAGTGTTATATCATTGACACAGAAAACTAACAAAGGTATTTGGGACCTAAACTTGACACAACTAAATGGACTTAATATACGTCTACAGAACTCTCCACTCCTAAACAACATAATATACATTCTTCTGATCTGCACATGGCACATATTCTAAAAGCAACCACACAATTGGCCAGAAAATAATTCTCAACAAATTCAAGAAAACTGAAATTCATATGTGGAACATTGAAACCAGACTCCTTCCTTACACCATATACAAAAGTCAATTCAAGATGGATTAAAGACATACATGTAAAACCTCAAACTATAAAACCCTAGAAGTTAACCTAGGAAATACCATTCTGGACATAGGCCCTGGCAAAGATTTCATGATGAACATGCCAAATGCAATTACAACAAAAACAAAAGTTGACAAATGGGACCTAATTAAATGAAAAAGCTTCTGTACAGCAAAATAAATTATCAAAAGAGTAAATAGACTACTACAGAATGGGAGAAAATATTTGTAAAGTAGGCATCTGACAAAGGTCTAATATACAGAATCTAGGAACTTGAAAAAATTAACAAGCAAAAACCAAACAGCTACATTTAAAAATGGGTAAAGGACATGGACAGACACTTTTCAAAAGGCATACATGCAACCAACAAGCATGTGAAAGAATGCTCAGCATCACTAATCATTAGAGAAAATGCAAATCAAAACCACAATGAGATACCACAATGATCTCACACTGTCCAAATGACTATTATTAAGAAGTCAAAAAATAACAGATACTGGCAAGGTTCCAGAGAACAGAGAATGCTTGTACACTGCTTGTGGGAATGTAAATTAGTTCAACCATTGTGGAAGGTAGTTGGGCAATTTCTCCAAGAACGTAAAATGGAGCTACCATTTGACACAGTAATTCCATTATTGAGTATATCGTCAAAGGAATATAAATTGTTCTACCATAAAGATCTATGCATGTGTATATTCACTGCAGCACTATTCACAATAGCAAAGACATGGAACCAATGTAAATGCCCATCAATGGTAGACTGGATAAAGAAAATGTGGTGAGATCATGTCTTTTGCAGCAACGTGGATGGAGCTGGAGCCCATTATCCTATGAAACTAACACAGGAACAGAAAACCAACTACTGCATGTTCTTACTTATATATGGATGCTAAACATTGAGTATACATGGACACAAAGAAGGGAACAACAGATACTGGGTCATACTTGAGGATGGAGTGTAGGAGGAGGGTGGGAACTGAAAAACTACCAATTGGATCCTAAGCTCACTACCTGGGTGACAAAATAATTTGTACTCCAAACCCCTGTGACACACAAATTATATAACAAAACTGTACATGTACCCCTCAACCTCAAATAAAAATTCCAATCTTGGTCCAAAGTGACCTGAGATGCTTCCCTCTTTAAAGTTCTGAGCTTCCTTTCTTCATGGGTTAGGGTTAGTGCAGTAGAAAACAGCAAGCTCTGTTTGAATGGGGACCCTATCCTTAATTTTAAGGCTTTAGTAGATTACAGGCAAATATTCCTTTGGGAGATTTTGTATATTATCTTCTTATTCAGGATGATTTAGCTAATGACTCTCCTTTCCATCTTCCACCTTTACCCCCCAGTTTGTGGAGCAATTGTAGGTTCTGTAATTACAGACTCTAGATACTAATGTGGGAGGGAAAGACTGTTTTAGCATTTCATGGTTTAAAAATCCCCAACTCATATCCATTCCATGGCTATCTATCCATCCTTATTCCTCTCACTCTTGTGCTCTGGCTCAGAAATATATAACTGTACCTTCCACAGTATCTCATAGGCTTCTCAATTGGGTTACTTTTCTCCTTTAAGACTTTTCTTGATGTTATCCATGCAGTTGAATTTGGATCTCTTTTGGTTGTAGCTGGTGTAGGCTGAGATGTGTCTTTAGGCACAACTAGGTTGAGTTGCTCAGATGAGGCCCTCTGAATTTGGTCTCTCTCTTTCTCTTCGTATCTGGGCTTTGCTTTCTTCTGTGTTGGCATCACCCACAGGCACGTTTTCTCTACATGGTTTCTACTAGTATCTGAAGGCTTACATTGTAACCCCATCATAAAAATGTTTCTCAATTGTCTAAAAAGTCCCAGGATTGAGACACAGTAGACCATCGTGGTTCATTTGTTCAACCTTGAACCAATCACCGAAGCTAAGATAAAGACATTCTAATTGGACAGTCTTGGGCCACCTGACTAATTCTGGCCCTATAGGCCTGGGGTCAACTCCAGTCCAACTACATGGGTTTGGAGTGGAGGAGAGATGATCCTGCAAATAAAAATCAAGGTGCTTTTAGCAAATGGATTGTGCAAATGAATGCTAGGCAGTTAAAATAACAATTGTTTACTTAAGAGTAATCTGCAAACTGGCCTACAGAGCAAACTACTGCTGCTTGTTTGTGTAAGTAAAGTTTTATTGGAATACAGCCACATTAATTCTGTTATATATTGTCTGTGACTGCTTTCATGCTGTATCAGTAGAGTTGAGTAGTAGAAACAGGGAGCATATGGCCAGCAAAGCCTAAGATATTTACCATCTGGCCCTTGATCTAATACTCTTAGTCTACTACAAATAAGTCAAAGAGCATAGGAAAAAAGCATCCAAAGCAACAGTATTAGATAATGATGATTCCAGTCTTCGAAATCCTCTCATAGAAGGACCTTAAATGAGATCTTCAGATATTTGGTTACTGCATTGAATAACATCAGCTTTCATTTAAGGAAAATATTAATAAACCCCAACCTGGTTTAATGATGAGGGCTATCCTAATTTTCCTTAAAAGAATTTCTAAATTCTAGAAAGGCTTGCTAAGTTTTTGTTGAATATTTCTATACCTGGTATACTTGGTTTACCTAGCAAAAATTTATGTGGCCTATGGAGGCTTTATTTTACACTGAAGCTCCAACTATTGTGAAAAACATATGTATGCATGTTTTATTGGATATAGAGCCTATTTTTTATAAGTTTAAATTATGACAAATGTTTACAGCTGTTGAAGCTTTTTGTGATACAAAGTCAGCTCTCTGTGTCTGTGGATTCTGCATTCATGGATTCAATCAACTATGGATGGAAAACATTTAGAAGGAGATAGATGGTTGTGTCTTTCTTGAGCATATACAGACTTTTTTTCTTGTAATTATTCCCTAGACAATATAGTATAACAACTAGTTACATAGCATTTACATTGTATTAGTTATTATAGATAATCTAGAGATGATTTGAAGAATACAGGAGCATGTTCCTAGGTTATATGTAAATACAACACCATTTTCTTTCTTTTTTTAAAAAATTTATTTATTATTATTATACTTTAAGTTGTAGGGTATATGTGCACAACGTGCAGGTTTGTTACATATGTATACTTGTGCCATGTTGGTGTGCTGCACCCATCAACTCGTCATTTACATCAGGTATAACTCCCAATGCAATCCCTCCCCCCTCCCCCCTCCCCATGATAGGCCCCGGAGTGTGATGTTCCCCTTCCCGAGTCCAAGTGATCTCATTGTTCAGTTCCCACCTATGAGTGAGAACATGCGGTGTTTGGTTTTCTGTTCTTGTGACAGTTTGCTAAGAATGATGGTTTCCAGCTGCATCCATGTCCCTACAAAGGACACAAACTCATCCTTTTTTATGGCTGCATAGTATTCCATGGTGTATATGTGCCACATTTTCTTAATCCAATCTGTCACTGATGGACATTTGGGTTGATTCCAAGTCTTTGCTATTGTGAATAGTGCCGCAATAAACATACGTGTGCATGTGTCTTTATAGCAGCATAATTTATAATCCTTTGGGTATATACCCAGTAATGGGATGGCTGGGTCATATGGTACATCTAGTTCTAGATCCTTGAGGAATCGCCATACTGTTTTCCATAATGGTTGAACTAGTTTACAATCCCACCAACAGTGTAAAAGTGTTCCTATTTCTCCACATCCTCTCCAGCACCTGTTGTTTCCTGACTTTTGAATGATCGCCATTCTAACTGGTGTGAGATGGTATCTCATTGTGGTTTTGATTTGCATTTCTCTGATGGCCAGTGATGATGAGCATTTTTTCATGTGTCTGTTGGCTGTATGAATGTCTTCTTTTGAGAAATGTCTGTTCATATCCTTTGCCCACTTTTGGATGGGGTTGTTTGTTTTTTTCTTGTAAATTTGTTTGAGTTCTTTGTAGGTTCTGGATATTAGCCCTTTGTCAGATGAGTAGATTGCAAAAATTTTCTCCCATTCTGTAGGTTGCCTGCTCACTCTGATGGTAGTTTCTTTTGCTGTGCAGAAGCTCTTTAGTTTAATGAGATCCCATTTGTCAATTTTGGCTTTTGCTGCCATTGCTTTTGGACAACACCATTTTCTATAAGGGACTTGCACATTTGTGAATTTTGGTGTTTGTGGGACTGGGGGAGTGGTGTCTTGGAATCAATCCCCCTTGGATACTGAGGGACAACCATGTTATTGTTTATGATTTTTGATATTCAATCATTGTTTTATAATTTAATTCCCAGCCATAATATAACTTTAGAAAGATAAAATGTGTTTATCATAGTAATGCAATGTGGCAGGATGCCATGTTCATTTGCTCTGTCATTTTTTCATTATTTTACAACTATTTAGAGTTTTATGTGCCAGACACTGTACTAGACAGTGGGAATACAATGATGAATAAGACAGACATGAAACTTGCCCTCATTTGCTTAAAATCTAATTGGAAATAAAAAACATTTGTCTGTTCATTTACTTCAATTTAGTCATTAAGCCAACAAATATTTATTGAACATTTTCTTTGTGCCAGACACCATGATAGACATGGAGGAGACTATAAAGAAAAAGACCAACTGCCTGTTTTCTTGGAACTCATAATCTTTTTTGGAAGACAAGTATTTCACAATCATTTCATTTTAATTGTGATCAATGTAGGATTCTGTAAGAGTATATGATAGGTGATTTGACCTAGTCATTCACAAGGAAATGATATAAAAACTGAGTCCTACAGGAACTGATGTAGAAACTGAGCCCTAAAGGAGCACTAGGGGTCATCCAGGCACAAATTAACGCAAGAGTGTTCTTGGTGCATAGGCCCAGGGGTAAAAGGACAAGCTTGGCACATGCCAGGAACAGTACCTATATGATTGGAACAGTGTTTCAGATGTGTGTGTGTCGTGGGGGAGGTGGCCCTTACATCTGGAGAGGCAAGCAGGAGCCAGATTATAAACAATCTTGCAACCTACATTAAGAGTCAGGATATACTCAGATTTTCATTTTAGTAAGACCACTAGGCTGAACTGTGGAAAATGGCTAGGAGACAGTAAATATTGGATATAGTGACACCTAGTAGGGAACTGTTACACTAATTCATGCCAGAGATTTTTGTGTCTCAGAAAAGGTTATTGACCATTGTGGTGAAGAGAAATGTCTGCCTTCTCACTTTAGTTCCTCTACCATTCTAAGACATAGCTCAAATGTCATCTCTTTTCTGAAGTCTTTTCTGCACCTCCCAGACACTCCCATCCTTCCCCTCCCCTCCCCTCCCCTCCCCTCCCCTCCCCCTCCCCCCCCCCACCTTCCCTTCCTACTCATAGTAAACATATCCTAAGAATCTGACACTCTGTTAGGTTATGGTTCCTGCCATAAAGCAGCTTACTTTTTAGTGGAGATCATAGTTCCATAGTTCAATGTGAAAAGTGCTTTGATGGAGACAGTTAGAGAGCACTAAAGAGACATAGATAGAAATTAGATGGAGGTGTGGGGACGGGACTTGTAGTTTTCGGAAAAGATTTATTGTATGGTATGATATTGCTGAGTACGATGATGCATTTGAGGAACTGAAAATTATTTTATGTGGCTGGAATTGATGATAGAGGTGGGTGTAGAAATGGTGAGAAATAAAATTACAGAATACATCAGAGACTTTGTGTTTTAGGTGTTTTGTTTACACCACTGAAAGTGCTATCACAATTTCTTGATTCCATATTTGTTGTTAGGTGCTCCCAGGAGGCTGGGACATAGAGGTCAGGGATTGTGTAGAGTATTATGGAGTCTAAGTAGAGCTGGAAGTAGGACGCCAGTGTTTTACCAAAACACATCCTTAGGACAGAGGGGTCATCCAAATTAAAAACAAATTAGAGGATAGCACTTAAATTAATGATCAAATAAAAGAATGCAGCAGAGGAAGATAATCAAGGATAAGCAGCAAGACCAAAAGGGATTGCAGGATAAGGAGGATCCCTCAAATCTTTGAGATCTTTTAGCATTTATCTACAGAAGCTTTATAGTTGTTGCTGTATTTTAATTAGTCCCCCTGTACACATGGGGTTAGTGATTGTGGGTAGGTAATGTGTCTTAAACATTTCAGTGAGGTTTCTTAGACCTAAGTGTACAAAATAATTAACTGCGGTGATTGTTAAAAATAAAAATTTCGACACAACTTCAGACTTCAATTTTTTTTTTTCTTGAGACAGAGTTTCACTCTGTCACTCAGGCTGGAGTGCAATGGCCCAATCACAGCTCACTGCAACCTCCATCTCCCGGGTTCAAGTGATTCTTCTACCTCAGTCTCCCGAGTACCTGGGATTACAGGCACCAGCCACCATGCCTGGCTAATTTGTGTATTTTTAGGAGACGGGGTTTCACCATGTTGGCCAAGCTGGTCTTGAACCCCTGACCTCAACTGATCTGCCTGCTTCAGCCTCCCAAAGTGTTGGGATTACAGACCTGAGCCATCCCGCTTGGCTGGAAATTTTGACTAAGTATATCTGTGGGATAGGTAGGAATTTGAATTTTGAGCAAGTAGCCCTGACGATTTTGACAGAGTGCTAGTTATGTTTCTATGCTTTATGTAAACATGTCTGTGATTCTTAGGACTTTATCAAGACACTGATAGAAATGTTACACAGGAAATTCAATAGATAGCACCATGAAACCACTAGGGATCTTATAGGCTTCGAAGGGAAGGCGAGGGTAAAAGAAAGAGAGAGAAATAGTTGCTGGCTCAACAAAGACACAGGGTTACTGGACAAAGACCTGCAGAAGGGGATACCAGCTAACGCTGGAGCCCACTGCCACTTACATATTGGGGTAATTATAGGTCCGAGCGGGAGGGATCTGGGCTTGTTGTGAAATGGGGTGGACAGTGAGGTTAGCCACCGAAAAGGGAGGAATTTTCTGCAGTCAGGCGGTTAGGCCTGGGACTTATCCAGCAGGATGTTTTTCATGGTCCAAGCCCAGTGGAATTTTCCACTCTGACCAGGGTCTGCAGAGTGGCGGAGGTTTACAAAATATTGGGCTAACAAGATCTTCTTTATCTTACATTCACTCAACTAGGTTAGTTCATGCATTGACTATAGAACGCATGTTCCTTAGGTAAATTAGTTTGTATCTAATTGCTATTACTAAGCAATATCTAATTGCTATCACTAAGCAAACCACTGGTTTGGTTAACAGCTTGCTTGTCAAGCATTCTATGTAAAGCATTCCTGGAAGTGTTGGAGAAGCAGTTGTTGAATAACAGGAATTATGAAAGATAGAAAGAAAAGAGTGAGGGAGAGAAGAAGGAAGAAGGAGAATGAGGAAGAATAAAATAAAATCATCTTAGCATAACTTAATTTAGCAAATTCTGTTGGTTTTCATGAATACCAGTTTATTTACTAAGACTTCAAAAACCATCTGCTTAACTCTAAGAATTTTGGCAGGGGCTGATCTTAAACTTCCTAGTCTTTTGCCTCAACTTCTATTTTGAAAATTGGATTAAAGATTTACCCATCTCCAGTCTTCTGCCATCACACTCACTGTGATTTCTAAAGAATTACAGAAGTTATTTACAGTAATCAATATGTATGTTCTTTTCGTGCCCTGAGGTATAGTATACCTGGGCTGGAGACTTGACTTTGTCCACATGGGTTGATGCCCTCTAACTATTGTATGACCTATCTGGAGTTTCGGTTTCTTCTTTATGTTAACTGATCTTGTATTTCTAGTTTGAAGATCATTTTGGAAAAAAGATATAGGTAAATTGCTAGTCAGTAATGAACTTCCCTAACCTTCACCCCCACCTCCAGTTCCCCATTAGTATGCCTTTTTGTTATATGTTATGTCCCCATGGCAGTTCTCCATTATTGCATTAATCATAGTTGTAATTATCTATTGTGGTTGCACAATTCTGGGTAGGCAATCTTGCTCCCTACACTTATGCACCTGGCATATAGCAGGAACCCAGTAATATTTGTGGAATGATGATCTTTGCAACTTCCAATGATTGAATGTCTGTATCTCTAAGATGTATAGGAGCTAATAATTTTTTAACGGTTCACCAAAGGAATGAATATATTGAGCAAAAACAAAGGGAAAGAGCACTATCTTTTCTAGAGTTTACTTTTTCTTATTGTTTTTCTTTTTCAAATTTCTACTACCCTCTCTGTTCTGGGTTCAAAATTTCTTCTTAGGATGGCATGGATGAGTAAATTACATTACTAAATATTGATTCTCCAAGAAGATTTACATTTTTAAAGAAGTTAGTATCTGAAATAATATATTATTAATAATAATGTTACATATATTTGTCAGATGCAAAAGGTATTTTGTAGAATGGTGGTGGGGGGATTTCTATCGTTTGTAAAAAAACATTCGTAATCCTGCCCATCCCTCTACTTCTTCCTTCTTTCTTTCCACAGATACTTACTGAGCACCTAATGTGCTAAACTGTTGAGGATTAGAAAGCAAAAGAGTTAACAGGAAAAGGAAAGGGCCGTTTGGTAGAGAACCACCCAGGATCAGGCAAAGAAATTTGAAACTGATATTCCATGCAAGGAGATGCTGCTCTCTTTGATTAGCAAGCTGTTGCAAATTTTTGGAAGTCATTTAGTGGAAGTCGGTGGAACGAATTCTGACAATATGCTATTATATATTTCAGGCTTACCTTTTGGAAGGCAAAATAAAATTAGGGAAAGATGGACCAATTTTCTTAACAGAAAATTCAATATAACAAATTTTGTTGCTGTTGCAGGTTTATATTTACTGTCAATCAACTACAATTTTTATTTAGTTCATTGCCATACAGGACAGCATCAGTGAAGGGCATAAATTTGTTCCTCAAAAACAAACCAAATCTTCTACCAACAGTTTTGTAGTCTGCAATCCCTTAATTTTGCATGAAAATATCCTCTGTAATAAATCTAGCATAACCTCTTCTACCTTTGGAATATAATTCGGGAGTTACAATGTGAAAAGGAAAATAAAACGTATTTGATGTTTTAGAATATTTGAACAATGTATTCCCAACAGATTGGTTATGAACATAGGACTTGGGAATATTTCACTTACCCAATAATGCTCAGTTCAATTCAGAAAACATTTAAGACTGAAAAGTTACATATGTTGAACATGAAAGACTCAGTTAAGTAGTTTGTATTCTACCTCCTAGGGAGACACTTTCAGGATCACCCATTATCCCATATAAAACCTTTGAAAGAATTAGAAAAGGGCACCTCACTTTGGGTGGATTCAGCTCCCAGACAATACTATTGCTTTTCTTTAGAGTTGGGGCTAAAATTTCAGCCTCCAACTTCTTTCTAGGTCTGGTGCCTCATAACATCCCTGGGTGTTCAAGTTCCTATATTCCTCCTGTTTATTTTTTATGAAATAGGGGTTGGATAATCTCTCCTAGTCAGAAAGATAAACTTATTATGGTAAGAATTTGTATTTTTTACCAAAATAAAATAAAAAGAAAGTATGTCTGAACAATACCAGGCATTTCCTACGTTATCTCCTAATCCTCACAAGAGTCTTTTGATGTAGGCATTATTGTACAAAGGTGTGTGATTAAGAAAATATTTACTGTTAGATGACTTGCTTAAAGTCTAAGATCTAGAAAGTAAGGGGGAAAACTCAGATGCAAACCCCAGTCTAACTCCAAAACCCAAGTTCTTTGTTCTTGGAATTCCCTTTTCTTTTTCTCCCCAAGGCCACACTTACTGGGAATTTTACCACAGATTTCTCCCTAGAGTCTACCCAGCATCCCACTGCTGTAGGGATCTCAGCCTAATCCAGACACTCATCCTCTTGCTTATTCATCCTTTCCCACCCATGTCAGAGATGTCTTGTTCCCTTTTGCTAAAATAATCAATTCTCCTTTTTGTTGGAGTTTATCCTAATCTGCTACACTGCATCTACCCTGGAGCTAATCAATGCCTACTTCCCCAACCTTACTGAACACTTTTCCCCTTGCTAGAACTAGACCATCTCACAATCTTGTTACAGTTAAATATTTTCCCTTCCATTAGAACTGACCAGACTCCATCTGATTTCTTTCACTTTGCTATATGTATTTATCATGTGTAAAGTAGAACCCTTAACGTTCAGTTTTCAGAACCTGGTCTAGCCTTCCCTTATTCCTGGTTTCATGGAGCTCCTAAATTCTGCAGTGGGCACCAGCATGAATTGATTGCCTGTACTTGGCAGAGATCCCATTTTCTTCGCTCTACAGCCCAGTAGGGAAGAATTATTGATCCCCCTATTGAGAGCAGCAGATATGTGAAATATGTCCCTGGAAACTTGTGGTATGGTTTTGGATGTGGTTAGGATTTCTAGAACATAGAGTACAAATAGGTTAAGGTTTTAATGGAGTTTTACTAATTTATCTGATGCAGCATAATTTGTATGGAAAATGTTTTAGAATGGTAAGCCAGTTTATAAATTCTTGAAAAGTATGTCTTTCTCTAGTTAGTCCTTCCTTATATATATTAGATATTCAAGAATGCTTACTAATTAACTGACTTTGTCTTATTTGATAGATTTGTACTTTATTTCTATTGTCTATTTCTCTTAGATGTCACTTCTCCAGGCAGGTAGAATAAGTGAATTAATTATAAATGGTCATTTATTGAGTGGCATTATGTGCCAGCTGTCTACAGATGCATTTTGTTAATCATCTGTTTTAATCCTTACATTCAACTCGACTTTGACCATTTCATCTGACAGAGTTAGGATTTTTTTTTCCCCAGGTTCTGACTACAAAGTCCATACCTTTGGCCTAATTTGGGGTTCTTCTCCAAAGGAGGAGAATATTCCATCTTTAGGTATAGCGAACCAATGTGACACTGTGAGATGAAAACATGCAAGAGGATAGAAGGGAAGGCAAATGTTATTGGATACAGGTATAGTCTCAATGTCATTGAGAAAAAAGAAAAGCAATAAAGAAGCCCTGATGCAATGATTATGTGTGTGTGTATATATATACACACACACTCTCACACACACACACACATATATATACACACACACACATATATATAATTTATATTGTAAGATAATATATATATAATTTATATTGTAAGAGAGAGAGATATATATCGCAAAAGGTACATGGAAATGGTGGTTTGTTGATCTTATGATGATAAATTCACTACAGTAATTGAAATGGAAGGGCTTCCTTTAGTTCTTTTATTTCTTTGATACCATTCTTTCTCCCTAGAGCAAAAGTATGATGAAGCTAATCAAATTCTAGCCAAGAAAAGAATACGTGCCTTAAGTTTAGTTCTGTCATCAACAGCAAACACTTCAACAGCCCAGTAACTCCTTTGTCTCCCAATAGTGCTGTGACCTAAACAAACAAAGCCCACTGACGGTTTAAGCCTCTCTCATGGGGAGAGGGAGGCTTAAATTAGGTTATTATGAATCTTTCAAAGGGATTATTTTCTATGTTTTGCTTCACCTTTTAGGTTGTTTATATTCTTAGGGAACAATTTCAAGAGTTAAAAGACAGGAAAAATTCTGGGCTTGCTTTCATCCCTTATGAAATAAAGTACTCTGTAAATATTGGTCGAATGTTAAATACATTTGCCATACTCCATCAGAACTTAAATGTATTATATAAATGTCATTTGGGAAGGGAAAAATAAAAGCAAGAAGTCTAATTTCATTTTCAGACACAGAAATAGAGCTCCCTCATGGGTATCTAGAATGCCTTGGTTTTTGTTGTCTCATGAAGAACGGATCATATAATTAAAATGTCCTGTGCAATTAATAGTATATTAGAATTATATCAACAGCTCTATCAATTATGGTAACCTTCCTTTTAACTTCCACTAAGTTCAACCAATGATAAATGAAGCCACATAACCAAAGAGACAGTCAGATAATGTAGCCAGGGCTCAAAGGTGAGTTTTAAGAATAATTCAATAATTAGACAGTGTTTTGCAGCAGAAGAGTTAAAATAGCAGGCATTTTTAGCCCAAAGAGGAAAACACTGAGGGTTTTATATATAGTATTTGTGAAAACTGTATAAGACTTCATACAGGAGAAAGGTTATCAGCTTGGGACCAGGTGCTGGAGGGTTGTTGGGAAGTGAGTCTCAGACCTATATGCATTTAAAAAGCTTCACAGATGTTCCACATGCACAGCTAATGTTGGGAACAATTGCTCTTGTCACTTATTCTCCCAGCCTGAGTGACTAAATAATGTAGGTGTTTGTAGACTCCTTATATTCCAGGGTATCTTGTCATGAAATGCTTAGTTCAGCTCATAGGCAGTGGCAATGAAGCTGTCCTCAAAGAAAGCTCATACAGTGCTCTAGAAGTAGTATTAGATCTCTTACACAGGACATTTTTTTTCATTCTCAAAACAAACTTTTGAGAAACATATTATCTTTCTGATTTTATACATGAAGAAATCTCGCAGTTTCAGTGACTTGTTGCACATAATAAAGCATAGGAACCAGGGTGTGGGTAGGGACTGTCAGACTGCAAACCTGCTTCAGAAAATGGATCTGAACACCTAAGGCAGATTGGAATTTTAAAAACCTACTGCATTGACTGCCACTGATATCAGAATCAGGAGTGAGAATTGAAATACTTGGTAACTGGTGTAATTTATTGATTTCAATATTTGTTCATGCCAACAAACTGTATGCTCATTAACATATTACCCAGACTTATTCAGATATTAACATACAGTGGCATAATCCAAACACAAGGCAGATTTTTAAAAGAATTTTATTCTTTTCCTTTTTCTTACAACACAGAATTTCACAGGGGTTCATATATCTATGTGTTTATATATATTTCTCTCTATATATTTTGTGAAACATTGTGGCAGCATCTTCCAATTCAACTACCAAATCTTATTCCCAGTGAAGTTGCAATTTTATTTGTCTTCTTATGTCATTTATCTTGGTCTTGCTGTTGCCACAGGCATTTCTCATGTGTTACTAGGCTGATAATTTAATTGTACTCATGTCTTATTAGCTTCGGTGTCCCATATTGGCCTTCCTTTTTTCTACCACTAAGTTGGTATACGCTTTTATCAATTTGTCTTTTCCATACATGCCGTATAAATGAAATCATATCATATGTGGCCTTTTGTCTTTTTTCACTTAGCATAATGTTTTTAAAGTTTATATATGTTGTAGAATGTATCATAGCAAATATTTTCAAAGTTTATCCATATTGTAAAACATATCAGTACTTCATTCCTTTTTATTACAAAATAATATTCAATTCTATGCTTCTCCATTCATCAATTGGTAGGCATTTGGGTTGTTTACCCCTTTTGACTATTATGTGCGATGCTGCTACGAGCATTCATGTGCAAGTTTTTGTATGAACATTTGTTTTCAAATTTCTGTGTTATATATAACTAGGGGTAGAATATTGGAATCCTATGGTAACTCTATATTTAACAGTTTAAGGAACTGCCAAACTATTTTCCAAAGTGGTTACACTATTTTACAATCCCACCAGCAATGTATGAAGGTTCCAATTTTTCCATATCCTTGCCAACATTTGCTATTGTTAGTCTTTTTTTTTTTTAATCACCTTAGTGGTGAGAAGTGGTTACTCATTGTGGTTTTGATTTACATTTCTCTAATGACTAATGATGTTTAGTATTTTTATGTGCTTATTGACCATTTGTAGATCTTCTTTAGAGAAATATTTATTCCTTTGCCCGTTTTTAAATTGGATAATTTGTCTTTTTATTGTTATGAGTTCTTCATATGGTCTGAATATAAGTCCCATATCAAATATATGATTTTTAAATACGTTCTCCTAGTCCATGAATGTCTTTTTACTTTCTTCATGTCCTTTGAAGCATAAAAGTTTTAGATTTTGACAAAATTCAGTTTATCTATTTATTTCTTTTGTTACTTGTTATTTTGGTGTTATATCTAAGAAACCATTACCCCATCCAAGGTCATGAAGATTTATCTGTACCTCTTCCCCAAGAGTTTTGTAGAGTTTACTCTTTCATGTAGGTGTTTGATTCATTTTGAGTTTTTTTTTTTTTTTTTTTGAGACGGAGTCTCACTCGTCGCCCAGACTGGAGTGCAGTGGCGAGATCTCAGCTCACTGCAAGATCCGCCTCCTGGGTTCATGCCATTCTCCTGCCTCAGCCTCAAAAGTAGCTGGGACTACAGGCGCCCGCCACCACTCCTGGCTAATTTTTTGTATTTTTATAGAGACGGGGTTTCACCGTGTTAGTCAGGATGGTCTCGATCTCCTGCCCTTGTGATCTGCCCGCCTCGGCCTCCCAAAGTGCTGGGATTACAGGCGTGAGCCACCGCGCCCGGCTTTGAGTTCATTTTTGTACATTATATGAGGTAGGTATTCAACTTCATTCTTTTGCATGTGGATAGATATCCAGTTATCCCAGCACCATTTGTTGAAAAAACTATTTTTTCTATTGATCTATATGACTATTCTTATGCTGTCCCACACTGTCTTTATTATTGTAGCTAAATTTTTAGTAGTCTTTGAAATTGGAAAGAGTGACTCCTCCCACTTTGTTCAAAGTTTTCAGAACTTTTTGGCTATTCTGGGCTCCTTATATTTCCATATAAAGAAACGTTAGAACCAGCTTTTGAATTTCTGTGAAAAAAGCTCCACAGATTTTTTATAGGGATTTTGATGAACCTGTTGATGAATTTGGTGGAGGTTATTGACATTTTAAAAATATTGTGTCTTCTAACCCATTACCACGCAATATCTTACCATTTATTTATGCCTTTAATTTATTTCAACTATGTTTTTAAATTTTTGGTGTACAAATCTTAGATTTTTTTGTTAAGTTCATTTCTAAGTAATTTATCTTTTTTATTCCATTGTAAGTGAAATTTTATTTAAATTTAATTTTGCATTTCCCATTACTACCGTATAGAAATATAATTGGTTTTTTTTAGTATTGTCCTTGTATCTGCAAACTTGCTGAACTTGTCCATTATTTCAAATAGTATTTGTGGCTTCTTTAGGATTTTTCTACATATGTAAGATCATGTCATCCACAAATTAAGATAGTTTTACTTCTTTCTTTCCAATCTGGACGATTTCCTATCTATTGCCCTGACTAGAAGCTTCAGTAAAATAGTGTTGAATGGAAATAGTGAGTGACATCCATTTCTTGTTTCTGATCTTAGGGGGAAATATTCAGTTTTCACCATTAAATAGAATCTTAGCTGTAGGTTTTTCATAGATGCCTTTATCAGGTTTAGAGAATTCTCATTCTTCCTAGTTTGTTGAGTGCTTTTATCATGGAAGCATGTTACTTTTTTTTTTTTTTTCCTATTTTTTTTTTTTTTAGACGGAGTCTCACTCTCTTGCCAGGCTGGAGTGCAGTGGCATGATCTCGGCTCACTGCAACTCCGCTCCACGGGTTCAAGCGATTCTCCTGCCTCAGCCTCTCGAGTAGCTGGTATTACAGGCATCCGCCACCACGCCTGGCTAATTTTTGTATTATTAGTAGAGATGGGGTTTTACCATGTTGGCCAGGCTGGTCTCGAGCTCCTGACCTCAGGCATTCCACTCACCTTGGCATCCCAAAGTGCTGGGGTTACAGACGTGAGCCACCGTGCCCGACCAGAAGCATGTTACATTTTGTCAAATGCACTCTCTGTGTCTGTTGAGATTATTATGTGGGTTTTGTCCTTTATTTTGTTAATATACCATATCATATTGACTAATTTTTCATATGTTGAACCAGACTTGTATTCCTGAGACACTTGGTCATGATATATAATTCTTTTGTATGTTATTGCATTTAGTTTGCCAGCATTTTGTTGAAGGTTGTTGTGTCTACATTTATAAGGGATGTTACTGTCTACTTTTCTTGTGATGTGTTTATATGGCTTTGATATTAGTGTAATACAAGATTCCTAAAATGAATTTGAAAGTATTTCCTTTTTTGTGTTTTTTGTTTGTTTTTTTAAAGAAGCATTTATGAAGAATTTTTATTGTCTTTTTTAAGTGTTTGGTTTAATTCACATTTGAAGCCATTTGAGCCTGGCCCTAATATATGGAAAGTTTTAAAATTACAAATTCAATCTATTACTTGTTACAGGTCTACTCAGATATTTTTATTTCTTCTTGAGTCAGTTTTGGTAGGATTTTGTTTATTTCAGCTAGCCTATCTGTTTTGTTGGCATAGAGTTATTCGTAGTATTCCTTATAAACCTTTTTATTTCTGTAAAGTTGGTAGTGATAGCTCCTCTTTCATTCCTGATTTTAGTAATTTGAGTCTTCTCTCTCTTTTTTTTGTTCAATCTACCTGAAATTTTGTCAATTGTATTATTTTTTTTTTCAAAGAACAACTTACGTTTCTTTGAATTTCTTTATTGTTTTTTCTATTCTTTATTTGCATTTATTTTTGCTCTTATTATTTCCTCTTTTCTGCTTGCTTTCAATTTATATTTCTTTCTAGTTTCTTAATGCTAAAGGTTGTAATTGATTTATGTCTTTTTAAAAATAGGCTTACAGCCGTGAATTTCTCTCTAAGCACTGCGGCATTCCATAAGCTTTGGTATATTGTTTTTGTTTTCATTCATTTGAAATTACTTTTAATATCCCTTTGGAATTCTTCTTTGGCACATAGCTAATTAAGGAGCATGTTGATTATTTCCACATATTCATGAATTTCTCAATTTTCATTTTTATTTTTTTCTAATTTTTTTCTATTATGGTCAGAGAACATACTTGTATGATATAAAATATTTAAAATGTATTGAGACTTGTTTATGGCAAGTCTCATATTGTATGGTCTATTCTGCAAGATGTTTCGTGTGTACTTAAGAAGTACGTACATTCTGCTGTTGTTTGGTAGAGTATTCTATAGATGTCTGTTAGTTCTACTTGGCTTATGGTGTTGTTTAAGTCTTCTGTTTGCTGGTTGATGTTCTGCCTAATTGTTCTATTCATTATTGAAAGTGTGATATTGAAGTCTCCACCTATTATTTTTTAATTGTCTGTTTCTTCCTTCAGTTCTGTTACTTTTTGATTCATGTTTTGGAGGCCCTATTTTTAGGTGTATATATGTTTATACTTGTTGTGTCTTCCTGATTGACTGTTTTATCTTTATAAAATGTCTTTTTTTGGTCTCTAATGACAAGTTTTGTCTCAAAGTATGTTTGTTCAATATTAGTATAGTCACTGAAGTATCTTTTGGTTGTTATTTGCATGACGTATCTTTTTTCGTATTTTTACTTTCGACCTATTAATGTCTTTGAATATTAAGTGTATCTTTTATGGACAACATGTGGATCATTTTTTAAACAAAATTTATCTAGCCTGGAGCAGTGACTTGTCTGTAATCTCAGCATTTTGTGGCAAACAGAGTGAGGCAGAAGGACCCCTTGAGGCCAGGAATTTGAAACCATCCTGGGTGACATAGCAAGGCCCTGTCTATAAGAAACCAAAAAAGCAAAACCAAAAACAAACACAACCAAAGGAGTCCATTCTGCTCATCTCTTTCTTTTGTTTGGAGTGTTGAATCTACTTATATTTCATGTAATTGCTGATAAGGTAGGAGTTATGCCTGCCATCTTGCTATTTGTTTATAATATTTCCTATATCATTATTGTCCCTCTAGCCTTCCATTACTGCCTTCCTTTGTATTAAATAGATATTTTCTAGTTTATCCTTTTAATTTATTTTATGTTTTTCCTACATATTTTAAAAAGTTATTTTTGAGTTTGGTATTCTGGAGGTTATAATTGATTTTTTTATTATTATACTTTTAAGTTCTACAGTACATGTGCACAATATATTGATTTTTTTAACTTAAAACAATCTATTTTGAATTAATGTCAACACAGTTTCAATAATATACAGAAAATTTTGCCCCAGTATTTCCTCCCCCTTTATTTGTATTGTTGCTTTTGTATAAATTGTATCTTCATATAAGCACATCAACAGAGATTTATAATTATTGCTTTATACAGTTGATTTTTTAAAGCATAAGGGCAGTGAAAAGAGTATAAATAAAAATACATTTATACTATCTTATATTTACCCATTAGTTACCTTTACCCACACTTTTTATGTTTTTTAGTGTGAATTTATGTTACTGTTTACTGTCTTGTCTTTTCTTTTCAGCCAGAAAGCCTCCCTTTAATAATTTAGTATTTCTATCATTCATCATGACCAAGTGAAATTTATCCCTGGGATGCAAGGATGATTCAATGTACACAAATCAATGAGATACATTATATCAACAGAATGAAGGATAAGAACCGTATGATCATTTCAATTGATGCTGAAAAAGCATTTGATAAAATGCAACATCTCTTCATGGTAAAATACCCTCAAAAACTGAGAATAGAAGGAACATACCTCAACATAATTAAAGCCATATATGAAAGACCCATAGCTAGTAGCACATTGAATGGGGAAAAATGAAAGCCTATTCTCTAAAATCTGGAACATTACAAGGATACCCACTGTCACCACTATTATTCAATATAGTACTGGAAGTCCCAGTGAGAGCAATCAGACAGCAGAAATATATAAAGGGCATCCACATTGGAAAGGTATAAGTGAAATTAGCCTTGTTTGCAGGTGATATGATCTTAGAAAAACCTAAAGACTCCACAAGAAAACTATTAGAATTAATAAATTTGGTAAAGTAGCAGGATACAAAATTAACATACAAAAATCAGTAGCATTTCTATGTGCCAGCAGTGAACAATGTGACAAAGAAATAAAAATTTACATAAGATTAAAAACAAATGAATTAGCCAGAGAAGTGAATGATCTCTATGATGAAAGCTATAAAACATTGATACAGAAATTGAAGAGGACACAGAAAAATGGAAAGATATTCCATGTTCACGGATTGGAAGACTCAATATTGTTCAAATGTTTGTACTACCCAAAGAAATGTACAGATTCAATACAATCCCTATGAAAATACCAATAACATTCTTCACAGAAATAGGAAAAGATAATCCTAAAATTTATATGGAACCACATAAATACCAGAATAGCCAAAGCTATCCTGAGCAAAAAGAACAAAACTGGAAGAATCACATTACCTGACTTCAAATTATACTACAAAGCTACAATAACCAAACAGCATGATACTGGCATAAAAATATATACATAGACCAATGGAACAGAGTAGAGAACACAGAAACAAATAAACATACCTAGAGTGAACTCATTTTTGACAAAAGTGCCAAGAACATACACTGGGGAAAAGACAGTCTCTTCAATAAATGGTAATGGGAAAACTGGATATCTATATGCAGAATAATGAAACAAGACCCCTATCTGTCATTAATTACAAAAATCAAATCAAAATGAATTAAGACTTAAATCTAATCCCTCAAACCATGAAACTACTATAAGAAAACTTTAGGGAAATTCTCCAGGACGTTGGTTTGGGAAAACATTTCTTGAGCAATATACTGTAAGCACAGGCAACCAAAGCAAAAATGGAAAAATGGGATTACATCAAGTTAAAAATCTTCTGCACAGCAGAGGATACAGTCAATAAAGTGAAAGGACAACCCACAGATTGGAAGAAAATATTTGCAAGCTACTCATTTTACAAAGGATGAATAACCAGAATATATAGAGAGTGTAAACAACTCTATAGGAAAATATCTAATAACTTTGCCAAAAGTTGAGCAAAAGATTTGAATATACATTTCTCACAAGAAGACATGTAAAACTGGAAAACAGGCCTATGAAAAGGTGCTTAGCATCATTGATCACTGGAGAAATACAAATGAAAACTACAATGAGCTATCATCTCACCCAGTTAAAATGGCTTATATTCAGAAGACAGGCAATAACAAATGCTGGTGAGAATGTAGAGAAAAGGAAAACTTTATACCCTGTTAGTGGGAATGTAAATTAGTACAACCACTGTGGAGGATAATATTGAGGTTCTTCAAAAAACTGAAAATAGAACTACCATATGGTCCAGTGATCCCACTTCCAGATGTGTACCCAAAGAAAAGGAAATCAGTATATTGAACAGATATCTGCTCTCCTATGTTTATTGTAGCACTGTTTACAATATTAAACAGAATTTAAATTAAAAAATTAAAATAATAATTTCATATTTCTTATAGAGTAGGTCTAATAGCAACAACTTTTCTAGCTTTTTTTTCTTTATGGAAATTTTTTTTATTTTCACAAAAATATTCCCAACCACTGGAACACAAAAGGTAGACAAACACAGAAAAGCGTGAAAGGAGCTGAGAACATATAGTTGTGAAGAAATTTGATTGTAGAAAAATACATAGTTTTGTTTATAATAAAGAATTTAGTTTTTTAGAGCAGTTTTAGGTTCAAAGCAAAATTGAGAGGAAAGTTCAGAGATTTCCCACATCTCCCTTGTCTCCCATACATATGTGTAACTTCCCACATTATCAACATCCCCACCAGAGTGCTACATTTGTTACAATTCATAAATCTACGTTGACACATTGTCATCAACCTTAGTTCATAGTTTGCATTAGGGTTCATTCTTAATGTACATTCTATGGGTCTGGATTGATTTTAACTAACATCTTTAGAATAGAGCCTTTCCCACTGAATGGGTTCTGTATCAGGTCAAATAAAGACATGTCCTATAAATGGGGCTTTTCCAGGGAGCTGCTGCACACATTAAATGTTGTGAATTCTCTGTGAGTATGAGGCTGTTTGTAGAACTTCAAACCCATTCAGCCCCGTCTAGTATATGTTGGTTGTAAGAGTTACTGTGATTGCGAGACTGTTGTGGAGCTGGGGAGATGGAAATGGGATTAGAACAAATTTAAATACACAATGTTAACTGTTTGCACAAAAAATCTGATGATTTTCTTGAATAAATCCTTGATGGATTATTGCAAACGTTTGGTTAAGTTCTCAAGTTTATTTTGACAATTTTTTGAGTGTTCCTGTGACTTTTATGAAGGAGTGGATATCTGGAGATTCTTATTCTACCTCTGTAAGTGCTTCTTCTCTGGCTTTTGAAATAGGTGTAGAACTTGAAGAAGTAGAATTGTGAGGTAAGGCACGTTCAAATTCAGTGTTAAGCTGATTTAACAAGCAGATGAGCTCAAAGTAGAGCCTTGGCATAGATTTGAATGGAAAATGAAATAAAGAAGGTGAGATTGGCATGTTGGCATGTCCAGCGCTGTGCTAGAGAGTTTTGAATAAAAGTTATTTAGAAGATATTTGAGTTTTGGGGCTAGGAATAATGTGAGGATAATGGTGTTCAAAGATTTTTCTAATGGTGGTATATAGGATGCAGTGAAGCTGTACAAGAAGGGAGATGAATTCAGAGGCAGTGGCATTAATCTGCACGTGTGATGCAGAAACCTAGTTTAACATGGACATGGGACAACAAGAGTGGACCAATCATGGGACTTGGTGACGGACTGGATCTTAGAAGCCAGGAAACCAGAAGAGTTTCAAAACACACAAATATTGCTGATCTGCTTTGCAGGGATGCTGGTAGAGTAATGGGAACAAGGATGGTGGAAAAGCAGATAATGTGACTAATCCTTATTTTGTCATCTTAAATATTCCTTCATTTAGCTAAAAGTTTCTTAAGCTTTTTGGAGGTACACAATCATATTAAATAATTAAAGCCAGAATTTTTTTTTTTAATTTATTTATTATTATTAAACTTCAAGTTGTAGGGTACATGTGCACAACGTGCAGGTTTGCTACATATGTATACTTGTGCCATGTTGGTGTGCTGCACCCATCAACTCGTCATTTACATCAGGTATAACTCCCAATGCAATCCCTCCCCCCTCCCCCCTCCCCATGATAGGCCCCGGTGTGTGATGTTCCCCTTCCCGAGTCCAAGTGATCTCATTGTTCAGTTCCCACCTACGAGTGAGAACATGCGGTGTTTGGTTTTCTGTTCTTGTGATAGTTTGCTAAGAATGATGGTTTCCAGCTGCATCCATGTCCCTACAAAGGACACAAACTCATCCTTTTTTATGGCTGCATAGTATTCCATGGTGTATATGTGCCACATTTTCTTAATCCAATCTGTCACTGATGGACATTTGGGTTGATTCCAAGTCTTTGCTATTGTGAATAGTGCTGCAATAAACATACGTGTGCATGTGTCCTTATAGCAGCATAATTTATAATCCTTTGGGTATATACCCAGTAATGGGATGGCTGGGTCATATGGTACATCTAGTTCTAGATCCTTGAGGAATCGCCATACTGTTTTCCATAATGGTTGAACTAGTTTACAATCCCACCAACAGTGTAAAAGTGTTCCTATTTCTCCACATCCTCTGCTGAATATCTTCAAGTGGCCTCCTAAATCACATTAATTTAAAAAAAAAAAGTTTCCTAAAAGTCTAAATGTATTGTAAAATGTTTATCACATTAACTTACTTTTAGAGCATGTAATTCTCTGAGAAAGCAAATGTAGTTCTTTTAGGTATTTCCATTAATGGTGTTTTATTATTATGTATAGAAATGACAGTTTCACAGCCTTGAATGTATATTAATTGACCAAATAAGTGAGTCCTGGGTTCAGCTGTTTTTTGTCATTTAGAACACAATGCTTTTCTCTCAGCATGTGGATTCATCATTATTTTTCAAGTAACTTTCATGTTTTATTTTTCTTTATCCCTTGATGAGAGAGAACAATAAATGACAAATGACTTGATTATCACTGAAGTGGTCACTGTAATTCATATAATTGAGAAATATTAATTGCTCTGTGGGACCAAATTCAGATTTCTGGACTTATCCTTCACCTGTGAACACTTCACTTCTCATTCAGTCATTCACTTCTGAACATACTTCTAACAAGACTGACACTGGAGATACGAAAACATATTTTCACATTGTCATTGCAATATATTCTTCAGTATTTTAAATAATTATATTATTTGTCAATGTTTTTGTTCTTCCAGATTTTTCAAGGATTCAAGTCACATGTTTTTATTATTTACCTTTATGTTACCATATTTCTTGTCTCTGTGAAGTAAATGACTACAAAGAGGGTTTTTTTAAAAAAATAATAATAATTAATGCTTCTGTTTAAATAGCAGAGGAATTGGAAGGTTTTGGGAGGCCATTCAAGTTTTTCTCCATATTCTTAAGACTTAATTTTTATTAATCTTGGTCATTTATGTTATTTATTTATTCATTCTTTAATTAATTCAATCATTAACATAAATAATTCAACTTTTTGTAAGTCTACTCTGTGTAAGAATTGTATGGATTTCTGTGAAGCATAAAATAGAAGCGTACACACACACACACAAACGAAACACCAAATGGAGCACTAGCTCACTGGGAGGGTAGAATTTAAAAGTAGCTAAAATACCTCAAAATGATAAGAGTCATATATGATAAACCTACAGCCAACATCATACTGAATGGGGAAAAGTCGAAAGCATTCTCCCTTAGGGCTGGAACAAGACAAGGGTGCCCACTTTCATCACTTCTATTCAGCACAGTACTGGAAGTCTTAGAGCAGTCAGGCAAGAGAAAGAAAGAAAGAACATCCAAATTGGAAAAGAGGAAGCCAAACTATCTTCTTGTGCTGATGATATGATCTTATACCTTGAAAACCCAAAAGACTCCTCCAAAAGACTCCTAGATCTGATAGATGAATTCACTAAAGCTCAGGTCACAAAATCAACATAAACACAAATCAGTAGCGCCGCTATACACCAACAGTGACCAAGCTGAAAATGGAATCAAGAACTCAATCCCATTTATGACAGCTCCAAAATAATATAATATTAACAAAATACCTAATACAGTTAATCAAGGATGTGAAAAGTCTCTCCAAGGAGAACTACAAAACGCCAACGAAAGAAGTCATAGATGACACAAACAAATGGAAAAGCATCCTATTCTCATGGATTGGAAGAATCAATATTGTGAAAATGACCACACTGCTCAAAGCAATCTACAGAATCAGTACAATTCCTATCAAAATACCAATGTCATTCTTCACAGAATTAGAAGAAACAATCCAAAAATTCGTAAGGAACCAAAAAAGCCTGAAGAGCAAAAGCAATCCTAAGGAGAAAGAACAAATCTGGATGCATCACATTACCTGACTTCATGTTATACTACAGGGCTATAGTAACCAAAACAGCATGGTACGGGTATAATATAGGCACACAGACAAATGTAACAGAATACAGAACCCAGAAACAAAGCAAAATACCTACAACCAACTGATCTTTGACAGAGCAGACAAAAATATACGCTGGGGAAAGGACACACTATTTAATAAATGGTGCTGAGAAAATGGAATAGCCACATATGGAAGAATGAAAACTGGATTCCTATCTCTCACCATGTATAAAAATTAACTCCACATTAATTAAATACTTAAATGTAAGACCTGAAACCATAAAAATTCTAGAAGAAAACATAGGAAAAAGTCTTCTGGATATTGGCTTAGGCAAATAATTTAGGGCACTGATCCCAAAGGCAAATCCAACAAAACAGAAATAAATGTGATTTAATTAAATGAAAAAGCTTCTGCACAGCAAAAGAAATAACCCACAAAGTAAACAGAGAACCTACAGAATGGGAGAAAATATTCCCAAACTATACATCTGACAAAGAACTAATATGCAGAATCTATAAAGAACTCAAACAAATCAGCAAGAAAAAAGACAAATAATCCCATTACAAAGTAGACAAGCAATATGAATAGATATTTTTCAAAAGAAGACATACAAATGACCAACAAACACATGCTCAGTATCACCAATCATCAGAGAAATGCAAATGAAAACCACAGATATACAACATCACCCTAGTCAGAATGGCCATTTTCAAAAAGTCAAAAAGCAATAGATGTTGGTTCAGATGCAGAAGAAAGAGAATGCTTATAAACTGTTGGTGGGAATGTAAATTAGTACAACCTCTATGGAAAACAGTATGGCAATTTTTCAGAGAACTAAAAGCACATCTACCATCTATTGAGCAATCCAAGTACTGGGTATTTACCCAAAGAAAAAGAAGTTATTATATTAAAAAGACACTTGTACTCATATGTTAATTGCAACACAATTCACAATTGCAAAGATATGGAATCAGTCTCAGTGTCCATCAACTGATGACTGGATAAAGACAATGTGGTATATATACCATGGAATACTATTCAGCCATAAGAAAGAATGAAATTATGTCTTTTGCAGCACTTTGTATGGAACTGGAAGTCATTATCCTAAGTGAAGTAACTTGGAAATAGAAAACCAAATACCACATATTCCTAGTTATAATTGGAAGCTAAGTTATAGA
Source organism: Chlorocebus sabaeus (assembly GCF_047675955.1). Lineage (NCBI taxonomy): Eukaryota > Metazoa > Chordata > Mammalia > Primates > Cercopithecidae > Chlorocebus > Chlorocebus sabaeus. Next base: position 96,852,310 of record NC_132914.1, on the reverse strand, counting down.
TACACAAAGGCATACTGTGTGGTATAGCTGACACTGGAGGCTTAGAAGAGGGGGAGATTGGGAGGTTCCTACAATTTATCCATGTAACCAAAAAATACTTGTATTCCTAAAGCTATTAAAATAAAAAATAAAAATAAAAAACATACAACAACAATCACAAAAGTAGCTAACAATAAAAATATTAGTTATAAATGCAGGCCTGAAAAACTAATGTGTCATGAGATACTGATTTAATATCAAACAGAATGTTACTGTTGTTTTTAGGTTCAGAGAAGAAAGAAAGCTATGTAGTCAAGAGTAGCCACAAAATGCTTACTGGACTAAATAGAATTTGTGATTGGCTATGAAGGAAAGGGAGAATTTCTATAGGCCTGGGAGCCCCCTGCTACTCAGAGGGAATAAGGAGAATATAAGCCAGAAGACAAGAGGCAGGAATATGTCATTCAGGATGGAGGCTAATGAGTATATCAGGCTTATGGAAGGAGAGGGTTTGTATTGAAAGGTATCCTTGGAGAGTCATTGAAAGCTTTAAAGAATAAACTGGTATAAAATTTATATTTTTATTAAACAAGTGTTTATTGGATGATTGTCCTCTGACAATACTATATTGTGAGGCTTATAATAGTCCCTACTTTTTAGAAATGGTATGAAGCTGTGGATCTCAAGTGAGCCACTATGATGTTGTTGAAAAGGGCTTGAAAATCTACACAGGTACTAAGCCCTGTCTGTACATTAAATAATGGTAGGTTTTACATATCCATATCCATATCCATGTTTATTATTTTAAAATTTGCATAAGCTTTATTGTGATTAATAAAAATGGAAAATCATTTTTGCTTTTTGCTGATTTTTTTAATACAGTGGTACAACTTACCTGTTGCAGTTGGGCAAGGAAAGTGAGATTCTTTCCCTTGACTTTGTATTTTCACGTGGAGAGTTATGGTTAAGTGTGACTGGGCTTCTCTCTGTTCCTGCTCTTTTCTCAGGGAAGTTAACTGACTCCTAAACTTGGGAGCAGAAACTGAGCATGTGTCACTTATTCTCTTTGTGATCTTCTCACCTGCAGAAAGCATGTAAGGTAAGCCTAGCAATAAAGAACTCGCTTGGGAGACCTGATGTCAGTCTATGTAGTTCCAGGGTATAGGTGTAGGAATTCTACATTGCCAAGAGCATAAACCAGTATCTGCTTCATCAATAGCCTTACTGACATTTTAATCTCTTTTGCATGACTCCTTTGCCACAGTATGGCAATCTGGGGTCACTAGGACAGTTCTGACTCACTGCAGGCCAAATCTGGACAGGCTTTTCTTTTTACGTATTGTATGTGGCTGCTTCTGTGCTACAACAGGAATGTTGAGTAGTTGCAACAGAGACCATGTGGCCCGCAAAGCCTAAATGTTTAAAATCTCTGGCTGGTTTGTTGAACCCTGGACTCTTATCTATAATTTGGAGAGTAAATAAGAAAGTCATTTATTATACTCTCTACATTCCTAAATTAATTCTAATATTATCACTTAGAGAATCTGTAAAAATTTTTACTTTGAAAAACATGTTTTAGTATTCAGAATGATGGGAACTCCTGGTTTAAAAAAAATGGAGCTAAATTAGATGGGAGTTTGGAGATTATCTAAATATGTAGCATAGGTATGAGCTGATGAAGCTTGAACCAGCTTAGTGATTATGGACATAGAAAAATGGTGTGGATTTAGGGGCAATTATGAAGTGAAAAGTTTACAGAAGTTGATGACTGCTCCTTTTTCTTCTTCTTCTTCTCCTTCTTTTTTTTTTTTTTTTCCTGAAAACAAAGTCTTGCTCTGTCACCAGGCTAGTGTGCACTGGCACAATCTTTGCTCACTGCAACCTCTGCCTCCCAGGTTCAAGCAATTCTCCTCCGTCAGGCTCCCAAGTAGCTGGTATTTCAGGCACACACCACCATGCCCTGCTCATTTTTGTGTTTTTAGTAGAGACGGCATTTCACCATGTTGACCAAGCTGGTCTCGAACTCCAGACCTCAGCTGATCTGCCCGTTTCAGCTTCCCAAAGTGCTGGAATTACACGTGTGAGCCACCACGCCCAACTTGATGATGGCTTCTTTACAGAAACAGTAAGCATGATAGAACAAGAGAAAGATAAATGATTTCAAGGGTTCGAGTCTAGGTGAACGTTTTCCTCTTTGTCATCTTATTGGTGAACTACATTCCACTTCTTTTGACTTCTTGTTGACTTCTTGTATAGATCATCTAGGTCTTTTTTGAGGATTTGTACAAAGGTGGTTCCTATTTAGTTTTGCCTGATATTTGGCATGTTTTCAGTTGTATTTGTATGATTCATTACAGAGATTATTCTTGGGATTTCACCATTTCCAATTTCACCTGGGGTATGCAAATTTCCACACAGTAGTACCAGAAATAAAAATCAAAGCTCATTTGTATTTGAAATGTTATCATCTCTTTCCTCAGGTGCTAGATTCACAAACTGTATTTTTTCCCTGAAAATCACACGCACATATAATTTTTTTAAATCAAGCAAAGCAAAAGAGAATATGATCTCATTTCCCAATGTTAAACACCAAGTGTTTCTAATAATATCTTCTAGAAACATTTCAGGAATATATAATTTGAGTGCATACTTTTTTCACACTGATGTGAACGTACATCATGTATTATTCTTCACTTTGTTTATTGTTTTAGCTCAACATATCAGTACTTGCACATTTATCTCATTTTTAAAATTACTGAGTAGTAATAATGGCTACATTGATTGATCACTTAGGCTCTTAGACACTAGACTAAGCACTTTATGAAATGAATCATCTTATTTTGAAATGAATCATTTTATTCATGTTATTTTATTTTTAATGAGGTTGTTTGTTTTTTTGCTTGTAATTTTTTTGAAGTTTTTTTATAGATTTGGGATATTAGACCTTTGTCAGATGCATACTTTGCAAATATTTTCTCCTATTCTGTAGGTTGTCTCTCTACCCTGTTCTCTGTTGATTTTTTTTTCCTAGGTTTTCTTCCAGGGTTTTTATAGATTTAGGTTTTATATTTAAGTCTTTAATCCGTCTTGAGTTGATTTTTTGTATATGGTGTAAGGAAGGGGTCCAGTTTCAATTTTCTGCATATGGCTACCCAGTTATCCCAGCACCATGTATTGAATAGGGAATCTTTTTCCCGTTGCTTGTTTTTGTCAGGTTTGTCGAAGATCAAATGGTTGTAGGCATGTGGCCTTGTTTCTGAGCTCTCTACTCTGTTATTCTTGTCTATGCGTGTGCTTTAGTACCGGTACCATGCTGTTTTGGTTACTGTAGCCTTGTAGTATATAGTTTGAAGTCAGGTAATGTGATGCTTCCAACTTTGTTCTTTTTACTTAGAATTGCCTTGGCTATTTGGGCCATTTTTTTTTTGGGTCCCATATGAATTTTAAAATAGTTTTTTTCTCATTATGTTAAGAGTATCATTGGTGGTTTGGTATATTTTAATCAAAGTTATGTATTTATTTTGTTATTTCATTTACAACTACCAATAAAACCTTGAAGCAGATGCTATTACTATTCCAATTTTGCAGATGAGGAAACTGTAAGACTTTGCCAAAGCAACTTTGTTAAAAAAGGCAGAGTTGGGATTCTGACTCCAGTTAAAGGGCTAATGCTCTTTAACTACTATTCCTTTGTTTTCCAAGCATATTTCACCAACAATTTGCGTCAAAATGACCTGGGATAATTGTAAAATATAAATCTCCATGGTTACCACCAGAGATTCTGATTTAGTAAGAATTTGGGGGAGAGCCACAAATCTGGATTACTAACAAGTGATCCAGGTGGACTTCGTGCAGTCTAAAGTCTGTAGACCTCTATATTATACTATATTGCCTGTTTACATCAACAATACTTATTTATTAAAGGGTATGTGCTTTTAAAATTTTGATACCTACTACACTTTTGGGAATTTTATCAAGAATAAAGATAATCCCCTTTTTTCGACAGCCCCTAATTGTTATTTTTTCCCAAGGAGTAAAGATGTTAAAATGCTAAGAGATTAATCAAAAGTTTTTCAACCAGTACCTTTTTCTGTTTTTTAACTCTATATTGTCTTGCTAGAGTTTCCATAAGAAAGTACTACAAACTGCATACCTTAATAGAAATTTATTGTCTCACAGTTCTAAAGGTTAGAAGTTCAAAATTAAGGTGTCAGCGAGACTGGTTCTTTCTGAGGTCTGAGAGAGAGAATTTGTTCCATTCCTTTTGGGTTTCTGACAATGTTTAGCATTTCCTGACTTGTAGCAATATAATTCCAGTCTTCAAATGATGTTGTACCTGTGTACAAGTCTATCTCCAGATTTCTTCTTTCTATAAGGACACTTGTCATTGGATTGGGGTCCACCCTAATAACCTCGTCTTAGTTTAACTAATTTCATCTGCAGTGACCCTATTTCTTTTTATTATTATTATTATACTTTAAGTTCTTGGGTGCATGTGCACAATGTGCAGGTTTGTTACATATGTATACATGTACCATGTTGGTGTGCTGCACCCATTAACTTGTCATTTACATTAGGTATATCTCCTAATGCTATCCCTCCCCGCCCTCCCCATGGTAGGTCCCGGAGTGTGATATTCACCTTCCTGTGTCCAAGTAATCTCATTGTTCAGTTCCCACCTATGAGTGAGAATATGCAGTGTTTGGTTTTCTGTTCTTGCAATGGTTTGCTGAGAATGATGGTTTCCAGTTGCATCCATGCCCCTACAAAGGACACGAACTCATCCTTTTTTATGGCTGCATAGTATTCCATGGTGTATATGTGCCACATTTTCTTAATCCGGTCTGTCACTAAATAATGCCACATTCTTATGTCCGGGGATTAGGACTTTGACACATGAATTTTGAGAGGACATAGTTTAACCCGTAACATACCCAAAGTAGCATTCTTAGAACCCACACTGGTTTCTCAGAACTTGGTTGTTGAGATTTTTTGTTTTCAGATGTTAAATTGGTACCTCCAATTTTTTTTTTTTTAATTTTATTTTATTTTTTTATTTTTATTTTTTTAAATTTATTTATTATTATTAAACTTCAAGTTGTAGGGGTACATGTGCACAACGTGCAGGTTTGCTACATATGTATACTTGTGCCATGTTGGTGTGCTGCACCCATCAACTCGTCATTTACATCAGGTATAACTCCCAATGCAATCCCTCCCCCCTCCCCCTCCCCATGATAGGCCCCGGTGTGTGATGTTCCCCTTCCCGAGTCCAAGTGATCTCATTGTTCAGTTCCCGCCTATGAGTGAGAACATGCGGTGTTTGGTTTTCTGTTCTTGTGATAGTTTGCTGAGAATGATGGTTTCCAGCTGCTGTACCATATGACCCAGCCATCCCATTACTAGGTATATACCCAAAGGATTATAAATTATGCTGCTATAAAGACACATGCACACGTATGTTTATTGCAGCACTATTCACAATAGCAAAGACTTGGAATCAACCCAAATGTCCATCAGTGACAGATTGGATTAAGAAAATGTGGCACATATACACCATGGAATACTATGCAGCCATAAAAAAGGATGAGTTTGTGTCCTTTGTAGGGACATGGATGCAGCTGGTACCTCCAATTTTGAAGTGGCTGACCAAGCAATGCTTATCTAAGACTCAAGCTCCATGAGGTTTCATCAGTAACTTCTAAAGATGGATGCTATCCCAACACCCATTCACAGCTCAGAGAATTGATATTGGCTAGATCTGATTAGTTTTTCTCAAGCATGACACCAACAGTCAGGCTTCCCTCCACCCACACTCTTATTTTATTATTTAATAGAACTATACAGAGTATCCAGTATTTAGCATTTTTTAGATAAAGTAATAATTATGTGATGCATGTAAATGGTACTTTACAGTACCATGCTTTAGAAATAATAATGGCAGTTTATCAATCCCATCTGCTCCCAGGTGAGGGAAAAATTTTAACATGGCAAAAGTTCTAAAGTCCATGCTGTCTAAAGATCTGCTTTCTAAAGATCTCTTGTAACAAATGACAAATTAGCCAGAAAGAGGTTTACATCAATTCACACTTTGACTAACAGATGGTTAGCCTTTTAACTTTTATATAAAGTACCCGTTTTTTACAAACCCTCACTAACACTGTGTATTTTACAGCAATTTGATCAGGAATGGTGTGTCATGTTGCTTTAATTTACATGTGTTTAATTATAAATGAAGTTGAGCATCTTTTCATATAAGAAATTTCTAGTTATTTTTGTAACTGCTTCTAATCTTTGCTCATTTTTTTTCTCTTAGGTTGATAGTCTCTTTCATCTCAATTATTCTCTTTGTATGTTAAAGAGATTAACCTTTTCTTATATTTGTCAAAGAGTTTTCCAAAATTTTTGATTTGTCTCTTGATCTTTATATTTTAGTTGCTTTGTACAAATTTAATAGTAGTATATATTCAAATTTGTCAATCTTTTTCTCTACAACTTTGGTTGTGTGTCTGATTACAGCTTCTGGTCAAAAGTTATTCTTATTTCAATATTATTATAACAAGTATATTTGCCAATTGTTTAAACCTTTATCAGGATTAATTTGATATAAGGAATGTAGTAGTAATTCAAGTTTATTATTTCTCTCTAAATTACTGGTTGGTTACCTCACTGACAATTATATAACTCATGGTTTTCTTACCGATTTGAAATACCACCTTTATAATGTAATAAATTTCTGCAAGAATCAGAAACTTTTTTTAAAGTATTTTTTTCTGTTCTCTTGCCTTTCAATTATAGTACCAGAACCATTTGTAGTTTACATAAATATCTGATAAAGGTTTATCTCCATCCCCTCTGTTACTTTTCTCTTTTCAAGTTGATACCTGGCTATTGTCACACATATATTTTTCCAAATGCACGTTAGGCTTACTTGTCAAGAACTAAGTTGGAGTGGGAGGGAAACTGTATTGCAATGGTATTGCATTAAATTTAAAACCGAGAGAGAATCACCATCTTTAAAATACTGAGTCATAGTGCAAAATGGTAAGGTGTACTTTCCCACTGGTGTCCATTTTTATGTCCTTCTGTTAGCCCATGCCTCCTATGTGATGTCTTGTGCTGATATATTGTTGTATTTGTTTTCTAATGCTGCTGTAACAAATTGCCACACATTTAGTGACTTAAAAAAACAACACAAATGTGTGATTCTGCAGTTCTGGAGGTCCAGAATGGGATCTACCAGTCAAAAATATAGAAAGGGCTGCCTTCCTTTCTGGAGGCTGTAGGGAAGAATCTATTTTCTTGCCTTTTCCAGCTTCTATGAGCTGCTCACAGTCTTTGATTCATGGTGATATCATTTGGCTGTGTCCCCACCCAAATCTCATTTTGAACTGTAGCTCCCCGAATTCCCATAATTCGCATGTTGTGGGAGAGATCCTGTGGGAGATAACTGAATTACGGGTGCAGTTCCCCCATACTGTTCTCACGGTAGAGAATAAATCTCATGAAAACTGATGATTTTATATGGGGTTTCCCCTTTTGCTTGGCTCTCATTCTTTCTTGCCTGCTGTCATGTAAGACATCCTTTGCTCTTCTGCCATGATTGTGAGGCCTCCACAGCTACATGGAACTGTGAGTCCATTAAAATTAGTTTTCTTTATAAATTACCCAGTCTTGGGTATGTCTTTATCAGCAGCATGAAAACGGACTAATACACATGGCTAACTTCAAGCTCCAAAACCAGTGACAGCCAGTCAAATACCTCGTGTTGCATCACTGACACTGGATCTCATTTCTCCCTCTTCTACTTACAATGTCCTTTCTGAATATACTGGGCCACCTGGATAATGCAGTATGATCTCCTCATAGCAAGATCCTTGACTTACGTCTGCAAAGTTCCTTTTACTAGGTGTTACATAATGTATTCCTAGTTTCTGGGGATTCAGACATGGACATCTTTCAGAGCCATTATTCTGCCTACCACTGTTACGTGATGCTCCTTCCCCCATGGCTGCCTTTCTGTCATTCATTCTTTGCTCCCACCTAAAGAATCTTTTTTTTTAAAAGAAGTTATTTTTCTTCTGCTTTCATATTCATGTTGTAGTTTTTCTTATTTGAATGTCATTGAAAATCTTCAGAGGATACTTTTTCTTGATATTGTGGGAAGATGTCAGAGTAGTCAGACCACTTCCAAAAACTTTTACCTACCTTGAGTCATTAGGAACTGTGAGTCATTGCTAACTTTAAAAAAGCCATAAGCCCACGCTCTCTTGTATTAGTGTTACTTTCCCCATTATCAGAAAAAATTCAGGAAGAAGTGAATATGTGCCGGTAGTTTGCACCATAGTACTAATACAAAAATTCTATTGTGATTGTCTCATTTACTTAGCGTCTTAAAACTCATCTAATTCAAACTACTATCTTCTACACTCAGAAGATACCTTATGTAGATCAGGCTAGGCTTGAAGACTCCAGGAACAGAGTATCTGCTACTTGCTAAGCAGCCAGTTTTATACTGCAAAGCTCTAATTGTTAGAAATCTTATCATCAGCTGCAATGTCTGTCCCTGTTACCATCTCACCATCTGCATTATTTCTACTCCCTTAGAGATAGATAACAATTCTGATCACTCTTTTACCTTTTAAATGTTTGTCATACACATTCCTCAGCACCTTTTCTTATTTAATTTTTTTCTTATATGACATGGGTTTAATACTCACCATTTTCCTCACTTAATGTTCACAGAAAACAGTCTATTTGGTCTTTGTCCCTCCTCAAGTATCAGCCCCAGCACCAAGCCAAGTGCACCATGTGTGATCCCCCAACAGTGTCAAGTAAGATGCTTTAGTTTCCCATGTAGCCAAGAATAGAGATGTGCTAGGAAGCAAGTTCACTGACATGCCCTATCAAAGTAGTCTAGAAATGCCTCTAGGTCACCTCATTTCTGATTTGTAAAACTACATTATTGGTACTTTTGGGCAACTACTGTGTCTACATCTGGATTCCTGATTGTTGCTAAGATCTTTCGTAAGTCAGAAGGCCAAGTCTTCCCCCCGTCTCTTTGATGAATAAAACCTTGCACTGCCTTACTAAAGGAAATTCAGCACAATCCAGTTAGCCCGCCTTTTATGAAACTGTGAAGCCAAATCATTCTCAATACTAATTAGCACAGAAGAGTAGAGGCCTGTCACTCTTTCTAGGCTAAATATCATACTTGTATTAAATCAGCTAATGTCACATTAATTTCTTTAACTGGCGTGTTGCAGTCTGACTCATACTGTCAGCTGTAACTCCTCATATTTTTTTCATAGTATTGCTAATCCACATAGCTCCATGATGAATTTTTATAACTCTTTTCTCTACTGAAGCATGGAACCTTTTACTGAGTCACTAATAAAGTTTGACTTGTAATATTCTGCCCACCACTGATGGTTTCAAATTTTATAGAAACACAGTGTAAATAACATATGAATGCTTATTATATAGATTTCTTATTGCTAATATTTATTTTTCTTTGGAGGCATAATGTTCTCTTTACTTATTAAGTGCTGTCAGTATGCATGATTAGTCACTTTAAGCAGTATTATTTGGTCCACACATTGCACAATTGACAGTAGCAGGTAGGGTAAAGCAATCTAAGTAAGCCAAAGCATCAGAGCTATACATTCCCCCAGGAGCTGTACATTTAGGTGGCACAGGGCCTAAAGGACCTGTTTAGGATTCAGGGACTGGACATCAGTCTCTTGGAAGAGAGCTGTCAAAGACCAAGGCAGAGAACACAGTCCTTAGCCTGCTACTATTATAAAAATTCAAGTACAAAAACAAGTCTAGGATCCATAATCAGTCATTAGAAAAACGGTAAGGAGAAGACTAGGAAGGACTTTGTATTGTAGTTTGAGAGCCAGCTTACCTGCAGTAGAAAGGAGCATCAGGTAAACTTAGAAGGTTTTCAACTCCTATCTCTGCTTCTCAAACAGCATTTCTGGACCCACCCAGGACCTACGGGAACTTGCTGCCCTAAGGAGAAGGACACAGACCTGGCTGGCTTTGCTACCTGCTAATCACTGAGCCCTAGTGCCTTGAGTCAACAGAAGTGGTAGCCAGGTAGAGTTTACAGTGTGCCTGGGACAAGACCCAGTGCTGTGCTGGTTTCAAGTCTGACAGAGCACAGTTTCAGTGGCTTTGGCCACAGGGGTGTTTGCATCACCATACCCTAAATTCCAGGTGGCTCAGCAGAGAGAGAGAGAGAGAGAGAGAGAGAGAGATTGAGAGAGACACTCACTCAATTTGTTTAGGAGAAAGTAAGGAAAGAGAACAAGAGTCTCTGCCTGGTAATCAAGAGAATCATTTCAGATCTTATCCAAGATCACCAAAATGGTAATTCTATGAGTCTGCAAAAGCTTCAGCATTATTGGGCTTAGAACCTACATCCCTTTGAGTATCCAGAAAGCCTTCCCAAGAAGGACAGGCACAAACAAGCCTGGACTGCGAAGACTACAAGAAACACCTAACTCTTCAGTGTCCAGACGTTGATGAACATCTATAAGCATCCAGACCATCCTGGAAAATATGACCTCACCAAATGAACTCAGTAAGGCACTAGTAACTAATCCTGGAGAAACAGAGGTACATGACCATTCGGACAGATAATTCAAAATAGCTGTGTTGAGGAAACTCAAAAGAAATTCAAGATAAGACAGAAGGAATTCAAAATTCTATTAGATAAATTTAACAAAGAGAATGAAATAATTAAAAAGAATCAAGTAGAAATTCTGGAGCTGAAAAATGCAATCAACACACTGAAGAATGCATCAGTCGTTTAATGGTAGAATTAATCAAGCAGCAGAAGAAATTACTGAGCTTCACGACAGGCTGTTTAAAAATACACAGTCAGTCTTGGCACGGTGGCTCACATCCGTAATCCCAGCACTTTGGGAGGCCGAGGCGGGCAGATCACCTGAGGTTGGGAGTTCGAGACCAGCCTGACCAACATGGACAACCCCATTTCTACTAAAAATACAAAATTAGCTGGGCATGGTGGTGAGAGCCTGTAATCCCAGCTACTTGAAGGCTGAGGCAGAAGAATTGCTTGAACCCAGGAAGCAGAGTTTGCAGTGAACTGAGATCGTGCCATTGCACTTCAGCCTGGGCAACAAGAGTGAAAGTCCATCTCAAAAAAACAAAAAACAAAACAAAACAAAAAACACAGTTAGAGGAAACAAAAGAAAAAACAATAAAGCACAACTGTATGCTCTAGAAAATAGCCTCAAAAGGTCAAATCTAAGAGTTATTGGCCGTAAAGAGGAGGTGGGGGTAGAAAGTTTATTCAAAGGGATGATATTGGAGAACTTCTCAAATCTAGAGAAAGATATCAACATTCAAGTTCAAGAAGATTATAGAATACCAAGCAGATTTAAACCAAAAAAGATTACTTCAAGGCGTTTAATAATCAAAGTCCCAAAGGTCAGGGATAAAGGAAGCATCCTAAAAGCAGCAAAAGAAAGAAACAAATAACATGCAGTGAAGGGCCAACATATCTGGCAGCAGGCTTTTTAGTAGAAACTTTGCAGGCCAGGAGAGAGTGGCATGACATATTTAAACAGCTGAAGGAAAAAAAATTTTACCCAGGAATAGTGTATCTGGTGAAAATATGCTTTAAGCATGAAAGAGAAATAAAGATCTTCCCAGACAAGCAAAAGCTAAGGGATTTCATCAACAGCAGACCTGTCCTACAAGAAATGTTAAAAGGAGTTATTAAATCTGAAAGAAGAGCGTGTTAATGAGCAAGAAGAAGTCATCCATAGGTACAGAACTCACTGGAAATAATAAGCACACAGAAAAACACAGAATATTATAGCACTGTAATTGTAGTGTGTAAATTACTCATATCTTAAGTAGAAAGATTATACAATGAGCCAATCAAAAATAACAACTGTAACAACATTTGAAGACATACACAATACAATAATATATAAAGAGAAGCAACAAAAAGTTAAAAAGCAGGGGGACAAAGTTAAAGTGTAGCGCCTTCATTAGTTTACTTTTTGCATGTTTGTTTGTTTAAGCAATCATTGTTAAATTGTCACCAGTTAAAATAATGGATTATAAGATAGTATTTTCAAGGCTCATGGTAACCTCAAACCAAAAGCATACAATGGATATATAAAAAATGAAAAGAAAGAAATTAAATCATAGCACCAGAGAAAATCACTTTCACTAAAAGAGAGAAAGGACAGAAGGAAAGAGGCAAGAGAATACTGAATGAGACTCTGAGAAGACTGACTTCAAATAGAGTGGCTGAATGGATGAAAAAACAAGAGCCAATGATCTGTGCCTGCAAGAAACACATCAACTATAAAAATACACATAAACTGAAAATAAAAGGATGGAAAAATATATTCCAAGCCATTGGAAACCAAAAAAGAATAGGAATAGCTGTACTTATATCAGACAAAGTAGATTTCAAGACAAAAACTGTAAGACAAGTCAGACAAAGAAGGTCATTATATAATGATAAAAGGGTCAATTCAGCAAGAGGATATAACAATTGTAAATATATGTGCACCCAACCATTGGGCACCCACATATATAATGGAAACATTATTAGAGCTAAAGAGATAGGTAGGCCCCAATACAATAATAGCTAGGTATTCAACACCCCACTTTCAGCATTGGACAGATCTTCAAATAGAAAATCTGCAAAGAAACATTGAACTTAATCTATACTATACATCAAATTCACCTAATAGATATTTACAAAACATCTCATTCAATGACTGAAGAATACATATTCTTTTCCTTAGCACATGGATCATTCTCAAGGATAGGCAATATGTTAGCTCACAAAACAAATTTGAAAACATTCAACAAAATTTAGATAATATTAAGCATTTTCTCTGGCCACAATGGAACAAATAATAACAAGAGGAATTTTGGAAACTATACAGGCACATGAAAATTAAAAAATATGCCCTGAAATGACCAGGGGTCAATGAAGAAATTAAGAAGGAAATTGAAAAATTTCTCAAAACAAACCATAATGGAAACGTGACATACCAAAATCTATAGGATATAGTGAAAGCAGTACTAAAGCAGTACCTGTAAATGCCTACATCAAAAGGAAGAAAAACTTCAAATAAACAACCAATTGATGCATCTTAAAGAATTAGAAAAGCTAGAACAAACCAAATTTAAAATTAGTAGAAAGGATATTAAAAATCATATCAGAGATAAATGAAATTGAGATGAAGAAATCAATACAAAATATCAATAAAACAAAAAGTTGTTTTTTTGAAAAGATAAACATTGGCAAACCTTTAGCCAGACTAAGATTGACATACCTTTATCTAGACTAAGAAAAAAAGAGAGAAGTTCCAAATAAATAAAGTCAGAGATGAAAAAGGAGACATTACAACCTATACAGCAGAAATTCAAAGGATCATTATTGGGTTCTATGAGAAACTATAGGCCAATAAATTGGAAAACCCAGAAGAAATGGATAAATTACTACACACAGACAACCTATCCAAATTGAGCCATAAAGAAATCCAAAACCTGAACAGACTAATAACAAGTAATGAGATTGAAGTTGTAATAAAAAGTCTCCCAGCAAAGAAAAGCCTAGGACCTGATGGTTTCACTGCTGAATTCTACCAAACATTTAAAGAAGGACTAATACCAACCCTACTTAAACCATTCCAAAAAGTAGAGGAGGAGCGAATACTTCCAAACTCGTTCTACGAGGCCAGCAATACACTGATACCAAAACCAGACAAAGACCCATAAAAAAAGAAAAAAAAAAAAAAAAACTACTGGTCAATATCTCTGACTAATATTGATGCAAAAATCCTCAACAAAATGCTAGCAAACTGAATTCAACAATATATTAAAAAGATCATTCATCATGACCAAGTGTGATTTATCCCTGGGAGGCAAGGATGGTTCAACATATGCAAATCAACCAATATAATATATCATATCAACAAAATAAAGGATAAAAACCCTATGATCATTTCAATTGATGCTGAAAAAGCATTTGATGAAATTCAGCATCCTTTCATCACAGAAAACCTTAAAAAAACCTGAGTATAGAAGGAACATATCTTAACATAATAAGAGCTATATATGACAGATCAACAGCTAGTATCATACTGACTGGGGAAAAACTGAAAGCCTTTCCTCTAAGATCTGGAACACAACAAGGATTATCACTTTTGCCACTGTTAGTCAGCATAGTACTGGAAGTCCTAAATAGAGCAATCAGACAAGAGAAAGATATAAAGGGCATTCAAACTGGAAAGGTAGAAGTCAAAGTATTCTCGTTGGATATATATATGTGTGTATGTATATATACATATATATGTACGTATGTATATATACTATATATATACATATGTATATATACATATATATGTATATTCAAGTGATTCTCCTGCCTCAGCCTCTTGAGTAGCTGAGATTACAGGCACCCAACACCACGTCCAGCTAATTTTTTTTTTTGTATTTTTACTAGCAATGGGGTTTCACCACATTGGCCAGGCTGGTCTCAAACTCCTTACCTCAGATGATCCAACCGTCTTGGCCTCCCAAAGTGTTGGGATTACAAGTGTGAGTCACCGCACCTAGCATGACCTTATATTTGGAAAAACCTAAAGACTCCACCAAAAAAATGAGAACTAATAAATTTAGTAAAGTGTCAGGATACAAAATCAACATATGAAAGTCAGTAGTATGTCTATATGCCAAGAGTGAACAACCTGAAAAAGAAATCAGAAGAGTTATTGCACTTACAATAGCCACAAACAAAATTAAATAACTAGGAATTAGCTAAAGAAGTGAAAGATCTCTACAATGAAAACAATAAAATACTGATGAATGAAATTAAAGATGATAGAAGAAAATGAAAAGATATTTCATATTTATAGATTGGTAAAATCAATATTGTTGAAATGTCCATACTACCCAAAGCAATGTACAGATTTAATGCAATCCCCATTCAAATACCAATGATATTTTTCACAGAAATAGAAAACACAATTCTAAAATTTATATGGAACTACAAAAGACCCAGAAGAAACAAAGCTATCCTGAGAAAAAAAGAACCACACTGAAGGAATCACATTACCTGGATTCAAATTATACTACAGAGCTATGGTAACCAAAACAGCATGGTACTGCATAAGAACAGACACATAGACCAATGGAATAGAATAGAGAACACAGAAACAAATCCACACATCTACAGTGAACTCATTTTTTTACAAAGGTGCCAAGAACATACATTGGGAAAAAAACAGTCTTTTCTTTTTTTAAAATTAATTTTATTTTAAATTCCAGGATACATGTGCAGAATGTGCAGGTTTGTTACATAGGTAAACTTTTGCCATGGTGGTTTGCTGCACCTATCCACCCATCACCTGGGTGTTAAGCCCCACATGCATTAGCTATTTATCCTGATGCTTTCCCTCCCCCTGCCCCCACAGCAAGCCCCAGTGTGTGTTGTTCCCCTCCCTGGGTCTATGTGTTCTCATTGTTTAGCTCCCACTTATGAGTGAGAACATGAGATGTTTGGTTTTCTCTTCCTGTGTTAGTTTGCTGAGGATAATGGCTTCCAGCTTCATCCACGTCCCTGCAAAGGACATGATCTTGTTCCTTTTTATGGGTGCACAGTATTCTCTGCTGTCAAAACTTGATACCTATATGTGGAATAATGAAACTAGACCCTCATCTCTCCCCATATATATCAAATAAAAACAGATTAAAGACTTAAATCTAAGACGTCAAACTATGAAACTGCTATAAGAAAAGTTTGGGGAAACTCTCCAGGGCATTTGGTCTGGGCAAAAAGTTTTTGAGTAATACCCCTCAAGCATAGGCAATACAACAAAAATGGACAAATGGGAGCACATCAAGTTCAAAAGCTTCTGCACAGCAAGGGAAACAACACAGTGAAGAAGCAACCCACAAAATGGGAGAAAATGCAAACTAATAATCTGATAGGTGATAACTAGAATATAAAAGGAATCCAAACAACTCTATAGGAAAAAATCAAATAACCCACTTAGAAAATGGGCAATAGATTTGAAGAGACATTTCTCAAAAGAAGACATACAAATGGCAAGCAGGCATATGAAAAGGTGCTCCACATCACTGATCATCAGAGACATGCAAATCAAAACTACAATGAGATATCATTTCACCCCAGTTAAAATGACTTTTATCCAAAAGATAGGCAATAACAAATGCTGGTGAGAATGTGGAGAAAAGGGAACCATGGTACACTGTTGATGGGAATGTGAGTTAGGGCATCCACTATGGAGAATAGTTTGGAGGTTCCTCAAAAAACTAAAAATGGAGCTATCATGTGATTTAGCAATCCCACTGCTGGTTACATACACCCCCCACCCCCAAAGGAAAACACTATATGGAAGAGATGGCTCTATTCCCATGTTTGTTGCAGCACTGTTCACAGTAGAAAAATTTGGAAGCAACCTAAGTGTCCATCAACAGAAGAATTGATACAGAAACTGTGGTACTTATACACAGCAGAGTACTATTCAACCGTAAAAGAGAGATCCTTTTATTTGCAACAACATGGATAGAACTGAAAGTCATTATGTTAAGTGAAATAAACCAGGCATGGAAAGACAAATGTCACATGTTCTGACTTATTTGGAGAATCCAAAAGTCAAAATAATTGTACTCATGGAGACAGAGAGTAGAATGATGGTTACCAGAGGCTGGGAAGAATAGTGGGAGGTCTGAGGGTGGGAGTTGTGGATGGTTATTGGGTTCAAAACATAGTTACAAAGAATAAATAAGATAGAGTATTTGATATCACAACAGGGGCACTATAGTCAATAGCAATTGTATATTTTAAGATAACTAAAAGGGTATAATTGGACTTACGTAACACAAGGGATAAATGCTTGAAGGGATGGTTACCCCATTTTCCATGATGTAATTATTACATATTGCTTGCCTTTATAAAAATAGCAAATGTACCACATAAATACATACACCTACTATACACCCACAAAAATTGCATATTTAAAAGTTGTTAAAAAAAAAAAAGAAAAATGATAGAGGCCAAATATCAAGAAAAAAGCAAAAACTATTCATCTATTTTGAGCCCAATATTGCTGGACTGGAGAAAATGAAATCTTGAAGGGGTCAGAAATTGTTGCATTGCAGTCCTTTTAATCCCTCTTGCCTATTACCAGGATTAACCATCAAGGGTATATTGGCAATTAGTCTGTGTATTAAGGTCAAGGTTTCCCAATGTAGGGAAGGGGACATACAAAGGCTTGAAAATGGGCAGAGCTAGGTACTAACTAACAATGTGCAGTGTCCTCTTTCCCTTATTTCTGGCAATACATATCTGGTCATAGTCATTTTTATCTTTGACACAATCACATGAACACTAGACCTGGTGCCAGAAGACCTAGGTTGGTTCCCTAATACTTGCATTAACAAGATGCTTAATATTGGACAAGTCACTTAATAATTTCAGTCTAGTTTCTAGATGGCAGTGATAGTAGCATTGGCTGGATTGTTGTGAGGGCTAAATGAGAATCATCTTGGCAAATAAAATACTATTCACTTTGCAGATGATAAAACACTGCATAAATATAAGTTGCAATTCTTCCCACAGTGGGGAATTTGTGATAGTTTCGGATCTGTGATAGTTTGAATCTGTGATGGTTTTTGGATGACATTGTTTCAGACTTTGACAAATGTTTATTAAGTG
The DNA here is from genome assembly GCF_047675955.1 of Chlorocebus sabaeus. NCBI lineage: Eukaryota > Metazoa > Chordata > Mammalia > Primates > Cercopithecidae > Chlorocebus > Chlorocebus sabaeus. Next base: position 96,834,582 of record NC_132914.1, on the reverse strand, counting down.
CGTACTATATGAAGAGGATTATCATGGTTCTTGCCCCTATGGTGCTTTAATTCTAGCAGAGGATGTAAGCCATGAAATTCTAACTGATATAGTAATTTATGCATTTATTTTTTCATCATATATTCGTAGAGTCCTACTATGAACATGGAATTTTGCTAGGTGCTAAATAAGTATGTCTTTAGAAATTAATCCCATTTATCTTATCAACTAATGGGATTATGTTTAAACTTATTAGTCAAGGAATTTTGTTTCTTCTTTCCTATCTTATTAATTAAATGAGTTTACTATTTAGATCATTAATGTATTTAATGAAGTCATTCAGCAAGGAAATTCTGAGATATTATGAGAGACCATGTTAAATGTTTACAAAGAATCAACATGTACTATGACTAGCATTTTATGATTCTCTCATCAAATAAAGTTATAACGAAAAGAAATGAGTTTGCTTTGACCGTCCTTACTCTTAGAAGCTTCATGCTAATTTTGAAAATGAATTGATTCTAGAAGAGAGGCAGGACTGGAGACAAGGAGGATAGTTTGGAAGTTGTTCCAGCAGTTCAGGTGAAATATAATGGTGGCCTGGACTAGCATGCGGTAGCTGGGGTGGAGAGAAATAAATGTATTTGAGGTAGAATTCAATGGCGAAGTATAGGACTTGAGGATTTATTGGGCATAACAGAGGAAGAATGAAAAGTGAAGCATAGCCCAGGTTCTTTTAGTGCATGGGTATATGGAAGTATGGATTACTGATACAGAACAAACGGAGAAGGAATGATTTGAGGAAAACTTAACAAAATGTTTCAAAATTTTTCTTTTTTAAAAATAAACATAAAGTTAATAATCAATGCCTTGGAAAAGATGAACATGAGGAAAGATTTATCCTACCAAATAGTAAAATCAATGTAAATGCTCCACTAATTAAGACCGTGTAATTCTGGTACAGATATACTTCAGAAATGTATGAGTTTGGTTTCAACCACCACAATAAAGTGACTATTACAGTAAAGTTAGCCACATAATTTTTTTGGTTTCCCAATGTATATTAAAGTTATATTTATACTATACTGTAGTTTATGAAGTGTGCAGTAGCATTATGTCTAAAAAAGAGTACATACCTAATTAAAAATACTTTATTGCTAAAACATACCAACGATCATCTGAGCCTTCAGTGAGTCATAATTTTTTGCTGGTGGAGGGTCTTGCCTTGATTTGGATGGCCACTGACTGCTCAGAGTAATAGTTGCTGGAGCTTAGGTGACTGTGACAGTTTCTTTCTTTTTTTTTCTTTCAACTTTTATTTTAAGTTCCAGGGTACATATACGGGATGTGCAAATTTGTTAGGTAAACATGTGCCATGGTGGTTTGCTGCACAGATCAGCCTATCACCTAGGTATTAAGCCCAGCATCCATTAGCTATTCTTTCTTATGGTCTCTTCCCCCTGCCTCCCTGACAGGCCCCAGTGTGTGTTTTTTCCACCCATGTGTACATGTGTTCTCATTGTTCAGCTCCCACTTATAAGTGAGAACATGTGGTATTTGGTTTTCTGTTCCTGCATTAGTTTGCTGAGGAAAATGGCTTCCAGCTCCATCCTTGTCCCTGAAAAGGACATGATCTCATTCCTTTTTATGGTTGCATAGTATTTCATAGTGTATATGTATCATATTTTCTTTATTCAGTCTATCATTGGTGGCCATTTGGGATGACTCCATGTCTTTGCTATTGTGAACAGTAATATATGTGGTGAACATATATGTGCATGTATCTTTATAATAGAGTGATTTATAATCCTTTGGGTATATACACAATAATGGGATTGCTGGGTCAAATGCTATGTCTGCTTCTAGATCTTTGAGGAATTGCCACACCATCTTCCACAATGTTTGAACTAATTTGCACTCCCACCAACAGTGTGAAAGTATTCCTTTTTTTTCTGCAACAAGGCAGCATCTGTTGTTTCTTGACTTTTTAATAATCATCATTCTGACTACATGAGGTGATCTCATTGTGGTTTTGATCTGCAATTTTCTAATGATCAGTGATGTTGAGCTTTTTTTCATGTTTCTTGGTGAATGAATGTCTTCTTTTGAGAAGTGTCTGTTTATGTCCTTTGCCCACTTCTTAATGGGATTGCTTTTTTCTTGTATACTTGTTCAAGTTCCTTGTAGATTCTGGATATTAGACCTTTGTCAGATGGATAGATTGCAAAAATTTTCTCCCATTCTGTAGGTTGTCTGTTCACTCTGTTGATAGTTTCTTTTGCTGTGCAGAAGCTTTTTAATTTAATTACCTCCCATTTGTCAATTTTTATTTTTGTTGCAATTGTTTCTGGCATTTTCGGCATAAAGTCTTTGCCCATGCTTATGTCCTGAATGGTATTGCCTAGATTTTCTTTTAGGGTTTTTATAGTTTTACATTTTACATTGAAGTCATCAATCCATCTTTAGTTAATTTTTGTATAAGGTGTAGGGAAGGGGTCCAGTTTCAATTTCCTGCATATGACTAGTCAGTTCTCACAGCACCATTATTAAATAGAGAATCCTCTCTCCATTGCTTGTTTTTGTCAGGTTTGTCAAAGATCAGATTGTTGTAGATGTGTGGCATTATTTCTGAGTTCTCTATTCTCTTCCATTGGTCTATGTGTCTGTTTTTGTCACCAGTTCCATGCTTTTTTCATTACTGTAGCCTTGTAGTATAGTTTGAAGTTGGGTAGCATGATGCCTCCAACTTTGTTCATTTTGCTTGGGATCGACTTGGCTATTCAGGCTCCTTTTGGTTCCATATGAATTTTAAATTATTATTTTTTTCTAATTCTGTGAAGAATGTCAATGGTAGTTTAATGGGAATAGCATTGAATCTATAAATTACTTTGGGCAGTATGGCCATTTTCACGATATTGATTCTTCCTATCTGTGAGCATGGAATGTTTTTCCATTTGTTTGTGTCATCTCTGATTTCCTTGAGCATTGGTTTTTAATTCTCCTTGAAGAGGTCCTTTGCTTCCCTTATTAGCTGTATTCCTAGGCATTTTGTTCTCTTTGTAGCAGTTGCGAATGGAAGTTCATTCATTATTTGGATCTCTACTTGCCTGCAGAAAAGATCATTGATAAAATTCAACATCCCTTCATGGTAAAAATTCGGAATAAACTAGGTATCGAAGGAACATACCTCAAAATAATAACAACTGTATGTGGCAAACCGACAGCCAACATCATACTGAATAGGCAAAAGCTGGAAGCATTCCCCTTGAAAACCAGCACATGACAGGGATGCTGTCTCTCACCACTCCCATTCAACGTAGTATTAGAAGTCCTGGCCAGGGCAATCAGGCAAGAGGAATAAATAAGGGGTACTCAAATAGGAAGAGAGGAAGTCAAATAATATTTGTTTGCAGATGACATGATCCTGTATCTAGAAAACCCCATCATCTCAGCCCAAAAGCTTCTTAAGCTGATAAGCAATTTCAGCAAAGTCTTAGGATACAAAATCAGTGGGCAGTTTCTAGTTTTGCTGCATTATTTGAGTCTTCGTTTCATGAAAGATTTCTTTGTAGCATGCAAAGCTGTTTAATAGCATTTTACTCACACTAGAACTTCTTTCAAAATTGGAGTCAATCCCCTTAAACCCTGCCACTGCTTTATCAACTAAGTTTGTGTAATATCCTAAATCCTTTGTTATCATTTCCACAATGTTCACAGCATCTTCACCAGGAGTGTATTTCATCTTAAAACGCTTTGTTCACCCATAAGAAGCAACTCCTCATCCATTCAAGTTTTACCATGGGATTACAGCAATTCAATCCTATATTCAGGTTCCACTTTCAGTACTCTTGCTATTTATCCATCACATCTGCAGTTACTTCCTCCACCAAAGTCAAACCTATCAAAGTCCTCCATGAGGGTTGGAGTCAACTTCATCTAGACACATCGATGTTGATGTGTTGACTTCATCCTATGAATCACAAATGTTCTGAATGGCATCTAGAGTGGAAAATCTTGTCTAGAAGGTTTTCAATTTACTTTGCTCAGTTTCATCAGAGGAATCACTTTCTATGACAGCTATAGCCTTATATAATGTATTTCTTAAATAATAAGACTTGAGACTCTAAATTAATCCTTGATCTCTGGGCTGAAGAATACATGTTTTGTTAACAGGCATGAAAACAACATTAATCACTTTGTACAACTCTATCAGAGCTCTTTGGTGATTAGTGGCTTTGTCAGTGAGCAGTAATACTTTGAAAGGAATCTTTTCTTGTGAATAGTAGTTCTCAATAGTGGAGTTAAAATATTCAGTAAACCATGCTGTAAACAGACATGCTGCCAACAGACATACTGTCATCCAGGTTTGTTATTTCATTTATAGAGTATAGGAAAAGTTGATTTAGCATCATTTTTAAGGGATCTAGCATTTTTGGAATGGTAAATGAACATTGGCTTCAATTTAAAGTCATCAGTTGCACTAGCCCCTAACAAAAGAGTTGGACTGTCCTTTTAAAGTTTGGAGCCAAGCATTGACTTCTCTTCTCTAGCTACGAAAGTCCTAGATGACATCTTCTGGTAGGAGGCTATTTCATCTACATTGCAAATCTATTGTTTAGTGTAGTCACCTTCATCAATAGCTTCTCCATTAGCATTTGATGCTTCACCTTGCACTTTTATGTTATGGAGATGGTTTCTTTCCTTAAGCCTTATGAACTAACCACAGCCAGTTTCAAACTTCTGCAGCTTCCTCACCTCTGTCAGCCTTCATTGAATTAAAGAGAATTAGAGTCTTGCTCTGGATTAGGATTTGGCTGAGTGAATATTGTGGCTGGTTTGATCTTCTATCCAGACCACTGAAACTTCATATCAGCAATAAGACTGTTTCCCTTTCTTATCATTTGTGTGTTCACCGGAGTAGCACTTTTAATTCCCTTCAAGAACTTTTCCTTTGCATTCACAGCTGGGCTAGCTGTTTGGCACAAGAGGCCTAGCTTTTTGATATGTCTTCTTCACTAACCTTAATCATTGTTAGCTTTTGATTTAAAGTGAGAGACGTGTGACTCTTCCTTTCACTTGAACTCTTAGAGGCCTTTGAAGGGTTACTGATTGGCCTGATTTCAATGTTGTTGTGTCTCAGGAAATAGGGAGGCCCAAAGAGAAGACGACACGGGGGAATGGCCAGTCAGTAGAGCAGTTAGAACACATACTACACTTATACATTAAGTTCACCATTTTATATGATTGTGGATTGTGGCATTCCAAAACTATTACAACAGTAACATCAAAGCTCAATGATCACAGATGGCCATAACAGATATAATAATAATGATGAAAAATTTGACATATTGGGAGAATTACCAAAATGTGACACAAAATGAGAACATGTTGGAAAAATGGTGCTGATAGATTTGCGCAACGCAGGGTTGCCATAAATCTTCATTTTGTAAAAAATGCAATATCTGTAAAACACGATACACCTTGAGGTATGCCTGTACTGGAATAGACATATATATGGAACCAATTAGAAAGTCCAGATACAGATTCAATTCTGTGTAAACATAAGGCATACACCTATTATCACAGGAATTCTATTTCAAAACAGTTGAATATGTAGACAAAATATATGAACAAGAATGTTTCCTTCAAAGCAAAACATTACAATTTCAATATGATAGGATTGGCTAGATAAATTACGACCAGGTATATATTGGGACCCAAGTTCATCATGTAGACATATAATTGTCATTGAAAAGGGTACAAAATATATCACTAGAGTTAAATAACACATTAGGAAATATTTTATATTGTACTATGCTTATATATAATATTTTAATAAGACATACAGAATATCCTTTGAACCCTCCTGCCACTTTGGGTAGAAAACTGCAAATGCCATTCTCAAGATTCTATAGAATCTACAGGGCATACAATTTCCATGGCATACAATTTCCATTCTCATTATCATCTCTCGATTTCATTTATTTTTCTCGTCTACTGTCTGTTCTTGACTCTTCCCCATCACTACTAGAATAGGCAGCATAACCCTGGTTACTTGCTCCAAGAGACGTTGTATGGGAAAATTTATAATAACATTATCCTAAATAACAAAACCCCTAGGAAACATTTAAGAGTCCATTGTCAGGAGAATGTCTAAATGAATTGTGGTATCCTTAAACTATGAGCTCCTGTACCATACTGAAAATAGATGAAACTCAGAAACATAATATTGATTGAGAAAAATCACAGAACTAGAGCATTTGATACTATATATATAAAGTTTGAAAGCATACAGTACTAAAAATTTATTTTTTGTTGATACTTACATGTATAGTTAAAATTTAACACAATCCAAGGAATTAAAAACACGAAGTTCAGAAAGCATTTAGCCTTGGTAGAGGAGGAAAAAGGGTAAGATTGGAGAGATGAACATGGGGTGGGTTGGGAGGCAGGTTTCAATGATATAATGGTAATATTCTACCTCTTAAACTGAGTAGTGGACACACATGGATCCATTTAAAAAAAATATCTTGCATATCCTCTTTTGAGGGTCTCTTGTCAGATATTTTGTTGAAATACCTCTGTTTTTTGACACTGAAGTATTTGGTTACAAAAGCATTGTTTCACTATCTTCGTTTTTACCAACTCCTTCCCTCAGGGACCTCATCTTCTCTAAGGAAGGCAGGTTCTATAAAGACTTACATTCCGAGAAGAAATTATGGCCCTCCATTAGGAAGCAGAAGAGGGAGCACTTCATTATTGTTTAAAATATTTTTTCTTTCTTTTGCTCATACTCACATGTCCACACACATTCACAGAGTGAAACAGTCTGGGAGGATGTTCACCAAAATATTATCCTCAGTTATCTCAGCACGCTGGTTTTTCATGTGATTACTTTCCTCTTTCTTTATATTTTCAAATTATTCTCTAATAAACATATATACTTCATTTTTAAGGAAGAAAGCTAATTAACCCATTCTTTGTGGTTACATTTCAAAGTGGTTTTCAAGGCTTTAAAAATCCTCAGAAGTGTTCATACACACTGTAAAATTCCAATTTAACTAATCCATGGGTTGTTTTGACTAATTTAATTTCAGGATGGAACTGGGAGTTTAACTGGAGACTCTTTTTTCATAGAATCTTTACAGTCTTTTCATTGTAATCTCAGTTTTTCACTTTTTATATGCAAACCAGTGAACAATATTAACTGAACTGAAAGGCAAAATAATTTACATTTGAAAAAAAATAATCATTTCTCTAACTTGTAGTTAGCTTTGTTTAAAGGACACTAGAGACTGTTCAGTTGATCAGTACGTATTTATTGAGCATCAACTCATCAACTACTGGCAGGATCTGTATTAGATTCTAGGGATAAAGTGGTGAACAAGACAAATTCCAGCCTTCAGGGAGCTTATAGTAACCTGCTGGACTCATTGTACAATGTGTTTCATCCACAATTTTATCAACAGATAATTCTGCTGGAAGATTTTCGGTAATGTGGAATTCCTTCTGTTGCTTTCTAATGCTATTTGTTAACTAATTTTATAGTGTATTTTTATTTTAAAAGGTAAACAATATTATTAATTCATAGAAAATTATTTTTTGTATTGAGCCAAATTTGCCCTTCTTGACTTATAAACATTAGTCTTTGTCTTGTCTTTTTGGGCTTTAGAATAAATCTACCACAGTAACTTTTCCCCATCCCCACTTTGTGGGATAGTTCATGAGGGATAGCCTTTCAAATCATTGAGAAAACTATTATGTGGCTGTAAGGCTTCTCTGGATAGAACACTGCAGATCCTTTCATCATTTCTTCTCTGACATGGTTTCAAAATTATATGTCATCCTGATTGCTTTCCTCTGGATGCCTTCTACTTTGTCACCCTTTGTTGTTAAAAATAAATTACTCCCAATTTCCTGCTTTCAATGGAGTATCATGACCATAATTGACTCTCTGATGTGTGAGGGTCTGGTATGATCTGAAAGCAATTACCCTGACCTTGAATTCTGCTGTACTGTAGTATCCCTGTGGAAAAACTAGGAATTCATACTAAATCTTTATCAGCCCTAGAATATACTTAGGGAGATTTTTCAGAAGTATTAGTTTATTTTCTTATTTGTCTTTTTCTCGATTGTGAAGCATAATTTATAAAGGTAGCACATACAGATGGTCTACAACTCATGATGGTTCAACTTATGAGGTTTTGACTTTGCAATGGTGTGAAAGCAGTGTATGTTCAGTAGAAACTGTACATCATTTTGAATCTTTTCCTAGGCTAGCAATATACCCTACGATAGATACTCTCTCATGATGCTGGGCAGTGGTAGGAAACCACAACTCCCAGTCAGCCACAAGATCACAAGGGTAAATAACCAATACTCTGCAATCTGGTACTGTGTTACCAGATGATTTTGCCCAAGTGTAGGCTAATTAAGTGTTCTGAGCACATTTAAGGTAGGCTAGGCTAAGCTATGCTGTTTGGTAGGTTAAGTATATTAAATGCAGTTTCTACTTACAATATTTTCAACTTACTTTGGGATTTTTGTAAAGTTGAGGAGGATCTGTAGCAAAAATAAAATATGATTGTGAATTTCATCATGCAGAATTTCACAGTCTTCTCCAGCAGACTGTGAACTTGTTAAGAGCAAGGATTCTGTCTCATTAGTTTTAAAAAATGTCCAGCATTTAGCACATAATTTATATATATAATATATAACTATGCTGCATATTATATTACATATATAATAGATGCCTAGTAAGTATTTGTTGACCAATTAATGCCTTTTGTACAAGAAATTAAAATCTTATAAAGTGAAATAAATTCTAATTTTTAGAATATATCAAATAATCAATCATATAGAACTGGATCTACATTTTATCCTAACCTGAAAAAAGTACCTTAGTATATTAGTTAACGGTATTTACAAGGAAAAATACTAGTGTGCTGGATGGCAAGACATTTAACTCTAAATGACAGAAAACCCAAGTAGCAATGGCTCAAACTGTAAGAATGTTATTATTTATGTAAGAAGCCTGGAGAAACTGGCCCTGGATCTATTTGAGCAGCTCAATGATATCATCAAGGTCCCAGGCTCTTTTTATCCTTCTGTTGCTATTCTTGGCTTGTTACCTTTTTGATCTGAAGATTCTTGCCTTATGGTCACAAAATGCTTGCCCTAGCTCCAGATATCAAAACTGCATCCAAAGAGACGAGCCTGGGGATGGCCTTGATTCTGAAAGTGCCTCCTTATAAGCTTCTTCTCTGGGGAAAAATGTTTTTCCACGAGCCTTTAGCAAACTTCCTCTTACATCTAATGGGCCAAAGTTGAGTTATATGGCTGTCTCTAGGAGGCTGGCGAAGGAGTAGAGTCTTGGGAATGACTATTGATTAGTTAACCAACAGTTTATGCCACAACTAGATTATATATATATAAAACAAAGAGGGCAATGCCTTTACAATTCAGTCCTTTTAAATTACGAGGACTCTTAAAAATATCACTGATGACATTGGGGTTACATGATTCTATAATTTATTCAAACAGATGAATCATCAGCTGTCAATCACTTTGGAAAGAACTAATGAACCTGATTATCTTTTCTAGTTTTTATAAATTAAACAAGGCCATTTCTTCATCACAAAGCTGTTTTTATTTTTTCTTCTTTTCAGGAGTCCTATCCAAAAAAGAGAAATTACACTATGGAAATTGTACCATCTGCTTCTCTGGATACATTTCCTTCAGAAAATGAGAACTTTCTGTGTGATCTCATGGACACAGCTGTTACAAAGAAACCTTGCTCCTTAGAAATTGCAAGGGCACCTTCCCCAAGAACTGGTAATATCTCTTACTCACGATTGGCCTGATTCGATTTACTTATTTGTTTATGTGAAGATGCATCATTAACATTTTGATTTCCTACTATGTTATCAAAATGAAAGTTCCCCCAATGTAGTTCCAATAATTATTTTTTTCATTTTAAAGTTAGCCCAGGTAAGTCAGAGGGTTTTTATTTGAAGTCTCCTAACTTCCCGGTAAAAGCCTTAATGGACATGGTAATGCTTTGATGAAGATGCTTGGAAACCTTTTAATAGTAAAAAAACCTTCCAGGTAAGATACACAGCTTTGGGTCCTTCAGGAGTTCATAGCCAATTTGGTAGCAAGAGTGTTTTTGTATCATTGTCTGCATCCTATGTGTTACCAAGTTATCAAATCTTACTTAGCTGCTTTGTATATTTCGTGTCTTTTATGGCATTATCAGATCCATTATTTTATTTTTTTGCATTACAAACTAGTGAACAAAGCAAGACAAATATTATCCCTATTGCTGATAAAGAAATTAGAGTTTTAAGAGCAATAGTGGGGCCTATGCTTGAACATGGATTTTTGACTACCATTATAGTGTCTTTGTATTATTTTAAGAAAGAATACAGAGTAATTACATGAAAGCTAGTGAAGGAGGAAATTTTCAAGTGGATGGTCAATATATTTAATGCTGCGAAGGAGTTGTTAGAAAAGTTCTGAAGAGAGGCTTCTTTTTGGTTTGGTAATGCGATTGCAACTTACTTTGCAATAGTAAATTTTAGAAGTGATATGGTAAAAGCAGATGTCTGGAAGTTAATAGTGAGACATTGGGAAATGGGAAATAAGACACTGGGAAAGGGAGTAGAGAGTACAGATAACTCTTCCAAGGAGATGAGAAGAAGAGGTATGATAATAACATAAGAAAAAAGCAGGTGCAAGAGGGGAATAGCTAGTTTATGTTAGTATAAGTAAGACTTGGTCAAGTTTAGAGGAATTTTCTTGTAGAGCAAGGTATTGAAGATAAAGAATAAAAAGACAGAACAGAATGGGTAGAAGTTAAGACTCAGCTAGTTTAGGGAAACACAGACATTTTTCCCCCAGAGAGTAGGGAGAAGACAGCATGGTTATAAATGTAGAAAAATTCTGAAATATTTATTTTCAAATGGATTCAATTTCTGGGTAAGATAAAAGGTTGTTGGCTAAAAGTAAGAGCTAGACCTTAAGAAGGGTTAAATTAAAATTCAGGCCAGGAGTGATGGCTCATGCCTGTATTCTTAGCACTAGCCTATTATAGACACTACCTCATGCCTGTATTCCTAGCCAAGGTGGGTGGATCACTTGATCTCAGGAGTTCAAAACTAGCCTGGGCAAGCTGGTGAAACCCCATCGCTGCAAACAATTAAAAAATTAGCTGGACGTGATGGCACATGCCTGGAGTCCCAGCTATTCAGGAGGCTGAGGTGGGAGGATTGCTTGAGTTTGGGAGGTCAAGGCTACAGTAAACCATGGTCACACCACTGCACTGCAGCCTGGGTGACACAGCGACACCCTGTCTCTAAATAAATAAGTAAATAAAATTTAGAAAAGCCATTATACATAATAGTCTAGGGAGTTTTGTACAAGTGAAAAAAATGGATTTTTTGAGTAGTACTGTGGCTAGGGTGTTAGTTAATCATGAACATACAGAAGGAAGATTTTTAAAGTAAGAGCATAGTAATGAAAATGGTAAATTTATTGAGCATTTATTATATGGCAGATACTGTTCTAAGTGCTTTATATGCATTATTCCATATGATTCTTACAATGCTATGAGGTACTAATATCATTCTCATTTTACAGATAAGGAAACTGAGGCATTGAAACACTGGCTGGCCTCACAAGGTTACATGTTAATGAGGAGTGGATTTGGTACTTGACCTTGAGTTATCTAACTTGTGCTCTTAAACACTATACTATAGTGCTGCATTGCATTAGGGGATGAGGTGGGGTAGATATTGGGAATCAAGTACTGAAACCTGCCAAGAAATGTAGAGATATGACTGAAGATCCACATATGATAGCAATAAAATTAGAAAAAGAATGTTTTAATAGAATAGGGTAAACTTCAGATGCGCATCAGATTTTGGATGAAGGTCAGTAATAGAAAGTTATCCACCGCAGTCATGGAGAATGAAAACAATGCTGACCCCAGGCTATGGAAGTTGACAAGAATGAGGACTTTTCCATAAGAGAGATAATGAGGGAAATAGCATATTCAGGGTGGAAAGCTTCATTAAAATAGGAAAATGCAGGAATAGATGTGCAAAATGTGAAAGAGCTTTAATTGGGGCACAGAGGGTAGGGAAATATCAGGGGTGATAGAGGAAAGAATGCAAAATTGAAGACACAGCTATGTATTAAGTAGTCAGAAACAAATTAAGTTCTTATGCATACTAGGGTACAGTTCTGAATGCTGAGGATATAAGGATGAAAACGACATGGACACAGATAATAAGGCTGATCAGGCTCAGGTCAACTCTTGCTGAAAACAAATAAAAATGCTGGATACAATATAGAAAAGAAAAAAACTTCTTAAAAGTATCAAAAACCTGATATGAAAATTACATAAATTGAATCACATCTAAATTAGGAATTTCTTTTTATCAGTTGGTTAGTAAGAAATAATCAGGCCAAAACATTGGTGAGGGTAGGAAATAAATGATGCACTAAAGCCACCTTTGTCCTGGGTGAACTTACTGAACCTGCTGATGAACTTCAGTGCTCAAGGCTTTTGTGGCTTTGGATACAGAAAACACTCAGGGACTGTAATATGAAATCCTTCCTCCATAGAACTAGGATTCTAAGGGCTACACCCTCAGAGGAATCAGAGGTAATCTTGTATTCCCCACCCCAAGGGGACTGCAAGGAAAGATGATTTGTTGTGAGCAGAACAAGGCAGGTCAGGGGGTGGGAAATTCCTGAAGAGTTATTACTACTAACTAGCCCTCACAGATTGCCACTCAAAATTCGTATCACCTAGGTGGTCCAAAAAATGTCAATTCGTGCATTTAAAGTCATACCCTCAGGTATCAAGTGGAAGAAAATGTAATCCCTCTGGAGAAAAATATACTCTCCTCCATGGTCCCAAATAATTTCTATAAATACCTTTCCTATTATTAAAATTAGCAGTTTCTAATAATTAAGCCTATAGGGAAAGAAACCCCAAAAAGAACCAACAAAAACAAGGAAGAGCCGATCCACACCTTAAGTGCTTTCAAATATTGAAATTAGTAGATGTAGACTATAAAATGACTGTGCCATTATAAAGAAAAAGTGAGCCTGAAGATATTTTTTGGGACTAGAAACTTAAAAAAAAAAAAAAAAAAAAAAAAAAATTGACCTGACCTGGCATATTGGAGAGGGAAAAAAAAAACTTTTAGAAATGAAAAAAATCCAATTACTTACACACACACAGTTTAAAACTCAATGGATGAGTGGAACAGCAGATGAGATTCTGCTGAAGAGAGATACAGTGAACTGGAAATTTTAGGCCACAAGAAATTTTTCGGAATGTTGCACGGAGACAAAAATATGGAAAATATGAAAGAGAAGCTGAGAGACTTGAAAGATATACTGCAAAGTTTTCACATGTCTAATCAAAGTTCCGGAGGAGAAGAAAGAGAGAATGTGACAAACATAATATATTTGAGGAGATAATTTTTCAAAAAGCTTGGTATTATCCTTGAGCTCAAAGAGAGACAGACAAGTGAAGAGTTAAATTCAATTGCGTACAATAATTGCTAAGATAATGTTTCACAGAGAGTTCTTTGGGAACAGAAATGGGGGAGCATTTACCCTTACCTGGAGCTTGAGGAAGACATAAAGGATATGATGCCTATATCAGTTATCTATTGTTATTAACAGGCCACCCCAAAAGGAACTGACATCAGTCATTTATTTTGCTTACAAATCTGCAAGTTTGACAAGGCTAGTCAGGGACTGCTTGTCTGTGTCACATCTTATGATCTTGTTAAACTGGGGAATAGGGGAACACTTTTAAGATGGTCAACTCACATGGCTGGCAAGTTACTGGCTGTGTACCAGTAACTTGGCTAAGGAAATGGACTGGAGGCCGTTTTTTGGCTCTCCATGCACTGCTTGGGTTTCCTCCTGACATACTGGCTGGATTCTGAGAGCAAGCATCCCCAAAGAACTAAGAGGAAGCTGCATCATTTGTATTATCTCCTTGTTCTGGAGACTGGAAATGTACAGGGTACCAGCATGGTTGGGTTCTGGTGAGGGCTCTCTTCCTGGCTTGTGGAAGGCTGTCACCACCCTGCTTACCAAACCTCTTCTTCATATATGCACAGAGAGAGAGAGAGGGAGTGAGTCTTAGATTTTTGCCACAGACCTAGTAAAAGATTGCAGAGAGAGAAGCTCGTTTCAGCTTCCAGTTAGATTTTCTTTCCTTTAAGCTTTCACCAACACCTTTATTACAGCTTTTAAGGCTTCCACAAATCCATCCATTCCTTGGCCCTTTTGGCTTGACAGGCACTGGCTTTGGAGCTCTTCCAGCTTCTTCTGCTGCCCAATCTCAGTGCTAATGACACATATTTTAAGTTTTTGTTTTGGCAGCATCCCATATCCAACTATCAAAATCTGTTCTGGTTATTGTCGCTGCATAACAAGCCATTCCAAAACTTAGTGGGTGAAAACAACAGTCATTTGTTTTGCTTTTAAATCTGCAATTTGGGGAGGGCTTGGCTGGGGTAGCTTATCTCTGTTCCATGTGGTGTCAACTGGGGAAGCTTAACTGAGGTCTGGAGGTTTTATTCTCAAGATCCATACTCATGTCGCTGGCATGGCCTACTTGGACTTTCTCATGGTCTGTGATGGGATTCTAAGCAAACATTCTAAGAGAATGAGATCTCAGAAGGCAACATCACTTCCTTTGTAGTCAAGAGCCTGCCTACATATAAGTGGAGGGAATTTTTAATTCTTGCCTCCCCTTGATGAAGGAGTGTTAACTAAAGTCACATTTTAAGAAGATATTCTTGCAACCTTTTTCAGAAAATAGAAACTCCTACAATGCCCAAATTTGTTGTTGTTGTTAAAATTGGGTGAAGACTTAGTTTGCATGGATATATAATTTTCCCCAATTGTGTTTGATCACTTGGGTTTAGTATAGAAGAAGCCGGTTTGCTCAGTTGACCCAGGATTAATTCATAATTTGATAGTCTTTGGGCTGTGATCATGAATTCTAAGGTAAAGGAGTCCAGATTTTAAAGGGAAATTTTGTGGTTTTTAAAAAATGATTAGAATTGGAATGAATATAGATCAAAACAGTTTCTGTGCAATTTTATATGAAACCTTAGCCACTCAGCCCCACAGAATTGCCCTATAGCAGGTAGAGGAGAGCATCAACATAACTGTCATTTCTTTTCTGGTTAGGTAAGGAAATAGTTTGCATTGTTTTCTCTGTTGATTCTATTAACCCATAGTTTAGCTTTTGCACCAATCCTATTACTTCCAAGTCTCTCAACTGCTATGACTAGTCCCTTATGACTCATACCTAGCTTTGCATTCTCCCCTTAGGGCGAACTAACTGATCTGGTGAACTCAGGGAAGTTACTGACCTCTCTTGGAGTTACTGATGTATTCCCTTTGTTACTAAATTCTTTATTGACTAAAGGTAGAATTTGTAAATGTGGAGACATTTCTTGATGCACGGGAGTCTTTTAGAGACCCTCAAATTGATCTTGGTGGGTAAGTACCCACCAAGTTCCTAATCCAGTCAATAAGCACTTATTGAGTACCTCTGATGTTCTAGGCATTGTGCTAAATGTTGCATAAGGAACATAGCAAAAGGTATAAGTACTGACCTTTAGGAGCTTAGAATGTGTTAAAATTAAGGATAATAAGGGCAATGAGCAAGATAAGCATAGGGTGCTCTGGGAGAGTAGAAGGGGAGGAATGTAAATGAAGGAAGGCTTATGGGAGGAGGTGCTACATGATTTGCTGGCCTCAAGAAGGAGTTAGAAAGATGAATGAGGTATGGCACTCCAGGCAAGGGGCAGTGTGTGCAGAGATGCAGAGGGAGTGAAAGAACAGAGTACATTCAGAGACTATGCCCACTTGGCATGGTTAGCGCATAGAATGATACTAGCATAAAATGCATAAAGAACAAGGAGTGACATTCAAAAGTTTGTATTTCATCTGACAGCAGAAGTGAACATGCCATGATCAGGTTTCTGTTTTAGAATGATCCCTCTGGAAGCAATGTGGAGTATAGATTGGAGAGAGATGAGGTTGAAAGCAGGAAGATTCATTAGCGAATCAGTGTGTACACTTAGCAAGAAATGAGAGTGGCCAGAACAAAGACAATCCCAGCAGAGAAGGGCAAGGGGAAACAAAGCTGAGAGGCAAGTAGGAGTAAAGCTCATCCCTCTCACCTTGAAAATGCTGACACTTGGACAATAAGTAGCTAAGGAAATTTGAGAATTGTACTTCAGGAAATGCATTCTATAGCTTTAAGTTAGCTGTGTTAGGTAACATGGCTTAGGTTTACAGACAAAATGGGCATTACTACTCTATACAAGAACTGCATGAAGAAGATTTCCTGGAGAGATGGGGCAGGTGGGGGTGGGGGTAGGGAGAGAGAGAGAGAGAGAAAGATTGAGGGGTGACCAAGTCTTAAGAGGGACCGTTATAGATTGAATTGTGTCCGCCCTCACATTATCCCCCAAAAAGAAAGGTTGGAATCCTAACCTATGGCACTTTAGAATATGATCTTATTTGGGGAATTTGGATATAGAGTCTTTGTAAAGATAATCAAGTTAAAATAAAGCCATTAAGTGGACCCTAATCCAGTGTGACCAGTATCCTTATTTAAGGGAAATTTAGACCCAGAGACAGGCACCTGTAGAGGGAAGACAATGTGAAGATATACTAGGAAAAGGCAGCCATTCACAAGTCAAAGAGGCCTGGGACAGATCCTTCCCTCACAGCCCACATAAGGAACCATCTCTGCCACCTTGAGTTTGGACTTCTGTCCTTGAAAGCTGTGAGACAATACATTTCTATTGTTTAAGCCACCCAGTTACTAGTGTAGTTGGCCGTCTGTATCTGTGAGTTCCACATCCATGGATTCAACCAACTACAAATTAAAAATATGTCAGAAGCAAAAATGGATGGTTGGGTCTGTACTGAACATGTACAGACTTATTTTCTTGTCATCATTGTCTAAACAAAATACCATATAATAACTATTTATGTAGCATTTCATTGCATTAGGTATTACAAGTAATCTAAAGATGGTCTAAAGTATCCAGGAGGAGGTGCATAAGTTATATGTAAACACTACATCATTTTATAGAAGAGACTTAAACCTCCACGGATTTGGGTATCCTCAAAAACCCAATCTTTCTCAATTGGGAGTCCGGGAACCAGTTCCCCTTGGACACTGAGGGACGGCTGTAGTTTGTTAAAGCACCCCTAGGTAACTAATATAGGGATTAAAACTGAGCACACAAATTCAATACATAATAGGGAGAGGCAATTGAGGATGCCTGGGCCACAGTACAGAGTACAACCTGCCTGGCTTGCATCTCTCAGAGGCTAAGCACCTAAGAGTTGGTTGTGACTGGACACATTGTATATTCATGTGTATACAGTATGCATTTGCTCCAAAAATCAAAGTTAAGTTTCCTTTCTGTGGTCTCTTGTATTAAAAACTAGAAGGGCTAGTACAAAATAAATCTAATCCTGACCGCAGGAAAAAAATTATCGGATCTACTAGTTTAATTTCAATAAAATCAGCGTAGTAGTAGATCTGTGTTCAGCAAGATTTTACAATTCAACCAGAAAATGAAGAATACTCTTTCTAAGGAGCATTTTACTAATGCCTCATGACTACAGATTTCACATGAAGTAAAGAATGAGATTGCTCTAGTACTGGACTTATTAAATAAAGACCAACAGTAGTCTAGCACTTGCTTGGTGAATTTGCTAAGACTCATGTTTATGCAGCCACTATTGAATCCTATTTGTTTCCTTTATAGCATCAAGCAAAGGACCTTGTGTAATTGTGGTGGTGACTCACTTGCATAAATGAATGAATAATTGAATGAACGAATGAATGGATGGATATTATGTTTAAAAGAAAATGGCTGTAATGGCAGTAAAATCCCTTATGAAATAGCCAGGTGTCATCAAATATAATGTTTTCTTGTCTCCTTTTCATTTAATTTTGACCTTCCTAGGGGAATTTTTCCATTTTAAGGTAACTAGGCAACCGTTATTTTGAATCACTTAGTACAGGCTTTGTGTACTATGGATGCCCAATAAATCCATTTTGATTAATGAGCAATTTACAAAAACACCAGTAAAGACTGCTTCCAATCGTGTTGAAAGAGAATAGATGATCTCTGATTTAAAAAAGGACACATTCAACAGCTGCATGCCAAGATAGTGTGGGTCTTAGTTACCTCTGTTCAATTTGCTAATGTGCTTACTGGCCTATGGTCAACCTGAAATGAAAATGCCATCTGGTGAATAATCCACACTCTACTATACCTTCTGCAATATCTGAAATAGGTAGGAGTGTGAGGGTGATTCTGTAACTTGTTTATACCTAAATATTTTTTGAATGGTGAAACTTCCTTTATTCTAATGCCAAAATTTTGAAATTAAATGAATTCAGACTGGACTAGAACAAATGTTTATCTGTGCTGAGCAAGTGGGTAGTGTCAACATGATTTCTGTGGGTATATTTAACTCATTTAAGAGAGCAAACGATTTTTGAGCCCCATGGAAGCATTCTTTTATATACAAATACTGGCCTTGCTGATAGGAACCATTTTTATCAAACAGTAATTATTTATTTGGCATTTGCTCTGTGCTTGGTGCTGTCTTAGCCATTTATTAAAGCAGATATCTACATGATGAATTTGTCAACCAGTGCTAGTTCATGGATGGGCAAAGAGAGAAAACAAGGGAAGCAGTACCTGAAGGGAAATCCTAGTACATTACCTGCCTCCTTCATCCATATGGACAGTTTACCAATTAAAAAATATAATCATCTCAATTTGCTCAACTTAGTGAAAATGTGTTGCAGTTGGAAAACAACATTATAAACTGCACATACACACACACACTTTTTCTCCCCTGAAATCAATTTTATTTGCACAGTGTGTGAATAACATGAATTGTAGACATAAGATTTCTAAAAATACAGTGAACTCCTGCTAAGTTGATGATTTGATGATGTGGGAATAAAGGCTCTTTATGATGTCATGCATGCTATCCTATGCAACAGAATTTCTCCTATAATGTCAGTGTATGTATAATAACAAGGTAAACGTTCATTAATTCCTAAGTTCATGCTCATCAAAGTAGAGTGGACTCTCCACACTGCTTCACATTCCACTCTTGTTCTGTGTTGCTTTCCTCAGTCCTCAGATACTTTTCCTCCATTGTCTCTCATTCTCAGCACATGGTCTCGTATTTTAATTCATAAAGAAAATAGAAGTTATCAGATGGAACTTTGCTAACTTCCTTATGTGTTTAAATGCAACTGCCCTGTAACCTTCATCTTGCTCCTCCCTCCTGTTAAGCTAGAGGGGATTTTCCTCCTCCTGCCCAAGGTTGGCTCCATCTTCTATGCGCCAGGTCTTTTCCTTCTCAGGAATTTGACCCCTGCATTCAGTCTTTCTCTCCTCTATATTTTTAATTGTCCCTCCCCCCCCTCTTTTTTTTTTTTTGAGACGGAATCTTGCTCTGTCGCCCAGGTTGGAGTGCAGTGGCTTGATCTCCGCTCACTGCAAGCTCTGCCTCCCAGGTTCATGCCATTCTCCTGCCTCAGCCTCCCGAGGTGGCTGGAATTACAGGCGCCCTCCATCACACCTGGCTAATTTTTTTTTGTATTTTTAGTACAGATGTGGTTTCTCCGTGTTAGCTAGGATGGTCTCCATCTCCTTACCTCGTGATCCACCTGCCGCGGCCTCCCAAACTGAATTGTCCTTTTTTACTTCATTGTGCACATCAACAATTAAATCTACTCAGGTCTTTATCATTTGAAAAGCAATAACAAACCACAAGAACAGCTAACAGCAAAAACAACTAAACAACAAATGAAAAGTTCCTTGATCCCACTTGATGACTCAGCTACTGTTGTCTCTTTATTCCCGTGCTCTCAATATGTTCATTTTCCTTCGTTTTCACTTCTCAGCCCACTTTAGTCAGGTGTCTATTCCCCATTACTCTGTGGAAATGTGCTTTCTAAAGTTACTGATGACCTTGATGTCACAAAATCAAAAAGGGCATTTTTTCTTAACCTCTCAGAAGCACAGGTTGGCGACCCCTCCATCTGGAGACCTTTGCTATCTAAGGCAGATTTTCATCTTATTATGGTGCTCCTTCTCTATTGTAACGACTGACATTTTTCTTCATGACTCTAAAAGTTGAGAGCTCCTCAAGGCTTGTAAAAAGTCCTCTTTATTCTTTTTACCTTTTTCTCTCTATAAATTATCTCATCTATAGTACCGCTTCTGTTACAATCAACATGCTGAAGACTCCTAAATACTTATCTCCAGGCTAGACCACTTCTCTTAACTCCAGGCCCATCTATCAATCCACCTAATATCTTCACTTGTATATCTACTTAACATCGTCTACTTAATATGTTTACTTGTATATCTCCAAGGGCACCTCAATCTTAGCATATCTAGAACTAAACTCCCTCATCTTTCCCCCCAAACCTTTTCTTCATGCTGAATTTTTCATCTCAGTAAATGATTTAATTATTCATCCAGCTACAGGAACCTGAGGGTCATTCTTGCCACTTCCCTCTCTATCAATTCCTCATATTCAAATAAGTGCCAGGTCTTGTGACTTTTAACTGGAACAAATAGTAGGATGAGAGCAATTATGTAACTTTCTATCCCTAACTATCTCTCAAATCCATCTGCCTCTCTTAATCTCTGTCACCACCAATAACTGTCTTGGACTATTACAATAGTCTCCTAAAGTCCTGTTTCCCTTTTAACACTTCCTTAGCTGTGTCCCAGAGATTCTGTAGATTGTATCTTCTTTGTAGAAATGTGAATTTATTATTCACATTGCAGTTAAAGTAATCTTAAAATCACAAATCTGATTGCATCACCCTCCTTAAGCTTCTGCAATAACCTTGCATCTATTAAAGATACAGACTGTTAACTACTATTTTTGCTTATACGTTGTAATATTTAAATGTAGATTATCCTGGCTAGTGTGCAGTTGAAACCTTGACAAGAGTTATTTTCAATGCTCCCAAAAGAGGCAATATTGTCTGCAAACAGGGATAGTGTGACTTCCTCTATTTCTGTTTGAATGCCCTTTATTTCTATCTCTCACTTGATTCATCTGGCCAGGATTTCCAATACTATGTGAAATAGGAGCAGTGAGAGAAGGCATTCTATCTTGTGCCAGTTTTCAAGGAGAATGCTTCCAGCTTTTGCCCATTCAGTATGATGTTGGCTGTGGGTTTGTCATATACGGCTCTTATTATTTTAAGGTCTGTGCCTTCAATACCTAGTTTATTGAGGGGTTTTATGTTGAATTTTATTGAAAGCCTTTTCTGCATCTATTGAGATAATCATGTGTTTTTTGTCTTTAGTTCTGTTTATGTGATGAATCACATTTATTGATTTGTGTATGTTGAACCTACCTTGCATTGCAGGGATGAAGCGTACTTGATTGTGGTGGATTAGCTTTTTGATCCGTTACTGGATTCAGTTTGCAAGTATTTTGTTGAGGATTTTTGCATCAATGTTAATCAAGGATATTGGCCTGAGGTTTCCTGTTTTTGTTGTGTTTGTGGCAGGTTTTAGTCTCAGGATGATGCTGGCCTCATAGGATGAAGGGGGAAGGAGTCCCTTCTCAATTTTTTGAAATAGTTTCAGTAGAAATGGTACCAGATCTTCTTTGTATATCTGGTAGAATTTGGCTGTGAATCAGTCTAGTCCTGGGCTTTTTTTGGTTGTTAGGCTATTTATTACTAATTCAATTTTGGAGCTTGTTATTGGGCTGTTTAGGGAATCAATTCCTTCCTGGTTTAGTCTTGGAAGAGTGTATGTGTCCAGAAATTCATCCATCTCTTCTAGATTTTCTTGTTTATGTGCATAGAGGTGTTCATAGTTGTCTCTCATGGTTATTTGCTTTTCTTTGGGGTCAGTGATAACATCCCCTTTGTCATTTCTGATTGTGTTTTTTAGACCTTGTCTCTTTTATTTTTTGAGACGGAGTCTCGCTCTGTCACCCAGGCTGGAGTACAGTGGCCCGATCTCGGCTGACTGCAAGCTCCACCTTCTGGGTTCACGCCATTCTCCTGCCTCAGCCTCCCAAGTAGCTGGGACTACAGGCACCCGCCACCACACCCGGCTAATTTTTTGTATTTTTATAGAGATGGGGTTTCACCATGTTAGCCAGGATGGTCTGGATCTCCTGACCTCGTGATCCGCCCGCCTTGGCCTCCCAAAGTGCTGGGATTACAGGCGTGAGCCACCGCGCCCAGCCAACCTTCTCTCTTTTCTTCTTTATTAGTTTAACTAGTGGCCTGTCTTATTAATTTTTTTTATAAAATCAGCTCCTGGATTTGTTGATCTTTTGAACAGTTTTTCATATCTTGATATCCTTCATTTCAGCCCTGATTTCAGTTATTTCTTGTCTTCTGCTAGCTTTGGGGTTGCTCCTGGTTCTCTAGTTCTTTTAGTTGTGATGTTAGGTTGCTAATTTGAGATCTTTCTAAATTTTTGATGTAGGCATTTAGCGCTATAAATTTCCCTCTTAACACTGCCTTAGCTGTGTTCCAGAGATGCTGGCATGTTGTATCTTTGTTCTCATTATTTTCAAAGAATGCCTTGATTTCTTCCTTAATTTTATTAGTTATCCAAAAGTCATTCAGGAGCAGGTTGTTTAATTTCCATGTAATTGCATGGTTTCGAGTTTATTTTTTTAGCCTTGGAGCTACAGGCCATAATCCTTAGCAAACTAACACAGGAACAGAAAACCAAATACTGCATGTTCCCACTTAAAATTGGGTGATAAATGGTGAGAAGTCATGGACACCAGGAGGGAAACAACAGACCCTGCAGCCTACTGTGGGTGGAGGGTGGGAAGAGGGCGAGGATCAGAATAAATGACTATTGGATACTAGGTTTAGTACCTGAGTGATTAAATAATCTGTACAACAAACCCCTGTGACATGAGTTTACCTATATAACAAACCTGAAAATGTACCCTTGAGCCTAAAATAAAAATTTTAAAAGAGGCAATATCATTATAGCTCATGGAACTCACAATTGTGTAATTTCAGTGCACACTAACGATTCAGCTCTTACTTCATGGAATCACTCCATAACTTTGCTCTATTTAGCAGCTGCTGCATACAACATTAATTTGGAAATAGTGTTATACTGAAAATATAATCTTATAGAAATCTTACATAATGCTTGTAGTCTCATATTTAACACCTATTCACCCTATCTGCATTTTCTAGACTTGTCAGATATATCTACTGCAGACTTATTAATTCATTTTCTATTCATTTAATATATGAAGACTACTAGTTCTGTCTTTATGTAGTCCTAGACTCTAAGTAATATTAACACAACTACCTGACATACAATACGGTCATACTGTATGTTTAAAAAGTAACGATTTTACATTGATTATATTATATCCTAGATTTTATCTAATAGATTACATTTTATGTTTATATTAGAATACACAAATTCAAAAAGCTCATAATAGTTTTTCGATTGGCCTTTCAGAGGCAATTTATAAAAAAATGGAAAAGGGACAAGTAGGTTATTCTTAGGTATTATTTTTGGGTATTAACAGATGAGGTTTGAATAATTTAGAAAAATGGAGAATTAAAAGTAATTTTGTTATTTAATCTCAGTCAAGAATTAATGTACAAAATATATCCACATCTATGATTTCATCACATTTATCATCAGATGTCATATTGCGGTTGTGGAAACTAAAACAGAATAGGGGAATAGTTTGTTGAAGGAGATAAGAATTCAGAAGCAAATCTGGCATTGAGAAATCACTGTAGTTCTCAGTGCATTATTCAAATTAATTCAGTGTTTCCTTTTACTGTTCAGAACCATCTCTTTTCATAAAATCATTCAATCATTAATCCATCTATCCACCAATTCATTTGTTCTGCAAACATTTATTGAGGACATTTTATTTTCCAGGTCAAATAGGTGTGTAAGACACAAAGACAAAGAAGACATATTAAACATAGGGTAACAGAGAGTCTTTGTCTGCAATACTTGACAAAACAATAGCTTAATGCACTCTAGATACTGGGATTCAAAGACTATTATTACATCCAGAGCTGTATATTTAACTATGAAATTTGGTCAGGCTCATTCTCTGTGGGAGAACCTATTCTGTTTATATGCAGAATTCAGAGAAAAACTGCAGGTACCATTTAATCACATAGGTTTTCTATGCTTTTCATTTCCATAGAACCATTCAATTTATTACCAAATAATCATCTAGTGTTTTCTGTGTTTTTCACCTATGCATAAAGACAATCAAAAGAGAATAATGGAATGCTGAAAGCTATGCTGTAAACAAGCCGAGAGCAGTGGATCAGCTAAGCACTCCATTCCTTTTCAAAGTAACTGACCTTTAGTCTCAGGCATCTATGAGGATGCTGGATTATCATTTCAACTGAAGCACACTTTGTTTACTGTAACTAAGTGTGTAAAAGTGATTTGTCTACGTCTTGAGATACGGTGACATACCTTTCTGAAAGTATGAGCTGACTTAAAATGCCTACCTTCTAATTAATTATTTCCCCTAGGAAATGCTGTTGGTTTGTATTATTACTTTAAAATTTTTAGTGTAGTTACTAATATAATGCTTCTTTTCTCTTCTAGTAGCTTTAAAAATATGTATTCTCATTATAAAATTGAATAAATTTTTACTAATTTTGTTCAATGTGTAGAAAGTAAAAAGAATAAAAAGTATTTTCCCCATATCATACTTATCGCAGCAACTAATGTTAATATTCTGATGTATTTTCTTTATTTGCTGCACATAGTATCTACATCAGTGTGAACATTTGGTGTATATATATTTGTGAGTACTTTTTTTTTTTTTTTTTGAGATGGAGTCTTGCTCTGTTACCCAGGCTAGAGTGCAATGGCGCGATCTCCACTCACTGCAACCTCCGCCTCCCGGGTTCAAGTGAGTTTCCTGCCTCAGCCTCCTGAGTAGCTGGGATTATAGGTGTCTGCCACCATACCCAGCTAATTTTTGTATTTTTAGTAGAGTTGGGGTTTCACCATGTTGGTCAGACTGGTCTCGAACTCCTGATCTCATGATATGCGCACCTCGCCTCCCAAAGCTCTGGGATTACATTTGTACTGTATTCATTTTTAAATTAATTTAAACATTTTTCTTATTATAGAAGTATACAGCTTTGTCATTATGGCAAGATCTGTCAAGTTTTTGTTAAAGCAACTCTTACCCTATTTTCTCCTGCCCAGTGTTCCAAAACAATAATCAAAGATAAAATAGAAAAACAGAAAATTATAAACATTACATGTGCTGAAAAACAAAGAAAATATCTTAATGCTCAACTTAATCAGAAGCACAAAATAGAAAGTGGGACTTGAATAGCAGCCCAGCTGGTGACTTGGTCCAGAAGTGGGCAGAGCAGTGGGGAGATTGCATTCTTTTTTTTTTTGAGACGGAGTCTCGCTCTGTCACCCAGGCTGGAGTGCAGTGGCGCGATCTGGGCTCATTTTCACGCCATTCTCCTGCCTCAGCCTCCCGAGCAGCTGGGACTACAGGCATCCGCCACCAAGCCGGGCTAATTTTTTGTATTTTTAGTAGAGATGGGGTTTCCCCATGTTGGCCAGGATGGTCTCGATCTCCTGACCTCGTGATCCGCCCGCCTTGGCCTCTCAAAGTGCTGAGATTACAGGCGTGAGCCACCGCGCCCAGCCGCATTCTTAAGGGTAATGGAGTCTAAAAGAGCTTCACTGGAGTGGGGGCCAGAAAGTCTGCCCCTCTGCTGAGAATGAGCAGCTGGGCATTTTAAATTTCCAGACAATAAAAACAAGCAAGATAGAGGTTTCCTAAAGAACTAGAGAAACAAAGATACTTAATAATTTTTATTTTTGTTAAAAAACATTTCTGGTAAAAATTTTAAGAGGAACCACTAAAAATTAGGAAACTATATCTTCCAAACCAAGAATGAAGACTAAAAGAATAAAGCAACATTTATTAATTAAAATGTCCCTAGTTCTTGGAAAAAACAGTGAAGCAAAGAAGAAACATGGCCAACCAAAAATGCGAAAGAGAAGATAACTAATGAAAGACAAAGAGATCATGTTGGATGCAATTTTTAAAATTCTTGCTATATGCTTTTTATAAGAGTCAAACCTAAATCATAGTGACACAGAAAGTTTGAAAGAATTGGGTTAAAATAGGAAAGATGAAGCAAAACCAATATAAAGAAAGGCATTGCAGCACTATCATTAGTCAAAATTTAATTGAAGGCTGAAAACATTAAAAAGAATAAAGTGGAATATTTTATAATATTAAAAGAATCAAACCACAGAAAACACAATACCAAGAAGATATCATAGTCGTAAATTTTTTTATATACAACAATACACAACACAGCCTTGAAACATTAAAAGCCAAAACGGATAGGATTTTGAGAAACAGAAATCTACAATATTTGCAAGATTTTAATATGTCGTGTTTCATTCAGAATATTGACAAATGAAGAAACATAATATTAGAATAGAGACTATTGAATAACAGAATTAATAAACTTGATTTAATAGACATATCTAGGACTTTGTGCCCATCAATACAGAATATATATGTTCTTTTCAAGCACACATGAAACCCTAAGAAAAACTGACCACTTATTAGGTCATTGTGGTAATCTCAACACATCAGAGAAATAAGTCACAATCTCAAATCATAATATAATGAAATATGAATCAACAATAAAAAATATAAATCACATTACGTTTGAAAAATGTCCCCCCCATATTGAATGTCTTACAAATTACTAAAGACATACATGCTTGTAGTGCTGAATTAAAACCTATAAACAATGCCTAACTTTATATAGGCAGTGCTAATCAATTCTCCCATTTTGCCTGACCCAATTGTTCCCACTCTTCAGCTCACCTTCATTCTAAGCAATGCTCAAAGCTCACTATATATCCTTTAATATACAATCATAGAGAAGCATGTCTATGTCATGATGATGGTGACTGTAATTTGCCAATGCAAAGGAAACTGAAACAGCTGTTTGTTGTCTAACAAAACGTTACAGATAATCAAGCGGGAAATAATAGGAGGTATATTCAGCAAATGCATAGTAAATGTGATAAGAAATTTGCTGTTCAACAACATTCACAATAGTCTGTTTCCAGACATTCTCAACTCCTAGGAGAAGTGGGAGTGTACCAAATCAAGGGAATACCGTGTGGTTCAAAAGGCCCTGGATGGCAGGCCTTGAGCACCAGATCTTTCTGCTGGTGTGAAGTTTCTTTCAGCAGAAGCACAGTTCTAGTGCTGGGTTCAGCTGGGAAATTCTTCAGCTCTAACCCAGCAGTCAGCCCTGGTGCATTTGAAGGGCCTTGGAGAAGGGGATGTCTTTCCCCTCTTGTCCACCATGGCAGACACAGTTGGGGCTTCTCCCGTGGGAACTCAGCATGGGTACAACAATAGACAGCCTTTCTGAAACGTGTCAGGGTTACTGCATTGCCACAGGAGGAGCACCCTACAGGTTCAAGATTGCATAAGACACAGAGTCACTTCCTGTCTACTTGGAGTATCAACATTCCTACACATGAAAAGAGGTGCCTATCTGATCTCCATAGCCAGAGCACTAGGACAGGAGTGTGTCTGAGAGGTGGATAACTTTCCTACTGACCTGACAGGGGAGCTGAGGTGACTGCATCCCTTCCCCTTGATAAGACCTTGGTGTAAATCACTGTGAGCTCCTCCAGCCACCTCTGTCAAGACTGGGACCTCTGCACACCATTGGATATTGCATTTACCCACTTGATTTAGCCACAACTGGTTCCTATCTAGGAACACCTCCCCTGTTGGCCTGAAGCCTGAACCATCAAACCAGCAAATAAAATACTGGGGAAAAACAAATAAATAAATAAACACATGCCATGGGGGACTGAGATAAGCTTCAAGAGACTGCTACCATTCCAACCCCATAGGAAACAGTGAACTTGCTTAGACACTGAGCACATGCTTAATACAACCAGCATATGAGAAAGTCATCATACAAAGACTCTCTATAACCAATGAAATCTTACAGAGTATTTACCCCTGAAAGTACCAAGAACTAAGTTAGGCTATAATTAACTATAAGCATTGAAGTCACATCTTTTAGGGGAAAAAAAGAATATAAAAACAAAAAAACACAATCAAATCAAACATAAATTTAAGAATAATTAGAAGGAATAGTCTACCCAAATGAGAAGGAATTAGAAAGGTAACTCTGGTAATATGACAAAACAGGATTCTATAACATCTCTAAAAGACCACACTAGCTCTCCAGCAATGGATCCAAACCAAGATGAAATCTTTGAAATGCCAGATAAGGAATTCAGAAGGTTGATTATTAAGCTACTCAAGGAGATATTAGAGAATGATGAAAACCATCATAAATAAATTAAAACAGTTCAGGATATGACTGAAACATATTCTAGAGTGATAGCTATCATCAAGAAAAAACAATCAAAACTTCTGGAAATGAAAGATGTACTTAGGGAATTACAAAATGCAGTGGAAAATGTTAACGATAGACTAGAACAAATAGAAGAAAATTCCAGAGCTCAAAGACAAGGCATATGAATTCACCCAGTCAGACAAAATGAAGAAAAAAGAATCAAAAGAAATGAATACAGTCTTCAAGAAATATGGGGTTATGGAAAATGACCAAACCTAAGAATAATTGGCATTCCTGAGGGAGAAGAGAAAATAGTAAGTCTGGAAAACTTATTTGAGGGAATAAATGAGGAAAACTTCCCTGGTCTAGCTAGAGATCTAGATATCAAATTCAAGAAGCTCAAATAACTCTTGGGAAATTTATTGCAAAAAGATATTTATCAAGGCATATAGTCATCAGGTTATCTAAAGTAAACATGAAGCAAAGAATTCTAAGAGGAGTAAGACAAAAACATCAGGTAACCTACAAAGGAAAACCTATCAGACTAACAGCAGAAACCTGACAAGCCAGAAAGGACTGGGGTCCTATCTTCAACCTTGTTAAACAGAACAACTGTCACCCAAGAATTTTATATCCCACAAAACTAAGTTTCACAAATGAAGAAGAAATAAAGTGATTTTCAGACAGATCTTGAGGGAGTTTGTCATTACCAAACCAGCACTACAAGAAATGCTAAAAGGTGTTCTAAACCTTGAAAAAAAGCCCAATATGCATCAAAATCAAACTTTTGGAAAGCTTAAAACTCACAAGGCCTAAAAAGAATGACATAATGAAAAAAAAAAAAACTAAGTAAAAATTAACATGATGAAGAGAACAGAATCTCACATGTCAATATTAATGTTGAATGTAAATGATCTAAGTGCTCCAATTAAAAGATACAGAATGGCAGAATGGATTTTTAAAAATCACAATCCAAATATTGGCTGTCTTCAGGAGATTCACCTAACATGGAAGGATTCATATAAACTGAGGGTAAAAGGGTGGAAAAAGATATTCCACACAAATGGAAACCAAAAGTAAGCAGGAATAGCTAGTCTTATATCAAACAAAACTGACTTCAGAGCACCAATGGTAAAAAAAGACGAAGATGGTCACTAAATAATGATGAAAGGGTCAATCCAGCAAAAAAGATATTACCCTCCTAAATATATATATACCTAACACTGGAGCTCCCAGATTTATAAATCATTACTACTAGACCTAAAAAATGAGATAGCAACATAACAATAGTGGAAGATTTTAATTTACCACTGACACCACTAGACAGATCTTCGAGATGGAAACTCAACAAAGCAACAGTGAACTTAAATGACATGCTACAACAAATGGACTTAGCAGGTATTTACAGAACATTTTATCCCAGAACTATAGAATATACATTCTTCTCATCAGTACATGTAACATTCTTCAAGATAGACCATATGATAGACCACAAAAGAAGCCTCAATAAATTTAAAAAAAATCGAAATCATAAGTGTCATCTCAAACCACAGCAGAATAAAACTAGAAATCAACTCAAAAACGAATCCTCAAAACTATAAAAACACATGGAAATTAAATAACCTGCTCCTCAATGATATCTGAGCTAACAATGAAATTAAGATGGAACTTTAAAAACTCTTTGAATTGAATGATAATAATGAAATAAGTTATCAAATTCTCTAGGATACCGCAACAGCAGTGCTAAAGGAAAGTTTATAGTGCTAAATGCCCACATCAAAACCTGGAAGAGCACAAATTTTGACAACCTTATGTCGTATCTCAAGGAACTAGAGAAACAAGAACAAACTAAACCCAAAGCTAGCAGAAGAAAAGAGATAACAAAGATCAAAGCAGAAGTAAATGAAATTCAAACAAATAAATACAAAAGATCAATGAAATAAAAAGCTGATTCTTTGAAAAGATAAACAAAATAGATAGATTGTTAGCTAGATTAACCAGGTAAGGAAGAGAGAAGATTCAAATAAGCTCAATTAAAAATGAAACTGGATACATTACAACCAATACCACAAAAATACAGAAGATCATTGGATGCTCCTATGAATCCCTATACATACATGAACTAGAAAACCTAGAAGAAATGGATCAATTCCTGGAAAACACAACACTCATAGATTAAATCAAGAAGAAATAGAAACCATGAAGAGACCAGTAACAAACAGTGAGATTAAATCCATAATTTTAAAATTGCCAACAACAACAGAAAAGTTCAGGACCAGAGGGATTCACAGCTGAATTATACCACACATTCAAAGGAGAATTGATACCAATCTTACTGAAACTTCCAAAAGGTTGAGAAAGAGGGAATCCTTCCTAAATCATTCCACGAAGCCAGTATCAACCTGATGCCCAAACCAGGAGAACACAACAGAAAAAACTACAGGCTAACTACCCTGATGAACATAGATGCAAAAATCCTGAACAAAATACTAGCTAACCAAATATAGCACATCAAAAAGATAATTCATCATAATCAAGTGGGTTTCCTCCCAGGGATGCAGGGATGGTTTAACATATGCAAGTCAATAAGTGTGATACATCACATTAACAGAATTAAAAATTATATGATCATCTCAATAGATGCAGAAAAAGCATTTGACAAAATCCAGCATCCCTTCGTGATAAAAACTCTCAACAAATAAGGCATAGAAGGGACCTACCTCAAAATAGTAAAAGCTATATATGACCTACCCACAGCCAACATCACATGGAATGGGAAAAATTTGAAAGCGTTCCCCACCCTGCCCTGAGAACAGGAACAAAACAAGGTTGCTACTTTCACCACACCTTTTCAACATAGTCCTGGAAGTCCTAGCCAGAGCAATTAGGCAAGAGAAAGAAATAAAGGATATTCAAATAGAAGTCAAACTATTGCTGTTTGCAGATGATATGATTTTATATTTAGAATATTCTAAGAACTCTCCAAAAGACTCCTGGATTCGATAAACAAATTCAGTAAATTCTCAGGTTACAAAATCAGTGTACACAAATCCATAGCACTGCTATACACCAACAGTGATCATACTGAGAATCAAATCAAGAACTCAGTCTCTTTTACAACAGCTGCAAAAAAGTAAAAATACCTAGGAACATACTTAACCAAGAAGGTGAAAGATCTCTACAAGGAAAACTATGAAACACTATTGAAAGTAATCATAGATGACACAAACAAATGAAAACACATCCCATGCTCATGGAAAAATGACCATACTGCCCAAAGCGATCTATAGATTCAATGCAATTCCCATCAAAATACCAACATCATTTTTCACGGAATTAGAAAAAACCATTCTAAAATTCATATGGAACCAAAAAAAAAAAAAGAGCCCAAATAGCCAAAGTGAACTTAAGCAAAAAGAACAAATCTGGAGACATCACATTACCAGACTTCAAATTATACTACAATGCTATAATTACCAAAACAGCATGGATATTTGTATAAAAGTAGGCACATAGGCAAATGGAACAGAATAGAGAACCCAGAAATAAAGCCAAATACATACAGCCAAGTGATCTTTGACAAGCAGACAAATACATAAATTTGGGAATGGACACCCTGTTTAATAAATGGTGCTGGGAAAACTGGCAAGCCACATGTAGAAGAATGAAACCGGTTCCCTGTCTCTCACCACATACAAAAATCAACTCAAGATGGATCAAAGACTTAGATATATGACATGAAACTAAAAATTCTAGAAGACGATGTTGAAAAATCTTTTCTAGACATCAGCCAAGGCAAAGAATTCATGACTAAGACCCCAAAAGCAAATGCAACAACAACAAAAATAAATAGAACCTAATTAAACTAGAACACTTTTGCATAGCAAAATAAATAATTATCAGAGTAAACAGTCAACCCACAGAATGGGAGAAAATATTTGCAAACTGTGCATCTGACAAAGAACTAGTATACAGAATCTACAAGGAACTCAAATCAGCAAAATCCCCACAAATAATTCCTTCAAAAAGTTGTCAAAGAACATGAATAGACATTTCTCAAAAGAAGATATACAAATAGCCAATAAACATATGAAAAAAATGCCCAACATCACTGATCATCAGGGAAATGCAAATTCAAACCACCTTACTCCTGCAAGAATGGCCATTATTAAAAAGTCAAACAACAAATGTTGGTGTGGATGTGGGGAAAGGGGAACTCCTATTCACTGCTGGTGGGAATGTAAATTAGTACAACTTCTGTGGAAAACAGTATGGAGATTCTTTAGAGCTAAATGTAGATCTACCAATGGATACAGCAATCCTACTACTAGGTCTACCCAAAGGAAAAGAAGTCATTATATGAAAAAGATACTGGCACACATATGTTTATAGCAGGACAATTCGCAATTGCAAAGATGTGGAAGCAACCTAAGTGCACATCAGCTAATGAGTGGATAAAGAAAATGTAGTATATACACTTCATGGAATACTACTCAGCCATTAAAAGGAACAAAATAATGTCTTTTGCATCAATTTGTATGGAGCTGGAGGCCATTATTCTAAGTGAGGTAACACAGGAGTGTGAAACCAAAAACCATATGTTGTCACTTGTAAATGGGAGGTAAGCTATGTGCAGCAAAGGCATCATAGAGTGATATAATGGACCTAGAAGCAGGAGGATGAGAGGGTAGCTAGGGATAAAAAAATTACACATTAGGTACAATGTAGACTACATGGGTGATGGGTGCACTAAAATCTCAAAATTCACCACTATATAATTCATCCATGTAACATAAAACCACTTGTACCTCAAAAGCTATGGAATTTTTTTTTTAATGATATTTGCTCTTAACAGTAAAAAAAAAAATCAGTGAAAATTATTTGCCTGAATCAAAATTAAATATCTAACACAAAATATAAAAACAATTTTTGGAAGGAGTTGAGCTTGTAATTTTTGCCAGCTATAAAATGGATTAGGTTCCAAACAAAGGGAAGAACATTTTAAGTGAGATCTGGTAAAAGAAGTAATTTCAATAATGAAGATTTTGCTAGAAAATTTGAGGAAAAAACTAATGAAGATATTTTGCCAAAAGCAAGTGAAAGCTCTTCAGTTAAACCACCAAACAACTGTTCATTGGATACAAAAACCTTTCCAATAATGTCAAATGTAACTTATTAAGAACATGTTTAATTGCAGGTATTTTTCTTTAGCTATAGGTAAGTCATGTAACATGAGACACTGCCTAATTAACACTTTGAGTATACTTTCTTTCAAAGAACCTTCAAATTTGCTAAATAAAAAAAATTGTCAACTCATAGCCTAAATAATCGAACTCATGAAATAGATTTTTAAAAATATTTTACATCAAAGAAATAATTTCTACTAAATGTGAAAAAATTAGTTTCTATCACAACATGTGGTGTTCCTGCTATGTTAGATCAAAAATCCAGATTTTTTTGCTTTTAAAACAATAAAAAAATTTCCTTTATTGATTTATTGCACAGTTTGAAGTATATTGAAAATTTCTTAGTAAATAAAGAAATGGCAATGTGCCTACATTTTCTTGATATACTACACATGAAGAAGCTAAATGTGAAGCTCCAAGGAAAGGAAGAGCTTATTAGTGAGATGGACACAAAGAGTTGTGTTGAAAAAGAGCTTTTCATAAAACAAATCAATATAATTATTTTACACATTATTCGAATATGAATTATGAAAAAAATTTTTGAATATTTAAAATACATGCATGTTATTTATAGCTCTCTGTTATAGGGTATAGTCTGTCCTAGTCATCTACGTATTTTTTTAAAGTTTTGATTTTTAAAATTTATCTTTAATTGACAAATAATAATTGTATATGTTTATGGGATACAATGTAATGTTTTGATATATATACACACACACACACATAATGGAATGGATAAATAAAACTAATTAACATATCCATCATCTCACATACCTACTATTTATTTGTAGTGAGAACGTTTAAAATTTAAAATCTATTTCTTAGCAATTTTGAAATATACAATGTATTATTATTAACTATGGTCACCATACTGTGCAATCGATCCCTAAACCTTAATCCTCTCCTCTAACTGCAGCTTAGACTAACACTCCCCTTTTGACTAACATTCCCCCTTTCTCCTTCCACCCACTTCCCCAATCTCTGGTAACCAATATTCTACTCCCTGCTTACATGAGTTTGACTTTTTTAGATTCCACATACAAATGAGGTTATGCAGTATTTTTCTTACTGTGCCTGGTTTGTTTAACTTAGCATAATGTCCTCTAGGTTCATCCATACTGTCACAAATGGCAGAATTTTCTTCTTTTATTAAGGCTGAATAGTATTCTATTGTGTATACGTGCCACATTTTCTGTATTCATCCATCCGTTGATGCTCAATAGCATTATAGAAACGAATTGCAAAAACAAAACAAATTTGAAGAAAGCTTTATTGTTGATAAATTTAGAGCTATTTCAAAATTTATTCAATACCCCTTTAACTTTTCTATTAACATTGCTGAGTCAGATAATTTACTTAAACTTGGGCAGACATAATTTTGAAGTTGAAATGGTTATATCAAAGTCAAATCAATTCTTTTTAAAGTAATGAACCAGTTTTATCAAAATAGGTCCAAATATTAAAGGAAAAATGATTTTTGGTGTTCAATTCAGTTATTTGAAAACTTTATATTTAGAAAAACTTGGTTATATGAATCCACTTTTTCAACTATAATTCTATAAAGACTAAATATAGATTGTGCATTTTCTTTTTTTTTTTTTTTTTTGAGACGGAGTCTTGCTCTGCATCCCGGGCTGGAGTGCAGTGGCCAGATCTCAGCTCACTGCAAGCTCCGCCTCCCGGGTTTACGCCATTCTCCTGCCTCAGCCTCCGGAGTAGCTGGGACTACAGGCGCCCGCCACCTCGCCCGGCTAGTTTTTTGTATTTTTAGTAGAGACGGGGTTTCACCGTGTTAGCCAGGATGGTCTCGATCTCCTGACCTCGTGATCCGCCCGTCTCGGCCTCCCAAAGTGCTGGGATTACAGGCTTGAGCCACCGCGCCCGGCCCCAGATTGTGCATTTTCAATTAAAGCTTACTGTCTGAATTGACATGTGCTAAAAGCATAAATTGCATATCTGATTATGAAGACATAGTACACAAAAAGAATGTAAAATATTTTATTAGTAATTTTTGTTTTGAAATACTAATATTTTGAGTAAATTGGGTCAAATAAACATTATTAAGTAATTTTACCTATTTAAAAAGTTTTAATATGGGTGTTAGAAAATTT
Organism: Chlorocebus sabaeus; assembly: GCF_047675955.1. NCBI lineage: Eukaryota > Metazoa > Chordata > Mammalia > Primates > Cercopithecidae > Chlorocebus > Chlorocebus sabaeus. The sequence goes on along the minus strand of NC_132914.1, from coordinate 96,798,805 downwards.
AAAGTTATATGTGTCGTTCACATTATATTTCTATTGAAGAATGCTCTGGTAGAGAAAATAGAAGGGTAATTCGGTCTTTCCTCCAGCATGATTGATCAAAATTAATGTTTTATCATTGTTTGTTAGAAAGTTTATTTCAGCTTCACAATCGGTTATCGGTACTGTCATGATAATTTTGGGGATTGTTGTCAACTTTGATAAAATCCTTCTTTCACATCCAAGCTTGAAGATTTGGAAGAATTTTCCACTGGCTAGTTATATACATTTCAAATCTTTCTCACCAACTACACAAATATTTCTGGTACCGAGCCTCATAGGTCACACCCATATTACAATATGGCTTTAAAACTTTCTGTTGCATACCTGATGAGTTGGCACAGCAGGTGGTAGGGGTATTCCTAGAAGCCATTCTTACGTCAGAACTGTATGTACATGGGAGTGACTTCAAACTTCTTAAATATATATTACTAAACCCAAACTAAATGTGCCCAAGATTCATTTTTCCTTTAGCTGGATTCCAGAAATGTCTGCAGCCATTCTAATACTACCCAAAATAGAGAAATATGATAGGGAAATTAAAGGTGAAAGAAACAGAGGTATTAACCTATTGCAATTAAAATATTTTACATAATTTACAAAATCATGTAACCATGAGAAAACATTTCTAGACCCCTCTCAACATATTGGGAGGGGGAGAGGTCTATGAAAGGGCTGGACCCTGATGCTTACTTAAGCTGCAATATTTGCCTCTGATTGTAAACCTTTTGTTTTACAGAAATGGAACTATTTGTACTTTTGTGCATATTCCTTTCCTTACTCAAAGATATTTCAAATAACTTCTCCAAGTCAGTTGGTGTCACTGTATTTCATTGTTTTAAGGGTTGCATAATGTTTAAAAACATTATGTATTGTGATTTATTCTTTGTCTATTGGTGAGTATTCAATTCATTTTGAATTTTTTTTATTTTCCACTAAGTACAAAACTGCAGCAAACATCAATGTGTACTTCTCTTATACTGAGGTGCTTTTATTTCTATGAGAGAAATTTCCATGTGGGTCAAATGTAAGTTAATCATACATCCAAGTTTCCCTGGAATTTTCCTGTTTATGACCTGGCATAATTATTACTAGCACTCCCTTTCACTCTCAAAAGTTTCCCAGTTTGGATGATAAATGTCTGCATACCTTACTGAAAGGATACGTATATTTTAATATCTATGATAGTAACAATGGATATCATTGAGAATTTTTAATGTGCCAGACATTGCTTTAAGCACTTTACAGGTACTGTCTCAGTTTCCCACAAACAGGATATTATCATGCTTATTTTACAAATAAGGAAGCTGAGACATAGAGAAATTAAGTAACTTACTCAAGCCAGCATTGCTAGTAAGTATGAGCCATGATTTAAACCCAGGCAGTCTGGCTGTACAGTAGGGTGACAAACCAAGCTGGTTTGTCTAGGACTAGGACTGAAGGGATTTCCGGGATGTGGGCTTGCAGTTGTAAAACCAGGAAATAACCTAGCAAACCAAAGGGACCTCTGAATGAGATGCAGAGGCACTGATCTTAATGCCATTGCTTTCCAAAACAGCTGTATCAGTTTCCATTGCCACCGACAATGTTAGCCTGCAGCCTTTTTCTCTGTAACTGCCATATGAAGCCTCTGAGATAACTCCCAGTGATCCCCTTTCCCGGTATTCATGCCTTTGTTTAATCTCTTCCCTTTGTGTGTAGACTGGACCGTGTGATTTGCTTTTAATGAATAGAATATGGAAAGAATAATGCATGTCACTTCTGAGATCAGGTTACGAAAGACCCATGGCTTCTATTTTATTAGCTCTCTCCTGCTCTCTGGTTCACTCATTTTGATGGAGCACTTTGTGTTCCGTGGAGAGGCCCATGGGGCAAGGAACTGAGGGAGGCCTCAGATTAACAGCCAGTGGGAAACTGAGGCCCTCAACCCAACAGTCCTGTGGGAGCTAAATGCAGCCAACAACCATGCGAGTGGTCTTTGAAGTCAATTTCTCCCAGTCAAGCCTCAGATGAGACCATAGGCCCAGCTGGCACATTAATTGCAGCCTTGCAAGACCCTGAGTCAGCAGAGCCATACCTAGACCCCCAACCACGAAAACTGCAAGATAATAAACGTTTGCAGTTTTAAGTTTTGCGGTAATTTGTTACACAGAAATAGATAGCTAATTTAATCTTTATTCTTCTACATTTTAATTCTTCCAGTGAAGATAGTGCAAAATAGATATCACATTTTTATTTTAATTAGCACTTCCTTGACTACTATTAGTTCAAGCTGCTTTTCAAATAGTTGTTGATAATTTAGATTTGCTTTTCTCTGAATTTCTATTCATATCAATTGCCCAATTTTATACTGACTATTTTATCACTTTATAGATCACAGTTATTAACCCTTAATCTGTTGTATGTAGTGCAACTATTGTTTCTCAATTTATCATTTTTCTGATGATTAATTGTGGTATCTTTTCAATTTTTATTTTATTATTTTATTTTTGAGACAGAGTCTCTCTCTATTGCCTAGGCTGGAGTGCAGTGGCAATCTCTGCTAACTGCAACCTGCACCTCCCAGGTTCAAGTGATTCTCCCCTCTTAGCCTCCCAAGTAGCTGGGATTACAAGCTTGTGCCACCATGCCTAGCTAATTTTTCTATTTTTAGTAGAGATGGGATTTCGCCATGTTGGCCAGGGTGGCCTTGAACTCCTGACCTCAAGTAATCCCCTGGCCTCAACCTTTCAAAGTGCTGGGATTACAGGCTTGAACTGCTGCACCCAGCCTTCAATTTTTATGTAATGAAATATATCAATCTTTTTCTTTCTTTCTTCTAGGTTTCTTGTCTTGATTAAGAATTCTCCCTTACCCCAGGCTATACTAGTGAACTTCTATAATGCATTTTAAGATTATTATTGTTTTATTGTTTAAAATCAATTCTGTAATCCATCTGGATTTTTAATACTGTGTTACAATAGGGATTTAAATTTACTTTCTTTCATTTGTGTTGTGATTATTAATTAAACAAGCTTTCCTTTTCTTACTAACACATACTCTTTGTTATTTATAAAATTGTATATATTTGGACATATTTTTATTGCTCTTCATTTTTTATATGACTAATGTAATTACAGTAGCTGTATAATCTTTTCTGCTATTTGGAAAGGCATTCTTTTTTTACTATTATTTTTCATACTTTCTTGGTTATTTTGGTCATTTATTTTACCATATGAATTTTAAGATAATTTCATCCAATTTCAAAAGAACTACATCCAAAAAATGGAATTCTAAAAATATTGAATTTAATTTTATGTTTATATTAATTTTGTGGAATTGCCCTTTTTATATTTTATATTGTCCTAGATTTATTCAGATTTTACATGACATTTAATAAAATATATAGTTTTTTAAAAGATACAATTTCTATGAATTTCTTAGTAGTTTCTATTTGATAGTTTTTATCACTCTGTTGAAAGAATGTTTTTTCCATTTCCATTTCTAGGTGTTTATTGTTAGAATGCACAATAAGTATTGAATTTTTAATTTATTAGTTGTATTCAGCAGGCTTACAAAATTATTTTAATTTTAATATATTTTACTTTAAAATTTAAGCTTTTGAGGGTTTTTTTTGCTTTTGTTTTTGTTTTTTTTGAGACAGAGTCTCACTCTGTCACCCAGGCTGGAGTGCAGTGGTGTGATCATGGCTCACCGCAACCTGTTTCCTGGGTTCAAGTGATTCTCCTGCCTCAGCCTCCCAAGTAGCTGGGATGACAGTTATGCGCCACCATGCTAGCCTAATTTTTTTTTTTTTTTTTTTTGTATTTTTAGTACAGGTGGTGTTTCACCACGTTGGCCAGGCTGGTCTCAAACTCTTGACCTAAAATGATCTGCCCACCTCGGCCTCCCAACGTGCTGGGATTACAGGCATGAGCCACCCCACTCAGCTGGCTTTTGAGTTTTATAGAGGCTTTTGGATATGTAATCATGTAATCAACAAAAATAAATATTTTCACTCTTTTCCCCAATATTTATAGTAATTATTTAATTTCCCACTTTGATATATTTATTAGAACCTTCAAGACAATATTGAACAAATGGCAATGGAAGGCATTTGAGTCTGGTTTCTGTTTCAGATACGATAGTTTTTAGGATTTTACCTGAAATAGTTTTCAGGATGCTGCAATTGCTTATAAACCTTTTTATGTTTGTCATTACATAGTATTCCCTTTATTTCTGTTAAAAATTTTAACTCTAAAATATGACCTTATATATTTTAATATTTCCATTTCTGTTATTTTGTTTGCCTTTGCTTTTCACTTCTTTTCTTTTTATTTCCAACTTTATTTTATTTTAGGTGTATTTCTAATGAGTAGGATAGAACTTTAAAAAAAAAATGTGTCTAACATTTTAGCCCCATCTTTGTTTTTTATTGGGGATAATTCTACTTATATTTAGTGTAACCACTGATATACTTGATTTCATTAATTTCATCTTTATATTTTAAGACATAAAATGTACAATTTTCTTGGGAAAGTACTAATTACTAGTCATAACTCAGTAGACATTAACAGAATAGAATTGCAAAATGGTTTGATAAGATGGTTTTATCAAACCTTAATGAACAGATAATACCAATGCTATACAACTGTTGGAGAGTGCACAAAGGAGTAAACTACCCAACTTTGTACTTTCACAACTTACATACAAAAATGGACAAGGAGAGTACAAGAATAGTATATATGGATTAATCTCTGATGTGAAAACAGCTGTACTAAGTCTAAGCAAAATATTACCACATTGAATTCAATAATACATTAAAACGTGGATCATACTAAGTAGAACTTAACTCACTCTTTTAAGGATATTTCAGCCACCAAAAATCTTTCAATGTAATTCCTCAATTTAACAAATTAAAGAAAGTAATCCACATGGTCATCTTAGTTTAGGGAAGGATTTCTTACACAAGACAGAAAGCACACATCATTAAGAAGATTGGTAGAATTGATTACATTAAAGCTCATGCTTAGCATAACATGTCACAATACTTTTAAAATGCCACAAACTGGGAAAGATGTTTATAATGCACATACTGAGAAGGTATAAGCACTACAAAGCAAGGAAAAGACAACAACAAAAAAGCAAACAAAAAATGGAAACAATTGGCAAACGCAATTCCCTGAAGATGAATTTTGAATAGCCAATAAACATAGTTAACACAGGTAACAGGGACATTTAAATTAAGGCCCCAATGAGGTGCCAGTTGTACTTCCATCTACTAGAAAGACAGAAAGCAAACGTTCTGACAATTTCAAGTATTGTAAAGGATATAGAAAAACAGGAACTCTCATAGGACTATAAATTGGTACTCCGCATTGGATGACAATTCATAAAAGTTTGAAATGCACATACTCTTCTATCCATCAATTAATTCTACTACTGGTTATGGTTCTTCAAAAGAAAACTTTAAGTCTCTCAAGGATATTCATTACAACATTGTTTGTAAGAATAACAAAATGTCTATTCATAAAATAATCAAAAAATAAATTTTAATAAAATGGAACACTATGTATTAGTTAAAATGAAAACAGTAGGATTATAAACCTCTTCGTGGATGTATCTTGAAAGTGGTAAACGAAAAAAAGGAGTGAGAATTGTACATATAATATTAATGTAAATTTAAAACACAATACATCTGTGATATAATGAATATGTCTAATGACTATATACATAAATAGTAAAAGTATAAAGGCACAGACGGATAATACATACCAACTTCAGGATGGTGATTAACTCACGAAAGGAGTCATAGAAATAGGTTTAAGACAGGATATAAGAGAGATTTTAAATGCATCTGTAATGCTTTAAAAAAATAAGAGCCAATATTTGAAACAAATATAAGTAAATAAAAGTAAGACATGCTCTTAGAAGAATATTAGGGAAATAGAAAAACTATAAAAAATAAAAGTAATCCATAATCTCTCCAGCCAGAGGTGAACTTTATAACATTTGGTATACTGCCCTCTAGGACTTTCTTTTCATGCACAATTTGACATGATTAAAAGCAAATATATATCTTATTTTAAGCACAGTTTAACTCATAGGCTTTCTTAAATGCTACATGAAACTCAGTGTATAGAGGAGATTGGTGATGACAGTATTGTTACTACTATTCAGTGATTTATTAGTCTCTGAAAGACTTTTTTAAAAATCCCCAAATGCTTTTAAAATCTTTTACCCTCCAAATATGATAGTAAGGTTGTTTTCCTCATTCTATGTCTAGCTGTAAGATAATCAAAGGATATGTTTTAATAAAATGGAACACTATGTATTAGTTAAAATGAAAACAGGATTATAAACATCTACAAAACATCCAATTTTTGTTACAACAACAAAACTATTTTGAAATATCTAATTTAGTTGATATGGTATCTTGCATATATTTAATAACACCTGGTACTAAGGTTTGAGGGTGTAAAGAAAGTGTGAAAAGGTTCTTCTCTTCAAGGAGCTCACACTCTGTAGGGAGACAGAGGGATACCTAAATAATTATAATGTAATGAAGCTGATCTTATATGAAGAAATGATGCAAGAAACATCAGAGTTGCTGACTGACCAAGCCAGAGAAGACGTCGCAGAAAAAAATAGCATTTAAGCAAGGTCTGGCAGGATATTTAAGTGAACTGTCTTACAAAGGAAAAAAGACCTACAAATTAGAGGAAACATAGCTGTGTTCTGAAAACTAGATAAATTTTGTCTCAGCTCATGACATATTTTCTTTTAGATCAGACTATAATTTACTGTGGTGGTTAGGTTTATGTAATTAGTTAAATTAACGGGATTAAAATTTGTGATATAGGACTATCATTCCATGTAAAAATTAAAATATGTCATATAGGACTCCCATTCTATGTGAAAAAGTTCTGCACTATGAATTCTAAGGGCATTTGATAGAGGGACCATTAAGTAACAACGAATTGTGACAACAGCAAAAACAGGATACTTCATGCTGCTCTACTCTTCTAGGTAAATATATCTCTATTTTTATTAGAATGTTTTTGTTTTGAAAGGCAGCAGGGATTTCACAGATTATAGGAAAGCCTGCATTACATTTCAGAGTTTTAAATATATTTGGAAGAGTAGCAGCAACATATTTTTTAATAATAATATTTGGTCCATGAGTAGCAGACCAAAGAGTAAGCACTTCAAAGCACTTTAAAGATTGTGTGTGTGTGTGTGTGCGCGCGCACGCACGCACGCATATGTGATGTGTTGTTTTATGTCTACTCATTTCAAACCTGTCTACTGACATATTGATCAGTGAGTTCAGAGTTGCCAAGCAGTGTGTGAACTGGGAATGTTCCTCCTCATAGCTCTGCAAATTAGAAATAAATGTTGAGCATAAGTAATTACAAAAGGACTTCTGGTTGCTTGTGAAAGAGGTCCCTTAAGATGTACGCAAAACTTATAACACATTCATCAAGAGCTCAGAGGCCTTTTGTGACATCTAATTTAAACAACAACAACAAAAAAATACAGGACTCTGGGTTTCCAGAACTTTTGGACTCATAAATATATATGACATATAACAAGTATTTAAGCAATATTTTGTTAACAACGTCAAAAATGCCCTTAAATTGTAAACAAAAATCATGGTTTTGTGAGGATATAGGAATAATTTAATGAACTTGGAAAGTTTAGAATAGAAACTTTACTTTCAGTTAAGTTTAGCTGTGAGTGTTAAGAAAAAAAGAGGAAAGATGATTTAGGATTAAATTATACTTTTGGTTGTCATTTTGCTTTCTGAAAATCCTGAAACAGTTCAATTTGATTTATGAATGCATGTCAAATGCAATCTAACTTTTCCCAAAGTGTGTCTAAATAAATTGTAATTCCATACAATGTATTCCTTTTACAATATGTAAGATCTCTTACCATTGGTATTCATGTAACTTGGAGAACATGATTACATTTCAAAGGAAATACATATTCATGTGGTAATAATATAGTAAGATGAATTTGTGGCCACATTTATGCCAAAATATCAGGTAACCAAAGTATGGGTTCCTGGCTAATGTGGACTTCAATCAAAACTCTCGTTTTATAATTGGCGATTTCCATCCAGTTTTTCTAGTGTTTACTGACATTTTGAGTAAAAGGTATTAGCTCCATGAAATACTTGGCACATATTTAATTTATATGATAGACATATCATAGCTATATTGCATGTGTGCCTAAGTGCACACTCTTGTTAGCATGAAATTCACATGCTGCAGTGGGCATATAAAAGAAGTAATCTATTAAACTATAACCACATGTATAAAAATTATAGGGGAATTGGGGAATTGATAACTTTCCCAAGCAGGAATTTTGCCAACTAGTGAAGAAACCATGACCTTCCAAAAAGTCAAAGTTTTACATGAAATCTAAATTCATTTAGATTGAAGTGTAATAGTAATTAAGAGGAAAACTAAACTCCATAACAAATCATGATGTGATGCTCTACTATCTCATTAAACCATTAAAGATAGTCCTGCTTTTGAAGTTGTCTTTGTAATGATTATGTTCTTCTGAGATCAGTGATTGTAAAATGAACAAGAATTGGCAGGTAATTTAATGCTTGATACTTAATAACTTCTATGGCTGATATGGTATACCATAATGAAAGTAAGACCAATGTTGATATATTTGGATAATGAGTGCATGTCTCCAATTTAGGAAATTTTATTAATATTTCTTTTTTATGCAAACTTTTTCTTTATTATTGTTATTGTTTGAGACAGAATCTCTGTTACCTAGGCTGGAGTGCAGTGGCATAATCATAGCTCACTGCAACCTCAAACTCCTGGGCTCAAGTGATTCTCCTGCCTCAGTCTCCTGAGAAGCTGGTACTACAGGCCTGTACCACCAAATCCCAGTAATTTTTTTATTTTTGAAGATACAGGGGTCTCCTGTGTTGCCCAGGCTTGTCTGGAATTCTTGGCCTCAAGCAATCCTCCTACCTCAGTCTCCCAAAAATGCTTTGATTATTGCTGTCAGTCACTGTGGCCAGCCGAACTTTTTCATGAATAAAATTTTTCTATTAAAGTAAAATATATAGAATCTGAAATACAACAAACAATTTAATCTTTTAAATTTAAACTTAGTTGGACATTTAACTCCTTTGCTAAATTCTAGATACTTGAAATTTTGTTCTCATCAGTATTTAACAAATATAGATATTAAGTAAATGATGTGAAATACTTTGTTTAAAAAACATGAAATTTTTTTTGTCCATAATACTCTGACTATTCAAAAACTGAGTCCTGACTCGTAATAAAATGAATTCTACTGTAATGTATAATGGTGATATAAAGACAAATTAGACACATTGTGTCTGCCTTGAAAGAAATCATAATGAGGTAAAAGAAGAAACTATGAACAGATTATAGTCAGGGTAACAGGTGCACAGTATGCTACAGGACCAGATAAGAGTATCTACAGTATCTACAAGACTAGATAGGAGGGTACCTAACTCATACTTGCACATTTATATTTATTCTTCAGTAAACTCTTCTCTCCTCCCAGGCTCACACTAGGAGGACTAAGGGAGTCCTCCTAAAGGAGTTGATTCTCAACCCCGGGCAAATGAAGGCTAGAAAGATATTTAAGGCCAAAAAAAAAAGTATACAGAAAAAGTGTGGAGGCTGGAGAGGTAAGAGAGAGGAGATCATGAAGAACCTTGTAGAAATGAGGGAAAAATAGAGAAGAGGGGCTAGAAGGAAAAAAGGTAACGGAGAATAAGTTTGAATGTGCAAGTATGTTTTCATTTACACTCCTGCCTTATCATAGAAGGAGTAGAAAACTCATGATGTCGAATAGACACACACAATTGCCAGTCCAACATTTATAGGTTGGTACGTTTCTACAACCTAATACTTGACTTCTTCCCCCACATTTTTATGCCTTTCCTATTTTCTAGCAGAGTCTTGATTTTGTCAAGAAGATTCCCTCCTCTGCATGGCCATGTATTTCAAGAGAAGTTGTCTCTATCCCCACATCTTAGTCCATTTGGGCTGCTATAACAAAGTAACACAAACTAAGCAGCTTATAAACAGCAGAAATGTATTTCTCCTAGTTCTGGAAGCTGGGAAGTTCAAGATCAGGGTGCTGGCAGATTCAGTGCCTGGTGAAGGCCAACTTCCACACAGATTGCTGTCTTCTCTCTGTAACTTAACATGGTGAAAGGGGCCAGGGACCTCTCTGAGGTACCAATAAAGGTACTAATCCTATTCATGGGGGTGAACTCCCTCTTATGACCTAATTACCTCCCAAAGACCTCACTTCCTAATACTATCACATTAGGAGGAAGAATTTCAACATATAAATTTTGTGGGGACAAAAAATTCATCATACCATAGCACTTGATATAGTTAGGATGCTTGGCCCCTCCAAATCTCATGTTGAAATGGGATCCCCAATGTAGGAAGTGGGGCTTGGTGGGAGGTGTTTGAGTCATGGGGGCAGATCCCTCATAAATGTTTTGGTGCTGTCCTCTAAGTAATGAGTGAGTTCTCACTCTATGAGTTCACATGAGATCTGGTTATTTAAAAGGGTCTGGAACTTTCTCCTGTCTCTCTTGCTTCCTCTCTTGCCATGTGACATACCCTTTGCTTTTCACAATGATTGTAAGTTTTCTGAGACCCTCACCAGAAGCAGACGTTGGCACTGTGCTTCATGTGCAGCCTGCAGAACCATGAGCCAAATAAACCTCTTTTCTTTATAAATTACCCGATCTCAAGTACTCCTTTACAGCAATACAAATAGACTGACACAGCACTCCACCTCCCAGAGAGTAGGTTCTTATTAGTCTAAGCCAACTCTTGCAAGGAAGAGATGACCTTCCATTTCATCTTGTTATTATAATGTCTGATAGGCTGCTAGGAATTTCTGCAGCCATCTAGGTCCAGCGGTGGGTCCAATATAATGTGGAGTAGAGTAGAGCTGAGAGAGCCACTTAGAATAGGAGCGAGAGCCCTGACATTTGACATTGGGAGCCGTCTTGATTCTAAACTTTCTGTTATGTAGGATAGCCAGTGTGCTCGCTGCTTCAGCTAGTTAAAGGGGAGTTTAGGTTAATTGTTGCCTAAGTACCTGATCAATTAATGAGGGAACATAAAATCCAGCTTTCTAACAAAAATTAGAAAAACAGGAAGTAGAATAGAGACATTAAATAGAGCTTGGATAAGACGGTTTATCCAGTTTGCATCAATAACTGCAAACTGTTATCAGGTACATACGCTTTGATTCATATAAGAAAATGGCACATTTATAATACAAATACAAGCAGAAAAATGCACATGATTTTCCTGTCTTTCCATATGAATTACTGAAAGAACTAATAACAAAGTGGGAATTGGGTGTGGGACCTTAGGAAAGAATCAGGCTCCTTTATCATTGTATACCATATTATGCTGTTTGAATGTTTAAGCTTGTGAATATCTTGTCTTCACATTAATCAAAACAAAACCAGAAGACTATATGCCATCCATGCATTCCTATACAAAGACTTGAGCAGAAGCTGAGGCAAAAGCCTTATACATTTATTTTTACTTTTCTTTTGTGAAGTGCCTGTTGGTAGTTTTTAGTCCAGTTTTCTATTGGAGTATTTTTTTCACCATGTGAATTATTTGTGAGAGCATGTGTTATTCCATTTTGTATTGCTATAATGGAATACCTGAGGCTAGGTAATTTATAAAGAAAGGAGGTTTGTTTGGCTTACAGTTCTGCAGGGTGTTCAAGCACGGCACGAGCATCTGCTCAGCTTCCGATGAGGCCTCAGGAACCTTTACTCATGGTGGGAGGTAAAGGGGGAGAAGGCATATCACATGATGAGAGAGTCAACAAGAGAGAAGAGGTAGGTCCTAGACTCTTTTTAACAGCCAGATTTCATGGTAACTCATTACCTCCACAGGGAGGGCATGAAGCCATTCATGAGGGATCCATTCCCATGATGCAAACACCTCCCAGTATGCCCATCTCCAACAGTGGGGAACGCATTTCAACATGAGATTTGGAGAAGACAACTATACAAACCATATCAGAGAATATCAAATCATTTGATAACATTAATTTCTAGCAGTTGTATGATTTTTCTATCTTGGTCATTAGTACCTAATTGGTTAAAAAGATGCAGAAGGGGCCACTGAGAACAATTGAGTTCAATCCAGGATGGATTCACCAGAAAGCTGACTTTGAGATGTAGGTTAGCATACAGGAGATTTATTGAGTGATTTCGGAGGCAACACCTGTTACAGGGAAGCCAGAAATGGCAGCTGAAGAGGTCAGGCTGTGATGAAGTCTCAATATAGCCATCCAAAGACCCCCCAGGGAATTGTGAAACTGGGATGACTCTTCAAAGTCATTCCAAGTTGGTGATAGGACAGGACTATTATACTCTTGTGTTAACCTGACATTGAAAGCAGCCTGCACCTGGAAGGGGGCATGGCCTTGGGTCAGTCAGTTCTCTTCAGCTGAGGCAGTTCCAAAAGAAAGCTGACAGCTGAAGAGTGTCTGCCAGCAACACATCATACAGCTGGGAGAATAAATGTTTTATATATGAAGTTGAATCTGGGTGGTACATTAAAGCGTCAACTGCAAATAGGAATAGGGTTTTTCTCAGTGTATGTAGTAAAATAAAAAGAGTGAATGTAGTTATTGGCAAGAGAGTTGTTAAATGATGGGCCATTGTATCTAAACTAAGTAAATGTGAAGATGGAACGGGGTTGATAGGTTGGATGAAACTAGATGGATAAAAGGATTAGAGATGGGATTAAACAATAGATGTAGTGTGGAAGACAGCGGAAGTGATTGGACATTGTATCCACAAAATGAGTTATTAGAGATTAAATGTCTGTCTATATGAAGTAGTTGCTGTTCGTAATGAAATACATAGGTTAGCCTCAGACGTGGTAATCTGAATAGAGTTAAAGCAAAGATGACATGAGTAGAAATCAAAACACTCTTAGGCTCAAGGGATTGATTGAAAATGTACGAGGAAACTGACAGTTCCCAAAATGATGATAGGCTTGGGGTGGAAAGTAAGATTGGGAGATACATGCTAATTCTCTGATAAATAAAAGAGAGTAAAAAAGAAGTTCATAAATTATAGCTATGAGGAAGTACAGACTATAACACTGTCTGACGAGATTAGACTAATTTTTGAATGAGTGTGAAGGAATACTATGGGAATTTAACTCTATAATATGGAAGAATGAATGTCATTTCACCTCCAACTACTGTGATATTTTATAGGGGGTTTAGCAAGTTCACTTTCTTCTTTTTTTATATATTTCAATAGGTTTTTAGGAAACAGTTGGTATTTAGTTACACGAATAAGTTCTTTAGTGGTGATTTCTGAGATTTTGGTGTACCCATCACCTGAACAGTGTACACTGTACCCAATGTGTAGACTTTTATCCCTCACTCCCCTTCCACTCTTTCCCCCGATTCCCCAAAGTCCATTGTGTCATTCTTATGCCTTTGCATCCTCATAGCATAGCTCCCACTTATGAGTGAGAACATACATGTTTGGTTTTCCATTCCTGAGTTAGTTCCCTTAGAATAATGGTCACCAATTCTATCCAGGTTGCTGCAAATGCCATTATTTTGATCCTTTTTATGGCTGAGTAGTAGTCCACGGTGTGTGTGTATGTATGTGTGTGTGTATATATATATAGATATAGATATATATCACATTTTCTTTATCCATTCGTTGATTGATGGGCATTTGGGCTGGTTCCATAATTTTGCAATTGCAAATTGTGCTGCTACAAACATGTGTGTGCAAGTATCTTTTTTTGTATAATGACTTGTTTTCCTCTGGGTAGATACCCAGGAGTGGGACTGTAGGATCAAATGGTAGATCTACTTTTACTTCTTTGAGGAATCTCCATGCTGTTTTCAATGGTGGTTGTATTAGTTTACATTCCCACCAACAATGTGAAAGTGTTCCCTTTTCACCACATCCATGTTAACATCTATTTTTTTTTATTATGGCCATTCTTGCAGGAGTAAGGTGGTATCTCATTGTGGTTTTGATTTCCATTTCCCTGGTCATCAGTGATTTTGAGCATTTTTTCACATTTTGTTGGCCATTTGTGTATCTTCTTTTGATAATTTTCTATTCATGTCCTTAACTCACTTTTTGATGAGATGGTTTGTTTTTTCTTGCTGATACGTTTGAGTTCCTTGTAGCTTTTGTTGGATGTCTAGATTGCGAAGATTTTCTCCCACTCTGTGGGTTGTCTGTTTACTCAGCTGATTATTTCTTTTCCTGTGCAGAAGCTTTTTAGTTTAATTAAGTCCCATCTATTTATCTCTGCTTTTGTTGCATTTGTTTTTGGGTTCTTGGTCATGAAGTCTTTGCCTAAGTCAATGTCTAGAAAGGTTTTTCCAGTGTTATCTTCTAGAACTGTTATGGTTTCAGGTCTTAGAATTAAGTCTTTGATCCATCTTGAGTTGATTTTTTTTTAAGAGGAGACGTGAGGATCCAGTTTCATTCTTTTACATGTGGCTTGCCAATTATCCCAGCACCATTTGTAAAATAGGGTGTTCTTTACCCACTTTATATTTTTGTTTGCTTTGTCAAAGATTGGTTGACAGCAAATATTTGACTTTATTTCTGGGTTCTGGGTTCTCTATTCAGTTCCATTGGTCCATATGTTGTTATACCAGTACCATGCTGTTTTGGCAACTGTGGCCTTATAGTATAGTTTGAGGTTCAGTAATGTAATGCCTCCGGATTTGTTGTTTTTACTTAGTCTTGCTTTGGTTATGCAGGTTCTTTTTGGGGTCCATATGAATTTTAGGATTGTTTTTTCTAGTTCTGTGAAGAATGATGGTGGTAATTTGATGGGAATTGCATTTAATTTGTAGATTGCTTTTGGCAGTATGGTCATTTTTCACAATATTGATTCTGCTCATTCATGATAATGGGTGTGTTTCCATTTGTTTGTGTCATCTATGATTTCTTTCAGCACTGTTTTGTAGTTTTCCTTGTAGCAGGCTTTCACCTACTTGGTTGAGTATATTTCTGATTTTTTTTTATAGCTATTGTAAAAGGGGTTGAGTTCTTAATTTGATTCTCATCTTGGAAACTGTTGGTGTATAGCAGGGCTACTGATTTGTGTACATTAATTTTGTATCCTGAAACTTTGCTGAATTCATTTACCAGTTCTAGGAACTTTTTAGATGAGCCTTTAGGGTTTCCTAGGTATGTGATCATCATGTCATCAGCAAACAGTGACAGTTTGACTTCCTCTTTACTGATTTGGATGGCCTTTATTTCTTTCTTTTGTCTGATTTCTCTGGCTAGGGCTTCCAATACTGTGTTCAATAGAAGTGGTGAAAGTGGGCATCCTTGTCTTTTTCCAGTTTTCAGGGGGAATGCTTTCAACTTTTCCCCATTCAGTATAATGTTGACTGTGGGTTTGTCATAGATGCTTTTATTACATTAAGGAATGACCTTCTATGCTAATTTTACTTAGGGTTTTAATCATAAAGGGATGCTGGATTTCATCAAATGCTTTTTCTGCATCTATTCAGATGGTCATGTAATTTTTGTTTTTAATTCTGTTTATGTGGTGTATCACATTTATTGATTTGTGACTGTTAAACCATCCCTGCATTCCTTGTATGAAACTCACTTGATCATGGTGGATTATCTTTTTGATATGCTGTTGGATTCAGTTAAGTAGTATTTTGTTTAGGATTTTTGTATCTATGTTAATCGAGGATATTGGTCTGTAGTTTTCTATTTTTGTTATGTCCTTTCCTGGTTTGGGTATTATGGTGATACTGGCTTCATAGAATAATTTAGGGGGGATTATCTTTTTCTGTATCTTTTGGAATAGATATCGATAGGATTGGTACCAATTGTTTGAATGTCTGATAGAATTTAGCTGTGTATCTACGGGTCCTGGCCTTATTTTTCTTGGTAACTTTTTAATTACCATTTCAATCTTGCTGCTTGTTATTGGTCTGTTCAGAGTTTCTATTTCTTCCTGGTTTAATTGAGGAGGGTTGTATATTTCCAGGAATTCATCCGTCTCCTCTAGGTTTTCTAGTTTATGCACATAAGAGTGTTCATAGTAGCCTTAAATGATCTTTTGTATTTCTGTGGGATTGCTTGTAATATTTCCTGTTTCACTTCTAATTGCACTTATTTGGATCTTCTCACTTCTTTACTTGGTTAGTCTTGCTAATGGTCCATCAATTTTATTTATCTTTTCAAAGAACCAGCTCTCTTTATCTTTTATATTTTTTTTGTTTCAATTTCATTTAGTTCTGCTCTGATCTTGGTTATTTCTTTTCTTCTTCTAGTTTTGGGTTTGGTTCTTGTCTCTCTAGCTCCTTGAGATGTGATTTTAGATTGTCTATTTGTGCTCTCAGACATTTTGATGTAGACATTTGATGCTATGAAGTTTTCTCTTAGCACCACTTTTGCTAACCAGAGGTTTTGATAGGTTTTGTCACTATTATTGTTCAGTGTAAATAGTTTTTTAATTTTCATATTGATTTCATTGTTTATGCAATGATCATTCAGGAGGAAGTTATTTAGTTTCCATGTATTTGCATGGTTTTCAGGGTTTCTTTTAGAGTTGAGTTCCAATTTTATTCCACTGTGGTCTGAGAGAGTACTTGCTATGGTTTCTATTTTCTTAAAGTTGTTGAGACTTGTTTTTATGGCCTATCATATGGTCTATCTTGGAGAATGTCCTCTGTGCTGATGAGTAGAATGTATATTCTGCAGTTGTTGGGTAGAATGTTCTGTAAATATCCATTTAGTCCATTTGTTCTAGGGTATAGTTCTTTGTTGATTTTCTGTCTTGAAGACCTGTCTGCTGTCAGTGGAATATTGAAGTCCCTGACTATTATTGTGTTGCTGTCCATCTCATTCCTTAGGTCTAGTAGAAATTGTTTTATAAATTTGGGACCTCCGGTGTTAGGTGCATATATATTAGGGATTGTGATGTTTTCCTATTGGACTAGTCATTTTATCATTATATAATGTCCTTCTTTGTCTTTTTTGACTGTTGCTGCTTTAAAGTTTGTTTTGTCTAATATAAGAACAGCTACTCCTCCTTGCTTTTGGTGCCTATTTGCATGGAATATCTTTTTCTACCCCTTTACCTTAAACTTACATGAGTCCTTATGTGGCAGGTGAGTCTCTTGAAGACAGCAGATACTTGGTTAGTGAATTCTCATCCATTCTGCCATTCTGTATCTTTTAAGTGGAGCATTTAGGCCATTTATATTCAATGTTAGTATTAAGATGTGAAGTACTATTCTGTTTATTGTGCTATTTGTTGCCTGAATACCATAGTGTTGTTTTATAGGTCCTGTGAAATTTATGCTTTAAGGAGATTATATTTTGGTGTGTTTTGAGGATTTGTTACAAGATTTAGAGGTTAAAAAAAATTTAGAGCTCCTTTTAGCCATTCTTTTAGTGACAGCTTGGTAGTGGCAAATTCAGCATTTGTCTGAAAAACACTTTCCTTCTTTCATTTATGAAGCTTAGGTTCACTGGACACAAAATTCTTGGCTGATAATTGTTTTGTTTAAGGAGGCTAAAGATAGAACCCCAATCCCTTCTAGCTTGTAGACTTTCTGCTGATAAATCTGCTGTTAATCTGATAGGTTTCCCTTTATAGGTTACCTGATGCTTTTGCCTCACAGCTCTTAAGATTCTTTCCTTCATCTTGACTTTAGATAGCCTGATGACTATCAGGTGCCTAGGCGATGATCTTTTTATGATGAATTTTCCAGGTGTTTTTTGAGCTTCCTGTATTTGGATGTCTAGATCTCTAGCAAGGCTGGGAAAGTTTTTCTCTATTATTCCCTCAAATATGTTTTCCAAACTTTTAGATTTCTCTTCTTCCCCGGGAACAGCAACTATTTTTAGGTTTGGTCATTTAACATAATCCCAAATATCTTGGAGGCTTTGTTCGTTTTTTAAAATTGTTTTTCTTTGTCTTTGTCAGATTGGGTTAATTTGAAAGCCGTAATTTCAAGCTCTGAAGTTTTTTCTTCTACTTGTTTGATTCTATTGCTCAGACTTTCCAGTACGTTTTATAATTCTCTAAGTGTGTCCTTCATTTCCAGAAGTTGTGATTTTTTTATGCTATCTATTTCACTGGAGATTTTTCCATTCATATCCTATTTCATTTCTTTGATTTCACTTAACCTTCCTCTGGTGCCTTCTTGGTTGGCTCAATAGTCAACCTTCTGGCAATTCAGAGGTTTCCTCTTGGTCTTGACCCATTGCTGGTAAGCCAGTATGTTCTTTTGGGGGTGTTAAAGAACTTTGTTTTGTCATATTACCAGAATTGTTTTTTCTGGTTCCTTCTCATTTGGGTATACTATGTCATAGGGAAGATCTCAGTCTCAAGGGCTGCTGTTAAGATTCTTTGTCTCATTGGGTACTCTCTTGATGTGGTGCTCTCCCCTTCCCCCTAGGGATGGAGCTTCCTGAGAGCTGAAGTGATTGTTATTTTTCTTCTGAATCTAGCCTCCCAGTGGAGCTACTGGTACTTGGAGTGTCTGCAAAGAATTCTGTGATTTGACCCATCTTCAGGTCTCTCAGCTGTGGATACCATACCAGCACCTGCTTTGGTAGAGGTAGCAGGAGAGTGAAGTGGACTCTGTGAGGGTCGTTGGTTATATTTTTGTTAAGTGCACTGGTTTTGTGTTAGTTGTCCTCATGCCAGAAGGTGGTGCTGTCAATAGCACATCAGCTGCAGTAGTATAGGGAGGATCAGACAGTGGGTGGGGCCATAGAGTTCCCAAAAGATTATGTCCTTTGTCTTCAGCTCCCAGGGCCAGTAGATAATGACCATCAAGTGGGGACAGGGCTAGGTGTGTCTGAGCTCAGATTCTCCTTGGGCAGGGCTTGCTGTGGCTGCTGTTGGGGGTTGGGGTGTGGTTACCAGGTCAGTGGAGTTATATCCCATGGGGATTATGGCTGCCTCTGCTGAGTCACACAGGTCACCAGGAAAGTGGGGGAAAGCCAGCAGCCACAGACCTCACCCAAATCCCACACAGCCCACAGCCCAAAAGGCCAGTCTCACTCCCACTGTGCCCTGCGAACAGCACCACGTTTATTTCCAGGCAGCCTATGAGCAGGGCTAAGAACTTGCCCCAGGCTACAAGCCTCCCAGCTGAGAAAGCAAGCTGACTCACAGTTTCTTGGCTGCCCCACAGAGCCTGTGGTGGCAATCCACTCCTTCAAAGGTCTGTGGATTTCCTCGGCTTTCCTGGTATGTTCCTATGGTAGTTCTTGGAGCAAAAGTTCATGATGTGGGTCTCCACATGCTGCTCTGTCTGTCTGAGTTGGAGCTGCAAGTTAGTCCTTCCTCCTAGCCACCATTTTCCCATTTTACTCTCAGCAGGTTCATTTTCTAACTTCCTTTCATAGAGAGTCAGTGACCACTTAGTAGGGGTTCTGGCCTGGCAGGCTAGTGCTGCGGTGTTGTCTTGGTCAGGTTGGGTGTTTATATAATTTTGGAATGAACAGAAAGATACAGAAGATGAATACAGGGACCACTAAGAGTAAAGCCAGAGAAAAGAATTGGTTGTTAAGACAAAATGGAAAGCATAGAACCTAAAATGGGACTCAAAACCAGGAGAGCCTGAAGAGCCAAAATAAGAATTGAAGCACAAGTGCATTAGTAAAACAGAGAATCCACAGATTACCAATGTGATGCAAAATATTTTCTTTCTTTAATTTTTACTTTCTTCATTGCTTAACATTAGTCCATAAAAGTAAGCGTTGGGAGGGAACCCATCTCCTATGGCCTCCCTTTCTCTTTCATTTTCTTAACTGTGCAGTTCTCCAGGATTCTGGTTCAGTCTTGCTAGCCGAGGCCAGGGAATTGTCATTGTTGGCATCATCCTGGAAGGAAGAAGGTAAAACTCTACAAGCCTCCTGCATTTCTCATAAATTCTTGAGATTCTTCAGAGTAGAGAATTTATAAGACAAGCAAACATTTCTACTAATATTGCACACCAATTACAGCATACCTCTGATGAATTATTATGCTAAAAGACCATCTCCCTGCCATGGGTTGAGAAAGAGGAGGAAACAAAAGTAAGGGAAAGGTGGGAGAGAGCACACTCTCCCAACCATCTGTTCATTATGCTGCTTTTTATGGTTGAATTGAGATCTTGGACTTTTAGATGTCCTCTAACTCTTCCAGTTGTTGACTCTGCTACAACTTCTCTGGTGTAGATAAGACCAAAGGTCTTATCAGCTTGAAGCTGCTAGTCAATCATTCTACTCTTTAGCGCACAGATGTGGCCTCTTGCATGTAGAGAATTTTAAAGTGACTATAGCCTTGTGGTCTATTCTTTTTATAGATTAAAGTAGCATTTGATCATAGCCTCAAGGAAAGTAATTTTAGAAATGCAATGTGGCTGACTTTTTTTCCTAAATAGAAAAATTTAATCTTTTACAAAGGCAATTTTGTTTTCTTTTTATACACCTTTCCATCTTTCATCTGAATACTTTATCTTGCCAACATCATCTCCATTCACTTTTCCACACATATCCTGTGCTTCAGCCAAGCTGAACTATTTATAGTTTCCCAAAGGCATAATGCTCGTTCATGCTTCTGCCCTGTTGCATATTCTGTTTTCGTTGCTTGGAATGCTTCTCCCTGTTTGAGTTCTTGATGGCACTCATTCCTCAAGTCTATTACATTTTTTCCTGCACTTTCTCTTTCTACCCATAACCTAACTTTCTGCTCTGACCCCCTCATTTGGATAGTGGCTCATTCTCTATGTTCCCATATTGCTGAATTTGTAGCATAAATAACACAATTTTGTAATTATATTTGCCCTTCTGTGTTTTCCATTAAGTAGTCAGCTCCTTCAAAACAAGACTGAAAGTCTAGGCACCATTGTAGCACAAACATGTTGGCCATGTTTTAAACGTTAACCAAACATTTACAATATTAGTTATCTATTGCTACTCATGGCCAAAAATAACAAACATTAATTATCTCACAGGGTGAGGAAACTAGGAGAGACTTAGCGGGATGCCTCTGACTCAGGATTTCCCAGGAGGTTGTAGGCAAGCTGTTGGCTGGAACTGCAATCTTTTCAAGGCTTGACTGGGGCTGAAGGATTTGCTTCCAAGCTAACTCATGTGGCTGTTAACAAGGTTCAGTTTCTGGTGGGCTGTTGAAATGAGGGCCTCAGCTCCTTACCATGCCACGTAGACCTTTGCAAAGGTTGTTCACAATGTGATTACTTGCTTTCCTCAGTTCAAGTGATCTGAGAAGGAGGACACACACAAGAAAGAAGCCACAGTCTTTTTTTTATAACCTATTCCCAGAAGTACATCTCATCTCTTCTTTTTTTATTTTTATTTTTATTTTTTGAGATGGAGTCTCGCTCTGTCACCCAGGCTGGAGTGCAGTGGCGCAATCTTGGCTCACTGCAAACTCCGCCGCCCGGATTCATACCATTCTCCTGGCTCAACTCTCGAATAGCTGGGACTATAGGCGCCCACCACCACGCCCTGCTAATTTTTTGTATTTTTAGTAGAGACGGGGCTTCACCGTGTTAGCCAGGATGGTCTTGATCTCCTGACTTTGTGATCCGCCTGCCTCGGTTTCCCAGAGTGCTGGGATTATAGGCGTGAGCCACCACACCCGGCCTCATCTCTTCTTTATTAGAAGCAATTCAGCTCGTCATTTACACCAGGTATAACTCCCAATGCAATCCCTCCCCCCTCCCCCTACCCCCTCCCCATAGTAGGCCCCAGTGTGTGATGTTCCCCTTCCTGAGTCCAAGTGATCTCATTGTTCATTTCCCACCTATGAGTGAGAACATGTGGTGTTTGGTTTTCTGTTCTTGTGATAGTTTGCTGAGAATGATGGTTTCCAGCTGCATCCATGTCCCTACAAAGGACACAAACTCATCCTTTTTTATGGCCGCATAGTATTCCATGGTGTATATGTGCCACATTTTCTTAATCCAGTCTGTCACTGATGGACATTTGGGTTGATTCCAAGTCTTTGCTATTGTGAATAGTGCCACAATGAACATACGTGTGCATGTGTCTTTATAGCAGCATGATTTATAATCCTTTGGGTATATACCCAGTAATGGGATGGCTGGGTCATATGGTACTTCTAGTTCTAGATCCTTGAGGAATCGCCATATTGTTTTCCATAATGGTTGAACTAGTTTACAATCCCACCAACAGTGTAAAAGTGTTTCTGTTTCTCCACATCCTGTCTAGCACCTGTTGTTTCCTGACTTTTTAATGATTGCCGTTCTAACTGGTGTGAGATGGTATCTCATTGTGTTTTTGATTTGCATTTCTCTGATGGCCAGTGATGACAAGCATTTTTTCATGTGTCTGTTGGCTGTATGCATATCTTCTTTTGAGAAATGTCTGTTCATATCCTTTGCCCACTTTTTGATGGGGTTATACCTGATGTAAATGACGAGCTGATGGGTGCTGATGAGTTGATGGGTGCAGCACACCAACATGGCACAAGTATACATATGTAACAAACTTGCACGTTATGCACATGTACCCTAGAACTTAAAGTATAAAAAAAAAAAAAAGACCACATGTACAATGGTGGTCCCAAAAGATTATTAAAAAAAAAAAAATGAGACAACTAGCAAAATTTGAATATGAACTGTGTACTAGATGACAATATTCTATCAGTGATAAATTTTCATAACATAATAATTGTATTGTCATTGTATAAGAGAATGCTCTAGCTCTTAAAAACAAATGATGAACTACTTAGGGAAGAAGTGCCATTAAGTCTGCAACTAAATTCTAAATAATTCAGGAGAGAGAGAGACAGAGAGAGAGAATGTACTAAATATTAAAAATTAGTGGATCCAGAAGAGAATGTAAATATCTATTGTACTATCTATTCTTTCAGTTTTTCTGTGGGTTTGAAAATTTTCAAAACTTCTAAAGGAAAAAAAGAAGAAAAAGTGAAAGAATAAGGTGTTCATGTGTTAAATGTGGCCAAGAATAGAGGATGTTATTCTGGTGATTCAGATATGAAACGATGGCATCTTTCTTTGAGCTGGATACTAAGGAATTAACTCCAGGATTCAGTTCGACATATTGCTTGGCTTTCAAACCTTTTGGATTATTTTTCACTCTTATAGTTTGCTGAAAGCAAAAGTTACTTAAGAGGAGATATATTACCTCTAAACTAAAAGATACTTCTTACAACTAAATAACTATGTCCCCAGCAGAAGAGTCCCAGCTCAAGGTGACTCCATTAGCCTGTCATTTCACTTTATACTGCTATCTTTCTACGGTTGCTATAGAGTTATGAAAGATCAAGCTTTTATTCTCTGGAATATAAGAAAAATAAATGTGGATCTTGCATGGTGAAAAAAAAAAAAGAAGCAATTCAAGGAGTTCAACTCACACCTTACACCCTAGGGGACAAAATTTCACAACGGTGTGAATACCATGAGGTGGGGCTCAATTGGGACCATCCTAGAGGCTGTCTACCACACATTTCATCTGGTAAAGTTTCTGGCTGATTACGACTTGAATATTTAACACTATTGTTGGTGATAGTAATGGAAGTTCAAGCTCAGTATATTTAAGAGAATTGTTCATTTTTAACAAACCTTCACTAAGAGAAAGTAAAATGTGTTAATTATTTGGAATACTAACTAATTCTCTTAAATTACTGTTAAACATTAACTTCTCAAGTGGTACATAGTGAGCACTTTCTCACTGAAAATACTGAAACAGGATACTTGGGCTATTTTACACATGATTTTTGTACTGTCTCTCCCAGAAGTGGTAGTCATGTGCAATCACTAAAACAAAGTTACTTTAAAATGTAAAGATTTCATTGGTCTTATTTATTTATCTATTCAATGAGCATATATTGAACACTTGCTGTGTACAAAGGACTGCCCTGGTGTCAGATATAATGCCATTTTTTGTATACATGATAAATTTCTAGCTTTATATTGAAAGCCTTAGTTTTTAATTACACAGTGAGAATGTTAATATATAATATGAAAATGGAAATGAAAATGTATAATATAACATTGTTCTAGGTCTCTGCGTAAGAGGGAAAACATTTCCATAGGAAGTACTTAAGACAGGGATTCACAAGTTATAGCCAACAGACTTAATCTTGTCTACTGCTTGTTTTTGTAAATAAAATTTTCTTGGAATACAGACACATCCATTTGCTTATATATTTTCTGTGGCTGCTTTCTTGCTACCCAAAGAGAGTAGAGTAGTTACAACAAAGATCATGTAGCCTTACAGAGCTCACAATATTTACCTTCTGGCCCTTTACAGAAAAAAATTGTCAACGCTTGACTTAACAACAAAAAATAAAAATTGTGCTTCATGAATTGTTAGATTAGGATTTATTAAATACTTATATTTGATGATTACTTAGTGATGCACTTAGGATTTTCCATAATAATGCATCAAGCCACCTATCTAGTTTTATTTGCTATTATGATTATATTCATATATCTGATAATAATAGTAATAGATAATTTTATTGAGTACTTACTATGTGTTGGGCAATGTATTAAACACACACACACACACACAAACACACACACATGTATCTGTACATGCCTCATTTGTCTTTATAACACTATGTGAAAGGCACTGTTTTACAGAAGATGAAACTGAAGTTAAATACACCAGAATTTCAGCTTAGGTTTTTCTGATTTCGAAGACCAAAGTCTTTGTATATGACTCCTCCATTTCTTAGCGTTTCCTCCATGAATATTATATTTTATTTTTATTCCACAAATGTGCCTCTCTCCCATCTCTCTACATTTTGCTCAACCTACTTCCAACTCTTGGAATGCCCTTCCCAGCCATTTCTTCGTGCCTGAATTTTACTAATCTGTCAGAGGCCTTCATAACTCTTGCCTCTTCCATGACACCTATCCTGAATTCCCAGTCAGAAGTAATCTCAGTCCTATTTTTCAGCTGAAAAGCATCTATCAGAATCCCTGGTATACTTAAACTGACACATGCTGGGTAATGATGTTAAAATACTAGACTATAATGTTGCACATGAATTATAGTCACAGAATATTTTTCTTCTAAAAGATAAAAAAACTAAGTATTTTTTCTAAGGTTGTTATTATAAAGTAAACTGACATTCATAATGAATAATCTAATATGTAGTAAGGGAATCTGACTAGAAGATAGGTCTATTATTTCAATCTGAAATTGCAAGTATATTTTGCAGTTTTCTCTAAGCAGTTTTATGTGCCTCATTTCCTTTTTATCAGCAATATTTTGTAACTGCATGTGTGAAATGTAGGTTGAGCATGTAAAACTGTCTTGGTCATAGGCTCCTATTTTACCAAGTCCACTGGATAATTGGTATTTTTGTAAATTATATTATCAAGGATATTTTGGGAATAAACCAGCTTCTTAAGACTCTTATATATCTTCTAGAATACGCTTCTCATTTGTATTTTCTCTGAAAGGATCATGTATTTATTATAAAAGCCAGACCAGCTTTCTTCGTATTATTAAATACAATTGTGTTGGTTTCCACTGACACAGGTTTTGCTTTGTCTACTTTATTTCATTTATTACTTTAAAAGGATTGCATTAAGCTAAGAGCTATGGAGAGAGAAATATGACTTCATACAAAAATATTACCTAATCTGGAAGAGTTAATGAACAATGCAAGATAGTATACAATCAAATTATCAGGGTAATGGTATAGCTCATGGATTCAGAAGATGAAGATACTTAGTCTTTTCTAAATAATTTAGTACTTGATTATTCACTGTCTTATACTATGTATTAAAATACTCAGAAAAAAACATTCAAGAAACTCTTAGCTTACAGGCTGCAGGGAGTTCCCAGCATGTTCTTCTGGCTTTAATGCAAAAGCAGTTAACAAGACCAGCCCTTGCAATGATTCATTCCTGTTGTGTTTAATTTTATAAGTTCAACCTAACTAGTCCGTGAGGTGCCCACACATTTGGCTAAACATTATTTGGGATGTATCTGTGAAGGTGTTTTTGGGTGAGATTAATATTCGAATGGCAGACTGAGTAGAGAAAATCATCCACCCACTATTGTTGGCCTTATTCAATAAATTAAAGACCTGAATTGAACAAAAAGGCCGAGTAGAGGGGAATTTCTCCTGCCTGACCTCTTGAACTGGAACATTGGTTTTTCCAGGCCTTCAGACTTGGACTGAAATGTTGGCTCTTGACTTCGAGTCTGTCAACCTTTGGATTAGAATTTACACCATCAACTTCCTTGGTTCTTAGGCCTTCAGATTTACAATGGAACTACACAAAGGCTCTCCTGCACCTCCAGCTTACCAACTGCAGATCTTTGGACTTCTTAGTCTCCATTAATCATATAAGCTAATGCCTTATAGTAAATCTCTTTCTAGATAGATAGATAGCTAGAGATAGAGATATATCCTATTGGTCCTATTTCTCTGGATAACTTTGATCAATACAATTCCTCAAAGGATCATCTTCTATTTCTGGAACTAAATTCTGTCCCTACCAATTTGTGTTAATAGCTAAAAGATGCTCTCAAATCTCATGCAAGATGTGTTGTCTAAAAAGGATAGCTATTTATTTTCTTGTTTTCCCTCTTGGTTTCTTTGATCTTCCATATTTCATTTTAATTCTGATGGTATTTCTTTTGATAATGGAAAAGGAAAACTCATATATTGAAAACCCCTACTATGTACCTGAAAATATACAAGTTATTTTTCTCTTGTTTTATCTGCACACATAAATGATAGAAGATGATAATCATTTGCATTTTTATGGTTAAGAAAATTGAAATCCTGAAAGATTAAATAAATGATCTAGTGTTACACAGGTAAGTTGTTCACAGACTTCAACATTTGGTATTAGGATGTAAGTTTTGATGTTTTTAAAAATTAACATTTATTAAAAGACAAAGACTTAGTTATATTTAAATGTATATCTTGTAACAACAAGTTGAATAATAAGCAACACAGAACTGATGATGAAACTAACAGTGGAACAGGATAGCATGAGTCAGAACCACAAATCCAGAAATGGACCCATCAAGACTTTAGATACTGGAATTACCAGATTAAAAAACCAAAGCCAACTGTACTTGCCATTTTAATATAAAAGTAAGCTTGAAAATGTTTTTAGGAACTAAAAAATACAAACTAGTGACATCATGTACTTGATTGAGTAAGAACCAAATAGAAATTTCAGAACGGAAAAATCTACTAAAATTAAGAAAACGGTTTGAGAGCAGCCTTGACACAGCTGAAGAAAGAACCAATAAACTAGAAAATAAATAGAAGAAACTATTAAAAATGCAACAGAGAGACAGAATGGAAAGAGAGAATAAATGGTTAAAAGAATAAACTCTGCCTAGCATTACTTCAATAGAGTCCAAAAGGAGAGAAAGAGAGAATAGGGAGGCAATATTGGAAGTTATGTGGTAGAGAATTTATGCTCCTCCTATAGTCTGTTCCATTTCTGCTGATGGCAGCTCTATCCTTTTAGTTCCTCAGACCAGAAGCCTTAGAGTCATTCTTGATTTCTCTCTTTCTTTCCCTATATCCAGCACATCAATCAATAATTTTTAAAAATTTAATTATTTTTAAATAGACAAATAAAAATTATATGTACTTATTGTGTACAAGATGTTTTAAAATGTGTATACATTGTGGAATAGCTAAATTGAACTGATTAGCATATGCATTACCTCACATACTTAGCATTTTTTTTTTTCTGGTGAGAACACTTAAGATCTACTCTTTCAAAGAATACAGTACATTGTTATTAACTATAGTCACCATATTGTATGATAAACCTCTTGAACTTATTCCTTCTAATTGATATTTCATGTCCTTTGACCAACATCTCCCCAGTCCCTGGTAACCACCATTCTATTCTCTGCTTGTAGGAGTTTGACTTTGTTTATATTTCATATATAAGTGAGATCATGTGGCATTTGTCTTTCTGTGCCTAGCTTATTTCACTTACAAGGTCCTTCAGGTTCATCTATACTGATAACAGAATTTCCTTCTTTTTAAGGCAGCATAGTATTCCACTGTATGTATATATTACATTTTCTTTCCATTTATCCATTCATCTGTTAATGGACACAAGTTAATTCCTTGTCTTGGCTGCTGAATAATGCTTCAATAACATGGGAGTGGAGATATCTCTTCTGCATAATGATTCATTTCCTTTGGATATATACCCAGCAGTGGGATTGCTGGATTATGTAATTCTATATTTCGTTTTTGAGGAACTCCATACTATTGTCTCTAATGGCTCTACTAATTTACCTTCCCATTAACAGTGTACAAAGGTTCCCCTTTCTCCACACCCTTGCCAGCATCTGTTATTGCCTATCTTTTTTTATAAAAGCCATTTTCACTGGGATGAGATGATATCTAATTGTAGTTCTGATTTGCATTTCTCTGATGATTAGTGTTGTTAGGGATTTTTTCATATACCTGTTGGCCATTTGTATGTCCTCTTTTGAGAAATGTCTATTCAGATCCTTTGCCCATTTTTAAATCAGGTTATTGTTTTCTCACTATGAGTTGTTTGGGTTCCATATATTTTGGATGTTAACTTATTATCAGAGGTATGGTTTACAAATATTTTCTCCTATTTCATAAGTTGTTTCTTCACTCTGTTCATTGATGCAGAGCTTTTTAGTTTGACATAATCCCATTTGTCTATTTTTGCTCTTGCCTGTGCTTTTAAGGTCATAGCCAAAAATCATTGCCCAAATCAATGTTGTGGAGGTTTTTCTCTGTGTTTTCTTCTAATAGTTTTGCCACTTCAGTTTTACACTTAAGTCTTTAATTAATTAAGAAGAAAATTTTTAAGAGAGGGGTCTCCCTATGTTTCCCAGGCTGGCCTTAATTAAACTCCTGGGCTCAAGCAAACTTCCTGCCTCAGTTTCTCAAGTAGCTGGAAGTACAGGCATGTACCATTGCACCCAGCTTTAATCCATTTTGAGTTAGTTTTTGTATATAGTGTGAGATGAAGGTCTAATTTTATTCTTCTGCATGTGAATGTCCAGTGTCCCAATGCCATTTATTGAAGAGGCTGCCCTTTCCCCATTGTGTGTTGTTGGCACCTTTGAAATAAATTAACCGGAAATATGTGTATTATTTCTGGGATTTCTGTTATTTTCCATTGGTTGATATGTCTGTTTCTATGCCAGCATCAGTTTGTTTTGATTATTATAGCTTTGTAGTATATTTTGAAGTCAGGTAGTATAATATACTCAGTTTTGTTCTTTTTGTTCAAGGTTGCTTTGTCTATTCAGGAGCCATCAAAAAAATTCTTGGTCTATTTCAACAATTCTGGACATTTCAACACATGTCCAGAATCTAATCACTTATCATCAACTCCAAAATGCTAACATCATGACCTCTAGCTTGGGTCTCTAGTCCTAACATATCTTCCTGCTTCCAAATATTAAATATTACACTATGTAGTACTCAAAGGCATACCCTAAAGATGTTTTTATGGTTGACATTTTTTTTGTTTTTATTGTTTACGTTTCATAGTGTTTATGTTCTACTTTTTAAGTTTCTGGAAGTTGGTTCAACTATATTTTGGAGTGTGCTTTTACAAACTTAACTATGCCAGTCTGATTCAGGCTGTGTTTCTGTGAACCCAATCATACCTATGCATATCTTTTGCATACCTACTATGACATGCTAACCAGCCGAAGGGTAACATGGCATCAATCTGAAATTTGAATCCTTTTCTGCCAGTAAATGACGATATATCTTTGAGATGAATTTATCTGTAAAATAGGGATGGTGATAGCAGAACGTATTTTGTAAGTTAATTTGGGTATTAAATGAGATTCAATAAGTAAAAGAATTTAACATGGCTGTCTGCACATAGTAAATGCTCAATAAAAATTATCTATTACTATTTTGATGTCACTCCCTGCTCAGTCTTCAGTATTTCTCACTGCCTACAGAATTAAACATGCTTTTATTATAATAAAACTTCCTTTAACTCATTCAAACTTATCTTTAGTTTTTTTGTCAGATGAAATAACAGCTTCAGCTGTGCTCTTCCTACCTTCATGCCCTAATATCTTATGTTTTGTCCCAGCTTTCTTGCCTGAAAACTGAAGCCTTTCACAGCTATCTTCTGTCCAAGCCATAGTCTGATTGCTCCCCCACCCCACCCTGGTTTTTTTTTTTTTTTTTCATCATGCTTCCTTTATCTGTTATAAATTCTCAAGTTATATTGCATTTTAATTTGTTTACATGTCTGATGCCACATTTAAGAGTACACTTCTGGGCTGGTTGCAGTGGTTCATGGCTATAATCCCAGCACTCTAGGAGGTTGAGGTGGGTGGATCACTAGAGCTCAGGAGTTCAAGACCAGCCTGGGCAATATGGCGAAACCCCACTCCTGCTAAAAATGCAAAAAATTAGCCAGTTGTAGTAATGTGCACCTGTAGTCCCAGCTACTCAGGAGGCTGAGGTGGGACGATTATTTGAGCCTGGAAAGTTGAGGCTGTAGTGAGCTGTGTTCATGCTACTGCAGTCCACCCTGGGTAATGGTAGTGAGACCCCGTCTCAAAAAATAAAAGCAAAAAAACCCAACAGTATACTT
The DNA here is from genome assembly GCF_047675955.1 of Chlorocebus sabaeus. Lineage (NCBI taxonomy): Eukaryota > Metazoa > Chordata > Mammalia > Primates > Cercopithecidae > Chlorocebus > Chlorocebus sabaeus. Next base: position 96,768,124 of record NC_132914.1, on the reverse strand, counting down.
CTCAAGGGCAGGGATTCTTTTGAAAAAAATTCAGAGATTTTATTTTTAGAACTTCTTAGATTCACAGCAAAATTGAGCAGAAATTACAAAGTTCATATATTCCCATACACAAAGCTTCCTCTACTATCAACATTCTGCACAAAAGTGATACCTTTGTTATAATTGATGAACCTACATGGACACATCATTATCACCCAAAGTTTATAGTTTATATAGGTTAATTCTTGATTTATGTATTCCATGAGCTGGACAAATATATAATGATGATGTATACCCACTATTATACCATTAAATAGAATAGTTTTACTGCCCTGAAAATCCTCAGTGCTTAGCCTATTCATCCCTACTTCCCTCCAGTCCCTGGCCACAGATTCTTCCTAGTTAATCTTTAGAACATAACATAATGTTTGACTCATAGGTGCCCCAAATAAGTGTTTTTACATATGTGGTTTTTAGATGAATGAAAGAAGGAAGGGATAGATTGGAGAGAATCAGAGCATCTTGCTGAGTAATGTTTTGTGTGTTTCAATATTGACTCATACTTTTCTATTCTACTCAGAAGACCTCCCCATCTCTTCTGTGATGCCAATTCAAATCCCACCTTTTCTATTAAATCTTAGAAGAGTGTGCTCTGGACACTTTTAAGATTTATTTTATGAGTCATCCAAGTAATTCTATATGTCATACTTGAATTTTTTGTTTTATGGGCCTTTGTCTGGATTCCTCAGTGAATTATATTTTTATATGTAGGTAGAGTTGTATGATAATTCATCCCTTTGTGTTTTATGGGGAAAAGATGCCTTGATAAATTCCTGTACTTCACTGTGGATTGTAGACAGCAATCAGGAACAGAGAAACTTCCTGGTCTATAAAAAATTCAGTCTCAGTCTCTTTTGCAATCAGTTCAGCTAACTGTCTAGGAAAGAAAATTATTGCGAACTAATTAAAAACAACAGAGAAGTAAACCTTTTTTTTTCTTCTTTGCAGATTTGAGCTTGCAGCAGTTTTCATAAAAAGCTATTGAAGTTTGCCAAATTGTTGTTAAAATAAAATAACTTTTCTAGGTGCTACCAGAAGTTATTTATAGAATAATTTTCATCTTTTCCCAAGTATTTTAAACATTCTAAAATGGTATCTTTGAATGTTATTTTGCTTTAATATGAATTTAAGAAGAAAATGTTATACATGTTGTTGATTTTCAAGTCATCTTTCCTTTATTCCCTCCCTCCTAAATAATGAATGTAAGAGAAGATTAATTTAGATTCTGAAATTTTATTCGTTTAGCTTTGACCACATAGGATGCTATACTTATCAAGGGGTGATAATTTTATATTTATCTACATCATAAAACCATTTTGCACAAATTTCGGTTTTTCATCAAGCTTCATTCGCTAGGATGCTTTTCTATAGTTTGTCGGATTTCTAGGAAAAGTCATTTGAGGAGGCTTGACTTTGGGTTTTATGCATTAAGGAGACATAAAACTCTGACTTTAATAACTATTAATACAAGATTATTGGGAAAGCTTTAGCCCAATCATATCATAAAATTATATTCTTTTTAGTTAAGGTAAGGTTTTAGTTATTCATATAGTCGTAGCAGTCTTAAAAGCTATGCTGGATAATCTATCATTATGAATTGAATAATAATACTCTTGTCTCAGAGCAACATTCGAGAGGATGATAGCTACCATTTTAGAAGGAAACAAAGCATTCAATAAATATTATCTTTAAAATATACCACTGAGCATATTCCTCATTATGATCTTGTAATTGATACCAGTTTTGAAAGTTGAAATCTCAATTTATGTTCAGAAAATTAATTTCAAGTCTTAAAAGGTAAACTGAGTGATTAGGTTCATGGCAGTTCTATTTTTATTCACAGATAATGCCTCTGAGGTAGCAATTACTACTCCAGGAACTAGTAACCATAGAAACAGCTCAACAGGCCCAACACCTGATTGTTCACCTCCATCCCCTGACACTGCCCTCAAAAATATTGTAAAAGTCATTCGACCCCAGGTAAGTGCCCAGAATGATGTTATTTTCCCTATAATGTGTTTTGATTTGAATCAATGCATGTACATCACTTATACTGCAAGCCTGGACTATTTTATGTGGTGTGTCAATGGACTTCTAAATTAAAAGAAGGGAGTTAGAAGAGGATGTTCGCTTCCTTTGAAGTTGGTGATAAACACTGAAATCTGCATTAGTTTTTGGAAAAATGAATTGTGCCTATTGCATGAAGTAGTGAGACTTAGAAAAATAGCTATTTTACATCATTTTTCTCTCACAACATTTTAATAATTATGCTCCAATTATTGAGCTGTTACATATTTTCTGGTGTTTCCTGATCTTTTTGTCTTCATTCTTCTGGACAATGCTGCATGGTTTGTGATTATTTCTCTGTATTCCAACTCCAGTGATTTTTATATTTCTCTATCTTCTCTATCTTTATAGTTTCAGTGAATATTGTCTGCGTTTAACATTGCTCTTTGTTTTCCTCCGGTAGCTAGTCTCTCTTTATCCTTTGTTCTTTTTTCCATTCCTGTCACTTTCCTGTATGGATTTCTCTCTTTTCTCCCTTCTCTTTCAGTTGGATTTTCTAGTAGGCGGTTTGCAGGCAAGCTTTAGAAATATCATTGGGACAAGCTGTTCTGTGATATTTCATTGAAAATAGCACTTATAAAGCTGTTTGCATTATATTTTTGCCAACAGATGGACCCAGAACATGAAATTGGTGGTGTTCTCAACCTGGCTCATTGTGAATGGGCCTCATAAAATCCAAGACAGGGGGACTTTGAATTCAATCAATACCATTCATCATCTACTTAGATATAGAGTATGAATAAATCCTTTGAGCCAAATGATAGGGCAAATATGTTTTTTAAGACTATTTAGGTCTAAATGAAAATGATTGGTTTAATATTTTTCCTTCTTTAACATGAGTTATTTTAGATCATTTTTATTATAATCTTCATCCTCATTAATAAAATGGCACTTAAATTTTGGATATCTACTGCAGTTTATAGAACACTTTAATATAAATTGTTTCCTATATCCTTCATCAATTCAAGTGCAATTTGTGTTTCAGTGTTACAGATAAGGTCACTGGCACTCCAAAGGGGCTACATCGTCCAACTGATTTGGAGTTTCTTTTTTTTTTTTACTTTAGTATATTTGCCTCTTCCAGTCCTGCTCAGAGGTTAAAAAAATCCTCATGAGTTTGTATAATTTGACACATCTTTAGGAGTATGGAATATGCAGTTTCAGGGGCATTTAGGCACAGGTAACATTTGACACAGTGCCTCAATATGTGGAGGAGAAGAATGTTTTCAAAAATGTCCTCTTCTACTAGGCACAGTGGCACACACTTGTATTCCTAGCTACTCGGGAAGCTAAGGCAGAGAATCACTTGAGCCCAGGAGTTCTATACCAGTCTGGGTAACATAGTGACACCTTCATCTCATTACAAAAAGTCCTGTTTTTCAAGGAAATTTGATCGGGTCTATTTGCTTCAAGGTAAACCTCACTAAACCCAGATTTAGATGCTATCTGTCATGTTTGTTGGCATTGGTTCTCTTATATATGAAGATTTTTCTGGGGTTATTGTATTTCTAGTGCATTTCTAACATTTTCAAGCTATTTAGGTAAGACATTGTCCTATATATGTTAATAAAATTCATTACTAAATATATTTGTTTTTATACCAATGTAAATTCTCTAATGTAAATGCACTTGGTCATTCAATGAATGAAAAATAGATTCTTTTCTATAGATCCATTATCTGAATAACTGAGGCATTATTTCATAAATCATTCTCTACATATTTTAATTGAGTTTAGGTTCACCTGATAATCTTTGAAGAAATCTAGAGGTAGAATTCAAGCCAGAAATTCCATCTTGACCCAATTCATTGGTGCTGTCAATACTTAAATGCGTATCTTATTAACTGACTCCACCTTTCTCAAATGTTATAACAATGCTTTAAGGAGAAAAACAAATAAGTGAGAAAGTTAAGTAACTCGGGATGATGGTATTTAAATTAGAACCAATGCAGCCTGTATTTATATAATACAACAATAACAGCTATATATCTATGTATTTTCTTTCTCTATATATAATTGCAGAAAGAATATAACCTCAATTAGGCTACTCTTTCTTCCACTCTGGAGACATTGGTGCATGACTTATTTCTCCATATGAGTTATGACCTTCAGGGCCTCCTCATTCATTGTAGAAAGGAAGGAGTAGAATATTCACATGGAAATACTTATGAGAGAGTATTCAGGTAGGACATGAGGTTTCAGGAAAGAATTTGGAGACTAGAGGATGTGCATGGAGGATGGATGGATGGATAGAACAGGAGACTCCTGCTGTGTTCTGACAAATCACAGGTGTGTCAGGGATGGAAAATGGTTGAGAGCAACTGTTCCAAAGAAAAGATAATTATTGGTGAGCTTATATAAAAGCCTATATTTTAATCACAGATTTAATATTCTAACATATTTGTTAATTCTGCCTTTTTTTTTTTTTTTTTTTTTTTTTTTTTTGAGGCAGAGTCTTGCTCTGTCACCCAGGCTGGAGTCCAGTGGCGTGATCTCGGCTTACTACAAACTCCACCTCCCGGGTTCACACCATTCTCCTGCCTCAGCCTCTCAAATAGCTGGCACTACAGGCACCCACCACCATGCCCGACTAATTTTTTTGTATTTTTAGTAGAGACAGGGTTTCACCGTGTTAGTCAGGATGGTCTCAATTTCCTGACCTCATAATCCACCCACCTCAGCCTCCCAAAGTGCTGGGATTATAGGCATGAGCCACTGCGCCCAGCCTAATTCTGGCTTTCTATCTGGAAATGCAAAAAGTGTGAAGTTAGATTGATTTATGGGTATTCAAGACCTTTTTAAAAATTTATTAAAAATTAATAATATGGTTGAAATGATAATTTCACTTTTAGAACTTGTGTTGAACTTTGAAAATAAAAATTTAAATGTGACCCTTATTCATGATTTTACAATTCTTTGACCATTAGCTGATGTGTTCAGTCTTTTATTGTGGAAAGAATGATATTGAGTAGGCGAGGTAAAGGCAGAACTTTCATCTCATTCACTGAAAATAGATACTGCTTAGATGTAGCGAATTTAGGTTCCTTTTCCTCTGCCTCTTGTATACCTTTATCTGGTTTATTTTCTTGTAACTCTACCTGTGAAAGAAGAGCATCCATTGTAACCAAAGAGTCCTTGCTTTCAATATGAGACAGGGCTGATAACACATTGCATGTGTTTCTGCTTAGTTAATCACTCGGAAGCTGCTGGCTTCCCAGTGCTTTGCTGAGTTTGTTTTTATTCAGCATATGTATTAACTAAGTCACAGCTGTTAGTTCTGCATCCTGTGTTTGATCTTTTTCACCTTTGTTTCTTTCAGTTATTTCACGTCTTAAAATCCTCTAGATTGTGAAACAGTCTGTTTTAAATTCAGAGTGACTGAAATGGTTATATGTTACTCTTTTCTTTTTGTTTCTCTCCAGTATATTAACCCACAAGGCTGAATTTTTCTACTTACTTATACTTAAATACTTGAAAAAAAATATTTGAAATATATATTAGGTAGGTCTATTGACATTCCAGTTATCTTCTTTTTACTGAATAGTTATATGTTACTTGTTTTTAAATATCCCCTGGTGAAGCATCTTTTTTTCACAATTGAAGAATCAAATACACAGATCTTAAGTATGTAGCTTAATGAACTTTGATTATTTACGTAGGTATAACACCACTCAAAACAAAATATAAAGCATTGCCATCACCCCAGAAAGTTTCCTCATGCCCCTTTCAAATTAGTTGCCCTCCTTCCTGCCTCGGAGGCAAGAATGTCCAGATTTTTATCATCATATATTAGGATTGGCTATTCTTGGACTTTATATAAATGTAATCCTACAGTGAGTATGTTTTCTGTGTGCGTATCACTGTTTGGATTTCTTTCACTCAACATAATGATTTTGAAATTAATCCATGTTGTTTCTTTCCTGATGAGTGGTTTACCATTGGATTAATATACTACAATTTATTCATTAATTCTCCTGTTGATTGATCCTTGCATTGTTTCTTGTTGTTTACCATTATGCATGAATATGCTATGAATATACATATATAAGTCTTTTTTATAAACATATGTTTTCATATAGATAAATGAAAATGGTATTGTTGGGTCACATGGTAGATGAATAGCTAACTTTATAAAAAGCTTCCCAACAGCTTTCCAAAAAAGTTGTTCCATTTTATAGTCACCAATAGCAATGTGTGAGAATTTTCATTTCTCCACATTCTTGCCTTTTAAACTTTTTTATTTTAGCCATTCTTCTGGGTGTGAAATGATTTCTCATTATGGTTTTAATTTGCATTTTTTCTGGTGACTAATGATGATGAGTACCTTTTTCTGTGGTTATTGCCAATTTTTATATCTTCTTTTGTGAAGTATATGCTCACCTCTTTTTTTTAGATGTACTCAACTTTGTTATTGTTTATTTGTAGTAATTCTTTATAAATTCTTCTGTAGCCCCACAAGATATGGGTCCTTTGTCGGGTGTATGCACTCTAAATATTTCCCCCACTCGGTGATTTGCCTAAACATTTCTCAAGTGCCTTTTGATTAGCAGAATATTTTAATTTTTATGTCAGAGTTATCATTTTATTCTTTTATGGTTAGTGTTTTTGTGACTTGTCCCAGGTTGTGAATATATGCTCCCACTTTTTTCTAGAAGTTTTCTTGTTCTGGTTTTTATATTTAGGTCGATAATCCATCTCAGATTGTTTTGTGTATGGTGTGAGGTAGGGGACAAGATTTAATTTTCGCCACATGGAAAAAAAATTGTTATTCATTGATTTAATAATTTAGTATTATTTATTGCATTCATATTTTAATTGTTTGTTGTTGGCATATGGAAATGCAGCTGAGTTTTATCTTACCATTTTAATTTTATTTAAGTGCTAGAGTGGTTTTTGGCTTTATTAAAAAATAACTTCCATAAGATTCTTTTGCATCATCTTAGAATAATGATAGTTTGACTTTTTTCTAATATTTGTGCCTTTTATGTCTTTTTCTTATTGCTGTGACTATAGTAAAATGATGCAATGAAGTGGTAAAACCAAAAATTATTGCCTTGTTCCCTATCTTTGGGGAAAGCAGACAATGTTACAATGTTTCAACATTAACTACAATATAGGCTATTAGTTTATTGCATGTATTCTTGGTTCTGTTGATATGGCAGATTACATTGTTTTACTTTGCATGTTAATATAAATAACAGTTGGCTATAATGTTTTATACATTTTATATAGTCCTTGGTGCAAGAGACACTTTGGATAAAGCATTAGTGGTAGATAGATGGAGTAGATCTAAGGGAGCCAAAGATGACTAATGATTTGGACTTTGTTGACTGGGATTTTGGAATGCTACTAATAAAGATAAGAAAGACTTGAACAGATGTTTATTTTGATGAAGGAGAAGATGACATAATAAATTTTGTTTTGTAGACTTACTGAACATGAAACATGATATATAAATTGGAAATATTGATATGGGGCTCTGGAAAGAGGTGAGGGATTATGGTAAAGATTTTATTCTCATTCATAAAATTTGATAATGAAGAGAGATAGTACCAGAGACAGAATTCTGATAAATGTTTACACTAAAGGAGGATAATTATATTTTTGGAGTATCTAATATAATTTAATGTTCATGATTCTTTTTGGAATGGATATTTTCATTTTATAGGTGAGGAAGTTGAGAACTGGGAACTTAAGTCATTTCCTCACGTGTACTTTAGAAAGAAGTCTTTAGCAAAAGAGAGAATCATTGAGAAAAATAAAAGAAGAAAGACAACTGTTACTGTGGACATAAAGTAAAAAAATTTTTAAAGTGATTGGTCAATATTGCCAAAACTTCCAGGAAAGTAGGAGAAGAGAGACCAAAATTTCAGTTTATTTGACAATTATGAGGGCAGAGACCTTCAAGGATGCAATTTCCTTCAAGTGAAGAATGTAGAAGCTTAAGATGAAAGGAATTGAAGTGTGGGGAAAGATACCCTGATTGTATACTAATCTTTTGAATAGTTTAATGGTAAAAGGAAATAAGGCAGTATGACAGCATGTTAAACGATGAGCAGAGGTGGGGAAACAGTTTCTGGTTGCAGAGAATGAGAAAGAAGAGCCAAAAAGTTGACTGAAGAGACATAAATGATAGGGACTGAACTGTTAAATATTTTCTTAGGAGGTGTGTATAAATCCAATTAGTTCCAAAGTTCAAACAAACTAACATCAGCAGTTGACAGAACACTGAATTCTTGGTCTGTGCTCTTGGTGGTGGTTGTAGCTAGATGGGTTTATACACTCCTTTCCCTGTTGCATGATGGAAATCAAGTCTAAAATAGAAGGGGGCTCTTGAGAAGTGACCACGGACAGAAAAAGAGGCTATTTTGGCACAATACCACAGATAAGTCATCTAAATGGGCTCAATATTGAACAGAGATTTTTAGCATAATGAGCATAAGGATATCCTAAGAAGAAGTCAATCTGGAAAATTTGAAATTCTGTTCTATCATCTGAATATTTGTATTTCCCCCAAATATCTATGTTGAATTCAAATCCACAATGTGATAGTATTAAAAAGTGGGGCCTTTAGGAGAGGATTAGGTCAGATGGCAGAGCTCTCATAAATGGGATTAGTTCACTTATAAAAGAGGCCCATAGGAGCTTGTTCACCCTTGCAACACATGAGGACACAGCAAGAACTCAGCAATCTGCAGTCTGAAAGAGGACCTTCACCAGGATCCAACCAAGCTGGAAACCTGATCTTGGACTTCTCAACCTCCAGAACTGTGAGAGACCCCATAACTTTATGGTATTTGTTAATAGCAGCTGGAAAAGACACTCCGATTGGCTTTAGATGTCCTGGTACCATCCAAACCTCACCACTAACCCAAAACCTCATCCTAAATGGAATTCAACAGAATGAAATAACACCAGGCTGCATTATTTTGCAGCTAAGGAGGGACCATAGCAAAAAGGAGCAAAGAGGCTGTAGAGGTAAAGAAAATGAAGAGAAAGGTCAAAGGCCCAGAGCTCTCAAGACACTAAAGGAGATGATTGGAGGAAAGATGAGTCATTTCTGAATGCCTACTCATACTGGACCGTGTTTAGATCAGGTGCCTACTCAACCTGAAAGAAAGACACATTTTGAATATTTTTCTGGACCTGTGTATGATTAATGAGCTAACAGTAAAGCAGTTTAATAATAAGCCATAACACCTCTTCCTGCCATTATTAAGAGTTTAGAACTGGGGTTACAAAAAATTATTGCCAAATCCAGAATAACATTTTTCTGAGCACTGTGGGGTTATAGAGTATATACGCTAAATTTTAAAATTAGAAATGAGAGTGGGTATGTAAAAAACAGAGGCATATAACTTGGAAAGAGTGCAGAATATTGTATTGGGTTGCAACAAAAAATAGATAAGGAATAAAAATAACTTCAAGGAGATAATCTTTAAAATATTTTTATTATTGAATATTGAGCCATTTATTCCCATGATTATGTATTTCTTTTTTTTCTTATAAAAATTATATCAGGTAGGTGTATTTTTCCTTATTTTACTGATTGGGCCTGAGGCTTAGAGAGTTTGAATAATGTTCTCAGTATTACACAGCCACTGACTTACTGGAAGATCTCTGATTTCCTAACTCCAGTAGTTTTTCCATCACTGCTAATTAGCTCATTAGGTAGAAAATAATCGAGGTGGAATATTGATATTCTAGAAAGGTGAAGCTTCAGGAGAGAATAATAGTTTTGAAAAAGGAGGCAGAACAGAAATATAGATGGCCAAAATATGTAGCCTGAAGGAAAGAGCCAAAGAAGACTGTATTCAGTAATTTCCAGACTTGCGACAAAAGCTGAGTGAGAAGAGAAGGCTAAAAACAGAAAGATAGTCATAATAGAAAATAATATTAGGTAAAACAAGGAGCCATTTGGAAAGGAAAAAAAAAATGAGAAAGAAGTCAACAGGACCCAACAGTCAACGTTGACAAATATGAATTGTTGAAGTTGTTCTGGACAAATATGAATTTCCTGGGAAGCTTTTTAAAAAAATGCCTGAGTTCTACCCCTGACCAATTAAATCAGTCTATCTGAGGGCAAATATTTTTAACCTGGTATTCTTGGTAGGCTATGGGTGGTCTACTCAATTCCTGAAATTATGTACAAAATTTTGCTTGTAGCTGCCTTTTTAAAAGGAATTTAACTCCAATCTTTCTTCTGTCACATGCACTCTGTATTACCCTTCTCACCCTCAGTTCTTCAGCAAAGTGAGAATGGTATTTGCCTTGCCTACTTATCAGGGGTGTAGTCAGACTCAAACCAGATAAAAGGTGCCATGGTGCTGTGTACGTTGAAAAGCCCTGTAGAGGCCCAGCTTGTTATTATAATGGTGATTAGATCATGTTTACCTACAATTGAAATAAGACCTTTGAGAAGTAATGTTCTAACTCTGTCTCATCCACAAGTAGCTCTGATCACGGCAACTGTGGCTTTTAGAAAATGTATTTGGGAACCTTTTAAAATTCCCTAAATCTTTGGAACCTACCTAAGATGATGTTGGCTACATATGGGGTGATATTCGCCTTCAAGCATCTCATTCTTTAGATGCCTCTGCTTAAGTGAGCCACAGGAAGTATAAACTCCTGGAATTTGGGATATGGGAGGAGTCAGTGCGGATAAATGGCACAGTACAGGGTCAGGCTGACCTAATGCAGGGGAGGGAAAAGCCAGAATCCAGAAAACAACCACTATAAATTGTATCTTCCATTGATGATTAAAATCACCATCAATCCATATAGTGGTCATACCAATTATATGCCTGTGGAATATTATTCATCCTCATTTCTATTCATTTGATGAAATTACAGGTGAGTTTATTCTACAAGAATATGGAGAATTTTTGTTATTTGGCACTTTCTGCATGTAAAAAAATTTTTTATCTTTTTTTCCTGAACATGAAATGTAATTTTTTATATTTTGTGCCACATTGCCATTAATAGCAAGACTGTATTAATATTGTGTTTTCCTTTTGTGTTATTCAGGGGTTTTTCTCCCACATGCATAAAATTCTCAGTGGGTGTCATTGTTTGGCTCAGCTTTTTCCCCTAAAGCATGTCTAGACAGCCTAAGTGAGAATGCATAGATGCACATGTACCCCTGGCACCTAAAATAAAAATAGAAGAAGAGAAACAAAAGAAAATTGAGTTTAGACATTAACTTGAAGTTTTGGAAAAGATGTAAATGAATCATCATAAAGATAAGGAAATGTTGATTAAATAGACATTTAATATAAAAGTATTTTCAAGTCACATGAGTGGCTAAGAACAGAAGTACTATGAGAATAGTGAAAATAAATGTGGCTATTAAAATGGTAATAAATAAAAATATGCTCAAGGATGTTCATTGTAGAAATATTTATTGGAAATCTTAATGCCTATTAGTAAGGATAACTTGTTAAATAAGCCATAGTACATTCATCAAAAATGAAATACATCCTTTGTAGATATATATGTATTGGTCTATAAAGCTGGTTAAATTTATTGTGTAATTAAATAAAAGAATGCATAGATAGAAAAAATATTCTGGGAAAAATTTCCTTGCAAAATAAAATGATCAGAAAGTAGAGTTGGCAATATTGCTTTAACTATCTTAAATGGCAGACTAGAATTTGAAATATAGTCTATCCTTGCCTTTAGGTCACTTGTTATTGACTACACAGGGTGCAGTCAATTACATCTTCCTCTGAGTTCGAGGAAATCTTTTTTTTTTTTTTTTTTTTTTAAGTATTTAAAGGAATTTTATTGAAAGTTATTGAAGATATAATGTGTTCATAAAGGAAACAAAATAATCTTCCCCAAATTTCTTAATTTCTTGCTCTTCCAACTTCAGATATTTGTATGTGAGGTTTCTTTTTTTTTTTTTTTTTTCCTTTTTTTTTTTTTTTTAATTTATTTATTATTATTAAACTTCAAGTTGTAGGGTACATGTGCACAATGTGCAGGTTTGCTACATATGTATACTTGTGCCATGTTGGTGTGCTGCACCCATCAACCCGTCATTTACATAAGGTATAACTCCCAATGCAATCCCTCCCCCCTCCCCCCTCCCCATGATAGGCCCCGGTGTGTGATGTTCCCCTTCCCGAGTCCAAGTTAGAGTTAGAATGGCGATCATTCAAAAGTCAGGAAACAACAGGTGCTGGAGAGGATGTGGAGAAATAGGAACACTTTTACACTGTTGGTGGGATTGTAAACTAGTTCAACCATTATGGAAAACAGTATGGCGATTCCTCAAGGATCTAGAACTAGATGTACCATATGACCCAGCCATCCCATTACTAGGTATATACCCAAAGGATTATAAATTATGCTGCTATAAAGACACATGCACACGTATGTTTATTGCAGCACTATTCACAATAGCAAAGACTTGGAATCAACCCAAATGTCCATCAGTGACAGATTGGATTAAGAAAATGTGGCACATATACACCATGGAATACTATGCAGCCATAAAAAAAGGATGAGTTTGTGTCCTTTGTAGGGACATGGATGCAGCTGGAAACCATCATTCTTAGCAAACTATCACAAGAACAGGAACTGAACAATGAGGAAATCTTTTTGACTATACAATGAATAGTATATCTACTATATGAATCTGAACCTAATCATTCCAACTTCCCAATCTTGTCTGTTCTAAAATTCTGGAATTTAGCTGTGAAAGTACCACAAGGGACATCATTACTTTATTTATTTATTTATTTATTTATTTATTTATTTATTCAATAAACACAGTCGAGTGCCTACCATATTCTGGGCATCTTAAGCGGTGATTTGAATATGAAAATAACTAAAATATGGATTCTATCCTAAAAGAACTTTGAACCAACCAAAGGAGACTGTGCTCTAAATAGAGAACTTTTGGAATTTCACTGATGGAGTTCATTGATCTAATGCCCCAAGGATCATCTTTAGACCTCTTCTTAGTCTACATTCACTCCCCATGTGTTCTCATCCAGTTCCAGAGCTTTCAATGCTGTTTATGTGCTGATTACTCCTAAATTTATATCTCCAGGCCTGCCCACTCCTCTGAACTCCAGGCTCTTATCCAGCAGGCTACTCTAAATGTCAATGGGATGTCTTAAACTTAACCTGTATAGCACTGCAGTTTGCATTTCAGTTAATAGCAGCTCAGGCTTAAAAACTTGACCCCATCCTTGATTTCTTTCTTTCTCTCTCACCTCACATCCAATCTATCAAAAAAATTCTCTAGGCCAGCAGTTCTCAATGTGTGGTTCAGGACCTTTTAGCAGGCTTCAAAACCTTTTCAAAAGGTCTGTGAGGTCAAACATATTTTCATAATAATACAAAGACATTTTGCCTTATTCTGCTTTTATTTGTACATGAATTCTAAATGGAGTTTTCCAGAAGCTATATGGTAAGTGATGATATCATACCTCTGATGGTTAATGGAATGCACACTTGTGTATTCTTACGCTTAAAGAATTTTTAATTTTAGTTTTCATATAAATATTAACAGATATGACTTTCATGAACAAAAAATCTTTAGTGTTATTAATTTTTAAGGGCATCAAGGGATCTTGAGACCAAAAAGTTCAAAAATCAGTCCTCTAACTTTTCTTTAAAAATATATCTTGAATCTTACCATCTGTCATCTGTCACTATTATATGAGCCACTAACATCTCTGACCTAGACCTTTGAAAAAGCTTCATATCTTGTTACTGGCATTGATTATTGTGCTCTTGTCCTTTTGTAACATGGCCACATATATAAATCAGATCACGTTGTTCACCTGCTCAACCTTCCAATGTCTTCCCATCTCACTGAAAGTAAGGATGCATGACATCCAATATAATCTGACTCTCTAAAACCTCTTAACCCATCTCCTACCATTCTCCACATTGTTTAATTTACACTAGCCATGTCATCTTCCCAACATTACCTTAGATTAGCCAAACATCTCGTGCCTTAGGTTCTTTGTACTTATCATTGAATTGTCTGGAACACCCTTCTCTCAGAGACTTAACACTGCTAATTATCATCCTTTCTACCTTATGAGAGATGCCCTTTTTGACCATTGAATATAAAGTAGCTACCACTGTATTTTCTGTCTCTGTTATGCTATTTTCCTTTATAGCAATTTTCACTCCTGAACTAACATTATGTGTTGATTTGTTCAGTGTCTTTTTTCCCACCTGGAATGGATATTCCATGAGAATAAGAACTTCTTTTCTTTATTTCTTCCTACTTTCCTTCCTTTCATCCCCCACTTTTTCTCCCTCCTTCCTTCCTTCCTTGTTTATAAAGTGCTCAATTTCAGCACTTAGAACGGTACCTGGTTCACAGTTGGCTGTCAATAAGTACCACCTGAATTAATTAAGAATAGTTGGGGAAAGGGCAGTGAAGACTATTCCAGAGAGGAAATGCTCAAATTGACCTTTATGTTTAAATAGGCGCTAGATGGGTGAAGTCTTAGTTCATTTTGTGTCACTATAATGGAACACCTGAGGTTGGGAGTTCCATTATATGGAACATAAAATGAACTAAGAAGAGAGGCTTCTTTAACTCACACTTCTGCAGGCTGGAAAGTACAAGAAGCATCATGTTGACATCTGCCCCGCTGCTGGTGATGCATCACAACATGGCAGAAGGTCAAAGGGAAAGTGAACACATGTGAACACATGGCAAAACTCCAGTGGTGTCTGGCTTTATAACAACCACCTCTTATGGGAATTAATCCATGCCCATGAGAATTAATCCAGTCTTGGCAGACTTGGAACTGTCAGTATTGCTAGAACAGAACCAAGCCATCCATGAGGGATCTGTCCTCATGACCCAAACACCCTCTACGAGGCCCCACCTGCCAACATTGCCACATTGGGAATCAAATTTCAATCTGAATTTCGGTGGGGACAAACTAAGCCATATCCATATCATAGTGGGCAGATATATAGTCCAGGGAGAAGGATAGGATAAGCAAGGCATTAAGAATCTTTTTACTTAAATGTTGTGCTGATTTACATAGGGCATTCTAATAATCAGGAAGTCCCAACCAGATATTCTACCACCTTCCTCTTAATCAGAATGTCCTAATATCTATGGATTACTCATTCTGTAAGTGAGGTTCTTATATAAAAAGTTTCCATGGTCAAATATATTGGGGAAATACAGGGTTAAACAATTTCTTCACTGAATGATTTTTCAGAGCCTTCTTTGCTACCACCCCTGTAAACCCATCAATATATTTCGCAACTAGTGATGCACAAAAAACATAATCTAGAGCATTTCATAGGCCTCTTTATAGCTGACCCTAACAATTCCATTCTGGTTTGATTTTGCACTCATCTTGCACAAATTCACACTGTTGAGAAAGGGAACACTCAAACTCAGCAATAAATATGCCATTTGTTTATTATGTTACAGAGTGGTAGCTACACATTGTCTACTTTAATCCTTTGAGAAACCATGTGAGATAGATAAGACTATTATGATTTTTATCTATGAGGAAAGGAAAAATAAGTATCTTTAGATTATGCCATGTTGAAGAACAAGTTTTAAATCAATGGTGCTAAATGCCTAAAATGGAAAAACAAATAATTAGAAGGACCTATATTTTCCCTTTAAGACAGTATTATTTTAGCATCATCCTATTTTACATTAATGGAACTCAATTCAATAAGTGAGTATTAAGCACTGTATTAGACACTATGAGGAATAAACACAGTTTTATAATTGTTTTGAATTTAGGGAACAAATTAACCACACTGCTTTCTTTCTCTCCCAGATTCAGATCCAATTGAGATATGGAATCCAGGAGTTAGACAAATTGAAACCAATTATTTTTATTTTTATTATTATCATGAGGACTGATTGGACAATGTGATTCTAAATATGTTACTGAATATGCTTGTTGTAACTTCACTCTGGTATTAGACACACGTCCTAACCCAGTCACTGGCACAGCTAGCCAACCTACAAGATGATTTTACTACAGAAGAGCAGAGAACATATCTATTAGGCTGACACACTGGCTTTGAAGAGGAGAAACATGGAAGAGGCAATAATAAGCATGCTTAGTTGCTTCCCCAGTGTCATTTTACAGCTCAGTAACTCTAATTCCTTAGGGGATAAATTAATAAAAAGTGGGAGAATAGGTCGAGGATGTTATTTTAATGGTATTTCCTTCTTGTGGAAACATGAGAATAGAAGTTCATCCTAATAATAAGCCAATAACATGTATTTCAACTGGTCAAGTAACATACAGTGTTTGGAAGATAAGACTCACTACACTTACTTGCCAGACATCAAAATCTTCATCTTTCTCCAAAAATCTGCTCTTCCTTCCTTATATCAATTAATCGTACCACCTAGAATACTCCCTCTCCTTCTCTTTCTATATCTAATTAGCCACCAAAGCATGTCACTTCTGTTTCCTATCTTTCCAAGCTTTTCTCTTCTTCTGCTCCCACTGCACCTGTCTTAATGCTTTTGACTTGATTACTGAAATAGCTCCCATTATGGCTTCCTTGCTGTCATCTCTTCTACTTCTAATTTATCTTCTACATTTATCAGAGTGATCTCATGGATTTAAAAATTATTATTATTTTATATTTTGAAACAATCACAAAACTGCAGAAAAGTTGGAAACACAATACAAAGATCTTTTTTTCCCTAAAGATCTTTTATTTTATTCCTGGAACTATTTGTGAGTAAGCTGCTAATCTAATGCCTCTTTAGCACTGGTGTGTTATTTCTTACAAACAAGGATATTTATCTATAACCAGAACACAAACATCAAAATCAGATAATGAATTGTGACATATTACTACCATTTAACCTTAAGACTTTATTCAGACTTCACCAATTGTCCTAATAATATGTTTTATGGTAAAAAATATCTAGTTTAAAATCATACATTCATCAAGTTTTCATTCCTGTTCAATCTCATTTGATCTGGAATAATTCTTCAGTCTTTTCTTGATTTTTAAAGCAGTCACATATTTGAAGATAACAGGTCAGCTACTTTGTGGAATGTTCCTCAGTTTGGGTTGTCTGATGTCTCCTTATAATTTCAGGGTAAGCATCTTTGTCAGAAAGAACCAGAGGTGACTCTCTTTTTCTTATTGCATCCTGTCAGCTGGTGCATGATTTTGATTTGTCATAATGATTTTTTAAATGATGTTCGCCTTGGTCACTTGATTAAGGTGGTTTCTTTCAGACTTCTCCACTGTAAGGTTACTCTCTCTGTTTGTTTGTTTGTTTCTCTTTTGAAATGTGTATATATTTGTGGGGAGGTACTTTAAAACTATGTGAATATCTCATTCCTCACAAAACATTCAATTTACTCATGTATTTGTTTATACTTGCAGAGCCCCATGTTTCCTATTTTATTGAGTTAATTATATCCATTATTATTATTACTGGTTTTGATATTGGAATTATTCAGAGTTTTGCCAAAGGGAGTCCTCCTGTGTCCTTTTGACTTAATTCCATCACTCTTTGAGCATTCCTTACTTTCTGGAATATCAGGATTTCTAGGCTTATCAATCATATATGCTTTTCCAATCCTAGATGTGGAATCAGCTATTTCTCCAAGAAGCTTTACTTCCTCTTAGTATAAAATGGTAGTTTGATGCCAAGATTTAGGCACTAAGTATATTAATTGCTACTGGGATGTCACTGTTCTCAGACTTTCTCAGTGGGCAGGGCTAGAGGATATTTGTATAGAAGCATAGAATGTACATATACGTATGCATGTGGGTCTGGGTATGTATGCACAACTATACACATGCACATGAACATCTATATTTGTGTTCATCCATCTCTACATATATTGAAAGCCATGAGTTCACAGATGTAATGTGATTTCAACCTAAACAACACAGAATTCATTTTTATATTTGTACTTCTATTCTCTGACAGTCAGAAACCTAGCTTCCTTTATTCATAGTGTATTTTGTTATTTTATCAGGTCCTGATTCTCATTTAGGGTCATCTCCAAATGTGGACACTGGCGTCATCCCACTTGAGCTCTGATACCGCATGCCAGTAAAGCTGCACATGGACACCTCCTGCTCAGGACATGGCACACACACATCCACCCTGCTCCTTACTTTGTGTATGCTCTGATCCCTTATTCCTGGTTGGACCCTGATGGATACCCTTCTCACCTTTACAGTGCTTTGACTCCACCATGGCTGCCCTCCCCATGTGGACACCTCCTCACACTGCCAGTATGAGGTTACCCTACAAGGATACCCGACTCACCCAATGCCAGACTACTTCCCCTGTGTGGAGGGTGATCTTATTACATTGTCAACCTGATTATGTTATTCACTTTTATAACATCCTTTAGGATTTCCTACCTTCATGACAACCTCTAAACTTCTTACTCGATAAGGCATAAAAGTCCATTAATGTTCTCGCACTGGGCTCCTGTTTATCACCAGCAATGCCAACATGCAATCATCCCAAACTCCTGCAACTCTTCAAAGGAAACTTGTTCTTGCACCCTTTCCAATACAGTCTAGAATGCATTTCCCTCTTTTTCTCTACCTGGTTAACTTCTGTTCATTCTTTTAGATAGGATCCAAGCACCAGCTGGCATAACCCTTTTTCACCCCATCTTCACTGAGATGCCCTTATTCATTCATCCATTTTACTCATATTTGCTAAGTGTGCTTCATATACCAGGCTTCATCATAGGTACAGGTAATAACAGTGAGCAAGACAAAAGAGTTCACTGTCCTCAAGGAGCTTCTATTCAAGAGGAGGTAAATATTCAATGATCAAGTGAACAATAAATAAAGAATATAACTTCAAAGTGTGATCAGGGCTGTGAATTAACTACACAGAATCAAACAGTATTTGGAGGAGGAGCCACTACTTGGAATCAGAGAAGGCTTCTCTGAAGAGGTGGTATTCAAGCTGGAACATGAATGAGGACAAACAGCCATGCAAAGAATCAGGGGAAGAATGTTGCAGGCAGGGAAATGAAATAGCAATACAGAGACCTAGATGAAGACATGAAGCTGTAGCAGAGGAACAGACAGAAGGCATGCATGACTGGAGCTCAGTGTGAGGGCACAGTGCTGTGAGATGAAACCAGAGAAGACGGAGAGCCACTGAGGTCATGGTAAGAAGTGTAGATTTTACTCCAAGTGCAATTAGAAGCCACTGAAGGGCATTAAGCAAGAATGTGATGTGATTTGATCTACATTTTTAAAAGATCACTCTGGCTAGAGAATACCTTATGGAGAGGAAAATAGAGGAAACAATTAGGAGGTTTTGTAGCTGTCCAGGAGAATATGTACAGTTGTTTGGATTGGTGGGTAAATCTGAAGTATAGGGAAATGAATGGTTTTAGGACATGTTTTCAAAATAGAATGAATAATATTTACCATAGAGTTGAATTTAGGAGATATAGGTTATAAATCAAGCGTGTCCAGATTTATGGCTTGAGTCACTATGAAAAATCATGATACCATTTACTAAAATGGTGAGATCTAGGCAAAAATCAGTGATTTTCATTGAGTTGGTTTTGATGTTGCTGGAATTGGGGAGCAAGGATCAAATGTCTGTTTGGTTTGTACAAGTTTTAGATACCCTCTAGATATCATGTAGATAGTTAAATATAAGGGTCTCTAGCCCTTCTGCTATGCTTTCTTAGAATTATGTACGTACTTTCACATAATTTTATATGTGTATTGTAAGATTCTACTTATGCATCAAAGAAGATGGAAAAAATTTCTGGAAAGTATATTAATTATATTACTATTTAAAAAGCAGAAATTGCAAATAATATCTTACTAGTCTGTGAAATTTCTCTTCTTGGATTCTTGGTTTAGCCAAGAACTTGACAATAAATATTGGCTAAATGGACACAGGAATAACTAATATAATTTGACATGAATTCTTAGAACAGTTGTATAAGACAGCAAGTCATAAACGCTAAATTGCATTGAGTCAAGTACCAAACCATATTACTATTTGAATTAAGATAATTTTTCTCAAAAATATTTTTTGAATATCAGAAAGATCCAAAAATATTTTATATCTTCTATTGATTTCCATAAAAAGTACAACAGAGATATCAACACAAACAGATATCTACATAATAATTGCAATTATACATGAAATAATAAATTAAGTGGGTCATTAAGTTAGTCAAAATCTGTGAGGGAAAAGACTATTTCAAATAAGTTAAATTACATAGACAGACATTAGGCAATTCACTCTAATGAAATATTGACAGTGATTAATAACAACTCTGAGAGACACATTTTCTTACCTTCTCATCCTTACACTTCTCTTTCTTCCTTCTGTCACAGCAGTTACAAATGATTATCTCAGTAGTCATTTCTCTATTAACTAACAAAATGTATGAAAAGATAGAGGCACAGACTGTCAATATTTCAAACTTAATCTTACAGATACAATCATTTACTTAACAGAAAAGTTGTGAAAGTAATACCAAAGGAAAAGATAAATAACCTTGACTGCATAGAAATTAAGGTGCCCTGCAATAAAAAAAAAAAAAAAAAAAAAAAAAAAAAAAAAAAAAAAAAAAAACTTAATTAAAATGGAAAACAAGTAACTCGTGCTATGGAGATAATAAATAACAGTGAAACTTAAAATTTTAATATGCAAAGAGCTCGTACCAGACCACAAAGAAGACTAACACATCCACAGAAGAAAATGAACAAAGAATATAAGTAGACAATTTAAAAAAGGAAAAGATGAATAACAAATAAAAGGAAAAATGACTAACAGCACTGAATATCAAGGAAATGCAAAATAAAGTTAGAACATAACCTAAGAAGTAGTTAAAACTTTTTAAAAACAAAAATATATCCTGTGCTTAGCAAATGCATGGTAAAGTCATGGTGATGCAGGCACAGACTGATAGTCTCATAGACCAATGGTGGAAATGTTTCTATACATTTTCTTGGTAATGTGAATCAAGAATCTTGAAAATGAAAAGCATACTACTTTTAGTCTAGTACTTTCTTGTCTGCATCAATGAAATGCCCAGAAAGAGAAAACAATTCTGTAAAATAATTCATTGTATTACTATTTATAACAGAAAAGAATTAGAATAAAAATTTTTGTTTGAATGGAAGATAGAATATTAAAATTATTTGAAAACGAATTTAATCATATGAGTAACTGTTAACTATATGGTAACTATAAAAATGTTAACTGTTAACTATAAAATAAACTGAATATAAATATACACAGATTATTTGCAAATTTATAACATGTACATCTGTGTGTGTGTTTATATGTTGTTAAAAGAAAAACTTTAGCCAAATTAAATTTAAAGGAGTTTAATTGAGCAACGAATGACTTGTGAACCAAGCAGCCCCTACAATCAGAGCAGATTCGGAGAGACTCCAGGGGTGCCTTGTGGTCAGAACAAATTTATAGACAAAAAAAGGAAAGTGACGTACAGAACAGAACTTAGAAGTGAGGTTCAGAAACAGCTGGTTACAGGTTGGCCTTTGCCTTATTTGAACAGTTTGAACACTCAGTAGTCTAGGAGTGGTTGAGGTATGGCTGCTGGGATTGGCCAAGACTCAGCTATTGTTACAGGTGCATACTCCTAAGTTAGGTTTTCATCTTGTCTGCCTGTTAAGTGAGGTTATGATTCGTCCACAAGGACTCAAATATGGAAGTATGGAGTCCTTCTCAGGCCATATTTAGTTCACTTTAACTATACAGATAGATAGATAGATAGATAGATAGATAGATAGATAGATAGATAGATAGATGAGTTAAAATTTTCCTTATGGCTGTGTGTGTGTGTTTCTGCCACCTGTACAGGAGGAAAAAATTAAATAAAATCGAACACATAAAATGCAGATTGTTTCTCAAAGTGATAGTCTATTTTTTTCAAAACTGTCTATTCACTTCATAGCTTTCAAACCCAGCTAAGCACAGGCTTGACCACCATTGCTTGGTCAGCTTATAGCCATCAAACTGTGTGACCAGGTTTCTGTTTATTTCTAGAGTTAATTCTTACACCTTGATCTCTTCTAGTCTCTATTCCAAACCTAGATTTATTTTACTTCCTCAAAAGCACCATGCTCTTTCAAAACATATGCCGATGCTTTTGCCTGGAACATTGCTCTCAATCCTTCAGTCCTTCATGCCCTAATCCTTGGACTCCACTTAAATAAAAAGCATAGGAATAAATAGGATTTTTATATTGATATAGTACATAATCCATAATAATTATATAATAATCACACATCGTATTTCCTTACTTATTACACTGAAATAAATGCAAAAGCATTAGTTCATTTATATATGGATATATATGTATATGTGCAAGAGTAAATAGTGAGAGACTAATAAATTGTTTCATTTGTTTTCAGGTAAAATAGGAAAAAGCCTAAGTCTATAAGTTAATCAATTCATAATCTTTTTTAAAAAATTTAACTCTCAAGTTCAGAGGTACATGTGCAGGCTTGTTATATAGGTAAACTTGTGTTGAGGTGTGTAGCAGGGGCGGTTGTACAGATTATTTCATCTAGTGCCCATTAAGCTATTTTTCCTAGTGCCCATTAGCTGTTTTTAAGCCTAGTTCCAATTAGCTATTTTTCCTGATCCTCTCCCTCCTCCCACCCTTCACCCTCCAATAGGTTCCAGTGTGTGTTATTCTCCTCTATGTGTTCACATGTTCTCACCATTTAGCTCCCACTTATAAGTGAAAACACGTGGTGTTTGGTTTTCTGTTCCTGCATTAGTTTGCTAAAGATAATGACCTCCAGCCCCATCCATGTTCCTGCAAAGGACATGATCTCATTCCTTTTTTCTTCTGTTGCACAATATTCCATGGTGTATATGTACCACATTTTTAAAATCCAGTCTACCATTGATGGGCATTGATGTTGATCCCATGTCTTTGTTATTGTGAGTAGTGCTGCAATGAACGTACATGTGCATGTGTCTTTATGATAGAAAGATTTATATTCTTTTGGGTACATACCCAGTAATGGGATTGCTGGGTTGAAAGGTATTTCTGTTTTTAGGTCTTTGAAGAATTGCCACACTGTCTTCCACAATGATGGAACTAATTTATACTCCCACCAACAGTGTATGAGTGTTCCTTTTTCTCCACAACCTCGCCAACATCTGTTATTTTTTGAGTTTGTAATATTAGTCATTCTGACTGGTGTGAGATGATATCTCATTGTGGTTTTGATTTGCATTTCTCTAATGATCAGTGATGTTGAATTTTTTCATAATCTTATTTTAATGTTATAAATTCATAGTTCCCAATCTCTTCTGGGCCCTTAACACTACTCAGCAGACCTAAATTTCTCCAGTTAGCTTGCATGCCAACTTTCCTAATGACTTTTGAATTTTCCTCTTCTCAGATATCTAATTTTCCTCCTAGTCTACTGAGATAATTTAATCCTCACTTTACAGAGTAACGGAAGTCATTAACAAGGAATTACCGCAGTACTTTGCCAAAAAATGTTTAAAACCTTTCTGAATCTCTTCATTTCTTTCTCCATCCTACTAAACTGAAGGCATTCCTCTGCCTCTCTAAACATCAAACTTTTCACATGTTCTCTAAATTCTACCCCTTACCTCCTTTGTAGGAAATTTTTACTCTCAATTCCTTTCTGTTCTTACCTCTTTAATATATCTCTTTTTACCACTTCATTTGCGTCAGCATTTTAATGTACTCAAGAAGTCAATGCCATCATAGAATAGTATTTCCGATAGCTATGCCAATTTTATTCGATTTCACAAACTTCTGGAGAGATGTGCCCATACTCTCTCTTCTTCTTCCTTTTTGTATTCTGAACACACCAACCACCTTTTAGTTCCTTACATGTGCTGTCTGTATTTTTTCCTGCTGTGACCATCAGGATCACGGCATCTCATGTTCCTTCTGACTTGGACACTTCGTTTCAACCCACTCACACTGCTTTCACTTAGCTAATTTCTACATCTCCTTCAGGTGGCAGCTGAAAGGTAACTTCCTTAAAGAAACTTCTCTTTACACTCCAAATTAGGTGAGATCCCTGGTTATATGTCTTCATAGGAAGTTCTGTTTATTCATAGAACTTTTCACCTTCCTCCTCCATAGCTGACTTTCTCACTAAAATATGAGGTGCTTGAGGGAAAGAATGGCACCCATCTTTTAGTTAATATTGGAGAGTGCTGGTTATTACTCTTAAATCTGGTAAGTGGAGACGATGACAGAGCCATGAATGAGAAGTCCCATCAAGAAAAATTATTTTGTGCTGTCTTCTCTGTGTTTGGTGATGCCTCTGCACCAGGGCACATTAACATCCATCTTTATGTTTTGCTTGGTGTGTTAGGACGTTCTTGCATTGCTATAAAGAAATGCTTGCATTGCTGGGTAATTTATAAAGAAAACAGATTTAATTGGCTCACGGTTCTGCAGGCTGTGCAAGCATGGCACCACCGTCAACTTGGCTTCTGGGGAGGCCTAAGGGAGTGTTTACTCATGGCAGAAGTTGTGAAGTGCAAACAGGCACATCACATGGCAAAAGCAGGAGCAAGAGAGAGAGAGTGGAGTTGGTGGGGAGGTGCCACACACTTAAACAAGCAGATCTTGTTAAAACATTACCATGAGGACAGCACCAAGACATGAAGGATTTGCCCGATTGACCCAGTCACCTCCCACCAAGCACCGCCTCCCACACTGAGGATTACAATTCTCATATAAGAATTGTATGAGATTTGATGGGGACGTATATTCAAACTATATCACTTGGGTTTGTTTCTAAAGCAAAATATATCTAATGATTAACTTCTTTCTCAAAAGCTGCAGTCTGGTGTTTCCCTTTCAAGCTCCTAATAGCCTCTTAACTTTCTGCTCCTGTAAACAAGTCACCACAGGGGCTTTTTAACCTCCTAATGCCATGCTTTCTAAAAAGGCTTATTGTGATTAATTGGAGTGTATCTTCTCTTCTTTTTCCCCCTTCTCTGTGGTCCCTCATTGCTGTGAGCCCTCACTCCTCCAAATCAGAGATGGTGGGCTATTTAGAGAGGTTCTACCAGGGTCTCTGCCACTTATTTCCCATCAGAGACCCCCCCCCCCAGAAGGTTTCTACTTAGAGCACTTACTGCAATTTCCAGAGCAGCTCTCTTAAACACTGATAAAATAAGTTTGTGTGCTGTATTTTCTTCCAAACCTATTGATTTTCTCTTTTCCTTTAACTCTCACCTCTGTAAATTATGTCAGGGAGATTCTGCTGGACTGTTCATTTAATTCGGTGACTCTGCCATTTTTAGGAGGTCTGCCTTATGATTTAACTCATCAATGTCTTCTTTCAGTTAGATCCTACTTACACTAAAATCTTGCAGTAGGAGAAGGAGACGAATACTTATCAATCCTTTACTAATTTGGGCCTTATTCTAGTTTTTCATTTACATTATCTCAATTAATCCAGACAGTAATTCTGTGGGGAAGCTTATATAATCCTCATTTTATGAATGCAAATGCTAAACTGTAAACACCGACATTAGGATCTGAATCCAATTCTACTTTGCTGCAAATCCTATTTTGTCTCCCAAATATGTGTTAATAAGTTTAACCCATAGGAATTAGTTAGAAACATAAAGGTACTTTTTAATTGGGGATACCAATGAATTAAATGTTTGCTCAATTTTTTCATTGATATGAAGATGAAGAAAGGAGTTTTAGAATTAGAGACTTTTTCAGAACTTAATGATTTTGTTTCCTTGAGGGAAATCCAAATGAAATTTACATATAAATCATAACAATTCTTGATTATTTAGAAGCTTATTACTGAGTTTATGTATTTTTTAACACTTGCTTTACATACTTATACCCCTTCATATCAACCTTTTGAATATTCCTTTGCCAGGGATGGGTCAGGAAAAAAAGAAAAACTTTTATTAATGGGCATTTTTATAACTTTTAGAAAAATAGCAGAAAAGGAGTTGAACTTGTTAGCTAAAATTAATTGTAATACTTATCTTTGCTTTAAAACTTATTGCTATCATATTATGACACAAATTTTTATGACCCTGATTATATTTTACTACAAGGGAAGTTCTAGGTGCTTATTCTTAAAACTTCACATCATCTTAAATTGATTCACAGAAGTACTTATATTGTCACATCTTTCTGGTTTAAACCTTAACTTTATTCTACCAACTAATGTATTTATTACTTTGTGATAACCCTCGTGGTAATTACTTTTACAGATACTCCGGGGAAAATATTCTTTTAAACTATCATTAAACTAAGCTAAAAAAGTTCTGTTATTTTTATTGTATAGGAAGACATTTTGGGTAATTATAGCAAAAAGACAGAATGATGTAATGGAAAGTGTATTAATGGCTTTTAAGTGTTGAGAGAGCTGGATTCTAAAGCTGTCCAAGAGTTACTGAGTATCCTTTGATACTCAGTTTCCCTGTCTGCCCATCTGTGGAGTTTTTGTAGGATTCAGATGAAAAAAAAAGGTAGGATACCTGAAACAGAATGTATTTCATGGGCGCTATGATTATAAGAGTAAAGAGATGACTTAAGAATTAGAAAGCAGGCTGGATGTGCTGGCTCATGCCTGAAATCTCAGCACTTTGGGAGGTCAAGACAGGAGCATCACTTGAGGCCAGTTTGAGACCCGCCCTGGTAACATAGCCAGACCATATTTCTACAAAGAGTTAAAAAAATTAGTTGGACACGGTGGTGTGTGCCTGTATTCCTAACTACTCAGGGGACTGAGGTGGGAGGATCGCTTGAGCCCAGGAGATTGGGGCTGCAGTAAGGTATGATTGCATCATGGGATGCTAGCCTGGGGGATGGAGTGAGACCCTATCTCTAAAAACAAGAATTACAAAGCAGAATGACCTTTGAGAAGTTAAAAACCAAAAACAATGTCCACTCTTACTTGTAAAAATTTTCTTTCACGTATACAGCAATATAAGCTTTTAGTAATACTTTGGCTGCTAGGAACATATCTTCTGTAAATCATTACATTGTTATTTCCTACTGTTCCTAAAGTGAAACTGAAAGAAAAAAGAGAGACACAAATTACCTATATCAGGAATAAAATAGGGATGTCACTGCAGACCCTGAAGACATCAAAAGGATAATAAAGGAATATTACAAACTATTCTACATACATAAATTTGACAACCTAGCTAAAATGGATCAATTATGAAACTACCACAATTTACCCAATATGTAATACATAATGTGAATAGCTCTACAACTATTAACGAAATGGAATTCATAATCAAAAAAGCTTTCAAAAAATAAATCTCCAAGCCCACGTTGTTTTGCTGGAGAATTATAACAACATTTAAAGAAGAATTAACACGAACTCTAAACAATCTTGTCTTGAAAAAAGAAAATGGGGGAATGTTTTATGAGCTAGTATTCCCAATTCCACACACACCCACACCCCAGAGCAATATTCCTCATGAATATGGACAAAAAATTCCTAACAAAATATTAGCAATAGTATTCAGAAATATATTTTTAAAATTATGTGCAATTACAAAGTGAGGTTTATTTTAGGGATGCATAACTGGTTCAATATTTGAAATCAATAAAGAAGAAAATTCACATAATGATATTAATTGATACAGAGAAAGCATTCAACAAAATTCAACACCCATTCATGTTTTTTTTAAAGACCTCTCAAAAGAATAGAAATTGAGGGGAATTTCCCCAACTTGATAAAGAGCATCTATAAAAATTCTCCAGCTAACACTATACTTAATGGTGAAAGCATGAAGACTTTCTTTCTAAGACTGGGAACAAAGCAAGGATGTCCACTGTGCTCACCACTGTCACTCAACATAGTGCTGGAAGTTCCAGCCTGTGCCAAGAAGAAAAACAAAAAAATAAAAGGCATACAAATTTGGATAGGAAAACTGAAACTTCCTATTTGCAGATGAAATGATTGTCTTCGTAGAAATCCCAAGGAAGCTAAAAAACAAAACAAAACAAAACAAAAACTGCACTCCTATGACTAATAAGTGAGCTCAACAAAGTCACGGGATGCAAGATACACATTTAAAAAATTGTATTTCTGTGAACTAGTTATGAACATGTGTGCACAGAAATTAAAAATACAAGGTCATTTATAATCACAAACACAAAAAGAAAAAATAATAATTAGATATAAATCTAACACTTGTATCCAAATCCCTCATTTTATGTTTTGGATGTCAAAATTTACATCATTTTGCAATTTGTATCCCCTGATTATTTTAGTTGTAGTTGTTTTAATAGATGTCTATGAACCATTGTACAAGAGATAAAATTGCTTTGTACACCAACATTTTGGTCCAGAGTATTCTGAATATGATTCTGTAATGCTTATACCATTGAGTTTTGTACTTTTGCATGCTTTATGTTATTAATTAGTGGCCTTTTGATACAGCTTAAAGAACTCCCTTTAGTAACAGGCCCAGTGAAAATGAACTCCCTTAGCTTTTGGTTGGGAAAGTTTATTATTTCTCTCTCATTTCTGAAGGGCAGGTTAACTGATTTAAGTATTCTTAGTTGGCAATTTGTTTTCATTCAGCACTTTGAAGATATCATCCTACCCTTTCCTAACCTGCAGGGTTTTTGCTGATAAATCCACTGATAGTTACATTGGACTTCTTTGTATATGATATGTTTCTTTCTTCTTGCTGCTTTCAGATTTTTTTTTCTTTGTCTTTAATTTTTGATAGTTTGATTATGAGCCTTGGTGAACTCCTCTTTAACATGTACAGGTCTTATATATTGAAAACTACAAAACATTGATGAAAGAAATAAAATGTTCAAAGAAGTGAAAAGACGTACCTGTTTATGGATTAGAAGACTCAATGTAGCAAAGATGTAAATTATTCCAAATTAATATTCAGATTTAACATAATTCCTATCAAAGCCACAGCAACACTTTTTTGTAAATACAAGATTATTCTAATATTTGCATAGATATGTAAAGCAACTAGGATAACTACAAAAATTCGAAAGAGAAGAATAAAGTGGGAGGAATCAGTCTACCCAGTTTTAAGATTTATTTTACAGCTACAGTACTTAAGACAATGTAGTATTATCAGTGAAGGGATAGACACACAGATCAATTGGACAGAAGAGAGAACCCAGAAATATACCCATACACATAAATCTAACTGATATTTGACAAAGGCACAAAAGCAGTTCAGTGAAGGGAAGATAGCCTGGTGCTGGAGCAGTTGGACATACACAAGCCACAAGCTGAAACTTGACCTAAGTCATATGGCTTATGTAAAAATTAATTCAAAATGGATAATTGACTTAAAATATAATACTATAAAACTTTTAGAAAAAAATAGGAAAAAAAATCTCTGGGATTTAGAGCTAGATGAAGAGTTCTTATGCTTGATATCAAAGACGTAATCCATCAAAAAATAAGTTGTCCTGATCCTCTCCCTCCTCTCAAATACAAATGAGCTTGGCATGACAACTGCTACGGAGCACGTGTTTAAGAAGTGATAGTCCCCAAATCAGAGGGGGCCTGCCTGCATGCTAGTAACTTCACTCTCAAGAGCCTGCCCTTCTCCCTTTGTACTGTCTCCCTCCCCGCCTCTGTTTATGCTCCATCAAAGAATAAGGTGTGACTAGCACCTCTGTCTGGTTAAAAAAAAAATGTGCTTCATTAAAGTTAAAAACTTTTGCTCTGTGAAAAACCCTATTAAGAAGATGAAAAGACAAGGTACACACTGGAGAAAATATTTATAAATCACATATCTAACAAAGAATGATATCTAGAACTTATAAAGCACTCTCAAAACTCAATAGTCTAAAAATAATCCAATTAGAAAATGGGCAAAAGACATGAAGACACATTTTACTGCAGAGGATATATAGATGGTAGCAAATAAGCACAGGAAAAGATATTCAACGTCATTATCCACGAGGGAGATGCAAAGTAAAACCACAATGAGATATCACTACACACCTATCAGAAGGGCTAAAATAAAAAACAGTGACAACGCTAAATGCTGGCAAGGATACAGAGAAGCCCATAGATTGCTGGTGGAAATGTAAAATTGTACAGCAATTTTGGAAAACAGTTTGGCAGTTTCTTAAAACATTAAACATTGAATTGCCATACCAACCAGCATTTGTACTTCTGGGAATTTATCCCAGATAAATGAAAACATGTTCACTGAAAAATCTGTACACAAATATTTATAGCAGCATTATTCATAACAGCTGAAAACTGGAAACAACCCAGATGTCCTTCAATGGGTGAATGGTTAAATATCCATGTCATTGAATACTATCCAGCAATAAAATGGAGCAAGCTATTGATACACACAACAGCTTGGATGAATCTGAAGAAAAGTATGCTGAGTGAGAAAAGCCAGTCCTAAAAGGTTACATACTGTGTGATCCTATTAATATAGCATTATTGATGTGACAAAATTGTAGAACTGTAGTTACCAGGAGTTAAGGTGGAGGTGGGGGCAGGAGAGAAGTGAGTGTAGCTATAAAAGGGCAATGGGGCAGGGCGCGGTGGCTGATGCCTGTAATCCCAGCACTTTGGGAGGCCAAGGCAGGTGGATCACGAGGTCAGGAGATCCAGACCATCCTGGCTAACACAGGGAAACCCCGTCTCTAATGAAAATACAAAAAATTAGCCGGGCGTGGTGGCGGGAGGTTGAGCCAGGAGAATGGCGTGAACCCGGGAGGTGGAGCTTGCAGTGAGCCGAGATCGCGCCACTGCACACCAGTCTGGGTGGCAGAGTGAGACTCATTCTCAAAAAAAAAAAGGGCAATGGGAGGGATCCTTGTGATGACGGAATTGTGAAGTTGTTCTGTTTCTTGTCCATGTTACGATATTGCACTATAATTTTGTGAGATGTGCCCACTGAGGGAAACTGGGAAAAAGAAACATGAGTGCCCTCTTCCTGTTTTCTCACAATGGCATATGAATTTACAATTATTGAAAATAAAAATATTTAATTAAAATTTAAGCTATTATATTTAAAAAGCAGTGTGCACCTTTATTTGTAAAAATGTCTTTCTTTCACCCACACAGTGATCTGTGCTTCCTATTTTAGCTGTTCAGAATATATCTTCTATAATCCATTGCATAATTATTTCCTGCTGTTCCTAAAATGAAACAAATCATTTAAAATTGTTGCTTTAAAAAAAGAACTTAAGTGTGGAAAATAAAGCTGGTTTTACTTATTTTAAATTCTGGATGCATTTGAATTTGACATGAACATCTATAAAATATTAATATATAAATATTTGCAATACCTAAGTCAAAAAATAATTTTTGCAAAATAGTCGTGACTATTTTCATGCTGGGAAAGCGTCTATGAGGACAAACTCCATGGTTTGGAGGTCAAAATGCTTTTCAGGTCTTTAATATCTACATTGAGTCCAGAACTGCTTATGACCTTCATTGACTAAAACTAGAATTAAAAGCTAGAACTTTTATTATCCTCTCATGTCTGTATGCAATCTTTCCAATGCAGATTTGAGTAAATTGTATGAAGAAACTAACTCATATGAAGAAACATATATTACACATTTTCCATCTAACAAACTCCACACTCATGCTTATGTATGTTAAATTCTAGGAATAGACTAACACTTTTAAAAAGTATATTTTGACAAGTTGCCCTGAAAAGGGCGTATAACCTTTTATACGCTCTGGAATGCGTGTGCAGAACGTGCAGGTTTGTTACATAGGTATACATGTGCCATGGTGGTTTGCTGTACCCATCAACACATCGTCTAAATTAGGTATTTCTCCTAATGCTATCTCTCCCCTAGCCCCCCACCCCCCGGACAGGCTGCAGTGTGTGATGTTCCCCTCCCTGTGTCCATGTGTTCTAATTGTTCAACTCCCATTTATGAGTGACAACATGCAGTGTTTGGTTTTCTGTTCCTGTGTTAGTTTGCTGAGAATGATGGTTTCCAGCTTCATCCATGTCCCTGCAAAGGACATGAACTCCTCCTTTTTATGGCTGCATAGTAGTCCATGGTGTATCTGTGCCACATTTTCTTTATCCAGTCTATTATTGGTGGACATTTGGGTTGGTTCCAAGTCTTTGCTATTGTGAATAGTGCTGCAATAAACATACGTGTGCTTGTGTCTTTATACTCTTAATAGTGATGACTAAGAAGGGAAAGAGTTCAATTTTACTGGGGCCAGCAAAATGTCAGGCTCACGTAAGACCTAGGGAAATGGTTTTCAAATTATTTATCCATAGAACTCTTTGTTAAAAGAAAAGTTTGTGTAGGTTGAATTATATGAAATTGCTATTTTTGCAGGTAATACAGTTGAGTATCAGCAGTTTCATATGGTTCAACCTAACAGAAACCTAATAGGTTAGGCAAAAAAAAAGTACAACTGCTCTGATTGATGGTGGAGTAGGGGTGTTTAGAGGACCTTAGAGAAGGGCTCAAGAGCAACTGTCTGCTCTCAGAAAGCCCTGGGCAGGAAAGGCAGGTGCGGGAACCTGGAACTTTCAGGGCCTTGGTCAGGGTGTGTGGGCAAGAGTGGTGCACAGTGTGAGGGCCCTTGATATGGAGCTGGCAGAGAGGAAGAGAACATCAACAGCTAGCAGGAGAACAGCTGCTTTGGACAGTTGCCTGTACCAGTAAATCTGACCTTGCTCTTGTGTGGGATTGCAATGTCTGAGAAGCAGTACCGAGTCCCTACAGTCTGTTTTATAATTTGTCTTTTTAAATAGAAGATGAGTATACATATTATTTCATCGTCGGATACCTCTATATAAAAATGAAATGAATTGAAGAGCTAAAATCAGGAGATATAAAGATTTTTTAAAATTTTCTGCATTTCTCTTATAAAAAATCTAGTGACTGTAAGAGTTTAATAGATAGCAGAATTAGATACTATTTATTCCCATTTTCCATCCACTTGCATTTTATTTCAACACCTTTTGAAACAATGTGGATTTTTTTAAAAAAAAAATCAATGCTATCAATAGACTGAAGAGTAGGAAAATTGTTCATTGATATGAAGAGGAGAAACTCAAGAGTTATTAGACTCTAGGCTTTACTTCTAACTTTATGTTTGCTTCTCTTTGCTTTACCTATAGCGTGGTGTTTTACAGGGGGAAATGCAGTCAATTTGAAATTCACTAGATTTGTGTTTTAATTTCATCTCTCCCACTTAACTTTAATTTCAGCTTTCCCACTTAACTGAGATTATCTGTGAATCTCAAGTCTATAAACTGGAAAAAGTAATAGCTACTTTTGATACTAACAGTATAGGCTTCAATGAGACAACAAAGTTTAAGTGCCTAGAAGAATGTCCATGTCTCTTAAATATTCAATACTCATTAACGATTTCCTTCACTCTCTTGTGGTGATCATTTATTTTTTATCTATGTTTGGCCATAATCTATAAAGCAGAAGAATTGCATTTGCCCACCTGAAGATAAGGAGTTCTACATCTTGATCATATTAACATCATATTCATAAGAACCAAAAAATTGTACTTCACTTAAAATTGTTTTCCATTTATTGAAAAAATCAAGAAAATATAATAATTTTCAATTTGCATGACATCTGTGATAAAACAGCAATGATATTTACTTTCATCCAGTTGTCTGGACTTCCTCAAATCTCTTATATACAGTCTTCAAAGTGCCTTAGGTATAAAAAGTGTTTGACCAAGACACCAGATAATTGAGGAAAATTAACAAGCAAAAAGAGAGAAACCAGGCTTAATGAACAAAGTAAGTAACCTTCAAGAAAACTGACTTAATGCCAGAAAAAGACTCTAATCAGTATTTTCAGAAAGATTTGAGAGGTGATTGAACTTATAAAGTTAATAACAGGCTATTTTAAAAATGGAATACTTGAAAAAAAAGAGGCCGGGCGTGGTAGCTCAAGGCTGTAATCCCAGCACTTTGGGAGGCTGAGACGGGCGGATCACGAGGTCAGAAGATTGAGACCATCCTGGCTAACACGGCGAAACCCCGTCTCTACTAAAAAATACAAAAAACTAGCCGGGCGAGGTGGTGGGTGCCTGTAGTCCCAGCTACTCTGGAGGCTGAGGCAGGAGAATGGCCTAAACCTGGGAGGCGGAGCTTGCAGTGAGCTGAGATCACGCCACTGCACTCCAACCTGGGCGACAGAGCGAGACTCCGTCTCAAAAAAAAAGAAAAAAAAGAAAATTTTTTAAAATTAAAAATAGCATAATCACACCAAAAGTTATAACAAAATGCCTAAAAATTGTGTGCCTTATCTTACTTGTTCACTGATGTATCCCCAGAGGCTACAACAGTGCCTGACCACACAGCTGATAATGGTCAATAAGTATTTTCTAGCAAATTAGTGAAGGTGCTTTAGGACAATGAACTGTAGAATACTCCCAGTATATAAAACAGGAAGGATCAAAGAGATCCAATATCCACGTACTAGGAGCCCTAGAAGTAGAAGCCACACAGTAAGTAAGAGAGTGTGGTGTTAGTACAGGAAGAGACAAATAGATCAATGGGAATATAATCGAGTCCAAAAATGTAAGCCCAATCTCTATTTGGAAATTTAGTGTATGATAAAGGCAGTGTTTCAAATCAGTGGATAAATAATGGTATTGGGACGGTAGGCTATCATTTTGAGAAAAAAATTTAGAATTAAATATTTTCATCATATATTGTATATCGCAGAAAATATCCCAGGTTGATATAGACCCAAAGGAAAATAAATCATTCTACCAAAAAACACCTGCACTCATATGTTTATTGCAGTGCTATTCACTATAGAGAAGACATGGAATCAACCTAAGTGCCCATCAACAGTGGAATGGATAAAGAAAGTGTGCTACATATACACTAGAATACTATGCAGCCATAAAGAAGAATGAAATCATGTCCTTTGCAGCAGCATGAATGTAGCTAGAGACCTTTACCCTGAGTGAATTAACACAGAAACAGAAAACCAAATACCCACGTTCTTACTAATAAATGGGACCTAAACATTGGGTACACACAGACATAAAGATGGGAACAATAGACATTGGGGACTCTAGCAGCTCCCCCAACCCTGGTGCTCCTGGCCCAGGGTTTTGTAAGGCAGTTTATGGGAAAATTGAACATGTGTTGGGGCTTGGAATCTTGGCTCAACTGTTTTCCCACTTTCCACCCTATTTCTACATTCTTTACTGAGTAAAATTCTTGGCCACCTCCTCCTCCAACCCAGGTGCCCCTGGCCTGCCCAGAAACTGCTGATGCAGCAGTGAGACTGTGAGTATGGGGAAGGGTCAAGCACTTACTGAGTTGCAGGGCAGAGCCACTGCATTCCTGTAAGAATCTGCCCTCACCCTATGAGGATTTCCATGACCAAGGGAGCAATACATTAAGTAGCAAATAAAAGAACACCATAACAGATCTAGAGAGAGAACATGGAAAAAAGTTTTTGCACCTGCTTTTGAAACAAAGGGTCCCACCTTTTTATGTTGCACTGGTTCCCTGACTCGATCACAGTCATTCCTGTGTCTGTTCAATTTTACCTCCTCAGAGAAATTTTCTATTCCTTTTTTTTTCTTTTTCTTTTTTTTTTTTTTTTTTTTTTTGAGACAGAGTCTCGCTCCATCACCCAGGATGAGCGCAGCGGCGAGATCTCGGCTCACTGCAAGCTCCGCCTCCCGGGTTCACGCCAATCTCCTGCCTCAGCCTCCCGAGTAGCTGGGACTACAGGCACCTGCCACCACGCCAGGCTAGTTTTTGTATTTTTAGTAGAGATAGGGTTTCACCGTGTTAGCCAGGATGGTCTTGATATCCTGACCTCGTGATCTGCCCGCCTCGGCCTCTCAAAGTGCTGGGATTACAGGCGTGAGCCACCGTACCTGGACAAAATTTCCTATTCACTATATAGAAGGGGTCATATTTTTTTTTTTTTTTTTTTTTTTTTTTGAGACGGAGTCTCGCTCTGTCCCCCAGGCTGGAGTGCAGTGGCCGGATCTCAGCTCACTGCAAGCTCCGCCTCCCGGGTGTAGGCCATTCTCCTGCCTCAGCCTCCCGAGTAGCTGGGACTACAGGCTCCCGCCACCTCGCCCGGCTAGTTTTTTGTAGTTTTTAGTAGAGACAGGGTTTCACTGGGTTAGCCAGGATGGTCTCGATCTCCTGACCTCGTGATCCGCCCGTCTCAGCCTCCCAAAGTGCTGGGATCACAGGCTTGAGCCACCGCGCCCGGCCACAATTTTTTTAAAGAAAAGATCGGAGAGTAAAATATTTAAGTCTTCGTGGTTCATAAGGTCTACGTTACAACTACTACACTCTGCTATTGTAGCAGGAAAACAGCCATAGACAATACATCAATGAATGGACATGGCTATGTCTCTCCATAAAACTTTGTTTTCAAACAGTGAAGTTTGAGTTTCATACAATTTTCATGTGTTACTAATATGATTTTTCCTTTTCTAAAAAGCAATAAAAAATGTGAAAATCATTCTTAGCTTTCAGGCTGGACAAAAATATTCAAAAACCTGGCTTTGGCCCATGAGATATAGTTTGCTGACTCCTGCTAAGTAAATTACGTGTAGAAGCAGGTCCTCTGGAAAGTAGGGTGATATGAGGACTGGACCACAGTGAAGGGATATGTTTTAAAGTGGAGAAGCCACAACGAACACAAGTGCAATTCATTCTACATATCAAAACTTGGCAAATTCAATTTGTAATTTCAATGAATTTGTGAAAACTCTTTTTCTTTTTTATACTAAATGGCTGAGTGCAATTCTATTTGAGTAGTTAAAAAATTATAATGGATTAAAATCAAACATGTTTAAATGTATACATTCTAAGAATATATATATGTTCTAGACCCATTCTTTTTTATCTCCATTTTAATATTATGACCATCTCTTTATTCTTTTCTCTCATTGCTGTTATTCCATTTCTCCACATAGATATCTCTTTTTATTTTAATTTTTAATTTTTGGGGGTACATAGTAGATGTATATATTTATGGAGTATATGAGATATTTTGACACAGGCATGCAGTGTAATAATCATATTGGAGTATTCATCAACTCAAGCATTTTTCCTTTCTTTGTGTTACACATAATTCAGTTACACGGTTTTCGTTATTTTAAAATGTACAATAAATTATTGCTGACTCTAGTCATCATATTGTGCTATCAAATACTAGATCTTATTCATTCTAACTATATTTTTGAACCCATTAACTATTCCTACTCCCCCCACCACCCACATTACCAGTTTTAGCATCTGGTAACCATCACTCCGCTCTCTACCACTATGAATTCAATTGTTTTAATTTTTCTAGTTCCTACAAATAAATGAGAACATGCAATGTTTGTCTTTCTGTGCCTGGCTTATTTCAGTTAACATAATGACTTCCAGTTCCATCCATGTTGTTGCAAATGACAGGATCGCATTCTTTTTCATAGCTGAATAGTATGCCACTGTGTATATGCACCACATTTTCTTTATCCATTCATATGTTGATGGACACTCAGGTGACTTCTAAATCTTGGCTATTGTGAATAGTGCTGCAGTAAACATGAGAGAGAATGCAGCTATGTTTTTGATATACTTTTGGGAATATACCTAGCAGTGGGATTGCTGGATCATATGGTAGTTCTATTTCTGGTTATTTAAGGAACCTCCAAAAGCTCCATTTTTCTCTATATAGGTTGTATAATTTACATTCCCACCAGCAGTTTACAAGGGTTTCGTTTTCTCTACATCCTTGCCAGCATTCGTCATTGCCTGTCTTTGGATAAAAGCCATTTTAACTGGGGTGAGATGAAATTTCCTTGTAGTTGTAATTTGCATTTCTCAGATGATCAGTAATATTGAACACCTTCTCTCATATCTGTTTGCCATTTGTATGTCTTCTTTTGAGAAATGTCTATTCTGATCTTTTGACCATTTTTAATCAGATTCTTAGATTTTTTTTTCTTTTCAGTATTTTGATCTCCTTCAATATTCTGGCTGTTAATCTCTTGTCAGGTGGGTAGCTTGTAAATATTTTCTCCCATTCTTTAGGTTGTCTCTTCACTTTAATGGTTGTATCCTTTGCTATGTAGAAGTTTTTAGCTTCATATAATCTCATTTGTCCACTTTTGGTTTGGTTTCCTATGCTTGTGAGGTGTTCCTTAAGAAATTTTTGCCTAGTCCGATGTCCTGTAGAGTTTCCCCAATGTTTTCTTTCAGTAGTTTTGTAGTTTGAGGTCTTAGATGTAATTATTTAATCCATTTTGATTTGATTTTTGTATATGGCAAGAGATAGGGGTCTACTTTCATTCTTCTCTATATGGATATCCTGTTTTTCCTCCACCCATTTATTGAAAAGACTGTCTTTTCCCTGATGTAACCTTGTGTATGCTCTTGACACCTTTGTCAAAAATGAATTCACTGTCAGTGTATAGATTTGTTCCTGCGTTGTCCATTCTGTTCCATTGGTCTATTTTTCTGCTTCTATGCCAGAACCATGCTCTTTTGGTTACTATAGCTTGGTAGTATAACTTGAAGTCAGGTAATGTGGTTCCTCCAGTTTTATTCTTTTTGCTCATGATGGCTTATGCTCTTCTGGGTCTTTTTTGGTTCCATATAAATTTTAGGATTTTTTTCTGTTTCTGTGAATATCATTAGTATTTTGTTAATGATTGCATTGAATCTGTAGATTGCTTTAGGTAGTATGGATATTTTAACAATATTTATTCTACCAATCCATAAAGTGGAATATCTTTTCATTTTCTTATATGATTTTCAATTTCTTTCATCTGTGTTTATAATTGTCACTGTAGAGCTCTTTTACTTCTTTGGTTAAGTTTATTCCTAGATACTTTATTTTATTTGTAGCTATTGTAAATGAGACTCCTTGGTTCTATTTTTTCCGATTATTCACTGTTGGCATATACAAATGCTACTGATTTTTGTATGTTGATTTCGTATTCTGCAACTTTACTGAATTTATCAGTTCTAACGGTTTTTTGGTAGAATCTTTAGGTTTTTCAAAATATATAAGATAATATTATCTGCAAACAAGGCTAATTCAAATTCTTCCTTTCCAACTTGGATGCCCTTTATTTCTTTCTCTTGTCTGATTACTAGCCAGGACTTCCAGTATTATGGTGAATAAGAGTACTGAAAGTGGGCATCCTTGTCAAGTTCCAGATCTTAGAGGAAAGGCTTTCAGTTTTCTCCTATTTTGTATGACACTGTGGGTCTGTTGTATATGGCTTTTACTATTTGAGCTCTGTTTTTTCTATACCCAGTGGGTTTTTATCATGAAGGGATGTTGAATTTTATCAAATTCTTTTTAACATCAATTAAATCAATTACGTAGTTTTTTTGTCCTTAATTTTGCTGGTATTTTGTATTATTTGATTTATTTGCATATGTTGAACCATCCTTGCATCCCTGGGATAAATCCACCTTCATCATAATGAATGGCCTTTTTATGTGTTGTTGAATTTGGTTTGCTACTATTTTTTTGAGGATTTTTGCATCAACGTGCCTCAGGAATGTTGGCCTGTAGTTTTCTTTTCTTGATGTGTCTTTGTCCGGTTTTGGTATCAGGGTAATACTAGCCTTGTAGAATGAGTTCAGAAGTATTTCCTCCTCCTCCATTTCCTGGCATAGTTTGAGTAAGGCATGTATTAGTTATTCTTTAAATGTTTGGTAGAATTCAGCAGTGAAGCCATCAGATCCTGGGCTTTTCTTTTCTGGGAGACTACTACTTGCTCCTAGGAGCCTCTAATGATCCTTTGAATTTCTGTGGCATCAGTTGTAATGTTGTCTTTTTCTTCTCTCATTTTATTTATTTGAGCCTTATCTCTCTTTTCTTAATCTGGCTAAAGGTTTGTCAATTATATCTTTTCAAAAAAACAACTTTTTATTTTATTTAGCGTTTATAGTGTTTTCTTTGTTTCAATTTTATTTATTTATGCTGATCTTTATTATTTCTTTTCTTCTAACTTTGGGTTTGGTTTTCTCTTGCCTTTCTAGTTCTTAGGATGCATTGTTCGGTTATTTGAAGTTTTTTGATGTAGGTGCTTATAGTTATAAATTTTCCTGTTAGTTCTGCTTTTGCTATAGCCCATAGGTTTTGCTATGTTGTCTTTTCATTGCCATTTCCTTCAAGACATTTTTAAATTCCCTTCTTAATTTCTTCATTGACCCATTTGGTCATTCAGTAGCATATTGTTTAATTTTAATGTGTTTATATAGTTTCCAGAATTCCTCTTGTTATTGATTTCTAGTTTTATTTTATAGTGGTTAAAGAAGATACTTTCAATTTATTTTTTATAATAATAAATTTCAATTTATTTTTTAGTTTTGTAAGACTTATTTTGTGGCCTAACAAATGGTCTATCTTTGAGAATTATTCATGTACTGAGGAGAAGAATGTATATTCTGTAACTGTTCAGTGAAATGTTCTGTAGATACCTATTAAGCCCATTTAACCTATAGTACAGATTAAGTCTGATGTTTCTTTGTTGATTTTCTGTCTGAATGATTTGTCCAGTGATGAAAGTGGGTTGTTGAAGTCTCCAGCTACTTTTGTATTGGGGTCTATGTCTCTCTTTAACCTTAATAATATTTGCTTTATATATCTGGATGCATATATATTTGAAATTATTATATCTTCTTGAATTCACTCTTTATCATTATGTAATGATTTCTTTGTCTGTTTTTATAATTTTTTCTTGAAATCTATTTTGTCTTATCCTGCTCTTTTTTTGATTTTTATTTGCATGGAATATCTTTGTCCATCCCTTTATTTTCAGTCTATGTGTATCTTTGTAAGTGAAGTGTATTTCTTGTAGGCAATAGATTGTTGGGTCTTGTTTTTTTTTTTTTTTTTTTTTTTTTTTTAATCCATTCAGCCACTGTCTGTCTTTTGACTGGAGATTCTAGTCTAATTATTCAATATTATTGTTATTAATGATAATCTCTTATCCTGCCATTGTGTTATTTGTTTGCTAGTTATTTTTTGATCTCCTCCTTCTCTCCTTCCTCCCTCTCTTTTAGTGAAGGTAATTTTCTCTGCTGGTGTGTTTTAATTTCTTGTTTTATTTTTTGTGTATCTATTGTAGGATTTTTTTATTTGAATTTACCTTAAGGCTTGCAAATAATTTTTTATAATCCATTATTTTAAACTGATGGCAACTTAACACTGATTGCATAAACAAACAAGCAAAGGAAAAACTAATAAATTCTGTAGCCATTAACTTTGTCCTCCTACTTTTTAACTTTTGTCGTCTCTATTTATGTCTTATTGTACTGTCTGTGTCTTGAAAAGTTTTCATACTTACTATCATCAGTCCATTTTTTCATTTGTCACCTCAAAATATGAGTTCACACATCCCAATTACAGTGTTATAATATTCTGTGTGTTTTTTTTTTACTCGTGAATTGTATACCTTCAGATGATTTCTTCTTGCTCATTAACATCATTTTCTTTCAGACTGAAAACCTCCCTTTAGCATTTCTTGTAGGAAAGATCTAGTGTTGAAGAAATTTCTCAGCTTTTGTTTGTCTGGGAAAGTCTTTATTTCTTCTTCATGTTTGAAGGATATTTTCACTGGATATACTATTCTAGGATAAACATTTTTTCCTCCAGCACTTTAAATATGTCATGCCACCCTCTCCTGGCATGTAAGGTTTCTACTGAGAAATCTGCTGCCAGGCATATTGGAGCTTCATTGTATGTTATTTGTTTCTTTTTTCTTGCTGCATTTATAATCTTTGTTTATCCTTGAACTTGGGAATTTAATTATTAAATAGCTTGGGGTAGTCTTGCTTGGGATAAATCTCCTTGGTATTCTATGGCCTTCTTATACTTGAATATTGAGATCTTTCTTTTGGTCTAGGAAGTTCTCTGTTCTCACTTTGAGTAAACTTTCTATTCCACCCACCTCTCTGTACCTCCTCTATCAGGCCAATAACTGTTAGATTTGCCCTTTGGAGGCTATTTTCTAGATCTTGAAGCTGTGATTCATTCTTTTTTATTCTTTTTTCTTTTGTCTTCTCTGACTGTATATTTACAAATAGCTTGTTTTAAAGCTCACTAATTCTTTCTTCTGCCTGATCAATTCTGCTTTTAACAGATTCTAATGCATTCTTCAGTACACCAATTGCATTTTTCAGCTCCAGAATTTCTGCTTGATTATTTTCAGTAATTTCAATCTCTTTGTTAAATGTATCTGATAGGATTCTGACTTCCTCATCTGTGTTATCTTGAATTTTGAGTTTCCTCAAAGCTTCTTTGTTCTCATTTCTTTTTCTAATTTTTTATTTAGCTTCTATTTTGAGTTCAGGAGTACATGTGCAGGTTACATAGGTAAAATCGTATCATGGGGGTTCGTTGTACATATTATTTTGTCACCCAGGCATTAAGCCTAGTACCCATTAATTATTTTTCCTGATGCTCTCCTTTCTCCTACCCTCCACTCTCCAATAGGCCCAGTATGTGTTGTTCTTCTCTGTGTGTCCATTAGTTATCACAATTTAGCTCCCACATATAACATGCAGTATTTCCTTTGCTGTTCCTGTGTTAGTTTGCTAAGGATAATAGCCTCCGTCTCCATCCATGTTCCTGAAAAGGACATGTTTTCATTCTTTTTTTATGGCTGCATAGTATCCTGTGCTATATTTTATATCCCACATTTTCTTTATCCAGTCTATCACTGATGGGCATTTAGATTGATTCCATGTCTTTGCTATTGTGAATAGTGCTGCAGTGAACATATGTGTGTATGTATGTGTATTTATGATATAATGATTTATATTCCTTTGGGTATATACCCAGTAATTAGATTGCTGGGTCAAATGGTATATTTTTGTTTTTAGGAACAGAAATATCCTCAAAATTTCTGTTTGATGAATCACCACACTGTCTTCATGGTTGAACTAATTTAAACTCCTATCAACAGTGTATAAGTATTCCTTCAATTGGAATAAAAGAAAAAATTGACAAATGAAATCTAATAAAACTAAAGAGGCTCTGCACAGCAAAAGAAACCATCAACAGAGTAAACAGACAACCCACAGAAGGGGAGAAAATTTTTGCAAACTATTCACCTGACAAAGGCTAATATCCAACATCTATAAAAAAATTAAATTTACAAG
Organism: Chlorocebus sabaeus; assembly: GCF_047675955.1. NCBI lineage: Eukaryota > Metazoa > Chordata > Mammalia > Primates > Cercopithecidae > Chlorocebus > Chlorocebus sabaeus. The sequence continues at coordinate 96,724,924 of NC_132914.1, read as the reverse complement.
AAAAGAACAACCTCCATTAAAAAGTGGGCATTGGGGGCCAGGTATGGTGGCTCACACCTGTAATACCAGCACTTTGGGAGGACGAGGCAGGCAGATCACTTGAGGCCAGAAGTTCAAGACCAGCCTCACCAACATGGCAAAACCCCATCTCTACTAAAAATACAGAAATTCACCAGACATGGTGATGCTTGCCTGTAATCCCAGCTACTCGAGACACTGAGGCACAAGAATCGCTTGAACCCAGGAGGGAGAGGTTGCATTTAGCTGGGATTGTGCCACTGCACTCCAGCCTGGGTGACAGAGACCAGATACTCCGTCTCACAAAAAAAAAAAAAAAAGAAAAAGGAAAAAAGAAAAGTGAACAGACACTGCTCGAAAGAAGACATACATGCAGCCAACAATTACATGAAAAAAATATGTTACATCATTGATCATTAGAGTAATTCAAACCAAAACCACAATGAGATACCATCTCACATCAGTTCACAATGGCTATTAGTAAAAAATCAAAAAATAACACATGCTGGGAAGGTCGTGGAGAAAAAGCCACACTTGTACACTACTTGTGGGAATGTAAATTAGTTCAACCATTGTGGAAGAGAGTGTGGTGATTCCTCAAAGACCTAGAGTCAGAAATACCATTCGATACAGCAATCGCATTACTGCGTATATACCCAAAAGAACATAAATCATTCTATTACAAAGACACATCATGCGTATGTTCATTGCAGCACTTTTCACAATAGAAAAGACATGGAATCAACTTCGATGCTCACCAATAATTGACTGGATAAAGAAAATTTGGTACACATATACCATGGAATACTATGCAGCCATAAAAAAGAATGAGGTCATGTCCTTTGCAGGGACATGGATGGAGCTGGAGGCTGTTATCCTGAGTGAACTAATGCAGGAGCAGAAAATCAAATGCCACATGTTCTCACTCATCTCTGGGAGCTAAATGATGAGAACACATGGACACCTAGAGGGGAACAACACACACTGGGGCCTATCAGATGGTGGAGGGTGAGAGGAGGGAGAGGATCAGGAAAAATAACTAATGGGTACTAGGCTTAATACCTGGGTGATAAAAACCTATTCAACAAACCCCCATGACACACCTTTACCTATGTAACAAACCTGCACGTGTGCCCCTGAACTTAAAATAAAAATATAGAAAAGGGAGGTTCACTTTAACATCTCATAAAACCAATGTGAGCTTTATGACTTTCCTTCATCTTTCAACTACATCATCTGGGGAGTAAGAGAGGAATAGAAAAAGCTCACTTCTACTAATATTGTATTTGCTGAGAATTAGTCACATGGCCCAACCCAAATGCAAGTCAGGCTGGGAAATAAAAGAAAACCTATAGTTATGGTTTTATTGAGCACTAAATTGATATGTGAAACAATTCCATAGAACAGGAGTGGCCAAATATTTTCTCTAAAAATCCAGACATAATAAATATTTCAGATGTTGTGGAAAATATGACCTGTGTTGCAACTACTGAACTCTGCAATTAAAGTACGAGGACAGTCATAGACCACAACTAAATGAGGGAGCAATGGGTGCAGTTTTGTTGCAATAAAACTTCATTTTTAGAAATAGGAAGAAGGCCAGATTTGAGCCACAGGCCATAGTTTGCTGACCCTTGCCTTAGAGCATGACTAAGTATAATGCTTCTAATTTTTCATCACCGTTACTGCTATATGATACTGAAGCACAATCATTGGATTGGTTGTCTCTTCTTCGAAGGCTCATGTGCCATCCATCCTCCCACCTCAAGTCTATATTCATACGGAAAACAGGGACAATGTCTTACTTGTTTTATTCCTATCATGGTGCTTACATGTATGATATCTGCAGTTTAGTATATATTCAGCAAATATTTGTGGAATGAGTTAATATTGCAGAAAATAGCTTGTTTATTTTCATGATTGCATAAAACATTGTGTTTTTAAAGCAGTTAGAACCATGGATGGTCAGGATTCAGAAACATGTATTTAAGAAACATTTAGAAGTGGAGGAATCATATATATCATTTGGCTTGACCTTTATAAAATTTATGAGAAGAAATAAAGAAATGTGGTCCATTGCCTACACATAAAGTGAAACAAAAGCACAACACAATAAAACAAAGCCTAGAATGATGGGCTCCGTTGGAGCCAGGGCTATAACTCATGCCTTTCTAATTGCTGTTATAGAATGTAGTGGAAAGGACACTGAATGTGAAAGTGAGATTCAGTAGTCCCAAGGACAGACATTTCATGAGAAACCAAACCTGACATTAAACACTGATCTTTTTTACTTCAAAAGCAACTGAGTCCTCTGTGGGTGCTAATTTGAATTCTATTACTGAGTTGATGTGTCATAATAAAAAATGACTTGTACTCTCTTGCATAACAATATTTATACCCCTCAACGTCTTTCATAAAACGTTTGGTGAAATATTGGTGAAAGAATAAATCATATTGTGATAATTTACACACCTTATTTTTTTTTAAATCTCTATACTGTGCAGACATTTTCCATATGATTGTCTATTTTATGATATAGACTAAATGATATCTACTTGGAAAAAAATGATAAGCTGGAAGAGACAGCAACTTGAATATTTTGCAGGAAAATATGGAGTACAGTGGTTAACACATATTTGAGGGTAACAAAAACATTAGTAAACCAAAAGTTAATTGTACTTTGGAGAAAGTAAAGTACAATAAACTTTACTTTATTATAAAAAGTTTACATTTGATCTCTTGTAATTATTATAAGAGATGTTTAATATTTCAGTAATATAAACTAAAAAATAAAAAGAAAGTTTGAGTTGATTCCTGGGAAAAACACACACATTTGAGAGCCAAAAAACTGCAGTTTTTCTGAAGGACAATGTTAGAAGCTCTGGTAGGCCAGAAAAAAAAAGTGAATATAATTAAAATTATGGGGGAAAAAACCCCAGAAAATTGCTATAAGGAGTAATTCATTACTGACAAAGGGTATAGATTATATCTGCTCTTACTCCATGATTTTAACTTTTATGTTTAAATTGACTTTTCTTGCTATTTGGGGATTAATTAAAATTCTTAAAAAAGAAAATCAAAGTTCACTACAAATACCAAGCATATTTTTAGATCCTAGAAAATATTCCATATAACTTTATTTAATTCTGATGATGAAATTCCAGCATCTTGTACTTGGGAACAATATCTAATGCCACCAATTCCTTGGACTATTTAAAGAATAAAAAAATGGAACTGCCTTAATTATTCTTCAATGTTATAAGGGCCCTTTTATTATTAGATTCTATATCCTCTGGGTCTGGCAAATGCCAGATGCTTAATAAATGTTAGTTGAATGAAAGGTGACTTAAAATTGCAACTTTCAAAATTGATTACCAAGACAAATTCTGTGCACTATATTTTTACAATCTTCTGGGAAAAACAAATGAAAAGCCTAAGCTATCACATCAACTATGCCATAATATTTTCTCATTAAATAATTTTTTATTATTGAATTCATCAAGTAATTATTTAATGTATCTCTGTAAAGCACAATTCTGTTTTAAGTATAAAACCCAGATAGTTTTTAACTGAAAAAAAAAGTTATCACTTAGATTAAATTGATGGGGAGATTGGGCTGAAGATGAACATGATCATATTAATACTGTCATCATGCTCATTTATTTTAGCCTAAACAACGAACATCCATTGTGTCTTCTGTGGATTTTCACCGAATGAATCACAACCAAGAATATTTTGAAATCAACACATCTACAGGGTGCACAAGCTTTACTGCCAGCCCTCCTGCTAGTCCACCCACCTCTTCTGTGGGAACCACAGAAGTCAAGAATGAGGGAACTAACCATACAGGTAAAGCAGTTCACTTTATGCAGCTGTATTTTTTATTTTAAGACTGAAGTCTTTATGAGTTAGAGGAATTAGGAGGAGTCTTTGTACAAATTGCATTGTGTTTTTAGTTCACCTCCATGTGTGGCAATGTAGGGCTTTAAGATTTTTGTCAATGTGGCTATAATATTCTTTTTGAATACATGGATGGCCTTTCAGTGTTAGATATTAAAGATGATGATTTAATGTGATCATAGTAGTAAAAATACCAGGGCCATGGAAATGCTCTTCCACTGCCATTTACTCCTCACCACACAGTGGTATCAACTAATCAATACACAACATCATTAAGATCTGCTTTGAAGCCAGAGAACTTATATCAAGAATGTCTGGTAAGAAGGAATTGTACAATGTGACCTAGGCTGGCTTTCAACCTATTTAAAGCACAGTGAACTCGCAGAGGAAGTGTGTTGGGGGAGAAAATGCTGGGTGTAAGGGTAAGATTAAGAAAAATAACACCACCCACTAGTAAAACATACGTTGTTCCATGCAGTCAGATTTGCAAAGCTTTCTTTATTTGGGGGACAAGGAGCTAACTCCTGGTAAGGCCAAGGGACATATTAGAAATAAGAAAAGTGGGACCCAAAGAATATCCTCCCCTACCATATAATTTACAATAAGGGTTAAAGACAAATACAATATAGAGACAAATTTCTTAATTTTAAATGTTTTATTTGGAAATCAAGAATTATAATTTGTGGCATACTCAGAGGCTGGATGGTCTTCATTATGTCCAAGAACAGACGGTTAGAGGTTTTACAAAAAAGGGGAAATGTTTCGTATTGCTCTTTGAGGAAGTTCATTGGCACTAATAATATGTTGGTGACCTGCAAGTTTTGATTGGTAAGTGATGACTATGGGTAAAATGATTCTCAGAGTTGCAGCAGGTTGTTTCAGTAGCTATTAGATAAAAGTGGTTTCAGGTTACAGCAGGCAGCTTCAGCAGCCAAGCTTACAGGGAATTACATTCTTGGAACAGTGTTATGTGCCCTAGATGCCTTCTCCCCTTAACCTCTCAACTGTTTCAGTTGGGTATAACAAGAATGACCCAATTCATATGATCAACTTTCAAGTAAGTAAACAATTACTTTCCTTCCAAGAGACGTGATTCAAAAACCCAGTAGATAGAATTAATTTGAATTTTAGAATAATGAAGTGTGGTCTGTGTGAGTATTCCATATAATCTTTGTTCACAGTGAGTGTATGAGTATATATGTATGCTCATATACCTACTTAAGTCCTTTAATCTGACTCTATGTTTAAAAGCAGTAACACGACATTCCAGAAATATAGTCAGAAAATTACTTTCCCCTAGGAATGAAGCTAAGATTTTAAAAACAATGACTAATGGTAATGATAAGATTGATATTCTATGGAAGTTATAATCCAGACTTTCATGGAAGCCAGGGTGATATTTATAAAATATAAATCAAATCATGTCATTACCACGCTTAAAATGTTCCCATGTCTTCTCATCACACTTAGATTAAAATCCAACTCCTTACCATATCCAGTGATGCCTAATTTAGCCTGGTTCTTGACCAGCCCTGTAACTTGACTGAACTCATCCTGGACCATACTGGCCTTCTTTGCTGAACATTCTGGCCCTGGGGCTTTTGCACGTTAGTTCCTTCTGCCTGGAATCTCTGCCTTAAAATTTTCGTGTGTCTAAGTGTCATTTAGGTTTTGGTTCAAATGCACTTCTTCATAGAGGCCTTCCCATACCACCCTATCTCAAGTAGATATCCTCAATATGGTAAGAATTATAATAATAAAAATGTGAAAATAATAATAAATACTTAAATGACACTATGTGTCAGGAACTGTTTTAGGCATTTTATGTATATCAATTCATTTAAACCTCATGACTGTCATATAAATTTGGTATTATCTGTAGATAAGGAAATACACAAAGAATGTAAATAACTAAATAACAGCCCATAATGACAGAGCTGGAAAAAGCTCTGGTATGAACTCAAACCTGGTGCTAGAGTTCATGTTTTTAACTACTTTTCTATATCACTCTAGTCACTTCTAGCAAATCATCCCATTTTCTTTTATCCATAGCCTTATTTCCTATATAAAGTTATATTGGTTACTTCTTTAGTTATTTATTATCTTCTCTCTAGAATGTAAGCTGCAATAGGTTGGTCTCTGGCCCATTGTACTCACTGAGGTCAGACTGCCAAAGTTTGATGTGAAACTGAGCCTCTTACCTAGCTATAAGACTTGATCTCTTTATGCTATAGTTTTCTTATTATAGAATTAGATTAACAATGAATTACTTAGATTAACTTACCCTGTAGTGTGGTGATGCATGTAAAGTGATTAACACAGTGCCTGGCACATAGTTAGTGCTCAATAAATGTTAGTAACTATTAGTGGTAGTAGCAATAAATATGATATTAACATAATCCTTTGTATTCTACATCAAGCCTAGCATTCATTCAGTGAGCATTAAAATGTTCACTGAATGATGCAGTTGTATAGGACAGGAGAGATGAGATGTGATTTGTAAAAACAAAAAATAGTGATATGTGGACCTGGGAAGGGTTCTGGGCATATAATTATTATTCAAACAATATTTATTTGAATGACTACTTCCAGATTTACAATCCTAAAATGGGGCAATGACAGATGCTTTGATACTTGCCTTTCAGAATGGCTTTCTTGGTTTTGTTTTAGTTAGTACATTGTTTTGGGGATGATTGATTTTCTGAATATTTTTCAAAAGGTAAAAATCTGTTTTCAACAAATTTTTCTGTCTCAGGTGGATAGAAATATTACCTTTACCCCTTTATTATTTTAATTAAAAGCAATAGAAATTGAGGTCTGGTACCAAAGCCCTGGCACCCTTTCTCCACTCTGACACTGCCCACCAGAAGCAGAGGATCAGAACAAACACATTTTGCTGTTGCCAGGAGTTCAGTGGCGTCATCCGAAATGTGCAGAGAAATTGTAATCATCAGGATATTTTCAGGTTTCTGACCTTTAAACAGAACTGAAATCTAACCTTTTAACAGTTGAAATGGTTTCCAATAGCGTGTTACAGTGGTTTTCTAAGGTAATATATCACCTCCACATTACATAAACAAGTTTAGGATAGACTGATATTTAGTAATAATGTGAAAGCACAGTTTGTTTTGCTTTACATTAAAAAGGAAAACTTGTAAGCAAGGCATTTGTCTACTCGCAAAAGTAGCATTTTATTAGCTTACACATATTTAATTTGTTATACTTTAAAGACATTGCCACTGGGTGTATGTTTAAAGAGAATGAGTTCAAGAGTCAGTTCCATCACTGATTTGCTAGATATTTTCCATCAAAACCTTTAACTTTTCTGATATTTAATTTGCTCCTCTGAAAGTGGAAATAGTATCTACTCTTTAGGTATTTGTAGTAATAAATGAGTTGATGTGAATACATTTTGTAAACCTTGGCAACTAATATTATTCTTTAATATTATCACAGTTATTGCTTAATATTATTTTTGTTTTTAAATATTATTATTTGAAATCTGTAGTAGCTTTAAGATAGAGGAGCCTATTGTAAGTCTGTACAAGGTATGCCAAGGTAGCTGACCAAGCTTATGCCAAGATAGCTGACCTTTTCTTGACTTAGAAGTATAATTTAAATTTACTGATTAATCTATATTTCATTTTATAAATGATTGCATGCACAAAAAATTAATCTTGACCAAAATAGCATTTAATAGAACAAAAACTAATACATCTTCAAAAATAAATCATATGCTACAAAACACTTTTAAGTGAACCAATGAATTTATTATAACGGAGGGCCATTTAAAAAGTAGCTTGAATTGTGATTAAAGCTTCAACTTGTGAATCATCAAAAAAGGTTGTTAGAATTAAAAAGCTTTGGTGTTATACTGTCTGGGGAATGATATAAATAGGTTTACATTTAACTAGAAAGATCACTCTAGTATTAATATGTAGTAGATGTGAGATGAAACGACATTGGAGAAGGGGAGAAATAGTTTCATAGCAAAGGGAAAATGTAAATTGGTTTAAGAAATACAAGAAAAGAGTAATTAACAGGTTATGGTAATTGGATGTGCAAAGATGAGGGGAAATATTTCAAGGAGGGCTCTAAAGTTTCTAGCTTAAGTTGATGAGTATAAGGTGGATGCTATTCCTTGAAATGTAGAATATTTGTAGGTAAGAAGAGAGGGTGAGGGATAGATTATGTAAGGCCTAATAAGCCATTTCAGGACTTTGGCTTTAACCCAGAGTGATTTTACTTAGAGCCTGTTCAGGTCTTTCAGAAGAAAAGTCACATGATCTAACTTCTATTTTATGAGGATTAATATGGCTATAATGTTCATAATGGATGGGGAGAGGGAACCAGGGTGGATACAGGAAAGCCAGTTAGAAGGCAATTGCAGCATTGCAGTAAGAGAGGGAAAGCAGCTAAGATCAAAGGTGAATCAGCAGAGTTAGAGAGAAATGGAGAGATGTTGGACATATTTTTAAGGCAGATCCAATGGAATTTCATGGTGGAGTGGACATGGTCTATGAGAAAATGAGAAGAATTAAGGATGACTCCAAAACTTTTCTCCTTAACAACTGTAAGAATGAATTTCCTATCATTTGACACACAAGAGGTTTTGGGAAGAGGAGGTTTGGTAAACAGCGAGAAATACCAGGAGTTAATTTTAAGTTTGAGATGCCTACTGAATATCTGAATAGATGTGTCGAGTAGGCAGCAGAAGGTCCAGTCTGCAGATATAAATGTGAACGTCGTCATTATACAGATGATATGCAGCATATGTAGAGGAAGAAGACCAATAACTGAGCTTGAGGAAGGATGGAATGAAAGGCAGCACCAGCAAGGGAGGCTGAGAAGGAGCAACCTGTGAGATAGAAGGAAATCTTTTGGTGAGTGTCTTGTTCTGAAATCAGGTGAAGGAAGTTACTAAGAAGGAAAGAGTGATCAACTCTGTCAAATATAGCTGATAAGTTGAGTAGGATAAGGACTAAGTTAGAATAGGTTCATGGATTTAACAATATTGGGGGGGGGGTCACTGCTGACCCTGACAAGAGGAATTTGGTTGTAAATGATAGAGCCTCATGTGGTGGTTTTAAGGGAGAATGGGAGGAGAGGACTTACAGTAATGACAGACTACTCTTGAAGGAATTTCTTCACAGGGGAATTTTTAAGTTATGATGGAGGAGAAAGAGGGGATGATGATTTCTATTATTAACCAAGTGGAGAGATTGGTTTTGGAGAGGAGCATGAATAACAGGATGTTTTGGTTGTGGGTGCAAATACTGGCAGGAGATCCATGTGGTGGGAATCTGGGAAAGATCTCTTCTGATAGTTTTCATTTTTTCTGCAAAGTAGAGAGCAGCAGCTTCAGTTGAAAACAGAGACAGAGAAGGAAGTATAGAGTTTGAGGAAAGAGAGGACAGTGTGAAGTAGTTGTTTAGGAGAAACAGTGAGTGGACAAAGGAGGTATATGATGTGATCACCTGGCAGCATTAAAGGCCTATTTAAGCTTTGTGTTCATGCATTTAGAATTAAATTATCCAATGTGGTTCTGTGTTTTTCTCCAGCCTATGTCAGCTGGAGGATGCAGGTGCAGAGTATTTGGAGAGTTTAATTTTGCATAGGTTGTGGTTTTGCTAAATGGGTATATTGAAATGATTGAAGAGCAAAGGAAGTATAAATGCAAGGGAGTGTAATATTTAACCATAGACTTCAAGATGAAGATGGAAGTGAAAGAGAACAAGGAGATAATTAACACGGAAAAATCAGTGAGATCTTAGGATTGGAAAATCCGGTGGGGTCAAAGTATTGCTGGAGTCAATGTATTAAAGAAGAGGGCTGGAAAAATAGTTGAATTCAAAGAATGGGATGCACATGGAACTAGGAAGGACTATAATTATTGGCAATCATCTTAAGACCATGGGAGTGAACAGCTGAGTTAGCCTCTCCTCTATCAACACAGTCTTAAATACTACAATTAAGTCAGTGCAACAATTTCCTGGAAGAAATGTTTGATATGTCTAAAGACATAACATTTACTCTGCTCATAATATTTAATCTTTCATTTTGTTTAACATATTATGATATAGATAACCTTTATCTGAGTTCCGTCTTCTATACTTTTTCCCACTCTTCCTTGAGGTGCCGAGGCTCCTCATGTCATCCCCTGGCTGCCAAAGTCTCCCTGAGAGAGGTGTTTCATTCAAGTCCACTTCCCTAAGGGACTTTCTCTGGACATGGCTACTATGTGTCTCATTCTCATGTAAAACTTTTGAATGACCTGAGAGCCCATCTGCTAAGATATTTCAATCTCTTGGGTACCCTTAATGGTTGCCAGTGTGTTCTTCTTTCCGCGGGTACCAGTTCTTTTTAAAATAGAGATGGTGAGGAGTGGTAGAATTCTGATCTATGTTAAAGGTAGAGCTATCTATCTATCTATCTGTCTGTCTATCTATCTATCAATCATCTATCTATCATCTATCTATTGAGCTATCGATCTATCTACATATATATTTAGATGAATTGGATGTAGGATATGAGAAAATAAAAGGGACCAAAGATGTAATTCAAAGATATCTGGTGTTTTGACCTTTGGAAAGATGGAGTTGATATTAGTGGAGATGGGGAAATGTCAGTTTTGAACATTTTAATTTAAATTGTGTTGGATATTCAAGCACATATGTAGATAGTTGAGATAATGATTTTTTTTTTCAGTGAGGGAGGGTAGGGTGGGAGGAAGCCATGTAATAATTTTATGTTTATCAGAAGTAAAGAGTATCCATTTTAAAAGACTGAAAAATAGCACCTTAGCCTACCGTGAGTGAATTATGAGTTCTGAACTCTGGATAGTTGTGTTGTGAATTGCTGAGGAAAAGAAGCTGAGAATCACCAGTGATAACAGGTGTTCTCTATCTTTATAGAAAACTGTGTCCAAAAAGTTGTTTCCTTATGAAGAATTTTGTGCATTAGCGCTTTCTCAAGGGTACCTGCTAAGCAAGTCAACTACCCTGGGTAACTAATTATCTCCAGTTTTGTTAGTAGTTTCAAACCATCACCTCCTGCAGGAGAAAACTGATGGGAGGAGAAAATCTAAAAGGAGTAAAGTGGAAAAGTGCTTCTTTCCAAGTGGGAGAAATAACAAAAACAAAAGCCTGTAAGTGCTTAGCAGCATAGGATGCTTTTCTGCAAAGGAGAGAAAACACTAGAGGAGAACTAAAATTAGAATGGAGAGGGTGGCATAGGCCTCTCACACTGATCAGGGATTGCCAGAAAGGCAAATGAAGGCCTGCGTTTTAATTAGCTCACACGGCCTGGAAATAGACCCCCTGAAGCTGAGGCATCATTATTACAGCAGCCACTGGACACAGGCAGCTGAGGGAGGCTTTGGCCTCCAGCCGACAGGAAGGCCAGGAACAGGCTGCTGAGATGACCTCTCAACTCCAAGCTAAGATTCGGGGCGAGCTGCTATGGAGAAAGTAAAGGGTTAGAGCGAATGATGTGTGATTACCTCTTTGGGACCTATTTTCCTAAAAATAGATACATTAAATATACTAGCTGAGTTATTGATTGGTAAATTCAGTACTTTCAATAGACCAGAATTTTAGGTACCCTAAAGGCAAGTATTTTTATATCAAATGCTGTATATAGATGTAATGGTAAATTATATTCTTGTCACTTCTCGATAAATCATGAAATGTGTCTCCTGTACTTTTTCCTGTTTTCCTTGTGGTGTCACATGACTTTCACCCAGTGCCTTTGTGACAAATTGTACATCAGGTAGAAGGCAAGGTACAGGTTACGAGATGCTTGACGAAGAAAAGTTGACTGCTTTTCAGCACTTAAAATTATGAAAATATGTAGTTAGATAATGGGGTGATGTTACTTAGCTAGTGCATGGAACTTGTTATTCCAAATGAAATTAGTTGATATAATACTATTGGCTTACCTAGGCAATATTAAATAAATATGTTTACTCAGGATGTGCCATTATGAGAAAGTGCTGTGAGAGTATCTAAAGGGGATGACTAATCTCATGCCAGGATGAGTAGGGCTCTGAAAGACAAAAAGGAATTAAGTAGGCCAAGGTGGGGAGGGAAGATTATTCTTTAAAGAAGGAATAGCATATTTTAAAAAAATCCCTGTGGTAGAAATTAACATGAAACTGCAGGTCAGAGAGAAAGGAGAGAAATGACAGGAGTTGAAGCTGCAAGGGGAGTAAAAGCCCAATCAAACCCTTGTAGCTACCTTCAGGATTTTGGTGTTTATCCTAAGAGCAATGAGAAGTCATTGACAGGTGTTTTAAGCAAAGAGACATTATCTGATTTGCATTTTACTATCTGTGGCTCTTATTTTCTCTGTGAACTAAGAGCAAGGCTGTCTTTGGAGAGTAACAGAAGAGGGCAAAGATGAGATATTTGAGGAGGATGGAGAATGTTTGAGTTAGCTTTTTGTTCAAACTCCAAATGAATAAATGACTGGTACATGGGGCCTGAGAGAAGCACAGGAAAAGGGATAATAGGGAGTGGGCATCCCTTCCAGTATACCTGTGGCCTGCAGATGATATCTTTAGGTCAAGACCATTCTGGCCAGAGCCTGGAGCTCTTTCTGGCTGATCACCTCAGCTCGCCTCGCACTGGCAAAGTGGTCCCTCTGAGTCTCTGCCAGGTCTGCCATCTGTCTGTCCTAGCCTCTGCAACAATCACCTCTCCCCTTGCCAAGCTGGCCCCAGGGCAGCCCAGTTGGCTTTCAGTCCAGCTGCCTGCTGAGGCCCCCTTCTGGAGGCTCCAGGTACCTCTAGATCTCGTTCATAATTTAGGAATATAAGTGGGACTCAGAAAGATTTATCACCAAGATCTTGCTAGTCCTTACCACAGGGAACTACCAAGTTTAATAGGATGTGGCCCTGCCCAGAATCTAGATGGGATTTAGAACCCAGAGCTCTCTTTTCTTATATTCACCCAATACCTATTTATTATGCTACATTCTTTCAAGGCCATTGCCCAGAAAGGAAAGTTCCAGACACATATGTAGAACTATTTCCCTATCCTCCCCATCTCATTCAGCCTTTTCCTTTTTGAAATTCTCCAGAAGCTGGTATGTCCTTTCTCTTCGGGATGGGCTTCCCTTTTGTCTGTACAATGGATCTTCATACATCATTCTGATTGGTCTAAAGCAGGACTCTGACTTTTAAGTCTATTGACTTGCTAACCCACCTTTTCTTCTGTGAGGGCATTAGGTATCCTGTCCAGCCCTGGAGGAGGAGCGGTTTCCAGTGAAACACAATTTGAGGATGGAAATATATCAAGTTCTTTAAAAAATACTATCCCTATTTCATTAAGCCAGTGCCACTAACTGCAAACTACATAAACACAACATATGCTTAATTAATGTAGCTTCATAAATGCTTAATACATGTGGGCATCATTACTTTTTTATTGCTGTTATTACTAAAGATCTAGGCAACAAGCAGAGCCTGGAATTTTAGAATTCCATACAAATTGCAGAGCACCCGGGTGCTATGAGTCCAGACAGACACCAGAGTCTTAAATCCACAAAATTGCTTGGAACAAGCAGGTCAACCTGCTGATGAGCAGAGCTGAAAATTCCGTCTGCTCTGTGCCCCAGTTTTATGTATCCTGGGGTGGGAAGGTGTGCCACTGCTGGGGACAGGCAGAATCCTACAAGCGCTAATCCTTCCAAAATTACAGCAGAGGCAAGGGAGCAGCAGTTTCAGAGAGATTTTGTGTTGAAAATCTGTTTTTGTTCAAAAATAATTAATTTTTTATTAACTCAATTTTGCTTTAACTTCTGTTATTGCACATGAAAATATAACAGATTTGTTAGCTGAAAATTTCTTTGAGATTCAAATTTATTACTGTATATATCTTGTCTCTAATTATCTTGTCTATTTTAGTTTACTTGATAGTTTTTCTCTGCTGACTTTCTCGACCAGGCTGTTTATATCTTTCGAAAAATATCCCTGCATATCAGTTATATTTGTGTGATATATGTGTGATCTTTAAAGTTAAAAATAAAGCTGTGAGAGAAAATCTTACGGTAATTGAGAAACTGAAACAAAAGAAGGAAAAGAGTATTTTGGTATTCCCAGGTGGGTGCTATGGAGAAAATCCCCTCCTTCCCCGCAGTTTTCAAACTGCGAGTCCTTTTTCTCTATTCAGATCTTCTATCTGTACAGTCTTCTTTGGGGAGAACATTTTCCCCTCTTGCTCTCTGCCCTTGTCTATGTTGGATGGGTGCCTCGTGTGTTTACCTGGGCCCAGGCCCTTCAAACACAGGCTTCACTTGTAGGTGTCATGCCGCAGTGAGCCAGCCTGTGACAGAACTTGTTCCAGACATTCTCCCCAGTTACTTCTACCTACTGGATAGACTAATTGTTCTTTGCCTCTCCAGCTCTAGACTTTAGTGATCTCAACTCTTCAAATCTATCATTGGCAGGATTCTAAGAAGGCTGTGATCCTGCTCCCTGTCTCCATGCCTTTGTGTAAGGTCCTTCTTTTGAGTGTGTGTGGGGCCCATAACTTGCTACTAGCCAATGGCCAAGGTGATTGGATATAACTCCCAGATGTTTTAGGGCAAAGGTGAATGGATTGTGCAGATGTAATTAAGGTCTCCAATTACTGGTTTTAAGTTAATCAAAAGAGAGATGAACTAATAGTAAGGTGATTCCTTAAATTTTGGGCATAGAGGTTAGCAACTTGATGCAGCTGAATTTCTCTCTCTTCGTTGCTAGCTTTGGAGAATAAACCACATGAGCTTCACAGCTGCAAGGAAGCAAATTGGGCCAACAGTCTGTGAGCTCAGAAAAGGACCTTGGCCCTTAGATGAGAGCTGGAGCCCTGGCCAATAGCTGAATGAGACCCTGAGCAGAGGGCCCAGTTCAGCCACCCGGACTCCTGACTCTTGTAAACTGTGAGATAATAAATGCATGCTGTTGTAAGCCACTAAGTTTGTTGTGGCATATTATGAAGAGACAGAAAACAAACATATCCCATGCTCCTTTGATTTTGGAAAGAGAGTGTCTGTCCCTCTCTTCCTCTTCTCTGGCCTCAAGATACCTCTCCCATCAGTACCAGTCCCTCGATCTTTTTGAGATTACACAATAGAGAGGGAAGGATTTTAAAGCCATCACCTTTGCTCCACATCCCCAAGCCCAACTTAACCACTTATGCAATTTTCTGTCATACCATTCCCAAAATACCAGTTTTTACCTTAAGGGGTACATTACAATTCTTATATGAAATTAAGACAACTAAAGACAACCGTTTTAGTTCATTCAGGCTGTTATAACAAAACACTACAAACTGGGTAACTTACAAACAACAGAAATTTACTTCCCATAGTTCCAGAAGCTGGGAAGGGCACACTGAGGCACCAGCAGATTTGGTTCTGGTGAGAGCCCACTTTCTGGTTCGTAGAAGGAGAATTTTCTCTGTGTTCTCACACAGTGAATGGAGCAAGCAAAGGAGCTCCCTTGGGCTGCTGCTGCTGCTTCTGCTTCTTCTTCTTCCTTCTTCCTTCTTCCTTCTTCCTTCTTTCTTCTTTCTTCTTTCTTCTTTCTTCTTCTCTTTTCCTTCCTTCCTTCCTTCCTTTCTTCCTTTCCTCCTGTCCTCCTGTCCTCCTTTCCTCCTTTCCTCCTTCCTTCCTTCCTTCCTTCCTTCCTTCCTTCCTTCCTTCCTTCCTTCCTTCCCTCCTCCTCCTCCTCCTTCTTCTTCTCCTTTCCTTTCCTTTCCTTTCCTTTCCTTTCCTTTCCTTTCCTTTCCTTTCCTTTCCTTTCCTTTCCTTTCCTTTCCTTTCCTTTCCTTTCCTTTTCTTTCCTTATTGAGATAGAGTCTCCCTCTGTCACCCAGGCTGGAGTGGTTGTGATCTCAGCTCACTGCAATCTACACATCCTGGGTTCAAGCAATTCCCCTGCCTCAGCCTCCCGAGTAGCTGGGACTACAGGCCGTGCCCTGACTAATTTTTGTATTTTAGTAAAGACGGGGTTTCACCATGTTGGCCAGGATGGTCTCCATCTCCTGACCTCGTGATCCGCCCACCTCGGGCTCCCAAAGTGCTGGGATTACAGGCATGAGCCACCACGCCCAGCCAGGCTTCTTTAATAAGGGCACTAATTGCCTTCATGAGGGCTCTGTCCTCATGACCTAATCACCTCCCAAGTGCCCCACTCCTAATCCCGTCATCTTGGGAGTTAGTATTTCAGCATATGAATTTTGGGAGGATATAAACATTAAGTCTATGCCAGTAACCTCCTTTGTGAAGCCTTCTTCAACTGTACCAATTCTTGCATCCATACTCCCCCTAGCGTTCTTCACATACTTTGACTATTGCATATCTTACACACAAAAGTATTTACATGTCTGTGAACTCTGTAAATGCAGGGACCATGTCTCAAATAAAATGTATCCCCAGTGCCCAGCATGATGACCAACTTATAATAGGTGCTGAATAAATGGCAAATAATTGAATCACTGAACGAATATTTGCTTTGCTGGGATTCTGCCACCTAGGTGCCTATTTCTATGTATACAGTAAGGTAAGCTCTGTAGTTTTTTTCTGAACTACATTGCTTACTTCGGAACCATGGAGCCGACCTTTCATTCGTTATTTCATAAGTTGCCTCAGGGAGATATGTCATTTTTAATGTAAATTTTTGTTACATAACTGATCTGATTTTACAGATGAAAAGATTGCAGTTATTTACATGAGGAAGATATTCATTTTTCTTAGACATTTATAAAGTAATTGACACAGCATTTCTAAAATCATTAATTTCACTCTAGAAAGCCATGTGTCTAATAATGTACAATAATTTATAATTTTCTTCCCCTTTTTTATTTTAGTGAACCAATATCTAAGACTTGACTTTGAAAATAACAGTAAAAACTTGAGTGATCCCTGTTCTTTCACAAGGCCAAAACAAAGCATAGCATGGCTTTTTTTTTTTCTTTCCCATAACTGACTTTTTCTTCATCACTGATTTTGTTACTTTCTACATGAGCCATTTATGAGGTTGGGAATCTTGTATTAGGGCATGGAGCATTGAAGAGAATGACATAGTGGTGTTGATCAGAATCCAGTGTGCAGAATGAATACCACTGACAGAATTCTAACGTCTAACAATGCGTTCACACAATCTAGAGTGAACTCTCACTTACATGTGTAGGTGAGTTTTCCATAGCATAGTTCCCCTGTGCTATGGTAGAAAAACTAATGGAGTGTTATCAGGAAGGCAAATATGCTACAAAGAATCAACATTTATTCCAGAGTCAAAGATGTAATTTTTGTGTTACCCGCTTTTTTGGATCTGAATCAGGTCTATTGTATGTCTGTGTTCTCTCTATTAGCACAGATGTCTGGGTTCTCTTTTATTAACTCGGATAATCAGGAGTTGACTATGGAAAGCTAATAATAGATTTCAGATTTCCTTCTGAAAAGCACATAAGCACACATGAAAGGAAGCACTATTAACTAAACAAACCTCTCAGTTCCTAGTGATTAGCATTTTGACAAGCTGTTGTTTTAGATGAACAATTTAGATCACATATTACAGAATTTCAAAGTATTTTTAATATGTCTTTCAGATCCAAGTACTAACTAAAAAGTACTTATTTTCATTTAAATTTGAAGGAAACGTTCAGGTCTGTTTTAGTCTCCTTAGCGTATTTGCTAGTCCATTGATATGTTCTTGGCCACTGATTTGCAGCTGGGTTTTATTTCTATTATTAGTTATGATTTTCTAGAACAGGGGAACATTACAATAAATACTATGTTAAGTTCTCTAAGATAAGTAGTTTGCTACTAACAACATATTTGTTTCCTGAGGTTGCCTTATATCAAATTAAAACTAGAATATTAAATTTGAAGTGAACCTGAATCATTTCCCTATATCTCATATTTGGCATATTCCCTTTCAAGCAATTATTATTTAAAAATTATTACTATTATTATTACTTTTGACACAGAGTCTCACTCTGTTGCCCAGGCTGGACTGCAATGGCACAGTCTTTGCTCACTGCAACCTCCGGCTCCCAGGTTCAAGCAATTCTTATGCCTCAGCCTCCCGAGTAGCTGGGACTACAGGCATGTGCCACCATGCCCAACTGACTTTTGTATTTTTAGTAGAGATGGGGTTTTGCCATGTTGGCCAGGCTGGTCTCGAACTCCTGACCTCAAATGATCCACCCGCCTCGGCCTCCCAAAGTGTTACAATTACAGGCGTGAGCCACCACACTCAGCCTATTAGTTGCACTTTAAGATTAATCTTAAATATATTAATCTAAAACCAAACCTCTATTATTGAGCAAGAGCTAATGTCATATATTCACAATACTGTCTTAACAACTTTAAGCATATGAGCTACTGCGGTTGGGGCCTCAATTATTGCTGTTTATAAATAAAATATAAAATGATAAACACTGAACAAAAATTGGTTATATTATCAAATTTTCTAAAAATGCCAGAGTAAGTTCATTCATTCATTTAGCAAATATTCATTTAGTACTTATAAAATGTTAATATCCAGGCAAGATACTGAAAATAATGTAATAGTGGGAAGACATGCTCCCCTCTCACAAAAACTTTGTGGTAGAAAAAAAAATTTAAACCTAAAGTTATTATAGTAAGTACAATATGAACCTAGTTATAGGAGCACATAAATCTGGTCAAGAGAATCAGAGATGGTTTCACAAAACGAGTGATGCTTGTCCTGTGACTTGAAGTATTAATCAGATAGATATTGAAGGAGCATGGTGAGGAAGGAGGGAGAAAGAGAGGAGAGAAGGGGAGGGGAAGGAAGGGCAGGGCAGGGCAGGGAAGGGAAGGGAAAGGAAGAAGAGAAGAGCCTTTGGAATCAGAAATTCCTACTTAAGTCTTTATTTTGCCATTTACTATGAAAAATGATATTTAGGTAAGTGACAGTCTTTCAGAGATTCTTCTTCTATTTTTCAAGATAACACAGATTGCTAGCATAAAGCTTTGCACATGGTGGGCTCTCAGTACACATTAGTTGTCCTCAGCTTCATTGAGTCTCATGACAATTTTGATGGTAGGTAGGACAAACGGTATTATCAACATTTTAAAGATTAATAAAGTAGGCTTACCATGGTTAGGAAACTTGTTTACAGTCACACAACTAATAAGTTAGTGGAAGAGCCTGGACTAGACCTCTTCCTACTACACTACAACAAGGATTCCAGGCTTTTGTCATTCATGTAATTATTTATTCAGTCAATAAATATTTCTTGAGGTTCTAAGCATCAGACACATTACTATACACAGATAATACAGTGGGGAGCAAACAGACAAAATCTCTGCTCTCTTTGAGCTGAGAGTCCATTAGAAAATGCTGACGTTGTACCAGCAATTTCTCTCTTTTTTTGAGACAGGGTCTCACTGTGTTGCCCAGGCTGGAATGCAGTGGCACGGTTACAGCTCACTGCAGCCTGCACTTTCCAGGCTCAAGTAATGCCCCCACTTCAGCCTCTTGAGTAGCTGAGACTACAGGCATGAAACACCATACCCAGCTATTTATTTTCTTTCTTTTTTTTTTTTTTTTTTTGTAGAGATGGGGTTTCACCACATTGCCCAGGCTGGTCTTGAACTCCTGGGCTCAAGTGTTGTACTTCCCTCAGTCTCCCAAAGTGCTGGCATTACAGGCATGCACACCACACTCAGCCTATGCCTGCAATTTCAATGAATCCTAATGAGTGTTATACAAGGGCACATTTAGGTGATCTGGGGGAGTGTATGGCAAGAAGGCATTTTTAATCAAGGGTGTCTGGGAAGACATGTAAAGGGAGGTAATATTTTTGCCAAGACCTGAAGAGTGAGCAGGAATTATATGTTCACAAAGGAGGGAAGATTATTCCAAACAGTGGCAGGTTTGGCAAAGATATAAATGAGAACATGATATGATCAAGGAACTGAAACTGATCTGTAAGAGCAAGATCAAAGAATGGCGAGAGGTGACTGCAGAGATTGGCAGGGGCCAGGTTGTAGAGGGCTTCATAAGCCATTTTAAAGAGTCTGGATTTTAGCCTACAGGCGAAGTCTGCTGCATTTTCATTGCCGCATAAAAAAGCCTAACCACAGGGTGAATCGGGTCTGAAATCTGGTTCTTCTCTGCTTATCCCATAGTAGGGGCAGTTACCTTTTTTTCAAATTTCTCACAGAGGCTCATATAGGCTTGTGTTGGTCCTGGCGGGAAACCATCTAAGGTTTAGGCAGCAGAATATCTGATTTGTATGTTTCCACGTTCATGCTAGCTGTGCTGTAGCTTTGCCTAGAGGGGGCAACCAGGATAAGTGAAACCGGATGCTACAGGTAAATCAATGGCAGCTTAGATCAGGCTGTATCTCTGGGAAAGGACAGAGGGGAGATTTCTAAGATGTAGAATTTACTAGGCTTTTGATTGACTGTGAAAGCTAAAAGGGAAGTGGGTGGGAGGGGACAGGGATGCTGCCCACTCTCCCGGCTTGAGCAGGAAACCTCAGGGACCTCAGGTATAATATATCTAAGACTTCAATGTTGAGCAAAAGCTACTGTAGTGATTCCGTGATGGAAAGGTATCAAAATCAGTTGGAACAGAGGATACAATAAAAGCATTTAAAAGTCTTTTGGGGCCAGCAGTAATGACATTACACTTAAAGGGATGGCTTGCTTTTGTGCTTTCTCTCTCTCTCTCTCTCTCTCTTTTTTTTTTTTTTAAGACAGAGTCCCACTCTGCGACCCAGGCTGGAGCGCAGTGGTGAGATGTCAGGTCACTGCAAACTCCATCTCCCAAGTTCAAGCGATTCTTGTGCCTCAGCCTCTGGAGCAGCTGAGACTACAGGCTTGTGCCGCTATGACTGACTAAGTTCTGTCTTTTTGGTAGAGATGGGGTTTTGGCATGTTGACCAGGCTGGCCTCGAACTCCTGGCCTCAAGTGATCCACCCACCTTGGCCTCCCAAAGTGCTGGGATTACAGGTGTGAGCCACTACCGCTCTTTCTTTTTTTCCTTTCCAGAAAAGCTGCATCTCTTTGATATGTTCATTTTACTTCTTAGGACTTTGTATATTTCCATTTGGCTATGTTTGTTCTACAGGGATATTAGTTGTTACCTGACTTTAGTTTTAATTTAAAAGGTGGAACGAGCTATAATTATGAAAGTGATTGGACATGTGGGCACCTGATTCATCTCCCTGAGTGGCATTATGACTCACCTTCATTAAAGCAGTTTTGCTTTGTCTGATGCCTTATCGGTTTGAATTTTCTCTGCCCTGTGTGTGAACAATAAGATAAGTTTCTCTCATGGGTCATTCACTGTTCTTCATCTCTACTATGAGTCAGATGTTTTGCATTTCAAAACATTATTCTGCCTATAATTTCCCTCTTTATAAATTATGCAGAAAATTTCTACCAACAACAGGTTCTCATTTACTGACTTTTTAAATTTATATCTGTAAAACATGTTCTAGTTGTTTTGCCATAATTTAATGAGCAGTTTTGTGGACAACAACAATTAAAATGAGGTACTGTTTTGTTTTATCATCGTCTAAACATCAGGGTGTCTCATTAGATAAAAGCATAATCATCTGTAAGTAAATCCAAATAGTGACAATTAAGCCATGTGAAAGTCCTTCTTCATTCTTTGCTTCTAGTTGCCATCGGTTTTCCTCCTTTCACATTCAGTCCCCTAGAAAGAGCTGTCTACACTTCCTGGACTCACTTTTGGATCTCTCAGTCATCCCTGAAAATTATTCCACTTTTGCACTGAAGTCTCAGTTAGGTCACCAGAACTGCGTTTTCCTAAACGCAATGGACAAAGTCTTTATTTTACTTGACCAGTCTGCTGCACTTAACCCTTGAAACCCTCTGCATGTGCCGCTCCACTCTCATAGTCTTCCTTCTACCTCTCCAGTCTCCCTTTGTGAGCACCCCCACCTTGGCCTCCTCCTAAAAGGTACTATTCTTCGTGGCTCTAGATGGAATTCTTGTCTCATTCTACACACTGCCTTGGATGATCTTAGCCACTTATTTGGCTTTATTGCTAGATCACATACTGATAATCTTCAAAGTTTTATCTCCAGCCTAAGCTGGAATTCCAAATCCCTGAATTCATCTTTCTTTTGACCATTCAACTTAGTTGTCCCAAAGGTACCTCAAAGTGAACATGTCTGTATTCGTTTCTTAAGGAAGCCACAAAAAGTACCACAAGCTAGGTGGCTTGATACAACAGAAATTTGTTCTCTCACAAGTCTGGAGCCTAGAAGTCTGAAATCAAGGAGTCAGCAAGACCATGCTCCCTCCAAATGCACTAGGAAAGAATCCTTTCTTGCCTCTTCCAGCTTCCAGGTGTTCCTCGACTTGTGTCAGCATAACTTCAATCCCTGCCTTTGTTTTCTCAAGGCCTTCTGCTCTGGGTCTCTGTGTCCTCTCCTCTTCTGATAAGGAGGCCAGTCATTGAATTCAGGGCCCACCTTTGTTTATTGGTTTTGTTTTTATTGTAAATTCATGAGCTTCATGGTGACAGAGATTATGATTTCTACTGGAGTCTCTAGCACCTATTATGGTGTTAGTAAATGAACTGTTGCCTAATCAATGTTTTATTGTAGAGCATGAGAAGAAGGAAGGAAGGAAGGAAAAAAGGAAGGAAGGAAGGGAGGGAGGGAGGGAGGGAGGGAAACTGATCAGCAAGAATTAATCTGAAAAATTAATAAATAAGCCAAAATAAGTTTAGGTGTGGCTAAATGTAATTTTTTTTCTAATCAACATATTAACAAAATACATTAAGAATCAGTGAAATCTTAAACTAATTTAAAATCATCCTTTATATTCCAGCAAAAATCCATGGTTCCCATGGATTCTGGAAAATACAATTATGGTTTCCCATTGCCTATTTAACAACTGACTCCTTTTAGCCTTCTTTATTAATTAAAAAAAAAAAAAAGTTCCTGCCTTTCTTGATGTCACAGGATGTGATATTGTTTCCTAAATATTTCTAGAACATGTTTCTAAAAAGTACAAAATTAAGCAATTAAAAGCATTGTCGTTCAAAAAACTTTTAAAACCATTTATAACCTAACAAAATATATATTTTTAGGTGTCAGTCTGCAAGAATGAAAAGAAGCACCGTTTGTAATTTTTATCTGCTTACTTTTATAAAAACATTTGAGCAACTCTACAAATATAGCTGGTGAAAGCTCTGATTGAATATTTAGTCTACCAAGAAATTAAAATGGACCAGACGTGCAGGGTTGTATCTACTTTGTCTACATTAATAAATCATCCCATGAGAGGATCTGTGGTAGACCTCTGTGCTTGTAATTAATGAAAATGCCCTTGGTTCAACTAAATCAGACAAGGTCATATCAATGCTGATGAGAACAAGAGTAGAAGTGCCTCATTTTCCTACAGCATTCATTATGTAGACAAATAAGGATTACTCCAGGGAGTTAACTGTATTCTTTACAAGAAGGTAAGTTCACAAAAGAGACTCTAAGTCCTGATATTTGGCTCTATTTTGCATTAGTGCTATTTGATGATATGAAATTCATACAACTTTCAGAACATATAATTATAATATTCACTAATTAAACAGAAAAAGTCAACCAAATTAGATACAGCTAGGAAAATGTCTTAGCATAACCCAGTAGGTCTGCCTAGATTTATTGTCATTAAATTATCCTAAATAGACACTAGGATTCACAACTTAGTATTTATTATTCTTCATCTATTTTTAGTTTATTTTGACAAATGGCAGAAGATTCTTGCTTTACTATATTGTACTTGTGTAATCACTTCCAAAGTCTTCTGTAGCAATTTTTTTCACTCAACAAGATTCATTTTTGAACTCCCAGTAATTTGAGAGGAGTTAAAATTCTCCTTTGTTTCAGCAGTAAAAGTCATCATTGTCAATTAGATTTTTGTAGGTAAATTATCTCTATAATTATTAAGAACTTGTCTAAATGTTTTGCGTATTCTCACTAATTTAATTCTCACAACAACCCTAGGTAAGTACTATTGTCATGTCTGATTTATAGATGGGGGATGAAAACACGTAGCATATAACTGACTTGCCTTCATTCATAGAACTAGAGGTGAGTGGAACTGGGATTTGATTCCATCCATTCTGACTCAGGGCCTGCGCTTTGATCAACACATTATTCTGCCTCTCAATTATCTCTTTATTTCATATTTGTAGTATACTTTAGAAAGTATTACCACTTTTACTTATTACAATTATTATTAATCCATATACACTTGATCTTTTATTTTATAATTCTTAGTCTGTAAATAGATCTAGATAAGCAAACTTTTTATTTCTCTAAGTTAGGTCCTTTTGCAGTTGAGTCTCCTTAAGTCAGTTTCCTTATTGGTGCCTCCCACATATCCATCATGTTAAGGTCAGACGCATAGGTTAACTACAATAGATGCTTCCATTACAAAAGAATGGAAGAGTATAGGTACATAGAAGTCACTGGCCCACAGAAATTCTGAACTCCAGCCAGGTACATGTTGCCAGTTATGTGAGTAGGGTTCAGTTCTACTCTCTGAGAGTTGGCCATGGCTTTTGGCTCTGCCTCTGGAGTCTTACTCTCTTTGGGTAATCTTTCCTTTATTGTTATAATAAGTGACCTATATATAAAACTAAATCTTCTCACTTTGCTTCCTGCCTATAGCAGTTCTAGAATTCAGAAGCTTCCTTTCATTTTGTACTGTCTCTTTTTCTTTTCTTTTCTTTTCTTTTTTTTTCTTTTTTTTTTTTGAGATGGAGTCTCACTCTCTTGCCAGGCTAGAGTGCAGTGGCACGATCTCAGCTCACTGCAACCTCCGCCTCCCAGGTTATTCTCCTGCCTCAGCCCCCTAGGTAGCTGAGACTACAGGTGCATGTCACCACGCCCAGCTAATATTTTGTATTTTTAGTAGAGGCAGGGTTTCACCATGTTGGCCAAGATGGTCTCGATCTCTTGACCTCATGATCTGCCCACCTCAGCTTCCCAAAGTGCTAGGATTACAGGCATGAGCCACCGCGCCTGGCCTTCTCTTTTAAACTGGCAGTGTTTTCAGCAACAGGATTCTTAAGAACTTCGTGGGTTTTCTATGAATCTCCTTGGGTTTCAGTCTATTAAACAAAAGCCACGGTCACAAATCTCTTTAAGATAATCCATTCTCTATTTTGTGTTCCCTGTGAGTCTGATGAAAGACACATCCTTAGATACTTAGAAGCCCTATATTGTTTACCAGGGAGGACCTATGAGGCATGTCTTTAAGATCCTCAGAGAGCCTTTTGTGGTTCTTTTTTTTTTTTTTTTTTTTTTTTTTTTTTTGTATTTTTAGTAGAGACAGGGTTTCACCACGTTCGCCAGGATGGTCTCGATCTCCTGACCTCGTGATCCGCCCGCCTCGGCCTCCCAAAGTGCTGGGATTACAGACGTGAGCCACCGCACCCAGCCTGTGGTTCTTAAATGATCTGTGAGGTATAGCCTTAAATCTTTTTGAAGTCTTCACAAGTGATCTTATAGTCCCACCCTGGATTTGATCTTTGACTTGAGGCTCTCC
This sequence comes from Chlorocebus sabaeus, assembly GCF_047675955.1. Classification (NCBI taxonomy): domain Eukaryota; kingdom Metazoa; phylum Chordata; class Mammalia; order Primates; family Cercopithecidae; genus Chlorocebus; species Chlorocebus sabaeus. The sequence goes on along the minus strand of NC_132914.1, from coordinate 96,699,453 downwards.
TTTAATTAGAGAAATGTTTGCCTTCTGGAGAGGCTAGGAATGATGTGAGTATTCCATATACAAGGTGAAAGTTGCACTGCCTTTTCTGACCTAGCTTGGGAAGTCTTGTATTGTTACAAGCAAGTCACAAACCTGTCCAGGTTTAAGGGGGCAGGAATCAGATTGTATTTCTTAATGGGAAATTTACAAGATTCTAGAAGAAAGTATGGGATGGGAGATATTGTTGTAGCCATCTTTGGAAAATAAAATCTAACTTAAAAAATAACAATAATGTAATTAAACATTTTTAAACAAATGGTTTACTGGTACTTAAACATGCAAATGCCTTCAATGTAGCTTGAAGAAAATATACAATCTTTTTCTTAAAATTTGATTTTGTCCAAACAATTTTTGAAACTTAGCTTCTGGAGTTGCCTTTGAAAAGCTTAAAAGATTTATTGTGGCTGAATGCTTTGTACTAGTCACAATTTGTTGGCAAAGAACATTTTTATGGTAGTTTAATTATTTTTGCTCTGAATATTTTTTAAGTTTTTATATTGTGGAATTCTTACTGATGTTCCTAGGAAATAAAACTGTCTACAATGTTTTCCGCAATGTTTCTTCAGATAGTGCTAGCCACACAAAAGCCAGAGTATAATAGAAACCACATTTTGTTCAAGAATGATATGCTAAAGAATAATGACCAATTCCCTTAATCTTTCAACATTTTAGTTAACTCAGGTTCACACCTGTAATCCAGCACTTTGGGAGGCTGAGGCAGACAGATCACGAGGTCAAGAGATAGAGACCATCCTGGCCAACATGGTGAAACCCCGTCTCTACTAAAAATACAAAAATTAGCTGGGCCTGGTCACGTCCAGCTACTCTGGAGGCTGAGGCAGGAGAATCGCTTGAACTTGGGAGGCGGAAGTTACAGTGAGCCGAGATCGCACCACTGCACTTCAGCCTGGCGACAGAAGGAGACTCTATCTCAAAAAACAAAAACAAAAACAAAAACAAAAAAAGATACGTGTGTGGATGGGTGGTGTGTGTCTTAGATTAAATGAACATGTAAACTCTTTTCATTAAAACTATCAATGTATCCATGATTTAATCAATCCAACCCAGAGCTGTACTGGGATTAATTCAGGATAGTGAGTTTCCTGGGCAAATGGTGCAAGTAACTAGCTGTGTGACTTCTTAAAAGCCTTGGCAACTTACTTTCATTTGCTGAAACGAGGTGAGATGAGACTGTCATCAAGAGAAATATTTGTTAAATATCTTTTATTTACAGGATATCCTTGTGCAATTTAGTGTTAAAGCAGTTTTAATCATGGCATGGCTCATAGTGGGAGAGTAGCCCATTACTTGAACCATGCAATTTAATTTCATCAGGAAGATTTCTAAGATTATTCACTGTGATCTGAACTCCCAGGAGACTTCCTTTAAAGAGACCCTGTTACTGATATACTTCCAAGTTCAAAGCAATAATCAGGATTCCTTTTCTCAGCAGCATTTCCTAACAAAATATTTGAGTTTTTTGTCTCTTCACCTTTCCACAAACCTGAAAATGAAAGCACTATCTGAACACCCCAATAAAGTGAACTTGGTATTAAAGAGACTGTACAACTGCCCCTTCAAAACAGCCCTTCGTTTATGGATAACAGCTATACTCACCTGAGTGTGCACCAGAATCCAAGAGGAAAGCAAATAAAATTCCCAGATGGTTGAAATTTATGCTAAGGAATTTAAATCAGCATTTTAAATATCACTCCACTCATGCATTTTTTTCGTATCCACGGAGTTGGCATGATAATGGTTTTTCATATGCATTAAGTGCTGATGCATGTCTGAGGTCATAATTGAGTTAAGAAAGAAAGGACTTTCTATTAAGCAAACACTAAAGTTCAGAAGTTTATTTTTGAACAGCGAGTGGTTTGATAATTCATGTATTCATCTGTCATTTCTCTCATTTTGTGGTCGAGATCATTTGAAATGCACAAGTATAAAATTCCTTCATTTACATTTTACTTCTTATGTTAGTTCCATGTGACAATATTCCACATTCTAGTTCTTCATTTTCTTAGTATCTTTCACTGCTGACATCTATGGATTTAGAGGAAGAGGGAGGAAGTGTATGTACTCTTTCTAGGACTAGAACTTTGGACATAAAATTCTTTTTCAGTCTGATCTAGTCTGTCTTAGTACTTTTCCTCAAGTTATGTATGGAAAGCAACGTTACTGCAGTCATTTTTCTGAAAATAGTTTCAAGTTCAAAGAGTTAACTAGAAAGTCTTTGTCCCATTTAGAAATTATTGTATTTAGGATTTTTTTTTTTAACGTATCTTAGAGTTTTAGTTCATTACACCTATGTCAAATAACACAGTTGGAAATTTGATTAGTTATTATTTGCACAATTAGATCAGAAAATCTGTGTTTAGGATTTAGGAATTATGATACTATTACCAACAATGATTACTTTGTTGAGTTTTTACTATAGGTGAGTCATGAAGTTAAGTGCATTTTCTAATCTCTTCAAGAATCCTAGGAGATAGGTCATACATATTGAAATCAACATTTCTCAGACAAGGAAAATAGTAACATTCCCAGATCAACATAAGAAAGGGACAGACCTGAGAGATGAGCTCAGCTTTGTCAGGTTTAAAAACCAATGCCCTTATAGCAATAATATACACCAGTGGTTTTCAACTTGGGGTGATTTTGCCCCTTCCTCCCAGGGCATATTTGGCAATTAAGGAAAGTTGCTACTGGCATCTAGGGATACAGACCAGGGCTGCTGAAATCATCCTACAATGCACAGAGCTGTCCACAGCAAAGAATTATCTAGCTCTAAGATGTCAGTAGTGCTGAAGTTAAGAAGCCCTGATACACCCAAGTGCTTTTCTGACTCAACTAATGGATTATCCTAAAACTTAACTCTGTTTACCATGTACCCTTTAAAATAAGGCGATCCAAACTCATAGACTCCAAGTGGACTTAAATTCATTGATTCTAGAAAACAGAATGTGTCCCCTTGGGAAGTAGCCATCATTATTACTTTACAACAGAAAATTTACTTTTAAAAATTCAAAAACACATGAATTATAGTTTAATCAAGGACAAGAATCCAAGTCAATTTTTTATTTAATTTACATTGATCTATACTTCCTGGATCTTAGGTAAAAGATAAAATAAATAAGTAAACATATTGCCATTGAAACCCATAAACAATAAAACTTGGCATATGAGAAATACAAAGAAGATGTGTGATTTAAGATCTTTTAGATAACCATAAGATCTTTTAAGACAACCATAAGAAAGCTTATCTTACTGTAATTTGTTCAGCTAGAAAATTACAGTTTCTATGGCATATTTCTGGTTACTAAAACATCACCAAACTTCTGAATACAGACAAAAACACTTCCCGTATTAAACACTGAAATAAATGTGAACTTTACGTACATTTAAGATTAATAAAAACAAGCAAGACAATTATTTACTCTATTATTTCGGTACCTATCTTGGCAGCTCAGGGTACAAGATGGGAATGCACCCTGGAAGGACACTATCCCTTCACAGGGTACACTCATATCCACACCTACACTCACTCAGCCTGGGACCCTGCAGACACACCAGTTCACCTCACATGTGCATCTCTGGGTTGTTGGAGGAAGCCAGAATACCTGGAGAAAATCCACCTAAACACGGGGAAAGCCTGCAAACTCCACACAGACAGTGGCCCTGGCTGGGAATAGATTTTTTTTTCCTCACCAACATTATCATGAAATGACATTTGAATGAAATAACATTATTCAAGGGCCTGCTGTACTATTCTTTCCATTCATTTATGTATTTTCTGGGAACCTCTATACTTATGGAAATCATATGACAAATTCTAGTTATTCCAATAAAAAGTCACAATCAGCACATTCTTTGGATTAAAACAATGTAAGCTAGATCAGGGTTACTGAGACTGAAATTATATAAGGAACTAGCATGATGTAAATCCAAATACATCACTAAGCATCCTGGTTAGTTAGGCTGTTATTTTTTTTAATTACATGACTTTCCCAATGAAATAAACAGTGCATTGATTTACGTTCTGACTTAGTTTCTCTTCCTTGAAGTGGACCAAAGTTCTAAGTCATTCTTAGGCAAAGTTCTCTACTATTTGGCTGAAAGTTTTTATTCTTTAATCCAGTCCACCCTTTCTCAAAGGTAGTTTTCTTTCTCACTCTCGCCAAGTCACTAAAGAAATCTAATTTGTTGGTCATGATGTGTCAGTTAAGCTTGTAACATTGCATGCAACTAACCTAAGCAGGATTAAAAACAAACTGAAACAAGTATTCAAAAAGAGCAGTAACTGGAGCAACTAGGGATATCTAGGAAGAAGAAACTAATGAAAAAGTCTCTTTAAAACACCATCATTGAGATAAATCAGCTGGAAAAAATGTCAGTCTTTGTGTTGTTCAATTAAAGATTCATATCCCATGAAGTATCTGACTTGCCTGGATTGGACCAAATCTACATTCTTGGTCAGGGGAGGATGGGACATTGCAACTGAGACTCTTATACATCTAATAGGGAAGGGATAGTTTCTCAGATGCTGTTATTAATGAAAGAGGATTCTAGTCAAGCAAAAACAAAAGATATCTGCCACACTGTCTTTCCTTTTTCCCTCTCCCAATTATCTTGAAACCCTGGGAATTTATTTCTGGATCTTCCAGTTGTCATATGATACCTCTTGATGCATCTACTGAATCTTTACAGTTACATGCACATAATAGCCTATTCCTGCCCTTTCCTTGAGAACGATTACCCATAGTTCCTCTTATTTCTCACTAGTGGTTAAGATCACTACCACCTCCTCTATGGAGCTCCAAGGGTAAGTAAAATATATGTAAAAATGAACCTACACTTGAAATTTACTAGTAGTCTTCTTGGGTATTTGAAGAAGGTGATTTTCACATCATATTTCATGGAACCTCAAACTTTCATGATCTATATATGAGGAAGATGCTTGCTTTTGATATAGACCCTTGCTGTTTTAATCATAACCAATTCCAATATCATTCCAGAAATTAGGGAATTAAGGCAGGAAAAAGAGTGCAGCTTAATATGACATGGAAGGCATACATTATGAGGGAATGCAGATGAGACATGATAATTTCAAATTAACCACTGAGATGTAAAGGAAATCATAGTGCCCTGAAACCCTGGCACTGGTACCAGAGTAGGAATGTAAGAAGCTGAAAAAACTTGACACAGTGTACTTTTGCAGTAGCATCTTATGCAGAGCCAGAAATTGTCGCATACAAAAATAATGTGCGTGAGTGTGTGTATGGATGTATAAAACTAGGGGAGGAAGTGGGGAAAGAAGCTAATGTGTAGCAATTTTTCTATGTATGATAAACCCCTATTTAACAGTCTTGTTTAGGATTTGAAATGAGGATGGAAAACATATCATAAAATATCATTTACAAAGAAAAGAATTTTAAAAAGCGGAGATAATGGAACATTTTCTCTTTATAAACATCTTATTCTTCCCTGAAATCACAAACAGCTGCAGTATATTCTGACTAATTACAACTGAATCATAAGAAACACAGCATGATAAGAACCCTAAGTGGTTTCAGTATGGTGCAAGTTGATTTTAAACCCTTAAGTTCTATGTAATCCGTGTTTTATTCACACTTGGGCCATTAGTTTTTTTTTTTTTTTTTTTTAAGGCATATTTTTTCTTTTAAGGTTCACAGCAAAATTGAGTGGAAGGTACAGAAATTTCCCATATTTCCCTGCTCCCCACACGTGCACAGCCTCCCCCATCATGAACATCCCACTAAAGTGGTACATGTGTTGCAAATGATGAACCTACATTAACACACCATTGTTACCCAAACTCCATAGTTACATTAGGGCTCACTCTTGGTGTTGTACATTCTATGGGTTTACACAAATATATAAGTGGCATGTATCCATCATATAGAATATTTCACTGCCCTGAAAATCCTCTATGATCTGCCTAGTCATCCCTCTGTGTCAGCAATTTTAAATAAATAATAATAGTGTTAGTTTGGTTCATTTACTAATGTAGTTAAATGTCTTCAGTACTATCAAATGTTTTAACAAATGGTAAAGCATTATTATTAGTACATGTGCCTTTTATTAAGAATTTATTCTTATTATATACTGGTGAAGTTTACCTTTGTATTATAAGTAGAAAGAAAATATTTTACACAGGAATTTTTTTTCCTTAATAATTAGAGCTTAACTATTTTCAGGCAGTAATTTAGCAACAAAGACTGGTTCTTTAGATATGAAATTGTAAAACTGAAGAATTTGGAAGGTTCTTACAGATGAGGGAGTACATTGTATTAGGTTTTTTCAGAGATACAAAACCAATAAATTCTCTTTCTCTCTCTCTCTCAGTATATATATGTTTATGTGTGCACATGTGTATACTGAGTACTATGATCTAGACAAGTTGACACGTACCAAGAGGGATAAATTTACTTACCTAAGAAATAGATTAGCAACTAATTCATAGATCCTTAATCCTGCCCTTCTTCTTCTCACATGTCTTATCTCTTAAATTGTGTGTTTACAGAGATCTCTAAAGCTCAGGAACTAGGAAATGCTTCATCCTACTCTCCTTCCTCCACCAAACTATCACCAAGAGTTTAGGGCTTCCTGGGAGCCTAATCTGGTGCTGCATGTGTAGAGATAACATACAGTAAAATATAATACCCTGGTGCACATGCTGCCTAGACAAGGACAATTAGAATCTGGGAAATGATTCAATGCTTTGCGTAATGAAGAAATAGATTAGGACATACAGGCTCTAAATGCCATATAAAGTGAGCTAACTCAAAAAACAAAAAAAAGGAGCAGGAGTAGTTTGACAAAGGACAACTTCGTCCACCTTCAGATTTTCCTTGGGGTCCAAAACCAGAAACTGTCACATGATTTGAGGGAGCCTAGCAAACAAAACAAAACAAAACAGAAACAAAAACAAACAAACAAAAAAACCCAGAAACTCTATAGCAAAATGTGAATACAACAGTGAATATGAAACCCAGTTTATCTTTGTCACTAAAACAGAATCTGTCCTCTCATCTGAACTTCAGTCGAGTGCATTGAAGTACTTGTAAGTCTCTTCTTCAATAGTAGGACTAACTATGTTCCAATGTTTGTTGTTTCCATGCACAGTGCACAATTTTCCCCAAGATTCTGGTAAATTATGGTCATTTTTAAAAGGCAGTAAAATTTTATGAGACCGTGATATCTTAGCTACAGTTCCAACAGGTAATTAAATTGTAGACCTGTGAAATTTCAACTAGTCAATTAAAGTAATATTTCCTTTTCACCCTGAAACTAGTGTATGTGTAGTGACGCCAGGCAGTTATTGACAAACCTTTACCTTCCGTCCAGGGGGCAAAAACTTCCTAAGACTGGGAAAATGTGCTGTGACTATATAATTTTCAATGAATTCATTGCACATCTGTATGTCTGTTGCCTGTCTTTTAAAGAGATTCTAGTAACTCATCTGGATCCATTAGTCTTCTTGGGTTTCTAGCTGCTTTCTTTATTCCCTTTGCTTAAATCTCAGCCTAAATCTTTATTGTTTATAGGTCCATAATGACAGGATTTCTTGGTGCTGTATGCATCATCATGTTTCATAAGCCATAACAATCAATAATAGCTGAGGTAAGCTATCCCTGCCAATGTTTCCCCTAAATGCGCTCTTTTTTTTTCTTTCTTTTTTTTTTTTTTTTTTTGAGACGGAGTCTCACTGTGTGGCCCAGGCTGGAGTGCAGTGGCCGGATCTCAGCTCACTGTAAGCTCCGCCTCCCGGGTTTACGCCATTCTCCTGCCTCAGCCTCTCAAGTAGCTGGGACTACAGGTGCCCGCCACCTCGCCCGGCTATTTTTTGTGTGTTTTTTAGTAGAGACGGGGTTTCACCGTGTTAGCCAGGATGGTCTGGATCTCCTGACCTTGTGATCCGCCCGTCTCGGCCTCCCAAAATGCTGGGATTACAGGCTTGAGCCACCGCGTCTGGCCCATGCGCTCTATTTTCTAAGTCATGGTCAAGCACTCTAGATCCGTAGATCTTCGTCTAATCAACTTTGTTGTCAGCACTGACAGCTGAGACAGCTCTACCAGTGCCGTTTTGGCCCTAGAAGGTGGATCTAGTGCAAACCTACCATCTCTATGCCATTAGCTGCTGAAGACTAATTTTTTGTGCCTCCTTAAGTAATCTAAGAATAACAATCATGCACCACTAATCTCCTACACACTTAGGTCTTCTTTATGTTCTGTCGTACCTCATCCTGTATTTGTACAATGTTCTTCACTACATTTTTTAACTAAAATTTTCAAACAGTCAAGTTGAACAGTGTAATTAACGTATGCCCATCACCCAACAACCTATATTCAAGAGTTAACGTTTGCCATATTTGATCTATCTACCTGTCTGTCTGTCTATCTATCTATCTATCTATCCATTTATCTATCTGTCTATCTATTTATCTATCTTGCTTGATGAAAAATTTGAAAATAAATTCTGGAGATAATATGTTACTCCTAAATATTTCAGTATACATATAGAAAAAGAACATTCTCTTAACCATAATACCTTGCACACTAAGAAAATTATAATTTCTTAATCAAGTGATATCTAATCAGCCTATTTCATCTACCATCTGTCTATCTAATTTATCAAATTTTCCCCAAAATGACCTTGCAGCTGCTTTTTCAAACCAGGATTCAGAGTTCACTTATTTAATTTGATTGTTACATCACTCAAGTTCCTTTAAGTCAACAACAACCCACCAACATTTATTTTTGTGATACAATGAGATGATGACAATTGTCTTGTAAAATATACCATGTTCTGTGTTTGTCTAATTGTTTAACTTGTTCTTTTATACCTGTACTTCTTATAACCTGGATATTAGGTCTAAAGTCTTGAGTACATCCAGGTAAAGCAATTGGCAAGAATATGGTACTTCATAGGTGATTCTGAGTACCTTATATTGCATCACATTAGGACGCATAAAATATCAGGCTTCGCTCTTTGGTCATGCTGAATTTTATCACTTTTAGGGTGGTTGCTACTAGATCACTTCATTGCAAGGTCTGTTTGCCCTTTACAATTAGCAAGTAAACTATGAGATAAAATAACTGTTGGGAATGACATCAGGCATTCCCCAGTGAACTTTCACATGAGGATTTATTATTCTTTGATGAACCTTGTTGGGAGCAATGGTTTCATTGGGATTGCAAAATTGTGATTCTCTAATAATATTATTCCTTCTACGTTTATTGGCTGTTAATCTCTTGTAAAGAGCTTTCCAAATTAAATGGGTGTGGGCGACAGCTTTTCCCAAAAAGGTGGGATATTCTGAATTATGTTCTTTTAATTGTCAAATTTTAGAGTCAAAAGTTGGTTTATTAGCGACCTTTGATAGTCGTGTCTCTCTCTATATATATATCACTCCCTTTAATCTTATTCTTTTTTCTTTTCCCTTTTCTCAACCACTGTATAATTGTGAATTTTTATATATTCAGTGTTTTACAATAAATGATAATAGTGCAAGAAAAGATACACATATATTTTATACATCTATAAGGCATATATAATACTTATTTCATATGAAGGATTTCAATTAAATTTTAATAGTGTGTCTAACTTTGATCTTATATTGTCTTTTTCTTTTATAATGAAAATCTTAGTTTCTAACATATTCATGTATTTGTTTTATCTTAGTATATAAAATAGGTTCTAAAGAGAACAAAGCTAGTTTTGAATATTTTAATTATTGTATTTATTTTCTAAATTTTAACTTTTATATTAGATTCATGGGGTACATGTGCAGGTTTGTTACATGGCGACATTGCATAATGCTCAGGTTTGGGATATGATTGATCCCGTCACCTAGGTAGTGAACGTAGTATCCAATGGGTAGTTTTTCAACCTGTACCCCTCTCCCTGTATCCTCCTCTAGTAGTCTTGAGTATCTGTTGTTCCTATCTTTACATTCATGTGTCCCCAATACAACAAAACTATTGAGTGAAATTTAAGATATATTTGAATCACTTTTTATGCTGAGAATATATCCTACAATTGTAGTCATAAAAACATAATCAGAATGCTTTGCCAAAAGTCACTTGAAATAATTTTCTCTCCGAGTTGTATTACTAATTTAAAATAGAGTTAGGCTTATTTATTCTGGTTTTCTTTCAGTTTTAGGGTTTAACTTTTCTATTTTCATTTGTAAACTTAGGGATTTACATAGTTCAGATGTCAAAATTATATAAAAGGGTGTACTCAGAAAATCATTGCTTCCATCTATTCTCTACTTTATTCCTCCCATTCATCTGCTATGTTATCATTTTTAAGAATATTCTTTTTACAACACACACACACGCACAAGCACATACACATACTCTGTTCTGAACCTTGAATTTTCCACTTAATACATTCTGACCATTACTTTGTATCAGCACATAAAGACAGTCTTCACTTCCTTTAACGTCTGCATTATGGTATTTCATTGGGTAGTATGTCATTGTTTATTCCATTATTGCTATTGATGGACATCTGAATTACTTGCAGTCTTTTACAGCAGTAAGTAACCTTGTACATATGTTGGTTTGTACTCCTGGAACTATCTTGAGGAATAGTCATAGAAGTGTTCCTAGGTCAAAAGAAAATCTGAATATAATTTTTAAAAATACTGATTAATTCTCCTTCAGAGAGCTTTTGCCATTTTGCACTTCCATCAGTAATGTATAGCTCACAGACTTCTTTCAAATATTTGGATGTGTGCCAATCTGCTAGGTAAGAAATATCTCAGAATAGCGTTAATTTGCATTTTTCTTATTATGAGTGGGATTAAGCAATCTTTTAGGTGCTCAGCGGCCATTTCTCTTCTTTTTATGAAATGTCCATGTCTTTTGCCCAATTTCCTATTGGGGTTTTGAATTTTTCCTTCACTATTTTAAGATCTTTTAATGTATTAGGACAGGCTTGGGGATGATTTTGCCTCCCTCCCGACTCCTCTCCCCACAGTTTTTGGCAATGTCTGGAAGTATTTTTGGTTGTCACACCTGGGGAAGGGGTGCTATTGGCATTTAGTAGGTAGAGGCCAAAAGTGCTGCTGAATGCTCTGCAGTGCAGAAAACAGCCCCCATAACAAAGAATTATCCATCCCCAAATGTCAATAGTGCTGAACTTTAGAAACATTGGATTATACCTTCTCCTGTGATATAAGTTGCAATATTTTTGTCTGGTTTGTCATTTGTCCTCTGATTTTGTTTATGATGATTTTTTTGGCCATTTCTTTTTTTTAAGTAGTTGAATTTCTCAGTCTTTTCCGTTATTGCTTCTGCATTTTGAGTCATAGTTAGAAAGGTTCCCTCACTCCTAGGTTATAAGGGATTTCCCTGTGTTTTCTTCTAGATCTTATATGGTTTTATTTTTTACATTTATGTAAAATTAATCTTGAGATAATGTATAAGGTAGAATTCAATTTTTTTGCTTTTCCAAATGTCTATCAAGCTGTACCAATATCATTTTTTCTAAAGATCATCTTTCCTCCCAGCGATTTGAGATGCCAACTTTATCATATACCCAATTTCTATATATACCTGGGTCTATTTCTGGACTTTCTATTTGTTTCATCATCCTTCTGTCGATTCATGGGCCAATACCACACTGTTTTAATTATAGAGGTTTACAACATAGGGATGGGATATAAAGCAGAGAGTTAGTTACACAGATGATAAAATAAGAGAGGAGCCATACTGGGGGCAGTGAGGTGACCTACCGGCTGGCAAAAACAAGCCATTAGTGTCCTGAGGCTGCGAGACAAAAGGAAATGGTGGTTATCAGAGCCTGGGGACCAAGAAAACCGGGGAAATAATGGAACCATAGAAAAGGGACAACCATCAATGGAGATGCTTCCCAAGACAGAAAGAAAGGGAGAGAAATACCCCTGACTTCTCCCTTCCTAACAAGGTCTGTTCAAGCCCACCCAGAGTCCAGCTGATTTGGGAGTCTAGGGAAACAGAGTCCACAGGGAGCTGCCCCCTGTAATGCAGAGAACAGGAGAAGAGAAAAGATGGACTCTTAGGGCAAATAGATCCAGGTCCAGTGACACTGATTTTCTTAGTCCAAGGGCTACTTCTGTTGACATATAAAGGATGTAAAAATTGTTTATTTTTCCATTTGTTGGTTTTTATTATTCTTTCTCTTTTCTTATTTTTTATACAATTTTGTCTCAGTACGACCCTATTTTAAGCAACTTCTTTCTTCCCCTTTATAATCAAACCTCCAAAGGAACTCTTGTACTATTAATATTTAGAGTGCCCCCTTCTCCATCAGAAGAGGTACCTGAGAGAGACGGCCACTTCTAGTCTTGCCCACTAAGTTCCTTCCGACTCCCCAGCATTCAGCACTCTGATCCACCAGGGGTCAGGCCTGTTCTGAATACTTTCTCATTTAGAATTGGACCCAGAAGCACCCTTAGGCCCAGGGAAGTGTGGTTTTTGCCTCAGGCCCTGTGCCTTGAGGGCCCTGTTCCATCCATATGGGCCCTGGTTCCTGTTTCTTACTGTGAGGCATTCTACAACTCTCTACTCTCTGTACCTGGAATCATCCACCTGCCCCGCAAGAACTCTGGGACTCACACCCTTCTGGGTTGTCCCAGGACCCATGGCCAGCCTTGATTTCAGGAGAACAGCCTGGCTAGTGGATCCCTTCTGCTGATGACCACAGTATTTCTTTTGTGGGATCACATGAAAATAGTGCATCAGATTGTGCTGATATATGTATTCAGGTGACTCAATGTCTGACATATGATGAGTTTCAGAGCTCTGGGCTACAAACTATTTGTCACTGATCTTTGGGGTTGAGCTTTAGGCCTCTGTGTTAGTGCTCACTGGTGTGTGTCTGCCCATGGTGCTGCCTCCAGTCTACAGCCCTTGTGGGCGGCAGGAGCTGCAGGAGGTATCCTCAACCCAATGTACTCCCAGCCACTGGCACCCAGGATGCTCACCCCAATCCCTCTGCAGGCTCCATGCCACATGTCAAGCAGTCCTCTGGGAATGATCATTCTGCTTTCTGGTAAGACTCTTCTAGATTGTTGCTCAGCATGGCCAGTGGATCCTTTCAATCAATATTCTACAGTTGATGCAGTGATAATTGTGTTCTTTGGGGTGGGGGGATCATTTCTAAGCCATGCTGAATGAACAATGGACATTCCTTTACACAAATAAAAAGTATCTTCTCTCACTGCCCCAGGACCCTTGCCTGTCCTCCTCACTGGTGGCAGTTTGTGGAAGGTGGGAGTATAGCAATCATCAAAAGCAATCAGCAATGCAATCAGTAATGCCGTGGTTTTGATCTAAATAGTTGAGGAAACACATGGTTGGAAGATATGTTTATGGTATAACATTACAATCAGTAAAAACATGACCAGAAAACAAACCATCATTCACATTATCTGAAATGCTCTGGGAATGACTTGCGTTCGTGACCATCAACACCATCACAATCTTCAAGAGTCACCAAAGTCGGAATTCACAGGGTGCATGATAGATGATGCAGTGTCATGAGTAATCATGTACAGCATTAAGTAAATTATATTAGAGAACTACAGGTGCAAAACAGTCTGTGTTGCTTAAATACACACAGTTTCCAAAGAGCTATGGTAGTAACAATAATAGCATTGCTACATTTTTTCTCAGATGGGAGATGCGAAAGTAGTTAGGCATGGGACATATGACAATAAGGAACATGAAGGTACGGTTTCTGGATCTGAACAGAAACAGTAATCAGACACTACAAAGAATCTTCATGTGCACTCATTGTACAATAAACAAATTGTATATACTGTTTATTCATTATTCATATCTTCATTAATGAATCACTATACTTTGCATGAGTCCGTGAATTTGCAGTACATCCTTAATCAAACTGTTTATATAGACAGGAGTCCTGCAAAAAAATAAAATATTTGCCCAGGATCTTACAAACCTTAAGGGTGGTGCTGATTGGACCCTCTCCTTTCTTGGAGATAGAAGTCAATTTACATGTAATTGGGAGAGACATTCATTTAAGACCTCCAAAGCTGGCTTCAGAGCCCTCACAGGCTTAATGAGCCTTCACAGGCTTCATTATCCTGAGAAGGAGGGTAATTGTATCTATTTGGAAACATGCCTAGTTTTCCTCTTATATATACAAGTCCCCTCCATCTCACTAAGGTAAGGGCTCTGGAGCCAATTTTAGTGGTCTCAAATGAAGATATCTCCCATTTACATGTAAGTTGACTTCTATCACTAAGATACGCTCTGGTATGGGTTATGGTGATTTTATTTGTCCTTGTTTGATCTGAAAGGTTTGTTGAATAATGCTGGAGGGATTCAGAGTTAAATAGCTTGTATTATCCTGTTGGAATTAAAACTTAAGGGCATATCCAGGTTTTTGGGGGTCAGAAGCTTATATATCATTTTAGAGGTCCCCTTTAAGAATGGGATTATCATATATACATTAGGTACAGGCTCTGGAAGATGTTGGTGCAAATCAAGCATCCTGAAGCTTAAGCTTCATGACCTGTGTGGTAAATCTGCCTCTGCTGGAATGCTGACTTTTTTTTTGTCTCAATGTAAAATGTTGTCTTTATTACTTAAAAATTTCACCTTATTCAATTTCTTGGTAGCCTGTATCGGTTATACACTGTATTATTTATTTCTCTTGGCATCATGTCATTTGTTAATCATAGCATTTCATCCATTTTTTGCTTAAGTCAATGGTAAAATAATGAAGTCTGTTAAAGATTTTACTAAATAGATTTTATTGAAATATTTGTTACTACGGGAAATAATTTCTTCCTTCTTTTCCTGCCTAGTTTCTAGTTTATCCTTTAACTTTTACCTCCCTATCCTATCACTCATCTTTTTTACTAAAAGTGGAATTTGGGAAATCTTCTAAACATTTAGTTCCTAAGCATTTTTTACAGGCTAGGTAGAGAAAAGTCTTTTATATGCATTAACTGTAATGAGGTAATGAAAAAAATTCGCCTAATCTTTGCAATATATTTGACAATTTAATAGCATATCTATAACCATCCTCCAGGTTATGATAATTTTCAAACATCACTGAGATATGCAATTTGACCCTAGTGGAAATGATAATTATTTACTCTTAAGATCAACTTGCTTTGGGTATGTATCTCATAATTCCCTTAATTAAGTCATCAAATATGAATAAAATAACAAAAGACATTTTAAAACTTAATTATTTTCATACTCCTAGACCCCTACTGGGATAAAATGTATCTTTTAGAGGTTATTGAGCTGTCTTCAGAGGGGAAATTGTAAAAATTAGCAGATAACTTGACTGCATTTATTAAGATATGGGACTATAAAAATCACCCTGAAACTTGGTAGGTAAAGTACATGTTTGGAAATAAAATTTCAAGAACTTTATAGCAGATATTTTTATAAATATATGGTAAAATGTGTCAAGATACCATAGTAAAAAACTGAAGTTCTTGTTTAATTTCTGCTTCCATCTATGTAACTTTGGATATGATAGATATTTAATATCTTCAAATTAGGCTTATGACCTGAAGGACTTTGTCATCTCTTCCATTTATTAGACACACTTTAACATGAAGAATTTAAATTCTCAAGTCATATTTTCTGACCTTTAGCCACGTAGTTTGGGCAATGTATTTTATGTTTCTAAACCTCAGTTGCCTTATCTATAAAGTAAGGACAATGACAGAACCCCTCTCGTAGGATCTTTTTTATGAATATCGGATATGAGATGATATATGTAAAGATAATGTATAATGAAGTCTCTCAGCAGACTGGCAGGTAATTTTAACTCGTCTAATGTTGGCGGTGATTATAAGGTTTTATTGTGTCAAGTTATTTTATAGGTATAGATAAAATTGCTAAGGTTATAGTTGTCATAAAACCCCCTCCACTTTTTAAGACACCAATAGATTTTAGTAATATGCTATCTCATTTCATTAAGCTGTGCAATGTCCTTGTAATGTGTTAGGATATTGTCTACAGTGAAGTCAATTAGTAGGATTTTCTTCATAATTATTTTGGATTGATAATATACTTTTAAAATGTATAATTACCTTTCCTACATGGCATATATGTTTTCCTTCACTTTCTTCCTGGCATTTGGAATTTACATAGATGCTTTCATGCATTGATATAAGTACTTAGTCATCTTAATTACTTATGTGAATGTAAAGGAAATGTGAACATAAAATATAAACACAATTTAAAACTAATTTTTCCTTTGAAATTAAATGTGGTCAAATGTTCAGCATTTCCCCCATCCCCAGTGTGCTGTTACAAAATGTAAACAAATCGCGATTTATCCCAATGATTATGTGATTTTAGAGGTTTTAATAATGCATTTATTCAATTAATTTGAAAATGCCGTATAGATATTCAAATTTAAAGAGAGAGACAAGATTCACTGAATCATATTGAAGCTAGTCTATTAACCAAATCGTATTGATGGTATATTGACAACACTGCTAGAAGGTTGACTCCAAACTTTTCATCCGTTTGTACTTTGAACACTTACTAATTCTGAGAAATAACTTTAGAGACACATTATTAACTCCCCTTTCAACATACTTTTCCTTCTCTTCTTTCCTATGTTTAATTTTAGCTGATACAGTACAATACCAGTCATCAAGGAAGGAACAAAAGCCCTGATCATAAGAAGTTGCTTAATAAAGTGTTTGAAATGAGACTTTCAAAAATAGTTTCCTTTTATCAGTTTTCTAAAAAGTACACCTAGTACTTGAGTTGTCAACTTTTTCTGTGACGACAAACCACAAAATATTTTAATTTTTTTATTTTTAATGTTTGTGGTTACATAGTAGGTACATATTATTTATGGGGTACATATGATGCTTTGATACAGACATGCAATGGGAAATAATTACATCACGAAGAACGAGGTATCCATCCCTTCAAGCATTCTTTGTGTACAAACAATCCAATTACACTCTTTTAGTTATTTTTAAATGCACAATTAAGTTATTGTTGACTGTAGTCACCCTGCTGTGCTATCAAATAGTAGGTCTTATTCATACTTTCTATTATTTTTTGTACCCATTAACCATCCCCACCTCCCCTCAGGTCCCCAGCTACCCTTCCCAGCCTCTGGTAACCATCCTTCTAGTCCTTATGTCCATGAGTTCAATTGTTTTAATTTCTAGATCCCACAAATAAGTGAGAATGTGTGTTTGTCTTTATGTGCCTGGCTTGTTTCACTTAACATAATGATCTCCAATAAACCACAAAATCTTAATGGCTTACAACAACAAAGATTTATTTCTTGCCCACAATTGGCTCAGAGTAGGTTCAGCTTGGCGTGGGTCAGTCGTTCTGTCCCACACGTCTTTTCACTGAGAGACCCAGGCTCAGGAAAACCACTATTGTGTACATGCTGTGCTTATGAAAGAGGACATAATCTTAACAAAATGATGAGAAGCGTGTAGCACTTCTTAAAACCTTTCCTGGGATTACCACACTGACTCTTTCACAGTATATCATAAGTCAAAGCACATCACATGGCCAAGCCCAAAATCAGTGGGCAGGTAATATACTTTGTCCGCAGGGAAGCTGTGCTGAAGGGAAGGATGACTAGTTGTGAGCAAATAATGCAATTATCTATAGTATATTATTTAGTATTAGATATTTGACCTTTAGAAACCCCTACACTCACACTCGAATTACTGGTTCTTTTTATGTATGAGGTAGAGTCAGAATTTTAACATTTTAGAGATAGTAAAGACTTTGAAGAGCCTGTAATCCTATTAATTCATTTTACAAATAATAAAATAATGTGACCTGAAGACGTTAAGTGACTCTTGCCCATGACGAGATTCTGTTAGTGACAAAGATGGATGTGAAACCCAGCTTACCGTTCTCCACAATTAATGCATTATGCCGCCAGTCGGTTAATTATTTAGTCTAGATTAGGTATTCTCTGAGAAGTGAAAAAGAGCAAAGATTACAATTCAAAGTAGAAAAGCTAAGAGTTTACCATAGTTTTCTTCTCAGCCTAAAAATATTTCATAATTCAATTTCAGTTCTGCTAAAATTAATTGGCTGTTTAAACTGAGCTGTACTCTACAGCAAGCCCTCCAAGTGAAAACATGTAATGAAATATTATTAACACTTTACCAAAACATGGAAAGAATAGAGAAGCAAAACTGTAAAAAGTATAATTGATATTTATATGACTACCAGGATATATAAAATAAACAGAAATAATTAAAAGTAGCTTACACTAAGATTAACTAGTATCCTGCCTGAAATAAACATATAAAGGTCAAAAATACTGTTAAATGTTGATCGATACTTGAAGCATTAGTTTTCTTTGGGCATATTTGGTCAAAATGGGTTAATGACATCATATTTTGCATTCCCCATTACAGGAGGTGATTGGTATCTATGCAAATGAACACAATTTTCAAAGATATTATTAAGCTGATTATATATGTAAATCATTCATTTAAAAGAATTTTTATATCATTTTTAACAATAAGAAACTATTTTCACAAGCCTCAGCACTCCTATAGAAAGAATAATTGTATTATTTTTATAAGCTTATTTTTTATGCTCTTGGCACACTTAACTACAATATTTCTTTCAATCTTTTTAGAAAGTAATTATTTATGGTTTTATTCCAGTTACATAGGCAGTAAGCAATAAACCCTGGAGAATAATGAGTATGAATAATGAGTATGAAACTATCTACCTAAATAATAAAATACCCTACTAAATATAACAAGAGAGAAAGATAGGAAAATGGGAGCTAACATGTACATTAAGAATAGATACCAGACATGAAAGTAGTAGACTAGTTTGTATCAAGTGCCTGAATTATAGAGGAAATGCATAAAGTTGGGTAACACAGCAATCAATATTTCATCCTGAGCTTCCAAACCAAATGAGGTACTGGATCATCAGAGCAACTTGAATGAATAAATGGATAAAATATATTTAAAAGAACTTTTAAAAAGAACGGTGGGGTAGAGAGATCATTTCTTTATTTCATTATTGTCCTGATATTTCTGCCTGGCCATTTTTTCTTCGTATCTCACACACTTTAGATTCTTAGTTTCATTTCATCTTCTGTGGCAAGCTTTTCTTTCTCCCCCGTGTCTGTACCAGTGGCTGCTCATAGCTTACTCTACTTGCCCTAGGATAGCCTATCTGTAATAGAATTGCCTGCTTGTTTGTCTAGTTCTACCTCTACATTTTTTTAGCTCCATAAGGGATGGGACTATGTCAGTTTTACCTGTTGTTCTGTTCATGTCATCTGACACAATTCCTGGCTATGTATGAAGCATTCCATAATACTTGTTGTTTGGATGATGTGTGATGGAGTAGAACTCTGTGCATGTGTGTGTATATGTGTGTGTATGCTTGCACACACATGCACAGTGAGGGGCAG
Organism: Chlorocebus sabaeus; assembly: GCF_047675955.1. Taxonomy (NCBI): domain Eukaryota; kingdom Metazoa; phylum Chordata; class Mammalia; order Primates; family Cercopithecidae; genus Chlorocebus; species Chlorocebus sabaeus. The sequence continues at coordinate 96,679,964 of NC_132914.1, read as the reverse complement.
GAACTTTTCCCTGCAAGATACTAGAATGTGTTAAACTCACCAGTTAAAAACTGTGGTACTAGTAGAGTCTAGATATCCATGGAATGTAATAGAATTTAAAGACCCTACTAAATATAAACATGTAATGAATTAAACTTACCACTTTAAAAATTGTAGATACCAGTAGAATGTACAAATTTATGGAACTTAATAGAATATAAAGACCCTACTAAATATAAAAACCATAATATTTTATAGGGGAAGTATCCGCATATTATGGGAAGAATGAATTATTATACAAATGATATTGAGAATAGTCACTATTTAGAGGGGGTAAAATAAATTTCATTGGATTAAATAGTTAACTTCAAGTAACATTGAATGAAGTATGGGTCTTGTGTTTACTGACTTCTACATGGGGGAGAATGTCTAGTAATAAAATCTTGCAGCTAATTATAAAGAAAAGAATCAATATGTTTTACTACATAAAAATTAAGATCACCTGAATGCCACAAAGCAGTGTATGAAAATTAAGAAGTAAATGTTAATCTATATAAGTTTCTGTCCTCTGATTAGACCTTGGATTTTATAAATTTTAATGATTTTATTATAATTTCCATCCTTTTCACTAAGGAAAGGAAAGGATATAAATAAAACACTACAAAGGGTAGGTTTGCCACAGAGATCAATAACTGTAATTATTCAAATATGGAAAGGAGATATAAAGTATCCCAAAGCATATAAAATTCCAAATAAATGCACAGGTATGTAGTGTAAGCTGAGTAAATAGTTCTTAAGTAGGGAGGGAAGAAATGTAATGTATTAAAGAAAAATATTCCCTTCTGCATTGGCAAACAGCATGAAATCAGAGCTATCAGCAAACGAGGTATTATAAAGGGACAAACTATCAGAAGACAAAATGACAAATGTAAATGAGAAATGAAATCTGAATCTCCATGCAGAGGCCACCAAATCAGAAAGCCCAGCAAACAGAAGTGAGCTTCTTTTTGCAGGGCAGTGAGGCTTATCTAATTCTGAATGATATGATTCTCCCAAATTAGTATTACTCACCTTTTAGTCAAAAGACAACTAAAAAGGCATTAAAATAACACAATGAGCCTAAACTTTGGTTAAGGAATAAATTTGTGGCAGGAAAAAATAAATAAGACTGCAAATACTTCAAATTGCAGATCTGAAGTAATTGTTAAAGTGAATTGCACAGAGAAATTCACATCAAAGCTAAGGAAATAATTCTAGCACTATCCCAACCTGCGCTTACCAATTATGAAACCTGAAGCACAGTTACCTTATTTAATGGGAGTTATTATCATGATTTAGCAATTCCACTCTCTTAGGTCACAGACTGTCTGGGTTTAAAATTGGGGATTCAAAGAAATGGTTATTTACAAAGATTTTGAGATAAATGTTTTATCAATTAAAGGAAATAATACATGTAAAGCATTTAGCATATTATATTGCCCAAAATAAGCACTGAATAAGTATTAGATATCATACTCTTAGTTATTAATAGTAATACAGAGATCATGTTGACCTTTTATTGACATCAAACATCATTATTTGTAATGCCTTTGTGTTTTTTTCTGTAAAGAAGCTACTGTACTAAGAGCTGTGGAAGATACAAACACCGATGGATATGCTAATACCCTCCCAACTTTCTCTTTCCTATTCCAAAGATTGTTTGAGTCATATACTTATCTCTTACTGAACTTCAAGTCAATAAAAACTTCCGGGTGATTTTTTTCTCCCCTGTCAGTTGTTATTATTCCGCAGGTCTCCTATCCTTTATTTATGCAATTGATTTTGCAACCTAAATCTACTTAGTAATCTTATCCATGTTAATATTATGTGTGTTTGGCCTACTAGTCCCAGACTCAAAGTTGTTTTAGCATTTATTGTATTCGTTCTCTTTCTTAATGGTGTGACAACAGTGGATTCAATTAATATTTCTTTTGTGTATTCATCCAAATAATAGATAATTTTTTCCTATTTGGTGTCTGTTGTTGGCGAGACACTATACATATATCATGTCCCTTAACACTCAACATGAGGAGATAGTGAGGCTCAGATAAGTACAACATCACTTACAAACCAAAAGTCAGAGACAAACTCTGAATTCAGATCTTTGGTTTTGAAGCATGTGGTTTGACCACTATATTTATGATTTCTGGTGCATCCAAACCATACAAGAAACATTTTTATATGTTTTCTAGGCTTTACTCTGCAGTGTGTCTGGAGTATAACCCAGGAATGAGTATCTGAGAATTGCCATACTACCCAATGTTGTCTCTAATGAACAGAAAAAGGGTCTTTGGTTCATTTCAGACCCTTGTGACATATAACTAAAGACCTCTTTCCTGGTTGTATAGACCCTTTTATTAATATTCTTTGAGGTTAGTATATACACTGTGCTATTATTTAACTTATGTTTACCAGTTAGTTCATAAGATTTTTGTGATGCTTCTTTTATCTTGCATGAATCAGGAGAGAACCCAGTGTGCCAATAACAAGCTTAGCTGAAATCAAGTTAATTTGCATAAACATAGATGCATCCTTTCTTTGGACTATAATCCTAGTAGCATCAATGGAAAAGAAAATTACTTATTCACTAGTGGCCTCCATAACAGTGTAAAATAAATGCTTGAAGTGATAGGATTATATAGAAAGAAGAGCAGGCTCTCATAGAGAAAAATGTGAGTACATCACAGACAAATTCCACCCTTTTCCCAGTTCCTCTAAGAGACCTGGCCCTAAAGCTAGAGAAGAAAGCAATGAGCTAGTGCCATCAAGAGTCTGTTTCATAGAGGAAATGGATGGGACATGAACTAAAACCTTAAGGAATGTGAAGGTCCTGGCATAAGGGAGCAAGCAAAGTGAAAGAAAGTAATAGCAACATTATTGACATGCAGGAATTGACATGCTAAGTGAAAAAGATTAAAAGAGGACTAAGTTGACCAGTTATAATTTATGCTATGGAATTCTGGGAGAGGAGATAAAACTGTGTCAGAATATAGAAAGCAGTAAAAGCACAATAGAAGAAATTCAATTTAATTTGATATGACATATGTATCTTGTGTTTTTTGTGTATGAAGTGACGTGAGAAAGCAGTATGGTATGATATGATAATAGTAGTAGCCACTACCATTTATTGTTTGCTTATCATATGCCAGGATTTTTACAGACACACATGTTTACTCTCCTTCATGAATTTATGAGATTGGTATTATCTCAGTTTTACAAGTAAGGAAACTGAGGCATAAGGGAGCTGAGAGATTCACCCAAGAGCTCAGAGATAAAATGAAGTGAAGCCAGCATTTCACCCATCTATATCTGATTCTAAAGACCACATCATACTGTGCTGCCTCTAATGAGATTGGTCTGGTATCCTTGTGAGACTCACACTGGGGAGAAGGAAAGATTCTAATTAGGAGAAAGGTAACCTGGGCTTGGGCTAATATGTTTCAGTTTTGTGTACAGTGAAACTTGTGGGGATAAGATCCCTGTTTGGGGATGAAGAGTCAAATTGCAATTTGAATTACAATATGAAGCAGTTCCTAAGGTGAAATGTACCCTTCATCAGACTATGTCATAACCAAGTTTTTAAAAGTTATTGAGAATCTTTAGTTATATCTATAATAGACTCTATAACTTGACTACTTAGAGAACTAGATTCTCAGGGAAATAGTTTTCATGTGCATTAGGAAGTGTTTAGAGGAGCAAATTTGCCAATGAGAGCTGAGAACCCAATCTCTGGATGTTTTAAGTTTTTAAGTAAATAATTAATGGATTTGTAAGATCTTTCTAAGGTTTTTATAAATGGTGTGATTTTTATCTTCAGATGGGTCTTTTGCCTGATGGGGATGGCCTCTCAAGATATATTAATTTCTTTATAATAAATCTTTTTGTATTGTATGCAACACGGATTGCAAGAGATATGCAAATAAGAAAGCATGTTAAGGCACAGTTTCATTACATTGATTAAAGGCAAAGTAGAATTTTTGTTGCCTGCAGTGAAGTAGTTATGCCAGATCTCAAGTCAGTGTGTTTTTTTTTTTTTTTTTTTTTGAAGTCTTTGGTGTTTCTCTGTCTGAGCAAGCTGTTCTCATAGCAGATTCCCCCCTCCCAGATCCTCATCAAAATGCTTGATGTTTCTGTTCTTATTTATACTTTTGTTTTAATCATTACTTCTCATTAGCATTATGAGAACATACACATTCACTTGTTCATCAAACAAGTATTTATTAAATGATTATTGTATGCTGGGTACTATGTTAGCTGGAAAAATTTGCTAAAGGGATTTTTTTTTAATCTTAGAAGAACTTTAATTTATCAAATGTAATAGCAGGTCAGACTCAGTCTTGGAGTAAAGAACATGTTTTTATATTTTTTTAATGAAGGGCAAGAAGAAATTGTACTTTTCATGTTTAGTATCTACTTTTCCCAAGTCACTAACAAGCAAACATTGGCAAAGCCTTCAGAAAATGTGGGTCATCTTTGGTCAAGTTTTAATCTCAGAAGGTGCATCTAAGTCACGTTTCCAAATATTCTGAGGTTTACTTTCTCCTATGTTCAATAAATTATTTTAAACTTTCCTTTAAATAGTAGACTTCATCCCTAGTGAAGAGAGCCCAAGGGAAGGAAAAGATTGTTGCTTAAGCAGGAAACCTCAGTACTAATCTCTGGAATTATCTAGCTTTATGTCTTATTGATGTATGTCAGATCACTCTTCTTGATCCTCAGCTTCCTTCCTGGTAAAATGTAAGAACTGATCTAATTGAGGCATGAGGACTTTAATACCTCTATGCTTTAACTATAAATATAAAGCCACAAATTTGAGCACCTGTTCTTTGTCATATACCATGATTGCTCCTTTATCTGTAATCCTTATGACAATGAAAACTGGACATTATCATTTTATAGAGAAGAAAACCGAAGGTAAGAAGAGACACTAATTTATCTATGCTTACATGATTTAAAAGTTCCTTGTAATTCAAACCCGGTTCTGTCTGATTTTTAAATGTGTTTTCTACTATCACAGGTTGAAACACTAACATTCCCATAACTCTCAAAAATAAAACAAAATTAAAAATAAACTCCAGGATTACCACCAAAATTAAAAGTTATAAAAGACCACCCCCAAAAAGTTTAATTTAAAATTACAAGAAAATATTCATTTACAATGGCTCATTTTTTAGTATATAGTTAGTTTAGTGGGCCTTGGCCTCTGCGAGTTGATCATCTTAAAACCTGTAAGACTCATTTCAAAGTCTTGTGCCTCAGGAAATAAGACTTGCATGACCAATGTCCCTTCTCTTGTTGTGTTGCTTATTTTAACTCAACCGCACTGACTCTACTGGCTGCCCCTCAGCAGACTCACAAGGCAGAAAATACTAAGATTTTTTTCTAAAACACTTACATTCTAGAGATTTTCCAAAAAGGTGGAATGATAAAGCACTTTGTGATTTTGAAAATGACTCATAAACCTAGATTACTATAAGGGAGATAGTTCTCAAAATAAAATGAGAATGATTTGGGAAAAGAGAAAAATACTTGAGAGCTGTGATTGAGACTATTAGATTTGGAGTGATTGCTATTAAGACAGACACAAAACCAATGCAGAACTAAGTAACTGTAGCTGAATACATTCAGAAAGATGTGGATGTGACCCAATCATTTTGATAATACTGAGCCTAAGAAGTGAGTATGGTTTTTCCTACACTACATTTGAGGGTTGAAATGTTTAATTAATTGATGTTTGCATTAATGTTAAACATCAGTTGGTGTTAAAACAAGTTAGGCATTCACACAGTTTAAAGCCTTAAATCATTTTAGAATTCTTCATTTAAAAAGCAGTACCTTTGTACCCCAATCTCATTTCTTTCTCACACAGAAAACTTTTTCATGGTTTTCCACTTTTTAACTCTTGCTTTTATTTTTATATGGGCTACTAATTTTTAGCAGCTTCTTTTTTCTTATACCCTCCTGCCTCAGAACTGGGATGTCTACAGTTGTCTTCTGTTTGCAGAAGTGATGGATTTATTAAGTTAAATAATTTGGTGTTCATTTTTGCTCATAGTTTTTAATCCCTTCTAATAATACATTATTTCCTTGTGAGTGTCCATAGTTGTATTACTCCACTCTTGCACTGCTATAAAAAAATACCTGAGCCTGTGTAATTTAAAAAGAAACAAGGTTTAATTGTCTCGTGGTTCCACAGGCTGTACAGGAAGTATAGCTGGAGAGACCTCAGGAAAGTTACAATCATGGCAGTAGGTGAAGGGGAAGCAGGCACATTTTACAGGGCCAGAGCAGGAGGAAGAGAGAGAAGGGGGAGGTGCTACACATTTTAAACAACCAGATCTCGTGACAACTCACTCACTATCATGAAAACAGCACTAAAAGGCAGATCTGTGCCATGATCAAATGACATCCCACCAGGCCCCATCTCCAGCATTGAGGATTACAGTTTGACAGAGATTTCGGTGGGGACAGAGATCCAACATATCAATAGGTAAGCATTTTTTATTGTGATAAAATATACATAACATAAAAGGTACCATTTTAAACATTTTAAAGTATACAATTCATTGGCATTCAGTATATTCACAATGTTGTATATCCATCATCCATATGTAGCCCCAAAGAATGTCCTGTATTTGTCTATTAGGTCTAGTTGGCTTACAGTATCATTGAAGTCATTTATTTTCTTATTTATCTTCTGTATAGTCATTTTATCCATTATTGAAAATAGGGTATTGAAATCTCCTATGATTACTGTAAGCTGTTTATTCTGCCTTCATTTCTGTCAAATTTGCTTTATATATTTTGGGACTCAGCTGTTAGGTGCATGTATGTTTTTAATTGTCACATCTTCTTGATGGATTGACCCTTTTATTAATATATAATGCCTCCCTTTTTCTTTTATAACAACTTTTGACTTAGTACATTTTGTATGATATTAGTATAGCCACTCCAGCTTTTTCTTTTTTTACTCTTTGCATGAAATATCTTTTTCTATCCTTTAACTTTCAACCTATTTGTGTCTTTGGATCTAAAATGAGTCTCATGTAGACAGTATATATTTGAATCATTTTCTAATCTCTGCCTTTTAATTGGATAGTATAATTCATTTACATTTAAAGTAGCTACTGATAAAGAACTTATGCCATTTTGCTATCTGTTTTCTGATGTCTTATAACTTTTTTGTTCCTTAATTCCTCCATTACTGTTTTTTATATTAGTTACTTTTTTGTTATTAATTTAATTTCCTTTTGTAATCTCTTTTGGTTCCCTTCTCATTTACTTTTCTGAACATTTCTCACTTGTTCTTTTAGGTTACTTTTGGAATTACAGTTAGTATCTTACATTTATAAGTAATCTAGTTTGAATTAATACCCACTTAGCTTCAATAGTATATAAAACTCTGCACTCCCAGGCTGGAGTGCAGTGGCACGATCTCTGCTCACTGCAAGCTCCGTCTCCCGGGTTCACGCCATTCTCCTGCCTCAGCTTCCCGAGTAGCTGGGACTACAGGTGCCCGCCACCATGCCCGGCTAATGTTTTGTATTTTTTACTAGAGACGGGGTTTCACCATGTTAGCCAGGATGGTCTCGATCTCCTGACCTTGTGATCCGCCTGCCTCAGCCTCCCAAAGTGCTGGGATTACAGGCGTGAGCCACTGCGCCCAGACTAAAACTCTGCTTTAATATAGGTCTCTCCCACCTATTTGTGTTGTTACTGTCATAAATTCCATCTTTACACATTGTGTCCCCTTTAGCATAAATTTATAATTATTGTTTTATGTTTTTGTCTTCTAAATGACATAGGAAAAAGAAGAGGAGTTACAAACTGAAATTACAATAATACTATTTGTTATATTTACCTATGTAGTTACCTTTACTGGTGATTTTTATTTCTTCATATAGCTGCAAGTTATTGCCTAGTGTGTTTTTGTTTCAGTGTGAAGAGCTACCTTTAACATTTCTTACAGTACCAGTCTGTTAGTGAAAAACTCCTTCACTTTTTGTTTATTTGTGAATGTCAAAATTTCTCCTTTACCTTTAAAGGATAACTTTGCTTAATATAGGTCTTAATTTACAGTTTTTCTCTTTCAGCAATTTAAATAAGTCGTTTCACTGTCTTAAGTCTTCTACAGTTTAAATAAGCTGTTATTCTTATTGATAATTCCTTGTACATGATGAGTTACTTCTCTCTTGCTTCTTTCAAGATTCTTGCTTTGGTTTTTGATGGTTAGATTATAATATGTCAGTTTAGATCTGTTTGAGTTTATCTTACTTGGTATTTGTTGAGCTTCTTGAATAAGTAGATTTATGTCTTTTATTAAATTTGCATTTGGGGAAGTAGCCATTTTTTTATTTTGTTTTGTTTTGTTTTTTTCTTTTTTTAAGGAAGACTTAATTTGTTTAGGTGGGGGTAACTATCAGGAAGAATATATAAGAAAAGTGAGCCAAAATATAGAAATATTGTGAGCCATTATTTGGTCAAACATTCTTTTTGTCTTTTATTCTGTCTCCTCTCCTTCTGGGATTCTGATAGCTAGATAGGTAGATATGCTTAATGATATCCCAAAGGTTGCTGAGGTTCTGTTCATTTATCTTCATTTATTTTGTTTCTGTTCTTTAGAATGGATAATTTCTTTTGTTTTTTTTTTTTTTTGTTTTTTTGTTTTTTTGTTTTTTTGTTTTTTTGTTTTTATTGCCTGTACTTTTGAGATCTTTTTTTTTTTTTTTTTTTTTTTTTTTTTTTTAATTTATTTATTATTATTAAACTTCCAAGTTGTAGGGTACATGTGCACAACGTGCAGGTTTGCTACATATGTATACTTGTGCCATGTTGGTGTGCTGCACCCATCAACTCGTCATTTACATCAGGTATAACTCCCAATGCAATCCCTCCCCCCTCCCCCCTCCCCATGATAGGCCCCGGTGTGTGATGTTCCCCTTCCCAAGTCCAAGTGATCTCATTGTTCAGTTCCCACCTACGAGTGAGAACATGCGGTGTTTGGTTTTCTGTTCTTGTGATAGTTTGCTAAGAATGATGGTTTCCAGCTGCATCCATGTCCCTACAAAGGACACAAACTCATCCTTTTTTATGGCTGCATAGTATTCCATGGTGTATATGTGCCACATTTTCTTAATCCAATCTGTCACTGATGGACATTTGGGTTGATTCCAAGTCTTTGCTATTGTGAATAGTGCTGCAATAAACATACGTGTGCATGTGTCCTTATAGCAGCATAATTTATAATCCTTTGGGTATATACCCAGTAATGGGATGGCTGGGTCATATGGTACATCTAGTTCTAGATCCTTGAGGAATCGCCATACTGTTTTCCATAATGGTTGAACTAGTTTACACTCCCACCAACAGTGTAAAAGTGTTCCTATTTCTCCACATCCTCTCCAGCACCTGTTGTTTCCTGACTTTTGAATGATCGCCATTCTAACTGGTGTGAGATGGTATCTCATTGTGGTTTTGATTTGCATTTCTCTGATGGCCAGTGATGATGAGCATTTTTTCATGTGTCTGTTGGCTGTATGAATGTCTTCTTTTGAGAAATGTCTGTTCATATCCTTTGCCCACTTTTGGATGGGGTTGTTTGTTTTTTTCTTGTAAATTTGTTTGAGTTCTTTGTAGGTTCTGGATATTAGCCCTTTGTCAGATGAGTAGATTGCAAAAATTTTCTCCCATTCTGTAGGTTGCCTGCTCACTCTGATGGTAGTTTCTTTTGCTGTGCAGAAGCTCTTTAGTTTGATGAGATCCCATTTGTCAATTTTGGCTTTTGCTGCCACTGCTTTTGGTGTTTTAGACATGAAGTCTTTGCCCATGCCTATGTCCTGAATGGTACTACCTAGGTTTTCCTCTAGGATTTTTATGGTATTAGGTCTAACATTTAAGTCTCTAATCCATCTTGAATTAATTTTCGTATAAGGAGTAAGGAAAGGATCCAGTTTCAGCTTTCTACTTATGGCTAGCCAGTTTTCCCAGCACCATTTATTAAATAGGGAATCCTTTCCCCATTTCTTGTTTCTCTCAGGTTTGTCAAAGATCAGATGGCTGTAGATGTGTGGTATTATTTATGAGGACTCTGTTCTGTTCCATTGGTCTATATCTCTGTTTTGGTACCAGTACCATGCTGTTTTGGTTACTGTAGCCTTGTAGTATAGTTTGAAGTCAGGTAGCGTGATGCCTCCAGCTTTGTTCTTTTGACTTAGGATTGTCTTGGAGATGCGGGCTCTTTTTTGGTTCCATATGAACTTTAAAGCAGTTTTTTCCAATTCTGTGAAGAAGCTCATTGGTAGCTTGATGGGGATGGCATTGAATCTATAAATTACCTTGGGCAGTATGGCCATTTTCACGATATTGATTCTTCCTATCCATGAGCATGGTATGTTCTTCCATTTGTTTGTGTCCTCTTTGATTTCACTGAGCAGTGGTTTGTAGTTCTCCTTGAAGAGGTCCTTTACATCCCTTGTAAGTTGGATTCCTAGGTATTTTATTCTCTTTGAAGCAATTGTGAATGGAAGTTCATTCCTGATTTGGCTCTCTGTTTGACTGTCACTGGTGTATAAGAATGCTTGTGATTTTTGCACATTAATTTTGTATCCTGAGACTTTGCTGAAGTTGCTGATCAGCTTAAGGAGATTTTGGGCTGAGACAATGGGGTTTTCTAAATATACAATCATGTCGTCTGCAAACAGGGACAATTTGACTTCTTCTTTTCCTAACTGAATCCCCTTGATTTCTTTCTCTTGCCTGATTGCCCTAGCCAGAACTTCCAACACTATGTTGAATAGGAGTGGTGAGAGAGGGCATCCCTGTCTTGTGCCAGTTTTCAAAGGGAATTTTTCCAGTTTTTGCCCATTCAGTATGATATTGGCTGTGGGTTTGTCATAAATAGCTCTTATTATTTTGAGGTACGTTCCATCAATACCGAATTTATTGAGCGTTTTTAGCATGAAGGGCTGTTGAATTTTGTCAAAAGCCTTTTCTGCATCTATTGAGATAATGATGTGGTTCTTGTCTTTGGTTCTGTTTATATGCTGGATTATGTTTATTGATTTGCGAATGTTGAACCAGCCTTGCATCCCAGGGATGAAGCCCACTTGATCATGGTGGATAAGCTTTTTGCTGTGCTGCTGAATCCGGTTTGCCAGTATTTTATTGAGGATTTTTGCATCGATGTTCATCAGGGATATTGGTCTAAAATTCTCTTTTTTTGTTGTGTCTCTGCCAGGCTTTGGTATCAGGATGATGTTGGCCTCATAAAATGAGTTAGGGAGGATTCCCTCTTTTTCTATTGATTGGAATAGTTTCAGAAGGAATGGTACCAGCTCCTCCTTGTACCTCTGGTAGAATTCAGCTGTGAATCCATCTGGTCCTGGACTTTTTTTGGTTGGTAGGCTATTAATTATTGCCTCAATTTCAGAGCCTACTATTGGTCTATTCAGGGATTCAACTTCTTCCTGGTTTAGTCTTGGAAGAGTGTAAGTGTCCAGGAAATTATCCATTTCTTCTAGATTTTCCAGTTTATTTGCGTAGAGGTGTTTATAGTATTCTCTGATGGTAGTTTGTATTTCTGTGGGGTCGGTGGTGATATCCCCTTTATCATTTTTAATTGCGTCGATTTGATTCTTCTCTCTTTTCTTCTTTATTAGTCTTGCTAGTGGTCTGTCAATTTTGTTGATCTTTTCAAAAAACCAACTCCCGGAGTCATTGATTTTTTGGAGGGTTTTTTGTGTCTCTATCTCCTTCAGTTCCGCTCTGATCTTAGTTATTTCTTGCCTTCTGCTAGCTTTCGAATGTGTTTGCTCTTGCTTCTCTAGTTCTTTTAATTGCGATGTTAGAGTGTCAATTTTAGATCTTTCCTGCTTTCTCTTGTGGGCATTTAGTGCTATAAATTTCCCTCTACACACTGCTTTAAATGTGTCCCAGAGATTCTGGTATGTTGTATCTTTGTTCTCATTGGTTTCAAAGAACATCTTTATTTCTGCCTTCATTTCGTTATGTACCCAGTAGTCATTTAGGAGCAGGTTGTTCAGTTTCCATGTAGTTGAGCGGTTTTGATTGAGTTTCTTAGTCCTGAGTTCTAATTTGATTGCACTGTGGTCTGAGAGACAGTTTGTTATAATTTCTGTTCTTGTACATTTGCTGAGGAGTGCTTTACTTCCAATTACGTGGTCAATTTTGGAGTAAGTACGATGTGGTGCTGAGAAGAATGTATATTCTGTTGATTTGGGGTGGAGAGTTCTATAGATGTCTATTAGGTCTGCTTGCTGCAGAGATGAGTTCAATTCCTGGATATCCTTGTTAACTTTCTGTCTCGTTGATCTGTCTAATGTTGACAGTGGAGTGTTGAAGTCTCCCATTATTATTGTATGGGAGTCTAAGTCTCTTTGTAAGTCTCTAAGGACTTGCTTTATGAATCTGGGTGCTCCTGTATTGGGTGCATATATATTTAGGATAGTTAGCTCTTCCTGTTGAATTGATCCCTTTACCATTATGTAATGGCCTTCTTTGTCTCTTTTGATCTTTGATGGTTTAAAGTCTGTTTTATCAGAGACTAGTATTGCAACCCCCGCTTTTTTGTGTTCTCCATTTGCTTGGTAAATCTTCCTCCATCCCTTTATTTTGAGCCTATGTATGTCTCTGCGTGTGAGATGGGTCTCCTGAATACAGCAGACTGATGGATCTTGACTCTTTATCCAGTTTGCCAGTCTGTGTCTTTTAATTGGAGCATTTAGTCCATTTACATTTAAGGTTAAGATTGTTATGTGTGAACTTGATCCTGCCATGATGATATTAACTGGTTATTTTGCTCGTTAGTTGATGCAGTTTCTTCCTAGCCTTGATGGTCTTTACATTTTGGCATGTTTTTGCAATGGCTGGTACCGGTTGTTCCTTTCCATGTTTAGTGCTTCCTTCAGGGTCTCTTGTAAGGCAGGCCTAGTGGTGACAAAATCTCTCAGCATTTGCTTATCTGTAAAGGATTTTATTTCTCCTTCACTTATGAAACTTAGTTTGGCTGGATATAAAATTCTGGGTTTAAAATTCTTTTCTTTAAGAATGTTGAATATTGGCCCCCACTCTCTTCTGGCTTGAAGAGTTTCTGCCGAGAGATCTGCTGTTAGTCTGATGGGCTTCCCTTTGTGGGTAACCCGACCTTTCTCTCTGGCTGCCCTTAAGATTTTTTCCTTCATTTCAACTTTGGTGAATCTGGCAATTATGTGTCTTGGAGTTGCTCTTCTCGAGGAGTATCTTTGTGGCGTTCTCTGTATTTCCTGGATTTGAATGTTGGCCTGCCCTACTAGGTTGGGGAAGTTCTCCTGGATGATATCCTGAAGAGTGTTTTCCAACTTGGTTCCATTTTCCCCGTCACTTTCAGGCACCCCAATCAGACGTAGATTTGGTCTTTTTACATAATCCCATACTTCTTGCAGGCTTTGTTCATTTCTTTTTCTTCTTTTTTCTTTTGGTTTCTCTTCTCGCTTCATTTCATTCATTTGATCCTCCATCGCTGACATTCTTTCTTCCAGTTGATCGAGACGGTTACTGAAGCTTGTGCATTTGTCACGTATTTCTCGTGCCATGGTTTTCGTCTCTTTCATTTCGTTTGTGAGCTTCTCTGCATTAATTACTCTAGCCATCAATTCTTCCACTTTTTTTTCAAGATTTTTAGTTTCTTTGCGCTGGGTACGTAATTCCTCCTTTAGCTCTGAGAAATTTGATGGACTGAAGCCTTCTTCTCTCATGTCGTCGAAGTCATTCTCCGTCCAGCTTTGATCCGTTGCTGGCGATGAGCTGCGCTCCTTTGCCGGGGGAGATGCGCTCTTATTTTTTGAATTTCCAGCTTTTCTGCCCTGCTTTTTCCCCATCTTTGTGGTTTTATCTGCCTCTGGTCTTTGATGATGGTGATGTACTGATGGGGTTTTGGTGTAGGTGTCCTTCCTGTTTGATAGCTTTCCTTCTAACAGTCAGGATCCTCAGCTGTAGGTTGTAGCTGTAGGAGATTGCTTGAGGTCCACTCCAGACCCTGTTTGCCTGGGTATCAGCAGCAGAGGCTGCAGAAGATAGAATATTTCTGAACAGCGAGTGTACCTGTCTGATTCTTGCTTTGGAATCTTCCTCTCAGGGGTGTACTCCACCCTGTGAGGTGTGGTGTGTCAGACTGCCCCTAGTGGGGGATGTCTCCCAGTTAGGCTACTCAGGGGTCAGGGACCCACTTGAGCAGGGAGTCTGTCCCTTCTCAGATCTCAACCTCCGTGTTGGGAGATCCACTGCTCTCTTCAAAGCTGTCAGACAGAGTCGTTTGCGTCTGCAGAGCTGCTGCGTTTGTTATTATTTACTGTGCCCTGTCCCCAGAGGTGGAGTCTACAGAGACAGGCAGGTTTCCTTGAGCTGCTGTGAGCTCCACCCAGTTCGAGCTTCCCAGCAGCTTTGTTTACCTACTTAAGCCTCAGCAATGGCGGGCGCCCCTCCCCCAGCCTCGCTGCTGCCTTGCCGGTAGATCACAGACTGCTGTGCTAGCAATGAGGGAGGCTCCGTGGGTGTGGGACACTCCCGGCCAGGTGTGGGATATGATCTCCTGGTGTGCCTGTCTGCTTAAAGCGCAGTATTGGGGTGGGAGTTACCCGATTTTCCAGGTGTTGTGTGTCTCAGTTCCCCTGGCTAGGAAAAGGGATTCCCTTCCCCCTTGCGCTTTCCAGGTGAGGCAATGCCTCGCCCTGCTTCAGCTCTCGCTGGTCGGGCTGCAGCAGCTGACCAGCACCGATCGTCTGGCACTCCCCAGTGAGATGAACCCAGTACCTCAGTTGAAAATGCAGAAATCGCCGGTCTTCTGTGTCGCTGGCGCTGGGAGTTGGAGACTGGAGCTGTTCCTATTCGGCCATCTTCTAGAATGGATAATTTCAATTCATTTATCTAGACGTTCTCTATTCTTTTTTCTACCTGCTCAAAAGTGCTGTAGAAACCTTCTAGTAATTTCTTTATTTCAGTATTATACTTGTACATTTCAGTTTCAGAATTTGCTTCCTTTATATCATTTCTGCCCTCTTTATTTGGTGAGACATTGGTTTCCTATATTCCTTTGGTTCTTCGTCTATGGTTTTAAACATATTTAAGACAGTTGATTTAAGTTCTTTGTCTAGTAAATCTAGTGTCTAGGATTCCTCAGGGACAGTTCATATTCATTTCTTTTTTTCCTCTAAACGGGCCATACTTTATTGTTTTTTTGAAAGTCTACTATCTTTTTGTTTAAAACTGGCATTTTAAATATTATAATGTAGTAACTGGAAATCTGATTCTCCTTCTCCCCAGGTTTTTGTTATTGCTACTCGTTTTGGATTGTACTCGTATGTTTAGTGACTTTTCTAATTTTTCACTGACAGTATTTTTTATCCTATGTGGTCACTGAAATCTCTGTTCTACTAAGTGAATGGTCAGCTACTGATTTGACAAAGATTTCCTTAAATGCCTGGATAAAACAAAAACTCTCTCAGTCTTTGCAACTGGGCTTTGTGTGTTATGTTGGGGCATGCCTTTAACACTCAGCTAAGCAGTTTACAACTCTGCCTTCAACTTCGTTTACTGCTTTCACAGAGCCTGAAGTTCAGCCAAAGATGAGACTTTAGGATCTTCTGAAGATCATTTCTGATCATGTGGCCTGCCCTGTGCATGTGTGTGACCTTCTAGATACCTGGGAATATGTGGAAGCTTCTCAAAACCCTTACTCCCCAAGCATCTCACTTCCCAGCCTTCTTCTCAAGTTTTTTGTTTTGTTTATTGTTTACCCCACCTAATATTCTTTGTCTCATGAGGGTGACAGTGGCTGGTTGATTTGCTATTAAGTATTTATATAGATGCTGTCTGTGCAGCCACGTTTGTGCCCTGAGAGAGTTCTGAGATAGGCGAAATAAAGGCAAGTCCCTTGTGTTAGTCCTTCAGGAAGCCACCTGATAGGTCAAAACAGGCAACCACAATTTTTTCAGAACAAAATCTGTTCTGCTCCCTCTGGTACTGGGACCCACACTGGTAGAACAGGGTGCTGTCTTTAGGACCACCATTAAGCCAGGAATGGAGGGGATGAACACAAATAAAATACTATAAACCTCTCCCACTGGGTTTCAGTGGTCCTTTCTCTTGATTAAAAATTCTCTTGGTTACTGCAAACCTTTGACTGGCAGTAGGTGAAGGGGAACAGGCACGTCTTACAGGGCCAGAGCAGGAGGAAGAGAGAGAAGGGGGAGGTACTACACATTTTAAACAACCAGATCTCTGATAACTCACGAAAACAACACCAAAGGGGAAATCCGCCCCATGATCCAATAACATCCCAGAATTTCGCAGACATCCCATTTTCCAGAATTCCAGTAAGTTTGTTTCTGACAGTTTTGCCAGAATTTTTTTTTTTTTTTTTTCTTTTTGGTGGAGAGTAAGGCTATTGCAGTCTCCTACTCTGACATTCTCACTGATGCCTTTATAACGTATTTTAAGTTGGCTTGTGCACTTTTACAACTCCTGGTCTTCTCCGGACCTCTCACAGGCTTCATACCTCTCCATTTGGGAAAACTGCTTTTATGATTTTATGTGTGTGGTGGTGGGAAGGGGGAGAAGAGAGAGAGAGAGAGAGAGAGAGTGAGAGAGAGAATGAATGTATACATGCGTTTAGGGAGGTGGATAAGTTATAAAAGAAAAGGAAGAGTTAAATTGTTTAGGCAGGGGGATAACTATCAAGAAAACATATAAGAAAAATGAGTCAAAACGTAGAAATCCTATAAGCTAAAACCAAGGAGTTCAAAGTGAATTTGTGGAATTCATATGATATCCCAATCAGCATCGTGGAGACTGTCTCTTGAAGCAAATATACACTAAAGAAAAGGATAATAAATTGGATACCTTTGGAGGAAAGTTGAAGTTGAGTTATAAGGCATGTGGCACCCAAATCAGTAGGAAAAAAATTGTTCTCTAAGCTAAGTAAGGGAGTGTGCTCCTAAAAATAATTCCAGTAGCCCAATTTTACAAACCCTATGTAACTCTTAGGACATTTTCGCCCAGGAACGATTAGGACAGGTGCAAAGTAATTTAAAAGCAAGCATGGACTAATTTTGTGAAGGTTATCCATGCACAAAGAGAAATTTTACAAAGAACACTTTTTTTTGGCTCAGGCTGGATACCAACCACAGCATTTGGCTCAGCTCTGCAGGTGATGCCAGCTGTTTTTTAAAAAAGGTCTGCCTACCCTTTTAAAGGATTTGCGTTTCTGGATCAGAATGAAAAGAGACCCACTTCCTTTCTTCCCTTACATGTTCTTCCCTATCCCCACCATGGGAACCCATAGACACTATTTTCACTAACTCTCTGTGCAACCTGGGTCAAGTGATTTAACCTTTTTAAAGGTCAGTTTCCTCCTCTTTAAAATGAAAGGATTGAACGAAAATGATGTATCTCTAAAGTCCTTTATGCTTTTAAAGTTCCATGATTCTTTCTGATACAGTTTAGAATCTTTATATTCTTCTGTTCTCTTTATCTATATTTAACAACTGAAACCACTACCTCATAAACTATACTAACATCACTTTCCATTCTTCCTCTAAACTATCTCTTGCATTAGAATCCACTTCCTAAACTATTTTGTCTTCCTTTGAATTGATATGACCATTCCTAAAAGAATTACCCTGCATTTTCTCACATTCTTGAGTGTCTATCATAGAGAGGGCTGGAAAGAAAGGAGTTTTTTCTCAGGTCTCTAGATCTTGTCCACTGACAATTCAGACTCCTTTACTGAGTGATTGGCATAGTAACAATTTGACTGCACCCCAACCAATGTCACTGCCCAGTACCTTTGATATAAGATGAATTAGGATCATTTTATCTGACACCTAAAATCAGCTCCATTTTAAATCACCTCTAAAGTTATTAAAATTATTTGTTCTAAACACAAAAGTTCCCAGGTTGTCTTTTTCAGAATTGGAAAGGACATGGTCCAAAGCCGACAAATGTCAAAATAAATAGTTTCATCTGTTCTTGGAGTTAGCTTAAATGCTTTTCTTCTTTGCAAGCCATTTGAAAACAGCAGTGATTACCATGAGAAAAGTGCTGCCTATTTAAGAGGTAATTATAAGGATATGAAATTGACAACAAAATTAGTGCTCTTAGTTGTTTTTTAAAATTATATTAGCACTTCCACAGCAGACTAGATAAATCTCTTTCCTATTGCTTCTAGCTAATTGAAATATTAATACATTTGAAATACAAAAAATGTGACTGATCATATGCAAATATAATTTGCAAAAGATAATTCTTTTATGCGTAGAATATCACCTCTAAGAAAATTAGAAACAAAGGATATTTGATTCATGTATTTGTTGCCCAAAAGTAGGCAAGATTTTATTTTTAAGAAATTATAAATTTTTGATAACTAGGGTTTAACTAAAGGGAAACAAAATATAAAACCACAAATTCGTTCTTCTTTGTCAGAACCTGATGTTCTTACAAAATTTTATGTAAGGGCCCAGTGTTTATCATTTCAGCCTTGTTTTGATAAAGCATGCCTAGAAATCCTATAATGTACATATTCCAAAAACCTAAGAATCCATTCTTAAGGGACAGAAAACAATTATGATACAACATCATGAGTGCTACAACAGAAAGATATATGAGGTGAAATGGAGTAAATATGCTTGTCAGAAACAGGGAAGCTTTCTCAAAGGCTGTAAGTGAGACTAAAAGAATGTGTCAACAAATAATAGGAAGAAAGGAATTAAGAATAGCATGGACAAACACTCACACATGCATATACACACACAGTGGTTTGTGTGGCTAAGGCATAGAGTTCACAGCAGGGGAATAGATGGTAATCAAGGAGACAGATTAAGAATGACCTAATAAGATTCATGTGTTTGTCAAGGTAAGTAATGCTATGTGCTAGAACAATTATGTGCAGAACAATTTTATAAATCCCATTGGTTTAACACAATGCAGGTTTATTTTGTGCACAAAGAATAGTTTAATTGAGTGTTAATTGGGTGCCCTTCCATGTGGTGATTCTGGGAACATGGCTTATTGTTCCCTGCAGTTCTATATGCTCCAGGAAATTTCTGGTTAATAATATCAAATGCTCCTGAGGGATCAACCCAACTTGAAAAGTGCCCACTGCATCTAACAACTAAAAGGTCACTGTGATGGTTTCAGGATTAATTTCATTGGAGCATAAGGGTAAAAGCCAGATTGCAGTGGAGGTGAGTGAGAGGTGAGAAAGAAGATAGATACCAATGACTCTTCAAAAATATTGGATGTAAATAAAAGAGAAGACAAGAATTACAGATGAGGAGAGAATACTTGAGGGGTTGTTTTATTATTTGTCTTTGATTGTTTTTGCCAGCACAGAGATTTTAACATGGTTATATGATGAAAATAAAGAGATAGTTGAGAGGAAAAGGTTGTAGATGCTGAAAGGAGAGCAATAATTAAGTGAGGTCCCTGAAAAAGCAGCTGGCAATGAGATTCAGAGGACAGATAAAGGGATTAACCTTATGCTGGAAGCCCTAAGCTTTGCCCACTGACCTGGGAGAGAAGGCAATGAGATAAAGAAAAGTAATGTTAAAGCTGTTTCAGGAATGTCAAAGACAGTGTTTGAAGTTCAAATATATGTCTAAAAAAACAAACTTCAAATAATAGAGAAATAAACCATGTATTTAAAAACAATTGTGAATCATGGACTATTGGATCTATTCTCATGTAGTCTAGAAAGGCTGGACTGCTACGTCATTTTCTTCATTGAATGTGGCTCCTGATCGTCACTAAATGTGTTTCAATGGTCATACATTTTATTGGTAGACTTAAAATATATATGTGTAAGTTAATATATGATTTTAGCTGTTACTTTGGAATACATAATGTAAATCTTTGAAAGATTTGAAAACTTGTATTTGATATTAGTTGAGTAATTTTGAGGATTCTGCCTACTGATTATAGATGGAATATATTTGTGTTTTTCTTTTGACAGAAATAGGGCAGTTTGATTTTTTCTATTTGATTAAAAATATATTAAAAATAAATTTTAGTATTCTTGATGTAAGCATTCTGTGCATTTATTGTTTTGAGAAGGAGCTTTAGGCAAAGTTCTAAAGATTTTTATTAGTAAAGACAAAACATTATCTCAAAGGTCATATAAAGAAGAAGAGAAAAAACTAATCTACTTAATTTTAATTATTCTAAATTATTCTGTTGGTCTTTCTCATTTTACTTTTAGGTGTTAGACAAATTGATCCATTCTACTTTTCTCCTTGCAGAATCCGTAGCATCCACAAAAGTGATTTGTTCATTCTAAAGTGTCAATATAGACTATCAATATATTTTGATGATTTTGGGACAGTTTACCACTCTGGCCTCGCCTTTTCTTTTCTAAATATACAAAGATATACTGCCTCTTTTGGAATCATAGAATCTTAGTGGAAGCAGGAAGTTTAGAAGGCATCACAGCTTCCATTAGAGATTACACACCTTTATTCATTCAGTGAATGTTGGTTGAGTTCCTACCTCTTTAACCTTATCACAGGGTCGGTTTTTACTTACTGTCTATGATTAGCCACACTTGACTTCTTTAAATTCCCTGACCTCCTTTCAACCTCTAGGACATCTCATACTCTATTTATTCCATGTGCCTACAATACTCTCTTCCTAGAACCTGTCCCTTAGTCTAGCTGATACTTACTCATCTTACAGGTTTCTATAACTCAAACAGCTTCCCTAGGAAATCTTTCTCTGCCTGCACCTGCTAGCTTAAATATCCCATTTAAATGCTCTATTATTTTTATATATCTTTTTAGTCATAATTAATGCATACTTTTTCACCTGTAACTCTAACACTAAATGCTAACCTCCATGATATCAGGAACTATGCACATTTTGTTCACCACCATATTCCTAGATCCCTAGAAGAGTGCTGGCACATAGTAGGTATTTAATTAAAAGTCTTGAATGACTGAATGAAGTTTTGAATGAAGGAAGCCCCCAGAATTTGATACTGGAAAGTGCTTACTGAATCAGAAAGAATTATCGTTCTTCAGACATTCATTTTCTTCTAAGGAGAAGTCATGTAATTAAGTAATTATTAAATATTATAGTAGCTAAAAAGGTGAATGTTGATCAGAATACCTGGGTTGAAATCCTGGCTTCCTTCTATATATATTTATTATTGACCAAATAACATAATCTTCCTAAGGCTCAGTTTCCTTATCTGTAAAATGGGGGAAATTATAGTGCCTACCTGTACCTACTTACAGTACTTACCAGATACTACAGACTGGCTTATTGGTTACCATTCTGGCTCCATTATATCTCACCTTCCTACCATAGAGCCTGAAAAATTAAAACAAAACAGAACTTTAGTTCTAGATTTCCTTGAAGCTACGTTTCTACTTGGAATTTGGTTCCACTGAGCAAATTTAGAAGTAGAAGGAAACAGAGAAGGCAGGAGCCACATGTGGCAAGCATGGTGATAGAGATGTCTGGTTCTTTAGGGACAGTTTTAGTGAAATCTCTTAAATCTAGGTGTAGGTACTGGTACTCGTGTGAAACCAAGGCGCAGTTCTAAAATAGTCAAGTAGTGTGCATGGATATTTCTTCTGTTGGCTTTAATGCTGGATGCCTTGTTTCTGGTGAAACATCTGAGCTTGATTCTTTAGCCCTCCAAAAGATTCCATGAGCTAATTAATACCTAGAATGATTCATTTCTGCTCCAGATAGCTAAAGAGGATTCTCTAGCTTGCAACTATGAAATATAGAAGATTAATCCACAAATAGTTTGTTCCATCTAAATGGAAGCTTTGTCCTTGAGACTTGAACACAAAGACTGTGACAAAGGTAAGACAATTAATACTATATTTGGCAAATAACCTAATGTTACTTTACCTGATTTTGTATGAAAACCCTTCCCCAAAACTTCTTGAGGAGCCAGTTTCATGATTTATTACCGTATAGATGGATATAGATAAAATTTTGACAAGTGCGCTTGATTCAGTTGCTAATTTAAATATATATAGAAATAAATCTAGAAGAATACAATGCTAAATTACATTGCAAACAATTTCTTTCCTTAATGCTTATCTGTATTTTATTATTTCTCAGAAATAAATACATATTATTTATATATCTTTAAAAAGACAAATCTTTTAGCTGTTAAAACTTTCATGTGTATATAGTGCTTTCCATTTTTTTAATAAAAATTCCCACATGTATTAATTTTATGACCACTGTGTAAGATAATTGGTAGTGTAGTCATCTGTCACACAACAATGTTTGGGTCAATAGTGATGGTCTCATAATGTTAAAATAGAGCATATCTAGAAACCTGATATCTGGCACTTGATATTGGCATTGCAGATCAAGTAGGAGAAATGACTGATATTTACTAATGGTACTGGGGCTTTTGGTTTTCCATATGAAAATATATATATATATATATATATAAATAAAAATATATACCATCTAGGTTTGTGTAAGTAGACTCTCTGATGTTTGCATTGTGATGAAATTGCCTAACGATGCATTTCTCAGAACACATCTTTGTTGTTCAGTGATGCATGACTGTGTTGCTGTTATACAATATTGCAAACTGAGGCCAAGAGAGAGTAGTAATTGTCAGAGTGAGAACTTGAGTTCAGGTTCTCTGACTCTACATTATTTACTTTCTTGCTTTATCACAGCTGATCAGCAGTTCACTGAGAACAGCTCTCTGTAAAATGAAATACATTTTGATCATCAGAGCCAAGTGAAAGACTTAAATGGTAGCCCAGACTGTACCATGGATTAGGTTTGCAACTTGAAGCAGGCTAATGAACCTTTTTCAGTTCATTTCTATCTGTAAAATGAGGTTCAGAACAAATGTCTCTGACAAAATACAAAAATAAATAAAATTAAAAATAAATAAATAAAATGAGGATGCCACAAACTTCTGGTCAATATGACCCCATAAGTTTATAATACATAACAATGGGAAATAAATAAAGTGTAAGACTAAAAATCTAAAAGGCAGGGCCAAGTTCAGAAACTAGATAGAACATTTCAGTGGCCTTCAAATGGACTAGAAATCTAAGAAGTATACAGGATTGAGGCTTAGGAACTACTATGCTCTGACCCAGAGTATCAGTTTCTGTTTGGTAGAGGACTAAAAGTGTTTTGTGCGAAAGTGGAGACTGGATCTAGGATTACTGTCAAAAGCCAAGGTCAGGGGCAAGGCAGAAGTAGGTAGGATGGGCGTCTGAAAACCAGAATTCAAAAATACATAAGGAAATCTAAAATTGAGTAATGCATCTAACAAAATCAACTTTCAAAAGCTAATTCATTTCAGGTGAAGTTAATTTTATGGAACATCCTAACAGATGTTTTCTAAAAGCTTGAAGAAATAGGAAGAAAAGTAGAACAAAGTGGATGAATAGAACCCTCCAGCTATTGTACTCCCCCACCTCAGGAACACCATATTGAGCAACTATCCACACAAGACACCACTTTTATAACAACCAAAATTTAGGTGAGCAATCACAGTACCTGGTTTTAATGTCGTATCTAGGAAGGAGAAGGTAGGAAAGACAACCTTGAATTGCCTACACCTACCCTGCCCCATTCCCTGGCAATGCGGTGTGGCATGGAGAGATAATTTGTGTGTTTGGAAGAGGAAGAATGCAGTGATTGTTGGACTTTGCATTGGAACTAAGTGCTGCCCTGTCATAATGGAAAGCAACACAGGGGAGAAGTCAGCAAGAGCCTAAGAGGGAGCACTTAGAGCATCCCTAGTCAGAGGGGATTATCCATTCCAGCTTGTGGATCCCAAGTTCTGGCTAACCTCACTACTGTGGGCTAAAGTGCTCTTCGGTTCTAAATAAACCTGAAAGATGGTCTAGGCCACAAGGACTGTAATCCCTGGGCAAATCTTAGCCCTTTGCTGGGTTCTGAGCCAGTAGACTTGGGGTGTACATGACCTAGTGAGACACCAACCAAGGAACTGCTTGCACCACTCCTCACCCAACCCAGGACAGTGAAGCCCACAGTTCTGAGAGAGACTCCTTCCTTTTACTTTAGGAGAGGAGATGGGAGAGTAAAGGGGACTTCATCTTTCAACTCAGAAATAACAGCTCATCCACGGTCAAATAAGGTCTTAGGCAGACTCCTGAGGCTCCCATTCCAGGCACTATCTTCCCTGTCTTTCTAGACACACCCTGCACCAGAAGGGAACCCGCTATCTTGAAGGGAAGGAGATTGTCCAGGCAAGATATGTCACCTGCTGGCTAAAGAGCCCATGGGCCTTGAATAAACATCAGTGGTAACCAGGCAGTACTTGCCACAAGACTCAGAGACATGCTGGCTTCTGGCATGGCCCAGTACATTCTGAGCAGAGCTGGCCACGAGGAGAGACTCCTGCTTGAGAAAGGAGAGGGAAGAATAAGAGACTTTGTTGTGCAACTTAGGCACCAGCTCGGTCACGGTGAAGTAGAGCACAAAGCAGGCTCTTAAGGTCCCGGGTTCCAGGCTGTGACTCTTAGATGGCATTTCTGGACCTGCCCTGGGCCGGAGGGGAGCCCACTGCCCTGAAAGGAGAGACTCAGGCCTGGCAGCATTCACCACAGCTGACTGAAGAGCTCTTGGACCCTGAGTGAATATTGGCAGTGGCCACACAGTACACAACATGGGCCTGGGGCAGTGGTGCCCATAGGGGAGACTACTTCTGCTTGAGGAAGGGAGAGAAGAGAATGGGAAGGACTTTGTCTTGTGGCTTGCATGCCAGCTCAGCTGCGGTAGAATAGAATAATAGAGTACCAAGTGCATTCCTAAGGATTCTGACTCCAGGCTGTGGTTCCCGGACAGCATTTCTGGACCCAGCCTGGGACAAGTGGGAGCTTACCACCCTGAAGGGAAGTACACAAGCCTGTCTGGATTCACCACCTTCTGACTGAAGAACACTTGGGCCTTGAGTGAACATCATCAGTAGTCAGGCAGTGGTCACCACAGGCCTTGGGCAAGATCCAGTGCTGTGCTGGCTTCAGATCTGACCCAGTGCAGTTTCAGTGGAGGTGGCCACAGGAGTGTTTGTGCTCTCCAGGGAGTGCTCCCCTATCTCCAGGCTGCTCAGCACAGAGTGAAAGATTATGTTTGTTAGTGGAAAGTAAAAGAAGACAACAAAATTCTGTGCCTGATAATCCATGGAATTCTCTCAGATCTCACCCGATTCTCTCTTAGCTCCACCAAGGCTGGACCTCTGTAAGTCTTTAAAAGTCTCAGTGTTAGTGGACTTGGGGTAACCCCTAATGCTGATATGGCTGCAGTAACTAAAGACTTAAATTACAGTACTCAATTTCCATTGAATACTTGGAAATCCTTCCCAAGAAGAATGGGTACAAACAAGTCTAGACTGAGAAAACTATAATAAATACCTAACTCTTAAATTCCCAGACATGGATGAGTATCCACAAGCATCAAGACTATCCAGGAAAATGTGACCTGACCAAATGAACTAAATAAGGTACCAGTGACCATCCTGGAGAGACAGAAATATGTAACCTTTCAGACAGAGAATTCTAAATAGCTGTTTTGAGGAAACTCTTTGAAATTCAGGATAATACAGAGAAGGAATTCAGAATTCTATCAGATAAAATTTAACAGAAAAACAAATATTTTTTAAAAAATCAAGCAGAAATTCTGGAGCAGAAAAATTCAGTTGACATACCGAAGAATGCATTAATTCTCTCAACAGCAGAATTGATCAAGCAGAAGAAAGAATTACCAAGCTTGAAGACAGTCTATTTGAAAATACACAGTTAGGGAGACAAAAGAAAAAACAATGAAGCACACCTACAGAATCTAGAAAAATAGTCTCAAAAGGTAAATTAATGGTTATTGGTCTTGAAGAGGATGAAGAGAGCTTGAAATAGGAAGCTTGTTCAAAGGCATAATAAAAGGGAACTTTCCAAACCTAGATAAAGAGATCAATATTCAAGCACAAAAAAGTGATAGAACACCAAGCAGATTCAATTCAAATAAGTCTACCTCAAGACATTTAATAACCAAACTCCCAATGGCCAAATATAAAGAAAGGATCCTGAAAGCAGCAAGAGCAAAGAAACAAATGACATTCAATGGAGTTTCAATACGCCTGGCAGCAGACTTCTCAGTGGAGACCTTATAGGCTAGGACAAAGTAGCACGACATATTTAAAGTGCTGAAGGAAAAAATCTTTTACCCTTGAACAGTATATCCAGGGTAAATATTCTTCACACATGAAGGAGAAATAAAAGACTTTCTCAGACAAACAAAAGCTGAGGGATTTCATCAACACCAGACTTGTCTTACAAGAAGTGCTAAAGGGAGTTATTCAATCTGAAAGCAAAGGATATTAACAAGCAATAAGAAAACATCTGAAGATACAAAACTTACTGGTTATAGTACACAGACAAACACATAACATCTTAACATTGTAATTGGAGTGTGTAAGTTACTCATATATTGAGTAGAAAAACTAAAAGATGAGCCAACCAAAAATAAGAACTACAACAACTTTTCAAGGGATACTATAAGAAGATATAAATAGAAACAACAGAAAGTTAAAAAACAAGGGATGTGAAGTTAAAGTGAAGAGTTTTTATTAGTTTTCTCTTTGCTTAGTTGTTAGTTTGGTTTTGCAATCATTGTTAAATTATCATCAGTTTAAAGTAACTGGTTATAAGATGATATTTGCAAGCCTCATGGTAAACTCAAATCAAAAAACCCTACAACAGATACACAAAATATAAAAAGCAAGAAATTAAAACATACTATCAGAGAAATCATCCTGAAAAAAAGGAAGACAGGAAGGAAAGAAATAAGAAAGAGAATACCACAAAACAACTAGAAAACAAATAATAAAATGGCAGTGGTAATTTCTTATTATAAATAATAGCATTGAATGTAAATAGACTAAACACTACAATCAAAAGACAGAGAGTGGTTGAATGGATAAAAAAAATTGTACCCAAGGATCTGTTGTGTACAAGAAACACGGTTCACCTATAAAGAAACAGAGAGACTGAAAACCAATCAGAGAGCTCACTAAAATGCTAAGTAGGCAAAAACAGGAGGTAAAGAAATAGCCAATCATCTATTGCCTGAGAGCACAGCGGGAGGGACGAGGATCTGGATATAAACCCAGGCATTCGAGCCAGCAATGGCAACCCCTTTGGGTCCCCTCCCTTTGTATGGGAGCTCTGTTTTCACTCTATTTCACTCTATTAAATCTTGCAACTAGAGAAAAAAACAAAAAGATATTCCATGCCAACAGAAACTGAAAAAGAGTAGGAGTAGCTGTACTTTATATCAAACAAAATAGATTTCAAGACAAAAACTGTAAGAAGAGACAAAGAAGGGCATTATATCATGATAAAGAAGTCAATTCAGAAAGAGAATATAACAATTGTAAATATATATGCACCCAACAATGGAGCACCCAGATACATAAAGAAAATATTACTAGAGCTAAAGAAAGAGATGGTCTCCAATACAATAATAGCTGTAGACTTAACCACCCCATTTTCAGAATTGGACATATCTTCCAGGCAGAAGGTCAACAAAGAAACGTCAGCCTTAATCTGCACTATAGACCAAATGGACGTAATAGATATGCACAAAACATTCATTCAACAGCGCAGAATACACACTCTTTTTCTTAAAATATGGATTATTCTCAAGCATAGATCATACTTAAAGCCACAAAACAAGTTAAAAATTAAATATATATATATGAAGTATCTTATCTGATCACAGTGGAATAAAACTAACAATAACAAGATAAAGTTTTGAAACCATACAAACACATGAAATTTAAACAATATGCTCCTGAATGACCAGTGGATCAATGAAGAAAATAAATAGGAACTTAAATGGTTTTTGAAACAAACAAAAATAAAAACACAATGTTCCTAAACTTATGGATAGAGTGAAAGCAGTACTAAGAGGAAAGTTTAAGTGCCTACCTCAAAAAAGTAGGGAAACTTTACACAAACAACCTAATGATTCATCTTCAAGAACAAGAAAAGCAACAACAAACCCAAAATTAGTAGAAACAAAACCCAAAATTAGTAGAAAAAAAACAAAATTAGTAGAAAAAAAATAGCAAAAGATCAGTGCAGAAATAAAGGAAATTGAAATTAAAAAGCAATGCAAAAGATCAACAAAATGAAGTTAGTTTTTTGAAAAGGCAGACAAAATGGACAAATCTTTAGGCAGACTAAGAAAAAAAGAAGAAGACCTAAATCAGAGACAAAAGAGGAGACGTTGTAACTCCTAACACAGAAATTCATAGGATCATTACAGTCTACTGTGAGCAGCTATATGCCAATAAATTTTAAAAACATAGAAGAAATGGATAAAGTCCTAAACACAAACAGCCTACCCAGATTGAACCATGAAGACAGCCAAAACCTGACTAGATCAATAATAAGTAATGAGATCAAAGCTGTAATAAAAAGTCTCCCCACAAAGAAAAGCCCAGGGCCTGATGGTTTCACTTCTGAATTCTCCAAACATTTAAAGAAAAACAAATACCAATTCTACTTAAAATATTCTGAAAAATTGAGAAGGAGGGAATACTTCAAAACTCATTCTATGAGGCCAGTGTTACCCTAGTACCAAAAGCAGACAAAGACACATTTAAAAAAGGAAAACCACAACCCAATATCCCTGATGAACTTTGATGCGAAAATCCACAATCAAATACTAGCAAGCAAATTCAACAACGCATTAAAAAGATCTTTCATTATGACCAAGTAGGATTTATCCTGGGGATGCAAGGATGGTTCAATATACACAAATCAAACAAAATAATAGGCAAAATCCATATGAGCATCTTGATTGATAATGAAAAAGCATTTGATAAAATCCAACATCTCTTCATGATAAAAACCCTCAAAAAACTAGGTATAGAAGGAAGATACTCCTCTCCACCTCAGTAAAAACCGTATACAACAAACCTACAGAAAATGTCATACCGAATTGGAAAAACCTGAAAGCCCTTGATATAAGATCTGGAACAAGACAAGAATGTTGCCATTCACTACTGTTATTCAACATATTACTAAAAGTCTTAGCTAGAACGATCAATTAAGAGAAATAAATAAAAGGCATCCAAATTGGAACAGAAGAAGTCAAATTATCCTTGTTTGCAGAGGATATGATCTTATGTTTGGAAAACCCTAAATACTCTACTAAAACACTGATAAATTCAGTAAAGTTATAGGATACAAAATCAACATACAATAATCAGTAGCATTTCTATATGCCAACAGCAGACAATCTGAAAAAGAAATCAAGAAAGTAACCCTGTTTACAGTAGGTACAAATAACATAACTAGGAATGAATGGACTTAAACAAAGAAGTGAAAGCTCTGCAATGAAAACTAGAAGTGTTGATGCAAGAAATTGAAAAGTACGTAAAAAATGGAAAGATATTCCATGTTCATGGATTGGAGTAGTCAATATTGTTGAAATGTCCATACTACCCAAAGCAATCTACATATTTAATCCAACCCCTATGAAAATAGCAATGACATTCTTTGCAGATATAGAAAAAAAAAATCCTAAAATCCTAAAATTTGTATGGAACCGCAAAAGACCCAGAATAGCAAAAGCCATCCTGAGAAAAACCAACAAAACTAGAGGAATCATATTACCAGGATTCAAATTATACTACAGAGTTACAGTAACCAAAATAGCATGGTACTGGCATAAAAATTGATACATGGAACTGAATAAAGAACCCAGAAATAAATCCATACATCTACAGTGAACTTATTTTCAACAACGATGCTGAGAACATACATTTTGGAAAAGACAGCCTCTTCAATAAATGATGGTGGCAAAACTAGATATCCATATGCAGAAGAATGAAACTAGACCCCTATTTTTCATTGTATACAAAAATCAAATCAAACTGGATTAAAGACATACATCTAATGCCTCAAACGTGAAACTACTACAAGAAAATATTGTAAAAAACACTCTGGGACATAGATTTGGGCACAGATTTGTTGAAAAATACCCCACAAGCACCAGCAACCAAAGTAAAAAGGGATAAATGGGATTACATCAGATTAGAGAACTTCTGCACGGCAAAGGAAATAACGGTTAAGAGGCAACCCACAGAATAGGAGAAAATACTTGCAAACTACTTATCTGACAAGGGATTAATAACCAGATTATATAAGGAGCTCAAACAACTCTACGGGAAAAAAAATCTAATGGTCCATTTAAAAAATGGCAAAAAGATATGAATAGACATCTCTCAATAGAAGACATATAAATGGCAAAGAGGTATAAGAAAAGGTGCTCTCAATGTTATTGATTATCAGAGATATGCTAATCAAAACCACAATGAGAAATCATCTCACCCCGATTAAAATGGCTTTTATCCAAAAGACAGGCAATAGTGAATGCTAGGAAGGATGTGGAGAAAACAGAATTCTTGTACACTGTTGGTGGGAATGTAAGTTAGTACAGCCACTATGGAGAACAGGATGGAGGTTCTTCAAAAAATTAAAACTAGAACTATCATATGATCAGAAATCCCACTGCTAAGTATATACCCCAAGGAAAGGGAATTAGTATATTGAAGAGATATCTACACACTCCCATGTTTATTGCAGCACTATTCATAATAGCCAAAATTTGGAAGCAACCTAAATGTCCATCAGCAGACGAATGGAAATGAAAATGTACCACAGAAAACGTAGCACTTATACACAATGGAGTACTATTCAGCCATAAAAAGAATAACATCCTGTCATTTGCAGCAATATGGATGGGACTGGAGGACATTATGTTAATAGAAATAAGCCAGGCACAGAAAGATTAACTTCACATGTTCTCATTTATTTGTGGGAGCTATAAATTAAAACAATTGAACTCATGGAGATAATAAAATGGTAGTTACCAGAGGCTGGGAAGGGTAGTTGGGGACCAGGTGGGAGTGGGGATGGCTAATGGGTACAACAAAAAAAATAGAATGAATAGTATCTAGTATTTGATAGCACAACGGAGTGACTATAGTCAACAGAAATTTATTGTACACTTAAAAATAACTAAAAGAATGTAATTGGAATGTTCGTAATACAAAGAAATAATAAATGCTTGAGGTTAGGGACACCTCATTTACTGTGATGTGATTATTACACATTGTGTGCCTGTATCAAAATATCTTATGTACCCCATAAATATATACATCTACTATGTACCCATGAAAATTAAAAATGAAAAAAAAAATAAAGCTTAAAAAATTAAAACCGAAGAAGAAAACTAGGAAGAAATAAAAATATAACAGGTAAATAGAAAAAAGAAAGTAGAACTCATAGAAGTGGAAAATATGCTTATTAAATAAATATAACATCTGCTCTATGTGTTTACAAAATTACAAGACCATCGCGAGGACTCAATAGGATTGTGTCAGCCTGTGTTTTGTGAATTGAAACCCTTTGTAGTAAGAGACGGGAAATTGGGAGATTAGCCAAGAGATTTCTTCAATAGAGATCTCTCAGCTGGCTGGCAAAGAATTGGGGTAGCCATAAGAGAAGGAAAGACTCATAAAAGGAAGAATATATTGACAAATTTCACTTCACCCTCAAATTTGCATGAGGAACTAGTCTCCTGGGACACCTTACCTTAATCTATACTTAAAGGAAGAAAAAAATTACGCTTTTTAAGTTGCTCATAAAATAATCGACTCTTATCTCTTGTAAAGGGAAGAGAATGGAAAAAATGTACTACATAAATTAAGGCTATTATTATTCTTTCGTTTTAGAAAAAAAATCACTCTCTAGGGAGGAAAACGTCTGGACATTGACAGTGCATGCTTTTTCAAATGTGCATTTCTATGGTGGTGTGCATTTGAAATTGGGCATGCAAACCTGAATTTGTGTATGGTATATTTTTATGCAAATGTGTACATGCATATCATAATGCTTGTTCTGTTCCACTCGAAAGTGGGTGGAGATATGAATATTGTTGAGCAAGTATAATTTTTTATACAAGCATTGTGTGGGCAGCTTCCATTCTGGCTAAGCATCTTAACAAAAATGCAAAGCTCAGATAAGAACAGGGAGATTTTGTAAGTGTTAATATTAAAGCATGAATGTTTCTAATCACTCTCTAGGCCTGGTGGGTCTTGAATTAGAAAGAATGAAGCCATCCAGTACCAGGAAAATTGATATACAGGAAAGAGATATACTGTGCTTTATCTATCTATCTACATTATATATATATGTGTGTGTGTGTATGTATATGTGTGTGTATGTATATGCGTGTGTGTGTGTGTGTGTGTGTGTATATATATATATATATATATAGAGAGAGAGAGAGAGAGAGAGAGAGGGGAGCAAATGGCCATTTGGAATTCTGTATCTTGGAAGTCAAGCGAAACATGATGCCTGACCCAGAATTATAAATATTCTTGATGTGAAACTGAAACACTTGAAAGAGCTTTCTGAGTAAATTCAAAATAACCTCACACCAGCCGTAAAGCTCCATAACCACAAATTATACAAAAAACCAATCTGGCAGTAGTTGAGATATATGAAATGCGATCAATGTGTACCTACCCTACAACTTACTCACATTGTTAAAAACAACTACAACAACAACAACAAAAAAAACTGAGAACTGGAAATGTGACTTTGATCTCCCTACCTACCACTTAGTGGAATCAGTGCTTCTACGTGAAAAAAAAATGTGGGAGTAGAAAAGGGGCTGGAGATGGGAAAAGGGAAGGCTATTTTCTTGAAAGTGAATAAAGAATAACCTAGAAGCCTCCCTAGAAACATATTCAGGATTGAGAAACAACCAAAGAGGCAAATAGAGAACAATTCTGTAACAAAATTTTTATTTTGGGTTTGGGTGACTTAGAGGCATGCAGTAGCTTCCACATGGAACCGAGATATGGACCTGCAAACTAAATCAACAGGAAGGAGGTTTTATCCTTAGTGACCCGAAGAATGTTAAGAGTATCTCACCCAGTGATTGGTACAGAAGTAAGTGCTATATTAGGATGTGAAAATGAAGACATTTATAAAGATCTGATTTATGTATGAAATTGTGGTATCCTAAAATGAGTAATGAAATGGTGCTTATAATTGTGCACCTGCTTCTTGAATCTATCCCTTAATTTCTATTCTCGGAGTCATCAGGTTCTTATTACCTCTTGCCTAAATTATTGCAATAACTTTCTAACTGGCCTTCTGTCTTTAGTCTCTTCCTGGTCTAAAGCATTCTCTTGCACAGAAATTTTCAGTGTGTCCCCACTGCCTACAAAGCACAAAGCATGGCAGTCGGTATCCTCTATGATCTGGATCCAAATTTACATTTCCGGCCTTATCTGCCATTACTTTTCTCTATGTGCTTTGTGCTTCAGCCAAATTGGCTAATCACCATTCCCCAAACATCCTCCAGAGTGATGTTTCTAAAACACAAACATGGTCTTGTTATTGCCTTACTGGAAACCCTTCAGTGACTTCTTATTGCTGTTCTGTAGGATCAATCCCAAAGTGCTTAGGCTACAATACAACCCTCTAAATCTGGCCCCTGTCAAGCTCTCCAGCCTTATCTCTGACCACCAGACCCCAATCCACCCTCCTCAAAACCTATAATCCAGCCATATGGAATTACTTAAAGTTCTCTGAATAGGCCAACCTGTTTCTTGCCCTTGAGACTTTGTTAAGATTGTTTCCTCTGCCTTGTACACCCTTCCTTCTAACCCTTCCTTCATCCTGCCCACAATGCCCCATGGTCCACCTGAAAAAAAGAAAAAAAGCTTTTTTTTTTTTCTAAAACTCAACTCACCTCTATAAAAACTTTTCCATTTCTAAAAACCTGATTACCACCTTCCTTATATGTTTCCACTACTTGCTCTCCCGTAATCCCAGTGCCAGATACACGTTTTTAGCATTAAAACCATGACGCTTTTTTGCATTAACTATTTCCTAATATATCTGTGACCTAATTAAGGGCAGGGACAATGTCATATTTATCCTTCTAGCCCTGACATCTCACGTAATGCAGAGAATGGAAGAGAGTACAATAACTGGTATGAAAGTGCCAACTCCTTGAGAATAGGGCCTGTGTTTAGTGAGTATTTGTTAAGAGAATGAATCAATGATGTACAGTTGTAGTCTATCTGCCTATGTTTTGATATGCAATAAAAAAGTCTTTTAGACAGCACATAGTATGTGTTGTAGAGCAGTGCATCTCAAACTTTAATGTGCACATGAATCATCTGCAGATCTTGGAAAAATTGTGTTCAGTTTCAGTAGATTTGAGTGGAGCCATAATTCTGCACTTCTAATAAGCTCCTAGGAGATGCCAATGCTGCTGATCCTCAGACCACACTTTAACACACTATACAGCATACTGAGGGAAAGGATTTCTCATGAGAGGTTTAAGGGAGGAACAAACTGGAGGAAACTCAATAGAAGGGAAGGACTACTTAGTGGTGCCTGCAGAGGTTATACCCAGCTGTGAATGTATTGTCAGGCTTTTTTGAGGCAGTGTTAGGGACTGATATTTAATCTTTACTGCCTTTATTTCCTCTATAATCACAGCACCCAGAGTCAGGTTTTCCCTCTATTCATTCCCCATGTATGATTCAGTCTGTGTGATTTTTCTCTGTATAAGCTCCCTCCAGATTCCTTTTTTAGACTAACCTGAAGCTGTTCTCCTGTCTACTTTCCATAAATTTAAGTAGTCTCTGCCTCATTGCCCAAACCCTGGAAATTCCATCTTTCCAGATTTCAGAAGCCTCTCCAGCTGCCTGAATTGTTTTGCCTTCATTTTAACCCAAAACAGTTTTTCCTCCCCCCCTGAACGAACCACATTCACCCCTACAAAGGCCATTTCCCTGCTGCTGCTGTGATTGATAAGTACAGATCTCATTCTGAAAGACTTGCTGCTCTCCCCGCCCCACTTTCAGAAGAACATGAAGTAGTCAGGATTTTAAACTGCAGGGCGGCTTAGGAGAACTCCGGCGTTCATATTGTTGACTGATTAAATGTCATGAAGGAAAAGCAAATGTAGAAGAGAAAAGGAGATTTGGCTGGCAGCTGCAGGAGGTTGTAAAGCATGTAATATCATGGAAACTGCCAGTGCTTTGCTAGTGTCAATTTATAATTAGAGATGCCATTTTAAGGTAAATTTTGACATTTACTGCTACTAGTTGACTTTTTCAGTAATATCTAGCTCCATATTAGAGCACCGTTTCTTTTTTTAGGACATTAAGTAAACCCAGAGGTGTCAGGTTCAATCCAGGCATCATGAGCATATTGTAAAACCATTTTATGTCTTAAAACACAAGTTGTTATTAACACTAACACATGCACAGTCATATACATGAATATAATCATAATCGTAGTTTATAAAAATAAAATTATAAACTT
Source organism: Chlorocebus sabaeus (assembly GCF_047675955.1). NCBI lineage: Eukaryota > Metazoa > Chordata > Mammalia > Primates > Cercopithecidae > Chlorocebus > Chlorocebus sabaeus. The sequence continues at coordinate 96,644,511 of NC_132914.1, read as the reverse complement.
GTATTATTTGCATGCAAGTGATTACAAAGCTTTTTTCCTACCCCTAGCAATATCCAATGGATTCATCAATGCATTGTTTAAATAACCACACTTGAATGTATAAAAATGATGTATTTTAAGTCTGTTTGGTCACACACTTTCATGTTTCCCAAGACTATGCACATAACCTAGGACACTAAGCATTAAATCGTTTACATGCTGTTTAAAAGATAGACTTGTTTGATTTATTTTTCATTAGTGGGATAAAAATTGACCCAATTTATCTGTTATTTATAAGCTGGCACATTAGATGGGTTTAGAACTTCCACTGATTTCAAAGGAAGCATTAGGTTCTATTAGCTCCTTGAAGCATGAAAGACCAAACAGATTCACTATATAAATGCTGGAAACTTCTAACTATGCATTTATTTTCTCAAGATTTTAAACCCAGCTATCAGTGCAAGCAATGTATCTTTGACATTTGTAAAACACCTGTAGCCATTAAAAATTGACCCCTTCCCACCTCCAATCTTTCTAAAACAGATACAAGTAATCCCAGAAGATCCTTTGGAGGGAAATGTAATATTTGTTTTATAGAACAATCACAAAGTTGTCAAATTTCAGAGCTGGATTGATTCCTAAGGATCATCTGGTTTGACTCTCATTTTGTAGCTGGGAAGGAAATCAAGTTCTAGAAAGATGGCAGGGCCATATCTAAACTGCATTTCCTGGCACTCAGGCTAGGAATCTTCCATTTCTCTTATGTACTGGATATGTGCAATAAGTAAGTATAGCTGGATTTACTTGAATCTATAATAGACATATTTTAGAAATAAGACATTAACTCTTTCAAGAACAATAGGCTCAAATATAACTGATAGAACTCCTAAGGAAGAAAATATTTCTTCCATTAAGTTGTACCACAGGCTTTATTTACCCTAGTCCATAGCCACTGGACTGGATCTTAATTACTTTTAATTCTCTTATGACATGAAAAAGAAATTACTTAGATAGGGCGAACTGAAGAATTAAGCAAAACAGATTCTGTTATAAATGAAATTACTGTACACTTAATTCTTAGGTTTAGGCTCTGTAACCAGAATAGAAAATACCAGTTTAAGGGAGAAATAGATGCAAGTTTACGACATAAGAATAATGATAAATGTGAATGCACTTCAAAGAGGGTGGGAGCTCTGGAAGTTATTAATATATCATATGATGTATACATGCAGATTTTGTCTAATCTTTGAAAAACATTCATCACAAGTATAAAAGCTTAATATCCTTAACATATAAACAGCTGATAAAAATTGATGTAAGACAAACACTTAAAACTAATAGAAAAATGGCCTAAGGACATGAAGTGGCATTTGCAATGAACATGAACAATATTTTAGCTATTAATAATATAAGAAATGCAGTTTTTTAAGGCTTATAGTTTTTACCTACAAAAGTAGCTAAGTTTCTTTTTTTAATAATATCTTTTTATTCTTTAATAATGACATTTGTTGACCAGAATGTGGTAACATATACAATGCATGCTACATATACTATACAAATGTACAAGTACTATATGATCTTTCTGGAAAGTGGCTTAAAATTATGTATCAAGACTCTAAAAATGTACGTAGAACCTTTTACCCTGTAAACTCATTTCAAGGAATATATCTCAAGGACCAGATGCAGATCAACATTTATGAGTATAAAGATTCATTATAGCATCATTTATAATTATGAAAAATCATAATAAATCAAAATGTACGGGTGCAAATGGCTAAATAAATCATAAAATATCCATGGGAGATAATGGTGTAGTCTTCAGGATTTGTGTTTTCACATGATAGATAGCAAGGAAGAATTCTGACAACATAATGTTAAATGAAAAATAAGGATTGTTTCCATCAAATTTGGAAAAATTTCAGCTATTATCTCTTCAAATATTTTTTTCTGTCCCCGTACCCCAAACCTTTTTTCACTTACTCCAATTACACATATATTAGGCCACTTGAAGTTGCTCCACAGTTCACTGAGGCTCTGTTCATTTTTCTTTGGATTCCATTTTTTCTGAGTTTTATTTTGGATGTTTTCAGTTGCCATGTTTTCAAGTTTTCATTAATATGTTTTCTTTTGCATTGCTGAATTTACTCTTTATTCTAGCCAGTATGTTTCTCATCTTAGACTGAATTTTTATCTCCAGAAGTTTTTTCAGTCTTTTTTTATATCTTTCAAGTCTCTGCTTATCTTTTAAGATATAGAATACAGTTTTGATGTATGTTTCAATATTTTAATGTTCTCATATGCCAATTCTTTTTTTTATTATTATTGTCAGTTCTAGGGTACATGTGGATAACATGCAGGTTTCTTACATATGTATACTTGTGCCTTGTTGGCGTGCTGCACCCATCAACTCGTCAGCACCCATCAACTCGTCATTTACATCAGGTATAACTCCCAATGCAATCCCTCCCCCCTCCCCCCTCCCCATGATAGGCCCCGGTGTATGATGTTCCCCTTCCCGAGTCCAAGTGATCTCATTGTTCAGTTCCCACCTATGAGTGAGAACATGCGGTGTTTGGTTTTCTGTTCTTGCGATAGTTTGCTGAGAATGATGGTTTCCAGCTGCATCCATGTCCCTACAAAGGACACAAACTCATCCTTTTTTATGGCTGCATAGTATTCCATGGTGTATATGTGCCACATTTTCTTAATCCAGTCTGTCTCTGATGGACATTTGGGTTGATTCCAAGTCTTCGCTATTGTGAATAGTGCCGCAATAAACATACGTGTGCATGTGTCTTTATAGCAGCATGATTTATAGTCCTTTGGGTATATACCCAGTAATGGGATGGCTGGGTCATATGGTACATCTAGTTCTAGATCCTTGAGGAATCGCCATACTGTTTTCCATAATGGTTGAACTAGTTTACAGTCCCACCAACAGTGTAAAAGTGTTCCTATTTCTCCACATCCTCTCTAGCACCTGTTGTTTCCTGACTTTTTAATGATTGCCATTCTAACTGGTGTGAGATGGTATCTCATTGTGGTTTTGATTTGCATTTCTCTGATGGCCAGTGATACTGAGCATTTTTTCATGTGTCTGTTGGCTATATGAATGTCTTCTTTTGAGAACTGTCTGTTCATATCCTTTGCCCACTTTTCGATGGGGTTGTTTTTTTTCTTGTAAATTTGTTTGAGTTCTTTGTAGGTTCTGGATATTAGCCCTTTGTCAGATGAGTAGATTGCAAAAATTTTCTCCCATCCTGATACCAAAGCCTGGCAGAGACAAAACAAAAAAAGAGAATTTTAGACCAATATCCCTGATGAACATCGATGCAAAAATCCTCAATAAAATACTGGCAAACCAAATCCAGCAGCACATCAAAAAGCTTATCCACCATGATCAAGTAGGCTTCATCCCTGGGATGCAAGGCTGGTTCAACATATGCAAATCAATAAACGTAATCCAGCATATAAACAGAACCAAAGACAAAAACCACATGATTATCTCAATAGATGCAGAAAAGGCCTTTGACAAAATTCAACAGCCCTTCATGCTAAAAACACTCAATAAATTCGGTATTGATGGAACGTATCTCAAAATCATAAGAGCTATTTATGACAAACCCATAGCCAATATCATACTGAATGGGCAAAAACTGGAAAAATTCCCTTTGAAAACTGGCACAAGACAGGGATGCCCTCTCTCACCACTCCTATTCAACATAGTGTTGGAAGTTCTGGCTAGGGCAATCAGGCAAGAGAAAGAAATAAAGGATATTCAGTCAGGAAAAGAAGAAGTCAAATTGTCCCTGTTTGCAGAGGACATGATTGTATATTTAGAAAACCCCATTGTCTCAGCCCAAAATCTCCTTCAGCTGATAAGCAACTTCAGCAAAGTCTCAGGATACAAAATTAATGTGGAAAAATCACAAGCATTCTTTTACACCAGTAACAGACAAACAGAGAGCCAAATCATGAATGAACTTCCATTCACAATTGCTTCAAAGAGAATGAAATACCTAGGAATCCAACTTACTAGGGATGTAAAGGACCTCTTCAAGGAGAACTACAAACTACTGCTCAGTGAAATAAAGAGGACACAAACAAATGGAAGAACATACCATGCTCATGGATAGGAAGAATCAATATTGTGACAATGGCCATACTGCCCAAAGTAATTTATAGATTCAATGCCATCCCCACAAGCTACCAATGAGTTTCTTCACAGAATTGGAAAAAACTGCTTTAAAGTTCATATGGAACCAAAAAAGAGCCTGCATTGCCAAGACAATCCTAAGTCAAAAGAACAAAGCTGGAGGCATCACGCTACCTGACTTCAAACTATACTACAAGGCTACAGTAACCAAAACAGCATGGTACTGGTACCAAAACAGAGATATAGACCAATGGAACAGAACAGAGTCCTCAGAAATAATACCACACATCTACAGCCATCTGATCTTTGACAAACCTGAGAGAAACAAGAAATGGGGAAAGAATTCCCTATTCAATAAATGGTGCTGGGAAAATTGGCTAGCCATAAGTAGAAAGCTGAAACTGGATCCTTTCCTTACTCCTTATACGAAAATTAATTCAAGATGGATTAGAGACTTAAATGTTAGACCTTATACCATAAAAACCCTAGAAGAAAACCTAGGTAATACCATTCAGACATAGGCATGGGCAAGGACTTCATGTCTAAAACACCAAAAGCAACGGCAACAAAAGCCAAAATTGACAAATGGGATCTAATTAAACTAAAGAGCTTCTGCACAGCAAAAGAAACTACCATCAGAGTGAACAGGCAACCTCATATGCCAATTCTAACATCTGTCAATTCTGGGTCAATTTTGATTATTATATCTCTTAATTGGGTTATATTTCCTACTTGTTTTCATGCTTGTAATTTTTGATCAAATACCATACATGATAAATTTTACCTTACTTGATATTGGATGTATTTTTATGTTTCTATAAATATTTTTGAGGTGTTTTTTTTTTTTTTTTTTTTTTTTTGGATGAAATTGACTTACTTGGAAACATTTTGATCCTTTGGGGTCTTTTTAACTATGTTAGGCCAGAATACTAAATCTAGGGTCAATTATTTCCTGCTACTGTGGCAAGAGCCTTCTGTGTACTCCACCTAATTCTAATCTGGCTAATGGGAGCAAGCACTGTTCCTGGTCCTGTGTGGGCACTGGTCACTCTTGCCACTAATTCTTTTAGGTGTTTTTTCCTCCAGTATTGGGTTATTTCCTCACATTCATGCGCTGAATATTTGAGGGAGTTCCTGTATGGATCTTTGACGTTTTGCTCACCCCATTAGATACTATCTGGACAACTCTATTTACCTTTGTCTTCTCAGACTGTCAAGTTCATCTGGGTACCCTCCTCCTACACTACAGCCTAGAGACTCTCTTAAGGCAATAAACTGGGGCAATGATAGGACTCAACTTGTTTGCTGTTTCTCAGAGATTTTGGCCCTTCATTTCCTCGTTTCCAGTGTCTTGCAAATTATCATTTTATATATTTTCACTTGTTTTTTTAGGAAGGAGTGCACATTTGGTCAGTTACCCCATTTTGTCTGGAAGTAGATGCCCTTACCTTTATGATGTTCTTCATTTTCCCCAAAAATTATTAAAAATTGATTCATCTGTATGTAGTAAAGTATCAGGAGGAGCCTCACCATACACAGAAAATAGGAGCATATAAATAATCCCAAGTTAGTTTAAAAATAGATATATGCAGAATACTAGCACATGCATATATGTTCACATTAAGAGAAAAAATATAAAAATATTAGCAACAGTGCTGATCCCTGGAATTATGGATGATTTGTGTTCATTTTAATACTTTTCTCAATTATCTTCTATGAAAAGATATTAATTTTACTAAAATGAATATTATCTATTATATAAATATATACAACTTTTGGAAAAAGAAAACTGACTTTTATTTTGCTTGAAAATAACAAATTAAGACCAATGAGTGGCACGTATATATATGGGGGGGATACATACACCCTCCCTGAACACACAGAGTCATGCATTGCTTAATAATGGGGATATGTCCTGAGAAATAAACATCAGCAGGCAATTTCATCATTGTATGAACATCATAGAGTATATGTATACACACCTAGATTTTATATATCATATATAATTATATATTTATATAATTTATATTTTATACTTATATAAATTTATATATAATCATATATAATTAATTATATATGATTTATATTTATATATTTATATATAAATATATATTTTATTTATAAAATATTAATATATTATATATGTATATATTATATTTATATATTATATATACTATATAATATAATATATATTTTATATAATATATAAATTATATATTATATGTAAAATCTAGGTTTGTATACCTATACTCTATGATGTTCATATAGTATTTGTGAACTTTATATTTTATATATGTTTCATCTACATCAAATATACATAAAAATATATTTTTCATATGGAAAACTGTCTCAGCACAATTACCGCATATCAATTATTTTCCCTACTAGATCTGCAATGCTAATATCAAGTGCCATATATCAGGTTTCTTTAAACAAGGGGACTTCAAAAAGTTTGAAAAAAAAAATTAAAATATAAAAGTAAGAAATATATAAACTTTCTCAACATAAGCTCCATTAAGTTCAAGGCACTTTTTATGTAATAGTATCACATTTAGTTCATCCCTCAAGTCCTGTACTGGGAAGTTAACAATGTTAATGTAGTTTCTTTTACATTATTAACTGAAGAAAAACAGGTGTCCTTAAAGAATTTTTAAGATTAGAAAACAAGGAGAAGTAAGAAGGAGTGAAATTAGAATGGTAAGGTGGATGCCTAATGATTTCTGATTGAAACTCTCACACAATTGCCCTTGTTTGATGAGAGGAGTGAGCTGGAGCATTGTTGTGTTGGAGGAGGACTCTCTAGTGAAGCTTCTGGGCATTTTTCTGCTAATTCTTTGGCTAGCTTTCTCAAAACACTCTCATAATAAGCAGATAATGTCATTCTTTGACCCTCCAGAAAGTTAACAAGGAAAATGACTTTAGTATCCCAAAATCCTGTTGCCATGACATTTGCTCTTGACTGGTTGATATGGTTAGGTTTTGTGTCCCCACCCAAATCTCATCTTGAATTGTAATCTCCATAGTCCCCATGTATCATGGGAGAGACCAGATGGAGGTAATTGAATCACGGGAGCAGTTTCCCTCATGCTGTTCTCATGATAGTGAATGAGTTCTCATGAGATTTGATGGTTTAATAATGGACTCTTTTCACACTTCACTCAGCACTTCTCCTTCATGCTGCCTTGTGAAGAAAGTGCTTTGCTTTCTCTTTCCTTCTGCTATGATTGTAAATTTCCTGAGGCCTCCCAACCATGCTGAATTGTGAGTCAATTAAACCTCTTTCCTTTATAAATTACCCAATCTTGGGCAGTTCTTTATAGTAGTATGAAAACAGACTAATACACTGGTCCACTTTTGCTTTGACTAGACCACTGCCACCTCTTGGTAGCCATTGCATTGATTATGCTTTGTCTTTAGGATCATACTGATAAAATCATGCTCCATCTCCTGTTACAATTCTTTGAAGAAATGCTTCAGAATCTTGATCTGACTTATTTAAAATTTCCATTTGTCTGCAGCTGATCTGGGCATAACAATTTTAGCAACCATCAAGTGTATAGTTTGTTCAGCTTTAATATTTCAGTCAGAATTGTGTAACCTGAACAAATTTAGATGTCTGTAGTATTGGCTGTTGTTTCTGCTGTTAATCGTTGACACTCTTCAGTTAGAGCATGGACAAAATGAATTTTCTTCCTTGGAAATTGATGTGGGTGGTCTGCCACTGCAGGTGCTATATTCAACATCTTCTAACTCCGTTTTAAAATGAGCTATCCATTTGTAAACTGCCAATTCCTTTGGGGCATTAGCCCTATAAACTCTTCATAAAGCATCAATGATTTCACCATTCTCCTACCCAAGCTTCAGTGTAAATTCAATGTTTGTTCTTGCTTCAATTTTAGCAGGATTCCTGTTGCTGTGATAGGGGCTGTTTTTGAAGTGATGTCTCATCTTTCTTGGAGACTCAACTAGATCCTGTTCAGTATGAGTTTATTTTGTGTAAAAAAATGGAAATTCATGCATACTTTTTCATAATATGCATTTTCTATGAATTTTTTGAAGATCTCATTATAATCTTATGGGACCACCATTGTATATACAGTCCATCATTGACTGAAATATCATTATGTGGTACATGACTGTACATATGTGGCATATCTGATTTTGGAAAGGGAATGAGGTATATTTACCAGTGAATGGAACACCTAATAATGGAGACAGTAGTTTCACTTTCTGAAGATTCTTCTCCAAAAGGTAAATGATCAACATTCAGGGAGTCTAGGCAGGGATATTTCAGTGTTTGGTGTTGGGATCACATAACAGCTAAGCTCCTTTCAACTCTAAATTTCTGTGCATGCTATTTCTTTTTAGAAAAAAAAAAAGTGATGGTTAGTTAATTATTAAATTCCAAGGGCAGACTGACTCTCTTGGAAAAAGGTAACTTCATACAGCCGCTTCATAGTCAAGAATAAATGTTTTTTATAGTACTTTTAGATAAAATGATTTCTGGGACTGCAATGAAATTTGACTTCTGCATTGTGCATAACTGGCTAAGTGAACAATTTTATGTAATTGTGAGTAGATAAAAGACAGTGAAAAGGCTAAAAATCAAATACAGTCTAACATAAACTCTATTTGAAAGGAACTTATTAAGCTAAGTAGAAATAAAATACACTCTTAGGAACTCAGAAGAGTGTGCTCCAGAGAAAAGCAAAATCAGAGGGTCATGGTGCTGGAAAGGACCCTAGATGTCTTCTAGTTCATTGTTCCCAAGTGTGACTACAGAGTACCTGAGTTTGAGTCCTGACTTTGCCACTTACAAGTTGCACGACCTTTTATAAACCCTTAAGTTCCCTGTGCTACAATTTCCTACCTGTAAAATTAGTATTAAAATTAATGTTGTGAAGATTATATGACTAAATACAAATAAATAGCTTAGAACAGCACATGGTACCCAGCAAAATTTAGATAAATGTCAGCTGTTGTTATTTTAGGTGTATAGGATGGACTTAAAAAATTAATGTCCATGTAATTAATGTACACACAAAAATATATAACTAGCTCATTAACTTGCTATTATATAGATATCATTGCTTATGATTATTGTAGGAATGGCATAAAGTTAAGAACACTAGTTTAATTTTTATTTAAGCAAATACTAATACAATTATGTGTGGATATTGCAGAATCATACTGGTGCTATACAAAAGACTTAAGTATATTCCTCTCACAGAAAAATGAGAAAAATGAGGCCCAAAGAGGAAAAAAAATATTATACAAGAAGTTGAAAGCAAAGCAAGATGAGAATTTAAATCGCTTGAGTCTCAGTTCACTACCTTTACAGTCTGTTCTTCTCAGTCTTCCTTCCTACCTCTAACCTATATATTGATTTCTACTTTGGTAGGGACACAGTCAATAGCTCACTTTCTTCAGAGTTCCCTTTTTCTCTGTCCCATCTTACTCATGCTGTACAATGAATTTGCTTTATTTCAATAACAAGCCATAAGCATTAACACTGACTGACAAAATGAAATGATTATTTAGTCCAAATGTGACAAATAAGGCACGTGATAGTCATTAAAGGTTAAAAAATAAGCAAGTAACATGTTTAAATAAGACATGAAAGTAAGAAAGAGCTCTATTCAATATTCTTCATGCATGAAAAGCATTCCAGTCAGTACTGGAATTGAGCCTCTGTTGGGGTTGAGAAGAAATGATGCCAGGAACCTATGCTGGCTAAGGAAGTAAAATTGCAAGAAATGAAAATCACTGACCATTAATTTTAACTCTTGATAGTAAAATGATAGACATAAAATGAATATGGCTGCATGAATGCCATGCAGAAATTAATTACTCATAGGTATTATGTATTTTTCACTCAAGGAACTCTGTTGTAATGGAAGTGGATATTCACAGTTCAGTGACACTTGCTGTGATAGAAATATGTAGGGCTCAAATGAAACATAATAGAGCAGATACACAACTCTCTCCAGAAGTTAGCAGAGGATATATCAGTTGAACCTTACAGGATATGTAGAAACTTTTTGGAGGATAATGTAAAGGAAGAGCAACTCAAGCTGAGTGTATTAGTTCATTCTCACACTTCTGATAAAGACATACCCGAGACTGGGTAATTTATAAAGAAAAAGGGGTTTAGTGGACTCACAGTTCCACATGGCCAGAAAGGCCTCACCATCATGGCAGGAGGTGAAAGACACATCTTACATGGTGGCATGCAAGAGAGAATGAGAACCAAGCAAACAGGGAAATGCCTTATAAAACCATCATGTCTTGTGAGACTTACTCACTACCATGAGAACAGTATGGGGGAAACTTCCCCCATGATTCAATTATCTTCCACTGGGTCTCTCCCACAACATATGGAACTTATGGGAGCTATAATTCAAGATGAGATTTGGGTGGGGACACAGCCAAACTATATCACTGAGAGAAAGGCAAATATGAAAAGTGAAATTTGGGTGACTTCAGAGCATGGCGAATCATTTGATATAACTGAATCATAGGGTGCTCATAGCAAGGAATAGCAAGAGATGCAGAGGTAAAAGTAGATGCAGGCAGGTGGAGATACAAAGCCAATATTGTTTTTTGTTTTGTTTTGTTTTGATTTGGTTTGGTTCCTGTATGAGACATATCTTTTGTACTGAATTTTTTTTCTTTTCTTTTTCTTTCTTTTTTTTTAACTTTGATTTCCAGGATACATATACAGAGTGTGCAGGTTTGTTACATGAGTATACGTGTGTCATGGTGGTTTGCTGCACCTATTGACCCATCTTCTAAGTTCGCTCCCCTCATTCCCCACCCTGCAACAGGCACTGTTGTGTGTTGGTCCCCTCTCCCTGTGTCCATGTGTTCTCATTATTCAGCTACCCCTTATGAGTGAGAACATGTAGTGTTTGGTTTTCTGTTCCTGTGTTAGTTTGCTGAGGATGATGGCTTCCAGCTTCATCCATGTCCCTACAAAGGACATAGTCTCATTTTTTTATGACTGCATAGTATTCCATGGTGTATATGTACCACATTTTCTTATCCAGTCTATCATTGATGGGAATTTAGGTTGGTTCCATGACTTAGCTATTGTAAATAGTGCTGCAATAAACATATGTGTGCATGTATCTTTATAGTAGAATCATTTATATTCCTTTGGGTATATACCCAGTAATGGGATTGCTGGGTCAGATGCTATTTCTGCTTCTAGATCTTTGAGGAATCACCATACTGTCTTCCACAATGGTTGAACTCATTTATATTCCCACCAACAGTGTAAAAGCATTCCTATTTCTCCACAGCCTCACCAGCACCTATTGTTTCTTGACTTTTTAATAATCACCATTCTGGTTGGTTCCAAGATGGCCGAATAGGAACAGCTCCAGTCTACAGCTCCCAGCGTGAGTGACACAGAAGATGGTTGATTTCTGCATTTCCATCTGAAGTACCAGGTTCATCTCACTGGGACTTGTCAGACAGTGGGTGCAGCCCATGGAACAGGGCGGGGCATTGCCTTACCCAGGAAGTGCAAGGGGTCGTGGAATTCCCTTTCCTAGCCAAGGGAAGCTGTGACACACGGTACCTGGAAAATTGGGACACTCCCACCCTAATACTGTGCTTTTCCAACAGTCTTAGCAAATGGCACACCAGAAGATTATATCTCGCACCTGGCTTGGAGGGTCCCATGCCCATGGAGCCTCACTCACTGCTAGCACAGCAGTCTGAGATTGAACTGCAAGGCAGCAGCAAGGCTGGGGAAGGGGCGTCCGCCATTGCTGAGGCTTGAGTAGGTAAACAAAGTGGCCGGAAAGCTTGAACTGGGTGGAGCCCACAGCAGCTCAAGGTGACCTGCCTGCCTCTGTAGACTCCATCTCTAGGGGCAGGGCATAGCTGAACAAAAGGCAGCAGAAACTTCTGCAGAGTTAAGCATACCTGTCTGACGGCTTTGAAGAAAGTAAGGGTTTTCCCAGCACGGAGTTTGAAATCTGAGAATGGACAGACTGCCCCTGACCCCCAAGTAGCCTAATTGGGAGACGCCTCCCAGTAGGGGCCAACTGACACCTCATACAACCGGGTGCCCCTATGAGACAAAGCTTCCAGAGGAAGGATCAGGCAGCAACATTTGCCGTTCTGCAGTATTTGCTGTTCTGCAGCCTCTGCTGGTGATACCCAGGCAAACAGGGTCTGGAATGGACGTCCAGCAAACTCCAACGACCTGCAGCTGAGGGTCCTGATTGTTAGAAGGAAAACTAACAAACAGAAAGGACATCCACACCAAAACCTCATCTTTATGTCACCATCATCAAAGAACAAAGGTAGATAAAAACCACAAAGATGGGGAAAAACCAGAGCAGAAAAGCTGAAAAATTCTAAAAATCAGAGCACTTCTTCTCCTCCAAAGGAACGTAGCTGCTCGACAGCAACGGAACAGAGCTGGATGGAGAATGACTTTGATGAGCTGAGAGAAGAAGGCTTCAGACAATCGGTAATAACAAACGTCTCCGAGCTAAAGGAGGATATTCGAACCCATCTCAAAGAAGCTAAAAACCTTGAAAAAAGATTAGACGAATGGCTAACTAGAATTAACAGTGTAGAGAAGACCTTAAATGACCTGATGAAACTGAAAACCATGGCATGAGAACTCCGTGATGCATGCACAAGCTTCAGTAGCCAATTCGATCCAGTGGCAGAAAGGGTATCAGTGATTGAAGATCAAATGAATGAAATGTAGCGAGAAGAGAAGTTTAGAGAAAAAATAGTAAAAAGAAACGAACAAAGCCTCCAAGAAATATGGAACTGTGTGAAAATACCAAATCTGTGTCTAATTGGTGTGCCTGACAGTGATGGGGAGAATGGAACTGAGTGGGAAAACACTCTTCAGGATATTATCCAGGTGAACTTCCCCAACCTAGCAAGGCAGGCCAACATTCAAATTCAGGAAATAGAGAATGCCACAAAGATACTCCTGGAGAAGAGCAACTCCAAGACATATAATTGTCAGATTCACCAAAGTTGAAATGAAGGAAAAAATGTTAAGGGCAGCCAGAGAGAAGGGTCAAGTTACCCACAAAGGGAAGCCCATCAGACTAAGAGCAGATCTCTCAGCAGAAACTCTACAAGCCAGAAGAGAGTGGGGGCCGATATTCAACATACTTAAAGAAAAGAATATTCAACCAAGAATTTCATATCTAGCCAAACTAAACTTCATAAGTGAAGGAGAAACAAAATCCTTTACAGACAAACAAATGCTGAGAGATTTTGTCACCACCAAGCCTGCCTTACAAGAGCTCCTAAAGAAAACACTAACCATGGAAAGGAACAACCGGTACCAGCCACTGCAAAAACATGCCCAATTGTAAAGACCACTGATGCTAGGAAAAAAGTGCATCAACTAACAAACAAACTAACAACTAGCAAAATAAACAGCTAACATCATAATGACAGAATCAAATTCATACATAACAATATTAACTTTAAATGTTAATGGGCTAAATGCTCCAATTAAAAGACACAGAGTGGCAAATTGGATAAAGAGCCAAGACCCATCAATGTGCTGTGTTCAGGAGACCCATCTCACATGCACAGACACACATAGGTTCAAAATAAAGGGATGGAGAAAGATCTACCAAGCAAATGGAAAAAAAAAAAAAAAAAAAAAAAAAAGCAGGTGTTGCAATCCTAGTCTTTGATAAAACAGACTTTAAACCAACAAAGAGCAAAAGAGACAAAGAAGGCCATACATAATAGTAAAGAGATCAATTCAACAAGAAGAGCTAACTATCCTAAATATATATGCACCCAGTACAGGAGCACCCAGATTCATAAAGCAAGCCCATAGAGACCTACAAAGAGACTTAAACTCCCACACAATAATAATGGGAGACAGCATCCCACTGTCAACATTAGACAGATCAATGAGACAGAAAGTTAACAAGGATATCCAGGAATTGAACTCAGCTCTGCACCAAGTGGACCTAACAGGCATCAACAGAACTCTCCACCCCAATTCAACAGAATATACATTCTTATCAGAACCACATCGCACTTATTCCAAAATTGACCACATCATTGGAAGTAAAGCAATCCTCAGCAAATGTAAAAGAACAGAGAAATTATAGCAAACTGTCTCTCAGACAATAGTGCAATCAAACTGGAACTCAGGATTAAGAAACTCACTCAAAACCGCTCAACTACATGGAAAGTGAACAACCTGCTCCTTAATGACTACTGGGTACATAATGAAATGAAGGCAGAACTAAAGATGTTCTTTGAAACCAATGAAAACAAAGACACAACACACCAGAATCTCTAGGACACATTTAAAGCAGTGTGTAGATGGAAATTTATAGCACTAAATGCCCACAAGAGAAAGCAAGAAAGATCTAAAATTGACACCCTAACATCACAATTAAAAGAACTAGACAAGTGAGAGCAAACACATTCAAAAGCTAGCAGAAGGCAAGAAATAACTAATATCAGAGAAGAACTGAAGGAGATAGAGACACAAAAAACCCTTCAACAAATCAATGAATCCAGGAGCTGGTTTTTTGAAAAGATCAAAAATTATAGACCGCTAGCAAGACTAATAAAGAAGAAATGAGAGAAGAATCAAATAGATGCAATAAAAAACTGATAAAGGGGATATCACTATTGATCCCACAGAAATACAAACTATCATCAGAGAATACTGTGAACACCCCTATGCAAATAAACTAGAAAATCTAGAAGAAATGAATAAATTCCTGGACACATACACCCTCCCAAGACTAAACCAGGAAGAAGTTGAATCCCTGAATAGACCATTAACAGACTCTGAAATTGAGGCAATAATTAATAACCTACCAACCAAAAAAATGTCCAGGACCAGACGGATCCACAGCTGAACTCTACCAGAGGTACAAAGAGGAGCTGGTACCATTCCTTCTGAAACTATTCCATTCAATAGAAAAAGAGGGAATCCTCCCTAAGTCATTTTATGAGGCCAGCATCATCCTGATATCAAAACCTGGTAGAGACACAACAAAAAAAGAGAATTTTAGACTAATATCCCTTATGAACATCGATGCAAAATTCCTCAATAAAATACTGGCAAACCAAATCCAGCAGCACATCAAAAAGCTTATCCACCATGATCAAGTGGGCTTCATCCCTGGGATGCAAGGCTGGTTCAGCATATGCAAATCAATAAACGTAATCCAGCATATAAACAGAACCAAAGACAAAAACCACATGATTATCTCAATAGATCAGAAGAGGCCTTCAACAAAATTGAATAGCACTTCATACTAAAAACTCTTAATAAATTAGGTATTGATACGATGTATCTCCAAATAATAAGAACTATTTATGACAAACCCACAGCCAATATCATACTGAATGGGCAAAAACTGGAAGCATTCCCTTTGAAAACTGGCACAAGACAGGGATGCCCTCCCTTACCACTCTTATTCAACATAGTGTTCAAGTTCTGGCCAGGGCAATCAGGCAGGAGAAAGAAATAAAGGGTATTCAGTTAGGAAAAGAGGTCAAATTGTCCCTGTTTGCAGATGACAGGATTGTACATTTAGAAAACCCCATCATCTCAGCCCAAAATCTCCTTAAGCTGATAAACAACTTCAGCAAAGTCTCAGGATACAAAATCAACATGCAAAAATCACAAGCATTCCTATACACCAATCACAGATAAACAGAGAGCCAAATCATGAGTGAACTCCCATTCACAACTGCTACAAAGAAAACAAAATACCTAGGAATACAGCTTACAAGGGATGTGAAGGACCTCTTCAAGAAAACTATAAACCACTGCTCAATGAAATAAAAGAGGACACAAACAAATGAAAGAACATTCCAAGATCATGGATAGGAAGAATGAATATCGTGAAAATGGCCATACTGCCCAAGGTAATTTATAGATTCAATGGAATCCCCATCAAGCTACCAAGAACTTTCTTCACAGAATTGGAAAAAACTACTTTAAAGTTCATATGGAACCAAAAAAGATCACACATTGCGAAGACAATCCTAAGCCAACAGAACAAAGCTAGAGGCATCGTGCTACCTGACTTTAAACTATACGACAAGGCTACAGTAATCAAAACAGCCTGGTACTGGTACCAAAACAGAAATATAGACCAATGGAATGGAACAGAGCCCTCAGAAATAATACCACACATCTACAACCATCTGCTCTTTGACAAACCTGACAAAAACAAGAAATGGGGAAAGGATTCCCTATTTAATAAATGGTGCTGGGAAAACTGGCTAGTCACATGTAGAAAGCTGAAACTGGATCTCTTCCTTACACCTTATACAAAAATTAATTCAAGATGGATTAAAGACTTAAATGTTAGACCTAAAACCATAAAAACCCTAGAAGAAAACTTAGGCAATACCATTCAGGCCATAGGCATGGGCAAGTACTTCGTGACTAAAACACCAAAAGCAATGGCAACAAAAGTCAAAATTTACAAATGGGATCTAATTAAACTAAAGAGCTTCTGCACGGTGAAAGAAACTACCATCAGAGTGAACAGGCAACCTACAGAATGCGAGAAAATTTTTACAACCTACCCATCTGACAAAGGACTAATATCCAGAATCTACAAAGAACTTAAACAAATTTACAAGAAAATATCAAACAACCCCATCAAAAAGTGGTTGAAGGATATGAACAGACACTTCTCAAAAGAAGACATTTATGCAGCCAACAGACACATGAAAAAATGCTCATCATCACTGGCCATCAGAGAAATGCACATCAATGAGAGTGGCCATCAGAGAAATGCAAAACAATGAGATACCATCTCACACCAGTTAGAATGGCGATCATTAAAAAGTCAGGAAACAACAGGTGCTAGAGAGGATGTGGAGAAATAGGAACACTTTTACACTGTTGGTGGGACTGTAAACTAGTTCAACCATTGTGGAAGACAGTGTGGCAATTCCTCAAGGATCTAGAAGTAGAAATACCATTTGACCCAGCCATCCCATTACTGGGTATATACCCAAAGGATTATAAATCATGCTGCTATAAAGACACATGCACACGTATGTTTATTGCGGCACTATTCACAATAGCGAAGACTTGGAACCAACCCAAATGTCCATCAATGACAAACTGGATTAAGAAAATGTGGCACATATACACCACGGAATGCTATGCAGCCATAAAAAAGGATGAGTTCATGTCCTTTGCAGGGACATGGACACAGCTGGAAACCTTCATTCTCAGCAAACTATCACAGGAACAGAAAACCAGACACGCATGTTCTCACTCATAGGTGGGAATTGAACAGTGAGAACACTTGGATACAGGAAGGGGAACATCACACACTGGGGCCTGTTGTGGGGTGGGGGGAGGGGGGAGGGATAGCATTAGGAGATATACCTAATGTAAATGATGAGTTAATGGGTGCAGCACACCAACATGGCACATGTATACATATGTAACCTGCACATTTGTGCACATGTACCCTAGAACATAAAGTATAATTAGCAAACTATCACAAGAACAGAAAACCAAACACCGCATGTTCTCACTCGTAGGTGGGAACTGAACAATGAGATCACTTGGACTCGGGAAGGGGAACATCACACACCGGGGCCTATCATGGGGAGGGGGGAGGGGGGAGGGATTGCATTGGGAGTTATACCTGATGTAAATGACGAGTTGATGGGTGCAGCACACCAACATGGCACAAGTATACATATGTAGCAAACCTGCACGTTGTGCACATGTACCCTACAACTTGAAGTTTAATAATAATAAATAAATTAAAAAAAAAAAAAAAAAAAAGATATGTATACACTTTACCCAATTTCTCCCAGTTGGAATGTTTTGCAAAACTATAGTGTAATATCATAACTGGGTTATTCACATGAATATAATCCAGCTTGTAAAAGAAATACTTATTCAGATTTGCTCAGGTTGTTATATATGTGTGTGTATTAAGTTCTATATAATTTTTATCATCCGTGTAGGTTCGTATTTCCACCACTACAGTCAAGATACTGAATAGTTCCAACACCATAGGATCTCTTTTGTTAATCTTTGATAACCAAAACTGCATCCCTATTATTTCCTACCCCCACCCCATGCCCAACCCTTGGCAACCACTAACCTGTCCATCATTTCTGAAATTTTGTACATCTCAAAATTGGTATACAATGTAACCATATAGAATATTCTGAAATTTTGTCATCTCAAAAATGGTATACAGTGTAACCATACAGAATGTGATCTTTTGGGATTTTTTTTTTTAACTCAGCATAATTTTCTGGAGAGTCATCCAAGTGGTTATATTAATTGATTTTTTTTCCTTTTTATTGCTAAATTGTATTCCATAGTATGTATGTACTACAATTTATTTAACCATTCACTTGGTGAATGGACATCTGGACTAATTATAGTTTTTGGTTTTACAAACAAAGGTGCTATGAACATTTGTGTGCAAGCTTTTGTGTGAGCATACGTTTTTATTTCTCTGGGATAAATATCAAAAGTGTAATTGCTAGGTTCTATGATACGTGCATGTTTAGTTTTTTTCATAAATTGCTAAATTCTTTTCCAAAGTGGCTGTATTCCTGCCAGCAATGTGTGAGTGATCCAGTTTCTCTGCATACTCACCAATTTTTGGTATTGTTAACTATTTTTCATTTTAGCCTTTTTGATAGGTGTATAGTTGATATGGTTTGGATTTGTATCTCCACGCAAATCTCATGTCAAATTGTAATTCCCGGTGTTGGAGGAGACGCCTGGTGGGAGGAGACTGGATCGTGAGGAAAGATTTTCCCCTTGCTGTTCTCATGATACTGAGTGAGTTCTCATGAGGTCTTGTTGTTTAAAAGTATTTAGCACCTCCCTCTTCTCTCTCTTCCTCCTGCTCTTGCCATGTAAGATGAGTCTGCTTCCCCTTCACCTTCTGCCATGACTGTAAGTTTCAAGGCCTCCCCAGCCTTGCTTCCTGTAGAACCTCCAGAACCATGAGACAATTAAACCTCTTTCTTTGTAAATTAAAAAAAAAAAATGTGGCATATATACACCATGGAATACTATGCAGTCATAAAATCGGATGAGTTCATGTCCTTTGTAGGGACATGGTTGAAGCTGGAAACTCATTCTGAAGAAAGTATTGCAAGGACAGAAAACCAAACACTACATGTTCTCACTCATAGGTGAGAATTGAACAATGAGAACACTTGGACACAGGGTGGGGAACATCACACACCGGGGGCCTGTCGTGGGGTGGGGGGATGGGGAAAAGATAGCATTAGGAGATATACCTAATGTAAATGATGAGTTAACGGGTGCAGCACACCAACATGGCATATGTATACACGTGTAACAAACCTGCACGTTGTTCACATGTACCCTAGAACTTAAGTATAATTTTAAAAAAAGTAATTAGATCGTGGTCGTGCTTGCACGACTTTCTGAATATAAAAAAATCACCAAATGGCATATTTTAAAAGGATGAATTTTATGTTATGTGAATTGTATTCAAATGTTAATAAAACTTATAAAAAATAATAATTACCATTCTGACTGGCATGAGGCGGTATCTCATTGTGGTTTTGATTTGCATTTCTCTAATGATCAATGATGTTGAGCTTTTTTTCATGTTTGTTGGCCACGTAAATGTCTTCTTTTGAGTACTGTCTATTCATATCATTTTCCCACTTTTGATGGGGTTGTTTGTTTTTTTCCTGTAAATTTGTTTAAGTTCCTTGTAACTTTTGGATATTAGACCTTTGTTACATCATAGGTAGATTGTAAAAATTTTGTTCCATTTTGTAAGTTGCCTGTTTGCTCTGATAGCAGTTTTTTGTTTTTGTTTTTGTTTTTAAGTCTCACTCTGTCACTTGGCTGGAGTGCAGTGGCACAATCTCGACTCACTGAAACCTCTGCCTCCCAGGTTCAAGCAATTCTCCTGTCTCAGCCTCCTGAGTAGCTGGGACTACAGGCATGCACCACCATGCCTAGCTAATTTTGTATTTTTAGTAGAGAGGCAGTTTCACCATATTGGCCAGGGTGGTCTTGATCTCTTGACCTCATGATCCACCCACCTCAGCCTCCCAAAGTGTTGGGATTACAGGCGTGAGCCACCACACCCACCGATGGTAGTTTCTTTTGCTGTGCAGAAGCTCTTTAGTTTAATTAGATCCCATTTGTCAGTTTTTGTTTTTGTCGCAATTGCTTTTGGCATTTTCGTCATGAAGTCTTTGCCCATGCCTGTGTCCTGAATGGTATTGCCTAGGTTTTCTTCTAGGGTTTTTATGGTTTTAGGTCTAACATTTAAGTCTTTAATCCATCTTAAATTAATTTTTGTATAAGGTATAAGGAAGGGGTCCAGTTTCAGTTTTCTGCATATGGCTAGCCAGTTTCCCCACCACCATTTATTGAATAGGAAATCCTTTCCCTATTGCTTTTGTTTTTTGTCAGACTTGTCAAAGATCAGATGGTTGTAGATGTGTGGTGTTATTTCTGAGGTCTCTGTTCTGTTCCATTGGTCTTTATGTCTGTTTGGTGCCAGTACCATGCTGTTTTGGTTACTGTAGCCTTGTAGTATACTTTGAAGTCAGGTAGCATGATGCCTCCAGTTTTGTTCTTTTTGCTTAGGATTTTCTTGGATATATGGGGTCTTCTTTAATTCCATAAGAAATTTAAAGTAGGTTTTTCTAATTCTGTGAAGAATGTCAATGTTAGTTTAATGGGAATAGCATTGAATCTATAAATTAGTTTGGGCAGTATGGCCATTTTCACAATATTGATTCTTCCTATCCATGGGAATGGAATGTTCTTCCTTTTGTTTGTGTCCTCTCTTACTTCCTTCAGCAGTGGTTTATAGTTCTCCCTGAAGAGGTCCTTCACATCCCTTGTTAGCTGTATTCCCAGGTATTTTGTTTTCTTTGTGAATGGGAGTTCACTCATGATTTGGCCCTCTGCTTGTCTATTGTTGGTGTATAGGAACGCTTGTGATTTTTGCATGTTGATTTTGTATCCTAAAACTTTGCTGACGTTCCTTATCAGCTTAAGGAGTTTTTGGGTGAGATGATAGGATCTTATAAATATACAATCATGTCATCTGCAAACACAGGCAATTTGACTTCCTCTCTTCCTATTTGAATGCCCTTTGTTTCTTTCTCTTGCCTGATTTCCCTAGCCAGAACTTCCAATACTATGTTGAATAGGAGTGGTGAGAAAGGGCATCCTTGTCCTGTACCGGTTTTCAAAGGGAATGCTTTCAGCTTTTGCCCATTCAATATGATATTGGCTGTGGGTTTGTCATAAATACTTATTATTATTTCGAGATATGTTCCATCAATACCTAGTTTATTGAGAGTTTTTAACATGAAGGGATGTTGAATTTTATCAAAGGCCTTTTCTGTACCTACTGAGATAATCATGTGGGTTTTGTCATTGGTTCTGTTTATGTGATGGATTACATATACTGATTTGTGTATTTTGAACCAGTTTTGCATCCCAGGGATGAAGCGGACTTGATCGTGGTGGATACGTTTTTTGTTGTGCTGCTGGATTCAGTTTGCCCGTATTTTATTGAGGATTTTTGCATCGATCTTCATCAGGGATGTTGGCTTGAAGTTTTCTTTTTTTGTTGTGTCTCTGCCCAGTTTTGGTATCAGGATGATGCTGGCTTCATAAAATGAGTTAGGGAATATTCCCTCCTTTTCAGTTGTTTGGAATAGTTTCAGAAGGTTTGGTATCAGCTCTTCTTTGTACTTCTGGTAGAATTCAGCTGTGAATCTGTCTGATCCTGGACTTTTTTTTTAGTTGGTAGGCTATTACTGCCTCAATTTCAAACATGTTATTGGTCTATTTAGGGATACGATTTCTTCCTGGTTTAGTTTTGGGAGGGTGTATGTGTCCAGGAACCTATTCATTTCTTCTAGATTTTCCAGTTTATTTGCATATAGTGGTCTATAATATTCTCTGATAGTAGTTTGTATTTCTGTGGGGTCCGTGGTGATATCCCCTTTATCATTTTTTAATGTGTCTATTTGATTCTTCTCTCTTTTTTTCTTTATTAGTCTAGTTAGCAGTCTATCTATTTTGTTAATTTTTTCAAAAAAAATCTCCTGGATTCATTGATTTTTTGAAGGGTTTCTCATGTTTCCATCTCCTTCAATTCTGCTCTGATCTTAGTTATTTCTTGTCTTCTGCTAGTTTTTGGATTAGTTTGCTCTTGCTTCACTAGCTCTTTTAATTGTGATGTTAGGGTGTTGATTTGAGATCTTTCTAGCTTTCTGATGTGGGCATTTAATGCTATAAATTTCCCTGTTAACACAAAGCCAATATTCTATGCCTGTCTCATGTCATGGATGAGGAAGATGGTCTTAAATAGAGGGTCATAATACCCTTACCCTTGACTTGTCTGTGGTAAAAATATTTACGTATCCATTGATTCATTAGGTTAATCTTTATTCTTCCATCTATTTTATAATGTTGTTAGTTAACTCAATGCTAATACAAGATAGGAAGGTTGCTTGGCACAGGTTTTAGAAATATATACTTGGTCTATGTCGTCATTTTGGAAGAGCATTTCATGAAAAGTCAGACAAGCAGACTTACAGTTCTCACTGTAACTGTAAGGAACACACTGATCTTCTAAAAAGAGACTGTTTGAAACAAGTCAACATTTATTTCACCACTTCCTATGCATATACTGTATAGGTCTTCTTGTGCCCACCTCACCATTCAAGGATAGCAGATAATAGTTATGTGAACACTTTCATATTATAAAATGAAAAGAACAATGTTGTCCACTGCTAGTAAGTCCCTAA
This sequence comes from Chlorocebus sabaeus, assembly GCF_047675955.1. Classification (NCBI taxonomy): domain Eukaryota; kingdom Metazoa; phylum Chordata; class Mammalia; order Primates; family Cercopithecidae; genus Chlorocebus; species Chlorocebus sabaeus. Next base: position 96,621,572 of record NC_132914.1, on the reverse strand, counting down.
ATGTTGCCATTGCCTTTTGTTAATTAGCCAGCACTTCTGACGTCATTTCTTTTAAAAATAAGACTCCAGGTTGCTGGCCCTAAGAGATAGCCCTTTGTACAAAAATGTGCAGCTATTATAGAAGGGCAGATCTAATGGCTGAAGAAATGACTTGTTTAACTTAGATAGCCTTCTGCCTAGAAACTGTAGAAATCATTCCTAAGATTTATTTCAATGCTATTGTGAAAATCTCTTTCTAAAATTTCTCCAAATGCTTCGAGTATACTCTCTAATAAAACTCATTATCGTACTTTTTTCATTTTTTCTTGTAATGGGGAATTGAATCGTATAGTTTGCTTTGAGAGAAAAATAATGCTCTAAGATTTTGCACCTGTCAAGAGGGAATCATTCGTTTCTGTCATTCTATTTAAATATAAGCCTCCTCAATGCTATAAAAAGATGAAATATATATAACAATAAAAAGTACCACATTCCTCTTTCCTTCTCACTGAGCTCTTATTTTTGGTATGGTTCCAACTAGTACATTGAATGTACTTTCAAAATATTTTGTGATTATAAAATATAATCAAAAGTTTCTGAACATTTTTGACTTCAAAAATGCCTGGCACTTCTTAAAAATGTAGATTATTAATCCAGCTTCCTGGGCACTTTCCAGTTTGGGTAATTATATTCCACCTACCTAGGTTCCCTCTGGTGGTTTCAATTTGCATACAGAATTGTTCTTCACTTCCATTTCTGAATTCTGATGGTGTTTACTTCTATACTGATACTTATGACATCAATCTCTCTTCATACCCAGGTTTTATGAAGCTGAAGAAATTACATTTTATACCTTCATATATATGCCCTTCTTTTGATACAAATGCACTTAAGACATATATCCAGTGTTCCATTTAAACCGTCCCCCTTTCTCTTTAATTCCATGGATGCACCCACTCACCCACAGAGTCTACATTTGTTTCTTTCTTTTTCTGTATATTTTTTTCAACTTGCTGGGTTTCTGGCAATGTTATAGGAAACCCATTTAGCAGAAGAATATAAATTTCTCACTGGGCTATCCATCTCTAGATTAATATTGGCAAGAGTAAATTCTGTTTGCTTAAGAAGTTTTGAGAGTGTAAGAAATGGTGAAATTTGTAATACTTCCACCTGAAAATACATTTTGTAATACAAGAATGACAACAGCAACCACACAGTAATAATAGGTAACATTTATCCAACATTTATTATGGTCAGACTTCCTACTAAGTGTCTTGTATGTAATAGCTCATTTAATTCTCACAAAGTTCCATTAGGCAGGTGCTATTGTTTTCCTTGTTTTAAAGATGAGGAAAACGAGGCACAGAGATTTTAAATAACTTGCTGAGAGTCACATAGGCAGTAAGTGACAAAGCTGTAATTCAAACCTAACCAATCTGGCTATAGAGTTTATATTTGTATTAGTCAGGATTCTCCAAACAAATAGAAGCAATAGGAGATAGATAGATAGATAGATAGATAGATAGATAGATAGATAGATTTATTATAAGGAATTGGCTCACATGATTATGGAGGCAGGAAGCTCCCAAGATCTATAGGGTGACTCGGCAAGTTGGAGACCCAGCATAGCTGATGGTTTAGTCCCAGCCTGAGTGTGAAGGCCTGAAAACCGCAAGAGCCAATGATGTAGTTCCTGTCCTAAGGTAAGCAAGCTTGGGACCCAGAAAGAACCAACGTTTCAGTTTGTGTCCGAAAGCAGGAAAAGAGCTAATGTCTCAATCCAAAGGTAGTCAAGTAGGAAGAATCCTCCCTAATAGAAAGAGGGTCAGCCTTTTGTTCTATTCAGGCCTTCAGCTGATTCGATGAGGCACAAACATTAGGGAGGACAAGCTGATTTAAGTAATATACCAATTCAAACATTAATCTCATTCAGAAACACCCTCACAGAAACACCCATCATAATGTTTGATCAACTATTGGGACACCCTGTGGCCCAGTTAAGCTGACATGTAAAATTAATCATCACTATAGTTTTAACCACTATGCTGTTACTTCAGTTATGTGATATCCCGGTAATGAAAGATAATACAGTGTATACTTTCCTATTTTTGAGCATGAGTTGAAAATATGTTATTATTTCTTAAGGGATGGTTGATCATGAAACATAATTTGTGGTTATCCAAATATTTGGAAGCCAACTAATCTCCAAACTCTCTTAAATCACATCCATGATAGAGATTTCTATGGCCAAAAGAGGTAAGAAGCTTGGTTTTCTAGCTTTCCAAATGCTAAGAAACCATGTTTCCTAGCAACACTGTGTGGATCCACATAAGGAATATTCAAATACCATTTATAGTAAGTTCTTTTTATTCCCTGCATTGCCACTTCACTCCAAACTCGTGATTACTAAAGAGAAAATGAGCTTTAAAATCTTTAAGTAATGTTCTTAAGAGGACATCATAGTGTTTAGCCAAAATGAATACTGTTTGTAGTACTGCTTAGGCTTATTTAAAATTCCGTAGAGCTTCACTTTATTTTGTTCTCATTGCTACACCAATTATAATATATGGCTATTACAAAAGGTTATTAGGATTAAACAATGACAACTTCCGTGATTTTCCTGAAATAAAATGGACAAAGTATAGGCACCATTATTTATATTTTATTTTATATGCATGTATATTTATGTATTTATGTGTGACTAGTGTATGTGTGTTTATGTAAATTAATGTGTATACATCTGTGCACATACACATCCATTAAGATGCACAACTTGATTCCTAAAGACAAGACTCACACTTAGTGATTTTTAACCTTGAAAATCCTGTGGCAAGCATGACTTTCAGCTGATAATATCAGAATTTATAGGGCCATAAAAATTAATGAAAATACAAGAATGTTTCAATATGTGGAAAACTATTAATGTCAATCGATTAAAGGGAAAAAAAACATAACATTAACTCAGTAGGAACTTAAAATATATTTGATAAAATTCCACACTCATAAAATTGAAAAATAAACCAAATTAGCAAACAGTAAATGGAAGATAAATTTTTAAATTTACAAAAATTATCTGTCTAAAACATAACTGCTCGTATTCAAAATATAATGGTGCCCTGGCCAATGCAATGCGATAAGAAAAAGAAATACAAGGCATAATGGTTGAAAAGGAAAACATAAACCGAAATTACATGGGATTTATAAGGTTGCAACCATAGGAAACCTAAAAGTAACTACAAACTATTAGGGAGTTTAGCAAAGTTCCTAGCTGTAGGACTGATACATGAAAACTGATAGTATTTGTAAATACCTGTAGTTTACACATATATTACATACAGTGTATATGTTATATATGTTATATATAGCACACACATATACTACATATATTATACAAATATAGTATTCTTCCTACATAATAACAATAAATCTATAAATTACCTAGGCATAAATCTAATAAAATATGTGAAAGACATTTGTGGAAAAAATACAGAACAGTTTTGAAGGATATAAAAATGGAAATAAATGATATCATAGGCCATATCCAAAAATGGCCTGACTCAATACCATAGAGATATTATTCATCTCTCAATTTACAGTATAAAACCATTATCATATTCCAACAAAGTTTTTCATGGACTTTAACAAGCATATTCTAAAATTAATGAGGAAAAACAAGGAGCCAAAATTAGTGTGAAAATATGGGAGAAGTTGCTTTGTCAGGTATCAAATCTTATGAAACTATTAGTAATTAAGATGATGTGGAATTAATACAGAAATAGACAAATGATAATGACACGGAAAAGAGAGTGTAGAAGCAAATCCATTCAAAAATGGAAATTGAAGGACAAACATTTGTGTACCAGACCCTATTCATATAATCAAATATTACGTTGCAGTATTTTCTTTATTTTAAAAATAAAGCCCCTTGTCAACTTCTTTACCAATCTAATTCATGGAAGATTATAATTAATACATTTAAAGATGAAGTATGAGAAATAGATTACAAAGTAATACATAGGGTGCTTCAAGTGTATCTGATATGTTATGTCTTAATTCTCTGCAGCAAATTCATAGAGCTATGTAGTGATTGCTCTGATTCTTGATCTCTATACTTTCTATATAATTATAATATTTAAATCTGCTTTTTAAAACCTAATATAAAAACAGTTACCTCCAGGTCCAGATACAGTTAAACAAATCACAATCATTCATTTGCTGCTGTAATTATTTGTTTAATCAGCTTCCAGCAGATGGTAGATTAGGTTGATAGAGAACAAGATTTGATGCTGTGTTGTTTGAACTATTAGTCGAGGGAGTCCTCCATAGGAAAAACTACTGAACTAGTGATTGGGAGACATGGATTCTCTTGTCTCAACTCTGAAATAAATTGGCTGTGTGACCTCCAGCAAGAATTAGCCTTTGGAGAATTGTTTTTTTCACTACAGCTAAATAAAAATGTTGGGCTAGATCACATTTGATGTAGCAAACCTCATTAGAAATTATTGGTTTTTGAGCTGTTATATCAGCATGTCAATTCTTGGAATGAAAAAAAAAAAAAAAAAAAAAAAGACGTTCAATTGAACTAAGCTCCAGAAAGAATCAAAAAGCACAAAGCAGGTTTTTTTTCCACCACAACTCTCACTACCCAACTCCCTCCCCTATCTCTCATGCACATACACAAACTTCTTCGCCTCTTCCTTCTCATTTTCCCATAAAATGACAAGGAAGTGTCTTTCTTTTATTATAATCTTCGTCTTTGTCCAGGCTCTCCAGGACTGCCTGTTCACTGCGTTTTTCTGTTTCTTTTCCTGCAAACCTTTATATATAGTGTGAACTCAAGATTCAGGGAGAGTTTCACTCACTCTTCTGGGACCTTTATTTGACTCCGGATTATTCACCCTTTCTGTATTCCAGTGTCAAGCCATTTTCCTTACTTGTCGAATTTTTGTCAGATATGTATAATGGCTACATTTTTGCATATAAACTTGGATTTTCCTCCCTGAAAAGAGAGCTAAGAAAATTGGAGGCCATTTGAAATATTATATCATGCAATCCTGAAGAATCCAACTATCACAATTATACAGTTCTTCCTGTGCTAAAATATGATTCTAAATTCATTCTGTCCCTTCCTTCAGTCTAATAAACAGAATTGATCCCGGAAGGAAAGAGTATTTTGAATTAATGCATTTTAATTGACCTTAACTGCAAAAGCTAGAAGAAGGCAGAGTCAGGGACCACGAGGACCATTACATTGTTCTTTCCAAAGTTGTGGATGCTACAAACCTGGGAGGGGAGTAATGGCTTACCTGATTGATGACAAAATCAAGATGCAGAATAATCTCCAGAGGCTATAACACTGGATAAAAACCGTTAGAATGAAATTTACTAAGGATAAATATAAAATCCTTCCTTGAGGTTAAAAAAATCAACTGTATAAGAAAAGATCACTAGATATGTAAAAATGAACACTAGATATGTGAAAATGAAATAGGAAATTTAACCGACCTGGTTTGCAGAGAAATGCAGCTTTAACAAAGTGCTCATAAAATTATACTGCATTGGGAAAAGAACAGTGACCAGATCACCAGAAGTGGCAGCCTCTTTGGACCTGGTTAGCACATATTTATTTAAGAGTTTTAAAATGTCTTTGATATGCTAGACAGCATCCAGTGGATAAAAACCTGGATAATCTAGAAACCATCTGTCATGTAAAACCATCCTCAGAAACTATCCCCCTATTCGATTACATGAAGGGCTCCAAATACCCGTATGTGTTGCTTGTCTAGTAAAGGATTCAGTGGTGAAAGTTATGGGGGTGGGGGTAGGGAGACACACAAGATAACACTTTCTAAATATTTAGCTTGTTCAGTGATGGAAAAACCTGCCTAGCAAAGTCTTTGCTATGGGTTACAACAGAGATTTATTACTATTTGATGGCATCGGGTCTAGAGACCCAGGAATGGCTGAATGCTGCCTTCTCAGTCATCCCCTACCCCACTTGCACCTTGTGAGGTTGCTGAGGGAGCAGTACACAAGAAACAATAACAGTGAACATTTAACGATGACTTTATTAACAACTCCTCTAATAATTGTTGGTGATGAACTTCAGGAATTTCTGGATTGAAGCATAACACTAAGACCTTCTTTTCTTCCTGCCTTGCCCCCACCATATCCTCCCAAAACCTAAATTATAGGTCCAGAAAACTCCTGGAGTTCAAATTCTTGTGCATAGTCAAAATGCTTTATGAAAGTAAAAACCATCCCTCAAAGTGTAGTCAAATTTCTGTTATGGAAATGGAAGTTAAAGAAAAAACAGATTTCAGTTCATCAAGGGAGGACATTTTACCATTTATGTAGGTTTCCATTAAAGGAGTTCACTGCTTTAGAAAGAAATGGGTTCTCCATTACTGGAGTCTGAATATTGTATGGCAGAGAAGTTGCTGGATGATTCAAGTCTTAAACGAAGTATAGAGCCAGGTGATTTTAAAGATGCCTTCCTACTCTGGGCTTCTTTGATTCCAAGCTCCTTTCTGTGGTTATTCAAGCTTTCTTGACCATTGCTATGTGTAGAGAGAATCCCCTATTTGACTACTGATTTTAGCTGCAGTAACTTCACAAGAATTTTGAAGAAACAAGATTTCTTGTTGTATTTGTGTTTCTAGGGATTCTGAGAGTCAGAATCTTTATATTCCTTTCTAGAAATACTGAGTTTTTCTTTGTCCTTGTAACTGTAAAGAACCACTTTTTTTTAGAACTAAAATATTCCCACTATCCTCTATCCTATTGCTAGACAGCATCACTATGCTAGGTAAACAATATTTTGAGATAGTTCCCCTATCCAAAGCTTTTGTCATCAATTTAGTGATAATTTCTGACACTAGTCAAATAATTATGAAATAATATAATTTTATTTAAATTGATATCAGCACAAAATATACAATTTGTAAAATAGGTACTGATATAGTTCAGATGTCTGACCCCTCCAAATCTCATGTTGAAATATGTTCCCCAATGTTGGAGGTGGGACCTGGTGGGAGGTGTTTGGGTCATGGGGGCAGATCCCTCATGAATAGCTTGGTATCCTCCCCACAGTAATGACTTCATGTGAGAACTGATTGTTAAAAAGAGTCTAGGACCTCCCTCATCTCTCTCTCTCTCTCTCGCTCCCTCTCACACCATGTGATACACCTGCCACCCCTTGGCCTTCCGCTATGATTATAAGCTTCATGAGGCCTCACTGGAAGCAAAATGCTGATGCCATGATTCCTGTATAGTCTGCAAAACCATGAGCCAAGTAAACCTCTTTTCCTTATAAATTACCCAGTCTCAGGTATTCCTTCGTAGCAATGCAGAACAGACTAATATGGATACATTAACCTTTTTTATGAATTCAAGGGAATCTCAAAGTACACATTCATTGCTAAAGATTCAGGATGACTTCCTACCAAATTCAGAGATGAACAAATTACAATGGATTACTAAAATATAATATTTAATGTGTTGTAACAGATCACTGTCAAACATATTCCCAGAGCCTGCGATAAGCTGAGATCACTCAGAAAGCCAGGCAATTCTCAATTGTTTATTGATATATGAGCTCAGGGTGGCAGAGAAAAAGTACATCATTAGAATCCAAGAATATCTCATTTTATCCCTTATTATCAGCCTTCTTTTCAATCAAAACTCTTTGTAAAGCTGTCAGCAGGAATAATGTTGTCACAAATGAGTTTCACCTCCTAACTCATGCTCTCTGAGAGGCAAAAGCTAGTAAAAGAAAACAGTAGAAGGGGGAGAGGAAAGCCAAGAATCAGCACTGCACAAAGAGTGCACAATTTTAAATTATAAGAAAATATAATAGATTAGAGAGAGTGAAAGAGAACCTTCTGCTCAAATGGAAACTACCTAGTTAAGAAGGCCCTCCCAGGCCCCTCTATTTAAAACAGTCTCCTGCAAGAATGGTCATAATTTTAAAAAATCAAAAAATAATAGATGTTGGCGTGGGTATGGTGAAAAGGGAACAATTTTACACTGCTGGTGGGAATGTAAACTAGTATAACAATGACGGAAAACAGTATGGAGACTTCTTAAAGAACTAAAAGTAGAATGACCATTTGATCCAGCAATCCCACTACTGGGTATCTATCCAGAGCAAAAGAAGTCATAATATGAAAAGGACACTTGCACATGGATGTTTATTTTGCAGTTGCAAAAATATGGAACCAGCCTAAATACCCATCAACCAATGAGTGGATAAAGTATACCGTGGAATACTGCTCAGCCATAAAAAGGAATGAAATAATGGCATTCTCAGCAACCTGGATGGAGTCAGAGACCATTATTCTAAATGAAGTAACTCAGGAATGGAAAACCAAACATCATATGTTCTCACTTATAAGTGGCAGCTAAGCTATGAAGACGCAAATGCATAAGAATGATATAATGAATTTTGGGGACTTGTGGGGAAGAGTGAGGTGGGTAAGGGATAAAAGACTATACATTGAGTACAGTGTATACTGCTTGGGTAATGGGCACACCAAAATCTCAGAAATCACAACTAAAGAACTTATCCCCCCCTGTAACCAAACACCACCTGTTCACTCAAAACTATTGAAATAAGTAAAAATAAAATAAAATAGAATAGTCTCTATGTTCTTCTACTTTGCCTTGTTTTTCTTTACACCATTTATTAATACTGAAATATTTATTGTTTGATTTTTTTTTAATTTGTCTACCTCTCTAGGATGAGTACAGGCACCTTGTCTGATTCACCACTGAAACCCCAGAGTTTAGAAGTATTGGGGCATAGTAAATCCTCAATAAATATTTGTTTTAAGTACATAGATATAGATAAATGATTGATTGATTGATTGACTGATTGGTCACTAGAGCCTCAAAAGGGAGGTTAACTAAGAAAATATTTAGAATAGACTGTTTTTCTCCTTGAAATAGAAATGTAAGTATCTGGAACGGATGGCCAATTGACTGACCAAACCTGCATTTCATCTATGATAAGTTTATAAATTTAGATTTGTAAGGCAAGTCCATGACTTCCAATAATATACACACCTTCCCCATGTAACAAATGTAAATTTTTATGTCAGCAGTACTGCTGTGTACATTTCTAATCACATGGCTGTCTTAGAGGTTGCTTTATTGCTACATATAAGTATTATGTGCCTTTTGTTCAGATGTGACTATTCTGACCAGTGTGTGCATTTACTAAGATTACTTAATCATGAGGTGGCCCTTGTACACATTTCATAAAAGCCAACATTTGAACTCAATTAGCCTAAAGAACATAATAACTAATCTTCTGGATCTCTCATGGCACTATATTTTAAGTTCTTTTGAAATTTAGTTTTATAGTCGGCTTTTAATGTCATCTCTATTTCCAATGTGCTTTGGATTATGTAGAATGTGTTTTATTGATTAGATGATGAAAAGCAAGTGAAAACTAAATTTGTTTGTATTCCTAACTTTATACTTGCATAAGAGAGGAAAAGCCAAATCTGTGTTACCAAATTTTATTCTTTATGTTACTTAATTTAACAATATGGTCCTTTTTATTTGAAATATTTGATAGATGATACTGAGAAAGTCAGTGAATAAAGGGGAATTAGGAAGATTCTTAGATGAATTTTTTTTCTTTCAAGCCACTATAATAATTCGTGTGCCTAACATATCACTGAAGCACAATGTCATCTGAATCCCCCATTCATTTCTTGTCTAAAAATCTGAATAACATTATCTCTATTGACCTTGGATGACTATTTTCAAGGGGAATCAGAGTTTTTTCAACTCTGGAAAAGCATTTCCTTTCATTGAGATCTCTTGACATTAGTAGCTAAATAAAATGAAATGGTAATGCTACTGCTGTTTTGTTTAAAGGCAAATGGATACATTCTTTCGTGTAACGCATGTGTTCCTGGGAGGAGAGTGCATAAAGCACATTTTAGTAAATAGCATCATGTTTTAAATATATGGAAGAAATTTACTGCTTAGATCACACCGTGGCAAAATTCCCCTGTAAATCAATTCTTTTGTCATGTACATAATTGCACATCATTTATTCCAAAAAATCTGATTTTCATGTAAAAAAATCTTTTCATATGAACTAAATCAGTACTGTTATCCCATTGGAAGGAGAATATCTCCATCTGTAAACACTTTGTGACCCTCTTCTTAATAGAATGAGGCCAACTTAAGAATTGGTGATATTTCCCACACCTGTTTTCTGTGTTTCTGCTAAGCAAACCTTCTACTGTACACACTTCTCCCACCTGGAATTGCTTGGCCTTCCTGATACACCATTCCCACTTAACTGGAGCAAATTATATCCTCTTCCCGCTTTTAAATGCAATCTCCTGGTTGACCTTTTCAAAAATGAACCTCCTTTGACCCCAGTCTCTCCAATGCCTTACCTTTGCTTTATGCCTTTTTTATATAACACTGTACACTTTTTATACAAGTATTATTTAACAGCTGTAATTATGTTTATGAATTTTGCTATTTCCTATTGATTTCATGGTTATGTTTTTCATTTTTGTATATTTTTTCCTAAGAGTTCATCTTTTTCTGACTTTGGGAAACCAAGTCCATTTTGCTCACTCTGTGCCTGGTTCATAGCATATACTGAATGTTTTTGAATGAACCAGTGAATAAGTAAATCTATTGTGTACATTTAATACATAAATGTATTTTGAATGAATGCATGAGTGGTAAAGTTCTTTTGATCACAGATTTTTCCCTTTACTCCATTTCCGTATTCTAAAATGGTACACTAAATGCATTATAATACATAATATCTGTTCAACAGCTCTCCGTTTCTTTACTATGTGAATGGCAATTCTACCCATGTATTAAAAAGATAACTTGGTTTGTCAAAGTTTTTTTTTTCCTCTGGTGTAATGGTTGATTTGGTATGTCAACTTGACAGACCCAAGAGATCCTAAAGAGCTGGTAAACATTTCTGTGTATGTCTATGTGGGTCCTTTTGGAAGAGATTAGGATTTGAATCAGTACACTGAGTAAAGACAATCTGCCCTCACCAATGTGGATGGGCATCACTTAATCTGTTGAGAGCCCAGATAGAATGAAAAGGTGAATGAAGGGCTAATTTGCTCTCTTCTTTTGCTGGGAAATCCATCTTCTCCTGCCCTTGGGCATCAGAGCTCCCGGTTCTTGGGCCTTTGGACTCTGGGACTTATACCATTGGCTCCCCGGTTCTCAGGGATTCGGACTTAGGCTGAAGTACACACCAGCTTTCCTGGTTCTCCAGCTTGCTGATGGCACCTCATGGGACTTCTCAGCCTCCATAATCATGTGAGCCAATTCCCGTAATAAATATCCTCTTAGATATCTCTATATGGCCTACTAATTCTGAAACTGAATACATCTAGTCACCAAATAGCACTTTAAATTTTTTTTTCTAACCTTTACATGTACATCAAACTACTACCCAAACTGCACAGCCAAAGTATGCCTCTAAACCTTCCCATTTGTGCACCAAACCAAATCAAGGCTGAACCTTAGAAAGAATAAGCAAAAGTGAAGTTATATGCATTTTATCCACCTCTTACACCTACTGCATTTTGAACACAACGTTTTACTTACTTAAATTCTCCAGAACAGGTGGGCATGAGCCTTTTTATTAGTCTCTAGTTCCCTGTTGATGGGAAAGTGATTTGTAAATATGTAAACAAAATTGTACTGCAAGCAAAAATGTAGATGCTCAATGGAGTTTATTATAATGGACTTTGGTCTATGTTTTCTGTTTTTTTTTTTTTTCTCATTTGCAAATCTGAACTTCTGTGATGTTCTAAACTTAGTGGATATTCAATAAGTGTTGTGAGAGAAAACAAAAGGCCCAGCATAACATGTCATCTACATCACATGTAGCATTGGGATGATAGTTTACCTGTAATTATCTATAATTTACGTCCTTCTAAAATGATAATGAGCTACATTTGTCCTATTTAGCAACCATTCATTAGATGTATCTGTAGGTCTGTATGAAATCATTGGTACATCTTTTAGATATCCTTCCTTTAAGCCTAATTCTTTGGGGATTTTAACACCCTTGATTAGATTTCCAATTTTACTCCTTTTAATATAGATTTTTGTCATTCCTGTAATTAATTAAAACATTCTTATTTTTCTAAAGCATAGTAATTGGCTGGCAGTGGCATAGATTCCGTCATCTTTAGGCCATACTATTCAAATCAGGCTTTTAGCATTCAATGTGGCTTGTCCCAAAATTGATTTGATTACAGCCATCTGTATTGACCATGAAGGCAAACTCAATGTGATTTGCCCACCAACCAGAGGAACAGCAGTAGGTTCAGACCATTCATTGTTCCTTTCCAGGAAAGGCAAAAAATCATTAAAGCAAGCGTTTATCACTGGAAATGTGCAGGCAGGGGCATGTCAATACCTAATATCAAAAATAAAACACAAAGGGCTTAACAAAATGGAAAAAAAGAGATTTTTTTAAAAATTACTTATTTGGAAAACTTGTATTTGCTGATAAATCTGTTTCCCGAATATGGTATGCGTATAGGTATGTCCTAACTTCTATTGTCAGAGTGTGATCTTTGGAAAATAGGACAACTGTTTACTGTGAAAGTTAGATCATTGAAAGTTAAGATTTTATAGTTACAACAGCAACCACAAGCACATTACTGAAAAGTAACAGGATAGAAGCTTAGGACTAAGAAAAATTTTAAAGTGATTATGTTTATTATAGTTTTCATTTTTATTACAGTTCAAAAGGAATAAAGAAAAAAAGCATAAAAGTAATTTATAGAAAGGTTTGCTATGTAAAGTATGCCTTTATTTCATGATATTGACATCTTAATGTTTCATATTAACTCACAAGCTCTCGTTCCTGCTCTTCAGAAGCTACAAGGCTAGGTGCAGTGGCTAACACCTATAATTCCAATGCTTTGGGGGCTAAGGCAAAAGAATTGCTTCAGGCCAGGAGTTCAAGGCCAGCCTCGGCAACATAGTGAGACCTCATCTCTACAAAAAATAGAAAACTTAGCCAGGCGTGGTAGTGCACACCTGTAATCCCAGCTACTTGGGAGGCTGAAGTGGGAGGATTACTTGAGTCCAGGAGTTCAAAGCTGCAGTGAGCTATGATTGTGCCATGACACTGCAGTCTGGGTGACAGAGTGAGACCCTATCTCAAAAAAAAAAAAAAAAAACAACAAACATGAAATAGGATAAATGGCCTGTGGCCAAAATTGCAAAAATATAATAACTGAAAGGTCAGCTATAGCCTTGTGTTTCCAGATTCACAGAGACAGAAATTTTGTGCTAACAACTTGTTTTAAAAAACAGAAATGTCTATAGAAACAGAAAATGAACAATTTCAGTCTCATTGCCCTGATTACTGAAATATTGGAAAATTGGGTTGTAAAGAATATAGAAACCATTCTTAGTTTTTAATATTAATATTTTATAACTTAATAATATACCTTAGTATTTGTATAGTGACTAAGTATATAGGCTATGACAAGATTGACAGGATTAAGCTGAAATCCTATTCTCTTCACTTACTCATGTAATCTAGGCCAAAGTACCCTAGCTGAGCTTTATTGATAAAATGAAGAAAATAAGAGTCCCTACCTCATAGGATTGATACAAAAATAGAATAAGGACATGCATATTTCCTGGTTCCCGGTTGTATTACTCTGTTCTCACACTGCTAATAAAGGCATACCCAAGACTGGGTAATTTATAAAGGAAAGAGGTTTAATGGACTCACAGTTTCACATGGCTAGGGAGGCTCCACAATCATGGCGGAAGGCAAAGGGGAAGCAAGACACATTTTACATGGTGGCAGACAAGAGGACATGTGCTGGGGAACTCCCATTTATAAAACCATCAGATATCATGAGACTTGTTCACTACCATGAGAACAGTATGGGGGAAACCGCTCCCATGATTCAATTATCTACACATGGCCCTGCTCTTGACACGTGGGGATTATTACAATTCAAGGTGAGATTTGGGTGGGGACACAGCCAGACCATATCATTGGTACATAGGAAACATTCAATAAGTGAAAGCTACTATAGTTATTCAAACCATGAATTATTAGTTGTTATGCATCCCATTAGCTTTATTCCTGACATGTACAGGCATCTGACAGGTATGGACAGATGACAGATACAGGTGGAGTATACGGAAAGAGGAAGTTTGACTAGAAGAGTCAGTGATCTTCATTCAAAGTGTTTCTGTCTAAGGCCTTAGTGCAAAAGGCCACACATACAGACACACACACCCCTTACATGTTAATGTCACATAGGATTATAAAAACGTGGATTAATTAAAAACAAAGCAAAAAAAAAAAAAAAGGCCTCTAAGCCACAGGGAAACTTGGTTAAAATCTGGAGATTTAAATTGATCATGAAGAGTTATATTTAAACATGATTACCATGTTGCCAGTGGGAAGTGATTCTTAGAATAATCAGGTTTGAGAAGGCTAATAATAGAACACTAGATCTGGAGTTGCCTATGAGTCACTTGGAAGGGGAAAGCTAAGCCCACCATGAAGCCTAGGTATTGAATGAAAGCCACATAAGGACCACAATAGAACAAAATCAGGGAAAAGAAGCTGACCATTTCCACGATTTCCAGTCTTTTCAGTTGTGACTTTTCCTTCAAGCAATTGAAATTGTAAAACCTGTGACTTCTTGAAGGATTGAGACTCTGTTTTATTAATTTCTTATTTCCGTTGCCTAGCACAGTTCCTAACATATAGCTGGTGCTCAACACAAGTTTGGTGGGTTCAATTAATGAAGGTTCTCAGTGAGGGAAATAGCTCGGTGAAGAAAATTCTATGTTTATACTACTACAAAACATTTTGAAACAGCCTTAGGTTTTATATCTGTGTTGTATGATCTCATTAAGGATAAAATCTTATACATTTGCAACATGGATAAGGCTCAAGAAATTTATTTCATTGTTTGCTACTTTAAGTAATCAAGGACAAAAATAAAGTATGTTTTAATTGATGCCTCTGTGTATCGAAATTATGACTAGTATATATTTTTAAATTAAATATTATTTAGGAAATACCTATAATTTCTCATGAACCTGAAACTTTCTGCTTTTTATCTGTGTAATGTTTGGGGAAAGATTTTGTTTGTTCTAGAATATTCATATTCCTAAAGTCACCAGGAATAACTCTAATGTGAGACCTATTTAAATTCTGCTAACAAAGCTAATGAGCTCAGTTAATAAGCTAATGAGCTATTTTTGTTTTAAAAACCAAAAATCTGTGTTTCTGAAATGCCATAATCTAGCTCAACACAATTCATAATCTTCAAAAGAACTACAGCTTTAAGTCACAGCTGAGTCCCCACAATCTTCCCAGAGAAGTATCATTTCATAAATAAGTTAACATATTCTAGTTAATACTATATATTTTCATACTAGTTGAATCTTAAATGCACATTTGTCAAATAGTCAATCATTCGACAAATATTTAGTATCTGCTTATCAAAGGCACTTTTTGGTTTCAGGGATACAAACTGAATAAGAGAAGCAAGGTCTCTACTCTTTTCTCACTTACATTCTAGTTGGCTAGACAGATAATAAGCAACAAAATAAGCAAATAGGCAAGATTAATTTCAGATGATAATTAATGCTGTAAGTCAACAAAACAATGCTTTGATATAAAGAGATGAGGGATATAAATTTAAATTGGGTAATCAAGGAAAGATGTCTCTGAGGATGTTACTTTTAAGCTGAAATCCGAGTGGTACAAAGGAGCCAGCCATCGAAAGATCCCTGTAAAGAGAAAAGAAAATAAATGAACCAAGGAACAAAATACAAAGGTCTTAAAGTGATGATAAGCTTTTAATTTTAAAAGACCAGAAAAGATGCCAAGCCAATCAAAATCCCAGCAGGCTCTTGTAGAAATTAGCAAACTGATCCTCACATTCATGTGGAAATGCAGAATAATTTAAAAATAACTTTAAAGAAAGTTAAAGCTGTAAGACACACCAACTGACTTCAAGATGTAGTATGAAGTCATGATATTTAAGACTATGTGGTATCAGTGTAAAGAGAAATAGATCAGTGAAACAAAATATAGAGTCCAGAAACAGATCCACATTTATATGGTTAATTGATTTTTAACAAAGGTTTAACTCAATGAATAAATGAAAGTCTTTTCCACAAATTTTCTGGAAAAATTGGATATTGTTTTCAAAAAAAAGGATAAAAGAGCACTCATCCATACCTTATACCATATTAAAAATTAAGTATTTTACAAAGATAAATGTAAAGCCTAAAACTCTAAAATTGCTAGCAGAAAACATAAGAGAAACACTTTGTGACTTTGGGTTAGGCAAAGATTTCTTAAAAATGACACCTTAGCAAACTAACACAGGAACAGAAAACAGAATACCACATGTTCTCACTTATAAGCGGGAGCTAAATTATGAGAATATACAACTCATAGAGGGGAACAGCACACACTGGGGCCTTTTGGAGACTGGAGGGTGGGAGGAGGAAGAGGATCAGGAAAAATAGCTAATGTGTACTAGGCTTAATACCTGGGTGATAAAGTAATCTGTACAACAAACCCCCATGACACAAGTATACCTATATAACAAACCTGAACATGTACCCCTGGACTTAAAATAAAACTTTAAAAAAATGCCACTGAAAGTATAATCCATAAAAGAAAAATTTGATATATTGAACTTAATCAAAATTAAGAACTTCAGCTTTCTGAAAAACATTGCAAAGACGGTGATGACAAACCACTGACTGGGAGAATATGTTTCTAATTATCATATATCATAAAGGACTTAATATGGAAAATATGAAGAACTGTCAAATCCAGTAATAAGGAAACAAATGAAAATTTTTTTTTAATGAGCAAAAGATTTAATGGACACCTATTCATAGAACAATTGCAGATATTCAGATGGCAAATCAGCATGTGAAAAAAATACTTCCTATCATTAGCCATTGGGCTAATACATACCTGTTACAAAATTTAAAATTAACAACTGATCATACCAAGTGTTAGTGAACATGTGGAGCAACTGGAACTCTCATACATTGCTGGTAGAAATATAAAATGGTATAATCACTTTGGAAAATGGTTTGGCAGTATTTTTAAATGTTAAACATCTACCTACCACATGACTCAGCCAATTTTTTTATGAGTGCGTAGTAAATGTATGTATTTATGGGGTAGATGAGATATTTTGATCCAGGCATACAATGTGTAATTATCATATCAGGGTAAATAGGCTATCTATCCCCTCAAGCATTTATTATTTCTTTGTGTTACAAACCTTCCAATTACATTCTTTTAGTTATTATAAAATGTGCAATAATTATTTGGGAGGCCAAGGTAGGCAGATCACCGGAAGTCAGGAGTTTGAGACCAGCCTGACCAACATAGAGAAACTCTGTCTCTACTAAAAATACAAAATTAGCCAGACATGGTGGCACATGCCTGTAATCCTAGCTACTTGGGAGGCTGAGGCAGGAGAATTGCTTGAACCCAGAAAGTGGAGATTGTGGTGAGCCAAGATTGCACCATTGCACTCCAGCCTCAGCAAAAGGAGCAAAACTTTGCCTCAAAAAAAAAAAAAAAAAGTGCAGTAATTTATTGTTGACTGTAGTCACCCTGTTATGTAATCAATTACTAAATCTTATTCATTGTTCATAACTTTATTTTTTTTATCCATTAACCATCCCCATTTCTCCTCCTGCCCCCACTACCCTTCCCAGCCTCTGGTAACCATCATTCTATTCTGTCTCCATGGATTCAATTGTTCTAAATTTTAGCTCCCACAAATAAGTGAGAACATGTGAAGTTAATCTTTCTGTGCTTGGCTGATTTCACTTAACATGATGTCCTTCAGTTCCATCCATGTTGTTTCAAATGACAGGATCTCATTCTTTTTTATGGCTGAATAGTACTCCATTATGTATATATATATATCAGATTTTCTGTATCCATTCATCTATTGATGGACAATAGGTTGCTTCCAAATTTTGGCCATTGCTAACAGTGCTGCAATAAATGTAGGAGTGCAGATATCTCTCCTCTATACCTATTTCATTTCATTTGGGTATATAACTAGCACTGGGATTGCTGGAACATATGGTGGTTCTATTTTTAGTTTTTGAGTAACCTACATATTTTTCTCCATAGTCCTGTACAAATTTGCATTCCTACAGACAGTTTAGGAGGGTTCCCTTTTCTCCACATCCTCGCTAGCATTCATTATTACTTGTATTTTTGGAAAAACATCATTTAAACTGGGGTGAGAGGATATCTCATTGTAGTTTTGATTTGCATTTCTCTGATGATCAGTGTTGATGAGTATCTTTTCACATACTCGCTTGCTGTTTGTATGTCTTCTTTTGATAAATGTCTATTCAGACATTTTGCCCATTTTTAAATCAGAGTATTAGGATTTTTTCCTATAGAGTCGTTTGAGCTCCTTATATGTTTTGGTTATTAATTCCTTGTCAGACAAATAGTTTGCAAATACTGTATTCTATTCTGTAGGATGACTCTTCACTTTGGTGATTGTTTCCATTGCTTTGCAGAAGCTTTTTAACTAGATGTGATCCCATTTGTCCATTTTTACTTTGCTTGCCAGGCACATGGGTGTTACTCAAGAAACCTTTACCCAGTCCAATATCCTGGAGAGTTTCCGCCTTTTCTTTTAGTAGTTTCATAGCTTGAAATATTAGATTTATGTCTTTAATCCATTTTGATTTGATTTATTTTACTTTATTATTGTACTTTAAGTTATAGGGTAAATGTGCACAATGTGCAGGTTTGCTACATAGGTATACGTGTGCCCTGTTGGATTGCTGTACCCATCAACTCGTCATTTACATTAGGTATTTCTCCTAAAGATATCCCTCCCCCCTCCCCCCTCCCCCTCCCCCACGACAGGCCCTGGTGTGTGATGTTCCCCGCCCTGTGTCCAAGTGTTCTTGTTGTTTGGTTCCCACCTATGAGTGAGAACATGTGGTGTTTGGTTTTCTGTCCTTGTAATAGTTTGCTGAAAATGATGGTTTCCTGCTTCATCCATGTCCCTGCAAAGGACATGAACTCACCCTTTTTTATGGCTGCATAGTATTCCCTGGTGTATATGTGCCGCATTTTCTTTATCCAGTCTATCGTTGATGGACGTTTGGGTTGGTTCCAAGTCTCTGCTATTGTGAATAGTGCCGCAATAAACATACATGTGCATGTGTCTTTATAGTAGCATGATTTATGATCCTTTGGGTATATGCCCAGTAATGGAATTGCTGGGTCAAATGGTATTTCTCGTTTTAGATGCTTGAGGAATCGCCACACTGTCTTCCACAATGGCAGAACAAATTTACACTCCCGCCAACAGTGTGAAAGCATTCTTATTTTTCCACATTCTCTCCAGCATCTGTTGTTTCCTGACTTTTTAATGATTGCCATTCTAACAGGTGTGAGATGGTCTCTCATTGTGGTTTGATTTGCATTTCTCTGATGACCAGTGATGATGAGCATTTTTTCATGTGTCCGTTGGCTGCATATATGTCTTTTTTGAGAAGTGACTGTTCTTCACCCACTTTTTGATGGGGTTGTTTGTTTTTCTCTTGTAAATTTGTTTGAGTTCTTTGTAGATTCTGGATACTAGCCCTTTGTCAGATGAGTAGATTGCAAAAATTTTCTCCCATTCTGTAGCTTGCCTGCTCACTCTGATGGTAGTTGCAGTGGTGTGATCTCAGCTCACTGCAAGCTCCACCTCCCAGATTCACACCATTCTCCTGCCTCAGCCTCCTGAGTAGCTGGGACTACAGGCGCCTGCTACCACACCTGGCTAATTTATTTTTATTTTTATTTTTATTTTTATTTTTATTTTTATTTTTAGTAGAGACAGGGTTTCACTGTGTTACCCAGGATGGTCTCGGTCTCCTGACCTCGTGATCTGCCCATCTCAGCCTCCCAAAGTGCTGGGATTACAGGCGTGAGCCACTGTGCCCAGCCAATCTGATGGTAGTTTCTTTTGCCATGCAGAAGCTCTTTAGTTTAGTTAGATCCCATTAGTCTATTTTGGCTTTTGTTACCATTGCTTTTGGTATTTTAGCCATCAAGTCCTTGCTCATGCCTATGCTCATGCATATTGCCTAGGTTTTCTTCTAGGGTTTTTATGGTTTTAGGTCTAACATTTAAGTCTTTAATCCATCTTAAATTAATTTTTGTATAAGGTGTAAGGAAGGGATCCAGTTTCAGCTTTCTACATATGGCTAGCCAGTTTACCCAGCACCATTTGTTAAATAGGGAATCCTTTCCCTGTTTCTTGTTTTTGTCAGGTTTGTCAAAGATAAGATGGTTGTAGATGGGTGGTGTTATTTCTGAGGCTTCTGTTCTGTTCCATTGGTCTATATCTCTGTTTTGGTACCAATATCATGCTGTTTGGGTTACTGTAGCCTTGTAGTATAGTTTGAAGTCAGGTAGTGTGATTTTTTGTATGGTGAGAGATAAGTTCTAGTTTTGTTCTTCTGCATAAGGATATCCAGTTTTCCCAGAACCGTTTATTGAAGAGATTGTCCTTTCCCCAATGTGTCTTCTTGGCACCTTTGTCAAAAATAAGTTCACTGTACATGTATGAATTTATTTCTGGGTTCTCTGTTCTATTCCATTGGTCTATGTGTCTATTTTTACACTAGAATCGTGCTGTTTTTGTTACAATACTTCTGTGTATAATTTGAAGTCTGGTAATGTGATTCCTCCAGTTTTGTTTGTTTTGCTTTATATGGCTCTGGCTAGTCTAGGTCTTTTGTGGTTCCATATAATTTTAGGAATTTTTTTTCTATTTCTGCAAAGAATGTCATTGATATTTGATAGGGACTGCATTGAATCTGCACATTGCTTTGGTTAGTATGAACATTTTATTATAACAATATTGATTCTTCCAATCCATGAACATGGAATATTTTTCCATTTTTTTGTGTGTGTCCTCTTCAAGTTCTTGCATCGGTGTTTTACAGTTTTTATTGTAGAGATCTTTCACTTCTTTGAGTTTATTCCTAAGTATTTTATTTTATTCATAACTATTGGAAATGGGATTTGATTTCTTTTTCATACTTTTTGCTGTTGGCATATAGAAATGCTATGGATTATTGTATGTTGGTTTTGTATCCTGCCACTTTACTGAATTTGTTTAGGTTTTTCCACATATAAGATTCTATCATTTGTAAACAAGGATAAATTGGCTTCTTCCTTTCCCATTTGTTTCCCTTTTATTTCTTTCTCTTGTCTGATTACTCTAGCTAGGACTTCCCATATTATGTTGAATAACAGTCATGAAAGAGGACATCCTTGTCTTGTTCCAGATCTTCAAAACTGAAGGGTTTTCAGTTTTGCCCCATTAAGTATGATACTAGCTGTGAGTCTGTCATGTATAGCTTTTATTATTAAAGTATGTTTCTTCTATCCCCAGGTTTTTGAGAGTTTTTTACTATGAAGGAATGTTGAATTTTATCAAATGCTTTTTCAGCATCTATTGAAGTGATTATATATTTTTTTCCTTCATTCTGTTGATATGGTATATCACATTGATTGATTTGTACATGTTAATCCATCCTTGCATCCCAGGGATAAATCCAACCTGGTCATGATGAATGACCTTTTTAATGTGTTGTTGAACTTGGATTGACCTTATTTTGTTGAGGATTTTTGTGTCAATGGTATCAATGTTCATCAGGGATAATGACCTGCAGTTTTCTTTTTGTGATGTGTCTTTGGTTATGATATCAGCATATTACTGCCTTCATAGAATGAGTTTAGAGGTAGTCCCCTTATTTTTCAGAAATTGTTTGAGTAGGATTGGTATTAGTTCTTCTGCAAATATTTGGTAGAATTTAGCAGTGAAGCCATCAGGTCCGTGCCTTTTTTTATTATTTGCTGAGAGACTTTATAATATGGCTTGATCTAATTACTTGTTACTGATCTATTCAGGTTTTGGATTTCTTCATCCTTCAATCTTGGTAGGTTGTCTATGTATACTCATTTATCCATTTCTTCTAGATTTTCCAATTTATTGGCATAGAGTTGCTCATAGAATTCTCTAACAATCATTTGAATCTCTGGAGTACCAGTTGTAATGTCTCCTTTTTCACCTCTGATTGTATTTATTTAGGCCTTTTTACTTTTTTTCTTAGTTTGGCTAAGAGTTTTTCTTTTTTTTTTATCTTTTCAAAAAACCAACTTTTCATTTCATTGACCTTTTGTATTATTCTTTTCTGTTTCTGTTATATTTCTGCCCTAATCTTTATTATTGCTTTCTTCTAGTAATTTTGTGTTTGATTTTTTCTATCTTTTCTTGTTCTTTAAGATGCATAATTAAGTAGTTTATGTAAAGTTTTTCTACTTTTTGATATAGGAGCTTATTGCTAGAAACTTTTCTCTAGTACTGCTTTTACTATAACCCATAGATTTTGATATGTTGTGTTTCCATTTTCATTTGTTTCAATAATTTTTGAAACTTTTTTTAATGTCTTTATTTATTCACTGGTCATTCAGAAGCATATTGTTTAATTTCCATGTGTTTGTATAGTTTCTAACATTCTTCTTGTTATTGATTTCTAGTTTCATTCCATTGTGGTCAGAGAAGAGACTTAATATGATTTCAGTATTTTTAAATTATTTAATACTTCTTTTGTGACTTAACATATCATCTATACTTGAGAATGATCCATGTGCTGAGGAGAAGAATGTGTATTCTGTAGGCATTTGATGAAATGTTTTGTACATATCTATTAGGTCCATTTGTTGTATGGTGTAGATTAAGTGTGATATTTCTTTGTTGATTTTTCTGTCTGGATGACCTGTCCAATGTTGAAAGTAGGGCATTGATGTCTCCAGCTGTTATTGTGTTGGGGTCTGTCTCTCTCTTTAGCTCTGATAGTATTTGCTTTACATATCCAGTCCTCCAGTGTTGGGAGCATATATATTTACAATTCTTATATTCTCTTACTGAATTGACACCTTTACTATTATATAATAACCTTCTTATCTCTTTTTGTTTTAGTCTTGAAATTTATTTTGTCTCATATGAGTACAACTACTACTACCCTTTTTTGGTTTTCATTTGCATAGAATATCTTTTATATCTTTTTATTTTCAATCTCTGTGAGTTTTTATAGGTTAAATATTTTTCTTGTAGGCAGCAGATCAATGGGTCTTGTTTTTTCATCCATTCACCCACTCTATGTCTTTTGATTGGAAAGTTCAGTCCATTTACATTCAATGGTATTGATAAGTAAGGACTTACTACTACCATTTTGTTATTTGTTTTCTGGTTGTTTTGGGGTCTTGTTTTCCTTTCTTCCTCCCTTTGTCTATTTAGTGAAGGTGGTTTTCTCAGGAGGTATATTTTAATTTCTTGCTATTTTTGTACCTGTTGTAGGTTTTTTTTTTTTTTTTTATGATTTGAGGTTACCAGGAGGCTTGCAAATAACATCTTATAACCCATTACATAAACTGATGACAACTTAACCCTGATTGCAAAAACAAATTAACAAACAAGCAAAGAGAAAACTAATAACTCTACACTTTAGAGTTTATCACCCTATTTTTTTTTATTATACTTTAAGTTCTAGGATACATGTGCACAACATGCAGGTTTGTTACATATGTATACATGTGCCATGTTGGTGTGCCACACCCATTAACTCATCATTTACACTAGGTATATCTCCTAATGCTAATATTCCCTATTTAATAAGTTGTTACCATTGCTTTTGGTGTTTTAGTCAAGAAGACTAAAATTGTGCTGGGAAAACTGGCTAGCCATATGTGGAAAGCTGAAACTGGATCCCTTCCTTACACCTTATTCAAAAATTAATTCAAGATGGATTAAAGACCCATTATTATTTTTGATTGGTTCATCTTTTAGTCTTCATACTCAAGATATGGGTGCTTTAAACACCACAATTAAAGTATTCTAATATTATGTGTTTGTCTGTTTACTTATTATGACCAGTGAGTTTTGTACCTTTAGATGTTTTCTTATTGCTCATTAACATTCTTTTCTGTCAGATTGAAGATCTCTCTTTAGCATTTCTGGTAGGACAGATCTGATATTGATTAAGTCTTTCAGCTTTTTTTTTTTGCCTGGGAAGATCTTTATTTCTCCTTCATGTTTGAGGGATATTTTCACCTGTATTATTCTAGGATAAAAGCATTTTTTGTCATCCCTTTAAATATATCATGCTACTCTCTCCTGGCCTGGAAGGCTTCCACTGAGAATTCTGCTGCAGACATATTGAAGTTCCTTTGTATGTTATTTCTTTCTTTTCTCTTGCTGCTCTTAAGTTTCTTTCTTTATACTTGACCTTTAGGAGTTTGATTATTAAAAGACTTGAGCTAGTCTTCTTTGGGTTAAATCTGCTTGGTGTTCTAGAACCTTCTTGTTCTTGTATATTAATTTCTTTCTTTAGGTTTGGAAAATTCTCTTTTAATATCCCTTTGAATAAACTTTCAACCCTGATCTCTCTCTCTTTACCTTCTCCTAAAGATTAAGAACTTTTAGATTTTCTATTTTCTAGATCTTATGGACGTTCTTCATTCTTTCTTATTCTTTTTTCTTTTGTTTTCTATGACTCTGTATTTTCAAATAACCTGTCTTCAAGCTCAGTAATTCTTTCTTCTGTTTGATCAGTTCTGCTGTTGTGAGATGCTGATGCATTCTTCAGTACATCAATTGAATTTTTCAGCTCCAGAATTTCTGCTTGATTTTTTAAGATTATTTCAATCTTCAATCTCTTTGTTAACAGTGTATCTGATAAGATTCTGAATTCCTTCTCTGTGTTATCTTAAATTTTGTTAAGCTTCCTAAAAACAGGAATTTTGATTTCTCTGAAAGGTCACATATCTCTGTTATTCAGAATTGATCACTGGTGCCTTATTTAGTTTGTCTTGTGAGGTCATGTTTTCCTGAATGGTCTTAATGCTTGTGGGTGTTCATTTATGTTTGTGCATTGAAGAGTTAGGTATTTATTGTAGTCTTTGCAGTTTGAGCTTATTTGTACCCATCCTCCTTGGGAAGGCTTTCCAAGTATTCAAGTGTTATGATCTAAATCTTTTGTCACTGTTGCTATAACTACATTAGGGGGCACTCCATGCCCAGTAACACTGGGAGTCTTACAGACTTGTAGAGGTGCCACCTTCCTGGTCTTGGGTAAGATCTAGGGATTACTAGGCAGAGATTTGTTCTCTTATCTCACTTTCCTCCAAACAAATGGAGTCTCTCTCTGCATGTGGGGCTGCCTGGAGCTGTCAGAGGGGTGACACAAGCACCCCTATGGCCACCATGACTGGGACTGGACTGTGTCAGACCTGAAGCTAGCACAACACTGGGTCTTGTCAACGTCCTGAGGTGTCCACTGCCTGGCTACCACTGATGCTCACTCAAGACTCAAAGGCTCTTCAGTAAGCAGACAGCAAATGTAGCCAGGTTTATGCCCTTCCCTTCAGGATGGTGAGCTCTCCCCTGGCCCAGAGTGGGACAAGAAATGCCATTTGGGAGCCCAGGTCCAGAGTCAGGAAACATAAGCATCTACTTGGTACTCTATTCTACTGTGACTGAGGTGGCATCCAAACCACAAGACAACATTCTTCCCACTCTTTCCTCTATGCAGAAGAAGTCTCTCCCTGTGGTCACCACTGTTCTAGGCTCACAGTGAGTATTGCCTAGCTACTGCTGATGTTCACTCCAGGCCCAAGGACTCTTCAGTCAGCTTGTGATGAATGCTACCAGGCCTGGGTCTCTCCCTTCAGAGCAGTAGTCTTCACTCTGGCCCAGGATGGATCCAGAAATGCCATCTAAAAACCAAGGCCTGGAACTGGGGACCCTTGGAACCTGCTTGATGCTCTACTCCACTGTGGCTCAGCTGATACCCAAACTACAAGACAAAGTCCCCTTTACTCTTCCCTCTCCTTTCCTCAAACAGGATTTTCTCCTCATGGCCACAACTGCTGGGAATGCACTGAGTCACACATAAAGCCAGTATGACCCTGGATCTTACCCAAGGCCTATGGCAAGTACTGCCTGGGTATTGCTGATATTCATTCAAGGCTGAAGGGCTATTTAGCTGGCAGGTGATGAATTCTGCCAGGACTGGGTCCTTCCCTTCAAGGAAGAGGTTATCTTCTGGCTCAGGATATATTTAGAAATTTTATCCAGGAACTAGGACCTGGAATGAGGGCTATCAGACTCTCCCTGATGCCCTGTCCTACTGTGTTTTAGCTGGTATCCAAGTTGAAGACAAAGTCCTCTTTACTCTCCCCTCTCTTCTTCTCAAGCAGAAGAAAGGTGTATCTCCTGGAGCTGCGAGCCATGCTGCTTGAGGTTGAGTGAGGGGTGGCACAAACATTCCCTTGCCCCCGTGGCTGGTATCTCACTAGGTTGCATGCACCCCAAATTCACTGACTCTCAGCTTAGAACAGCATCAGGACTTGCCCACAAATTGCAATTCTTGTGGCCTAGACCATCTTTCAAGTTTATTTAGAACCCCAAAGCACTTTAGCTTATGTTATTGAGCTTGTCAGAACTCAAATTCTGACAATACTGCTAGGTGATTCCCCTCTGGCTAAGGCTGGTCTAAATGTTCACTCTTTGGGTGCCAGCTGAGTTCTGCCGTGTGTTACTCGATGTTATGACAGCACAGCACTGAATTTCAATGCAAAGTACCACAATTACTGCTTTCTTCCTCCCCCAAGCACACAGATTCTCTCTCCCTGCCACACAGTCATTGCCAGGGGATAAGGGAGGGGTGGCATCAACATCTTTCATACCCTTTCAGTGCTTCTTTCATTGGTATGATGTTAAAACCAAAGGTACTATGAGCACTCACCTGAGTTTTGGTTCTTATGAAGGTGTTTTCTTATGTGGATCGTTGTACAATTTGATATTCTGCAGGGGCAAAAATTGCTGGAAAGTTCTATTCAGTCTTTTGCTTCACCTTCTCTAGACTCAGTCATTTATACCTAGATATTTATTGAAGAGAAATGAAAACATGTGGCCATAGAAAGAGTTTTATACAAATGTTCATAGCAGCTTTATTTCTAATAGACAAAACCTGGCAGCAAACCAAATGTTCACCAATAGGTGAATGGATAAATAAATTATGCTATATCCATACAATGGAATACTATTTGGCAATAAAACGGAATGGACTATTAATATCAACAACATGGATAAATATCAAAATAACTATGCTGAGTAAAGGCAGGTGGACAAAAAAAAAGTATATACTGTATACTTTCATTTAGATAAAATTCTAGAAAAGCTAAACTTACCTATAGTGACAGAAAGCATATCATTGGTTGTCTGGTGGATAAGAAGATAATGAGGGACATGAGTGAGAAATTACAAAAGGGTAAAAGGAAATTTTTGGATGATAGATATGCCCATTTTGTTGATTGTGATTATATTTTCATGCATATATCTAAATCTGAAAACATTAAATTATATACTTTAAATGTGTTTAGTTTATTATATGCCAATTATATCCTAACAAAAAATAGTTATACATATACACACTGTATAGATATGTACAAACATACACAGGCACCATACATATAAAAGGATGTCAGTGTAACTGGAGAATAGTGAAGGAGAGAATGACTCAATATGATGTTACAGGGGCAGGGAGGGGCTGGATCACAAAAAACCTTAAAGACCACAGGGAGGAGCTTGGACTTTGTTCCAAGTACTGTAGGGAGCCATTGGAAGTTTTAAGCAGAGAAATGATTTGATTTGATTTACATTTTAGTAGAATTATTCCAAGTGCTACATGGAGAATGGATTACAGAAGAGCAACAGAAGCAATGAAGAGACTGGTTGAAAAGCTTTTGTCATCGTCCTAGCAAGGAAAAAAAAACACACTGGTTTGGACTAAGGTAGCAGGAGTAGAAATGGAGGGAAAGATACAGGAAAATAAAATCTTACTAAAATCAATGGCTTTCTGGATTGTTAAAATTTAGATTTGGATAATTTTAGGGACTTATAATTTGGAATATTATTTGTAAAGTACTGTTATAATCTAGATCACAGTTCACCCAATGCAGCCGATTGTATTGTCCATCTTACCAGTAGCCTGTTTTTCTTGTTTCTCTACTTTGAGCACCCAAGTGCTAGCAGTTTAGGGTAAAGCACGCAACTCTTCCTTCTCTCTGCACTGCTGCCAATTCTTCCTTACAAAGATACACAATTTAAATCCAACTGGGTTGGGGTAGGGAAGGAGGGATAAGAGGAGGAGGGATAAGAACTCGAAAAAGAATCTGCTTGAGCCTGATACTAGGAGCAAATGATCCCCTCAGATTCCTTACAGATTGTTTACTACTTTACTAGGTAAGTTTCAGTGTTACTCTGCAATTTGTCTCTTCCTTCTGAAACAGCATTCCTACTTCATGATTCTTGTTGTAAAAGATAGTCCTCAGGGTACCCAGAACTTATTTAGAATTATTTAGGAGGAGTCTTGTTAAAGAAAAACAAAAAAGCCATTCAAATATTATTTCATCTATTCATTTAGTGTTTCCTTCATTCTTTCAATAAGTATTCAGAGTAAATGTTGAAAGCAGAGAAATGAAATAAAAGCAAGAGATTGTGGGAGAGTATTATTTCAACTACCCCTGGTTTATTCAGTAAACATTTTCTTTAGTCTTCCTAAGTAAAGCTTATTTTATTTTCAGAACTAAAAGAACCCACATTTGCATAAAAGAAAGAATAGACTTTCTTCAAACACAGATGATCCTGAATCACTACAAGGTGTCTAGCTACAATAGGTTTTAATAGCTGCAGTGAAAGGTCTACTTCCAGCTGTTTATATACAGATAGTTCTTCCATAGCACTGAAACAAATCTTCTGAAATTAAATTATTTGGTGAGCAGTTAAATGTTGAAGTAAGGATACATTCCTGCCAGGTGATAAAGAACTCATCCTCCCTCCATTTTCCCAGCTTCACATTAGTGATCACTCTCTTTAAACCTGACTCCTCACAAAACACAGGAAGAGAGCAAACACAAAAAGAGGAATATCTGATAACAGTGAGCTCTATGACTGAAAAATGTATAACTAATCACTGAAGAATAATGAGGCTCTTACTTCCATAGCCAACACTGTTGGACTATAGGGTTCATATTTGAGGACCTGATTGAGGAGCCAGAAAAACAGAAGGAAGCATGAGAAATCTGGCATCTACCCAGAATTTCACCAAGAGTCAGGAATAACATTTATTAAGGACTTTCGAGGTCTTATGTATGCTTTCCCATGTTACCTCTTTTCAGCCTTTGGAAATCCTCTGACCTAGGAATTATTTTCTGCATTTTTCACTCATGGAAACTGAAACCTGGAGAGATCTCATTAGAATGAAGACTTGCATTCTAAACATCTCCTCCGACATTCCCAGCTGCTCCCTTTTGTTCTCTTTTCTTTGACCCCTAAACATCAGAATGCTCCAGGCTTAGTTCTTGTCTCTGCTATTTCTTCTCTTTCTCTCTCAATTAACCTCAATAGTTTATTGTCTTATTCATGCTGATGACTCCAAACTTTATATCCCTAACCTGAGTCTCTCTGCAACTTTTGTATTCAGCTGCCTACTTGACTACTTGACATCTCCATTTGAATGTCTAGTAGGCATTTCACGCTTTAAATGTCTAAAATAAAACTGTAAATTCTCACAGCCATAAAACCTGTTCCTTGTTCAGGTTTCCCCATGTCAGTTAATGAAAACTCCATCCTTTTCACTTGCTCAGAACATTTTTAGCACCTCTTTTTTTTTTGATATGCCACATCCGATACATCAGTAAATCTTGTTACTTCTATGTTCATATAACAAAACCTAACTGCTTCTCCCTGGTTGCATACCTAATATTTTAGACCAAGCCATTGTCTTTTCCTGCCTGGATTAGGGGAATAGCCTTTTAACTGGCCTACTTCGACCTTCTCTTCCCTACAGTCTATTCGCACTAGAGTAGCCAGAGTAATCTTTTGAAAACACATGTCACATCTCTCCCCAAAACCTTCCAAGGTTTTTCATCTCATAAGTCAGTGAAAACCGGAATCCTTATTAAAGAAAGGCAAGGTTTACATGAGCTGGTCCTATGCCTTGCTGAACTCATCCGTTACTGCCTCTCCTTTGCCCACTTTGCTCCAGGCACACTGGCATTACTATTCTTGAACATACGAAGTATAGTCATGCCTCAGGGACTTCATAACTGCTATGTCCTCTGCCTAGAATGCTCTTCTCCCAGGTAGCCAAATGATTTATTTCTGCACTTCCTACAGTTCTTTACTCAAACATTGTTTTATCAAAGATGCTTTCCTGACTACCACAAAATAGCAACTTCCTCCCCTCACAACACACCCATCCTCCTTACCTTCTATATTTTTCTTAATTGCATTTATTATTACTGCACATACACATTTGACTTTTCCTTTGATCTCTCACCACAAAAAGGTAATCTCCATGAGAACAGGAATTTAGTTTTGTTCATACTGAAAGCTCAGCACCTACAACAGTGTCTGGTATGTATTAGACTGAATCATACAAAACCATTATTTTTGTAGTTCAAATAAAGTTGAGTATCAGCATCTTTATGGTTCAATTTAGTAGATTCTCAGTAAACATTTGTTTAATTGATGAATGAATTAAAATTGATGAATGAATTAAACCTATGACAGCCTACTTTCAAAGCCCATGTTCCTCCTAGTATACAACTCTACTTCTCTATTAATGAAATTGCTTCCTGGCAAAATGTTTCCTACTTCTCACAGGTTCTTTTATTTGTTCACGGTCATGAAGTTTGATACACTAGTTATGGGCATTTGTATAGCCAGAAAAAAAATAATAAAAGTATGCTGGTGCTTGCTAATTGTTTTGAAAGTACCCGCCAACAGACAGTATTTGTTCTTTGTCTGTTAAGAAGAGCCAGACTGGATGAGTCAGGTCTGAACATTGCCACTGAATTCAGCTACTTGGGCTAGACTCTATGCCTTCATGTGAGCCAGAACACTGGTCATGGTAAAGCACTCCTCTACTATCAGTTCACGACTCAGACTTT
Organism: Chlorocebus sabaeus; assembly: GCF_047675955.1. Lineage (NCBI taxonomy): Eukaryota > Metazoa > Chordata > Mammalia > Primates > Cercopithecidae > Chlorocebus > Chlorocebus sabaeus. Next base: position 96,590,491 of record NC_132914.1, on the reverse strand, counting down.
TCTCTTCTAATTTTGAAAATTCACAAGCAAAGAGGTATTCATTCCACTGAAACAGTTAATTTTTAGTTACATTTTGACTTGAGTGAATTACCCTTCAATTTCATAAAAAATCTAGCATGTAATATGTGCTGTAGTAAATACCATTAGCTGCCATAATACATAAACCCCATACTCTGAGTGGATCAGCACAATAAGTGTTTATTTCTCATTCATGTTGCAGTACAATGAAGGTAGACCAGGCAGTTCTCTTCTCATGCTTTATTCAGGGATCCAGATGCCTACCATTTTGTGGTCCCACCTCTCCCTTGGTTCATAGAATCCTCTCCATCCATTCAGTAGATGAGAGAAGACAGCAAAGATTCTCTGTGGAAGGGCTTATGGTTTGGGCTCATGTGTTAGTCAAGGGTCTCCAGAGAAACAGAATCAATAAAGTGTGTGTGTGTGTGTGTGTGTGTGTGTATGTGTGTGACAGAGAGAGAGAGAGAGAGAGAGAGAAAGAGAGAGAGAGAGAGAGATTGATTATAAGGAAGCTCATGCTATTATGGAGGCTGACATATCCTAAGATCTGCAGTCAGCAAGCTGGAGACCCAGGAGAGCTGATGTTTCCATTCAAGTCTGAAAGCAGAAAAGAAAACAACATCTTAGCCCAAAGGCAGTCAGTCAGTGGGAATTCCTTTTCACTCAGCCTTTTTGTTCTAGTTAGTCTTCAACTGATTGCCCTACCCATATTAGAGAGGGCAATCTACTTTACTTAGTCTATCAGTTCAAATGTTAGTCCCATCAAGAAACACCCTCACAGATGCACTTAGAATAATGTTTGACCAAAGACCAGAGCACTCTGTGGCCCCATCAAGTTAACATAAAATATACCATGGCAGCCCAGAAATAAAACAAGTAACTTATGCTTACATAAATTGTGCTTATATTCCATTGCCCAGAACTAAGTAATATGGTCACCTACCTCTAAAGGATAGTTGAGGAAGAGAGTCAGATTATGTATCCAGCAAGACAAGGGGAAGACATTTATGGTGAGCACTGGCAGGCCCTGCCAAACAATATAGCTGCATAACTACTCGCTAGCATTCCTCGATGTTAGTGCTTGTTGCAAAATTCATCTGTAAAAATGTACTGAATTTTTGATATTTGGATAAAATATCAATTATGAGAATTGTTTATAATACAATTTGAGCTGTTGGTTCCTTTAATTATTATTTATTTTCTTTAATTTTTTATTTTTATTTTTATTTTTTTTGAGACAGGGTCTCACTCCTGTCACTCAGGCTGGAGTGCAGTAGTGCAATCACAACTCACTGAACCCTCAACCTCCCAGACTCAGGTGAACCTCTGACCTCACCTTCCCAGGTAGCTGGGACTACAGGCATGCACCACACGCCCAGCTAATTTTTTGTAGAGATGGAGTTTCACCATGTTGCCTAGGCAGGTCTTGAACTCCTGGGTTCAAGTGATCCAGCCACCTCGGCCTCCCAAAGTGCTGGGATTACAGGCATGAGCCACCATGCCCAGCCCCTAGTTATTATTTCTCAGCAATTTAGACAGTTACAGAAACCCCCATCTTATTCCTATATTTGTTCATTTTGAGAACATATTTTATAATATTCAACTGCACTTTACCAGGATAATCAGCATTTGTCAAAAGATAAAGCTTCTACAACCTCCCCCAACCCCACCCCACAGATTGCATGCTTCCATTTATACGAAGTGTCTAGAATAGGCAAATCTATAGAGAGAGAAACTGGATTAGTGGTTGCCTAGGGCTGGGGGTGGGAAGAGTGTGAATGAGGAGTGACTGCTGCAAGGTTTCTTTTTTGGATGATGGAAATCTTCTACAATTAGATTATGGGAGTGGCTGTACAATTCTCTAAGTACACTAAAAATCATTGAATTGTATACTTTAAATAGATGAATTTTACAGTATGTAGATTATATCTCAATAGCCCTTTTCCTTATAATAAAGTTAATGTAGTTCAATTAATTTTTCTTGTTGGTAAAAGCTTTCAGATTACTTCCTAACCCATGTCAGCCTGAAAAGAAGGGTTGGCAGAAAATGCTGAGGAAGACTCAAAGCACAAAAGGACAAAGGCAGGAGGATAGTTGGACCCCAGGAATTCAAGGCCAACGTGGGGCCAGTCAGTGAGTCAGTGAGTCAGTGAATGGGCATGTGTTGAGGGCCCACACCATTTCAGGCACTGTTCTGGGACCTGAAAATGGAAACACAAAGAAAATCATGGCCTTTGTCTTCAGGGAATTCACAATCTAGTGAAGGAGTCAGACTTGTACAAAGTGCCATGTGCTATATTTTAGGTGCAATAATTTAGGATACTACAAGATCATATGAAGCAAAAGAAAGGCTAGTCATACCTAGATATTTTGAAATATTTAATGCAATTGCATTTTCCACAACCAGTAGAGACTTTTCCTTTCATATTTTCAGGATGGCTTGTACTTTTTATTTTTTTGCTTGAAGTATTTCCCTTTCTCCATTTATTTTATTAATTTACATATTAATTTAACAAATATGTGCCAGTTAGGTTGTTAGATATTGGGACATGATCACATACACAGAAGATTACAATCCTTCATGCAGTATCTGTATTTAACTCAGCTTGGGGAGGTTTCAAAGGCTTCTTGGAGGAGGTGATGCCTGGCCTTGGTCTTGAAGGATGAGTAAGAATCAAAGAGAGGGGGAGGAAGCGCAGAAGAGGGTACATAAAAGCATATGGAAACAAGATATATTTGGAGAACTTCTTTTTTCCTGTGTCTCTGTCCATACTAGTTAAGATAAATATCAACTGTGGGAACAGACATGTCCCCAAAAATTGTAGTGGTTTATCATAATAGCAAATATTTTCCTTGCTTATATAAAGTCCAAATGATGGGGCCTGGACACAGAGGTTCATTCAGAGACTTTGCAGTGTTCAACACATGGCTTCCAAGGTCAGCCTCAGTGTTGCTATCTAGCCAGCAGATGGGAAAGACGGTGGAAGATTGCATGAAAGGTTCTGCATGAAAGATTCTCCTGGGCCAGGCCTGGATGTGGTGTGCATCACTTCTGCCTGCCTTCTCTTGGCCAGCTCTCTGTCACATGGTCCCACTTAAATGAAGGGGGCTAAGGAAATGTAATTCCTGATGGGCAGCTGCTTCCCAGCAACACAGCAGCTCTATTCTGTGGAAGGGAACATTAATCTTTGGTAGACAGCTTGATTTCTGATATCCTCACTTGAATAGTTTTATCTTTTATGTCATAAAGTATAGAATTATGTCTGTGGATTATTATCACTGTCATCAGTTTGCTCACAAATCAAGTGAATCTGCTGAGAATGATTACAAAGCATGTTCAAATTGTGTCCTGAGTAGGAAAGACAAGTATCTATTGTTCAGGCTACCAGATAAGACCTATTCAGGAATAGTCTATAGGGCAATACTTCACAATGGTCTGTTCCACCCCATAAATGTGTATTCAACCTTACAGTGATCAAGAACTTACCTTTTTATCTGAGTTCCCTTAAGACTCAGCACCAGTTAGTGACTCATACCAATTCAAAAGCACATACTATCTTGAGCCAGATCTTGACTGCATAGGGTTCAGTTTTGCTTCCCAAGCTACTGAACAATACCGAGGACTCAAGGACTTCTGTAGAACTGGGTGAGCCTTGGAAGTAAAGGGAAGAACTCTTTACTAACCCACAAGTGCTTCCTTGGTTCTATCTCTAACATTTCATACACATAGCTTTAGATCCTCCTATTTTATTATTTTATGTTTCTCTCCAATAAGCAATACTCTTTTTAATTTTCATAGACCCTTTCTGCTGGTAAAATCAATATTTCCTTGGATTCTCAGCTGCCATTTTTCGATGTGGCATCAAAGTAGCTTTGATAACATGATTCTTATGTGGCCTGTGAAGGAATCCAGTGATTTTGTTTTTGCTTTTAACTCATGGTAAGGGTAAATAGGGGTGATCTTCTTTCATTGGGTACTCCTGTGGGAAACAAACACAGTCACATTTTAAAATAAAACTTTGTCATTTACTAAGAACTACATGGCAGATAGGAATGGATGAGGGAGAGTGTTTATCAGACGGCACCTGGAGACCATCACGTCTCAGTTTTTTAATGCATCAAAATAACAAGTTCTCTTTTGTACTTGAAGACATCTCAAGAATCCTTTCAAGAGCAGCTCTGTGATCATCAGGTTAGGAAGTAAGCCCTCATGACAGGTAGGGGAGAAAGGACCTAGTGATATGGCAAGGACGGGGAATATAAACATAAGTTAGGCCAGGCGCGGTGGCTCATGTCTGTAATCCCAGCACTTTGGGAAGCCAAGGTGGGCGGATCACGTGGTCAGGAGATCTAGACCATCCTAGCTAATATAGTGAAATCCCATCTCTACTAAAAAAAAAATACAAAAAATTAGCCGAGCATGGTGACGGGCGCCTGTAGTCCCAGCTACTCGGGAGGCTGAGGCAGGAGAATGGCGTGAACCCGGGAGGCGGAGCTTGCAGTGAGTCGAGATTGCGCCACTGCACTCCAGCCTGGGCCTGGGTGACAGAGCGAGACTCCATCTCAAAAAAAAAAAAAAAAAAATGTAAGTTAACTGACTTCAAAAAGGGGTCACAGTGTTTATCTAATAAAATATTAAGGAACTATAGAGAGATCATATAACTTATCCAGAGAACTAAAACATTACAAAACTATTAAAGAGCCTCCATATTTGTTGAGCCTTCTACTTTCTCTACTGACTGATATGTAGCACAATCTTATTACAGAGAGGGTGATTTCTTCATCTGCTGTGTATAAAACGGCAGGCACCGTGTGATGTTTTTTAAATGTCTGATTCCATTGTCAGAAGAAGGTTTTATTATCCTCACTTTAAAAATGGTGTATACTTTTACTAGGGTTGCCATAACAAAATACCACAGAATGGGTGACTTAAACAATAGAAATGTATTTTCTCACAGTTCTGGAGCCTGGAAGTCCAAAATCAAGGTTCCAGCAGGGTTGGCTTCTTTTGAAGGCTCCTTCCTTATAGATGAGAGAGATGCTCACCCTCTTGCTTCCTCCTCACATGATGGCCTTCCACTCTGTGCAAACACATCTCGAGTGTCTCTCAACATGTTCAAATTTTCTATTTTTATAAGGACATCAGTAATACTGAATTGAAGCCCATCATAAAAGCATCATTTTACTTTCATCATCACTTTAAAGGGCCTATACCCAAATACCATCACAGGACTAAGCTACTAGGAGTTAACAGCTTCAGCATTTGAATTTTGGGAAGAGATGGGGACATAATTTAATGCCCAAAATGTAATGCCCTAAACCTCCTAGTGAGATGAAATATTCACCCAGAGCTTCTCTAACTCAACTCTCATTCATAAAAAACTAGTAAACCTCATCCTTTGTCTTCTAAGTAAGGACTAAGTATAATCTAACAGGGTAAGCATACTAAATTATTCTGGCATAGGAAGTAGATGTTGTTTGTATACTTACTCTTTTAGGTCCAGGACAATTTTTTCTCTTGAAAAGTTTACTCCTTAATTTACTAGTTCTGGCATCTCAGGGAAGCATCATCAAGTTCATTTTAATTTTTAAATTGCTAACACTGAGAGCTAGTGTCACTCAAAATCATTTCTTTACTTTTCATGGAAAATTGAGACTGAAGATGAATTTAGCAGGTTAGCTTTCCCAGACTGTGACAGATTATATTTTGGATGACCACAATATCATCTTTCCAGCTTTACATTTTCCTTATAATATGATAATGACATTTTCCTATCAAGAGGTGAGATTTATATTTATGTTTGAATATGTATGGCCAGTGACTATGGCAGAAGTGACACTAAGTGGCCAGGTATATACCCCAAAAGAATTATATTGAAGAGATAAATGCACTCCCATGTTCACTGCAGTACTATTCGCAATAGCCAAGATTTGGAAACAACCTAAGTGTCCATCAACAAACAAATGGATAAACAAAATGTGGTACATATGCACGATTGAGTACTATTAAGCCATAAAAAAGAATGAGGTACTGTCATTTGCAACAACACAGATGGAACTGGAGGACATTATGTTAAGTGACATAAGACAGGCATAGGAAGACAAACTTTGCACGTTCTCACTTATTTGTGAGGGCTAAACATCAAAACAATTGAACTCATTAAGATGGAGAGTAAAATGATGGTTACCAGAGGCTGGGAAGGCTAGTGGGGCAGAGGATGGTTAATGGGTACAAAAAAATAGTTAGATGCAATGAATAGAATCTAGTACTTGATAGCACAACAGAGTGACTATAGTCAATATTAATTTATCATACATTTTAAAATAACTAAAAAGGTAGAATTAGATTGTTTATAAAACAAAGAAAGGATAAATACTTGATATGATGGACACAGCATTTGCCCTTCTGGGATTATTATGCATTATATGGCTGTATCACAATATTTCATTTACTCCATTAATATATGCACCTACTATGTACCTACAGAAATTTAAAAATAAAAACAATTATTAAAAAGTGAACTTCAAGACTAGGGTCATAGGAGGCAGTGTAGATTTTGCCTGGTTCCTTTGGAAAGCTCGCTCTTAGAACCCAGCCACCATGCTTTAAGGAAGCACAATAGCCATGTGGAGAACTCATGTGTACTCTTCTGGCTATTAACCCAAGTAAAGTCTCATTTGAAAGCCAACATTAGCCACCAAACATGTGAGTGAGAAAACCTTTGCATTGACCCCAGTCCTATCCACTGTCTTACTGAAACTGCATTTTTAAGATACTATTTTATATAACAGTAGAGGACTAGAACAAATTTTAATACCTAGAAATATGATGCTATTATCATGTCATATTGTAGTATCCTATAACATATGGTGTAGGTTTTGAACCAAGTAGCAGGAAGAAACTGAAAGGGCATCGAAAAAGTGTTAGTGAAAGAGCTTCATGAAGAATGTTGGGGAAAGACTAAAAAGGCAGGTGTTGGCAGAAGCGCTGGGTAGATCATCACTGGGAGCTTAAAGGAAAGTACGGTAAATGTGACTGGAAGCTGGAGGAAAGGACACTTTTGTAATATGGTGGCAGAATGTCTGGCAATTCTGTTGCTTGCAATAACATGGAAAATAGTAAATGTATCTAATGACAATCTAAGATTTCCAGGCAGAATATTGAAAGTGCCGCCTAGTTTCTTCTTCCTAGATGACAAAATGTGAGAAAACAGAGATAAGTGAAAGAACGGACTGTTAATTACAAAGGGGGCAAGATTATTTGTATTTTAAAAAAGTGGTTTTTGTTCTTAGTCTCTCCAGATGTCAAATTAAACTAAAATTAATAAATTGCTTCTGGGTCAGAGTTCAAATCCAGAGCGCTATCAGGGAAGTATAGTCTAGGGTGTAATCTCTGGATATGCTTATAAAATTCCTTATTAAGCCCTCAAAAGATCAAATATGGTGACTTACAGAAACTTTCAGACAGACAGAAGACCTAAGACCTTAAGGGCATGCCTTGAGGCTCCTCCGCCCTAAAAAATAAGGGTTCTGAGAATCCAAGGACATTGCGGAGCAGCGATGTCCAATCTTTTGGCTTCCCTGGGACACATTGGAAAAAGAATTGTCTCAGGCCACAGATAAAATGCACCAACAATAGCTGATGAGCTTTAAAAAAAATCGCAAAAAAAGGCCGGGTGTGGTGGCTCATGCCTGTAATCCCAGCACTTTGGGAGGCCAAGGCAGGTGGATCACGAGGCCAGGAGTTCAAGACCAGCCTGGCCAAGATGGTGAAACCCTGTCTCTACTAAAAATACAAAAAATTAGCCCGGCATGGTGGCACACGCCTGTAATCCCAGTTACTCCGGAGGCTGAGTCAGAGAATTGCTTAAACCTGGAGGGGCTGAGGTTGCAGTGAGCCGAGATCATGCCACTGCACTCCAGCCTGGGCGACAGAGTGAGACTCCATCAAAAAAAAAAAAAAGAAAAGAAAAGAAAAAATCACACACACAATAAAGAATCTGATAATGTTTTAAGAAATTTTGCAATTTCGTGTTGGGTCACATTCAAAGCATGCAGCCCATGGGCCGTGGGTTGTACAAGCTTGTAGAGAGTCATGCAACAGTCTTACAGGGAACTCAAGGTAGAGAAAGACTTATATCAGAAAGATTTGTGGATATGACATTTATCTAATTGTGTGAATTGTCAATTAGTAAACACAAACCCCACAATGTTTTTAGATAATTATTCTGGTGGAAGCATCCCTAGCTTGGAGTAGAAGGGACAGAGAAAGTACAATAAATAGAGACCTTTGGGCCCTCAAGCTTTTATGAACAGAAAGCAGACATAAGAATGTTTCTTATGTGAAAAGAAGGATCATTCAGAGGGAGGAAACAAGAACCCAGAAAGTAGAACTAAGAATAATAGTGAACAACTCCAACTCAATAAGATAGTGCCCTACTCAAGAAATGCAATATGTACCCAACAGGATTTCAGAATGTCTATGGACCAGTAACTTGCTCAACTTCCATTTTCCCTCTTTTTGGTTGCAGATATCTGTAGAGGTTATCCTATGCCTGTCCCACCACTGCATGTTGGATTTATGGGAGAATATTATTCTCCAGATATAGCGTGATCCAGAGATATTGGCAGGGTCAGTAATAGCACTGCATAATAATCAGTGGAATAGCAAATGCATTGTAGAAGTGTATGAAAAACTTCAAGATATTATTGAAGCTTTATAAGAAAAAAATAAAAGTATATCTTCAAATGATGCTTTTTATAAAGTCACTCAAATGGTCTGGAGAAGAAAGGGATTTATAGGTTTTATCCTTAAAAATGATTATAATCCAAACTCTCAAAAAGTATGTTATATTCAAATTTTCTGCTAATTAGTGAAACAAAGGAAATTACTTAATTCTTTACTTCAAATTTTATTTTTAACATTTTTAATTGATATATAATAGCTGTACATATTTTGGGGCTGCATGTAATATTTTGATACCTGTGAACAGTGTGTATTGATCAAATCAGGATAAATGTTTAACATGATGGATATCCCAATTATCCTTCTCCTGGACGCTTCAAGCCTTCATTATACTCCAGAGTTCCAAAATAGTTATACCAGACAGATTCTGCTAGAACAATTATTGTCTAAGCAGGGAGATAGATTTCTGGTGCTTCCTACTTCATCATTTTCCCAGAATTGTCTCTTGTCTGGATTTTAATATGTTATTTCTCAAGCACTAACAAAGTGTTCTGAAGAGTGTTCTAGTCACATGGCCCTTATCTATTATGTCTAACAGAGATGTAATCCCTGGGTTAGCTCTGAAACTGGACAACAGTTCCCTTCTTTTATTGCAATCACTTATGGTCATTATAAACCATAAAAATATCATACTGGAATCATCTCTGTATCCACAGTGTTTGGTCCATAGAAGACACTGTCTATTGAACAAATTGTCTCATACTAGGGTCCCTGCACAGTTACCATTAGCAGTTTTCCCTGGCCCCTTTTGGGGTGTCATCAGGTGAGCACTGATAATCACTGATTCCATCTCCCAACTGAAAGACAAAAAACAGAACATCTGATATCTGAAAGTTTCACTGACATGTATTCTATTAGCATCACCAACTCTCATTTCCACATGCACCTTTGATTTGGTAAGTGTGGACTGTTTTACCATCTCTGATGAGATGTAACATTTATAATCAATAAAATCAACTGTTACCTCCAACTGTTACCCAATCCTTCCTTCACTGCAGTCTTGGTTCATCCTTCTTCCCCACAACAGGTCCTACTATGCCATGTTGCTAAGACCTTTTCATTTATCTCTTCAACAAACTAGTTTTAAGTGCCCATACTTTTTAACATTTCATAAATATATATATAGTGTTTGTTGACTGACTGCTGACTGAATAAATGAATATGATGTGTCTCATACTATGAGTGAATAACTTTTTAATTTAACTTTTTAATTACTGATGTTATGGCCCCTTCTCTTAACTAATTATTTTAACTGAGCAGCTATTCAGAATAGGTCCTATAATAGAAGCTAGGGATACTAATTTAAAGAAAACATTATCCCTAATCTTAGGAATATTTCACTTGAAGGAGAGATATGCACAAATAATTAATTATTTTTCAATGCAGTAGGTATAAACAAAATGTTTTTACAGAATGTTAAGGGAGAACAAAGAAGTAGTACCTAACCAAACCTGAGGAAAGAGAAACAAACAAACAAACAAAGGCTTCATGAAGTTGGTGATTCATGAGCTGAGTCACAGGATGAGAAGAGCTAACCATGTGACAGTAAACAGGGAGAAAGGAGCCAAGCAAAGGCATTCTAGACACAGGAGATAGCTGAACTAAAAAGAGAGAGGCCATAAAGAATGTGATGAATTGGCAGAGCTGCAAATAATTTGAATTTGCCAAGATGTAAAGTGCAAGGCAAGAAGTAGTGAATGTTATGCCAGAGAGGAAGGCAGGGACTCTGTGAAACTGAAGAGAAGGCATTGGGTTTTATCCTTTAGATTAGTCTCTGATCACTTCAAAACTCATTTAAAGACACATTCATTAATTTTTCCATGTCTGTAAATGGATTATAACTTTTATTTTTCTCATCTTCAGTAATAAGATCTGTGAAATTGTTAATGTGTTAATTGATGGTTTGTTTTGACTCACATTAAAATACATTTTAAAAACTATTAAATTAAAATATTCTTTTTTGAACTAGTTAAAGTGATACTGCACACCACTCTGTATGGTTCGAGAATATTCATTTGGAAAGTGAATATGAAGAGCTTTGTGTAATGGAGTGACATCATTAGATTTGAATTACAGAGAACAATCCAGCTCTGGTGCAAAAAAATGGATTTGAGGAAGATGAGGCTGATATTAAGGAAACCAGCTAGGGAACTCTTACAGGTACTCAGACAGGATATTATAGGGACCTGAATTAGGACACTATGGATAGATGTTATTTCAAGTACTTGCCACAGAGTTTGGGCACCTGGGATTCAGTAGTTAACGTGGTTGATAATGTCCTTACCTCCATAAATCTTACATTCTAGTGGGAGGGAGGGGACAGAAAATAAGCAAAAAAAACAAATATAAGTAATCTCAGGTAAATAAAATAGGAAGATGATACATTAGATAGGAATGACTGGAGGAGGTAGGAGGCAGTGATTGGTAGGTGGGGTGAGGGCTAAGAGGATGATTACTTTAAATTAGGGACCAGAATAGGCTTCTCTGAGGAGGTAATATTTAAGCTGAACTCTCATAATGAGAAAGGGAAAACTCTGAGTAAGAAAGAGCAAAGCATTTCAATTTTAGAAAAGGAGATAAAATCCGACGGGCTGAGATTTTGACTAGGTAAGAGAGAAGGAAGAGTCAAGGATTGCCTAATTTCAAAGTTATGTCTTGGAACCCCATTGATCAACCTAACTGGGGCCTTTTGTGAGTTCCACATAGTCTTACCTCACTTTCACTGCAGTCTCTGTTAATCAAGGGACTCTGTTACATGTTTTAATATTGTTGCTATCTTTTTTGAAAAATGTACTATTCATCTTCCTTTGGTTTAATGCCAAAAATTCTCATCTGAAATGTCTCCATATTTTTATTTCAAATGGAACAATGGCTCAGTCAGTTATTAAGTACCCCTGGCATCACTCATGTAAAATATGCTTTTAAAAATAATGAGCAAGTCGGCCGGGCATGGTAGCTCCTGCCTATAATCCCAGCACTTTGGGAGGCTGAGACAGGCGGATCACGAGGTCAGCAGATTGAGACCATCCTGGCTAACACGGTGAAACCCTGTCTCTACTAAAAAATACAAAAAATTAACCGGGCATGGTGGCAGGCGCCTGTAGTCCCAGCTACTCGGGAGGCTGAAGCAGGAGAATGGCATGAACCCAGGAGGAGGAGCTTGCAGGGAGCCGAGACTGCACCACCGCACTCCAGCCTGGGCAACAGAGTGAGACTCCATCTCAAATAATAATATAATAATAAGAAGAAGAAGCAGCAAGTCTTTTGAATTGATGAATTTACATGAAAACGTGTGACAAAAAAAAAATTCTGCTTATTTCATCCCAAATAAATTAATAAGAACTCTAAGGGTTTGTTTAATGCAATTTTATTCTAAACATATTCAATATTATGTTAGAGTGATAGCTTCCTTTAGCAGTGTTGGAGACTGCATACAAGAAGCATTTAATTATGAATGTCATAATTTGCTCAATTGATGCCTGTCTTTTATGTGCAAACCATAGATAATTTTCTCTAAATAAATGTAACCATGAAAATAATATTTAAAACAGGAAGATTAAAAAATGTATTTGCTTGATATAAAACGAAAACTACATAGTCAAAACTAACTGCCTTAGTGACAAATAAGCAGCTCTTAAATTCAAATTGCAAAGGTATCATCTGTTCATTTAGGAGTCATTTCCCAGATAAGAATTAGAGAATGAATTTTAAAAATAATATCAGGATTTTGTTTTCAAGGAGAAGCTGATTTTAAAGTAATATTAGAATTGTGCTCTGTGTATTTGTAATGATTTTCAGCAAGCCGTTACATAATACAACCCATGACACCTGATTTTATGCTCAATGAATTAATAAGGAGTATAAATTTCATTTTGCTTTCCAAGTTAGATTTTATTCCAAAGACAGAACTCATTGTCTCAAACGGCGTTCCCTAATGAAAAGATAATGGAAGTGGAGAATATTTGAAAATTTAAACCCTCCTTTCTTTTTATCATCAGTGAGTCCATGCCCTTGACTGTCATATTGTTGCAGTTTGTGCTTTCAAATTTTTCTGCTACTTGTGTCAGCTATAGCATAAAACAGGAAAGTGATTTTTTTTAAATTTAGAATAAAAAAGGGAATTGTGCTTTCCTATTACATTTCTTTATATCACTACCAGCATGTGTGTGTGTTGGAGTTGGGGGTCATTTTATGCCCATTATCTTTGTCTCCAAGTTTTCAAAGTTCTGAGTCAGGCAGTGAATACCCACTGGGGACAACACTACAGGGGGTGAACTCTATGTCATGGCCCTCATAAAAGAGGCCAAGGTGACACAGACATAACAGCCAAACCAATTGCGTGCCTTAAACATTGATGGAACTGAGAACTTAGCCAGTCTGATTTTCACTCAGCCAAGATTCCCACTTCCATTTACAATAAAGTGAACAAGATCTATCCAGGTATAAGCAACTGCTTAACAACTTAGGACTTCCTGTCCCCTTTTTCAAGGGGACTTATGTTTCTGCTCTGAATTCTAGTAGTGTTCAGTAAAACAAAGTTACGTTTAATACGACAAATATCGAGATCGCTGTCTATAGAGTTTCTGCATCAGTTGCCTTAAAATATACATCTCCCAATTCTTAAATGAAAGAGTGCTATAGATGACTCTCAAAAACAAGTTGAGTTCTCTTGATAGTCATATACCTATTTTTTCAAGTTGACTGAGCTATATACTGTGTTAAGAAGTTTGGAATATAGCACCAGCGAGGTAAGAGTTCCAACCCCAGAGTAAAACTTGGGTTTGAGTCCCACTTCTGCTGATTACTTTGGTTAGATTACTTATATCCCTCGAACATTATAACCTACCTTTGCAACCTTATTTTTCACCATTCTGCCTTCATGTCTTCTTTCAGCAATCATACATACAAAATGACTCAGTTCTCTTGTGCCGTCTGTACTTTCCAAGCTCCATATCTTTGCTTGTGCATGCTTCCTCTGCTTGGAACGCCCCTCACTCATTTCTGTATATCTAAGTCCTGCCTGTCCTCCAAGGCTCCATTTTTTTCCAGTAAGATTTTATTTTGTCTTCTTCCAAAGCTCACAAAACTTCTTTAAAAACATATGTTATAATGTGTCTGGTTTCATGTTTTATAACTATAAGCTGTTCAAGATAATGGACCTTGTTTGATTAAATTTTGTCACTCTAGTGCCTCAGTATGATACGTATGTTTGTTGAAAGATTGAATGAATGAATGAATGAATGAATGCATGTACAGCCAAATAATCTTTATTTTCTTATTGATAAACTGGGGGAAATAGTACCTGCCTCACAGATTATCTTATTATATTTAATTATACATTGGAAATGTATATCTTTTATAAACAATAACAGGCTCCAAAAATGTAATATATTTTAATTCTATTTTATAAGAGGAACTAAGTTATTACTGACATATTTGTAGCAAGAAAGAGAGAGAGTCAGGAGAGAAAAAAATTAGGCATAAAATTATTTCCCTGTGTTATGAGTCAGGCTTCAGCAAGGATTCCTTTGATCATGACTTTGGAAAGGTGCATTGTATGGAAAATTCATTGCTTGAGCAATTGAAAGCAGCTCTTTCATCTCTGAATTGTTCCTGTCAAACTGGTCTGGATGTTGAGTTGACCCTTTTCCTTTATAGTGATGCACATGTCTGAATGTCACTTATTTGGAAATGGAGCTCTGTGTTTTAAATTTGCAGCAATGAAGCCAAAGAACTCCTTGGAGTTGCAATCAAGGTGCCTATTTGTTCCCAATACTCTTATGATACTTAAAGTTCAAGTGAAGTTTTCAGTGAATCCATAATCATATTCATAACAAAAGCAGACCAGGAGGAGAGTTTAACAGTAACCAGGCAATTCACCAAACGTTTTGACAGGGACTATTGCTCTGCTACCTAGCAAACATCAAGAGCACAGCACCTTGCTTAATGTCTGGCATGCAGTAGTTGTGCAATAAACATTTAGAATGAATGGAGATAAAAGTTAGGACTCATATGGTTTTAGGAATTCCATTCAGAATAAGAAAAAATAAGCAAAAGATCAGAATTACCAGAGATTAATGGTTTTCTATTAACCCTTAAACCCGTGACTGTAGACTTGGTAGTGGTGTGGAAAATAAATAACCCACTGTGTGATAAATGATGAGTTGTAAGGAAACCCTCTGAAATGTTATACTCTTTACTCTGCCCATGCCATTTGATTACTTTCCAGGCCAAGAAACCAATACAGCATAGCCAGTAACAGCACAGCCTCTAGAGTCAGACAGACTAGGGCTTGGAAACGGGCAGTTTTACTAACAAGTTGTGTAATTCGACCAGTTATTTAGCCTTTCTAGTGTTGCTCATTATCTGTAAAATGGAAATTTTTATAAGCCTTAAATAAGATAATGGATAAAAAACACTTAACACAATGCTTGGTCCATAATAAAGATCCAATAAATGTTAGCCATCATATTCTGCATATCAGAGACCCTTACAAAGCAGATACTCTATGCATTCCTCTTATATAGCTCACTTAAACCATGTAAGCCTCAGTTTCTTTGTCTGTAAAATGAGAATAATAAAACCTATATCACTGGAATGTTTCGGTGATTAAATGAAATGATACATAGAAAAGCACTATAGAATTATATGAAAAACTTTTAATATTTCATATAAGGTAAGACATTAAGAGAAATATAGAAGATAGAAGATTTCTTGGAAAAACAGAAGACTGAGTGCATATTTCTAGTTCACTCCTTTCTGTATTACCTTGGAAATGACCAACAGATATAAAAGTAAGGAGGAAAACAATCTGTATTAGTATGGGAATTTAATAATGGGTGACATCTACACGCTGATTATTTCAAGAGTTCCTGCAAGATAGAAGGCAAAGTGAACTGGATTGAAGACTGAAATGGACTGAAGATATATAATTCACCATATGTGAAGAACTCTCCATGGTAGTAACCGAAGAAGACTTCAGAACGTTAAAGCAGGAAGTAAAGGAATACATAGGGTCGGTGAGGAGGTACCATTGGATCCTGCCAGTCCCACTGGAAAGCAAGGATCATGACTTGCTTACTCCTCACTTACACTAAGGGGAGCATTGTCACAATTGATTCTTAATGAGGACAACTGTGAGAAGCAAAGAATGAGGACACTGCCCCAGTTAACTCCTAGCAGCTCACCTCAAATATAGAAAAGAAACACTGGAACAGAGAAAAAAGTCCCTCTTGTGACTGCTGTTAGTTCTCATCCTCTCCTAACTCGTGACCAGTAGAACAGTGGTTCTCATCTCTCAATGTGCATCAGAATCACATGGAGGATCTGCTAAAACAGAGATTGCTGGGCCCACCCTAAGATGTCCTGGAGCAGGACCTAAGAATGTGCATTAATAGTAAGAATCAAGTGGAGAGTTTGTAAAAATATAGATTGCTGTATAGATGGTAATATAGATTACCATCCCCAGATATTCTAAAATGAGGCCTAAGAATATGCATTTCTAGTAAGAATCAAATGGACAGTTCATAAAACTGTAGGTTTCTGGGGCCACTCCCAGATATTCTAGAGCAAGGCCTAAGAATTTTCATTTCTAGTAAGTGTCCAGGAGATGCTAATGCTGCTGTTCTGAGGACCACACTATGAGAACCACTGCTGTAGACCTGTACTGTCCTTTACAGTAGCCACTACTACATGTGACTATTTCAAGTAAAATCTAAGTTAATAAAATTAAATGAATTTAAAATTAAATTCTTGATTTGCACCAGCTACATGTCAAGTGCACAGTAATCATGTGTGGTTAGTGGTTACCATATTGGCCAGCACAGATATAGAACATTTCCCTCATCATAGAAAATTCTACTAAACAGCCCTACACTAGACTAACGAAGTAAAACTGCAGTGAACATGGCCACCACCAGCCACAACTGCAGGAGGCACATTTGTATTATGTGAATGAAGAACCCTAGAGTTGTACAATATGGCAGAACTGGCAGTTAACCTAAGCTTTTCCTTTCTTCTCTGTTTTGAATCCTCAAGGTGAAAAGGAGAATTTCCTAAATCCCTGACAGAATTCATCCCAGCTCCCCAAAAGAGACAAACTAAGACCACCCTTTCCAACAGTGAGCAAATAGAGAAACAGCTGGACACATTAAATGATACCTCAAAAGAGAAGGCTTGTTCTGAGGAATGAAAACAATGCCATCCTTTGACATAAAATTTTTCTTAAGAAAAGAGAGTTTTCCAAAATGCTAACATCAAATGGATCTCAACAATATTCAGTAGACTAACACTGTATGAAACCAGACTAAGCAGTCATGAAGGGTTAAAACTGTAAGATCATAAAGGCTTCATGTGGTTGAATAATATTCATATCAAATTCAAAACTGTAAAGAGGGTAAAAAATACACTGGATCATGGGAAACCCAAGTCAGTAAAGTAGAATATGAAGACATTTAATAGACAGAAGAAATGTATAAATAAAAATTACAAGAGAAAAGATAAAACACAGGGGAAAGATCCATGAGATCCAATATGCATGTGATAGGAATTTTAGAAGGAGAAGCATAGCAGTGAAGTAAGCATCAATAAAAGAAAACTCTCATTGTTTATGAGCTAAAGAATGCCTAGAATAATAAATTACAGATTTACTGAATTTAGCAAAATTTGTGAAATAATTTTATAAGGAAATTTTAATTATAATTTCAAGGATAAGGAAAAAGTCATATAAGAATCTAGATAGGTATTAACATAATAAAACAGGTTACTTACAGAAAACGATGGGGAATTATATATAGAATTTTTAGGAAAATGGATTTGAAGTTAAGATTCAAGAATTATATGCCCAGCCAAGGTGTGCAAGATCATAGTAAGTCATTTTCAGATATGTAATTGTATTAGTCCATTCTCACACTACTATAAAGATACTACCCAAGACTGCATAATTTAGAAAGAAAAGAGGTTTAGTTGACTCACAGTTTCACATGACTAGGGAGGCCTCAGCAAACTTAATAATCATAAAAGAAGGGGAAGCAAGCATGTCTTATATGGTGGCAGGCAAGAGAGAGCGAGTGTGTGTGTAGGAGGAACTGTCAAGCACTTATAAAACCATCATATATCATGAGAACTCACTCACTGTCATGAGAACAGCATGGGGGAAACCACCCCTTGATGCAATCAAGTGGGGATTACAGTTTGAGATGAGATTTGGGTAGGGACACAGAGCCAAACCATATCAGTAATTTAGAAAACAATCTATCTCTTTGAAGTAATTGCTCAAAGATATACTTCAGTTGATCAAGGGATAAATAATTAAATTCTCAAGAATGGGCAAGGAAAATAGTAATGTAAAGGATTCTAGGGTGTAAAATAAAACTTGTAAGACATAAAATGTTTTCAAATAGTTGTTCTCAATATTGTTGTAACATGATAAATCTAAAAGAAATTGAAAAGAGAAGTTATAAAATATACAGTAATATAGTATCAGCACTTTACAACCCACATTATTTTAATATAAATTGGAAAATGGGGCATGGGCATGAGTGTGGAGTCAGGGGAACAGAGATAACAAGTCTGCTGATTCCCTCATTTTAGAAGTGTAAATGATTTAACAGTCAGGAGCATGAGAACCTCGTTCATGTGCTGCTCCACTACTTAGTAACCCTGTAACCCTGGCTGGTTACTTAACATCTAAGCATTCAACTCCTCACCTATGAAATGAGAATACCATAATACCCCAGAGTATTATGGGGTATTCTGTGTGGGAACATTGTGTGGGAATGAAACCAGATAATGCATCTGAAGTACTTAACACCTATAAGCACTCAGTAATATTAGCTATTAACTTATAAAGAGAGAAACAAAAATTTACTCATGAAACAGAGAAAACAGATCCGAAGGTGATTTTGGTAACATAAAAGTAATGACTAACAAAAACTCACACACACACGTTCCCTAGTCACTATGAAAGACCAAATGTACTTTATAAAAAGAGAGAAACAAAATCAAATGTATCAGTTATTTGAATATTTCAAGGATTGATATGATACAGCGAACAAAATAAACATGTCTCAAATTTTTAGGTGAGATTTAAATTTTTTTTAATTACATAAACAGAGTGATCTTATTTTCATTGAGGGAAAATATATATCCATAAAAAACAAAAGAAAAAATATGAAAATGTTCATAGTAACTGTCGTTAGGTGTTGGAATTATGAGTGTCTTTTTCTTCTCTCTTTACTCTTACTAATAACTAGAATGAATATATATTATTTATAAACAGAATAAAAGGTTATTTTATTTTAAAGTCACTTACTGTTAATCACTGTTAACATTTAGCTGCGTTGATATCACTCTTGAATTTTTCTTCACATGCAAATATCTATATATTTATTTCACCCCATCAGTCAAAGAATATTTATTGATTGTCCACTATGTTCCAGGCTTTGTTCTAATTTCTGGATATATCAATGAAATGATAGGGACAAAAATGTCTCTCCTCCTAGGATAGCGTAAAGAAGTAAAATATGTGTTTTTTATATTTATAGGTGTCATGGAGAAACTATAAAGCAGGGAAGGGAATAAGAATTAGTGGTTGCCATTTAAAATAGTGTGATCCATGGAGGCCTTATTGAAAAAATTATGAAGTAAGGTTTCTTTAGGAATAGATATTTGAAGAATGTGTTGGAGGAGGCTACTTCCTAAGGGAAGAGAATCTCAGGCAGAAAAAACAAGTACAAAGGTCATGACCCAGAAGAATGCCTAATGCATTGGAGTAATAGCAAGAGGAAATATAGCTAGATGTCAGTTAAGGGAAAAGGAGTGTAGTAGGAGCTTATGTTATTTAAGAGAATTGGGGCAGAGTATCCACAGGTCTGAGATCATGTATGGCCTCACAGGTTATTGTAAGGATCCTGGCTTTTACTCAGAGTGGATCAAGGTGCCATTGAAGAGTTTTGAGCAGAGGAGTGACATGATTTGCCTTGGTTTTACTAAGATAACCCTGACTTCTATGTTGAGGATTGCCTGTGAGGTGCAAAAATGAAAGCTAGGGGATGGTTAGGAGGCTGCTACAATAATCCAGGGAGAAAAGGATGAGTGAGGCATAGGCAGGTTGCAGGTATATTTTAAAGATAGAGCCACCAGGATTCGCTGTGTGATTGGGTGTGGGGTGTGAGAGAAAAGGAGGCATAAGGATAACTAAGACAGTAGGATATGCAAGTTTGGAGTTTGGGGGATAAGTTAGGTTGAAAATAGAAACTTGGGTGTTGCAGTTGTTTCAGTAATATGTTAAACCCTGAGGCCAGCAAAGGAATTAACATAAACAGAAAATGTAAACAGGAAAGAGGTCCAAGTGTGCCAGGCCCTGGAACACTTGAATGCTTCCACATTTGGAAACAGAAGGAAGGAGCAGAGAATGAGAAGGAACAGCCTAGGAGGTAGGATGAAAACCAGAAGGGTGTGGTATCTTGGGAGTTAATTCAACTGTTTCATCCAAGAGAGATGATAATCTGTATCAATTGTATAGCTGGTAGGTCAAGTAAGATGAGAGTTATGAATGTTCATTTCAGCAAGGTAGAGATTTTGCTGATATTGATAAAGGCTATTCTATGGAGGTAGGTGGAACAAAAGCCTATTTGGAGTAGATTTAAGAGACTAGCGTTTAAGAGACTTCTCTTTTTCAGAACTAGAACACTACTTTCCGTATTTTCTTACTTTAGGTTGATATTTCTCTTCCTGTGTTAAAGAGATAGAAATTGTCATTTGATTGCATTTAGTGTTTTCCTATGCATGGAAAATTACATGAGGCCCCCAATCTGAAAATTTCTGTGAGATAGTTGCTAAATGAATATGTCATTTACCAACACCTCAGCTAAAGTGGATTTTCCAGCTTCTGTGATCATGAAAAACGCAAGCAAATCTATGGGCCTTTTGTTTAGGCCCTCCGATTGCTATCTTTACAATGTCTTCTTTAATTGGTTGAAGGGTCATGTGAAAGATAGCCCATAAATGATCGATTTTCTAAGCCATTTTACATCCGATTAAAGCATATGTTGTTCTTCTCTCTGAATCAGATGGAAACGTTCGCCGAGTTGAACATCATTGTTGCCATGGCTATAGCACCAAAGCCTTATAGAGGATTTTTGTTTTACATTGGATGTCTCTTACCATAGCAACAGCAAAGTTGATTTAAAACATAACTCCCTAGATATAATTTATCTTTAACATTTCTGTATATTTTCTATTGTGTATCTTGTTAATAGTATTACACGTTTGATAACTCTCCTGGTCTTTTGAAATGAAGTATCTCTTGAGATACGTGTGAGAAAAATCTAGGCTGTTCATTGCTTACAGGAATAGAAAACTCACAGGATACATTTGAATGCATTACATTCTTAGAGTTTTTAGTGAGGATATTTGAGTGACTTTGAGTTCAAATTCAAGGTATAACTTTTGAAAATTTAATCGGAGTGGTTATCCATTTTAGAGTAATTAAAAATAGTTTCTGTCCCTTTTATATTACAAAATCTATTTTATTTAAAGATCATAGATTTTTTTTGTTTTATTTCTTCAGAATAGCTCTTTTTTCACATTCATAATCCATTGGGATAGTATATAAATGGAAAGTTATTCAAATAAGTTAAACCAAAGGACAAACACTCTTGAAAACAACAGACTTGAGTTAAAGAGGCTATTTCCTCTCTTCCCCCAATACAGTCTCTTCTGTTGAGGAAAATACATGGTTACAGTGACTGCGGTATTACAAAGAAATACATTTTGGTAAGAGAGAAACAAAACCTCTTGGTTCTGATGTAGTTATTCACTAGACGCCATTTATTCATCTGGCTCTAGGCTATGGGAATTACTCCTAGCACAGAACTCCCTTTGAAATCCTTAACTCCCTAGGGAGGCAGAGATAGCTGAGAAACTGCCCCTATGAACTTGGCTTATACATGGGAAACAAAGAAGTTAGTGGTTGAGGGTAACAGAGGAAAGACGTGCGGGAAGGGTGAATGTCGCTGGCTTCCTTTGCTTACAACAGGAGCTTCTTTCAATGCAAAGCGCATGCCAAGACAGATCAGGCACTCTACCAAAAAAGATACAATAATTTAGTAATACGGTCTGCCCAGGCAGCTTAGCAGCTGGAAATAAGGGAGCCTTGGGATTTGCTATAAACGATGGGGAAATTGGCTGATAGCCTCTCTCCTGTATTGAGCAAAGGGAGCAAGAGAAAAGATTATAAATGTTTGAAATCAGAGCCAAACAGCATGGTCTGTTGTCCAAGAGCTGTCAGAATGTCAGCATTCTCTGGCTTCCTCATTAAATGCTGAGTTTGGCAGAGTGTAGGGCTAATAGACCAGGAAACAACAGAGCTTACCTGGGTGGCTTTTCAGAAAGGCAGCTGCCGGTCCTAAGTTGTTTAGAAGAGGGAATTTTATTACATGCTCTATCTAACACCATTCAGCATCTAAGCATACCAGCGATCTTTGGGCTAATTGTGCAATCAGAATAAATACCCAAAGATCACTACTGATACCTGGAAAGAGGCCCAGTGGGTGGTTTTCAAGCTCCAGTGATACTTGGATAGGACACTCCAGTGGATGGTGCATTGTGCTGATGCCATAGGAGGTTCTGGGGTAATCTGACACAAAACATCCTGATGTATTGGAAAAAAGCAGACTTTGCGTTAGCCAGATTTATATCTCATACTGGCTCCTCTGTTCACTAGCTGTGTGATTCCTCATCAGTGCAAATGCCATAATACCAATTCAGAGGCTTTTGTGAGGATTAAATGAGATAGAATGACCTTGAACATAGAAGGCACACAATCCCTATTGGTGGTTCCCCTTACCTAGTATGGAATCTTGGTCTTTGTAATTTTTGAAATAAATTCCTTTCCAGAAAATTGGAGTTTGCTTAAGTTAATTTTGTGTGTCTTTGGAAACTATAATTGATTTTTTACATTGGGGAATTAAGGGAATGTCAGTTCTATAAAGTTTCTTTCCTCTGTGGCTCATTGTTACTTGTTTGACTCACACTTCTATCTCAATGTGAAAGTGACCTGGAAAGTGAGCTGGAAAATATTTTCTCAATATTTGGAAAAAAATGAGTGTACTAGCTCATCACATAAGTTTACATTATAAGTAAAAATAAACAAGTAGATAATATTTCTCCCTAGTATTTCTAAAACCCAGCACTCCTTTAAAAGCTTGTTGAGACAAGTTAACAGTATATATTATTAAAGTTTAGCTCCTTGCTATCTTTAGTCAAATTAAGTTGATCTAGGATTTATGTACAAAACACACTCTATGATTATTTTGCATGATTTTTTTAAAATGAAGATCATAGACTACTTGGAATTATTTAAAAATACCACACCTCCATTAGGTTCTTTTGTGTTCTTTATAAATATACTCTTTAGGGGGATCTTATTTTAAAAGGATGTGCTTTATTTGAGGTCATAATTAATTAAAATAAGCTTGTTCTTCATTTATACAATTCTCAGGATAATTTATTGATTATATATTACATCATACATTACAAGGCACAAACATGCAGGGCAAGGCAATTTACTATTAACCCTATCTATGTAGTAGGGTACAAATCATTTAAAGAGTCACATTAAAAACTTTTGAGTCCTAATAAACTGTGTGGTTTTTTTTTTTTTTGGAAGTGATATTGTCACAAATGTACATTTTTAAATAAAAATATTTTGCTTCAAATAATTATGTCAGTCTAGGTACTCTGAGACATCTTTCTGCAGCAGAACAAATATATTCTGAATAGGACATGTTCTTAAGGCATTGCCTGCTCCAATGACTCTTGCTCTCTAAACACGTCTGATAGAAGAGAGGAGAGCTGATGTTGTTCTGAGTGCAGATGGGAATAATAGTGTTGCTATTTGGGACACTGTTCCCTGGCTCAGCTGGAAGGCTGGAAGGCTGAGTCAACACAGCACAGCTCAGGGAAGCACAAGGTTTTCTCTCTGCAGAAAACCTTCCCTGATGAGATTAACAAGGTTCCATAGATTAAAATCAAGTAATAAAGTTAATAATAAATTATTTCTAATTACCTTGAAAAGCAAACCACTATAAGTAGATATCAACAAAAATAACACAGACATATTTAGCCCTCAATGACTATAGATATTATTACTGGAAATAGGAAATAAGAAATAGAACCACTATATATAAACAAAATATTTAAATAAATAAATGCCTTGTCATTAAAATGAGTAAAAAATGATTACTATAAGTAAATAGCAGGAAAATTTGAAAAATAAATGGCATTTTCAGATATGAAAAATTGAATACTTGAGATTACTTTTAAAATCCTAAAGGAATAGGCTAAATAGCAGATTATGCACAGATGAAGAGAGAGTTAATGAACTGAAGGATACATTTGAAAAAATTCCCTAAAATGTATCACAGAGGGGCAGAGAGGCAGAAAACCTGGAAGGCAGATATGAAGTATGGAATGAAAAGGTTAACTTTGAATCAGAGACTCAGGAGGAAATAATTTTTTAAAAAAAATGTAGGATAGGAAATTTTTTGATGGATAATGACTGATTTTTTTCCAAATTGATAAAAATATGGATTCACAGGTCCGGAAAACACACTGTATTCCAAGCAGGATAAATAAAAAGAAATCCATAGTGAGACATATTATTGTGAAATTGAAAAATACAGAGATTTTCAAACCAGGTGTAGAGAAAGGATGGATCACCCACAAGAAAGACAGGTATCATGATAGCAGAATTATCAAGGAAACAATGAAAGCCACAAAAAAGTGGAATAATTTCTTTGAAGCGTGAGAGAGAATAACTATCAACCTAAAATTATGAACTAAAAAAATTTTTAAATAAATGAGAGTAAAATAGAAAGATATTCACAGTTGAAAACTAGAGCACTGACCACCAGAGGCCTGTATAAAAGGAAAATCTAAAGAATAACTTTAAGAAGGAAAATGATCTCAGGCCATTCTGAGGAAGGAATGGTGAGTAAATGAAATGGCAAACATGTAAACCAACTGAAATTTTAACATGTTCTGAATAAAATAATAACACCTGATTTGTAAAGCTAAAAAAATAATTAAAACACTCACAACCATATTTATTATAGAAGAAGTAATTGAATGTAAAACGCTCTAAAGTTTTTAAATTGTTTAGGAAGGAAGTGGATAAGGTATTATTTAACTGTAAACTTTTTATTTTTTTTTTTTGAAATGGAGTCTCACTGTCACCCAAGCTGGAGTGCAGTGGTGCGAACTCGGCTCACTGCAACCTCCGACTCCCTGATTCAAGCAATTCTCCTGCCTCAGCCTCTTGAGTAGCTGGGATCATAGGCACGCACCACCACATGCAGCTAATTTTTGTATTTTTAGTAGAGACAGGGTTTCACCATGTTGGCTGATAAAATATACATACATTTTGTAGGAAAAAACATAAGGCTGCTAAAATTAGATTTTGACACACCTCACTCAATGGAAGAGTTTAAGAGTTCAATTAATAAATTTAATCTGATATAATGCAAAGAGCTTTGTATTCAACAGTTAGAGAATACATGTGATTCTCATGAAACAGTCACAAAAAGTGATCTTGACTTGACTATAAGCAAGTTTCAACATGTCAAAGACTCATATCGTACACACTATATTTTCTAAAAATAATTAAGTTAAATTAAGATTCCCATATATATCCCCATAGATTTATGAATTTAAATACACATTTCTAAATAAGTCATGAGAAATAAGTTAGGGGATGCCATAATACTAACTTAAAAACCTTTAAAGTTAAACAAAAATATAAATGCTAAATATCAAATGTGATGAATGCAACAACTTAGGAATTTTAAATGCTTATATTAGAAGAAATGCTGAAGGCTAATGAGGTAAATGCCAACTTAAGAAATTTTATGAGACAGAATAAATCCAGAAAAGGCATAGAAAGAAAATAGTAAAGGACAGAAATTAATGAAATAGAAAAAAAATATGTAATATTAATTCACAAAGCCAGAAATGGAATCATTGATGACACTAAAAAAATGAATGCACTTTCCAGTCAAAATGATCAAGATAAAAGGTACAAATACACCTATTAGGAAAGAAAAGGGGGTAAATCTACAGATACAAAAAACCATTCAAAGGTTAAGAAAGAAGAATGAATAATTTTGTACCAATGAATTTTAATACTGAGAGAAATTAGACAAATTCTAGATAATTATAACTTTAAAAAACTTCAAAAAGGTATAGAGACTCCAAGTAGTTCTATACTAAATAAACTTAATGAAAAATTTGAAATCTTTCCACAAAGAATATGTTGAGTCTGGATGATTTTAAAGGTAAAGTAAATATAAAGGCTTTCAAGAAACATATCATTGCAATCTTATATAAACTCTTCTAGAGAACTGGAAATTTTCTCCAACTATTTCTATGAGGTGAATAATCATGTCAAAACTAGACAGAATAAAAAAGGTAATACTAAAAGGCCTATTTCTTTCATGAACATAGATGCAAAGATCCCAAAGTACTAACGAACCAAATCTAGCAGGATGCCAAAAAGAAAGTTCATTATGACCACCCTGAGTTTATATTATTGGTATCCCATTAATATCTAATATTTAATATTAGAGAATGTTCAAATGTCGTTCACACTAACAGAGTAAAGGAGAAAAATTACATAACTGAACAGATGCAGAAAAACATTTGTTATAAACTCAGTATCTAGTCACAATTAAAATTCTGAGCAACCTTAGAAGATAAGACATTTAACTTAATAAATGGCATCTACCCAAAACTTAGAGCAAACATTATTTTTTAAGATGAGATTACTGTTCTCAGTTCTTTACTCTCTCTTCTGCCATGGTACATTGCAGTGCAGTAGCATAGGTGGCCATTTACATCCTCACTCCATTTACTTAGGTTTAGACATATGACTTTCTTCTGTCAAGAAGTAACAGCGTGCCAGTTCCTACAGCTGAGATAGAAAGAGGCATCACATATTTCCACTGTGAAAAGACACATCATGTAGCCTCTGAACAACTCTACTCTACACTCATGAGATAATGAAAGTGAAATGGGCAAATAATGTCTTAGTGTTAGTCTGAAAATTGTTTTGACCTCATGAAACTTCTGAAATAGTCTTGGAGACCCCAAGCATCCCTGGACTATACTTTGATAACTGCTAATTTAGTGTATATTTTCTACAGGTAAGTACATTCTTACACAACCACAGTGCAACCAAATCAGAAAGTTAATACATCACTATTATCTATTCCTCAGACCCCATTCAAGATTTACTGGTTTTCCCAATAATATTTTTTATGATCAATGGATCTAGTTCAGGATCATACATTGCATTTAGTTGTAATGTCTCTTTAGTCTTGTTCAACCTGGAAGGGTTCCTTTGGGTTCCTTTGACTTTCTTTGACTTTCATGACCTTGACACGTTTGAAGATTACAGGCCAATTATTTTGTAGAATGTCCCATGAATTGGATTTCTCTGATATTTCTGATATTCCTATATAATTAGATTTAAGTTACACATCTTTGGCAGGAAAATCCAAAAGTGATTCTGCATTTTTCTCATTGCATCTTTACCACACTGGATATGATTTTGATTTGTTCCATTACTGATATTTTTCACTTTGATCATTTGATTAAGATAGGGCCTCCTAGATTTCTTCACTGTGTAGTGTCTCTTTTTCCTCTTTCTAATTAATAAGTATTTTGTGGGGAGGCAATTTGAAATTATTTAAGATTCCCATTCCTAGTCAAACTTTTAAATCATTTATTTATTTATGGGCTCATGTTTTTCTATCTTATTCAATGGGTTATAATCTATTACTGTCATTATTTATTTTGTTCCTAAAATTGCCTCCTATCTGAATCCTTTTTTCTTTTCCATGTTTAATGAGAAGGGATGTCCTGGATTAGGAAGAGGTTCCTGTCTGGGAGCAGGGATGAGCCACAGTAGCCATGAGCCCTTCACATCTCAAGGGCCTTCTCCTTTGCAGTTACGATGAAGTATTAAGAAATATAAGTTTTTCTCTGCTTGATTCAGGAAGGGTTCCTGCTACTACCTCAGTGTTCTTGAGTTCCATGCACCTACCTTCCAAAGTGGTGCTCTCACATCTGAACGCTGTGCTTTGCTATTCTATTACATTCAAAGCCTCCCTCCACTGAACATCTACCTGACGCCACCCTCACTGCCTTTTTTTCTGTAGAGAAAGTCTCACTCTGTTGCCCAGACTGAGTGCAGTGGCATGATCAAAGCTCACTGCAGACTTGAACTCCTGGGCTCAAGCAATCCTTCTATCTCAGTCTCCTGAGTAGCTGGAACCCACAGGCACTCATTACCATGCTTAAATATTTTTTAAAACATGTTTTGCACATATAAGGTCTTGCTATGTTGCCCAGGCTGGTCTCAAACTCTTGGGCTTAAGGTATCCTCCCGCCTTAGCCTACCAAACTGTTGGGGTTACAGGTGTGAGCTGCTGCATCTGGCCCCTACTTCCCCATTATGTGAAATGTTTTTCTCCCTCACATCTTTGGTGTTTTCACCCTGCTCAATTTGTATTCTTCTCCCAAAAGTTTTTCTTCAGAGTGGATCTGTAGCCTACTACAGGCATGCATTTATTGGAGATTTCTGCTATTCTCGAGGGAGTAAGCTACTTCCTGTGGTCTATTTACAAGGTGTTTACAAGTTCTGCTAGTTATTCTCAAATTTTACTGCACACTCTCCTGCTTAGCACAAGACACTCTCCTTTGGGAAATCAGTATCTGATGACAATTCCATGGCTTGTAGGTGCCATTGAATTTCCCTTTCTCTTCACCACTATTGCTGCACCACTGCTGATTCAGTTCTGGATCCTGCTGCTGTCTTGTGATTTGGCTACACCCCTCTGTTTTTCAGGGCCACAGGATTTCTTAATCGTTCTTAAGCTTTACTGGAGATATCACCTGTAGTGTTTTTCCTTTATTTTGCTATTATTTGCTCATTTTATTCTTTTACGATCCCTGTGTCTTGTTTTTATGAGAATTGAGGTGAACAATTTAAAAAGAACACTATGCTGTTGTCATGTTCAGAAATACCAATTATCTTCTAAAAGTATAAGTCATATCACGCCAACCCTATTCCTACCTGCATCTCTGATTTGATCGCCAACAATTCCACTAATCCCCCACCACTCTATTATAGCCACTCTGGCCTTCTTACTGTTCTTACTAGCTAGCCTTAGGGACTTTTCATATCTTCTTTCCTATGCCTTGAAATAATCCTCCCCCAAAACTTTGAATGATTTATACTTTCACAGTCATTTCTGTGTCTGCTCAATGTCAGCTCCTGAGAAAGACATTTCCCAAATGCCTTATAGCATCTTCCTTTCATTTCTATCTCATTACTTTATTTTTTTCGCAGCACATACCATCATCAGATATTATTGTATTTCTTGATTTGCCTGTAGTCGTCTTTTCTGCTAGAATGTAGGCACCATGAAGGCAGGACTTTGCCTTTGACACTGCTGAAACTTTGCCACCTTATATACAGGAAATGTTTTATACATATTTGTGAAATAAATTCACAGTTTCTACTAATATCAGCATCAGCCCTGGTATCCTTAAAAATAGGAAAAATTTTTATTGTCTAAAGCAGATGCAATGACCCAATAGACAAAAGTTATACTCTATAATAGAAAAAAGTCACTTGTTTTCTATAATTTTTCCATAGCATGAAATTTTGGATTTTATTCTTATTCAGGTGATATATAGGTGATAAAAATCAGAGCAAAGATGGATAAAAAGAGATTGAACTGCTTCCTATTGGATATTTACTCTGACATTTCTTTGAAATGCTAATGATGCCTTGAATA
Source organism: Chlorocebus sabaeus (assembly GCF_047675955.1). NCBI lineage: Eukaryota > Metazoa > Chordata > Mammalia > Primates > Cercopithecidae > Chlorocebus > Chlorocebus sabaeus. The sequence continues at coordinate 96,560,863 of NC_132914.1, read as the reverse complement.
GCTATCAGATTGGAATTCACATGTATTTAGTTCTGTACCTTGGCATGAAATATCCACTTATCAAAAGAGAAGTGTAAAATTAAATGAGACAAGTTATGACAACAGTTTAATCTATGTATTTTGCCTCCGTTTTGTCTAAAGAAAGCATAAAAAATTCTTTCCAAAGTATACTTTTTAAAATATACAGAAACAAAGGAGTAAATCCCACATGATTATTATGTCAAAATAATCTTTATTGAGTGTCTAATACAGTTATTACTGTATTTGTAAAAATGAAACCCTATAGATTAAAAATTATTGTTATAATAATATAAACATATTCTTAGTGTTCTATGCAGCATATATTGTTCTAACTGCTTTACTTCTTGCCATGGTCCAAATATTTATGTTCTACCAAAATTCATATGTTGAAATCCCAACCCCCAAGATGATAGTAATAGGAGGTGGGCCTTTTGAGAGGTGATAAGAGAGACTCCAGAGAGCTCCTTTGTTCCCTCCACCATGTGAAGACCCAGGCAAGATGGTACCCTCTATGAACCAGAAAATGAACCCTCTCCTGACACCAAATCTGCTGGTGTCTTGATCTTGGACTACTCAGCCTCTAGGCCTGTGAGAAATAAATATCTGTTGTTTGTAAGATACCCGGTTTATGAAATTTTGTTATATCAGCCCAAATGGACTAGCACATTTATTACTCTATGATTTCATTCAATCTTCACAACACTTTTAGGTATATTCTCTTACTATCATCATTTTCCAGATGTGGAAATAGAAACATTGCCAGAATTTATTTTGAAGAATATATTAATTCTTTAAAACTTGGGATATAGACTGAATTAGTTATCTATTGTCATATATCAAACCATCCCAAACTTAATGGCCGTTAATATTGCTCATGATCCTGGTGGGTGTCTTCTTCTGGCCTGGGAAAGCCTCAGCTCCTCTTGGCTGTGCTTGCTGATGCATCAGTGGTATTGACAGAATGGCCTGAGTTTGGTAGGTCCACTATCACAGGTGGAAGTTGGCTGGCTTTTGGTTGGGGTAACAGGACTGACTGATGTATTAACTATGTCTTTTTATTTTCTATTTTATTTGTGTATTTTTATTTTTATGCTTCGGTCTCTTGGGCTCTTGCTGTGGAGGGACTGTCCCTCCTAGGGCTAACTAATTCCTAGAGATAGTAAACAGCTCACCCTTGAGCATGCTTTTCTTATGCAAACTAACAATTGCAGAGCCCATACCCCCAATTACCTCCTTTATCTGGCTCTGACTCTCTAGGCCACTATTCATTCACCTGCTCTAATGACCAGACAACTAGGTACAGTTCCTATGCCCCAGAGTCTGCTAAAACTGTTCAAACTAGCCATTCCTAAACCTGCTTATACCTGCTTTGTGTGTTTCTTTTCATGGAAACCATAATAAAGGCTCTTGCCCACAATCTCCCCTCACTTTGTCAGCCTCTTCCTGATGGACCCTGGTATTTCCCTGTGTGGCCCCTATAACGTGGCGTGCCTCTCGGATCAATGAGGATAGCGTCTGTCTTTCAATGGCAGTTGTCTCCTGATCTGTTGGTTTCAACATACCTGAAAAATAATAAAACCTACATTTTGAAACAGCTGGATAATGTGTCACCTCATCATCCAGCAGGCCAGCCTGGCTTGTTCACATGGTGTCAGGGTTCCAAGAGCAACAAGGGAACAAGTCTAATGCACACATGCTTTTCAGGTCTCTGCTTGTATCACATTTGCTGCAGTCTGATTGAGCAGTTCAAGGCACATGGCCACGCTGTGAGGGAGTCAGCATGGGAGGGCTGGATAAGGGGAGGGCTGTGTCTGCAGGGAGCTGTGAGCAGACTGGGGCCATAACTGCAATCAATCCACGACACAGGCTTTCCAGGAGGCTTCATATCAACTTCTCATTTTCTTTGACTTGAATAATCTTTAGAATTTGGCCACTGGAAAAAGCGAGTAATATTTGTCTTTTCACCACTCTTGGCAGAAATGTTACCATCACAATGCTAAGAACTGCTATTCAGAAAACTAAGCTTTATAAGCTAACAACGAAATTATCTTTTACTTTGAGAAGTGACTGCTTGTGACTAGAGGACTTGGACAGTGTAAAGCATTGTGGGTGGTAATTATAGTCATTGTGGTTAAACTACATAGGGGATGGTAACCCAATAATAATATTTGCAGAAAACTTTAAATAATATTACGCCCCTAAAATTCTCATTTTTCTAGATAATGAGCATCGTCAGAAATTCTTTTGTTGAGATTTACAGAACCTTTTTCCCACAATAGGCAAGCTCTTTTCGATTTTCCTTTCTTTTTTTTTTTTTTTTTTTAGTTTGGGACGGAGTTTCTCTCTTCGCCCAGGCTGAAGTGCAGTGGCGAGATCTCGGCTCACCACAAGCTCCGCCTCCCGAGTTCGTGCCATTCTTCTGCCTCAGCCTCAGCTGGGACTTGACAGGCACCTGATACCACACCCGGCTGACTTTTTGTTTGTTTGTTTGTTTGTTTGTTTTGTATTTTTAGTAGAGAAGGGGTTTCACCGTGTTAGCCAGGATGGTCTCGATTTCCTGACCTCATGATCCACCCGCCTTGGCCTCCCAAAGTGCTGGGATTACAGGCGTGAGCCACCGTGCCCGGCTCGATTTGCCTTTCAAATTCAGACCCTTTATCCTTCTTCAGCAACTTTCATAATGAAATTCTAAAACTTCCTTATTTCAGAATTCCTCCTTCCTACCACCTTAATCACCATTATTGTCACCCATACCAACCTGCTTGTGTTGTAAAGTACTATGTGAGATCCAGGTAGCCTAGGGAAAAAAAATGCATTGCAACAAGATGCCAGGTCTTGTTTTCTTCTTAGTATTAGCTTATCTCCAAGAAGAAAACAAAGCAAAACAAAGAAAAAGCTCTGATGTTTTTAGTCCACTTTCCCCAAATTCCAGATATAATCATGAACAGGAGAAGCATGTATCTCTTTACAAAGAGCCTACTTGCTTGTCCTACGGATAAACTAACCCTAGATTTTTTAAAAGCTTATCTTTAATAGCAATATATTTGCAAGTCCAATGGATGTCAGAATGTGATAGACCTTAATTTGAATCTCAGCTTAATCGCTTACTAGGTGGAGAAATAGTGTCTTAAGTTGTCTAAGTGTTAATTTTGACTTCTTAAAAATGCACATACTCAGTGATAAACTCTAGTCTTTAGAGAGAATTCAAAGCTGCCTTATCCCCCTATTCACTCACTATTCTACCCCTAGAATGGTCTCTGTTGTGAAAGGAAAACAAAATAGGGAGTTATCAAGACAGTGTGGCTATTTTAGAAAGGGATGAGGTTTTATTGTTTTGTTTTGTTTTTGTGAGAAGACAGTTGAGTATAATAGTAGTAGATGGGTGCAGATTGTTGCTTTTGTAGATTCATGTTTGTTGGATCTCTTCCTGTCACTCTTCTTTATTCAATCTCAGGATGCTGGTATGATAGCTGGGCAGGCAAACATCTTCTCTTTGGAAAAATCAAGCAGGAACCAGGGTGAAGTCTAGAGATACATAGCTAGGAATATACCTGCTTTTACCACTTCCCAGGCAGGCAGCAGTATAGAGACCTGGGGCCAATCTTCACTATAAAGAGCAGATGTATCTGTAGCATCTTCTGAGCCAATGTCTAACGAGATTTATTATGGTTGCCAATTTCTTAAAAATATGATAATTTGATATTTTGGCCATGTCTTTCCATCACAAAATCGTAATTATTATTAATAATCACTTTATAGGATTGTTATGGGTGTCAAGTGAGATGATATAAATATAATTCCTCATTCAGTGCCTAGTAAATAGCACTTACCCATTAAATGTTACTTGTTAATTTATAAAAATGTTAGTGTTTGGGGTTTATAGTAATAACTAGCTTATCGAAAGTATGAATCAGCAAATCAACTTTGGATTTGTTGTCATTATGTACCACATTTGCTATACTTTAGTTCTTTGCAACAGTGAGTTATGGGCTTATCAGGTAATTTAAATTTTGATCTTGGCAACATTTAGCTATTGATCTGAATTAAAATGAACACTGAAAAAAAGTACACTTACTTTCTTTGCTAAATTCTTTGGCCAGGTTTTTACACAGTATGTCTTTAAAAGACAAATTAAATTGCAAAAAGCATAGTGTATTTTAAATCTCAGAGAAAATGTATGTTTTATCTTAGAAAAAAAAAATCCAAAGGAATAAAAATTATCATTCATCATCAGTTTCTATTCTGCATTACATCTTCAAAGGTCTGAAGAAATTAGAAAATAGCTAATGCTATTTCAGAGAAGAAAGAAAAAGCTACCTTTATGCTCATAGCTCAAAGTTAGTTTCTTGTATCGGAGTCTCTCTTTTTCTGATATTATGGATGGCATTGTTTGCCTATGTCAAGTCTGAACAAATTTTTTTGTGTAAATTATGTAATCTGCATAGAATTATTTTTAATTTATATTTAAGGTAATATGATCAGGATTAGTAAACTTAAATTACTTTTAATAATACCTTTTTTCAAAATTTCATTTTTGAATTTATTTGCTGGGAGGAGAGCAGAGAGTTGTCATTATATATGGCCTTGACTTACCTGCCTAATGTCCTACTGCATGATGATTCATTTACTGTGAGAGTTTAGATGTGTGTGTTCTACTTTAAGAAAATTCAATTTTGTTCATTGACTATAAAACATATACCCTGGGTTCAAGGGAGAAGAGAATGAAGTCACTCAATTAATATACAATTCATACTTTTGAAATGAACTCTAAGGTATATCAGAAAGATTGATTCACACACACATGCACACACACTCATACATTCATTCTATACATGGCACTGTGAGGTCATGGGTATTTCAAAAGTGAAGGTATTGCTATGTAGAGTAAATCAAATGTCTGGATGCCCACATGTTCATAAGGGCACTGCTATTATATCGTGACTTTCAGAACCCTTTATAAACCCTAATATCCCTTCCTTCCTTTTGCAGATGACCTCTCCCAACAGGATGACAATGATCCCCCAAAAGAATATGATCCTGAGCAATTTGCAGGCCTGCTCCATGGATCCTCTCCAGCCTGTGAGTCCCCTGAAAATCCATTTCACCTCTATGGGAAAAGAGAACAATGTGAAAAAGGACAAGATGAAGTCAGTTTGGCAAACAGTCCTTTGCCTTTCAAGCAGTCTCCAATAGAAAATAACTCAGAACCTTTGGTAAAGAAAATTAAACCCAAAGTGGTCAGTAGAACAATTTTTCACAAAAAAAGCAACCAACTTGAAAACCATACCATTGTTGGCACAAGATCAACCAGGAGTGGATCTCGGAATGGGGACCAGTGGGTTATGAATACAGGGGGATTTGTGGAGAGAGCCTGTACTCTGGGGAGAATAAGGTCATTGCCTAAAGCCTTGATCGACATGCATTTGTCAAAAAATGTCTCTAAATCTGATTCTGATCTCATTGCCTATCCTTCCAATGAGAAAACATCAAGAGTTAACTGGAGTGAATCTTCCACTGCTGAACACAGTTCTAAAGGGAATTCTGAAAGAACACCATCCTTCACATCGGAATGGGAAGAAGTAAGATTTGTTCTTCTTGCTGTTCATCCTATAAGGCTTTGGAGTCGAGGGAGGTTTGGGGGAAGGATTTTCAGCTTTTTAGGTCTTTCAAAAGCAAGCAAAAAAAATGCACACAGCTCCAACGGGAATGAAATGGTTCTGTGGGTAATGCATGGTAATTTCACAGCAAGTATAAAAACAAACACAGTTCCACACATGTGGGTTAATCTATTGTTTCCATAGAAATTGATATCAAGCAGAAGTAATAACTAGCTATGAGGTACAAGAGAATATTCACATCTTGTCCTACCAAGCACTGCAGCTGACAAATAGAGAAAAAGCTTGGTATTTTTCTCTGTGTTGTTTTGCTACTTGCCAAACTCTTTGTTAGCTTGTCTCCCTTCTTTAAAGTATCTAATATTTTCAGAAGAGCTCCTTAGAATCTTCATGGTAAATAAAGTGTCCCAGCTCTTCTCCAACCACCACACAATAAACACACATCATTTGATATTTCCCTTTTGCAGCTATCAGGGAAATAAAGAAAAAAATGCTTGAGGTTCAAATATCACCAATTTAAGTTCTACTTAAAGACAAAGTCTTTAATTTCATACAGTCTCTCTCGGTATTTCATTCTAACACATCACATATTGTCTCTGAAAAGACTGTGCCAGTTAGATTAGGTTTAGAAGCACAATAGATCATTATAGTATTTGGAGAACTAGAAATGGATATGTTCTGATAGTGATATTCTGAATTGAGCTGTTTGAGAAAATCACTTAATATCTCTGCATCTGTTTCGGGGTGAATAAACTGGGACATTTAAGTAATGCCCATTGTCCTTTTTGAAACCTGCTGTCTTATTTAGGTTGCTAGCATCAAGAGAGGCATTAAGCCCCAAATTGCTATAGCTTAGACAGTCATATCTTCCTTTAAATTTCATACTTGTAGATGGTAATTTTTTCAAGTATAGCCATTTCTTTTATTTAATAATTTAGTGAATAACATCTGAAATCCTTTTGTAGAGGCAAGATTAATTAACATTTAGCTTAGATCTTATAATTAAGTTGTTTTCATGCCTAGATGCTGGTGATTGGATGCCACTAATCAGCTTGTGGCTGGTCAAACCATTTGGTTAGAACTTAGCTCCAGGCCAGGCATGGTGGCTCATGCCTATAATCCCAGCACTTTGGGACGCCGAGGCAGGTAGATCACTTGAGGCCAGCAGTTCAAAAACATCCTGGTTAACATGGCAAAACCCCGTCTCTACTAAAAACACAAAAATTACCCAGGTGTGGTGGCACACACCTGTAAGCGCAGCTACTTGGGAGGCTGAGGCACAAGACTCACTTGGACCTGGGAGGCAGAGGTTGCAGTGAGCTGAGATGGTGCCACTGCACTGTAGCCTAGGCAACACAGTGAGATTCCGTCAAAACAAAAAACAAAAAACTTTGCTCCTGTGGCCACGCTCTCCACACCCTGAAACCCGCTCCTTTACCAGGTAGATGGGACACATGTTCTTAGGCAGAAGAAGGATGCCAGAGAGGAAAGACTTTGTCACATGAATTTATCTACAGCCCTTCTGAGTTTGAAGAGTACACAGTTCCTAAATGACCAATCTATCCAAGTACAAAGTTTATTTCAAGAAACACAAAGAAAAGGCAAGCTAATTTTGAAAGTTTAAGAAAGGGAACATACTTTGCATTGTAATAAAGCAATTCCAAAGATGTTTGCTTCCCTTTAAATCTTTCTCTATCCGTCTCTTAACTGGGGAACACTGTGGTGATAACATCAAAACTATTTGCTCCCTTCATTTGAAAGTTATTTTCAAATGCAATGTTAAAAGTCAATGTAACAATCCATTTAAATGGTTTTTGTTTCTTACAGATTGACAAAATAATGAGTTCCATAGATGTTGGAATCAACAATGAACTTAAAGAAATGAATGGTGAGACCACAAGTAAGTATACCTTCCTTTACATTGTAATGAATAAATGTGCTTAAAAAGTAGTGAGAAAATGGTAGGCATCTTTAGATAATTGCAGTTTTTTCATTATAACAATAACTACAAATTATTTCCTTCCACTCTCAGATCTAACAACGACATATAAGCAACATCAGTTATAAGAATATTGACTTAGCAAATTGAGAGGGGTTTTTTTCCCATGTGCTATTTTACAATGCCAGTGAAGTTTTCCCTTTTTTTTTTTTTTTAGAATTTTTTAATAATACTTTTAATTTAAATATACTTTAAACTCTCTGTTGGTTGTAAGTCTTTTTTATTATTATTATACTTTAAGTTCTAGGGTACATGTGCACAACGCTCTGATTTGTTACATAGGTATACATGTGCCATGTTGGTTTGCTGCACCCGTCAACTCATCATTTACATTAGGTATTTCCCCTAATGCTATCCCTCACCCAGCCCCCCAACCCCCAACAGGATCCTGCATGTGGCGTTCCCTGCCCTATGTCCGTGTGTTCTCATTGTTCACTTATGAGTGAGAACAGGTGGTGTTTGGTTTTCTGTCCTTGTGACAGTTTGCTGAGATTGATGGTTTCCTGCTTCATCCATGTCCCTGCAAAGGACATTAACTCATCCTTTCCTACGCCTGCATAGTATTCCATGGTGTATATGTGCCACATTTTCTTAATCCAGTCTATCACTGATGGACATTTGGTTGGTTCCAAGTCTTTCCTATTGTGCATAGTGCCACTATAAACATACGTGTGCATGTGTCTTTATTGTAGCATGATTTATAATCCTTTAGGTATATATCCAGTAATGGGATCTCTGGGTCACATGATATTTCTAGTTCTAGATCCTTGAGGAATCGCCATACACTGTCTTCCACAATGGTTGAACTAATTTACGCTCCCATCAATAGTGTAAAAGTGTTCCTATTTCTCCACATCCTCTCCAGTATCTGTTGTTTCTTAACTTTTTAATGATTGCCATTCTAACTGGCATGATATGGTATCTCATTGCGGTTTTGATTTGCATTTCTCTGATGACCAGTGATGATGAGCATTTTTTCATATTGTTGGTTGCATAAGTGTCATCTTTTGAGAAGTGTCTGTTCATAACCTTTGCCCACTTTTTGATGGGATTATTTGTTTTTTTCTTGTAAATTTGTTTAAGTTCTTTGTAGATTTTGGATATTGGCCTTTTGTCTGATGGGTAGATTGCAAAGATTTTCTCCCATTCTGTAGGTTGCCTCTTCGCTCTGATGATAGTTTCTTTTGTTGTGTGGAATCTCTTTAGTTTAATTAGATCCCATGTGTCTATTCTGGCTTTTGTTGCCATTGCTTTTGGTGTTTTAGTCATGAAGTCTTTGCCCATGCCTGTGTCCTGAATGGTATTGCCTAGGTTTTCTTCTAGGGTTTCTATGGTGTTAGGTCTTACATTTGAGTCATTAATCCATCTTGAGTTAATTTTTGTATATGGTATAAGGAAGGGATCCAGTTTCAGCTTTCTATATATGGCTAACCAGTTTTCCCAGCACCATTTATTATATAGGGAATCCTTTTCCCATTGCTTGTTTTTGTCAGATTTGTCAAAGATCAGATGGTTGTAGATGTGTGGTGTTATTTCTGAGGCCTCTGTTCTGTTCCATTGGTCTATATCTCTGTTTTGGTACCAGTACCATGCTGTTTTGGTTGTAGTATAATTTGAAGTCAGGTAACGTGATGCCTCCAGGTTTGTTCTTTTTGCTTAGGATTGTCTTGGCTATGCAGGCTCTTTTTTGGTTCCATATGAATTTTAAAGTAGTTTTTTCCAATTCTGTGAAGAAAGTCAGCATTTCCAATTCTGTGAAGAAAGTCCCACTGTTGGTGGGAATCGCATTAAATCTATATATTATCTTGGGCAGTGTGGCGATTTTCATGATATTGATTCTTCCTATCCATGAGCATAGAATGTTCTTCCATTTGTTTGTGTCCTCTTTATTTCATTGAGCAATGGTTTGTAGTTCTGGTTAAAGAGGTCCTTCACATCCCTAGAAAATTGGATTCCTAGGTATTTTATTCTCTTTGTAGTAATTGTGAATGGGAGTTCACTCATGATTTGGCTCTCTGTTTGTCTAATATTGGTGTATAGGAATGCTAGTGGTTTTTGCACATTGATTTTGTATCCCAAGACTTTGTTGAAGTTGTTTATCAGCTTAAGGAGATTTTGGGCTGAGATGATGGGGTTTTCTAAATATACAATCATATCATCTGCAAACAGAGACAATTTGACTTCCTCTCTTCCTAATTGAATACCCTTTATTTCATTCTCTTGCCTGACTGCCCTAGCCAGAACTTCCAACACTATGTTGAATAGGAGTGGTGATAGGAGTGGTGAGAGAAGACATCCCTGTCTTGTACCAGTTTTCAAAGGGAATTCTTCCACTTTTTGCCCATTCAGTATGATATTGGCTGTGGGTTTGTCATAAATAGCTCTTATTATTTTGAGATCCATTTCATCAATACCTAGTTTATTGAAAGTTTTTAGCATGAAGGGCTGTCGAATTTTGTCAAAGGCCTTTTCTGCATCTACTGAGATAATCATGTGATTTTTGTTGTTGGTTCTGTTTATGTGATGGATTACATTTATTGATTTGCATATGTTGAACCAACCTTGCATCCCAGGGAGGAAGCCAACTGGATAAGCTTTTTGATGTGCTGCTGGATTCAATTTGCTAGTATTTTATTAAGGATTTTTGCATCAGTGTTCATCAGGGATATTGGCATAAAATTCTCTTTTGTTGTGTCTCTGCCAGGCTTTGGTATCAGGATGATGCTGGCCTCATAAAATGAGTTAGAGAAGATTCTCTCTTTTTCTATCAATTGGAAAAGTTTCTGAAGGAATGGTACCAGTTCCTCTTTGTACCTCTGGTAGAACTCGACCATGAATCTGTCTAGTCCTGGACTTTTTTTACTTGGCAGGCTATTATTGCTTCAATTTCAGAACCTGTTATTGGTCTATTCAGAGATTCAACTTCTACCTGGTTTAGTCTTCAGAGTGTATATGTGTCCAGGAACATTATCCATTTCTTCTAGATTTTCTGGTTTATTGGCATAGAGGTGTTTATAGTGTTCTCTGATAGTAGTTTGTATTTCTGTGGGATTGCTGGTGATATCCCTTTATCATTTTTTATTGCATCTATTTCATTCTTCTCTCTTTTCTTCTTTGTTAGTCTTGCTAGCAATCTATTTTATTGATCTTTTTAAAAAAAAAACAGCTCTTGGCTTCATTGATTTTTTTGAAGGATTTTTTTGTGTCTCTAACGCCTTCAATTCTGCTCTGATCTTAGTTATTTCTTGTCTTCTGCTAGCTTTTGAATTTGTTTGCTCTTGCTTCTCTAGTTTTCTTAGTTGTAATGTTGGGATGTTGATTTTAGATCTTTCCTCCTTTCTCTTGTGGGCATTTAGTGCTTTAAGTTTCCCTCTACACACTGTTTTAAATGTATGCCAGAGATTCTGGTACATTGTGTCTTTGTTCTCATTGGTTTCAAAGAACATCTTTATTTCTGCCTTCATTTCGTTATTTACTTAGTAGTCAGTCAGGAGCAGATTGTTCAGTTTCTATGTAATTGTGCAGTTTTGAGTGAATTTCTTAATCCTGAGTTCTAATTTGATTGCACTGTGGTCTGAGAGGCAGTTTGTTATGATTTCTGTTCTTTTACATTTGCTGAGGAGTGTTTTGCTTCCAATTATGTGGTCAATTTTAGAATGAGTGCAATGTGGTGCTGAGAAGAAAGTCTACTCAGTTGATTTGGGGTGGAAAGTTCTGTAGATGTCTATTATGTCCGCTTGGTCCAGAGCTAAGTTCAAGTCCTGCATATCCTTGTTAACTTTCTGTCTCATTGATCTGTCTAATATTGACAGTGGGGTGTTAAACTCTATCATTATTGTTGTGTGGGAGTCTAAGTCTCTTTGTAGGTCTCTAAGGACTTGCTTTATGAATCTGGGTGCTCCTGTATTGGGTGCATATATATTTAGGATAGTTAGCTCTTCTTGTTGAATTGATCCCTTTACCATTATGTAATGCCCTTGTCTCTTTTGATCTTTGTTGGTTTAAAGTCTGTTTTATCAGAGACTAGGATTGCAACCCTGCTTTTTTTTGGCTTTCCATTTGTTTGGAAGATCTTCCTGCATCCCTTTATTTTGAGCCTTATGTGCATCTTTGCATGTGAGATGGGTCTCCTGAATACAGCACACCGAAGGGTCTTGGCTCTTTATCCAATTTGCCAGTCTGTGTCTTTTAATAGGGGCATTTAGCCCATTTACATTTAAGGTTCATATTGTTATCTTTGAATTTGATCCTGTCATTATGACATTAGCTGGTTATTTTGCTCATTAATTGTGCAGTTTCTTCATAGCATTGATGGTCTTTACAATTTGGCATGTTTTTACAGTGGCTGGTACCAGTTGTTCCTTTTCATGGTTAGTGCTTCCTTCACAAGCTCTTATAAGGCAGGCCTGGTGGTGACAAAATCTCTCAACATTTGCTTGTCTGTAAAGGATTTTATTTCTCCTTCATTTCTGAAGCATAGTTTGGCTGGATATGAGATTCTGGGTTGAAAATTCTTTTTTTAAAAATGTTGAATATTGGCCCCCACTCTCTTCTTGTTTATAGTGTTTCTGCCAAGAGATCTGCTTAGTCTAATGGGCTTCCCTTTGTGGGTAACCTGACCTTTCTCTCTGGCTGCCGTTAACATTTTTTCCTTCATTTCAACTTTGGTGAATCTGATGATTATGTGTCTTGGGGTTGCTCTTCTCGAGGAGTATCTTCGTGGTGTTCTCTGTATTTCCTGAATTTGAATGTTGGCCTGCCTTGCTAGGCTAGGGAAGTTCTCCTGGATAATATCCTGAAGAGTGTTTTCTAACTTGGTTCCATTTTCCCCATCACTTTCCGGTACACCAATGAAACATGTTTTGTCTTTTCACATAGTCCCATATTTTTTGGAGGCTTTGTTCACTTCATTTCACTCTTTTTTCTCTAATCTTGTCTTCTTGCTTTATTTCATTAATTTAATCTTCAATCACTGATATCCTTTTTTCCACTTGCTCAAATCTGCAATTGATGCTTGTGCATGCATCATGAAGTTCTCATGCTTTGGTTTTCAGCTGCATCAGGTTATTTAAGGTCTTCTCTACACCATTTATTCTAGTTAGCCATTCATCTAATCTTTTTTTCAAGGTTTTTAGCTTCCTTGAGATGGGTTAGAACATGCTCATTTAGCTCAGAGGAGTTTGTTATTACCGACCTCATCACACTCATTCTCTGTCCAGTTTTGTTCCCTTGTTGGCGAGGAGCCGTGATCCTTTGGAGGAGAGGAGGAATTCTGGTTTTTGGAAGTTTCCACTTTTCTGCTCTGGTTTCTCCCCATTTTTGTGGTTTTATCAACCTTTGGTCTTTGATGTTGGTGACTGATACAGATGGGGTTTTGGTGTTGATGTCCTTTTTGTTGGTGTAGATGCTATTGCTTTCTGTTTGTTAGTTTTCCTTCTAATAGTCAAGCCCCTCAGCTACAGGTCTATTGGAGTTTGCTGGAGGCCCACTCCAGACCCTGTTTACCTGGGTATCACTAGCGGAGGCTGCAGAACAGCAAATATTGCTGCCTGATCCTTCCTCTGGAAGCTTTGTCCCAGAGGGGCAACCACCTGTTTGAGGTGTCTGTTGACCCCTACTGGGAGGTGTCTCCCAGTCAGGCTACACAGAGGTCAGGGACCTGCTTGAGGAGGAAGTCTATCTGTTCTCAGAGCACGAATGCTGTGCTGAGAGAACCACTGCTCTCTTCAGCACTGTCAGACAGGGACTTTTGAGTCTGCAGAAGCTGTCTGCTGCCTTTTTTTCTGCTATGGCCTTCCCCCAGAGGTGGAATCTAGAGAGGCTGAGCTGCGGTGAGCTCCACCAAGTTGGAGCTTCCCAGCCACTTTGTTTACACTGTGAGCTACTCAAGTCTCAGCAATGATGGACGCCCCTCCCTGCATCAAGCTGCAGCATTGCAGGTTGATCTCAGACTGCTGCGCTAGCAGTGAGCAAGCCTCCGTGGGTGTAGGACCCACCAAGCCAGGCACGGAAGGTTATCTCCTGGTCTGCCAGTTGCTGAAGACCATGGGAAAAGTGCAGTATTTGGTCAGGAGTGTACCATTTCTCCAGGTACAATCTGTCACATCTTCCCTTGGCTAGGAAAGGGAAATCCCCCAACCCCTTGTGCTTCCTGGGTTAGGCAATGCCCTGCCCTGCTTGAGCTTGCCCTCTGTGGGCTACACCTACTGTACAACCAGTCTCAATGAGATGAACCAGGTACCTCAATTGGAAATGCAGAAATCACCCATCTTCTACATCAATCTCAATGGGGCTGCAGACCGGAGCTCTTCCTATTCAGCCATCTTGGATGCCAGTGAAGTTTTTCTATATACCAGGCTTGTGCCTGTAGTCCCAGCTACTCAGGAGGCTGAGGCTAGAGGATTGCTAGAGCGTAGGTGTTTGAGACCAGCCTTGGCAAGGTAGTAAGACCCTGTCTTCAAATATATATATAGACACACACGCACACACACACACACACACGAAGTTTCTACTTTATGTAGAACTCAGTATGAAGCACTTCAAAGCATTAAAGAATCTGATGACTTAATACACTAATATTTCTTATTCAGTGAAACATTCACCTGACCAAAGTGATTAACAACTTCTGCTAAGTTGTAGGCTCCAATTTGGCAAGAACTGTGTGTTAATCATCTCTGTGTATCCCATAATACTTATCAGACTATTTCACAAATAGTTGGTTTTCTAATCACTATTTGATGTATTACTCTTACTAAGTACTATTTTCTTCCCTACAACTAAAGTTCAGAGCAGAAGAGGAAGGCCGTATCAGATCCAGATGTATTCATTTTTCTTGTTTGAGTTTTGTAGCAGATACAGAGATGTTTGCATTACTTCAGTATTGACACCAAACGTGTGTGGAGCCCCCCGTCACACACACACACATACATATACCTATATATGTATATAGCTGGGCCTATATAGCTGGGCCTATACAGCTGCATATAATGACTATCTTAGTGTAAGGCAGGCACAGTTGAAAAGTATGTGAATTTTGTGACAAACACACAGGCACACACCCCAAACAAAAAAGCCTGGTGATTCATTTTGATATTCTCAGTTGACATATTTGAAAAGTTATGAAAGGGCCCCAAATCTTACCATCCTTGCAATTTTCTTTTTTTTTTAACTTTTATTTTATGTTCAGGGATACAAGTATGTTTGCTGTATAGGTAAACTTGTCTCATGGAGGTTTGTTGCCCAGATTATTTCATCACCTAGGCATGAAGCCTAGTACCCATTATTTTTCCTGACTCTTTCCCTCCTCCCACCCTCCATCCTCCAAAAGGCCCCAGTGTGTGTTGTTCCCCTCTGTGTGTCCATGTGTTCTCGTCATTTAGCTCCCACTCATAAGTAGAATTTGGTTTCCTGTTCCTGTGTTAGTTTGCTAAGAATAATGGTCTCCAGCTCCATCCATGTCCTTGCAAAGGATATAATCTCATTCTTTTTAATGGGCAAAGCTGGAAGCATTCTCCTTGAAAATCAGCACAAGACAAGCATGGCTTCCCTACTCCCATTCAACATAGTATCAGAAGTTCTGTCCCGTGCAATCAGGCAAGAGAAAGAAATAAAGGGCATCTGCTATGGTTTGGCTGTGTTCCCACCCAAATCTCATCTTGAATTGTAATCCTGACATGTCAAGGGAGAGACCTAATGGGAGGTGATTGGATCATGGGGGTGGTTCCCCACATACTGTTCTCGTGATTGTGGGTGAGTTCTCACGAGACTTGCTGGTCTTAAAGTGTAGCACTTCCCCCTTTACTGTCTCTCTCTCCTGCTGCCATGTAAGATGTGCCTTGCTTCCCCTTTGCCTTCCACCATGATTGTAAGTTTCCTGAGGCCTCCTCAGCCATGTGGAACTGTGAGTCAATTAAACCTCTTTTCTTTATAAATAACCCAGTCTCAGGTAGTATCTTTACAGCAGTGTGAAAAACGGACGAATACAGCATCCAAATAGGAAGAGAGGAAGTCAAACGATCTCTGTTTGCAGATGGCATGATCCTATATCTAGAAAACCCAATAGTATTATCCTTGCAGTTTTGTATTGAAACAAAACCGAATGAACTACCTGCATCATTACAACTGCTAACATTAGGGAATTTTTCTCAAAATGTGGTCTACAAATCACTTGCATCAGATTCACTTCCAGCACTGGTGAAAAATGAAGATTCCTCGGCTCCATGCTACTAAATCAGTATTTCTGGAGGCAGAGCTCAACAAATACGCCTTTTAAACAAGCACCCCAAGTGACTCTTAAGACCAGGAAAGTTGGAGAATGATTGTTTTATGGTGGATTGGCCTGAGTGGCTAAGAAGTAACTTTGCAATCACTAAAAAGAATATGCGGGTCTAAGTGAGACCTTAGTAGGAACACCTTGCTTGTTTCTCTTATGTTGGAACAAGCGAGAAGTTATTTTATTCTGACTCGGCTAGGCCCCATGTTAATTAAGCGATAATTTTTAAAAAGGTCAAACAATACTTTTTTTCTGAATACAGGTTTGCATTAGATTTTAAAACTGAAAAATTAAGAAACAATTCTCAAAATTCCATACATATGTTTAGTGACACAAATATGATATTAGCTCCAAGATAGACTATGTAGCCAGTTCTCTCACATAGAAATGCTGACAAACACTGAGGACTTTGCCAAAACCCAAGGAACCAGCCTAGCAACATATGTTGCCACATAATTCTTTCAGGCCTGCTTACAGAATAATTTCAGGGAAATTGTAAGAATACAGATATTTGATTAATGTGAAAGTAAGAATTTCTTTTCTCATTAATTTTACTAATTCTATCTTTATTCAAAGATAGAGTGGCTGCCCAGTGTGATAGTAAGTTCCTCAATACTGAGGATGTTCAAGCTCGGAGTGCTTCTCTGCTGGAATGGTATTTCATGCATGAAGTCCACAGCTAGACTTAGGTAACATTGGACATTAATGTTCTAAAATTCTTCAAGCATATAGTGCCATTGAACCATAAAAATATGGTAAACATGATTATTAAAAGTAAAAGTAAATGTTAAAAGTGCCACTGGGACAAAGCTGCCTTTTAAGTGGTAAACAAATTCACAAATTATTTTTTCTTAATTCTCTTTCTACCTATCATATTGCCATCCCACCTACTGCATTTATTTATCATTTTTCTACAATGATAGTTAAAATGAAAGTGGAGACTCAGTCCCCAAAGAAGCATTATTATTAACAGAGCTGGCTCTGTGTGTGCCTCAATTTTTACCTCTTCATCACACACTACTTATTTGCTAAGTGATTGACCATGGCATGTAGCATTCCACTTGGCCATTAGGCTAGTTGTGAATTACAGTTTTGCTGAGTTGCATTTTTTTCCCTCTCAAGGACAGGTTTAATTAAAGGTGTGATAAACAACCCTATGAAAATGGCACTCCACAAATAATATTTTGGGTACTGAGTGTGGTTGGCAAATCACATGGTTAAAAAAAAAAGGTCAGACAGACATGAATTCAAATCTTGGCTCTGTTATTTACCAGCTGCTTGATCTTAAGCAACTTACTCAGTTTCCCCATTGACAGAAATGAGAACACTAATAGAGAATGATTGTAGAGACACGCGATGGCATGTACATAAAAGTCTAACATATGTAGATATATATTAAATTTTAGCTCTCACGTTGTCCCATTGTGATGCAGACATTATGTTTGCCGCTGTGGTCACACCAGGATGAATACACATAACCACTTCCTTTAAGAATCTTAGAATGTCAGCTAATCTTACAATCTTAATGTTAAATTCACTGTATTCCCTGGAATTGTTGTGGTGTGTAAGTTGGAATACAGGTCGTAACAAACGCACCAGTCAGTTGGTACCAGAGAAGAGTAGTTACTAAAAGAGAGCATGAAATTCCAGGGCAAAGAAAGAAGAAAAGTCTAATACACATTGATTTAAGTGGTCTAAGTTATTTTGATGAAATCTGATCATACTGCTTTTGCTTGACAATTGGGAAGGGAGAGGCAATGAAATTAAAGGGAGGTAAATTTAAAATGAGCAAGAGAAAACACCGTTTTACATAGTATATGTTGTCTTTCTGCAAAATTTTGCTTTGGAAGGCTACTGAGTCAAGTGCTATGCCTGGCTTTAACAGAGCTGTGTAGTTTTCTGAACATTTATGTTTGTTGCTTAAAACCTCATAAGACAATTGGGAGAATAAAATCTTAAACAATGGAGATCAAAGGTCAGCATTACATTTTGTGTGCTCTTGCCCATTTTGTCTCAGCATTTTTGTTTGCTCTCCCCGCCCCTCCACATTTCTAATGGCAGATATTTTATAAACAAAATATTTATTGGATCAGGAAAAGATTTGGAGGTCTCTCATCTTATTCCTATAAATATGAACCCACTCGAAGTTTGAGCAGTCTCTATGGGTCATCAACTAGTTTTACTAATAGAAATCACTTTTCTCTTTTTCCTCCCACCCCAATTTTCTCAGCAATTATATAGTAGTTTGAAACTTACCCAACAACGTCAACTCTCCAGGACTAAGACAGAAATAAGAGTAAATATAATTTCCTGAATTTGTTTGAGGTCAGTCCTTTTGATTCTCAGAACTTATTAATTCATAAGTTTTACAAACAACACATCTATTTTCCCACTTGAAATCAGACTCAAATGCCAAACAAATCAGTATTGGCGTAGGATTCAATTATATTCAATGCCTCATATGTGTAGAACACCCTGTTCTTCAGCAAAGCTGGATATGTGATGTGATAATATATTCTACATCATCACACACTCTCAGGTTTGCATTTTTAGAATCCTTTCAGATAACAGGTTTTGAAGTTAGATGAACCTGGTCTCAAATCCCAGCTTTGCAATTTCTGACCTCTGATGTCAACTTCCTCACCTATAAACTCAGATTTTTAATAACCACCCTATAAGACCATAGCAAGATTAAATTATACACTGTACTGCTACAGTTTAGGTATCCCTTATCTGAAATGCTTGTAACCAGAAGTGTTTCGGATTTCAGATTTTTTTGGATTTGGAATGTTTGCATATATATAATGAAATATCTTAGAGTTGGGACCCAAATCTAAACATGGAATTCATTTGTTATTTATATACACCTTCTATACAGAACATGAATGTAATTTTATACAATATTTCTTAATAATTTTGTGCATAAACAAAATTTTGACTGTATTTTGACTGTGACCTGTCAAAATACAGTCAAAATTTTCTACTTGTGGTGTCATGTGGGTGTTCAAAAAATTCAGATTTGGGAGCTTTTCGGATTTCGGATTTGCAGGTTGGGAATGCTCAACTTTATAGCCTGAAACATAGCCAGCAATTCAAAAATATAATTTTCTTGCCTTTTTATCAGAGTATGCACGGCTTCTCTATTAGAGTGCATGCCCCACAGAAACATGCTTGGCAAACCTTGTTTATCTTTTTGATCACTGAGGATTGTAGTTAAGGTATAATTACTCATATTCTAAGTTGCTTTCATGTGGAATCGTTTTTGAAGTTTTATTTCTTTAACCATTCTCATTGTAATCATAAGAAAGTGCTTTCAAGTTAGGAAATTTACCACCTTCATTGGAACTACTTCAAATTCTCACATTTTTCAAAGAATCAGGTTGAAGATCTTCTTGATGGGATGGAGGATCACTTAAGTAAAGTGGAGGCAGTAATTAGCTCCACGGGATGTGCTTGTCGTTACACAACAGCAAACATGCAGAGTAATCAAGTGCTCAGGCTTCACAATACAGTGGTGACAGATAATCTTATAAACACCCTCCTATTTCTAAATCAGTTTTAATAATCGTGTGTTACATTGAACAGACTGCAAGATATATGGACTATATTAGATTAATTTCAAGTGCATTCATATAAAAAATATGTAGTTAAAATGTATTTTATAAGGCTGTCATTTTCTTCTTATACTTAAGGTTAACTTGTATTCATTTGTCAATATATAAATGCCATCTAGATTTTAATTATAAATGAAAGCTATTAAAATTAATTCATAAGGAATTTTATTATAGAGTACATTGTCTATATTGGATAGATAAAGCATAGTTCTTAGACCATTTGCTGGAAAATACATAGCTCTGAAATCAGTGGCTAACACTCATCCTACAGCCCTGCTTTCTAAGCTTTTGTTTCTCTTCCTCCTGGGATCTGAGGGCCAGGTCAGAGTCCCTCATAGCAGTAGAGACCCACCCATAGAGAGTTTCTAGGACTTTAGGAATTCACTAAGGCAGAGTAAATGTTCTCTGGTTTCCTGATCCAAGATCCTCTTTCTCTGGGTCTGCAGGAACAGGGAGAGCTCCTGTGTCCCTTTCTCCTAAAAGGACCTCTTTCTGAGTAGAGGAGAGCAGACATCTTCACAGCCCTGGAAACTGCTCCTGCCTAATGTCTGGGTTGCTTCCAAGCCCCTCATGTTTGCTCGCATAGCTCTGGGTCTGCATCAGGAGCTACTCTGTCACCAGTGCATCTGATAGCTATCCTCCTAAGTGGGAATATCACCTGCCAAACTCATGGGAAACTTTTTTTTTTAATGTATTTACAATCTCCTTATTAGAGAACTAAAAAAAAAAAAAAAAAAAAAAAAAAGGATGCTAAATTGTACTCCATTCTGAACTGTGTATCAGATGATGTGCAGTTTACTACTGTCAACATTTTTTGTATTCAATTCTCAACTCAGTGAAGTATTAGTATGTCCATTTTATAGATGAAGAAAAGCTCAGAAAAAATAAGTAGCTTGTTGACTTCTCAGATGCTTCAAACCCTAATTTTTCTTTTCTTGAAGTCCATACTCCTTTCAATAAAATATACTGCTGACATAGAATAACAGAAGTTAACCAATTTCTTCTTTCCTTTAGGTCAAATCATACAGACACGCACTAAAGAGAGCCATCTGAGGTGGTGTAAGTAGAGAATCAACCTTCCTCTTAGCAAAGCCTAACTACCAGCATGGAAAGCTTAAGCCAACACCCCACAGCCCTCCCAAAATACAGGCCCCATAGTCATGTATGTAAATGAGTCATAGCCCTGAACATATCCTGTGTCCCAAAAGTGAATGCACAAACTCTAATGACGACCTAGGTTTCACTTATTTTCAGAGGCAGAATTTTCCTTGCCTCCAGTCATATTCTTTGTTCCATGAACTGTTAAATTTCACATAAAAGCTTCTCTGAAATGCTTTGCAACAGGCATATTATATTTTTGATTTTTATTTATTTTTACAGTACTATTTTTAATAGAAGCAACTGGGGAAGGTGGGTAGTAGAATACGTTAGCACACAAGCACGCTATTTTATCTAAATCAAGAGAGGATTTATTTTTATTATTATTTTATATAACATTTGACTGACTTTTTTTCAGATAGATTAAATCTAAGGAATCACTTAATAATAGGATACCTGTGTAAAAATGTGAATTTCTGTAATTGTTAGGCTAGCACATGCTAACTAATCTTTATCAAGAGATCGTGTTTAATCAAACGATTGTGTTCTTAGCACCACAGACGCTAAAATGTATTTAGCACCGTACATTCTAACTAGTGTTTAAAAGCAAAAATAACATGCATAACATAAATTTTGATCTTTCAAATACCACTGAGATTCTCTAGTATTCTAAAATTAGAGATAATGTTCATATGTGATATTTGGTTTCCCTTAAGTGTAAAATAGTTGAGTATTATTCTGTGGTCTAATATTTGCTTATGACATATCCCTAGTTTAAAAATGGTACATTTTTTTCAATTCAACAAAATATCTAGCCCTCTAGAAGGGGCCTAGAGAGATGAGCAAGTAAAATCATCCATTAGTAGTGGAATATTTTTCATTCTCTGATATATGATCAACTAACATCTGCTAGCATACTTCCCATGATAATAAGCTCACTGCTTCCAGAGATAATACATTCTATCACTGAGACACTCAAGTTGTTGAAAACTTACTGTGTTGAGTCAAAAGTATGTCACCTAGGTTTGAATACTCACTATATCAATTATTGGTAGTGTCACCTTGTGCAAATCATTTCATCAGTCTGAATTTCACTTCTTCATATGGAAAACAACTATAATAAATAATATCTACTTTCTTCAATATTATTGGGAGGCTTTAATTAATGAGGAAGTAGTTAACTACATTCTTGGTACATAGCAGATCTTAATAGATGACTTTTTTTTTCCTTGGACTTTTCTTTTCCATCTATTATTTTCTTAAAAGAAAAATTTTTCCAAATGATATATAATGATTTCTTATTTCCAGTACGTGTAAGTGTCTTGAGGATAGGAATGATGCTTATTTGATAGAATATACCCCTTGCACATTCACAATAAAGCCATAAAACAGTTGCAAAAGTCTTCTTTGTAGACACTTAAAAAATACTAATTGTATGACTTCCATATAATTGTTAGTGTGTTTTATAAAATCTACCATTAGTGACCTCATACCGGCAAAAGAAGAAGTAAAAGTAATGAGAGGGAATTTGAAAGATAAATAGTAGATTTTTATAAGTCATAGCTCATCATAAAGATGGTTTTTAGATACAAATTTATTTTCCCAAAATATAATGAAGAATTAAGTGACCAATACAGGTCACTTACCCATGAGAAAAACTTTGTATCTGTTATTGGTTGATTCTATGGTCTTCTGTTCTAATAGCAAAAGAATTGTCATCTACTAGTGTTTTTGATACTCAAGTGTAAACTTCCAGGGAGTTCAGAAATTAAATATTTTGTAATTAAATATCACATATAGGAATATATCCTAAGGAAGCAATTGAACAAGAGCAAAAAATACACATGTAAAGATGTTCATTTCAGCATTGTTTATGGTTGTTTAAAAAATAGAATCAAATCAAATGACCATTAATGGAAAATTTTAAAAATAAATTACAGTAATTCCTGATGATAAAATGTTAGACACCTAATTTAAAATGACTTTGTATCTATATGTATTACCATAGAAATATAGCCATAATATGTTACTAAATGAAAAAAGCAGATAATAAAGTAAAATATTATCCCATTTTTGAATACACATACATGCAAAAAAATCTGAAGGGACATATGCAAAAAGTTTAACAGTGGATATCTCTGGGTAAGATTATTAGTGATTTTTATTTTCTGCTCTCTCTTTTTCTAAATTTTCTAAACGTGTAACAGTGAGTATACATTAATTTTATTTTCATTGTCTAAATTATTTAATAAACAAAGAAGTATATCCAAATTTAGTAAACAAATATAATGGTAAGCAAATAAAATATTTGTATGGACACATATATGTACATATATACATTTATATGTGAAGCATAAAATTTTATAGGTGTCAATGCTGAAAAGTAGGTAAAATTTCCTAAGTGAATACTGTTTCTGAATATATGATTACATCTTTCTATCAGTTTTGAGTCAAAATAGCTGTGTTTCAGTGGTTTCAGAAAGGGGAGTCATTGGACTTGTTTTTATTTTTATTTTTAATGACCTCTTGTCAAAATAATATTTTCTTTTGTTTATGTTCTCGTTGTATGTATATCCTAGTGATTTTCTAGTCTCCGTCTATGTGCACATTCCATTTTTATGTATTAATAATTTTATGGATAAAATTTTTGTAATCTTCACTTTCACATACCATTTCAACAAATTCTATTTTGCTTCCATTTTTCTTACTCCTTTTTTTACCCTTCTTGTAAGTGTTCAGTGTTAGTGTGGTGTATGTGCTTCCACTCTTTTCTCCAATTTCATTCAATCACATACAGATAGAAGATAAATAAATCAATATAGATACGTACATACATAGATAGATATTATTTGTATTTTAAGAACATGAAATCATGCCATATACATTTCTCTGACACTCATTCTTCTCATTTAACAATAAATCATAGCTTTACCTTACTTACCTTTATTTTAGTAAAGTAAACAACTTATGAAACAAAATTGCATTTGTGAACTTCACTCTCAAAGAGGAAAAGAGCTCAGAGATCTGATTGCTACTCCTATGTCTGCACCAACTTACTGTATGACTTAAAAAAACAACCCATTACAGTAAGCCTCAGTTTCCTCGTTTGAAAATGAAACAGTAGGGCTAGATCTTTTCCAGCTCTATAATTCCATGACTCATACTTTTATATTTTGTTTTATGAGTTACGCTTTGGCAGAATGTCCTCCTTTAAAGCTTTTCACATCTCAATTTTGTAAAGACAAATGACCAATAAATCTCAAGTATGTGTATTTCAACCAGGTTCTTCTAGGAATGTTGCCAGATCATCATTTTACAATTTTTAAAAAATATATTAATATAACAAATACATAATGTAAGTGATATGTGTCTGTAAGATAGATAAGTTCTTTATAAGCAAAAGTGACTTTCACCTAAGCATCTCAACTCTCTGAATAAACCTTACACTGATTTGTAGGAGACTTACATGACTAGCTGCAATCATATGCATGTTAGTGATACAAATGGGAAGAAATGAAGAGTTTCTCCTGTTATACTTAACCTCCTTCTTGGCTCCACTAAGCTTTTTACAAGAATTTGTGTGACAAAAAAGTAGTTAGCCTTTTGATAGTATATACTTTTCATGAGGTTGCAGATCCTGGCCAAATGTTCACAATTGCCCATTTCTTGCCCACTGACTTGGCTTAACCAAGATTTAATCAGGCATCTCTCCTCCCCACAGGCTCCCTTCCCCAAACCTGAGCAAACACTAAAATGTAAACATCCCATTGTGTTAGGCTGTTCTTGCCTTACTATAAAGAAATACCTGAGACTGGGTGATTTGTAAAGAAAAGAGGTTTAATTGGCTCCCATTCTGGAGGCTTTACAGGAAGCATGTTCCTCCCATCTGCTCGCCTTCTAGGGAAGCCTCAGAAAACTTACAATCATGGTAGAGGGTGTCAAAGGGGGAGCAGGCACTTCATATGCTCCTTCATATGGCAGGAGCAAGCGAGAAAGGGGGGAGGTGCCAAACACTTTTAAACAACTAGATTTTACGAGAACTCACTCACTGTCATGAGAATAGCACCAAGGGAATGATGGTAAACCATTCATGAGAAATCCACTCCCGTGATCCAGTAACCTCCCACCAAGCCCCACCTCCAACACTGAGGATTACAATTCAATGTGAAATTGAACAACACACTAGGGAACAAAATCACTAGTTATATCACCCCACCTTAACAGTTCATTCCAAATTAGCTGAACACAGCAATATTTCCTGTTATACCATCCTCATCATGATGTCTGCTCAGCCCCGCCCTGTCACACAATTTTACCTCTAAGTTTCTGCTACTTCTGTTTAGCCCTCCCTATAAAAGAAAAACCTTTTTGACTGATTTTTGAGATGCTTGAAACTCGTAAGGGAGGAACATTCTCCAGGTTGTTGTAGGTTTTTTTACGTCTCACTGTGCCTAAGTCTGGATTTGTTTTATTGACAGTAAGTTCTTAGGCCTCCTTTGGTTCACCTTCTAACTTCTCACCAATCACCCTTTCCCTTTTAGTATCAAACATACAAATGACATTTCCACAGTTTTATCTCTCAAAGACGATACTCACTGGTTTTCTCTGCTGTAGCCATCATTTAGGAAAAATGAATACATGTTTGTTCGTGTGACATGTGAATTATATTCCTATGATAATCAGAACTGTAGATGTGATATAATTATATATATAAAGTATATACCCTAGACAATATACACATTGATTGTTGTATCAACTTCTAATACAATTCTGTATCAAACAAGAATTTCCATAGAAAATTCCACTATTATTTCTTTGGATCACACCAAATGTGCACAATCATAAAACATAAGTGAAACAGTAGGGCTCATTTTAACGCAAGCAAATATATAATACCAAATACCTATCACCTACTGTTACTGACACATGAAATGGTTGTGATGGTGATGTCAAACTTTTATTATAAGAATACAAGAAAGAAAACAGGACTCTATTACCCTGTGCACTTAAAACAGCAGAAATTTCTTCTCTGGAAGCTATTCAAAAGATTAAATAGATCATTTGCACCTGGTATACTATTATTAGTTCTTTCAGTGGACTAAGTGCTCATGTTCCTTAGAGTGGACTCTGTATGTTTATACCCTGCCTATCTTCAAAACAGGTTTGAGGAGGCTTACTAAAAAAGATATAATTACAGTGAAATAAAAATCCATTGAAACAGTACTAAAAGGTATGAACTAGATAGTATAAAAGAGAAAAATGTATAAAGGAGAACAAATAAAATAATCCATGTATTAGCGTTCTCTAGAGGAACAGAACTAATAGGACGGATGGGGAGTTTATTAAGGAGTACTGACTCACATGATCTCAAGGTGAAGTCCCACAATATGCCGTCTGCAAGCTGAGAAGCAAGGAAGCCAGTCCAAGTCCCAAAACCTCAAAAGTACGGAAGCCGACAGTGCAGCCTTCAGTCTGTGGCCAAAGGCCCGAGAGCCCCTGGCAAATCACTGGTGTAAGTCCAAGAGTTCAAAAGCTGAAGAATCTGGAGTCTGATATATGAGGGCAGGAAGCATTCAGCACAGGAGACAGATGAAGGCCGGACGACTCAGCAAGTCTGCCCATTCCACTTTCTTCTGCCTACTTTTTTGTAGCCACACTGGCAGCTGATTAGATCATGCCCACCCAGATTGAGGGTGATCTGCCTCTCCCACCGACTCCAATGTTACTCTCCTTTGGTAACACCCTCACAGAGACACCCAGAAACAATACTTTGCATCCTTTAGTCCAATCAAGTTGACATTCAGTATTAACAATCACATTTTAGAAAACCCAAACTAAGAAAAATGACTACAACTAAGATGACAACTTGACTCTGAGCTTCTTGATAATTAAGACAAAAGTGGGCTATAGAACTGTCATTACAATATTATATAATATTATATTGATAACAATATTATCAAGGCGTGTAGAGAAAGAAACCCTTTTCCAGCTTTAAACTCTAGAAAGAATTTTCCCCATGGGTCATTTTATAAAAACTATATAGCTATAATAGATTTGGAACAATGCTTTCATTAGAATTCAGGGAAAGGGGGAGTATACTACCTACGAATCAGGTATACAGTGATAACTAGTGCTTCCATAAAAACTTTTCGACTGGGATTTCTAGCTTTTTCCATAATATAAACACACATTAGTTCTGAAACATCAATGTTGTTTTTCCTTACCCTTTCAAAAAAGGCTCTCTTTATTTAACCTGTTCTGTGTTTCAATTACTTAAGTCCCAGGATTTGAGGGATACTTGATAAAATTACACGCACGATCTGAATTTTTATGTAACAGTAATGTTGGGAGAGCCACTCACCATATGAGAAAGAATGTGAGATACAGTGTCAGAAAGCATAAGTTAAAGTCCTGGGATTTTCCCTTACTTACTGTATGACCTGGGTTGGTCATTGCTTCATCCTTCTGAGTCTTCATTTCCTTATTCTTTAAAATAACGGTGATGATGTGTTAGTCTATTCTCTCACTTCTATAACAAAATACTTAAGACTGGGTAAGAAAATAGGTTTAATTGGCTCACAGTTTTCCAGGCTTTATAGGAAGTATAGCAGCATCTGCTTCTGGGGAGGCTTCAGGGAGTTTTACTCAGGACGCAAGGCAAAGCAGAAGCGTAGGCATCTTACATGGCAGGAACAGGACCGAGAGAGAGAAGGGGGAGGTGCTGCATACTTTCTTTTTTTTTTTTTTTTTCTTTTTTTTTTTTAATTATACTTCAAGTTCTAGGGTACATGTGGATAACGTGCAGGTTTGTTACATATGTATACTTGTGCCATGTTGGCGTGCTGCACCCATCAACTGGTCAGCACCCATCAACTCGTCATTTACATCAGGTATAACTCCCAATGCAATCCCTCCTCCCTCCCCCCTCCCCATGATAGGCCCCAGTGTGTGATGTTCCCCTTCCTGAGTCCAAGTGATCTCATTGTTCAGTTTCCACCTATAAGTGAGAACATGTGGTGTTTGGTTTTCTGTTCTTGTGATAGTTTGCTGAGAATGATGGTTTCCAGCTGCATCCATGTTCCTACAAAGGACACAAACTCATCCTTTTTTATGGCTGCATAGTATTCCATGGTGTATATGTGCCACATTTTCTTAATCCAGTCTGTCACTGATGGACATTTGGGTTGATTCCAAGTCTTTGCTATTGTGAATAGTGCTGCAATAAACATACGTGTGCATGCGTCTTTATAGCAGCATGATTTATAATCCTTTGGGTATATACCCAGTAATGGGATGGCTGGGTCGTATGGTACTTCTAGTTCTAGATCCTTGAGGAATCGCCATACTGTTTTCCACAATGGTTGAACTAGTTTACAATCCCACCAACAGTGTAAAAGTGTTCCTATTTCTCCACATCCTCTCCAGCACCTGTTGTTTCCTGACTTTTTAATGATCACCATTCTAGCTGGTGTGAGATGGTATCTCATTGTGGTTTTGATTTGCATTTCTCTGATGGCCAGTGATGATGAGCATTTTTTCATGTGTCTGTTGGCTGTATGAATGTCTTCTTTTGAGAACTGTCTGTTCATATCCTTTGCCCACTTTTTGATGGGGTTGTTTGTTTTTTTCTTGTAAATTTGTTTGAGTTCTTTGTAGGTTCTGGATATTAGCCCTTTGTCTGATGAGTAGATTGCAAAAATTTTCTCCCATTCTGTAGGTTGCCTGTTCACTCTGATGGTAGTTTCTTTTGCTGTGCAGAAGCTCTTTAGTTTAATTAGATCCCATTTGTCAATTTTGGCTTTTGTTGCCGTTGCTTTTGGTGTTTTAGACATGAAGTCCTTGCCCATGCCTATGTCCTGAATGGTATTACCTAGGTTTTCTTCTAGGATTTTTATGGTATTAGGTCTAACATTTAAGTCTCTAATCCATCTTGAATTAATTTTCGTATAAGGTGTAAGGAAAGGATCCAGTTTCAGCTTTCTACTTATGGCTAGCCAATTTTCCCAGCACCATTTATTAAATAGGGAATCCTTTCCCCATTTCTTGTTTCTCTCAGGTTTGTCAAAGATCAGATGGCTGTAGATGTGTGGTATTATTTCTGAGGACTCTGTTCTGTTCCATTGGTCTATATCTCTGTTTTGGTACCAGCACCATGCTGTTTTGGTTACTGTAGACTTGTAGTATAGTTTGAAGTCAGGTAGCATGATGCCAGCAAGCAGACCTAATAGACATCTACAGAATATACATTCTACTCAGCACCACATCACACTTATTCCAAAATTGACCACATAATTGGAAGTAAAGCACTCCTCAGCAAATGTACAAGAACAGAAATTATAACAAACTGTCTCTCAGACCACAGTGCAATCAAACTAGAACTCAGGACTAAGAAACTCAATCAAAACCACTCAACTACATGGAAACTGAATAATCTGCTCCTGAATGAATACTGGGTACATAACGAAATGAAGGCAGAAATAAAGATGTTCTTTGAAACCAATGAGAACAAAGATACAACATACCAGAATCTCTGGGACACATTTAAAGCAGTGTGTAGAGGGAAATTTATAGCACTAAATGCCCACAAGTGAAAGCATGAAAGATCTAAAATTGACACTCTAACATCACAATTAAAAGAACTAGAGAAGCAAGAACAAACACATTCAAAAGCTAGCAGAAGGCAAGAAATAACTAAGATCAGAGCAGAACTGAAGGAGATAGAGACACAAAAAACCCTCCAAAAAATCAATGAATCCAGGAGTTGGTTTTTTGAAAAGATCAACAAAATTGATAGACCGCTAGCAAGACTAACAAAGAAGAAAAGAGAAGAATAAAATAGACGCAATAAAAAATGATAAAAGGGATATCACCACCGACCCCACAGAAATACAAACTACCATCAGAGAATACTATAAATACCTCTACACAAATAAACTAGAAAATCTGGAAGAAATGGATAATTTCCTGGACACTTACACTCTCCCAAGACTAAACCAGGAAGAAGCTGAATCCCTGAATAGACCAATAGCAGGCTCTGAAATTGAGGCAATAATTAATAGCCTACCAACCAAAAAAAGTCCAGGACCAGATGGATTCACAGCTGAATTCTACCAGAGGTACAAGGAGGAGCTGGTACCATTCCTTCTGAAACTATTCCAATCAATAGAAAAAGAGGGAATCCTCCCTAACTCATTTTATGAGGCCAACATCATCCTGATACCAAAGCCTGGCAGAGACACAACAAAAAAAGAGAATTTTAGACCAATATCCCTGATGAACATCGATGCAAAAATCCTCAATAAAATACTGAAAAACCAGATCCAGCAGCACATCAAAAAGCTTATCCACCATGATCAAGTGGGCTTCATCCCTGGGATGCAAGGCTGGTTCAACATATGCAAATCAATAAACGTAATCCAGCATATAAACAGAACTAAAGACAAAAACCACATGATTATTTCAATAGATGCAGAAAAGGCCTTTGACAAAATTCAACAGCCCTTCATGCTAAAAACTCTCAATAAATTCGGTATTGATGGAACGTATCTCAAAATCATAAGAGCTATTTATGACAAACCCACAGCCAATATCATACTGAATGGGCAAAAACTGGAAAAATTCCCTTTGAAAACTGGCACAAGACAGGGATGCCCTCTCTCACCACTCCTATTCAACATAGTGTTGGAAGTTCTGGCTAGGGCAATCAGGCAAGAGAAAGAAATAAAGGGTATTCAGTTAGGAAAAGAAGAAGTCAAATTGTCCCTGTTTGCAGATGACATGATTGTATATTTAGAAAACCCCATCATCTCAGCCCAAAATCTCCTTCAGCTGATAAGCAACTTCAGCAAAGTCTCAGGATACAAAATTAATGTGCAAAAATCACAAGCATTCTTATACACCAGTAACAGACAGAGAACCAAATCATGAATGAACTTCCATTCACAATTGCTTCAAAGAGAATGAAATACCTAGGAATCCAACTTACTAGGGATGTAGAGGACCTCTTCAAGGAGAACTACAAACCACTGTTCGGTGAAATAAAAGAGGACATAAACAAATGGAAGAACATACCATGCTCATGGATAGGAAGAATCATTATCGTGAAAATGGCCATACTGCTCAAGGTAATTTATAGATTCAATGCCATCCCCATCAAGCTACCAATGAGTTTCTTCACAGAATTGGAAAAAACTGCTTTAAAGTTCATATGGAACCAAAAAAGAGCCCGCATTGCCAAGACAATCCTAAGTCAAAAGAACAAAAGTGCTGCATACTTTCAAACAACTAGATCTCAAGAGAACTCACTCACTATCATGAGAACAGCACCAGAAGATGGTGCTATACCGTTCATGAAGGACCATCCCCCATGATCCAATCACCTCCCACTCGACCCTACCTCCAACACTGGGGATTACAATTTGTCATGAGATTTGGGTGGGAACAAATGAGGTCATTTATATGAAAGCACTTATAAACTGTAATGCTCCATTAGTTATTATTCTGTTACCTCTCCAGAAAACTCTTTGTTTTTAAATTAGAGGTCAGTGTATTTTTTTCCTCCATACAATTGAATACAGTTTATAAGCTGTATAAATGAATAAAATCATTACTTTATATTCAGACATGCATCATTCACCCTATGGAAGGTTTCTAAAAAAAAAAAAAAAAAACACACATTTTAAATATATATAGGCTTTTCTTCCTGAAAAGTGACCAGTAAAATATGTTTTCTAGTTTATTTTTGTATATTAAAGAAAAATTTGTTTATTCTGTGAACAAAATTAATAAGGCAGAGTTTTCCCCACTAATAAAAACAGGAACAGAGAAATTCCAGGACAATGAAGTATGACAACGAAGTACTCATTCATGAGTGCAGAAATATAGCACACTTGGCTATCATTCAACATACAGTCAAATGCTTCACAACTAATTTGATAAAGTAGGCAGTAAATTTTTTTAAAAATGATTATGCTAACAGCTGGCTGGTTGGGCATATAATGTGGAGTGTGGAAAGCCTGAAGGCAGACAGGACAGCTATGCTGCTGTCAAGGTCATCTAGACCAAAGATTTCCAACCCCTAGACCACAGACCAGTACCAGCCCATGGCCTGTTAGAAATCTGGCTGCATAGCAGGAAGTGAGCAGCAGGCGAGTGAGCATTACCACTGGAGCTCTACGTCCTGTCAGATCAGCAGCAACATTAGATTCTCATAGGAGTGCGAACCTTTTTGTGAACTGCATAGACTGTGTGCTTCTTATGAGAATCTAATGCCTGATGATCTGTCACTGTCTCCCATTACCCCCAGATGGGACCATCTAGTTGCAGGAAAAAAAGCTCAGGGCTCCCACTGATTCTACGTTGTGGTGAGTTGTATAATTATTTCATTAGATGTTACAATGTAATAATAATAGAAATACAGTACACAAAAAATGTAACGTGCTTGAATCATCCCAAAACTATTCTCCACCCTTGGCCCTGCCCGTGGAAAAATTGTCTTCCATGACACCAGTCCCTGATGCCAAAAGATTGTGGATTGCTGATTTAGACCCAAGGGAAGTTGCCAACCTAGATTTAAATGGTAGCTATAGGAAAGGGGAAAGGAATAACTAGGAAAGGTAATGTACACTATTTAGTAATATTTAACCTTTCTGATGTCACCCACTGGTTTGAGTGTCTGATGGAAACTGTGAGGGCAATTCTAGGAAAAATGCAAACATACTTTAAAAGAAAACATTTTATTTTCAATCCTTTTCACATATACATGTGTATGTATGTGTGCAGATGAGTATGTGCACACACCCATGTCCACTTAGAAGGAAGAAACATGCTTGTAGGCAAAGAAAATGTAACCATTGATGAAGAATTATTAATTAAAAAATTTTTTCCAAGTCCCAAGAGTAAGTGCTTCAGACTTAGAATTTTCAGTGTTAGAAGTGTTCATACCCACTTTTAGTGCTAAAAATATCACCAAAGTATCTCAGAGAAAGATATAGAGCCTCTGTTCTGTTTGGGAAGATCAAGCATGAGATTTGAACAATAATTCATATCTCAATAAAAATGAGCCATATTCTAGATTTGGAAAATGATTAAATTGAACATTTCAAAGTATGAGATGTCAAATAAGAGAGTTTTTGTTTGTTTGTTTGTTTTTGAGACAGGGTCTTGCTCTGTCACGCTGGCTGGAGTGCAGTGGCACAGTCATGGCTCACTGCAACCTCCACCTCGCCAGCTCAAAGGATCCTCCTACCTCAGCCTCCCAGGTAACTGGGATCACAGGCCAGGGCCACCACACCTGGCTAATTTTTTTGTAGTTTTGGTAGAGACAGGGTTTTGCCATATTGTCCAGACTGGTCTTCAACTTTTGAACTTGAGGAGATCCACCTGCCTTGGCCTCCCAAGGTGCTGGGATTACAGGCATGAGCCACCACTCCTGGCCAAGAGAGTTTTAATGTAAGAAAGTATAAAAGTTTATACAATATTTAGTGAAGAAAATCTCCCTATAATACCTATTACCTCAGACACCCATTTCTCTTCCCAATAGGCAACCACACAGTGTCAGGTATATCCTTCCAGGGATATTTAACTGAGGTACAAACAAATATAAACATGTATTTTTCCTCTATCTCTCCTTTTTAAGCTATATAACAAATGGTAGCATACCCTACATTCTGTTCTTTATCTTGTTTTTTTAACCCATTAATTTAATTTAATAGAGATATTTCCACAGTAGAACATAGAGCACTTCCTGGTATATAGTTGTATGAATGTTTTATGTGCCTGCAAAATTTAAAAAAATAATAATAATCCTATTAATATGCCTTAATTTCTTTAACTATCTCCCTATCAATAGCAATGGTTTATATATTTTATTTATTATAAACAATGCTGCAATGAATAGCCTTATTTATACTTCACATATGAAGGCATATGTGTGATGGATACATTCCCAAAAGTTAAATTGCTGGTTCAGGGACATTTGTGCTTTTGATAAGTATTGCCAAATTGCCCTCCCTAGGAGTTACAATGATTTATACCATCAGCAGCAACATAAGGAAAAGTTTATTATGTCCTGACCAATATAGCATATTATCAAATTTTTGGAACTTACGTATTTGGTAGGTGAAAGGCAGTACCTTTGTGCCATTTTTTGTATTATGAATAAAATTGAGTTTTTTTTCGTATGTTTAATTCCATTTGTATTTCCTTTTTTCTGAACTGCTTGTTCAAAATGCCTTGGCCCATTCTGGGAGCTGCTGTTGGTCTACTTCTATTGATGTGAAAGGCAAAGGAGCTCTTTCTTATTAGCCATATAGCCCCATGAATGGATACAAGTTGTAATTATCTTTCCTCAGTTTTTAATTTACTTGCAACTTAACTTATGGTGATTTTTACTATGCAAATTTTTAAATTATTTTGCAGTTTATTTAATCAAGCCTTTTTTAAATGAATGGTTTTAAAATGTTATATTCTTATTAGAAGGGCCTCCCTCACTCCCAGATTATATAAGAATCTTATTATAGTTTCTTGTAGTACTTTTATGGTTTGAGTTTTTCTATATTTGATCTGTGTAATTTACTGTTGTATAAGGAATGAGGTATGGATCAAACTTTATTTTTACTAGATGACTACTTAATGGCTCCTATATTATTGAATGAATTAATAGTCCATGTCATCCTCACTGATTAGAAATGGCACTTGTATGCTTGATGCCAAATTATATTTTGTTTTTCACTTAATTTCTACTGCATTCCCCTTATGTATCTGTATTTATTCATATTTACTCATGTGTCAGCAACACATGGTTATAATTATTTACCCTTTATAATGTGTCTAGGTCAGGCGGGATGGCTCACACCTGTAATCCCAACACTTTGGGAGGCCAAGGCAGATCAGGAGTTCAAGACCAGCCTGGCCAACATGGTGAAGCCCCATCACTACTCAAAATACAAAAATTAGCCGGGTGTGGTGGCATGCATCTGTAATCCCAGCTACTCTGGAGACTGAGACAGGAGAATTGCTTGAACCTGGGAGGAGGAGGTTGTAGTGAGCCAAGATCACGCCACTGCACTCCAACCTGGGCAATAGAGCAAGACTCCATCTCAAAAAATAACAATAATAATAATAATGTGTCTAATATCCATTTTGGGAGCTCATGTTTTCCTAACCAGTATGTCCATGTTGGTACTCCAATAGTTTAAAAATATTTGAACACCACCCACCACCACTGTGTTTCTTCAGGGTTTGGAGATGCCTAGTTTATCCCTAGAGGGCATGAGAATGACTGGCTCTATAGACTCATACATCAACTGGAATTTTCTTTCTAGCTGACAGCTATGCTCAAAGACTGAATGCTTAGAAAGAGGTTTTCTGAGTAGTTGGAAGATCCCAGCACACTCCCTGGGACTTTAGAGACTGAAATGGATGATCTTCATCTGGAAGTTTCTAGAAAGTAGGCATTGCTTGGAGAGTTGATTTGACTGTCATTGTGAAAGGCATTTTTTTATGTACTTTTTCACAAAAGCCTTTAACTTTTGACTTTTTTCTAGTGGGCTTAAAGTCCAGCTAACCGGTAAGGAAGGAATATTTAACTTCTCTATAATGACTATAAATGATCTGCTTGAATCTGAGTCATGTCTATCACTCTCTACAAGGCCATTTCTTTGAAAGAAAATCTTGTTTCTTTGTTGGTGCTTATCAAATCAGCCTCCTATCCTTCCACAGAGATGAGGAGATAAGGACATTATCTTTTTTGATTATTATAGCTCAAAGGGATGGCTCCTAGGTCCTTGGGAAGGGCATTTTTAGGATGTAAAATCAGTGAGAGACTGGGAGAAGATTTACATGTCAAAGGGCCAGAGACCTAATTTATAATTGCAAGTTTGGTAAAGTAAATGCTCTGAGAAAAGGGAGGTCAGGAGCCTGTAGTCAAGAAGAAACCTACCTAAAATTTAATCAAGCTGGGTGGAACATTAACCCATAGCAAATCTATTCATTGGTAACTCATTTAGAATGGAACTACCAGTTCTGGAAGGAGAATTCACCCTCTTCTCTGAAGGAATCATCTGATCTCTCAGGGCATCTCCACATTGTGGGTTTTTTGTGACAATGAAGCTGAATTAGAGGAATTCTGCTAAATAGCATGGTTTCATGTGATTTCAAGTTTATGTATAATATATATATATGTCAGAAAATGGTTAGGAGGTGCAGATACTCACAGAATCTTTCACATGCTATGGTATTTTGTACTAGGTTTAACAAGACTCTCCTACTTCTTTTGTTTGTTTGTTTGTTTGTTTGTTTGTTTGTTTGAGACAGAGTCTTGCTCTGTCACCCAGGCTGGAGTGCAGTGGTGCGATCTCAGCTCACTGCAAGCTCCGCTTCCCGGGTTCCTGCCATTCTCCTGCCTCAGCCTCCTGAGTAGCTGGGACTACAGACTCTCCTGCTTCTTAATTATAAAAGATATAGTTAGCTAACTTTTAAGTTGGCACTTACTATGAGCTCGGCACTATTAGTTCACGTAATCCTCATGAATACTCTGTGAGGCAGGTGTTACTCCCACTTTACAGACCATGAAATGGTGGGAAAGTGAGATTAAGAAACTTTTCCAAGGTCATTTAAGCAGAAGCAGTGAGATTCAAGCCCAGTTTGATTCCAGAACCCAAGATCTTAACTTCTATGTTAACATGATTTGCTTTCTAATATTTCATGAATTTTTCCAGGGGGTTGGGGACAGTATTTTCTGTTTAGGAATTGTTCAGGAGGTGGTATAACAGAGTCAAATACAAGGTGCTGGAACTTAGCTTGCTCCTTGTTTCTGAGCCTGTATGCAGATACAGAGATTGCAGAGGCTCCAGGACCTGAATACCGCTGTGGCAGCCACTTAGCAGAGAATCTCATAATATTCTGTTCTATGAATTAGTAATCAGATATTTTCCATAAAACACTGTGAAAGAATTCAATAAAGACACCTAGGGAAATTAAAATAAGCCATTTAATTCCATAATAATTCAGAGGACTTAGGGAAAAATGTCAATCAAGGTCAGGGAAACAGAAGAATCCTAGGAGAGAAAAGGTGAGAAAAATGACGTTTTTTAAATTCAAAAAGCAGAAGTTAGAAGGAGAGCATCTTTTCATCCAAGAAGCTTTGAAACTTTCATTTAGCATCCTGGTGTTAATATGGCCTCTAGAGTATGGTGCTAGATAGTCCCCTCACATCCTTGGAATCTGGGTACCCATGCTAGGACATTCTCACAAAGATTTCTTTTTCTTCTTTTTCATGAGCCCTAACCTCTGTGACCTTGTCTTAACATTGGGCTTAGACAGTAGTCTATATAGTGAGAAGATTATAGATTGGGTTTTAATTGAAGATTCATTAGTTATTAGATGAGGCATCTTGAACAAGACACTTATTCACTCTGAGCCTCAGTTTCTTCATCTGTATAAGGGGAATAATACAACCTCTTTTTAGATTTGTTATAAGGATTGAAGGTAATCCCTAAAATGGGACAACTTATGGAGTAGTCACTCGACAACTTTTACATATATTAGTATGCTTTGGCAAGCCGCTTCTAGTTATTTCAGCTCAAAGGCCAAAGAGATGGAGACAAGGGGTCAGTTCTATTTTTCTGGGATGAAAGAAGAAGCTGAAAGAGTTGAGAAAAGGGACCAGGTCTATTCGAAATGCTGCCTCTGGACTTTGCTGGTGGAATATGATAAACAAAAAAGATCACATAGGCAAGGAAAGGAAAAGCCATTATAAGGTTATAGTTAGTATTGGGTCCAACTTAAGGAAGCTGAGGATCTTAAGAGGAGGTAGGAAACATAACGGAACATCCAGGCAGTCAGAATGAACAGGAACCAGATTTTGAGAAAACATTTCCATGGGTATTGGGACTTAGTTTTAGAGCAAGACACCATTCACCAGGGAGGAGGACTAGCAACTTCAAGGCAACTAGATTTCAAGAAAATTTAGCAGGTTCTCAGAATAGGAACTCAGAAGAAGCCTTTTTATGAGATTGGCACACATGTGAGTGGGGTTAAGTCATGTTGTTCAAGGGGAGGAGTGAATGAAAGGGACAGAATCGTGAAAGTGGAGAGGTTAACATACATTTTTTGGTGCTGTAACAGAGAGGCCTCGAATAATAGTGGCTTAGACAAGGTAAAAATTTGCTTCTCTCTCACATTGAAGTCTCAGTCATTGGTCCAAGGTGGTATGTTGGCTCCAAAATCATCAGGGCCCACGTTATTTTTGTCTTGCTGTTCTGCCACCTTTAACACATAGCTTCCATCTTTGACCCAATAAAATGTCTTCAGCTATATCCATCCATCCACATTTCAAACAATAGACAGGGAAAGAGGATTGCATCATCATTTTCAGGGCATGACCCAAAGTTGCACAGCTCATTCCTTCTCACATACCATTGGCCATAACTTAGTTGCATGGCCACACCAAGCTGCAGAGGAAGCTAAGAGATGCAGTCTTTGGCTGGGCAGCCATATGCCCATCAAAAATTCTACTATAAAAGTTCAGTTATGAAATCCTGGAAGGCATGATGATGTGTCAAACTATGACTTCTTAAAAGAGACAAGACAGGGCCTTGTCAGATCCTACATTTTCACCAGTATTTAAGGGGAACTTCACAGATCTCTACTAAGATTTTGGACTCCATCAAACTTCCTATACTGCTGGTTTTTCCCTACTCAGTTAAGTGACAGTAAAGCTCATTTGTAAAATATATGCTACTTTATATACTGTAGCTTCAAAAATCAACCAGAAAACTATAGATTTTTTTTAAATAAATAAATGTATATTTACAACTTTCTAGTAAAATCTAAAGCAAAACTAAATGTTTATAAAGATTTTACAAATAAAAGGAATGATTTAATAAAGCTTGCAGGATAGCAATTATTAGCCACACACTACAAATTTTATTCTCTCATTAAGACCTGGTAACAGGCCGGGCGCGGTGGCTCACGCCTGAAATCCCAGCACTTTGGGAGGCCAAGGCGGGCGGATCATAAGGTCAGGAGATTGAGACCATGGTGAAACCCTGTCTCTACTAAAAATACAAAAAATTAGCTGGGTGCGGTGGTGGGCGCCTGTAGTCCCAGCTACTCAGGAGGCTGAGGCAGGAGAATGGCGTGAACCCGGGAGGCAGAGCTTGCAGTGAGCCGAGATCGCACCACTGCACTCCAGCCTGGGCAACAGAGCGAGACTCTGTCTCAAAAAAAAAAGAAAAAAAAAAAAGACTTGGTAACATGCCCAGGGTCCTAGGGTGTATGACTCCATTTTCATACTGCTATGAAGAAATACCTGAGACTGGGTCAATTTATAAAGAAAAAGAGGTTTAATGGACTCACAGTTCCACATGGCTGGGGAGGCCTCACAATCATGGCAGAAGGCAAAGGAGGTGCAAAGGCGCATCTTACATGGTGGCAGGCAAGAGAGCATGTGCAGGGAAACTGCCCTTTATAAAACCATCAGATCTCATGAGACTTATTCACTATCATGAGAACAGCATGGGAAAATCCTGCCCCTATGATTCAATTACCTCCCACCAGGGCCCTCCCTTGACACATGGGGATTATGGGAGCTACAATTTAAGATGAGAACACAGCCAAACCATTTCATTCCACCCCTGGCCCCTTCCAAATCTCTTGTCCTCACATTTCAAAACCCATTATGCCGTCCCAACAGTTCCCCAAAGTCTTAACTCATTTTGGCATTAACTCAAAAGTCCACAGTTCAAAGTCTCATCTGAGACAAACCAAGTCTCTTCTGCCTATGAGCCTGTAAAATCAAAGCAAGTTAGTTACTTCCTAGGTACAATGAGGGTACAGGCATTGGGTAAATACACCTGTTCCAAATTGGAGAAATTGGCCAAAACACAAGGGCTACAGGCCCCATGCAAGTCCAAAATCCAATAGGGCAGTCATTAAACCTTAAAGTTCAAAAATGATCTCCTTTGACTCCATGTCTCATATCCAGGGCACACTGATGCAAAGAGGTGGGCTCCCATGACCTTGGGCAGCTCCAGCCCTATGACTTTGCAGAGTATGATATTGCTCCCAGCTGCTTTCATAGGCTGATGTTGAATGTCTGTGGGTTTTCTAGGCACATGGTGCAAGCTGTCAGTGGTTCTACTTCTCTGAGGTCTAGAGGAATGTGGCCCTCTTCTCACAGCTCCACTTGGCATTGCCCCACTGGGGACTCTGTGTGAGGGATCTGACCCCATGTTTCCCTTCCAGACTGCCCTAGCAGAAGTTTCCCATGAGGGCTTTGCCTCTGCAGTACACCTCTGCCTGGACATCCAAGTGTTTCCATAAATCCTCAGAAATCTAGAAGGAGGTTCCCAAACCTCAATTCTTTACTTCTGTGCATCTGCAGGCCCAACACCACATGTAAGCCACCAAGGCTTGGGGATCGCACCCTGTGAAGCAACAGCCTGAGCTGTACATTGGCCCCTTTTAGCCATACAGGGCTCCAGGTCCCAAAACTGCACAAAGCAGCAAAGCCCTGAGCCCAGCCCACGAAAACATTTTGTTTTTCCTCCCTGGCCTTTTGACTTGTGATGGGAGGGGCTGCCATGAAGACCTCTGACGTTCCGTGAAGACATTTTCCCCATTGTCTTGGAGATTAATTTTGGCTCCTTAATACTTATGCAAATTTCTGCAGCCAGCTTGAATTTCTCCTCAGAAAATGGTTTTTTTTTTTTCTATCACATTGTCAGGCTGCAAATTTTCTCAACCTTTATGTTCTGCTTCCCTTTTAAACATAAGTTCCAATTCCAAACCATAGCTTTGTGAATGAATAAAACTGAATGCTTTTAAGAGCTCCAAAGTCAACTCTTGATTGCTGCTTAGAAATTTCTTCCACCAGGTACCCTAATCGTTTCTCTCAAGTTCAAAGTTCCATAGATCTCTAGGAGAGGGGCAAAATGCCACTAGTCTCTTTGCTAAAGCATACCAAGGCTCACCTTTGCTCCAGTTCCCAATAACTTCTTCATCTCCATCTGAGACCACCTCAGCCTGGACTTTTTGGTCAAAACCATTCAACAAGTCTCTAGGAAACTCCAAATTTTACCATATCTTCCTGTCTTTTTCTGAGCCCTCCAAAGTGTTCCAACCTCTGCCTGTTACCCAGTTCCAAAGTCTTTTCTAGATTTTTAGGTGTCTTAATAGCGGTACCCCACTCTACTGGTACCAGTTTACTGTATTAGCCTATTTTCTTACTGTTATGAAGAAATACCTGAGACTGGGTAATTTACAAGGAAAAAGAGGTTTAATGGACTCACAGTTCCACATGGCTGGGGAGGCCTTACAATCATGGCAGAAGGCGAAGGAGAAGCAAAGGCATGTCTTACATGATGGCAGGCAAGAAAGCATGTGCAGGGGAACTGGCCCTTATAAAACCATCAGATCTCATGAGATTTATTCACTACCATGAGAACAGCATGGGAAAAACTGCCCCCATGATTCAGTTACCTCCTACTAGGTCCCTCCCGTGACACATGGGGATTAGGGGAGCTACAATTCCAATGAGATTTGGGTGGGGACACAGCCAAACCATATCACAAGGCTATTAAGTGAAACCTGAATTAAAATCAAGCCAATCTGATGTAAAAGTATAAGTTATTTCCCATGTACACTTAAACTTTTTATTAACTGCATCAGAGGAAAATATCAATTTAACTACAACATAAGCTAGAATTTTTATTTCATATATAGTGAAAGAGTGCTAACATACTTATTTAGACAGATTTTTTTTAAATCATATACCATTTTGGGGCACACATAAAAAAAAGTAATATAAATTGGTTCAAGTTTTTCTAAAACTTCCTCTGGGTCCAAATCTGAATCTTCTGAGTAGACTCAGTTTTCACTCCGTCACTGAGGCCCAGGTTTTTCCACACAGTATTGTCCTCTGTGCCACCAACAGCTTTGATGTGAAACATTCCCTAAAATCCTATGAAAAACTAAATTAGGTGAGCTTTGTAATTACACAGAGCTAGCCTACCCCTGCCCCTGCTTATTCTGCAAATGTTTTTGCTGGTGTATTTGATACTCAGGTAAAGGCAGAAACAACTAGGACAACTGCTATTTAGCAAATAATGGTTGTAACACTGTCGATGTAAGCCACATTCCCATTACAGAATGTTAAGATGAAAAATAAGTGGGCATGTTAGAACTGGTGAAATAATAATTCTATTTGATTCATTAACTATACTCAAGGGAAGGTCTTGGCACCTGCAAGTAGTTCAGCTGTCTGAGTTTAAAGAGCTCCTTTCCCACTCTCCATATACACATCCCCATTATGGACCTCAAGGCTCAGAAAACCTTTCTTCATAAGTACTTCAAAGGCAATCTGCTTTAGACACATCTGAGTGGACTTCTCCCCAAATTTTCAATTAACAAGTCTGACAGTAAGGTTTCTACTCTTCCCCAATGCTGCTACACTTTGGGAGTTGCCACAATTTCTACTTACAGGCCTATGAGACAGACTTAAGGGAAGATGAAGGGGGAATGCAGGTAGGTGAGTGATGAATCACAGCAAGGTTTGAAATAAAGCAGTTTGAGCTGAGAAAGTGGTAAAAACAAGCTGCTGAAATGACCTGCTGCCAGGCTTCCAGCACCTCCTGGGAGCTGTGCTCTGGGTAGAGAGAAGCAGTCCATGCGGACGCTGAAATGGCACTACAGCCATCAAAAATCCTATTAGACAAAGCAGGTCAGTGGCAGGCGTAATTGGGCTTTTGTGAAGCTGCAGGAGTGGAAATGAACCTCAGAGACAAAGATAGAGAAATAGCAGAAACTTCCATATAAACTGAAGCAATTCAAAGAAGGAACGTGGGATGGTAGGAAAAAAGCTAGATTTGGAGCCAGACTGACCTAGGTGTGAATCCTGATGCTAGTACTCACTTTACATTTGACTCTGGGAAAGGACCTTCATCTCTGAATATTGTTTGTTTCCTCTAAAACTGAGATGGGCATCATCAGTATGTCGCTAGGAGAACTAGGGATATGAATGTGAAGTGATTTAGCACAAGCGTAGGCACTCTATAAATAGAGCACATTAATATTATTCAATGCCATCTGCCTATAGCAGGGAAGTCTCAAGGTATACAAGTCCAGCTCTAGGCCTGCAAGTGTTGAAGAGACCCCAGAGCCCTCATTTCTTGAAACCTGGAAATTGTCTTTGACCCTCAAAAATGATGAGTTAGTGTAAATTTTATATTTGGTTTACAAAGAAACCATCAATGCAAAGACCACATTAAGTAAAAATTAATATTCATTCAATGAACATTTATTGAGTGCCCATAATACACTAGGCACTGGACTATGTCCAGCAGATTGAACAAACATGGACCAGACAAGAAAGAAAATATAAGGCTGTGAGAAAGCCAGTGTTAGCAGAGTTCAGGGGAGGGAAATATTTCTGCCAGCTGGCAAGGTCAGAGTATGTTTGCATAGCAGGAAGTCAGCTGCTGGAATTCGATGCCTAGCTAGGCTTTTGAATTACAAGTGGAAAAAAAAAAAATCTCTACACGTGTAAAGGCATGGAAAAGTGTAAAAAAACATTATAGAAGATTGTTGGTTGGAATTTGAAATAATAGGACTGACACATGGAAATATAAGTTTGAGCCAAACCATGGCAAACTTTTAACTCCCAGGCTACCTTTTTCAGGAGATAACCCTAGTGAAGGTTTGGGGGCAAAGGAGTGTTATCATCCGTGCAGTGTTTGGGAAGAATTAATCTGGCAGCAGCACTGAAGCACTGTAGTTGCCCAAGTGTGCAAATGCCACATTAGACAAAATCAGTATGCAGAATAGACTTTTTTCCTTTTCTGTTTGCTTGTTTTTCCCTGTAGCACAGTGCTCTACATTGTACTTTGTGGCAGATTGAATTGCCTGGGAACTACTGAGAGAACTAGCATTCCACCTTGGGCCTTCTTAGGAAGATGTGCACTGGGGTGAATATTTCTTGTCACTTCACCATGAGGTTTGGAGTTTCCCTGGAAGGAAAGAAA
The DNA here is from genome assembly GCF_047675955.1 of Chlorocebus sabaeus. Lineage (NCBI taxonomy): Eukaryota > Metazoa > Chordata > Mammalia > Primates > Cercopithecidae > Chlorocebus > Chlorocebus sabaeus. The sequence continues at coordinate 96,517,220 of NC_132914.1, read as the reverse complement.
CTGTCTGCTTGGGTTGCTAATCCCCCAGGAAAAGAAGAATAACAAGGCAAAGGAGCTCTAGGTCTCCTCTGGCCACAGGCTATAATTCTAGCTCATTACCACTTCAATGGGCCAGTCCACAAAAATTAGCATGGCTTGCCCTCCATTTGATGTCATGTGTTCAACATCATTCTTGTGTTTCACACAGCTTTAATCCAAAGAGGAGAATGATCAGGTAGTAGGCAGAACTGGGAGGGTCCTTCCTGGTGTCAAAAGACAAAATTATAACAAATTCAGTTTAAAAATTGTACTTGGCTTTTGTTTGCAATGCTAGGATGAGGTAACACTACATTTTATAAAGTAGAATCAGTGTTCCCATGGGCTAAGCAAGAGGACATGGGTTTACAGACAGAAAAGGGTTGAGGAAAGCAGAAATAGAAGACAAAAAGCAGACTGGTTCTTTTAAAATTACTTTCCTTGTAAAGGTTAAAGCAGAGGGGACTTCCTAATCTTGCCAGCTAAAACTGGCTTGTTTGGGGATTTGGCCATTATCTCTCACTCTCCTGGTTTCTTGGAAGGTCAGAAAAATAACTTACTTTCAGCTTGGTGATGTGGAACCTTAGCATGACTGACTCCATTTTAGTTTGGTCTGTTGGGCCTAGTTCAGGAGCTCAGTGCTAGCCAATGGCTTCCTATACATTTTCTTTAACAATTTCCGCCTTTCGGTCATTCTCCCCTAGGGGCATTAGCCCTAAGTTACCAACATTCTGGGTTTCTGATCTCAACATGCCATTCATAGCTTACAGTGTCCTCATAATCTTGCATTTCTTTGAGTTTTTGTCATTCTATTAGGTTGGTCCAAAAGTAATTGTGGTTTTTGCCATTGCTTTTAATGGCAAAAACTGTGATTAGTGTTGCACTGACTGAATAGCTGAATAGAGACGATTTGAAGTTTGAAAGATGGCTGCATGCAAACATTTAAAACTTTTGAGGGAATGCAGTATACCAGGGAGACTACTATTATGCTCACAAATAGTTTCTGAATTTTGGAGATAATGCCAAGGATATTAGGAATGCTAAGAGTTTGGAGTATGCACCTTAGCCAGGGTCTCAATGAACCAAACCAACTAAAATTGAACAGAACAAGGAATGAACCAGATGAGGAATCTACCCATTTTAACCAAGTAGCCAATTTGCTAACTTTTTGCAATGGAGTCTCTGCAATACTGTCTATATTTATACATGTGCAACAAGAAGAGTCAGCAACTGCATGGGCTTCTCTCTTTTTAGCTAGTAGGTAATCTAGCATCCCATGACTGAGTTAAATTAAGGCAGGGAGTAAAAACATGTGAGTCTAGAAGTTTTACCCTATAAAAGGGACCAATAGTACAATTTGAACAGCAATTGAATTAGGGATATTGCCAAAGTTACCCACTGGGTAGACTAAAAGATCCCTTAGGTTATGTAAAGATCTGCGTTTGACATGACCAATCCGATTTAATTTTGTAAGTTACTTGAAGAAGCTACTGATTATAAAATTACCACAAGTCAACCCTGCTGAGCAAAAAATGGTAGGCGTAAATAAGAAAAAAATTAAGAGGGATAAGACTTTCGTTATGATATAGAGTCTTGTTTTGACATCTGGGCACAGGCTGTCTGTAAGAGTTAAAGAAAGAGGAAAGAAACATGAAAAGTGGCTCAACTGTTAAAGATGGTTTATTCTGGAGAATAAACTGGAGAGGGGTTTCTGGCCAATTTTGGTCAGGAGCATTCTCTCTTACAGATTCGGCACCAAATATAAGAGTTAAATAAAGAGGAAAGAAACATGAAAAGTGGCTCAACAGTCAAAGGTTTATTTTGGAGACTAAACCTGAGAGGGACTTCTGGCCATTTTTGTTCAGGAGCATTCTCTCTTAGGGACTAAGAGTATTTATTGGTCTTAGGGTGAGAGAGCTTTATCACAGGTTTGGAATGTTTTTGTGTGGGGGAGAAGTTTATGGTGCGGTTGGAATGTCTCTGGTCAGAGGGGAGGTTATCTTGGGGCTGACATCTCTCTGGCTGGAGGGGAGGTTATCTCAGGATTGGCATGTCTCTTGTTGGAAAGGGGTTTGGAATGTTTTTGGTCAGAGATGTTATTTGTGGTTTATGGTAATGCTGACCTTAGCCATTAGGCCAATGCCCTTTGGATTTAGGCAGTTTTTGATCAAGGTGAACTTTAAAATAACAGTGCTTATCCAAGATGGTGATGCTCCTGCTCTGTCACTGTCCACAACATGAAATCATCAAGTTCTCATCCTTGTTTATAGTTTGAATGTCTCTGGTTACAACACTGGGCATTTTGGTGAACTCTCTGTATGGCCCATATATCAAGCATGAGACTTGTTTCTTGAAATTTACATTGAGTTATCTTGCTTCAGCTTATAGGGCTTAAGAAACAGAGCAGGTCTTGTTTTCAGTGAGAGAGTTGTAGCCAGATATTGGAGGAAACTAGACAAATTCAGGATCCAGTCCAGTCTACAGGCAGATAATAAAAACTCAAAAAATAGTTGAAGAGGCTACAGTCTAGTAACGGTAGTACTATAGTTTTTCTTCTAAAGCAATTTTTCTTTCTACAGTCACTCTCATTGTTACAAAAAATAATTAGAGTGAGACTAATTTGTTTGCAAAATAAGTTTAATCTCATTAAACTTGGCCTGATTATTTACATAAATGCAGAAAAAAATAGTGACTACTTGGGCTCTTTCTGAGTTTTGTTTTGCTGGAACCTTTAATAAGGAATCTCAAATTGGACTTTTGAAAACCTCTGGGAGATAGGAAACCAAACCAAGCCAGACTTCAGACTTTACTACAGATTCATTCTATGTGCATTCTCAAATATGACATCCCAGTCAAAGCTTTAGTAATGCAACCAATATTTCCAGTTGTATCCTGTTATAAAGAGAGTAATTCTTATTGAATTTATGCAAATAACCATATTGTCATAAAAACAAGAATCCTCACAAATAGTTTCTGAATTCTGGAAAGATCAAACAGAGAGGAAAAAGTAAATGTTTTTTTGTTCACAAAAGTATACTTTACCACATTGCTGAAAGCTATAGAGAGCTTTAAAAAAAAAAAGCTTTTCTTAAATCTGTAAAACAAAACATTAAAACAACGAGCAATGTTTCAAATTAAAAAGCCATAAAAAACCATAACTCTTCTTTATCAGTTTTTCAGTCTTGTGTAAGTAAATCTTGATCTACTTGATCTTGGTTGGCAGTTTCATGAAGCCACCAGTTTCTTTACCAGAGTTCTGGAAATTCTCACCCAGTTCAATGGTATGACCTTAAAGTTGTCACAAACTTATATATTCACCGTCCCGTAGCATACAACATTTTAGCACAATAACCAGAATTAGGACTGATATATTTCTAGGAATTATATACAATTGTTGGAACACTCACTGTATAATTTAACATATGAAATAAGCCTAACTAGTTTAATATCTGTCTTTTAAAAAGTGAGAGACACATCCTTTGAGGTTTTCCCAAAGTTAATTCAAGGTCAAGAAGACTTAATTTGGTTTATTTTAGAAAGTTTATAAAAAATGTCAAACGGTTTAAAACATTTGATCAAAATAGGATCACAGATCACTGTGAAGTAATGTCATTAATTTAACCAGAGTAATAATTAAAAGACTCTAAAGACAAATACAGTAAGTTACCTAGTTGTAGGAAAAAGTCTTAGCTCTTTAATAGAGAGGATTCGGTTTTCTCAGTCATCAAAGATCTAATAAAGACAATAAGAAGCACACAGAATCATCTTGATAAAATACAGACTCTTTGCTTTCTAGACCGGTTACCTAAAAAAATAAAGAAAAACTTTTTACTATTTCCTATTAAGAACAGATTAATAATTCAAGAAAACCTCGTGGTTTTAACACAGGAGACCAAATTATAGTTTTATATCAGTATACTTTTGATGTTAATACTCAATTCTTAGAAAAATATAGATAACATTTTTTCTAATTTTAGTCAGCTTGATCACCCTTATAAAGTTCCTTTCACAAGATTCATCTCCAACAAACTATCTACAAATTTCTTATTCATTCCATTGTTTTTTCAATATTTTTTCTATTTTGGAAAAACTAGTCATTCTATTTAGGAGAAAAAGTACTCTCTTTCTTCCTTAACAAAAACACATCTTTCATACCTCATAGCTTCATTTAGTAAAAATATTACTTATTTTTCTCATATTTGAAGTTATTTCCTTTATTATTTCTAGTTTTAGCTTTCATATGTTAATTAGAATTTTTAACCCTTAGTAACTTTAACTTCCAGTGGAATCTTAAGAAGCAAGCAATTTTGAGCTGTCAAAAACATTTTATAAATACAAATTTTATAATTTCTAGAAACATGTGCTTCCTCATAGAACAATTTTTTCATGTTTACTAACAGACTTAAATATATTGAGCTCTTCTATACTATATAAAAACAAGATATCAAAGTGTATACATTTTAAGCTTATATTCAGCAATTAATATTTTAATACTTTAGTTTTGCTAAGAATGACTTTGATATTTCATAATCTATTACTTAATTTAACACGACTTTAACATTTAAAGTTACTGAAAAAGACTTTTTAAACTATGACAAGTTCAGCTATAAACTTTTATACCATTTACATTTATGTAAATTTACTCATTCTTAACATTTATGCTCGAATTGCTTCTTAAACTACACAGCCATTAAAGTAGTTCAGAAAATCGCACCCCAAAATATATCCCTTTGGCATATTGATTACTTTGAACTGAAGACACTTGAAGAATAGCACAATGCAAGGCAGGGTTTTCTGAATATTCTTCCTTATTTGCCTAAAGACAGATCCAACAACCAAGGAAGATTAATGTTTATCACAGGAGAGGAAATCTACAAACCCAGACAGACCTTGTCATAACCATCATTCTTCTAAGAGTCCATTCATCCTAGACAAAGAATGGTTTAGGTGGGAAGCCCAGTTAAGACAAAATGGTCAAAGGCCAGTTAAGACAAAATGGTCAAAGGTCAGGCTTCTTTAGACCAGTACTCTCTCCCACTTTAAGAATTTCTAGTGATTTTTCTTTATAGATGTAAATTTTTTGCAAAACGTTTCAAAATAGCCAGCTAAATGCCAGAAGGGTATACTTCAGAGGCTGATCTAGTTCAATAGTCTATATTTTCAATTTAGCTTGTTTCTTCACTACATTACTGACTCCAGGGTGGAGCCCATTAGAGAATGGGGCAAAGAAAACATTCTCTGTGCCTGGACTCAGCATGGATAACTCTAAAAAAGAAGCAAACCTGCTTGACCTGAGATCCTAACGTTTAGAAACACTTTAGCTTTCTTTTTACCTTCAGAGTGGAAGAGTAACTAAATGAAAAGTATAGTAGATTTAATTTTTCTTATCAATTAGTCATTAAACTTTTCACTTGATTTTTGTAAAACAATCTTTGAAAAGAGGCCATTAAATTTTGTTTTTGAAATCTTTGTAGCAACTTCTGCACATCAACAGGTATTCTTGGCTTTGGCCTAATTTGAGAACCCTCATTTATAAATGCACATGTTAAATGCAGTGTTGTTCATCTGAAACATTCTATATAATGGCCATTGTCATTCTAAAGTATCTTTAGTAAGATTTGGCGATTTTTGTAAGTATTTGCAGCTTCTGGGGCCTAATAAAGTTTAAAAGGCAAGTGTGACTGACAGGTGGAGTGCTCGGTTTTTTTATAAATTAATAACTGTCTTTACACTGAATCTTGAGTCTCACACAGTCTAAATCAAAGCCTAAGAGGGAAGCGCCACAAGATTGGGTTATATAATGCTTTCACAGTGTACCTTGTTGCACGGACATTTTCTAGAGGCTGGTAGGTGCTACCCTATTTTACATGCAGCTTACCCTTTCATGGTAGTCTTATTTTTTGGTGGTGGGTTGCTCTAATAGCTCTCAAGTGCCCAAACCATGCCCGCTGATCAAATTGTGGCTTTGGCACTAAGATGCCTTTGACCAACTTAGCCAATACTTTTCCAGTTTCTGCCTGACCCTGCCAGACACCTGAGGCATCCCTCAACTAAGTGCTCAAGAAAAAGCAATTAAGAAGATAGAAACCAAATACCTACGAATTTTGAAAGCTGGAGTTCTTGCTCCCTGCGGTAATAACCACTTACTGCATCTGTTGTCAGTCACCTTTAAAACTGCAACTCCTGCCAGTGACTCATCAGCCAGCACAAACCCAAAGGTCAAGCACCTTCTCACAGCACAGACTAACCCTTGGCACCTCAAGGTCAAATGCTCTCTTACAGCACAAAGTAACCCCCAAATGAAAGCTGATAAGCTCCAGAGATTCAGTACAGAAAGACCAGAGTCCAACCTGAGAGGAGCAGACTTAGAACACTTGGGGCTCCGTGAGGAAGACAGGGGACCTGAAAAGGGCTCAGTAGCGTCTCTCCTGCATTCTCCAAGGGATCTTGGGTTTCATCAGCAGTGTCATATGGGTCCCTTTGTTGGTTGCCAGAACTGTCAAAAGATAAATTGAATAAAAAAAATTAGTATAAAGATCTTAATAATCTTTTATTTGCAGTTCTGGAATCAGGCAACACCTCCTTCTCTAAAATAAAATGACCATTCTGATGAGGTGAGCAAGAGGAGATTGGTTTACAGACAGAAAAGGGCTGAGGAAAGCAGAAATAGAAAACAAAAAGCAGACTGATTGTTTAAATGTTACTTTCCTGGAAAAGGATAAAGCAAAGGGGAATTCCTAATCCTGCCAGCTAAAACTGGCTTGTTTAGAGATTTGGCCATTATCTCACACTCTCTTGGTTTCTTGGAAGGTCAGAAAAACAACTTAGATTTTGCTTGGTGATGTGGAACCTTAGCATGAGTGACTCCATTTTGGTTTTTTTTTTGGGGACCTGGTACAAAAGCTCAGTGGTATCCAATGGCCTCCTATACATTATCTTTAACACTGATTAAAATAAAATAATACCTCTCCTTTGGGGTAAACGTAATCCACAAGGGTTACTCGTTTCAACCACAAACATTTCTAAACACTTACTGTGTGAAAAGAACCTAAGACAACTTTACTGCCCTCAAGAAAATCAAGGGTTAATTTAGGAAAACGGCTTGTATCCAAATAAAAATGATATAAGACAGTGTGACAGACTTGCACAGGCTACCCTCAATAAGGCTTTAGGAGCTTAAAGGAGCAAAACTTCACTCTTTGATGATACTCAATATAGAAGGAGAAAGAATATGGAGGGGATAGAATTGTAACCTTTGACAACTCATAGGAGGCAATGTGGTAGTCTTTATAGTCAGAGTGAACTGAATACAACTTTGCCACTAACACTGCTGCTAGTGATGTGAACCTGGCAAAGTATTTAATTTCTCTGGTCTTCATCTATAAAACGAGGAGAGCAATTCTACTTCATAGGATTCACGTGAGGATTCAAAAAAATAATGTATGTAATGTACTTACTTAAAGTGCCTGGCAGGTAGTAAGTATTCAATTAGCATCCACAGTTGTGGTTTTATTCTGTTATTGTTGTTGGATAGATTTCCAGAAATAAGAGTAATGCGTTCTAGAAACTAGAATTACAGACGTATCAACTACTTAATTGAGCTTTGAAAGTCCTGAGAGCCCCAGCTGATCCTGGGGGACCAAGATGCTGATGGATCCCCCGAGACTAACAGGATCTAACATTTTGAGATTCTCTTGTGTCTATTAGAAGGTTCCCCACTAGCCAGCTGTGAAGCCTCAGACAAATCACACATACATAGTCTCTCAGGGCTTCAGTTACACACTTCATAACATGAGGGGATATATGTCCTAAGACTCACATGAGAAACTGTTACAGCCAGAATGACTTTTGGATCAAGCCCAACTTCTTTATTTGATACATGAGGAAACTGAAAACCAGATAATTTAAGCAATTAGTCTGTGACCTTCTGACTTCTAGTTCAGCTTTTCATACACTGTTACTCCAGGAGCTAAGACTGAGGGACTGGGCAATGTTTAGCTGAAGGTGTCTCTCAGATACTCCTAGTAACCAGGGTTTTAAGCATAGTATAAAATACTATAGTTCTAAAGACACTCAGCTCAATAAGATACTAGAGCTACGAATTGTGGAAAATCAAGTAGTCTTAGAGGGAATAAAACACAACAGACATCTAGAAGGAAATTTTCTCTCTCTAGTGATTTTTTTTCTAACACCCCAATTTGTTATGTAGTGATATTTTATCAGTGAGGAATCTTATCAATCCATAGGGGTCAGGTGACTTGCCTAGAGTCACACAGCTAAGGAGTTGCAAAGCCGTATGTAGAAACCAACTCTTCTACCTCCTAACAGGAGTTCTTGCCACTGTATATCTTAGAAACACTTCTGACAAAAGGAAAAAGATGGTAATTGTAGAGTATGTTTATGTAGTTTCATTGCCTTAGCAACGGCTTATCAAAGTCAAGTACTGTGTCACCTGGTAATGCAAACCCTTCCAGCGTCTCTGCCTTTAGTTTTTAGGGGGGGAATTGTCAAATATAGACATGCAGCCCACCACGAAGTACTTGAAAGCAATAGGGTACCATTCAAGCACACGCCTGCATTTACTGGGCTACATTTATTTAGGGCATTCATGTGGCTGTAATTATTGCACATAAATAATTTTCTAAAAAGCATAAAACTAAAAACTTGATCTATGGAAACACAGAGAGGTTTTAGGATGGAGACCGGATTTCACTCACCTCAAAATAACTCCTGGTGTTTGCCTCCAAGACCCATTAATTTATGTTATCTCTTGCTCTGTAACAGTTTGGATTTGTCACACTTAGCAAAGTAATTTGGTTTCCCACAGGTTTTGTTCTGTTTTATAGAAGCAAGAGAACAGTTTTGTGTTTCAGAGCATGAATACATTCCTTCAGAATTTTAGCCAGCATTTCAGAAGGATATGAATTTTTATTTTTAGCTATTTACGCCTGCCTGAAAGGTTGATGCTGCTAAACATTGATACTACTTGAAAAGTTATGCCCAAGGCATATTGCTTCTTTCCTAGCTAGGAATTGAAATGTTTATGAAGCTTGCTGAAAATTTACCAGCTTACTAAAATAAGAGTTTATATCTCTTATGTAGTGACTAAGAGAAATAGATTTATGTATTCAACCAACCATCCAATATTTATTAAGCCACTAATATATGCATTGAATTATGCTGGATTTGGGTGACATCAGATTATACAACATACACTTCTCCTGTTCCAGTTCCATTTTAACATATTATTATTGGGCATATTACAGAATGACAAAATCACATTAATAAGACTCAGCTCTGACTTCAGATTGTAAACAGTCTAGCTGGTGAAACGAACTCATAAAACAAATTCCCAGACATTTTACTACAATATAATAAGTTCTGTGAAAGAGATAAACACAGGATATATTTTAGAATCTCAGAAGCAGGTCTTAACAGAACCTGAAAGCATCAGGAAAGGCTTCCGGCGGGAGATAAAGCCTGAGCTTGAAGTTTTGAGAGGAAAGACTTCACTAGGTGTCAGAAAGTGGAAAAGCTGTCCCAGACAAAGGGGCCAGGATGAGTAAAGGTAAGGCGACTTCTAGAAATGAAGTGCTGTTGGAACCATGCAATGCAAAAGAGGTAGGACTCTGATCATTGAGGACTAGTATCCCCTCCCCTTGCTAAGGAGCTCACCCTACCCTCCTGAAATTCTTCATCAACCTAAAGATCTAATGCAGGTTTACAGATTATTCGAGTCAAGGTAGGTGTAGTTATTACATTAGAGACCTCCACTGAACCATGCCTGTAAGTATTCACATTCCTGTGTGGTTTCCTCACCTTGAATCTAGGCTAGCTCCGTGACTTGCTTTCACAATAGAAAGTGGTGGAAGTAATGTGTTTTAATTCTGAGGCTAAGCTTTAACAAGTCCTGGATCTCTTGAGAGGTCTGAGGCTCATCTAAGTTGCAGAGAGAGAGTGTGGAGAGGGTGTAGGACACTTGGAGAGGGAGAAGCCTGAGACTACAGGAATAGAGACAAATACAGATGCCCTAGTGTCCCCCAGTGGCATGACTGGTGGTATACAACCACACTAGTAACCTCAGACAAGACTAACAGAAGAAGCACTTGGCTGAGCCTAGCCCCTATTGTAATATCACGAGGAAATAAAGTGTTTGTTGTTTTAGGTTGGTTGTTATACAGCAATAGATAACTGAAACAGAAATGTTATAAAAATGTTATATCAATACTATAGACATGTAGTGGCATAAGAGCTATCTGTAGGCTGGAGAGATTATTACTTTTCCATTACTATTTTAATCTAACAATGTGTTAGAAACATGAGAACTTCCAAAGAAGTGTTCGGTATAGAATGGAATGCCTCCAAGTTACAAAAGCAACAGTAAACTAACTGCTTGACGTCCAAGTACTGAAACGAGAACTAACCATCATTTCAGCCACATATACTTTCTCTTTTAATGGAGAGATAGGACTTTCTATGAAGTAGCCAACGTGTGTAAACTTCTGAACAGCCAGAACAGCCACAAAGGGTTTATGGATGGCAGGTCACTGGAGTGAACTCTACAGCATTTTCAGAGGAGAAATAGAAGGGAACTGCGGGCAATCATCTAAACTGATTCTAAGAATTATGCATTTGTCCTGTTGGATTATTATCTGATATATCCAGTTATGCTAATAGTCCTATTGATTACAAGCAAAGTCACAGCAGAAAGGGAGAAGAGGAAATATAAAGAGAAACCGAAGCTTAACAGTCTATTGCCAATTGTCATAGTGTGAAGACATATGCTGACCCTATTTTTATTTGGAAATAGAAGAAGCCAAGGTACTCTGTTGAGTTCTTACTAGACTGTGGATTATTTGTAGCTGTAATTAAAATTTTTCTTTTATTTTTGGCTCCTAGCAGAGTGCCTGGTACATGGTACTTATATAATTGATGTTAGTTAACATAAATGAATGAATGAATGAATGAATGAATGAATGAAGTCAAATATTACAACCACTTAGCAGTGTTTATTTTACACAGTAGCTCTTAAAAAGTAATTGCTTATTGTGTAACTGGAAATAACCAGACTAGTTATTTCCTCCCAGTAAAATTTTCAGCATAAACTATAAAATAAACCTTCCTATCATCCTCTCCTTATCAAACATCTCACGTGATTGGACTTATAAATATGTGTTTTCTTTCAGCAAAACATTTACTAAGAAAGACTGTTTACTACTTGGCTTCCTTTGCAGCAAAGGAGAGAGGAGATGTATACATGCAAAATGTATCATGCAAATTGCCTGCACACCTGAAAGATCACCTAAACCAAGACAGGAGCGTGTTGGCATTACACTTAAATAACTCCATGCTTAAGGACTGGGTCTCTGGAAATTATAATAAATTTATTCGACTGCTTCAGATATAAGAAGCTTTCTTTAAAGAACTAAATCTGTACCCATCATGATATCCTGAATAATAACACAGTATGTTCCTTAGTAATCATTTTCAAACACATCCACCTACCAGTGAGTTAAGAGTATTTGTTCAGTACTCATAGGATACTTGACTGTATCTTCAGTTTCTAGAATTTTTTTTTTTTTCACTTAGGAAATAATGTTTTTCAAAGACAGTCTGTCACTGTCATGGACTATTAATACTTATTCTGCTGGCCTGACCACATTCTTTAATCAACGACACCTTCCTATCATTCAGAATAAAATCCTGCATTCTTATGATGACCTCCTACATCCTGCATGATCGGGCCCCCATCTGCCTCTCTTGCTTATTTCCTGCCACTGTCTCTTCCCTTACTCTGTTGCATGTCAAAGGCCTCCTTATTGCTCTTTGAACACGTCAAGCTCACTGCCACACCAGGGCCATTAACCTGCTGTTCCCACTGCCTGCTACATGCTTCCTCCAGGTAGCCCTGTGGCTCCACTTTCTTTCAGATGTCTTCTGAAATGGCACTCCATAGAGAGGCAGTCACCACTCAATTTCCTTATTGAGCAGTGCCTCTTACCTTTTGATGAGTCACAGATTCTTCTGAGCATTCCCTGGCTCCTTCATACAGTCAAGAAATTCTTGTCGAGTGCATAGGAAAGAAAAAGAGCAAAGATTTCTGCCCTTGTGGAGCTTAGATTTATTACCTATTTCTAAGAACTGCCTAGAATCTTCACTCTCTTATAGTAAAATTGGTTCATTTTTAGTATCCAGTGACTTTCCTGAATTTAGACAAGCTAAGGAAATAACGCCAGGTTTTGGCTACACCCCCTTAACTTCTGAAACCACCCCTGCAGTGGTCACTAGCTTCCCTACCTATGCATAAAGCAATGGAGAACACAATTATTTCTGTAGTCTGATAAATAGACACTCATAAAATTTAAGTGTCAATGACATGTTACCAGTCATATGATGACAAAAAAATAATAATTTGAAGCAATTTTCTTGTTCCTGCTTAGAAAGATTAGAATCTGCTACATCGTTCTACTATTAAATTTCAGGATGCTAAAGACAACCATCTAGCCATTCTATCTAAATGGAAGCAGATTTATGGCAAGGCTGCAAAATGCGCTAATTAACTTGTAAACAATGGTGGCAGTAAGCCTTAGGCTAGGTATTTATAGATTCAGGTGAAATGTTTTCTCAAAATCATAAATATTTTATCTGATTTGAAATTTACCTTATGATGCAGTTCAACTGTAATATGTTACCTTCTCTGAAGAGACTGAATTAAACTAGTATGCAAGCGTTTTTCTTCTAGTTGTGCCCCATCTTCCCTTTTGCGGGAACCACTTTCATTAGTACTGAAATGTTTCATTTAATTCATCTTCTTAAGGGCATTAACCAGAGTGTATCTGTGTTAACTCAACAGCCTAGGGGCAGTTCTGGCCTGTGCCTGAACAAGTCAGGCTGTTTGCTGTTTCCACACAATTGGCCCTCTCCTGTTCTTCCTTTGCCCTTTTTCATCACTCTCTTCCTCCTATCCCCTCTCTTCTCCCTGCTCCAAGCAACTCTGATGCTTTTGATGAGATGACATCAAGACATTTGTTCTGTGATGGTCACACATAAAGGAGCAAATATAACACACTGAGTACGTGTCCCTCTACAGACTCTCTAAAATAGGAAAAATATGATGAGCCTCGGGAATATCATAGCTGAAAGATGGCAGGTAGCTTTTCTACCTTCTATCTCTCTTTTTCTGTCAGGAAAATAGAGAGGCCCAAAAAGGTATATTTCTTTCCTGAGCCTTATAAGGAGGAGAGTTACAGTGTGTCATGTCTTTCTCATTTTCTGAGGGCACACTGGAAATCTCATCATCCAATTTCAGGTGCCTCAATAGTAGAAAAAAATTACAGACACAAGGGAGGAGGAAATGTCACTTAGTACCAAGAATTGGCAGTAGAGTAATAAGACTGACTCTTTATTTTGTTTTTATTATAAAATCTAAAAGGAGTAGATGTGCCCTGAAGTTATCTTCTTTCTGAGACTCTCTAGTTTATTGGTTTGGAAGACTAGGGCTGAAAGTGAAAGGATAATAATTGTTTAAAAAAAAAAAAAAAACCCACAGCTAACAACACAGGAAATAGTTTATAGTGACTTTTGTCTATTTTATTCTACAGGCAGAATATTAGTTATCTATTGCCGCATGTTATCTAAAATTAATTATCTAAAACTTCATGGTTTAAGACAGTAACAGACTTTTATTTATCTCTCACAGTTTCTGCAGGTCAGGAATTTGAGAGCAGATCAGCTAAGTAATTATTTTTGAGGTCTCTTATGAGGTTGTAGTCAAAAAATTGGCCAGGGATGCAGTCATCTGAAAGTTTGACTGGGGCTAGGGAATCTGCTTTGAAAGTGGCTCACTTAAACAGCTGGCAATTTGGTACTAGCTTTTGCTGGAAGACCTTAGTTTTTCTCTAATGGGCCCCTGAGTGTCATCACAACATGGCAGCTATCATCCCCTACAAGGAGCAATTCAATTCAAAAAAGTAAGGTGGAACCAGCAATTCATTTAAGATCTATCTTCAGAAATCATACCTTGTTACTTTTTCAAAATCCCATTGGCCACACAGGTTAGCCCTATTCGGTATTGGGAGGGACTACATAAGGGAGTGAATATGAGAAGCCAAGAATCATTTGAGGACCCTCTTGCAGGCTGATTCTATGTAAATGTATTGGCCAGATTCTAGTTGATAATATTAGATGTTATTAATTAATGCCATTAGAGAAGAGACCACATTTTCCAAGTTCATTGATATTTAGAATTCAATCCAAAGCCTTGTCATATCAAGAAAGATTGATTACAACCAATTTCTTACTCCCAAATTTGTCAGTTCAGTTACTGACATAGGAGGAAGAGTTTAGACTAGATGACTAATTTAGATAACATTTGTTCATAATAAAAATGTACCTGCTATCCTCAAGGTATTTGAAAATTGACCTACTACTTCTTGATTTCCAACATTTTTATGGCAGTAGAAGTTAAATCCCTAGTGCTATATTCATGTTCTCTTTTTAAAATATGCTGGACCTTTTTCAGTTTTCAACTCTTTCCCATTCCTATGTAAATCTCAAAGTGAGTAACCAGTGCAATGATTTTTCATGCATATACAAGCAGTTATTAAAATTTACTATGTGCTCAACATTGCTTTACCTGTGATATACATTGAGGAATAGGATATAGTCCCTGGCCTAAAATAAATTTACAGTCTGAGACAAATTTCATACAGCATTTTAAATACTATAGTGGAAAAATGCAGAGTGCTATGTGACCATAAGAAAAAAGTACTCACATATTCCTAGGAATGATGCTAAGGAAGGCTTTAGAGAGGTAGTGAAACCTGAGTTATAGTTTGAATAAGGGTAGGGAGTTCACCAAGTGGGCTGGGATTGAGCAGGGTGCATCAATGCGGAAGATGGATATTTTACATGAAATGACCAGAAAGTACAAAATCAAGAAAGCATGATATGGAATGACCTATATAATTCTTCTTATTGCTGTGACAAATTACCATAGACTTGGAAGCTTAAACAATAAAAATTTATTATCTTTCAGTTCTGTAATAGATCCAAAGTGAGACACAAGTCTCATTGAGCTAAAATCAAAATACCAACAGGATTGCATTACTTTCTGTAGGCTCTCAGAAAAAAATCCATTTTCTTTTATTTTCCAGCTTCTAAAAGCCACCCACATTTCTTGATTTGTAGCCTCTTCCTCCATTTTTAAAGCCAGCAATGGTGGATTGAGTTCTTTTCACACTGCCATATTTCTGGTTCTCTGAATCTGGAAAAGATTCTCTGCTTTTGAGAACTCATGTGATTAGATTGGGACCACCTAGGTAAACCAGGATAATCTTTCCATTTCAAAGTCCTTAATCTTAATCACATCTGCAGTGTACCTTTTGTCTTGCAAGTTAACATGTTTATAGGCTCCTAGGATTAAGGCATGAACATCTTTGGGGTCCACTATTCTACCTAGCACTGCCTGTTCAGAAAAGTTCCAAGTGTTCAGCACAGTCAGAGACTGGAGTTCTTGGGAGGGCATGGCAAAAGATGAGGCAAGAAACATGAGCAGAGGCCAATCCAAGAAATTCTAAGAGTGCTGGGCTAAGGAGATTGAATATTATTTGTTATAAAGGATATTTGGTTTTTCATCTTTCCAATGTTCCTTACTCTTTTCTGTTATTAATTATCCCTGATTTCCTTTGAAGCACTTACCCTTGGGCCTTCTAAGTGCTGTAGTTCTGATCAGGCTACCAATCATAGTACAATACCTCTCTGTTCAGATTGGACCTATGACCCAGGCCCACTTTCTTGGCCTTAGCAATTAGGTGTAGTACTGTTAGTCAACCAGAGACTTTCCCTTGGATTTCATACGTGGAGGCTGGGAGAGAGGGTATCTCCCTTGGCTTTGGGGTTGCTAGGTGGGATAATATAAGCCTGGAATTATCTATGGCCCTGCCCTCTCATCCCTGTTACTAAGAGGAAGCTCTCTTGCTTATGAGATACAACTACCTAAGAAAGAACAGAAGCAAGAAATAGAGATTTGAGGACACAATTTACAATCCCTGGACCCAAAGTGGTCCTTTTCTTTTCACTGGGTCACTAATAAACAGAAAGCATCCAGAACAACTCACCCTATGTTCTGTAAGATAAGTCTTTGAAGGGGCGAAAGCAATGGAGTAATGTGGTCAGGATTGCCCTGGTGGTAATTGACAGAATGGCTTGTAGTAAAGACAGCCAGCCATTACAGTCTTCCAGGTGACAGCTGATGTATGGTTAAATTAGAACTACCAAGCCAAGGGAGCAGAGAATTTTAGCATGGAATATTAAAAAAATGTCAAATGCTTCACAGAGCCAGGAAATAAGAGCAAGTATCCATTTGATTTATCAAAGCAGTGATTATTGGTAACTTAACAAGAGTCATTTAAATCGACTACTTGGAATTGAACTGTTGGAGACTACAGTAGGTACTTTGAATAATATTTTTATTATTATACCTGATTATAAAAGTAATTCCCATTGCAGAATATCCAACAAATGAAAAAATAGATGACAAAAATAAAAATCACCAGTAATATCATCAGCAATAACTACTGTTAACAATTTGATTATTCTCTTCCAGACAACAACATGATTTGGCATTTATTACTTAATATCATATTATTAACAATTTCTTTTATATTATTAATAATAACTTTTATTGGCTGCATAATATTCCATTATATGTGGATGGTGAATTCTTTAGGTATCTTTGCATATAAATCACATCATAATGGCTAAGTTTTGTTAGATTAATTTTTTAAATATTTTCTTGTGCCTTAAATTTTGTACCTCTCAATAAATGCTCTAGTAATTCTACTTTATCTTTCTTTTAAGGAGGTTTTTTTTTTAATTACCAATTGCATGTGCATTTTTACTATCATGAACCATTAGATTTCCTTTTCTCTTCACTGAAGGAGCAAAGTGTGTCATTTAGCTTTCTTTTGTTCCTGAAATAGTAAAAGAATTCTTTTTTCTGTCTCCTTTCATGTTTCTTAGATGTGGCATCCTGTTTCCTGCTGAGCTTTTTTGACCCAACTCCTACAAGCTTTTGCTATTTCTTTGTGATCTCCTTAGAAATTTGCCCTACATTCTACTTTCTGAGGCATTTCCATTTGTACTTCATCTCCTTGTGAAGTTCTTTCTTAAGTAACTTTTATAGTCCTTGCCAATTTTTTTTTCTCATTGCAATATAACAGATTGTACTGCTGCTGCATTTGGGGAAGTGTTTTTACTTGATCCAGTCAAAAACAGCATCTTTGACCAAATCAACATTTGACACTATGGCATTTAGTTATTAGAAATCCATGCTCAAAATCATCAAAAAGGTAGATTTTCAGAAGAGATTTAATACACTAGGAACTTAACATGTTTATTATGTTATTGGAGTTCTGTAACTTGTCTGACTAAATTAGTATCTATGAAGAGTATGCAGTCAATAAAGTCAGTAAAATTTAAAATTCTCAGCTAGCTATAGGTCATGATTCCACCATCTAACATATTGGCATAGCTAACTAGGAAACCAATAATATATAGTAAAGATATTTAAATAAAGTACATCAGTTAAAGTATGAGAGCATTTTATCTCATGCCACTTTTTTTCTGGAAAGCCACTTTATCTCAAGAATCCAGTGTTTTCAAAGTTCCTCTGATAGTTTTATTAGCATGATTAAAAAAACCTTTTTATTTTTGAAAAATTCAAATATATACAAAAGTAAATAAAATGGTGTTATGAACATCCATGTACCCATCACCCAACTTCAAAACCTATCAACAAATAATCATATTTCCCCTGTACCAAGCGTTCACTCCCCAGATACACACAGGATTATTTTGAAGGAAGTCTAAGAAATATCATCTCATCTGTTAATATATTGCATGTAAAAATAACGACTTTAATAAATAACCAAAATACCATTTTCGTACCTAATGGGATATCAAACAATAATTGCTTAATATTATCCAAGACCCACTTGATGTCCAAATGTCCCCAATTGTTTTATAATTTATATTTTAACCTTTCTGTGTTTGAATTGGGGTGCTAATAATGTCAAAACACAAATGGTCGATTGGTCTTTTAAGAGTTTTAATATCTGTTTCTTTTTTGTTTCATTCCTCAAAATTTGTGGATGAAGTCATTCCAAAATGTTTTACAAGCTTCATTTATGAGTTTGATAATCTGTTTTGTTAAATAAAACTCAAAATATGAAACTCTATTTTTAAAATAATTAAATATATATATTTAAACTAAAGGGGTAAGGGTAAGTTGTGTCAAGGAAAGCACCCAGCACACCTGTGACCCCTGAAAGTCATCAGGAAATGACCTAAACTCATTTATGTTGAGTATAACATTCATTCATTCACTGAAAAAATATTTATTGAAGATTATGTTAGACAAATAAATGTATGTATATGTTTATGTAATATGATGTCAATTTCAAATGTCGCTTAGTCTTCAAATGTGTGTAAGTAAAAAAATTTCTGTGAATAAATGTAATTCTGGTTAAACTTACCTTTAGAAAAAACATATTCCATTCCATTTAAAGCCTGAAATATGGCCGGGTGTGGTGGCTCATGCCTATAACCCCAGCACTTTGGGAGGCTGAGGCGGGCGGATCACAAGGTAAAGAGATTGAAACCATCCTGGTCAACATGGTGAAACTCCATCTCTACTAAAAATTAAAAAACTAGCTGGGCGTGGTGGTGCGTGCCTGTAGTCCCAGCTACTCAGGAGGCTGAGGCAGGAGAATCACTTGAACCTGGGAGGCGGAGGTTGTAGTAAGCCAAGATTGCACCACTGTACTCCAGCCTGGGTGACAGAGCAAGACTCCATCTCAAAAAAAAAAAAAAAAAAAAAGCCTGAAATACATGGAAAATCTATCTTCTTACACTAGGTCCCCAGAGATTCAGGCTGAGTAGAGAGACCAGGAAGAAAGTCAGATGAGCAATTCATTCATATAACATGTATTGAGTATTGTAGGAGAGAAAAAGAAGTGTCTTTTCCCCACCCATCACAAGGTTCACAACTGACACTCCTACAACATAAGACAAGATAACAAGAAAAATGCATAATGTATTTAACCAAAGTTTTGCAGGACACAGGAGCCTTCAAAAATGAAGACACAAAGAACCAGAAAAAATTGTAATTTTATGCTTAAGTTTAATGAAGAATGAACGGTTGTGTAGATGTATGATTGGACAAAAAGTGAATATGAACTATTTGTAATAAACTGGAAGGAACTTACCAGGACCTCTTTGTTCAGATTTTTCTTATTTTCTGGGTATAGGGTAGGATCTCTATGGTATGAGGTTCTTATGACCTACATTCAGGTGAGGTAGGTCGATAATTCTTTTTTTTTTTTTTTAATTTATTTATTATTATTATACTTTAAGTTGTAGGGTACATGTGCATAACGTGCAGGTTTGTTACATATGTATACTTGTGCCATGTTGGTGTGCTGCACCCATCAACTCGTCATTTACATCAGGTATAACTCCCAGTGCAATCCCTCCCCCCTCCCCCCTCCCCATGATAGGCCCCGGTGTGTGATGTTCCCCTTCCCGAGTCCAAGTGATCTCATTGTTCAGTTCCCACCTACGAGTGAGAACATGCGGTGTTTGGTTTTCTGTTCTTGTGATAGTTTGCTAAGAATGATGGTTATGGAAAACAGTATGGCGATTCCTCAAGGATCTAGAACTAGATGTACCATATGACCCAGCCATCCCATTACTGGGTATATACCCAAAGGATTATAAATTATGCTGCTATAAAGACACATGCACATGTATGTTTATTGCGGCACTATTCACAACAGCAAAGACTTGGAATCAACCCAAATGTCCATCAGTGACAGATTGGATTAAGAAAATGTGGCACATATACATCATGGAATACTATGCAGCCATCAAAAAGGATGAGTTTATGTCCTTTGTAGGGACATGGATGCAGCTGGAAACCATCATTCTTAGGTCGATAATTCTTTATGAACATTCTTTAGAGGTAAAAGGCAGGAGAAAGTAAAAGCAACTTTCTTGCTTCTGCAGTCTTCTCAGTTGCCAAAGTGCCACATTTCCAGGTATCATGTTCTGAGCCCAACAGTAGCTATAGCTGTTATGTACAAGGAATATGCATATTAAAGGTATTTATAATTTATTCCAGGTGTAAGGTATGCAATATGAATCAAAAGAAAAGTCAAATCTGAAGAAGTAGGAAGAGATGCTAGAATTTGACAATAGGTTGTCTAAGAGATGGAAGACAGAAGATATTAAAGTGTTAATTTAAAAATTTTTTTCTTCTTTCAGTAACTTTGGTATTAAAAGTTTTTAGCTTGCAATACTAGGACAGTAAAGTAGCACAAGTTATTATTATATAAAATATATAAAATATAGTATAAAACTTTTTAAACTATTCCACCCAAATTGTATTTGTTATATTGAATATTAAAAACAGAGATAACATTTTTAATGGTTTTAAGAACAGAACTATTAGAATAATTTGGAAATTTTTTACATAATAGTCCCTATAATATTTACCTAGAGTGTGTAAGAAAATGCAATGTTATATTATAACAGATGGTTGATGTCATGTTTTATTTTGGGCAACATATATTTAAATACATTTTTCAATTATTTAAAATGTGATATTATGAACACTCCTTTCTAGAATGCCTTGTGCAATGGTTAATCTTTTGTTATTAAAAATAAGCCCCTTTTATATCTCTAAAATGCTAACAAAAGAAATAATTATGTACCCAACTCTGTTTTTTAGGAGTAAATAATATAACTTTTAACAAAGTATTGAATAGTACTGAACATATATTTCAGATAATACATATTTGTTAATCAGAAGAAATCATGAATAATTAATGTGCTTCCAACAGCTTAATGGCCTAGAGAAACAAGTAGATTCTCCCTAGATAATCCATATGTCTTATTGATTTATTGAACCCCAAAATACTTAGAAGTATTGAACTGAAAATACTCCAAAGATAGTAGGGAAATCAAGCAAGACAATTTTCAATTTTCAAATCATTTTTAACAATACAATTTGTATCAAAGCCAATGGATGCTCATCAGAATAAGAGTACCAGGTCAAACACCTACCTCTGTTATGATCACATGTGACATCTTGTTTATTTATTTATTTATTTATTTATTTCTGAGATGGAGTCTCCCTCTGTCACCCAGGCTGGAGTGCGGTGCTGCAACCTCGGCTCACTGCAGCCTCCACCTCCCAGGTTCAAATGGTTCTCCTGCCTTAGCCTCCTGAGTAGCTGGGATTACAAGTGCCTGCCACCACACCCAACTAATTTTTGTATTTTTAGTAGAGGCACGGTTTCACCATGTTGGTCAGGCTGGTCTCAAACTCCTGACCTCGTCATCTGCCCACCTTGGCCTCACAAAATGCTGGGATTACAGGCGTGAGCCACTGCACCCAGCCAATTCTTTTATTATACTTTAAGCTCTGAAATACATGTGCAGAACATGTAGGTTTGTTACACAGGTATACACGTGCCATGATGGTTTGCTACACCCATCAACACGTCATCTACATTAGGTATTCCTCCTAATGCTATCCCTCCCCTAGCCCCCCACTCCCCAAAAGGCCCCAGTGTGTGATGTTCCCCTCACTGTGTCCATGTGTTCTCATGGTTCAGTTCCCACTTATGAGTGAGAGTATACGGTATTTGGTTTTCTGTTCTTGTGTTAGTTTGCTGAGAATGATGGTTTCCTGCTTCATCCATGTCGCTGCAAAGGACATGAACTCATCCTTTTTATGGCTACATAGTATTCCATAGTGTATATGTGCCACATTTTCTTTATCCAGTCTATCATTGATGGGCATTTGGGTTGGTTCCAAGTCTTTGCTATTGTGAACAGTGCCGCAATAAACACACATGTGCACGTGTCTTTATAGTAGAATGATTTATACTCCTTTGGGTATATACCTAGTAATGGGATTGCTGGGTCAAATGGTATTTCTGGTTCTGGATCCTTGAGGAATCACCACACTGTCTTCCACAATGGTTGAA
Organism: Chlorocebus sabaeus; assembly: GCF_047675955.1. NCBI lineage: Eukaryota > Metazoa > Chordata > Mammalia > Primates > Cercopithecidae > Chlorocebus > Chlorocebus sabaeus. The sequence goes on along the minus strand of NC_132914.1, from coordinate 96,495,150 downwards.
CTAATTTATACTTCCACCAACAGTGTAAAAGCGTTCCTATTTCTCCACATCCTCTCCAGCATCTGTTGTTCCCTGACTTTTTAATGATTGCCATTCTAACTGGCATGAAATAATATCTCATTGTGGTTATGATTTGCATTTCTCTAATGACCAGTGATTATTAGCTTTTTTTCATGTTTGTTGGCTGCATAAATGTCTTCTTTTGGGAAGTGTCTGTTCATATGCTTCACCCACTTTTTGATGAGATTATTTGTTTTTTTTCTTGTAAATTTGTTTATGTTCTTTGTAGATTCTGGTTATTAGCTCTTTGTCAGATGGAGACATTGCAAAAATTTTCTCCCATTCTGTAGGTTGCCTGTTCACTCTGATGATAGTTTCTTTTGCTGTGCAGAAACTCTTCAGTTTAATTAGATCCCATTTGTCAATTTTGGCTTTTGTTGCCATTGCTTTTGATGTTTTAGTCATGAAGTCTTTGCCCATGCCTGAGTCCTGAATGGTATTGCCTAGGTTTTATTCTAATGTTTTTATGGTTTTAGGTCTTACATTTAAGTTTTTAATCCATCTCGAGTTAATTTTTGTATAAGGTGTAAGGAAGGGGATCCAGTTTCAGTTTTCTGTGTATGGCTAGCCAGTTTTCCCAACACCATTTATTACATAGGGAATCCTTTCCCCATTGCTTGTTTTTGTCAGGCTTGTCAGAGATCAGATGGTTGTAGATGTGTGGTGTTATTTCTGAGGACTCTGTTCTGTTACATTGGTCTATATATCTGTTTTGGTAACAATATCATGCTGTTTTGGTTACTGTAGCCTTGTAGTATAGTTTGAAGTCAGGTAGCATGATGCCCCCAGCTTTGATCTTTTTTCTTAGGATTGTCTTGGATATGTGGGCTCTTTTTTGGTTCCATATGAAATTTAAAGCACTGTTTTTCTAATTCTGTGAAGAAAGTCAGTGGTATCTTGATGGGAATAGCATTGAATCTATAAATTACTTTGGGTATTATGGACATTTTCACGATATTGTTTCTTCCTATCCATGAGCATGGAATGTTTTTCCATTTGTTTGTGTCCTCTCTTATTTCGTTGAGCAGTGGTTTGTAGTTCTCCTTGAAGAGGTCCTTTACATCCCTAGTAAGTTGGATTCCTAGGTATTTCATTCTCTTTGTAGCAATTGTGAATGGGAGTTCAGTCATGATTTGGCTCTCTGTTTGTCTATTATTGGTGTATAGGAATGCTTGTGATTTTCGCACATTGATTTTGTATCCTGAGACTTTACTGAAGTTGCTTATCAGCTTAAGAAGATTTTGAACTGAGACGATGGGGTTTTCTAAATATACAATCATATCATCTGCAAACAGAGACAATTTGACTTCCTCTCTTCCTATTTGAATACCCTTTATTTCTTTCTCTTGCCTGACTGCCCTGGCCAATTCCAATACTATGTTGAATAGGAGTGGTGAGAGAGGGCATCCTTGTATTGTGCCTGTTTTCTAAGGGAATGCTTCCAGTTTTTGCCCATTCAGTATGATATTGGCTGTGGGTTTGTCATAAATAGCCCTTATTATTTTTAGATAAGTTCCATCAATACCTAGCTTATCAAGAGTTTTTAGCATGAAGGGGTGTTGAATATTATCGAAGGCCTTTTCTGCATCTATTGAGATAATCATGTGGTTTTCTGTCATTGGTTCTGTTTATGTCATGGATTATGTTTATTGATTTGTGTATGTTGAATAAACCTTGCATCCAGGGATGAAGCCAACTTGATTGTGGTAGATAAGCTTTTTGGTGTGCTGCTGGATTTGGTTTGCCAGTATTTTATTGAGGATTTTTGCATCGATGTTCATCAGGGATATTGGCCTGAAATTTTCTTTTCTTGTTGGGTCTCTGCCAGATTTGGGTATCAGGATGATGCTGGCCTCATAAAAAGATTTAGGGAGGATTCCCTCTTTTTCTATTGTTTGGAATAGTTTCAGAAGGAATGGTACCAGCTCCTCTTTGTACCACTGGTAGAATTTGGCTGTGAATCCGTCTGGTCCTGGATTTTTTTTTTTTTTTTTTGGTTGGTAGGCTATTAATTATTGCCTCAATTTCAGAACTTGTTATTGGTCTATTCAGGGATTCAACTTCTTCCTCGTTTAGGCTTGGGAGGATGTATGTGTCCAGGAATTTATCCATTTCTTCTAGATTTTCTAGTTTATTTATGTAGAGGTGTTTATAGTATTCTCTGATGGTAGTTTTTATTTCCTTGGGATCAGTGGTGATATATCCTTTATCATTTTTTATTGCATCTATTTGATTCCTCTCTTTTCTTCTTTTTTAGTCTGGCTAGTGGTCTATTTTGTTGATATTTTCAAAAATCCACCTCCTGGATTCATTGATTTTTTTGAAGGGTATTTCATGTCTCTATCTCCTTCAGTTCTGCTCTGATCTTAGTTACTTCTTGTCCTCTGCTAGCTTTTGAATTTGTTTGCTCTTCCTTCTCTAGTTCTTTTAATTGTGATGTTAGGGTGTCAATTTTAGATCTTTCCTGTTTTCTCCTATGGGCATTTAGTGCTATAAATTTCCCTCTGAACACTGCTTTAGCTGTGTCCCAGAGATTCTGGTACATTGTGTCTTTATTCTCAATGGTTTCAAAGAACTTACTTATTTCTGCCTTCATTTCATTATTTATCCAGTAGTCATTCAGGAGCAGGTTTTTCAGTTTCCGTGTAGTTGTGGGTTTTGAGTGAGTTTCTTAATCCTGAGTTCCAATTTGATTGCACTGTCGTCTGAGAGAGTGTTTGTTATGATTTCCATTCTTTTGCATTTGCTGAGGAGTGTTTTACTTCCAATTACGTGGTTAATTTTAGAATAAGTGTGATGTGGTGCTGAGAAGACTTTATATTCTGTTGATTTGGGGTGCACAGTTTTGTAGATGTCTATTAGGTCTGCTTGTTCCACAGCTGAGTGCAAGTCCCGAATATCATTGTTAATTTTCTGTCTCATTGATCTGTCTGATATTACAGTGAGGTGTTAAAGTCTCCCACTATTATTGTGTGGGAGTCTAAGTCTCTTTGTAGGTCTCTAAGAACTTGCTTTATGAATCTGGGTGCTCTTCTATTGGGTGCATATATATTTAGAATAGTTAGCTCTTTTTGTTGCATTGATCCTTTTACCATTATGTAATGACCGTCTTTGTCTCTTTTGATCTTTGTTGGTTTAGAGTCTGTTTTATCAGACCAGGATTGCAACCCCTGCCTTTTTTTGCTTTCCATTTGCTTGGTAAATATTCCCCCATCCCTTTATTTTGAGCCTATGTATGTCTTTGCACATGAGATGGGTCTCGTGAAGGTAGCACACCAGTGGGTCTTGACTCTTTTTCCAATTTGTCCATCTGTATCTTTTAATTGGGTCATTTAGCCCATTTACATTTAAGGTTAATATTGTTATGTGTGAATTTGATCCTGTCATTATGATGCTAGCTGGTCATTTTGCCCATTAGTTGATGCAGTTTCTTCATAGTGTCAATGGTCTTTACAATGTGGTATGTTTCTGCAGTGGCTTCCTTTCCATGTTTAATGCTTCCTTCAGGAGCTCTTGTAAGGCAGAACTAGTGGTGACAAAATCTCTCAGCATTTGCTTGTCTGTAAAGGATTTTATTTCTATTTCACTTTTAAAACTCAGTTTGGCTGGATATGAAATTCTGGGTTGAAAATTATTCTCTTTAAGAATGTTGAATATTGGCCCCCCACTCTCTTCTGGCTTTTAGGGTTTCTGCAGAGAGATACGTCGTTAGTCTTATGGGATTCCCTTTGTGGGTAACCTAACCTTTCTTTCTGGCTGCCCTTAACATTTTTTCCTTCATTTCAACCTTGGTGAATCTGACGATTATGTGTCTTGGGGTTGCTCTTCTCAAGGAGTATCTTCGTGGTGTTTTCGGCATTTCCTGAATTTGAATGTTGGCCTGTCTTGCTAAGTTGGGGAAGTTCTCCTGGATAATATCCTGAAGAGTGTTTTCCAACTTGGTTCCATTCTCCCTGTCACTTCCAGGTACACTAATCAAATGTACGTTTGGTCTTTTCACATAGTCCCTTATTTCTTGGAGGTTTTATCCGTTCCTTTCCATTATTTGTTCTCTAATCTTGTCTTCACGCTTTATTTCATTGTTTATCTTCAATCTCTGATATCCTTTCTTCTGCTTGATCAATTTGGCTATTGATACTTGTGTATGCTTCACGAAGTTCTTGTGCTGTGTTTTACAGCTCCATCAGGTCATTCATGTGCTTCTCTAAACTGGTTATTCTAGTTAGCAATTCATCTAACCTTTTTTCAAGGTTCTTAGCTTCCTTTTATTGGGTTAGAACATGCTCCTTTAGCTCAGGGAGTTTATTACCCATCTTCTGAAGGCTGCTTCTGTCAATTCATCAAACTCATTCTCCATCCAGTTTTGTTCCCTTGCTGGCAAGGAGTTGTGATCCTTTGGAGGAAAAGAGACATTCTGATTTTTTGAATTTTCAGCCATTTTGTGCTGGTATCTCCCCATCTTCATGGATTTATCTACCTTTGGATTTTGGATAGAGTTTTGGTGTGGACTTCCTTTTTGTTGATGTTGATACTATTCCTTTCTGTTTGTTAGTTTTCCTTCTAACAGTCAGGCCCCTCTGCTGCAGGTCTGCTGGAGTTTGCTGGAGGTCTACTCTAGACCCTGTTTGCCTGGGTATCAGCGGCAGAGGCTGCAGAACAGCAAAGACCGCTGCCTGATCCTTCCTCTGGAGGCTTCATCTCAGAGGGGCACCCTCCAGATGCCAGTCAGAGCTCTCCTGTATGAGGTGTCTGTTGACCCCTGCTGGCAGGTATCTCTCAGTCAGGAGGCATGGGGCTCAGGGACCCAATTACAGAGGCAGTCTGTCCCTTAGCAGAGCTCGAGCAATGTGCTGGGAGATTTGCTGCTCTCTTCAGAGCTAGCACGCAGGAATGTTTAAGTCTGCTGAAGCTGTGCCCACAGCTGCCCCTTCCCCCATGTGCTCTGTCCCAGGAAGATGGAAGTTTTATCTATGAGCCCCTGACTGGGGCTGCTGCCTTTCTTTCAGAGATGCCCTGCCAGAGAGGAGGAATCTAGAGAGGCAGTGTAGCTACAGCGGCTTTGCCAATCTGCAGTGGGCTGTGCACAGTTGGAATTTCCCACAGCTTTGTTTTGCTGTGAGGGGAAAACCGCCTATTCAAGCCTCAGTCATAGCGGACGCCCCTTCCCCCACCAAGCTGGAGCGTCCCAGGTTGACTTCAGACTGCTGTGCTGGCAGCGAAAATTTCAAGCCAGTGGATCTTAGCTTGCTGGGCTCCGTGGGGATGGGATCCACTGAGCTAGACCACTTGGCTGCCTGGCTTCAGCCCCCTTTCCAGGGGAGTGAATGGTTCTCTCTCACTGGTGTTCCAGGGCCACTGGGGTACAATAGAAAACTCCTGTAGCTAACTTGGTGTCTGCCCAAATGGCTGCCCAGTTTTCTGCTTGAAACCCAGGGTCCTGGTGGCATAGGCACTGGAGGGAATCTCCTGGTCTGCGGATTGCAAAGACCGTGGGAAAAGTGTTGTATCTGGGCCGGAATGCACCATTCCTCACGGCACAGTTCCTCATGGCACTGAGGTGACACCCCACCCTGCTTCTACTCACCCTCCGTGGGCTGCACCCAGTGTCTAACCAGTCCCAATGAGATAAGCCAGGTACCTCAGTTAGAAATGCAGAAATCACCCACCTTCTGCGTTGATCTTACTGGGAGCTGCAGACCGGAGCTATTCCTATTCATCCATCTTGCCAGCCACCTTCGTGACATCTTCTTTGGTTCCCAATAGAACACAAACCAATTTACAAATCTATAAAATGATTAACATTATCAATACTCTTTCCAGAGATTATCATCTCTGAGCTATACCAATCATTGTGAGTAAACATCTAAATTTCAGTTTATTTTATTCCTTTGAGGCTCAACATACACTGGAAAGCCTCTCATACATAATTTTCGAGCTCCACTTTTCTTACACTTATTTTTAAATGGTATGGTAAACTAGGATCCTTCTGAAGAATCAGTCAATGATCTGATTCTTTATAAACTCACATTCTTGGTGATGTTACGGTGCATACTGTGTGTCACTCATCATGTTCTGATGCAGCTGTTGAACCAAAAATGTCAACTCACAACTACATGTTGAATACTCACTTCTTCTCTGCTATGTGATAGTTTTTATCATAAACACAATCATTGTACTTTATATTTGGTGAATTATCTTTAATTATCCAATGTATAGGATGTATATGTGATGAAAAGTATATACTAACTACTGTGCTAAGAATTTTTCATCAATTTCCATTTAACCAGAGCAATCTTGTGATATAAGCATAATTTTTAACCCTCAGTTAGAGATAGTAACACAATATATCTTCCCATTTAGATGCAATTCCCCAGAGTTCTAAAGGTACTTTCTTTGGCAAAATAGTTCAAAAAATATGTCAAGGTCAATAAGTTATTGAGCCACAGAATATTAAAGAAGTGGAGGTCAATAGAGGAGAGAGAAGAAGGTTTCATGGTGGATGCAAGATTTGAATTTGGCCTAGGGGACTGATAGGAGGTATAGTTTAGCTCCATTTGGGTTCAAGCATAGAACATGGACAAAATAAAGAAAAGACTTAGGGCTACAAGTTCATATCAGGAACATCTCCTAGACCTAGAGTTAGAAATCTAGATTCCAATTCCAGTTCCAAAAGTCACTTGCTATGTGACCTTAGCTATTTTGTCTATCTATAGATTATGGAAAATAATTCCTGTTTTGTCTATTTCCAAATATTATTAGGAGAAAACACCTATAGATAGCATAATATGTTGTTAAGATTTGGGGTTCAAACTATATTTGTCTAAGTTCATCAAGAGTTAGTGCAAAGCATTGCTTACAATGTATCCTCAATGAACATTTATTTCATGAAAGAATGAATGGATAAAAGAAGTTAGACCTGAATTTCCTCTGCCACTTACTAACCGTATGATCTTAGGTAAATTACTTAGTCACTGTAAGCCTCAGGTTTCTTATCTCTGGAGCTAATATACTAAGCCGGCTGTTACATGGTCCTAAACCATCATCTTTTACAAAATGCTATTGAAGTCAAGAAGGATGGGAGGAAAGAGATTGCATGGCAATCTTGTAAACTACTTGTTAAGGTAAATGACACAATACATGTCTTTTCAGAGTTTATTCCTTAAAATAGATAACTCAACTAAATTTATATCCTTTCTAAGCCCATTTTCTATCATCACACTTAGTCAATTCATAATACGTACTTGATATAGAGAATTACTATAGTTTATAGAAATGAATGTTATAGCCAAGGTTTATTACATTATTGCTAACCCTTTTTTCTACCAAATTGTCTCTATATTTGGTATTCCTTTATCATGCTAAAGCATTATGATTATTATCCTAATATAAGATTAGTCATTGATAGTTCATTAGGGTGAGTTGAAGAGATATCTGGTTTTGGATCAATAACTGGGCTAGCATTTGACCTCGATAACATTTTATGAACTTTTGTTCTTACTATTTTATTTAAAGTACATCTAAAACTACAAAAATATTGTTATTTTTATTTTATTACATGAATGGTCTTAAGTTATTTATGATCTATTAGGCAAATTATTCATATAAAGTTATTTTCAATGAAACCATATTTGATATAAAATAAATAATGAACAAAGCAGAAAAACATGGTAACAATAGGAAACAAACATTTAAAAGGTTGGGGAAACATTCCTTGTGTTGTTAGAAACACAACAACAAAGTTGATAGTACCTGAAATTATTTTAATTTATTCAGCATCCCCAAGGGTAAAAAGGCCCCCCAGCCCTCTTGAATTGCAGCATATTTACATGCCTGCCCAGATTCCTCTTCCCCAACAAGCCTGCCAGTGAAGGGTAATAAGAAAGAATGTATGTGAACTGGATGTGCCAACAGCAGGTTCCCCATGAGGCCCCATGTGGGGCCAAGACATGTGCATTAGCCATTGTGGATTTTTTGCTTATTCTCTGCTTTGTGGTATAAAGCTATTGTTGAAAGTGTCCAAATGGTCTACAGATACCCCTATGGGTATGAGTAATCATGATTTTTAAAAGAGGAAGCATTTATGTTGTCTATGGCACAGAAAGTCAAGCTGTTGGAGAAACTGGATATTGGTGAAAGTGTGAAGCATCTTACAGAAGAGTATGGTGTTGGAATGACCCCAGATATGACCTGACGAAACAGCAGGATAAACTGTTGAAGTTCTATACTGAAAGTGATGAGCAGAAGATAATGAAAAATAGAAAAACACTGCATAAAGCCAAAATGGAATATCTCAATTGTGTATGGAAGGAATGGATCTATTGGTGTTGCAGTGAACACATGCCACTCAATGGTATTCTGATTATGAAACAAACAAAGATCTATCACAATGAACTGAAAATTGAAGTTAACCATGAATATTCAAGAAAAGACACAGCATTAGACTTGTAAAGATTGTGGTAGTAAAGCATCTGCTGATTACAAAGCAGTGAAAAAAAATTTAGTAACAAGTTTGCCAAGGTCATCATTTGTGAAAATCTGATGCCAGAACAAGTCTATAATGTGATGAAACATCACTGTTTTGGCATTATTGCCATTATTGCCCCAGGAAGACACTAACCACAGCTGATGAGACAGCCGAGACAGGAATTAAGGAGGCAAAGGGTAATACCTGTGCTGGGATGTGCTAATGCAGCAGGCATACATAAGTGTAAACTTGCTGTGATAAGCAAAAGCTTGTGTCCTTGCTGTTTTCAAGGATTGAATTTCCTACCATTCTGTTATTATGCTAACAAAGCCATAGATCATCAGGGACATGATTCCTGATTGATTTCACAAACATTTTGTACCAGCGGCTCATGTTCACTGCACGGAAGCTGTACTGGATAACAACTGCAATATTTTGTTATTCCTTAACAACTGTTCTGCTCATCCTCCAGCTGAAATTCTCATAAAAAATGTTTATGTCATGCACTTTTCCTCAAATGTGACTTCATTCATTGAGCTATGTAGTTAGGGTATCCTTAAGTCAATGAAAAGGAAATATAAAAACACTTTATTAAACAGCATGCTAGCATCAGGGAATAGAAGTATGGGAGTGGACGTTTTTGAAAAGGAGTTTAACATGAAGAATACTGTATATGTTGTTGTCAAGACTTGGAACGTAGTGACTAAAGACACAGTTTTGCATGCCTGGTACAACCTCTTGTCTGTGGCTATGTTCAGTGATGATGATGAACAAATTGGTGCTTTGAAGGATTCCCATATGTCAAGTGTGAAAAAAATGATTTTGGACCTCCTCTCATATGCAGAAAATATGCATTCAGAGCCTATCAGCATATTAGGCTGTTCATGCACTGCAATAAACAAACATCTGAGAGTATGTAATTTATAAAGAAAAGAGGCTTAATTGGCACATGGCTCTATTGCAGGCTGTACAGGAAGCAGGGTGCTAGCATCTGCTTGGCTTCTGGGGGGCCCTCAGGGAGCCTTTATTGATGGTGGAAGGCAAAGGAGCAGCAGGCATCTCACATGGAGAAAATGGGATCGAGAGAGAGAGAGAGAATTAGGAGGAGGTGCCAGACACTTTTAAACGACCAGATCTCATGTGAACTGAGAATGAGAGCTCATTTATCACTAAGGGGATGGCTCAAGCCATTCATGAGGGATCTGCCCCCATGATCCAAACACCTCCAACACTGGGGATTACATCTCAAGATGACTTTTTGAGGGGACATTCAAACTATATCAATCAATAAGCTGGTAGAAGTGCATATTGATGAAGTTTTTTAACATTGAGGTTCCATTTGTTCATTCACTGACCAATCCTGAAGCAGCTGAAATGGTTCTGAATCAAGGTGATCATGATCATAGTAATGATGAAGATGACACTCATACTGAGGAAAAAGTGCCTGTAATGACATGGTGAAAATGTGTGATGGACTTGTTGAAGGTCTAGAGCAGCATGCATTCGTAATAAGAAATCATGTGAGTTTATGAAATCAAAACATTATAAGACAAAAAACATTGTAAATGAGGCAAATAACTCTGGAGGAAACATTTCAAAAAGCCAACCAGTAGAATGCCTCCTGATCCCTGGAGTACCCAGTTCCTGGTCTCTCACCTGTGTCTGATGTTTCTTCCCACCTAAAAAAATAAAACACAGGGCAGATGTGGTGGCTCATGCCTGTAATCCTAGCACTTAGGGAGGCCAAGGCAAGCAGATCACCTGAGTTCAGGAGTTTGAAACCAGCCTGGCCAACATGTTGAAACCCCATCTCTACTGAAAATACAAGAAAAACTTCGCCAGGCATGGTGGCGGGCACCTGTAATCCCAGCTACTTGGGAGGCTGAGGCAGGAGAATTGCTTGAACCCCAGAGGCAGAAGTTTCAGTCAGTGGAGATCATGCCACTGCACTCCAGCCTGAGCAATAGGGCAGGACTCGATCTCAAAAGTAAAAATAAAAATAAGTAAATAAATAAAATAAAAAATAAAACAATATACAGAACCTTTCAATCAAAACACAGCATCATAGGTGGAGCCTGGAAGCCTGCAACCATTTGTTGTTGCTCTTCTTCAACAGCTGGTGCAGGTATTCCGGTGATGCTACTGTGTGGCTTTGCTACCCTGAACACGTTATTTTTTCCTGTATTAATGGTTATGTCTTACTTTTTACTATTAAGTACTTGTGTGTGCATAAGTATAAAAAAAGATTGCTTATCAGTAGCATATAATTTCAGAATTAGGAATTGTGACGATGCCAAACAACCACAGATTGTCCACATGGGCAGCTGAGATAGTGACACCTTTGCTTTCTGATGGCTCAAGGTACACAAACTTATTTAAATGCACAAAATTATTTAAAATATTGTATTAAATTACCTTCAGGCTATGTGTACATGATGTATATGAAACGCAAATGAATTCCATGTTTAGACTTGGGTCTCTTCCCCAAGATGTCTTATTATGTATATGCAAATATTCCAAAATTTGAAACACTTCTGGTCTCAAGCATTTGGATAAGGAATACTCAACTTGTAACACAACCAGAGTAGAATCTGAGAAACTTTGCTCAATGTCCATGGAAACTTAAAGATGTTATTTGGCTTTGAGTAGAATTCAACATGGAACAAAGGGTTCTGTGGACACAGTAGAAAGCAACATGTTGGAAATTTTGTCTCTATATTATTTTAAAAAACAAAATGCATTGTGACTATACAATTCAAATGCATGTCAATGTTCTTATATCCAACATCAGCTACTGAGCTGATTTTTAGCACTTTATTTTAAAAAAATTTATCTTAGACTCCACAGGTACTAAAGTAAAGAATTCCTTCAATGAGCATCAGTTTTCTTAACTCTATTAACAATTAATCACTGTTTTATAGAGAGAAAAAATATTATTTACAAGACCAAAAGCAAGTAGAGGAATTCAATGACTATTTCATGATGTAGTATACTATTTCATAACTCAAATTGTTTTAAGCAAAAACATATACTTTGAAAATATGATTTTTTAATATTTATAAAATATAAAGGAACATATCCAAAAATCCAAGGGAAATTCAAGTTTCAGTTGCAGCTTGATTCCCGATTCTCAAAAAAGGTTATTAGGAACCAGCCTCTTTCTATTTTTCTACTCTTTATGTTCTCTGTTGGCTTCCTTTTCAGATTCCAAATGGTTCAAGTAAGACTGCCAATACCACCAAGATTAAGTCTTTGCAATCTTATGCCCTGCGTGTACAGCAGAGGGAGGGAGACCCTAACTTTTATTGTACTGAGCTGGATCATGTGGTCAACTCTGAATGAAATATTTTGGCCAGGGGAGCGTAAAAAGCACCAAGATGCATTGTCTGTTGTTGTATAACAAATCACCACAAAATTTAGCAGCTTAAAACAACATATATTTTTTAATCTCGCAATCTCTGTGGGTCAGTAATCTAGGCATGGCTTAACTGGGTCCTTGCTTCAGGCCCTTTCACAAAGCTTCAGTCAATGAGTAGGCCAGGGTAGGGGGCTCATCTGAAGGCTTATCTTGAGATACATTTCCAAGTTCACTTACGTGGTTGTTGATAGGATTCAGTTCCTTTTGATCTGTTGGGCTGAGGGCCTCATTTCCTAGATGGCTGTTGGTCATAGATTTTCTTCAATTCCTTGGCATGGGCCTCAACATAGAATCTTGCTTCATCAAGGAAGAGGATCCCCTAGTAAGCCAGCAAGGAAGAGGATCTCTTAGTAAGATCAAAGTCTGAATTTTGTAATCTAATGATGGAAGTGACATCTTCCCAATGTTGAGGTATGCTATTAATTAGAAGAAAGTTATTCAAGGGAGAGGGAATCGCACAAAGCCTTCAGTAGAAGGAATTAAGAATCAATGCAACCATCTCAGAAGCCACCTATAGCACCAGATTTGGGTCATATACCTATCCCGGAAGATGATAGCAAAGAAACTCCTCCCAAGCACAGGAACAAAGAGTAAGTGACAGGGTAAATCCCCCAAGGAAAATTGTGATTATCAGAAGAGAAGGACACATGCTTGGTGGTGAATATAACTGTCCATGACAGATTCCCAGGTTGGTTCTCAGTTGTATAGAAAACAAAAGAAAAGAAGGCTCTTTTTCTACCCCCAGACTTTGGGTCATTATGAATCTCAATGCTTACTTTAAAGTACCTGATTATATGGTTATATTATGGTATAAAGATATTTTAGTCTGTTAATTCAACATTTTTAAGCCAGCTCTATTCTTTATTTTTGGTTTATATTTTTCAGTTAATGCTTCTATATGAAATAAATTAAATTTCCTGCATGTGAAGTTTCTGAGATTGTCTTAAGTGTGAAAAATACACACAGAATTGAGGGTCAAATTCTCTGAAAATTTATCCCACTTTACCCAAAGAAACATTTTATGATTGCTGGGAAAATGAAGCAGAAACAAGTTTTTAGCCCTGGATTTTCAGAATATTAGTAGAAAATGGAAATAAGCATTAACTTTGAGGTCAAGACATTTTTCTGGCTTCTGATTTATAAGAATTACAGATTTACCAGTTGATTTTATCAAGAAGGTAAATAAGCATCCATCACAGAAGGTATTTACTCTAATCATGAGATTTCAGAACAGTTAAAATAGTCAGGCTAAGATGAAAAAAATAAATTCAGTGCCTCTTCTGTGTTCATACTTAATACATCTGCTGAAGAGTGATGGATGTTAAAACTGAACCAGTTTCCTGATAAATTCTTTCAAAATCACAGATTTAATGGATTTTAGATAGTACCTAACTTACTCAGAGAGGTGATTATTTGAAATTTGTTTCTGATTCGGGAGCCAATTATTATTAATATATTATTACATGTATTATGGTTATTATAGGTAAATACTTATAATAATAGATAGTCAATATTGTTATAGCTAATATTTATTTTCACTAATATTTATTAAGTGCATATATACAAGTACTGTTCTAAGCACTTTTTGTATTTATCAACATCTTTAATCCTCTCAGCTATCATCTTTTTTAAAAAATTGTGTATTAATTTATTTTTCATCACTTTGTAAAGAATAAACAAAACACCTGAAATTTTAACATTGCTCTTCTAGCAATTGAAGAGTGTTCATTTACCATGGCTATCAGCTAAGTTTGAACCAACATTAGACCACGTCTTCTCTACGGGAAGAATCCTCTCATGTCTGACTTCTGCAGCTGAGGCATGGCAGACTAAATTTCTTACACAGGAAGTCCAGTCAGCTGTTGAACCAGGGCTTACTTTGTTCTAGGAGACTAAGAATATTTGGAGGCCCCTATGCATTAAAGACTATCTCCTAAAATAATTAATTAGGTCATTTCATCTATTTGCTCTTTCAGAGAAAGAGTCTTACAGGTTTTCTATACTTTTCCACTTCCAGTTTCTTTCCTGTGTTCGTCTGTCTCCCACATCCTCCAGGGGATGTTGGTGCAACAAAAATTTGATCAAATCTCTCTGCTCTGAGGGAAGAAAAGAGTTCTGTTTTTCGTGGCACACAAGTCCCTTGATTGTCTGTTTCCTATTTATCCTGCCTCCATTTCTGTGCAGATTTCCCTCCTCATACATGCACATATAACCTTTGAAGTACAGCAGTAATGAATCATTTGTAGTTCCTCAAACATACCTTTGCACATGCTGTTCCCTCTGCCTGGAACACCATCTTCTTTCTTTTTGCCCCAAAAACTCCTACTACATCTTCAAGGCACAGATTAGATGGTCTCCTCTATAAGCTCTCTATCCAAGCCAAGTTAAGCATCCTCCCCTTCCTTCAACATTTTATATATCTTGCACACATCTTTAATATAGTACTGATCATCCTTTATGGTAATTTTCTCCTCACTAAACTCTAAAATCCTTGAGGCTGGGACATGTTCCCTTTCCTCCCTGGACCTAACACAAAGGCTGTCACACAGACTGGCTCAATGACTTAATTCTCTGATCACCTTCTTCTCAATGAGGATTCAAACATTTGCCAGAAACCTTAAAGAAGGGAAAACAAGAACAAAATCAACGGAATTACTATTTTTTTCCAATCAGGTATGGCCTATATATATAATTTTGTTGTCTGCCAAAAGATTTTAGCATTTTAGGCTTAAATTTCATTTCCTATTTTAGACCATACCCCAGCACATAAGTTGTCAGATCTGTTTTGTAAAGGCTGGTATTTCTTCAGTGCTCCATGAAATTTTAGTTAGAAATAAAATGCAAGGCCTTAGGGAAAATTGAATCCAAGCTCCTGACTTCCCTTAGCATTTAAACATCAGACCATAATCTTGGAGTATTTTCCTATTTAAATCTTGGCGTTATGATCCAGAACTTTGTTGACCCACAGCATTCCCCAATTCTTGGAATGACTGGATCTTTTTCATTTTTCTGTTGTCTGCTACCTCTGCTTTGCATTTCTGTTTTTGAATTTCAGAACGGCTATCCTTTTATCAGGAGGAAGCATTGTTCTTATGGGTTGTCTCTTTTCCTGCCTTTTTTTTTGTTTTTTGTTTTTGTTTTTGTTTTTGTTTTTGTTTTTGTTTTTGTTTTGAGACGGAGTCTCGCTCTGTCACCCAAGCTAGAGTGCAGTGGCGCCATCTCGGCTCACTGCAACCTCCACCTCCCAGGTTGACGTCATTCTCCTGCCTCGGCCTCCTGAGTAGCTGGGACTACAGGTGCCCGCCACCACGCCCAGCTAATTTTTTGTATTTTTTAGTAGAGATGGGGTTTCACTGTCTTATCCAGGATCGTCTCGATCTCCTGAGCTCGTGATCCGCCCGCCTCCTGCTAATTCTTATTGTCAGTTTTTCTCCATAAGGAAGAAGGATACGTAGTTTATAATTCTCAGCTCAGAGGACATCTAGGATTGGAAAAATGAGATACTTTTAACTTACTAGTTAAAAATAGATTTGTTAGTCAAGATCTTTCTTATTCTATTCTACAGAAATGAACACTGTTCACTCCTAGCTTCTACACCTGTATCACAAGATGTAAAAGACAGGAAGGCAGGCTCACATAGACACCAGCACTTTAGTTATTAGTGGAATACAGTTTCTTTCCCCAATGTGGGCATAGCCTTCTTAAAAAATTGTGTGCTTTTTTTAAACCAGTGCCTTCAAAAATAACCAACTTTATTTAAAATATGTTAAAATAACTAATTATCCCTTTTGCTAATTACAGTGGAAATAAGAATCATCCTTTCTTTGCCAGTCTTGGCCCCATGTAGTTTTTTCTCTTTTTACTTTTAGATAAATTGCAAAGACCAGGCTGCTTAATGCTGAAGACCTGGCTATTGGTGCATATTAGATAAGACAAAGCCTCTAACAACATCATGGGTTTGGGAATTCTGATCACTTCACGGTAAAATTAGCTTTCCTGTTATTTGGCCAGACTGCTCACCCCATGCATTTTTGTCTGTTGGAAACAAAGAGAACTGGGCAAGGAAATGCACTGATGGCTCACGACCAGTCTCTTGGTCGAGGGACTGAATGAACAACACAAGTATATATTTTACTGGCAATAAAGATAATAATATATCCCTAGGATTGAAATAACTCTAAGTTACAGTGCTTTTTTCACGTGCTATTTCATTTCAGTTTCAAATAAAACCATGAGATAGATGGGGTGAGGTGTCCCCCCTCACTCTCCCAAAGAACAGCTAAGCCCCCAGAAACTAGTCTATTGCTCTATATTAAAAATAGAAGCAGCAAATATTTAAATCATGGAAAAGAGCCAGGATTCAAACCCAGGCAGTCTGGCTCGAGAGTCTGGGCTACCGACCTCCACACTGTCCCCCTTCTCATCAAGGCAGCTGTCTTCTGGACACATAGCACAGGCATCCATGCATTACAGACCAGCTGAGCACCCATGTGGAAACAGCACTGAAGCTGCAATATTTCAAAATCACAGCAGAGCCCTTTGCTGACATGAAATAAAAATATCCAAGTGCTGGGCTTTACTCTTCTCCCACCTCTTGTTATTTCCTCCTGCCTTTTCTCATGGCTTTTCACATTAAAGCCAAGAATAATGAATGTAAGGTGAAGGGGGGAAGGAGAATAAACAACAAAATAACCCCAAGAAGCCCTTTTAGAACAAACTTGCTGGCGTGTGTATGGATGAGCATTCTCACTCCTGCAAAAGGGCAAATTTCCCATCCTGTGCACCTAGAACAGAGACACGACATAGAGTAGTGGCTAAAAGCTTAGTTAGGCTCTGGAGCCAGGCTACTTAGGGTTCAAGTTTTAACCGGGTAGCTTTAGACAGTTCATAACTTCTCTGTATCTTATTTTCATTCCCTGTAAAAGGAGATGATCATGATAGTACTACTAGTTTACTGTAGCCAATACATGTAGAACATTTAGAATAGAAACTGACTTCCAGTAAATGAATGCTCAATATGTTTGCTGTTGTTTTACATAATGAGATAACATATATAAAAGGCCAGACACATAGTAGGTGCTCAATAAATATTAGCTACCTTCTATTTTCTATGGCTTTGATAACTGGAAAGACTCACATTCTTTGAAAAGTATGTGCCTTATGTCAGTCACCTTGATGCTAGGATAAACAGATAGTTATTACATTTTGGAGGGTTCAGCCAGTTTCTTCATCTTTTTTTTAAAACTCTTGTCCAGAAGTTTTCCTTCATCCTTCCCAAATGTCATTTTCCTACTTAGCAAACATAATTAACTGCTGCCTCTGCCAAATCATTTTACTCACCTTAACTGTTTCATCAGAGTTTTACCAAGTAACACCTATTAAATCAGGTAGTGTTTTCGCTAATGTATTTCTCCTCTCTATGTGTTCACAATAGAAGTCATGTCTCTAAGTTTTAATTTCTCTCATCTCAAAGGACATTTCTCTAAATGAGGAACTCATTTTCTCCACGAGGCTATAAATTTCACAAGTATATGGATATTCAAAGCTATCTCCCTACCGCCTGGCAAAATGCTTAGAATATAAATATTTATTGAAGAAATCAGTGAATGCTGAAGAAATGAATAAAGTATAAAAAGAAGTATTTCTCCCATAATTAACTGGAACCTAATTAAGAAATGGCTGAAATTAATCAGAATATTAGCTGCCTTTTACTTTTAAAAGAGTAAATTAATTTTAGATACCTAAACTAATATTATTAGTTTATTTTAATACAGTTATGACAGTTTTCAGACAATGTCCTGAAATAACACATTTATCCCAATCTCCTAGGACTTCAATGGCTATGCAATACACAAGAAGACTGATATTAAGAACATGCCAAAATTGAGGTACTACAGAGTTTCACCCCCTTAGGATCACCATGGCATTACAATATAGAGCAGATCATTGGTCTTCAAATTTACTATTCCCGCTGCCTAGAGCTTTACCTAGATGCCGGAATGGCTTGCTCCCTCAATACCTTCAAGTCTGTTCAAATATTACCTTTTCAGAGAGGCATTCTCTGATTATTCTGAGAAGTAGTCTGTGATTATTCTGTCTAAAATAAGTTACTTCCCTCCCCATCGTTCCGTATTTCCTTTTTCTACTTTTATTTTTTTAACTTCTTTTTTTTTTTTAATGGATTTTTGCTCTTGTTGCCCAGGCTGGAGTGTGGTGGTGCAATCTCAGCTCACTGCAACCTCCGCCTCCCGGGTTCAAGCGATTCTCCTGCCTCAACCTCCTGAGTAGCTGGGATTACGGGCTCCCGCCACCACGCCCAGCTAATTTTTTTGTATTTTTAGTAGAGACGGGATTTCACTATGTTGGCCAGGCTGATCTCATACTCCTGACCTCAGGCGATCCACCCGCCTCAGCCTCCCCAAGTGCTGGGATTACAGGCGTGAGCCACCGTGCCTGGCTTAACTTTTTAAACTAGGCTTATTGAGGTATGATTAACCTACAACAAATGGCACATATTTAAAGTGTGCCCTTTTTGATACTTGAGAAATGTATACACACCTGTGAAACCATCAGCACAATCAAGAAAAGGAATATATTCATCAGCCCTGAAAGTTTCCTTTTGCCCCTTTGTAATCCTACCAACCTTGTCCTATCCCCAAGGAGCCATTGATCTGTTTTCTGTCACTATAGTTAAGTTTGTACTCTCTAGAACTTTATATAAATGGAATCATACAGAAAGTATTCTTTTGGTCTGGTTTCTTTCACTGTGCAAAATGATTTTGACATGCATCCATGTCTTGTGTGTATGAACTATTCATTCCTTTTTATTGCTGAATAATACTCAATTGTATAGATATGCTACAATATGTTTATCCATTCATCTGTTGATGGACTTTTAGGATGTTTCTAGTTGTTGGCTATTACAAATAAAGCTGCTGTGAACATGCCTATACAAGTCTCTGTATGGCATATGTTTTTATTTCTTTTGGGTAAATATTCAGCAGTAAAATGGCTGGGTCATCTAGTGGGTGTATATTTGGCTTTTTAAGAAACCATCAAACTGTTTTCCAAAGTGGTTGTAACATTTTCTATTCTCACCAGCAGGGAATGAGAGTTTCTCTTAATTCGCATCATTGTCACCACTTGGTATCATCCGCCTTTTTAGTTTTAGACATTCTAACAAGTAGTATCTCATTGTTATTTTCATTTGCATTTTCCTAATGACTAGCGATGTTGAGCATCTTTTCAAATGCTTATTTCCCTTCCATATATCTTCTCTGATTCTGTTCAAATCTTTTGCTCATTTTTAAAAATTGATTTATTTTCTTATTTTACTGAGTTTTGAGAGTTCTTTATATATTCTGGATATACGTTTGTTATCACACGATTCACAAATGTTCTCTTCTAATCAGTGGTTTTTCATTCTCTTAATATTGTCTTTCAAAGGGAAGAGTCTGAAAATTTTAGTTGTTTATCATTTTTTTCTTTTATAATTGTACTTCTAGTACCTAACATAAGGTTAAGACTTTCCCTAAATTTTTTCCTAAGTTTTCTTCTAGAAATTTTGTAATTTTAGATTGTATGTGTAGGCCTATGATACAGTTTGAGATAATTTCTATATATGATGAAAGATATGGATCAAATTAATTTTTTGGCATATAGGTATTCTATTCTTCCAACATAATTCATTGAAAGTCTCTCCTTTCTTTACAGATCTGATTTTTCACCTTTGTCAAAAGTCAATTGACCCTCTGTGTGTCACACTATTCCTGAACCCTCTATTTTGTTTCATTGATCTGTTTGTCTATCTTGACCCCAATATCCTATTGTGTAGATAATGTCTTTATAATAAGTGTTAAAGTCAGGTAATATAGCTTTGTCAACTTTGTTCTTTTTTTCAAAGTTGTTTTGGTTATTCTGGGTCATTTGCATTTCATATGAAATTTAGGAGAAGCTTGACAATTTCTACCAAGCAAAGCACCTCTGTTGGGATTTTGATTAGGATTAAATTGAATTTATAGACATATTTGGGAAAAACAGATAAGTTAACAATGTTGACTGTGCCAATTCATTAACATAGTGTATCTTTCCATTTATTTAGGTCCTGTATGATTTTTCCTAGCAATATTTAATTGGGTTTGACACATCTTTTGACAGTTTTATTCCTTAGAATTTCATAGTTTTGGTGCTGTTGTAAATTATGTTGGTTTTTATTTCAAATTCCAATTGTTTATTGTTAGTGTAGAGAAATACAGTTGATGTTTGTATATTGATCTTATATCCTGCAACTTAGCTAAACTCACTTATTATTTCTTGTAGTTTTTATGTAGGTCTCATAGGATTTTATACATAGAAAACCATGCCATATGTGAATAGAAGCAAGAAGCACTTCTACTGCTTCCTTTCCAGTATGAATGCATTTTATTTTTTTTTGTAACTTACTGCACTAGCTAGAACCTCCAGGACAATGTTGGGTAGAAGTGTTGAGAGTGGACATCCTTGCTGTGTTTCTAACCTTAACAGAAAAGCATTAAGTCTTTCACAACTTAGTATGGTAATAACTGTAGGTTGTTTATAAATGCCTTTTTATCAGGATTAAGAAATTTCTTTCTATTTTGCTGAGAGTTTTTATGATAAGTAGATGCTGGATTTTGTCAAATGATTTCTTGCATCTGCTGAGATGATTATATAGTTTTTCTTTATTAGTTAATCTGATGAATCACAGTAATTGATTCTCCCATGTTTAAGAGACCTTGCATTATTGGGGTAAACCTCACTTAGCCATATTGTATTACCTCATATATATTGTTGGATACTATTTGCCAAATTTTTGTTAGAGTTTTTACATCTATGTTTATGACAGACACTGATATATATGGTTTTCTTTTCTCATAATGTCTTGATCTGATTTTGGTATCAAAATAATGCTGGCTTCATAGAATAAGTTGGCAAATATTCTGTCTCTTCAACTTTCTGGAATAATTGCTATTATTTCTTCATTATATATTTGGTAAAATTTAACACTAGAGCCATTGAGACCTGAAGTTTTGTTTTGTTTTGTATGAAGATTTTAACTGCAAATACAATTACGTCAATAGGTAGAGAGCTAGTCAGTTATGAATTTTTCTACATGAGTGAGGTTTGGTACCTTGCTTCTTTCAATGAATTTGTCATTTCATCTAAGTTGCTGTATTTACTAACAGTTATTCATAACATTTCTTTATTATCCTTTTTATAGCCATAAAATATCTTAGACTGTCACTTCTCTCATTCCTGGTATTGATTACTTCTTTATTCTCCTTTATTTCCTGGTCAGCCTGAATAGAGATTTACCAGTTGGACTAATCAACTCAAAAAACAGCTTTTGGTTTCATTGATTTTTCTCTATTGACCTTTTGTTTCTTTTATTTCCCCTCTGATCTTTAATTTCCTTACTTCTGCTTATTTTTGTTGGAGTTATCTTTCATTTTAGTCTCATTTCCTAAAGTGAATTCTGAGGTAAATGATTTGAAATTCTTGTCATTTCTAAGGTAGTCATTGTTCCTTACTAGTATAGTGGTGAGTATTTCTGCCTGTCTAATATAGGCATTTAGTACTATACATTTATCTTCAAGTACCATTTTACCTGCATATCACAAATTTTGATTCACTCTGTTTTTATGATTAATCAGTTTAAAATATTTTCTGAATATATGGGAAACTATTCTAACTAAACTACAAACAAATGGAAACAGAAACCTCAAGATTAAAGGATATGAAATAGTGGTGACCAATGAATCTTTACAATAATTAAATCTAAAATGAAATGTATAAACCAACTGGGAGTGTGCCTAAGACTCTTTAAATAGGAGGAATACATTATGAGGAAATTATAGTAATCAACTAGGAAAATGTTTACTAAATGATTATCAGGAAAACCTAGGAACTGGTTGGGAATATGGCAGATGGGTAAAGGAAAAGCATTCCAGAGATCACATGTGGTTGTAGGAAAAAGAGAACGAAGAAGGGAAAACATTCTGAGCGTCTAATTTTACTGGAGTATGAAGGATATAGAGCATTTTTGAGAGGGAAATAATTGGTAACTTATTTTCAAATAATCATAGAAAAGTATATATCTGATCATTACAGCAGGGAAAGATAAAGTAACCTTGAAAGGAATAGAGAAGTATCTCAGAGTCGCAAAGTTAAAAAGGGAAAAATAGAGTGAATAAGAATATCACCAGAGTACCAAAAATGAAGAAAAGGAAAATGAGAAACGACAATGTAAATAAATATTAACATAAAATAAGATGGAATGGTTAAAATCAAGCATGATTGTCATTACTCCAAATTGTATTTGCCCATTAAAATGTAAGCCAATAAAACTCCAGATTAAAAAATTACAGCTCCAGGCTATCTATGAGACACATTTTTAAATGCTAATTTTTTTAAGTTAAAAATAATGGAATAGACACCAAAAACATGATCCATAAAAAAAAATTGATAAAAAATCCAACAAATGCCTAGTATCTGGTCTATGTAAAGAATTCTCAAAACTCAACAGTAGAAAAACAATCCAATGAAGAAAAGAGCAAAAGACATGAACACACGTTTTAACAAAAAGATACAGTCAATAAGATTTTCTTCAACATGATAAGCCATGAGGGAAATACAAATTAAAACCACAATGAAATATCAGTACATACCTATCAGAATGACTACATAAAAAAATTGACAACACCAAATGCTAGTGACGATGCAAAGAAACTGGATCATTTGTATGCTATTAATGGGAATGTAAAATGGCACAGCCACTCTGGAAGAGAATGGGTAAATGGTGTGGACATCCATATCATGGAATACTACTCAGAAACGAAAAAATAAGCTGCTGACACACTGAATAATTTGTATGGATTTCAGAGGAATTCTGCTGAATGAAAAATCCCAATTCTAAAAGGTTACACAGTATATGATTTTATTCATGTAACATTCTTGAAATGATAAAATGATAGAGATGGACACAGATTAGTAGTTGCCAGGGGTCAAAAAATGGGAAAGGGAGGAAGAAGGCTATGGCCAGAAAAAAAGTTCCAGGAGGGATTCTTACAATGGTGCTGTCAGTGTCTCGACTGTGATGACAGCCACATGATCTACTCATGTGATAAAATTGTACAGAACTAAACACACACACACACACACACACACACACACACAGAGTGCATGTAAAACACAGGACATATAAACAGGGTCAGTGGATTTTTTTCAGTGCCAATGACCTGGCTGTGATATTGTGATACTGTGCTAAAGTCATACAGCATGTCACAGCTGGAGAAAACTGAATAAAATCTATGCAGAATCACTCTATTATTTCTTATAAATTCATGCAAATTGACAACTATTTCAAAATAAAAATCTTTAAAAAAAGAAAATAAAAGGATGGATATCAGGCAAAGATATCCTAGAGATAGCAGGCAAAGAACTGAATAAACAGTGGTTCATCCACATTATGGACTATTATGTAGTTATTTTTAAAAAGTTTTAAATAACTAAAAATAACTATTTTAAGTTTTTAGAAATAACCAATAAATAATTAAAACTCATTTACTTAGTAGAATTTTTTTTTTTTTTTTTTTGACAGACTCGCTCTGTCGCCCAGGCTAGGGTGCAGTAGTGTGATCTCGGCTCACTGCAACCTCCAACTCCCGAGTTCAAGTGATTCTCCTCCCTCAGCCTCCAGAGCAGCTGGGACTACAGGTGCCTGCCACCATGCCTGGCTAATTTTTGTATTTTTAGTAGAGACAAGGTTTCACCATATTGGCTAGGCTGGTCTTGAACTCCTGACCTTGTGATCCGCTTGCCTCAGCCTCCCAAAGTGCTGAGATTAGGCGTGAGCCACCACGCCCGGCCAGTAGAATTTTTATAAGATGTTAAATGAGCAAACTAAGGTTCAGAAAAGTGAGTGATATTATTTCATTTTGATGAAACCATACCAAAAATACTCTCCCATATACATATATATCCAAACATATCTGCCTTTGTGTGTGTGTTATTTGAAAATGGGTAAATATATGTGAATATATATACCAGTTTGTTAACATGAATAACCTTGCAGGGAGGATGGATGATGCAGATTGTAGGACAGGAATGGAAGAAGGAGTAACCAAGAAAACTAGAGAAGAAAAAAAACCCAGAGCACTAAAACTACCAGTATGCATGAAACAATCCCAATGTATGTTTATATACAATTATGTATGTGCATTTTGTTCTTGTAAATTTAAAGAAATTTTAAGATTTGTTTTTAGTTATTTTATATATCGTTCAATAATTTTAAATCTACTGATACACTATATAAAACACATATATATAAATAACTGATTTAAAAGGTACAATTCAGTTGTTTTTGTATATTCACAGAGTTGTGCAACCGTCATCACAATTTTAAAACATTTTCATCACTCTAAAAAGAAACCCTAAATCCATTAATAGTCACTTTCCATAGTTCCCTTCTCCAGCCCTAGGAAACCCCTAATCTACGTTCTGTCTCTATAGATTTGTCTGTTCTTGACCTTTTATTTAAACAGAATTATACAATATATGGTCTTTTATAACTAGCTTTTTTTTTCACTTGGCATGATGTTTTCAAGGTTTGTGAAATTTGCAGCATATATCAGCACTTCATTTATTTTTGTTGTCAAGTAATGTTCAATTGTATGGATGTATCACATTGTATTTATCTTCTCAAGGGTGTAGCCTTGGCCATCTGCACAGTTTTGGGATGGCAGTGGTTATACCAGGGCTCTCTTTGTCTCTTTTCCTAATCTTTCTGTTGTCTGTCTCATTTGATATCACATCCAGATATTAGACTCCAGTAATTGCCTGCTGATTGCTCTATTGTTTTTGACAATCCATCAGCTATAAATTGCTCCAGAGTCTGCTCCAATTAAATTTGGGAAGGAGGAATTTTTGAAGCTAGTATTTGAAATTTCTTTTGACCTCAACAGGGCTCTTCTTAACTGTCTTTCTCTGTTTCTCTAAAATTAGCTAACCTACCATTTAGCTTATTTCTCAACTGTAGCTATTAGTCACTTTTTGATTGTTTGTCACCAAAATATCTCCATTGGGTTTTGGGGGGGGGATTTTTTTGTTTTGGTTTGTTTTGTTTTTTTACAGACGGGGTCTTGCTGTGTTAACCAGGATGGAGTGCAGTGGTGCAATCATAGCTCATTGCAGCCTTGGGGTCCTCCCATTTCAACCTCCTGAGTAGCTGGGATGATAGGCACATGCCATCATCTCTGGCTACTTTTTAATTGTTTGTAGAGATGGAGGGCTTGCTATGTTGCCCAAGCTGGTCTCAAATTCAAGCGATCCTCTCGCCTCAGCCTCCAAAATTGCTGAGATTACAGGAATGAGCCACTGTGTAATCTCCATTGATTTTGATAACACCTTTAGGTTTAAACTTCCTCACACTCTGTGTCAAATAAACTCAGTTTCATAAACAAATGGAAAAACATTCTGTGCTCATGGATTGAAAGAATCAATATGGTTAAAATGACCATACTTGCCAAAGCAATCTACAGATTCAATGCTATTCCTATCAAACTACCGACATCAGTTTTCACAGAACTAGAAAAAACTTTTCTAAAATTCATGTTGAATCAAAAAGAGGCCGAATAGCCAAAGCAGTCCTAAACAAAAAGAACAAAGCCAGAGGCATTGCATTGCCTGACTTTAAACTATACTATAAGGCTACAATAAACAAAATAGCATGATACTGGTACAAACACAGACACATAGACCAATGGAAGAGAATAGAGAACCCAGATGTAAAGCCACATACCTACAGCTACCTGATATTTGACAAATCAACAAAAATAAGCAATGAGGAAAGGACTCCTTATGCAACAAATTGTGCTGGGATAGCTGTCTAGCGATATGCAGAAGAATGAAACTGGACCCCTACCTTTCACCATATACAAGACTACCTCAAGATGGATTCAAGATTTACATGTAAGACCTCAAACTATAAGAATCCTAGAAGAGGCCGGGCATGGTGGCTCATGCCTGTAATCCCAGCACTTTGGGAGGCCGAGGTGGGCAAATCACGAGGTCAGGAGATCAAGACCATCCTGGCTAACATGATGAAACCCCATCTCTACAAAAATACAAAAAAAAAAAAAAAATAGCCTGGCATGGTGGTGAGTGCCTATAGTCCCATCTACTCAGGAGGCTGAGACAGGAGAATGGCATGAACCCAGGAGACGGAGATTGTAGTGAGCCGAGATAGCACCACTGCACTCCAGCCTGGGTGACAGAGCAAGACTCCATCTCAAAAAAAAAAAAAGAATCTTAGAAGAAAACATAGAAAACACCATTCTGGACATTGGGCTTGGGGAAGAATTTATGACTAAATCCTCAAAAGCAATTGCAACAAAAACAAAAATTGATAAGTGGGACCTAACTAAATTAAAGAGCTTCTGTACAGCAAAAGAAGCTATCAACAGAATAAAAAGACAGCCTACAGAATGTACAGAATGGGAGAAAATATTTACAAACTATGCTTCCAACAAATATCTAATATCCAGAATCTATAAGGAACTTAATTTAACAAATAAAAATAAATAACCACATTAAAAATGAGCAAAAGACATGAACAGACACTTCTCAAAAGAAGACATACAAGTGGCCAAAAAACATATGAAACAATGCTCAGTGTCACTGATCATCAGAGAAGTGCAAATCAAAGACACAATGAGATACCATTTCTCACCAGTCAGAATAACTATTACTAAGAGACATAATAGCTTCTGGCGAGGCTGCAGAAAAAAGGGATGCTTATGCACTGTTGGTGGGAATGTCAATTAGTTCAGCCTCTGTGGAAAGCAGTTTGGAGATTTCTCAAAGAACTTAAAACAAACTACCATTTGACCCAGCAGTCCCATTACTGGGTCTAAATCCAAAAGAAAATAAATCATTCTGCCAAAAAGATATCTGTGCTAGTATGTTCATCGCAGTACTATTCACAATAACAAAGACATGGCATCAACCAGGGTACTCATCAATGGTGGACTGGATAAAGAAAACATGGTACATATATTCCATTGAATACTACGCATCCATTAAAAAAGAAAAAAAAATTATATCCTTTTCAGCAACATAGATGCAGCTGGAGACCATTATTCTAAGGAAATAAATGCAGGAACAGAAAACCAAATGCTGTATGTTCTCACTTATAAGTGGGAGCTAAATATTGGGTATTCATGGACATGAAGAAGACATCAATAGAAACTGGGGACTACTGGAGTAGGGAAGGATGGAGGGGGACAAGGTAAGAAAAACTATTAGCTACTATGCTCAGTATCTGGGTGACAGGATCATTCATGCCCCAAACCTTAACATCGCATAATATACCCAGGTGGCAAACCTGAACATGTACTCCTAAACACAAAATAAAAATTAAAAACAAACAAATAAGTCAACCTCTTGGGGGAAAGCTTTAGAGCTTTCTGTTCTTATAAACTGACTCTCCCTTTAAGCAAAATCTTTGAGCCGATCTTCCACACAAGGGGCAGGAATGATAGCCTCTGGTCTTCTTAGTTTACCTTTCTGGGCATGGAACCTCTATCCTATATGTAAGTAGTCAAGGGCAGTCAGGATCCCAATATTTTTGGCCTGACCCAGCTGGGATGAACTTTCCACTCTATGAATGGGGTCTGGGTGGAAGAAGGGAGCCCCTGACCTCCCAGGCACACTTACCAGGAATTGAACCTCTACAACTTAGATTTAGAAGAAATTGGAAATGCTGGCCTGCCCCTTTTGATGAGATCCCGTGCCTCTTGGTTGGGATTTGAGGAGAAGGGAAGCCCTTTCTCTTGGACACTTTCAACCAAAGTGGAGCATCTATGGAGATGAGTTGCAGGGGAAGGAGGGGCCAGAGGAAGTCATGGCTCAAGTGCTACAGAATCTCAGATTCTCTGTTCTTACCAAGTTTTAGTGTCTGTTTTTGGAATAAACATTTTTACATTGTATGCTCTTAGGACACTTTGCAAAGACTTTGATGGTTGGTTTTTGTTGGCATTGTTTTCGGTTTTTGTTTGTGTAGGCTTTTTTTATTGTTTGTTTATAATTTTCAACAGTTAAGTTTTTTGACTGGGACTTGGACCTGTGGAGCTCCTCACACTGCCATTATGGGAGTAAAACCCCTAGAATTATTATTTTTTAAAAGACTGTGACAAAGAAAATTCCTGTTTTCACCACATACTCTGAGCTTCAGTTTCCTTATGGTAAATGGGGATAATAATTCACACCACACTGCCTAGGACATGGTAGCCTGGAATAATGGTCAGTTTCTTCTTTCCTTCCTCTTGTCTCACTTTTGGAATTAAAGACATTCTAGTTGAATAAAGGTTCCTGCCTAATTAGTGTGTTGTTATGCTTTAAGAATTTTAAGACTCCATAAAAGTATTTTAGGTAAAGCGAGTAATATATTTAAACACTATTACAGAGTGATCTTCAGACCTGAACCAAGATTCTTTTAGAGGTTTGACTCATGAGAAAAATACTTTAACAAAACCACAAACAAACAACATGACTCAGGGTCTTTTTTCCCCCCTTCTTCCTTCTGTTTTATACCTCCGTCTACCCCATCCTCTCCCAGCTCATCCTCCATGTATTATAACATTTTGTCAACATGTAAAAATTATTGAATAAAAATTGAAGGATTGAATAGCTAAAAGAATAAAATTCAGGCAGTCTATATAAACTTTGTAAAGCAGTTCATAACCACTATTTTCTCTGAGTTGTGTTCTTATATAGCAGTCTGAACCTTGAAATAACCCCCACCACAAATATACTCTCTTTTGTAATATATAATTTTATTTATTTTTATTGATCTAAGGGGTACAAGTACAGATTTGTTACATGGATATATCCACAGTGGTGAGGTCTGGGCTTTTAGTGTACCTACCACCAAAATAGTGTACGCTGTACCCATTATGTAATCTCACATCCCTCGCCCTTCTCCCACTCTCCCCCTTTCTGAGTCTGCAGTGTCTATTAGTCCACTCTCTATGTCTGTGCACACACACATTCTTTCTCTCCTCTCCCTCTTTACCTCTCTCTATATTAAGAAGTGAGAATCTCAAGAAAGCCATTTCCAATATCATTTATTCATTTAGTTACTCAGGCATTTATTTAATAAAGTTTATTTAATAAGTAGGATGTGTATGGTGCTCTGCCAGGTACTTGGCCCCTGGTTTGCATTTTAAGAGATGAAACAGATTTGAAGAGCTGGCCAATCAGCATGTGCCTTGCCAAGCGAAAATGTTATTGTCATGTTTACTCAATTTCTATGTAGTATACTCAACTATTTATAATTTAAAATGACCAGGAGGAGCACTGTGGCTGTGATCCTAGGAGAAGCTATAATTGAGACTTTCCTTTTTTTCCCCCTTGTAACAGCTTTAGAGCTGGCCAGGGACAAATAGCATCTTGTTTTTAGCTTCTCCTACAGGTAATGTTGAGCAGCTAGAATCTATTAAGATTGATTCATAGACTACTACAAACTCTTTGATCTTATTAAAAAATCCAGGACCAATCAGCAACAAAACATAATCAAGTACGATGCAGTCCACCCAGGGCTGCTTATTCAAAAAGAGGATGAGGATGATGAGCTAAAAGACCTGAAAAAATCTGTTTAAAAAACAAGTTATCTTCTTCTAAATAAATAATGTAGAGACTTGGGATAAAGTTAAAACTGTTTTTAAATTTGAAAATAGAAGAATTTTTTGTACTTTGGATTGTGAAATAACATTATTTTGTTTAGCAGGTATGTACTGAATCTTTACTATTTGCAATATTAGCAAAGCATATTGCCTGCTTTCAAGAAGTAAGTCAGACACAAACAACTAAAATTGAAGGCAGAAAATACCTGTTACAATAGAGGGCCTAAAAATGCCATTTAAGACAGAGAAGAAAGAGATTTATTCCTGGTAGAAGATTAGAAGAGGTTTCATAATGGAAATAGCATCTGATTCAAAGCCAACAAATGGACAGAAATGTGGGGACATAATAAAACCAACCAAAGCACATTATGGGGTGCCTTTAGAGACCGGCAAGTAATCCTGACTGGCTAGAGCAATGGAAAAGGGGAAATAAAGTTAGATGAACTGCAGTCAATCATGAAGACCCCAAAATGTCATCAGAGGAGCTGGGAGTTGATTTTGAAGACAACAGAAAACCACAGAAGGGTTTTGAAACAGGGAGTAGTAATCAAAACTATGTCTGGAAGGGATTATTCTGATACCATGCATAAAATTAATTTTTTTCAATATTAGAGGTAGAAAGACCAATTTAGAAGTCGTTGTTCTGCTAGGCTAGGTGTGCCTGAAGTATGAGGACAAAATCAATGTAGGTGGCAGTTCTGTAAACGTAAAACAGGAAATAGAATCAAGGGAATGGATCACACTGGGAAGAGGGGTGATAGAACCTGGGGACTGATTTCAGTAGTGAAAGAGAAGTAGAAGATGTTTTAAGGTTTAATGTCTGTGTGCTAGGAAAGTTGACAATGCCTTTAAAAAGAGAAAGGAAACAGAGAAAGATGAGGTTTGAGGAAAAAAGAAAAGTGATGTTTCATTTATTCAATAAATTTGTATTAGGCACTTACTATGTGCCAGGCAGCTGCTCTCGGGGGATGAGAGAGTTGTCTTTAAATTTTAAAGCTGTTTATGTGGAAGAGGCACCGTTCTCAATCTGTGCTTCTCCAAAGGCAGAGCTGGAGCAGTGAGTAGAAGCAAGGTAGGAAGTGAAATATCTTTCTAATAAATTGAGGCTTCGTGAGAAGTAGTAAGAGCTCTGTTACAGGCAGTATTCAAGTAGAAGTTGGAAGATATTCTTCTAGGAACATTTTAGCCAGGGATGCCTCCGTTAGGAAAAGGGTTAGACTAACCTTTCTGCAACTTCTCTCCCAATCTTAAGAGTCTATTTCTTCTGATGATCTAGTCCTGTGGGTTCTATTCTTAATCCCTGGTTTCTCCCAATTGTTAAATAAATTACCAAGTCTATCTGCCATTCAGTAAGACTCACACATTTACATCTGTTATTCTTGAATTCTTTTGGGTTAGGGCTCATCTTCTTTATTAAAAAAAAATTATACCCTGTTAATGTTACCTTTATAGCTAATTTAGAATGGTAACCCTGGTAGATTGGGTTATAAATATCAAAGGGGAAAAAGGACTTCTTGTGCCTAATAATACTTTTGTTTGGAAGAAACCATGCAAACAAGAAATACATTATCTTGACTTCAAGATTGCGATGCAGTTTCTGTATTTTGCAGTATTTCAAAAAAGAAAAAATATATATATATCTCGGATAGGCTTATTTTGCTATAGAATGGTAAAGAAACAGAATAATTATTCTCCAAACACTGCAAAGCTTCAGATCAGAAACATTTATCTGTGCTGCATTTAAAAAAGAAGAAGAAAAGACAGGAAAGAAAGGAAAAGGAAAAAGGGAACCTGTCGTGAGCTCTGTTATAAGCTATAGTTCAAGCTTCGCGTTTCCTGGTGTCTTTTGAAACGTAAAATTCCACAACAAATAGCTCTGTAACGTATAACCAGTATGAAGATTCAATTCAGATTTAAGCACTTTGGTTTGCTTTTGAATCTTGCTATTTTCTGCATTTGTTTTGACTGCTCTCATCATTCAAGATTGACGCTTGGATGGGTGTGTAGGAGGAAGCAGCAGCAGCAGGCTTACAGCTTGCAGACAAAAAAAATCTGCCTTATCTGATGGCTATTATTGAAAATGCGAGGTGTAGCCTGGGCTGGGTAATGAAGGGGAGCGAGCGAGGGGGAGCAAGGAGCATGGAGCTGCATACTGATGAGTGTAGGAGTACTTGATAAAAAAGAATTCTGGCTGCCGGCCGTGCATTGCTCATTGTGGAGTACTCCAACAATCACATAGAACGCAGACCAGCCCAAGCTGACAGCTTGATATGCCTTCTTCTGCTGCCTGGTTTTGGGGGCTGTATGACGTACTGGTCGGTAGTAAAGATTAATATGTAAGAAATGTGGAGCTAGGATCAAGTCATACTCCACAGCCTGCCTGACAAACTATGTTTTACTTCTGACTTTGCTGTCTCGCTGAGAACATTAATCTGTCAAGCTGGCGGGCTCCTTTGATAGCAACTTTCCCAGGGGCATGATGTGGCAATGCCACCTCTCAGCCCAGGACTACCGCTATTACCCCGTGGACGGCTACTCCCTGCTTAAACGCTTCCCTCTTCATCCTCTTACAGGACCCAGATGCCCTGTCCAAACAGTGGGACAATGGTTGGAAAGCATTGGGCTACCTCAGTACGAGAACCACCTGATGGCTAATGGATTTGACAATGTGCAGTTTATGGTAAGACGCTCTCTGTGTCCACGGAGCTGCCTTTTGTCTGTCTTTGCTTCTTATGTGTCTTACATGGCTCAGAGGCAGCCTGATTTGCACCAAAATCGGTCAGATTTATGTATGTAACTGCATTGGAAAATTGGATGCCCTTAGGACTGAACTTACTGTGTACATATAGACTCTTGCTAAAAAATGAGATCTGTATGTATCTATATACATATATGTTATATGAATGAACTGGTGAGAGTGCTATTTATAGGCAGTGAAAGAAGATTAATACTGATATTCTCCCTGTCATTCTTTGTATGATTTTTTTATAAATTTGTAATCTTAGAATACTTGGATTATATCACTCTTCAGCTAATTCTTGATTATTATATTATTTCACTTGAGCATCAGCATTTAGTGGTTAATGAGACAATTTGCTGTGTTTATGGTGTGAAGATCGTTTCTTTTCCTGATAATTGTTCAATAAGCAGTTTAAATCATGTGGACAACCTTCAGTTCATTAGCAAATTGCTTCAGATGGTCATTTATGGAGAGCGTTTACTTCCACATGCTGATTGAAGAACGATGAAGTATTGTTTATTACTTTAGGCGGAAAATAAACACTTTGGTTATTTAGCTGTCAATATTTAGAAAGAGAGGTTGGTGGACTAAGTATAGTCATGTACTTCTGAATGCTGCTCTACATGCAGTCGAAACCTGGCATGTGCTAAGTTTCCACCGTTTTGCGTTTAGGTGAGGAAGGAGGATGGGGAACTGTGCAAACCAACAATTCAGCTTTCTAATCATTCCCATACCTCCCCCAGTGCTCATCAGTTCCCCTTGTTAAGCTACGTCACAGCTCTATTACCTTTCCTTTATTTTAAGTACCCATCACACATATCACTCCCTAAATTTAGAGAGACCTACATAACACGGGCATGTAGAACACAAATGAGTTGTGGAAATAAGTAATAGCCCTGCCTAAATAAAATAATAGGGCTGACACCTGCAGCTTACTAGTACCAGAAATGATAACACAATAGTGAGACCTGGTTAGATTTTTTAATTTCTGTCTTAGATTACTTTTCTCTGAGGTTGACTTGAGTATTATAGATTTGAAGATTATTAACATTATTCGACTTCTGCTCCTTCTCCAAAAGTATGTATGCCCAAGAGTTTTTAAAAATAAAAGACATAAATATAGTAAGATATATGAGCTCTAAGTAATTATATGCACAGAATGCTTTATGAGTGATTTGTTGGGTTTTTTTATACTGAGATATGCAGCTACTGTTATTTTTCTTGTGTTTATCAAGTACTGTCACTGGTTATGTAGACAAGATATTTGGGTATTGAAATGGAAAAAAGTGAAAGTTCTTCAATTGCTATGAAAGTCTTAGAACACTGAGCAGATTTAGGACAGACTTAGGACACTAAACAGATGGCATTAAGAATTAGAGGAACTATCAAAGAGAATTGAAGTCTTTTTATTATTATTTATGTTTACTGTACATTTCAATATCTTAATTATTTCTCCCTACGTCTACTTGAAATAAGAGTTTCTCATTCCCACCCTTCAAATCCTTGTCCAAATTTATTCTGGTCCCATGAGAAGTTAGGTCTTTGGATTTCCTGGATCATTTGGCCACGCTGAAAGACTTTAATTCAGCTTATTTTTCCTCCGAATGTTAAACACTTATGAGCAAATATAATACCTTTTTGAAAGCCTTGAACTTAAAGGTTAATCAAACAGGTTTCAAATAAGCATTCAAAGAGAGATTGTAAAAATTATTCATGAATGAATCATGTATAAGCACTTCAAAATTTATATGGAAGGCAAAATCCTGGGTATATGTGATGTAACCAAGGGCTAATCGTAGATTATATTCTTTACTTGTTTAATTCAAAGTATTTGGTATAATTTTCTAGAAAATAAGAAAATATTATTAATTTAGATGGACCAATCAAATACTTTCTTCATGAGACAGAATTATCTTTTAAAAAAACTTTGAATTGCCATTTAGAGGAGTTAATTAATTATGAAAATGAAGCAAATCATGAAGTGGTATAATCAATTAGTGCTTTACATGCTGTTATACACCATTTATTTGCTACTAGTATCATAAGCGATTAATTTCTACCTTTATAAAAATTATTTATTGATCTACATAATCTAATTTATGTAATTGCAAACTTAGTTAAATACATGAATATGATTGGCTTGCTGTAAGAAACATATTTCTTTAATGTGGTGAAAAATCTGTTAGACTTACTTAGTTTCCACTCAGTATCATATTCTAGCTTTTGTTTTTCTTGAAGCACATTCTGACCTGCATTTATTCCTCCGGTTGCCTAAGCAACAAGCACCACACTCCTATTAACTATGATGTAGTACAGGTCTTATTAGCCTTTTTGAACAAGACAGTAGAAATCAAAAGGATATAATTAATGTCGGTTGAAACATCATAGTGCATCCATGCATAGATGTACTTTATTTAGGAAATATTTTCAGAAGTTAATTTTTTATTCAATCAAGAATCCATTAATGAATGCAAATTTAAAATGTCCATATAAGTAACTTAAAGTATTTATTGAAAGCTTTAAAAATTATTTGCTAAATCTGTTCTAAATACATCCTCTCACACATTAATGCAATACATGGATGATTTATCTCCATGGCTATGATTATCTTTAATAAGGACTATTTTCACCAATGTCTAGATATAGTTAGAAAAGAAAGACCCCAGTTGTTTTTTGTTTTTTGGTATTTGTTTTTTTTTAGAGGGAGTCTCACTTTGTTACCCAGACTGGAGTGCAGTGGTGTGATCTCAGCTCCCTGCAGCCTCCATCTTTCCAGTTCAAGCAATTCTCCTGCCTCAGCCTCCCATGTAGCTGGGATTACAGGTGTGCACCACCACACCAAGCTAATTTTTGTAATTTTAGTAGAGACAGGGTTTCACCATGTGGACCAGGCTGGTCTAGAACTCCTGATCTCAAATGATCCACCTGCCTCGGCCTCCCAAAGTGCTGGGATTACAGGCGTGAGCCACCACACCTGGTCCTCAATTGTTTTTAAATGTTTGTTGATTATTGCTCCTCTTTCAGGCTGATATTTATCCTTGATTTTACTGATGTGTGATTTTTTTTTCCCTGTATCTTAAAGACAAAATTTCAAACTTTTCCTTTATGTATTTCATTTTGGTTTTCATTTTGGTTTGTAGAATAGTTATGCACACAGTTTAGATCTTTCTGTGTCCTTAAAAATGTAAAATAAATAGAAATTTGTACAATCAATGAATAGTTTCAAAAGTACATCGGGTCACCTAAGACTTTAGGAGAGTTACATCTATGTTAAATCCAAAAGCCACTTCACAACAGAATTTTTTGTCTGAAAATCTGCCCAGATCCCACCTTACCTGTTCATCCCCTCAGAAGTCAAATATCACCACCTCCCTCATGCTTGGCAAAGCCTACCTGATACTCACTAACCTCTGGGAATGCTGCCATGCCCTCTGAATTTCACTCACTTCCCCTGAGTTTGCAACATGGAGAATGTGTCTAAGTTTCAACATTTTTTTTCACCAAGGAGTTTAGGTATGAAGTGATCACTATACAAAACGTGCATGCTTATTTATTTCCTTGTTATATTTGTCTCTACCATCATATTTATTTTTCAAAGTCTAATGACTGCTTCCTAAATTTTAAGCCCCAAAGAATCTATTCTTACCTTAATAACTTTGCTCATCTGTATTCTCTACCCACTCCTCCTGGACAGACATTTCATTTCCTTCCCTGATGTCTTTTATCCTCAAAGGTATAACTCAATTCCTGCCTGGTTTAGGTAGCTTTCTTTAATGGTTGCAGTACAGAACAGCCTCTTTTCTTCTGAACTCACGCAGTGGTTACATTTGACATGAAAAAAATACATTTGGCATGCCATTATTCTCTCTCTAGAATTAGGAGTTAAGTTTTCACTTGTATGTATCTTGTCTCCCCAATTAGACTGGAAGCTTCTCAAGTCCAAGTTCTGTGTATTCAGTTTCCTTGCTTTCCTCACAAGTCCCAGCATAATGCCGTGTGCATAGAAATCAGCCTGTAAAAACCGAAAACACAACAGATTGTTGTAGGTGGACCTCCAGTCTCATTTTTAAACTGGAAGCCTTATTTTGCCAATGGGAACATGGACCATTAGTACCCTTCACTCATTCATGCAAAAAACACTCCTCAGACATCATTTATGTGCCAGAGACAGTGTTAAGCACTAGGGATGTAACAGTGAATAAGACATGATCCTTACCCTCAAGGAGAGTACAGTATTTCCCTTAGACCTATATTATTTACATGCACATCACACATACACACATTTCTTCATGCACACATGGGTGCACACACACTACACCAAAGGGATCTTGCCCCTCATTCTTCACATAATCACCATCACTCAACATATGTATTTACTAGCAGTTGGTTTGTCAGCAAAAAATTACAGTAGATAATAGAAGAGGTAAAACCTAACATAGCTTGAAATAAAGGAAGATGAATATACTGATGATATCAAAACACTGGCAGTGTTATGGTAGATTCATAGTCTGAAGACTGTATTAAGAAGTTTATATTACTTGGAGGAGGGCTGATCCATAACCTCACCATGATAACTAGCTGACAGTTATATTTGTAAACTCTAATCAAAACGGGGAAGAATGAAATTATTACCAACTCATTTTTTAAAGCACCTCCTGTGTTTCCAACAACTGCCAACTAGATTGACTTGGAATGCTTTGACCCTTATTAAAATGTTCAAAATGCAGCCTTTACAGAATAAGAAATAACAATAATACTGATGGCCCTACATGAATTGGCATTTTTGTACACTTGGGTGGATAGTATTCATAAAGGACTTGCTGAAGGTTAAAGTGAGTAGTGCCTATTAGACACTGAAGTGGAACCACAGAGCTCTTGGAGTCATCCATTTGAACAAAACATTTGTGCACGATAGAGCTCATACATATTTAATTAAAACATTTTTTCCCATTGCTGTGGTGCATTTTACACGTTAATGTACTTACATCTCTTTTCCACTTTTACATAACTTTTCTATAATGAAAACATCATTT
Organism: Chlorocebus sabaeus; assembly: GCF_047675955.1. Taxonomy (NCBI): domain Eukaryota; kingdom Metazoa; phylum Chordata; class Mammalia; order Primates; family Cercopithecidae; genus Chlorocebus; species Chlorocebus sabaeus. The sequence goes on along the minus strand of NC_132914.1, from coordinate 96,457,736 downwards.
GCAGTTGGCCTGAAAAAGTGACCTTTTAAGTATCTTAGTAGCATATTGTGATCCAAATAAGAAGTTAAACTTGTGAAGTAGAAAAATTAATTGTCCTTAAAGGGGGAGACTAGTCACCACCCCACCCCCCCCACCCCCGTGATAATTTCTTCTTCCAATATTGGTTAGGAAAATGTTGTGAACTTACTGAGATTTAAAGATACAAGAGAAAAATACCTGCCAAATTTCCTGTACCTTCTTATTTCTCAAAGAGTCTAGGCTCAGAGTTGAGTGGGTGGCCTTATGTTGAAAGTACAGCTATAGTTTTCTAAAATAATTTAGGCCAATAGTTACATACCCACTTTTGAAAGGAAAAAAAAAAAAAAACATAACCTTTTCAACTGCCAGAATTTAAAAATCTGTTGGTATCTAAAAGTCAAAGCCAAGAGGGAGTTATTCTTTATCTGGACAACAGCTTAATTACAAATATAATAGGCACAGCCCATAGTGGTGTGAGATAGAACCAAAGTAAGACTTCTCATTTCCACTATCTTGTTTCTCTATGATTCAGTTTACTCATCTGTAAAATCAATCTAATGAGGGGTCTAGAAGAAATGTTCTTTTCAATTGTTATTTAATATTTTGAGCTCTTTAAAGAGACAAGTACAATATTGGTGCTGGCAGAGCTACTAATTGTTCTTGTATATCCCATTAGCCTTGCACGAATACTGATTGCGTGTGCGGCAGAAAGTCAGAAATGAGGGCATGTGCAGGGATGACCATCTTGGAAGAATGGATTTCCGAAAAAGAAAAAAAATTAGCCATGATTCAAATCTTGTGTTAAAAATGAGCCTTTTCCTCCTTCTGGAAGTTACTCTGATTAAATTTTTAAGCACTAAAATATGCTGCCCCATTTTCTAATAATGCAGTATATAACTCCCATTACTAACTAATGCTCACATGAATAGGCCTTTAATTTAGTCATGCAGCATATTTGCATAATTTGATCTCCAGTATTACTTCAAATGACCAGATATTTGATAGATGAGAAATTTTCCTCATGAATCAGAAAAGTTACCAAAGCTGCTGAATTACAGCCTAATTTTAAGAAATCCAGCCACAGTCATATTTCTATTCTTCTTTAAAAAGATACATCTCTCAAACAAGTGTTCAGTGGCAGTGACTTCCATTTTCTCACTTCCAACCACTTCTTAACCCTATAATTCGGCTTATTTCTCAACTTTTCTGCTGAAATTGCTCTCTTTTAAGTCAGCTCTGATCTGCTTCTTACCAGTTCCCTGCCCCCTGCTTGTTTTTCCACTTTTCTTCTCTTAGCTCTCTTTACAATATCTGATTTTCACTGTCCACTCCTTCTTATTTACTCTCTGTTTGTGTTCCATGACATTAGACTCCCCTTTGCAATCACCCCTGTTGTTCTACTTCTCCTCATGCCTCCAAACAAGGGTGGTGCTCTACGTCTTTCCATTCCTCAGGGAGATCCCTGGTTCTCATAGATCCATATCTGTTCCCCATGTTTCACCTCTTTCTACCTGGTTCCCAGCGCTGTCCAGCTACTCAATAGACATTTCCAGATGCAAAGAGCATTTAGCACAGACCTGGCATAGAATAAATGTCCAGTAAATGTTAACTATCCTACAGCCAGAGTGATCTTTCTAGAGCACACATTTGCTTTAGCACTACTCTGCTTAAAATCCTTCAAAGGTTCTCAGTTACCTATGGGAGAGATTATAGGGCATTGCTAAAATCCTTAATATGACTTTCATATTTAGGATCCTTAATGACCTGGCCCAAACTTATTTCCAGCCTTATCTTTCACCGCTTCCTCTTTTGCAATAGAGAACTGCATATTTTTCTTTCATTGCCTAGCTTTGCACATGCTACTGTCTCTGCCAAGAATGATCTTCCTTTCCCTCTTAACTCCGTTTTATCCTTTAGCTCTAAGCGTACTTGTCACTTTTTTTAGCTCTCAGTTCTTTTCTCAACCTCCAAGTATGGGTTAGGAACTCTCCTTCTATCATACCCTTTTGAAAAACTTATCTTACAGGGGTACATTACCTCTTTACTTGTCCATCTATCCCCACCACTTCTGCCATATATAAACACTAGAACAGGGGCCAGCAAACTTTTTCTGTAAAGGGCCAGATGGTAAATATTTTAGGCTTTGCAAGCCACATGGTCTCTATTGCAACTACACAACTCAGCTATTGTAGCATGAAAGCAGCCATAGCCAAGTACATAGATGAATGGGCGTGGGCATGTTCCAATAAAACTTTATTTACAAAAACAGGCAGATCTGGTCAATGGGTCATAACTTGCTGACCCTACTCTCAATTTTGAGTTCCGTATGAGTTAGATATATGCTTTTATCCCCTGTATCTCCAGGCATAGCCCATAGTTTACACACATAGACACAGGAAATGTTTAATGAGAGGAAGAAGAAAGCAGATACCGAGGGAGGATAGAAGGAAAAGAAAGAAGGCAGGAGAAAGAGAGTGAGGAGATCAGGCAGGTGGCTACATGAAGGGTTTCTGAAGGCCTGTTTAGTTTAAAGAGAACCCAGCCAATAGCTGAGGCTGTTCAGAGCACAATCCAGCCTTCAGGAGTCTGATGAGAGCTAGGGAGGGTGTTTTTGCTTTCACCAAGCCGACTGGGGTATATTTTCAGCAAGGGAATTGCACAGGCACAGGAACTAGAAAAACACAGCTGCAAAGGAAGCCTGTTGTTCCCTATGTTTGGAATTCCTTTTTCTTCCTTCTTCACCTAATTGTGTATCATTGTTCATGAATCAGCTTAAGCATCACTTCCTCCAGGAAGTATTCCCCAACACTATCCTGCCGTCTGGCTGGCGTAACTGTCCCTTCTCTGTGCACCCACGGTACTCTGTTCTTAGCTCTATGCGAGTCCTTATTATATCGCATCACAGTTCTTTTATCTGTTCAGATGTCTGCTTCCCTGTCCCCCCAACAGAAAGTAAATTCCTTAAAGGCAGAGATTGGTTCTTGTTTATCTTTCTATTCCGAAAGCCTACCACAGAGCTTGGCATATAGTAGCTTCTTAATAAATATTGATCAAATGGAATTTTTAAGTTGTATGTAGTTTCATATAAATTATCCCATATAATTCTCACCAATACCATCAGTATTAGTATACTTACAATTAGAAGTAAAGAGGGTGAAACTCAACAAGGTTAGAAAAAATTGCCAGCAGAGCCTAGATTTCAAAACCAAACCTCTGTAACCTAAAAGTCCCTGCTCAATTCAGTAAAAGGACAGAACTTCACAATTTCTCCCTTCACTTATTCAGCAATTGTTTCTTGAGCCACTGTTATACTGCAGGCACTAAACAAGATACTAACCCTGCCCTCAAAGCACTCCCAGTTTGTCATACTTCTGGTCCTTTGAGGGACTTTATCTTACTTCTTATCTTCTCTCTTGCTTGCTCTGCTTCTCAAGAGGATGTCTATTTTAACCAGACAAGAATGCTCACTGCCAAATAAATATATGCCTTCACTTTTGTTTACAATTTCCCTCCTACCTAACATAGCCTATGTCCTCCCAATTACCAATCACGGAAGACCTACCTCAAGGTCCTAGGCGCTCCCCTTGCTCCAGGGAGCCTTCCGCTACTGACCTGGAACTTGCTCACCTCTCCAGCCTTATCTTTCACTGCTCTTAAGCTCTGGCCATGTTGGATTACTTACAGTTCTACAACAGTGCTACACCTACTCAGACATCCACGTCTTTGCATATACTGCCTCATATAAACACTGTTTTCTGCCCAGAACACTTGCTTCTTGCACTCATTCTTGCACTCTTACTTCAAAAGTCTGGCTTAGGAGTCCCTGCTGAGGAGCCTTAAGCAAACCTTTGCTACAACTGTCCTTCACTGTCCTCCCATGACACCCTGTGCATACTTCTCTTGGAGCAGGCTTATTACATGGAACTGAAGCATCTGCTTCTTTTCCAAACTCCTTCCCCTGAAACAAAGAACAGTGCCCTGTTCAGTGTTGTTTCCCAGTTACTAGCACATAGTAGGTCTTCATGTCAGTTTGCTATGTCTGCCATAACAAAGAACCACAAACTAGGTGGCTGAAACAAGAGAAATGTATCATCTCACAGTTCTGGAGGCCAGAAGCCTGAGACCAAAGTGCCAGCAGGGTTGGTTCCTCTGAGGGCTATAAGGGAAGGAGCCGTTCTGGACCTATCTCCTTGGTCACCTTTTCCTTGTATTTCAAATTCTCTTCCTCTGTGCATGTCGAATATGCACCAGTCATATTTGATTAGGGCCCACCCTAATTACGTCATTTTAACTTGATGACGTCTGTAAAGACCCTATCTCCAAATAAGGCCACATCCTACTATACCTACTAGGATGTGTATCTACATCCACATATCTACTAGGGGTTAGAACTCCAACATATAAATTTGGGGTGACACAATTCAACTCATAACAGTTCTCAATAAATGTGTGTATATGTGTAACCTTTGTTTATTATCCCTCACATTGCCAAGCACAGTCCATAATGATCATTCAATAAATAGCTATTTAATTGAATTAAACTCAATCTACATGAGGTTTACATGAGCTTCCAGATGCCTGAAGGATGTCTTTCATCAATGATGAATACGATCTTTCTAATAACTTAGAGTTTGTCATAGATGGGTAATCATATTCAGATAACACTGTTGTTTAATATGAGAACTGGCAACACCAGAACCAGGAACTTGTTACCTTTCTAGCCCTACACTCTTTCCATTTCATTCTGCAGCCTCTTCTGGTACCTAAATAAATCACACTTACAAGAAATATTTATTTGGTTTCCATCCTTACCCTTGATAATTACTTGATAGAAGCACTCCAAGGAAATCGATGATTAGGCAAGCAGTGCTTTATAGAAAGAAAAAATATATAGCCAATTTAATAATGTAACTATTGTTTATCAAGAACTTGTTATATGATTATCACATACATTATCTTTACCCCCTCTCAAATGTTACACAGTATGTAGTATTATTCCAGTTTTACAAGGGCAAAACTTAGTTATAGAAAGACTAAGTGTATGGTCCAAAGCACTCAAGATTTAAACCCAGGTCAATCTGAGTCCATAGGGAAAAGTTTTCAATAAAAGATACTGGGGCAACATATCTGAGTGAGATGAGAAAGATCTGAGCCCTGGACAAACAAAAATAGCATAAGCATTCCTTCATCTTAGGTGGATGATGATTTAGAGGAATAGCAACAAGAGAGGTGAGAGAGAAGGAAAAAAATGGCCTCATGCAGTCTAGACTAAGGAAACCTTCTCACCATACACAGGGTTATAAAAATACAGATGAATTTCCAGGTCATGTTTGTTCTCAGACCATGAGACCTTCTGAGTGGCAGTCATTTCATTCATGCAGGAGACACTACATCAAACAGTAGCAGTGTTCATGGAAGATATGATCTGTCTTTCAGTTTAATTTTTTCTATGGTGTAATGAGCTGTCATAATAAAAGGCTATAGGTTTTTATCCACAAGAGAACTCAGGCTACAAAGACACAGAAACAACACCTTACAGGTCATTGCATGCATCTCCCTGACTTCATTTCAGACAACCTAGGCTAGTCTGTGTGAATCAAGCACATCATAGGCATTGAGAACTATCTATTCATTTGAGAGTGTATGATCTAAAATAGTATTGAAGAACAAGAACCCTTACAACTCTACTTACAAATTACAGAGGTGAGAAAAATAAAATGGACAATTAATATAGGCCTCTGAATATCAGGTCACTGATTTCTGCCCCTTGAGTCCACAGAATTAGATTCCACATTGTTATACTTTTACCTTCTTTTGAAGGAGCAAAGATAATTAGAATTCATATTGAAAAATTATGGAACATCTTGAGTTTATAAGCTGATGTCTGGTCTGATGCCTGGCAAAGAGAATTAGGCTTGTCCTTCCGAAGTTTTGAGGGAGATCTTGAAATTTGAGGCCTAGAAACAAATACATCACAAGTTTATTTGACAGAAGTTATACATTCTTTTCTCAGAAAGGTGTAATCCTGTAGCGATAGAGCTGAACATTTGGCATTCATCAGGCCTGTATAACAATATGGCCCATCCAGTTATCTGTTAGCCTAGGACAAGTAAACAGGAATATTCAGGCTGGCAAACATTTACTCCAGAAATCCCTCACTCTTTCAAAAGGAAGCAAGCAAAAGATCATCCACAACAAATCAATCATTTAAGAACTGCTGAATAAATAGCAGTGAGGTTCTTGTTGCAGTGAGTGGGGTAAAGGGTGTGTTATATAGTTAAAAATGCAATCCACTGACTTCCTGGTGATGAATTAAAATATAGTGGAAAGAAGAACACTAAATCAAATTCTTATTGTACTTTATAGTTTTTTTTAACTCTTACACGTGTATTATCTCAATTATCCTGGAGGCAGAAGAAATAGATTCTATTTTTAGTTGTTGCATAATGCTGTGATATTAGGGAAGCCTTCTTCTGTACCCTCTCTGAGCAAACTCAGATATAACCTGATTTTTTTTTAAAACCTTCCTCAATTCTTATTCTGCTCTAGACACTATCCACTTACTCTTCTTCTCTTCATAACCAAACCTCCCAAAAGAATGCCTACACTTGCTGGCTTGCTCTTCAGAAAAATGCAATCAGGCCTTAATACCATCAGCCTCTGTCATCATCCTTAAATTATTTATAAATGGCAACCAATAAACTCTTAATTGCCGAAGACAATATACTCTTACTAGTTCCTATTTACCTGATCTTTCTCTGGCCTTTGATTCTGACCACTCTTTTTTTTTTTTATGACAACTCTTTTTGTCCTTGACTTCTAACCTTGTCTCTGTTATCTCCTCCTACCTTCTCAGTCTTCTTTGTAGCCCTCCCTGCTTCTGCCTGTACCCTCAGGCTTAGTCCTTGAGTCTCTTCTCTTCTCACTCTGCAGTTTCATCTTAGGTTACTTCACCGAAACTCAACAAAAGCAAAGTTTTCTACCTCCTATATATTCTACTGACCCCTCAAATTCAAAGTGTTTAGAAGTGGAATAATCTTTCCCCCAAAAGCTTGCTCCATGGGAAAGTTATCAGTTGGATAGAATGCTGATAAGAGATCAAACGAGATTCAACCCACATGCCTATCAGTGATAGACTGGAAAAAGAAAATGTAGTACATATACACCATAGAATACTACACAGCCATAAAAAGGTACAACAGCATGTCCTCCACAGGGACATGGATTGAGCTGGAAGCTATTATCCTTAGCAAACTAACGCAGGAACAGAAAACCAAACACTGCCCATTCTCACTTATAAATGAGAGCTGAATGATGAGAACACATGGACACAGGGTAGGGAACAACACACACTGGGGCCTATCAGGGGTGGGGGTTGGGGGAGGGAGAGCATCCGGAAGAATAGCTAAGAGATGCTGGGCTTAATACCTGGGTGATAGGTTGATCTGTGCAGCAAACCACCAAGATATACATTTACCTATGTGATAAACCTGCACATCCTATACATATACCCTAGAAATTAAAATAAAAGTTGAACGTGAAAAAAAAAAAAGAAATGAGACTAGAGAAGTAACCACTGGATTTGGCAACACAGAGGTCCCTGGAGAACTTAACAAGAGCACATTCTGTGAAATAAGAGCCATGGAAGCCATATTGCATTGGATAGAAGATGTAGTAGATAATTGTCAAAAGAAGTTTTTCTGATAATGGGAGTACACAAATACACTAATAGCTAAAGGGTGACTTGGGGGGCAAAGGGAGGAATTTTTTAAAACAGGAGAGACTGGAGTCATGTTTGGCTACTGAAAGGAATTATCAGGTAGAAAAAGAGGTATTGATATTGGAAAAGAAAGAAGGATCAAAAGAATAAAAATGAGAGAGGTTGGGATCCAGAGCCAAGTGGAGAGTTGGTTGTTAATGGGGACATTCATGTGACAACAGTAAGGAAGACAGAGAGAGTGGGTACCATCATGACTGGTATATGAGGCATTGAGAATATGTAGATATGTTTCTTCTGATTGTTCCTATTTTCTAGTGAATAATGCTGTAAGGATGTGGAAGAATGAGGATAGAGAAGATATTAAAAAGTTGTTTCAGAGAGTGGGAAGGAGAATTTCCTAGGAGAATGGAGTAGGATTACAGGGCCATGTTTAGGGCTCATTTGAGATTTGTAATCATTAGATTCAGCATGGAAAAGACAATCATGCTCCAGAGGAATTGGAAAGACAATTGCACTTTAAGGCACAGAATTGCTTCCATGGTCCAGCTTCTTTACCTACTTGGTGTGAGATCGTGGGCCAGTCCCTCAGCCTTCGTGAACATCTGTTTTCCATGTGCAAATTGAAACAGTATACCTAGTTCGCAAGGTTTTATTAAGAATTAGATTAAGGCCAGCTCTGTGCTTTCGGTAGGCAATGAATCATGATGGTGACAAGAGTGCCTGTTCCACTTACCTGGCAAACAATGTTAGAATTACTGATTAGCCAGTGAAACAGAGAAATCAGCACAGGGCTTTATTGCTCTTACCCTCATAATAGATTGGATACAAGGAAAAAGCTTACATGAATTATTCCAGGAATACTGAAAAATCCATAAACCACCTAGCTCAGCGACCTTAAATCAAATAACTTTAAAGGATGTTGGAAAGTCAGTCACCTTAATTCACTCTTACTCACCACAGACTGATTAGTTGACTACATGGACACTCAAAGAACTGAGCCATTCAGGTGAAGTAGCCATAAAGAAGTGCAGGTTGTTGGCAGAGTACTGTGGGATTCCCATGCACTAGATTGCACTTAGCACTTTCCCTAGGAAACATACTCAAAGACGCCCGCTTATTACAAAATGTTCCCTTAACTATCAGTGATGACATTGTGATGATTTTTATGAGACTATTTGAATCCTCAAGAGTCTAGTAGCTTTTTCCTTGAGGGTAACTAACCTAAACTTGCATTCAGACTGTGAAGTATATTAACAAATATGCCACAGCATTTTAAAATGTAAATCAATGTGTTTCAAATCTGCATCTTTTATCCTTTAACATGTGTGGACAGTCTAAAGTAGAAAGCAGATAACTCTTTAAGGAGTTCTCAGGAAAATCCTTTTGAATGGATTCCCAGGAGGGTTATCCATTCATTCCTAAGGGAACACCTATTGAGCACCTATATACTCATCTAACTGTGCTAAATGTGGTAGAAACTACAAAGAGGCATAGTACAGCATCTGCTTAAAGATCCGACAGTCTACTTAGGGAGCTCAGACTAGCATACTTGACAGCAAATAGCAAATCACATTCAAATGTTAATAAAAGCCAACAATGTGTTTTCACAACATAAAATGTAACTATTGGAGAAATCAGTGTTAGAAATCTATGACTGGCTGGGCACAGTGGCTCACACCTGTAATCCCAGCACTTTGGAAGGCTGAATCGGGAGCATTGCCTGAGACCAGGAGTTGAAGACCAGTCTGAGCAACGCAGTGAGATGCCTATCTCAAAAGAAAGAGAGAAAGAAAGAGAAAAAGAAAGAGAGAAAGAAAGAGAGAAAAAGAGAGAGAGAGGGAAAGAGAGAGAAAGAGGGAGAAAGAGAGAGAGAAAGAAGGAAAGAAGGAAAGAAGGAAAGAAAGAAAGAAAGAAAGAAAGAAAGAAAGAAAGAAAGAAAGAAAGAAAGAAAGAAAGAAAGAAAGAGAGAAAGAGAGAAAGAGAAAGAGAGAGAGAAGGGGAGAAAAGGAAGGAAGGAAGGAAAAGAAGGGAAAGAAAGGGAAGAAAGGAAAGAAAGGAAGGAAGATTAGCTGGGCTTGGTGGCCTATAGTCCCAACTGCTTGAGAGGCTGAGGCGTAAGGATTGATTGAGCTCAAGAGTTCAAGGCTTCAGTGAACTATGATCACACCACTGCATTCTAGCCTGGGAAACTGAGTGAGACCCTGTTTCAGAAAAAATAGACAGAGACATGGTGAGGGAGGGATGGAGGGAGGGAGAGAGAGAGAAAGAGAGAGAAAGAAAAAGAAAAAAGAGAAAGAAAAGAAAGAAAGAGAGAAAGGGAGAGAGAAAGAAAGAAAAAGCAAGCGATTTTGATGGAGATGGAAGAGATGTCTATGAGTTGGAGCAATGGGGAAATCTCTAGAGGAACTGGACTTGAGTGGATTTATGTAAGCAGTGAAGAATGGGGTGAAGGACATAACACTGAATGGAACAATGAACAAAGATGGTGAGATGTCAAAACGCATGTAGTGTTTGAAGAGCAAAAGAGCTACAGATCTAGTAACAACCCTAGGGGTCATGTATTGCCTCTCTGAGTGGAAGTGTTACCTATCTCCTGAAACTGTGCTTCAGACACTATACATGCACCATATGGGAAGACAGCTTAATGACCCATCACTGTGCCCAGATAGGCTCACCCAGATGACAGCACACACGTGCACATCACACATACAGACAGCAAAGGCGGCTGAGCAAGGAAACAGCTGTCTGAGACTAATTAACCGTCTATTCCAGATAATGCTGAAGCAAATGAAGTTACTTGTGTTACATTAGGTATCTCTCCAAACAAGCCCATCTTCCTGAGGGCTAGTACACTTTCTGAAAACCAGCAGCAAATCTGTTTTCAGTAGTTTCATATCATCTGGAATATCCTCCTATCCTCCTATTCACCTGTTAGAGCTTCTACTTCTTAAAAGATATTCTGTGTTCTCAGTTGCGATAGCTAAAGCAATCATCCTCACTTTCACCTTGGAATAATGACCACTGCCAAGAACACCCATCAACCTTCTCATCAATAAAACTCAGTTTGTCTGAAATGTTCCAAGAATTCAAACAAAGAAACATTTGCTTAGTTTCCACTTTCATGTGCCAGATGTTACACTAGGGCTTCTAAATACAAACATTGATCGTAATAATGATGCTAATAATAATAATAATAAACACATTTGCTTACATTTCAGTCACCACTGTTCTAAGTGTTTTACATATATTAACAATTTTAATTATTTTCAAATGATATAAACTCTGTCCCTCCTCTCACAAAGCTCACAGCACTGTAACTGATTGGAACTAAAATGGAGTGACTCAGGCAAGGCTCCATAGAAGAGGTCAGGTTTACACTAGCTCTTGATAGATTAGAAAAATTTGCAGGCTGAAAGGGCTGAGTGATGGGAACAGCTTTCAGGCAAGCAGAACAGCATATAATTAGTATGGAAGCCCAGAAAAATCATGGCACACAGCGGGTATTCAGTAGTTGAGCCCAGTTAGTGGACAGGAGAAGAAATGAAAAGAGGAAATTCATAACACCATTAAAAAAATGAAAAGAGGAAATACATAAAACCAAGGAGATTTTTACCAAACAGGGGCCAGGTGATGCAAAAGTCCATTTTCATTCTGCTCCAACTCAGATCTCCACAGCCCTGTCTGTATAACTGAGAATGGATAGGTTTGTTATTTCTGTCTTTTGATATGTGTGAATCTCTGCTTTCCTTCCCTTCCACACCCTCAGCCCTGTTTAGTTTGAAGTACTTTGAGGAAAGGACATTGCAGTTCTCCTCCCTCTTACCCGTGCAGTACCTCCCAGTGAGCAGTCAATGTCAGTTGACTGACTGGGTAATCATTGGCCCCAGGTTGTGGATGATTATCTGTGCTGCCTGACAAGGCCTAGCGTCCAGGGATGGTAATTACATTGGCATCAGTGGTGACTTCTGGTGTCGGAGATCCTGTTAGAAAGCGTTTTATTGATACTAATTCAGAAGACAGTTCTGTAGCACGGAGAAAACAGTGTACTTTAGAAGCTGTAATCAGAGCTTCCCATTTCAATAGCAGTCTTTGGAACCAAAGCCTAGATGCTAAAAATTAAGGCTTCTCTGCTTCCTATTACCCTACAACCAAAACAATGACAGCACTAAATAGCATCTTCTCTTGTGTCCTTGAGAGCACTCTTGGAAATGAGAATGAGGAAGGAGCTTAGCAAGTGAATGCCTGTGACTGCTTAGCTGTTTGATTGATAACCTCACCTTCTTCCAAAACAGGTGGTCTACATAGACACAGGAACAATGATACCAAGGGCAATTTAAACAACTACACTGTAGCAAGGAGAGTAAAATTGACAGAAAGGAGCACACTTTTAAAAATTGAAATAATATATAATTTTCAAGCACTGAAACAAATATACAAATAAAACTTTAGTACAAACCATTTCCTGCATTATTCTCCCTGTTCCCAGCCCCACTCTCCAAAAGTAAATACTTTCAACATTTCTGTGCTTAGTCCTTCTGGTGGTTATCTCCATATAATATGCAAATGCCCTTAATTTGCGCTTTATCAACTTTAGATATTATTACTGACATCCTGATGTGAGAGATGAGGATTTTACATCGTCAATACTATCATCTCTTCTCTCTCCTAATTCCTCTACCCACACTACAGTTGCAAACTGAATCTTACCTCACAAACTCAAGTGCTACAAAATATCATTTTGTGTGTGTGTGTTTCATATCAACTTAGTTTTCACTCCATGGCAGAGCCAGCATGAAATTCCATTGCCATCTGGATTGGCTTCTCCTGTTGTCACCATAATACTAGAGACCCTACTGCTGCTAGGCACACAGGGAAATCTGTACTGTATGGTGGTCCCTGCAGAAGTCCTCAGCATCCAAGTTTGCATTGGGACCTTAAAGTGTTTCTCTGCTTCCATGCCAACTCGTGGCGTGTGGGAAGCTGTATCAAGGATGAAAACCCCATACCTGGATCCTGAGAGGCAGGGCACCCAGGATAATGATGGTTACACCCATTTGCGCAATTAGTAGGAACATTGGAGTTATCCTAGAACTTACCTTTTTTAATCTTGTTTAATCTTTAATCTTGCTTAATCTTTCCTGTCATCTCTGATTACTTTTCCTTCATCTTGCATTTCCTATCTTTACTTTATCCTTAAGATTCTCATAGTCTCCATCATACTATCTGTTTTTCTGATCTACATTTTTCCTGGGACCCATCTCCTTAGTCTTCCTGTCCGAGGCTGGACTTGTTCTCTGAGACTGCCACACATTCATCATTTTGGGACTGTCTTCATTGCAGTCCTCCATTGAATCCACTGTTTCTTGGATTCTTTCCTCCCTGTGTCATTTTTCATATTGCCGGAGCACACACTCAAATAACTGTTTATAAAAGAAACAGCTGAGAAATACATGAGAGATTAATTTCTAACCCTTTGTGAATGTAAAACTGCCCATATTCTGCCCCTGTGGTTGATTAGTAGCATGGCTTAGTATGTCATTCAAGGCTGGATGTGTTCTTTTTTTTTTTTTTTTTTTTTTGAGTATGGAAGACAATGCTTCCTTGTCTCTCAGTGTTTGATGTGTTTGATGAGGAGTCTGACGTTGTTTCTTTTATCGGTGACCTTTCTCCCTCTCTGGAAGTTTCAGGATCTTCTCTTTATCCTCAGTGTCCTGATGTGTCACTAAGATGTGACTGAGTGGGTGTCTTTTTCATCCTGTTCCACACTTGTTAGGCACTTTAAATATAAAGGTACATTTTGGGAAATTCCCTTCTATTATTTCTTTGATCATTTCTATCTATCTCTTCGTTTCAGTTGCCTTTTTTGTGAAATCTTCCTAGCCAGGTGTTGGATTTCTTCCATCATTCCTCCGTGTCTTTTATCCTTGTGCCCACATTTACCACCTCTTTGTATTTTCATCTTACACTCTAGGAGATTGCTTTCGATGTTTAAATAGATTTTGTGAATTTTGGCAATAATATTTTCAATTTCTCAAGGCTCTTTTTCTCTATTCCTTTTTTGACACCCTTTTCTTTTTCCTCTGATGTATTGTTTTGAACCTGTTAGAAACACCAGTTAGAGGTTAGTTATTTTTATATTGAGATTATTGGAATTGTCTTTTGAGATAGTTTTTCTGCTGTGCATTATTTCCCATTTGATCTTTGTCAGTCGTGCTAAAAGCTATCCTCTAATGACTGTAGTTTGTGACTTTCTGTTCATATTTCAGGAAGAGGCAATGAAAAAGCAAACTGGAAATTCTGTGTGCATTTGTTTTAAATTCCCAGGCTTCGTGTTGTGGTGAACAGAATGTCTCTATAATGATCAGGGTGCCCCAAACACCACAGTACTGGTTGCTCCAGCTCTCCCCACAAAGGCTTTTTAAAATGTATTTAGAGAGTAAGCCTTACTTCCTGAGAATGGAGGGTAAATGCCTGGTGTGTGTGTGTGTGTGTGTGTGTGTGTGTGAGAGAGAGAGAGAGAGAGAGAGAGAGAGAAAGGGATAGAGACAGAGAGAAACAGAGAGAGAGAGATTGGGGTGGGGGTATGTGTGTTACAGGCAGGTGGGCAGCTGTTCAATACAAAGACCTTTAAATTCATCCTCCTTTTCTACCCACTTCTCTATCTCCTCCTCCATCCCATCTCCATTCTCTCAGACTGAAACTTCCAAGGTTCTGATGGGCAACTTGGGCTCTTTTTTTGATTCAGGGGCCTCTGCAGACACACCAGCCCAAAGCCACCTCTGCCCCACTGTATCATCTTTCCACACTCTCCCTGACTTCTGGAAATTTATTGAAATCTCCCAGATCTATATAGCTTTTCTCCAGTTATCCTCATTATTGTGAAATCATGAATTCTTTTTCTAGCTTTTTTTACTGGGATCTAAGAGGAGAAAAAATGATAAACCAATGGGCTCAGCACACATCTTGAAATAGAAGTACAGTAACACGTTCCTTCTTTATTCATTAGATGATACCAAGTGAGGAAAAAAAAAAGTTGTCTATAAAAAGCAGTAGTAATATCATCAAGCCACAGTTCCAGATATTTCTTCCCTAGAGGGTAGCACAGTGGGATGATTAAGAAGGTAGATTCTGCCTAGATTCAAATTCCAGCCCTGACACTTACAAGGTATAGCACCTTAAGAAAATTACTTAATGTCTCTGTGCTTCGGTTTCCACATGTGGAAACCATCACGGTAACAACTGCATGCTAATCCCATCGGGTTGAGGTGAGATTTATATGATTCTATTTATGTAAGGCACTTGGAACAACAAGTTCAGGTGCTAATTATTATCGTTGCTATTATTGTCCTTATTTCAGGGCGAGGAGGCATGAAGTAGAGCCTCTGCAGTAACTTGACATCTTCTAAGATTGCAGAGAGACAGCCTGGAGTAAATGGGCTTTTGGATGTCTCTAGTTGGGTCACATCTTCTTAGCTTTTCTTGCCTTGGACTTTGAAGGAAGCGATGACACAGACATTCAGTCAAAAAATATTCATGTACCGTTATAAACATGATTGTGGGTTTAGAACATAATTTCTGCAGCAACCCCTTTCACTAAAGAGAGAGAAAAGAAATGAGAAGTTATGATGCCAACAATATTGTGGCTGTAAAGGAAAGAGAATGAGTCAACACCACAGGCTTCTTGAAAAGCACAGACAGGGAGGTTATTTGAAAGGAAAGGATGGTTCTTCTTATTTTTTATGAAAGGGTTAACACTACATATTTCCATGGCACTATGTACTTCAGGACATATTCACATGATGCTGACTGGGTGCGGTGGCTCACGCCTGTAATCCCAGCACTTTGGGAGGCCGAGGCAAGTGGATCACCTGAGGTCAGGAGTTTAAGACCAGCCTGACCAACATGGTGAAACCCTGTCTCTACTAAAAATATAAAAAATTAGCTGGGTGTGGTGGCATGTTCCTGTAATCCCAGCTACTTGGGAGGCTGAGGCAGAAGAATTGCTTGAACCTGGGAGGCAGAGGTTGCAGTGAGCAGAGATCACACCACTGTACTTCAGCCTAGGAGACAGAGCAATATTCTGTCTCAAAAAGAAAAAAGAAAGAAAGAAAGAAGGAAAGAGAAAGGGAAAGGGAAGAAAGAGAGAAGGAAGGAAGGAAGAAAGGAAGGAAGGAGAGAGAGGAAGGAAGGAAGGAAGGAAGGAAGGAAGGAAGGAAGGAAGGAAGGAAGGAAGGAAGGAGAGAGAGAGGAAGGAAGGAAGGAAGGAAGGAAGGAAGGAAGGAAGGAAGGAAGGAAGGAAGGAAGGAAGGAAGGAAGGAAGGAAGGAGAGAGAGGAAGGAAGGAAGGAAGGAAGGAAGGAAGGAAGGAGAGAGAGGAAGGAAGGAAGGAAGGAAGGAAGGAAGGAAGGAAGGAAGGAAGGAAGGAAGGAGAGAGAGGAAGGAAGGAAGGAAGGAAGGAAGGAAGGAAGGAAGGAAGGAAGGGAGGGAAAGGAAAGAAAGAAAAAAGAAAAAAAAAACCATGTTGCCATATACTTAAGAGATATGGAAAACTGAAATAAATACAAAAATCAAACATATGACGAGGCATAGTTTTCAATGAATTTTAAGTTTCCAGCTGCAAGACCCATTTGAAGTACTATTCCTCAACCTCAAACAATGGTTAAAAGAAAAATTGCTACCTTACGTACTATATGAGTGGCCGCTTTATGTGCTTTATTTAAACTTGATCCTCACAACAACTTTTTGAGGTGGATATTGATAACACTATATTAATAGATGAGCAAAGAGAAAAATAAGGCTCAGAGAAGTAAGTAACACTTAGCTGATAAGTAAGGACAATAGGTAATTTACAAGCCCAGGTCTGTTAACATTACTTTTGTTTTCCATGTAAGTATGTTATTGTTAAACTCTCAAGCCCCCTTTTTTTAGCCACTATGCTTGTTGACTTTCACTACTCACCTTCAATATAGAGTCACCTATTCCCAGTTTTATCCTTAATGTAATCCCTCAATCAACCACTGTATACAGGAATCTTCATTACTTTTTTTTTTTTTTTTTTTTTTTTTTTTTTTTTTTTTTTAGGGACAGGGTCTTGCTATGTTGTCTAAGCTGGTCTCAAACTCCTGGGCTCAAGCAGTCCTCTCATCTCAGCCTCCCAAAGTTCTGGGATTACAGGTGTGAGCCACTTCACCCGGCCCGGGATTCTCTATTACTTTTTGTAACTCTTTCGTATTTCTTCCTCTTAGCTGATTTTTCTGATCAAAGTGATCCCCGTTTGCCGATGAACCTTCCTCTCCAGCCTTGTGGTCCTTTCTTCTCAGGGCTTCTCACCTGGCTTCTTTCTCCCCACCTTTCTACAGCCTCCAGAGAGGCCCACATTTCACCTCCTCCTCCCAGCCCCAACACGAGTTGCAGTTCAGCATTTTTGCTTCCCACCAACATTTTCTGTTGCCATGGAAACCGTGAGGCGGTGCTGGAAGGAGGGGGAGTCTTGGAGGCAGTCACTGCTGGCCTGGGGGTGGGAAGGAGACGGTAGGCAGCTGGGGGAGGGGAGGAGCAGAAGAGGAGAGGCTGGAAAACAGAGCATCAGACACCAACCAGAGACTGATGGAGAAAGGGACTTCTCAACTCCCTCCAAGGGATCAGGAGAGGCAGGGGGAGAGCAGCCCAGCACCCGGCTGGCTTAGCAGCTGCATCTTTCCGATGGCTGAACAGAAGGAGGCTGAGTAGGCGGCCCCCTGTGGTGACGGAGCCTGGTTCCCAGGCTGCTTGTAATCTGTCCTTAATTTGCCACAGAGGAAGTTAACTTTATGTAGCTAAGAAAAAGGAAGGCTCAGGGGAGCCATCATCACAGAAAATAAATATGTTCCCATTATAAATGAAGTTACAGGATAATTTACAGTCTCAGAAGATGAGGAGATAGGAGGAGACAGGGAGAAATGGCCTGTATCTAATGAAAAGTTTAAGCTAAAAATTAGGAAAAATATCTTTACAGGAACGGTTGTTCTGCATAAACAACTGAGACAAAGAAGACAGAGCATTTTCACTGGCAGATAATTTAGTTGATGCCTCCCAGACACTTTGTATTTGTGCTTGGCCAAAGTCCTGGGACCCTCAGACTTTGTCATGAAATTTAAAGGGTGAGGCTTCAGCATATATTGCGCAATCAGTTTTGTGCCAAGGGGAAGACATGACTAAGGACTGGAATCAAACAGGAAGAACTGAAAGTGAAAATTTCTCTTAATAAGCATTAAGTAAGTTAAGAAAGCAAAACTAAAGAGATTCATGAAATCTCGTGCAAGATAATAACTCATTGCTTAAACCAAGTGTTTGTTGGGTGTTCATTGTGTGCCAGGGACTCTCCTGGCCCTTGGAGGTTGGGAGAGCAGGTGGAGAGGCAGGAGGAAGAATAAAGCAAAGATGAGTAAGCAACAAACGGCCACTAGTTTTCTGGAGCTACAGACCAAGTGGAAGAGAGATTCACTAACAAATCATTACAAGGCAATATAGTTAGAAGTTTCTAACACAGATGTATTTCAGATGCTGTGGAGTGTCATAGAAGTCTTGTTTAACTCTGTGGGAATCAGGGATGATGTCGCAGAACTGGTCTTTGAACCAATCCTTAAAGGATGAGTTGAAGGGATCAACAGGTACAGAAACCCCGGAAGAATATCTGGGCAGAGGAAACAGTATGTGCTGAGGTGCATGAAGAACAATAGTGCAGAGTATGTTGAGAAGACAAAGGGGTGTTACTGGAGTTCAGTGTTTGTATGTCAGGAATGGGAGAAAGAAGCAAGAAACAAGGTTAGAAAGATAGATTAGGACCAGCACCTCAAATGCCATCCTATGAGGTTTGAACTTAATCCTGTACAAAATGTGGGGAGTAGCACACTGGCATGTCAGGATTTGTGTATTAATACTCTGACTTTGATGGCACTATAGAGGATGAGTAGAGATGGAAGGAGGACTACAGGAAGAGGAGCTTATTAACTGATGTGGCTATAGTGATGGACAGAGAGGAGTCCGGGATATTGCAGCAGAAAAAGGAGTAAAACATAGTAATCCTTGACTTCAGGAGTGAGAGAAAGGGAGGAATCAAGGATGGCTGAGGGAGGCTTATAAGGATGAATTCAGCCTAAGCAAGTAAAAATTCCTTTTACAAAAATATACATGATGCCACCTAATCTGGATTCACATGCTATTTCTTCAAGAGCTGCAGAAGAAAAAAAATCAATTAAATTTTACTCTCCCAGCTTCCCGACCAAATGGTTCCTAAATATAAGACTCATCTTTCATGTTTCACAAAACAAAATCATATGTTAAGAAATAAAAGTGGAAGAAATTGCTAAAGATTACTTTTAAGTTATTAAGCAAATGGCAACCATCAGTATACCTTGATGTGCCGTTTAAACACATTGTACCATGGTAAATGGCAGAGATCATAAAAGAGCATTGGTGAAACTAGACCACAAACTGCTAAAATTGATATAACTGTACAGAGGACAAAAAAAAGATTATTGTGTTCCTCTTAAAATTGACCATAACTAAAATTTTAAATAAGGGACCAACCTATTACTCATAATTTACTCAAATAATAAATAAATACAGGAAGAAATACTAGATAAGCACTCATCCCATTCTTGTGCACTGATAAGTTTATTTTTTTTTATTTTTTTTTTATTTTTTGAGACAGAATCTCGCTCTGTCACCCAGGTTGGAGTGCAGTGGCTGGATCTCAGCTCACTGCAAGCTCCGCCTCCCGGGTTTACACCATTCTCCTGCCTCAGCCTCCCAAGTAGCTGGGACTACAGGTGCCCGCCACCTCACCTGGCTAGTTTTTATTTTTGTAATTTTTAGTGGAGACGGGGTTTCACCGTGTTAGCCAGGATGGTCTCGATCTCCTGACCTCGTGATCTGCCCATCTCGGCCTCCCAAAGTGCTGGGATTACAGGCTTGAGCCACCGCGCCCGGCTGATAAGTTTAAAATGTTTTAAACTAATCATTTTTTTTGACACAGTCATCACTTAAAATCCCAATGTTATGTGGAACATCTTTTCAAATGTTGAAGAGATGAATGGTCATAGATAGTCTTAAATGGAAAGATCAATACCATTTTGATAGCTTCTTACCCTATTTACCCAGGCAGTATTACCTTGTTTATCTCCATATCCAAGTTATAAAGACTTTAAATTTTTAACCCAGTTTTTCAGTCTCTGTCTGGACTGACAGCAAGGCCTGTCTGGACTGACAGCAAGGTGGAGGATCTCTGCTCCCCATTTTCATTCTGAACTTGAGCACACCCTCAACTTACCACAAATGAGATCACTCTCTACCTCAAGACTGAGCGTTGGCCCACACTCTTAAGATCAAACCAAACCCAAAGTGGCATGTATTTAAATTCTAACTCACCTTTTGTGACTGCACCTCAAATAATTATTGCTGCTGATCTAGTCTTGTGGTGCTGCCTCACTTCTGGTAATTCTGACAGGCCCTGTCTCATTCCTGAGCCTCAGTCTTGCCCCACCCTCCATGCTACATGTCACATTTCTTTTTATCAAAGGTTTTAGGCAATGGTTTGCTTTGGGCTGAATAACTGAGACCTGCTATGCATTGACAGATGTATACCCTTCTGTCTGGAACCCTGAGTGATGCCTGAGCCAGAATCCTGTATGCCTTGTGGGAAGGGAACACAATCCACAGGCATACATTTGAGTGCTTCTTTATCTTAGGCTACCAGTTGGAACTATCTACTTTATGCTCTGCCATTACTGAATGTTAATTGGACACCATGCTTTACCCTCTGACTGGACCTCCTCTATCTGCTACTGCAACTCAATTGGTTCCTTGGTTCTTGTTTCATCCCAGTAGAAGGGAGGCCCTTTTCCTGGTCCTGAAACGGCCCCACCTGCTCCATCCTCCTGCATGCAGAATTAGACATAGGCCATTCTACTCTTAACCATCCTCCAAGCTTCCAGTCAAAGAGTGGTTCTGTTCTCTGGGATGTTCTGTCTTTTGGCTTTCTCCATAAACTCAAATTCAGTTTCTACGGACTTTCTGCCACAGAATTCCACTTCTCCTAGGCCTCAGAACTTTTCTTGTTTTCTTGGATCTCATCTCTATATTCTCTCTCCTTTCTACCACAAACAGTGGCAGGATTGGATTACTTCTACTCAACAGACTGGAAAATTTCTCATAATACTATACCACAGACTGGTGCTGGGTATCTGAGAACCAGGTCAGAAACATCAAGTGTTGAGGATTTATTTCAACCAATTTGATAGGAACATACAGACGAACAGGCAAGTTTCTGTTCATTGACTGGAATCCCTGGAGCCATTCAAACAGGTTCAAATTAACCATCAGTGTGGCTAAGGGCTCCCCCTCAATTCTGTGTGTGGCACACACAGCATTCTAATAGGAAATAATGAGCTCTTAGAGGAAGGCGTCCTTCCGTACTGCCTGATAGTCTGACTCAGAATCAGGCAACTCATTCATGGTCCGTGTCCTAATTTCATCAACCATGCAGCTGAGACAGGACACTAGCAATACTGTCTCTTCATATGGCAGGTCACAATGTTATTTATAGAAGGTCAGAGTTTGAATTAGGCTTTTTCAGAATCCATTACAGTATGCAGCTACTGTGTAGTTTTTAACCAATTTTCATGTATAAAATAAATACTTAACAATACTTTCAAGAAAGTATGTGCCGCACTTAGAATTGAGATGAAGCTATTAGCCACACTGAGGGCTAAACTGAATCTGTTTGAATGACTCCAGGGATTCTAGTCAATAAACTTTCTGGAAACTATTATAAGCATTTATTTTATAGATGAAGAAGAAATTGATTCAAAGAAGTTAAACAACTTGCCCAAGGTCATTCAATCAACTGGTTTAAGAACTTAGGATTTTCTGTGTAGGTGATGTTCGTTTTTAGTTTTCAATTTCTGGTTTGCACATTGTGTCTTTTATAACAGACTTTATGTATCTTTTCAAAATAAATTGTGTTCATCCTTGTCTCAGAGAAAAAGGTTTCCATTTTATTAAACAAAGTCTAATTTGTGGAGGCAAATGGCAGATGTGATTAAAACAGAAAGTCTCCCCAAGCATTTGCTGTTTGAAGTACAGCACAGAGTTGGAGACCTTAAAGATACCCAAACACCCATGTGAGGGATTGTCAAGTCTAAAAAATGTCTAGAGACAAAGAAAACAGGCTGAGTTTTCCCAAAACTACATGGCCCTTTGTGCAGCCAAGTTTCTAAGGCACTCCTTATAGATTTGGTATTGCCAATGATTTCCTTCACAGAGGAAAACAGTTCCATACTGGAGGCAGCCGTTTCAGGGTGATGTGTTGTGTTTAAAGGGAACACCACACTTATTCGTAAGTTTTCATTGGATACAGCATTATGTACCTTTTGCTTTTTTGATTCTAAAGTTTTTTTTTCTCACTGGAAATTCATAGCTGTTTTCTCTATGTGAATGCTGATAAATGATGACAATCTGTTTAGATCATTGTTACCATCTCAGAATCTGGAAGCATCATTCCTGTGAGGCTTTAAAAAAAGTAATCGGGCAGATGAGAGAAGTACCTGAGAAAGGGACGTTGTTAAACAGAGGACCACGCTGAGAGTTCGATTGCCTTTACCACCTCGGGGACCATCTCCAGGGCAGGTCTTCTCCTACATGAAACTTTTCCCACCATATTCAGCCTCCCAAACTCAACATGATATTTTATAGGCAAATTATTCAGTCTCCTGAGGTGGGAGTTTGCCTGTGGGCTTACTGAGGATGCCTTGGAGGATTGATATTTTTTCAGCAGAAAGTTACAATTCCACTTCCCAAGAAATAACCTCTTTTTACATCACATGTCAAATATGTGGATTCTAAGTTCTAATCATCTCCCAAGGTTAGTTTTTTTAAATTCAAGGTTTCCATCATGACTCAAATCTTAGCTGAATATTCTATTTCTTCCAAAATGTTAATTGATCGGTTACCAGTATATATTTGGTACCACCATCCACTAGCCCTGTTAACATTTTGCTTGGACCAAAAATGGGTAGACTCTTAATCTGTAAGAAGGGAATATAGAGATCATGTAGAACAACTTCTTTGTTTTTAGAAATAAGGAAATCAAGGCACAGATCATTTATATTTTCTAAAAGTCTCACAGCAACTCCAAAACTCCTCTTGGAAATAAGTAGGGTGCAAAGAAAATTAAAAGATAAATGTAGAACCGGCATAAAAGAATCCAGACCTCCTGAAACTTGATTCTGTGTCTTTCCCCTTCCCCTGTTTTGTGGCAGGATAGAAGGATGCAAACAAAGTCATGAGATAAAACATGGCATATCTTCCTCAGTGATTCAGAGCAGGGTAAGGTGGGGGGAGGGGGAGACTATTATTTCCGTATGAAAGAAATGGATATTTTACGGAATTGCACATAAAATTTGCTAAACTGTTAAACTGAAATACTAGACTTCAAAGGAACTTTATGTTTGCAACCTGAAACTTCAAGTTACACCCTCGACTACCCTACCCCCTTTCTTCCTCTGCCATCCAAGGAAGCTCATTCTCATCCCTCTGATAGTGGGAGCATGTGAGTGGAAAAAATTGAAAAGCACCGTATGATGCTGTGAAACTTCCTGCTTAGAGGAGTTAACCTAAAAGCAGATACCTAGACTAACCATGTTCGCTTCTCCCAAAACCCCAGAAACTATTCATAATGTTTTTATTAAGCCCATAAAGTCTGGAACCATGTGAATGACAACCATATGTTCCAATTAATTTTCATTGAATTTCTCAAACCATTCTATGGAAAAACAAATACATTATACCAAGAGCTCTGTGTTTTGGGAGTTTGTTTTGTTTTCTTAAGTCTCTTAGGTAGTATCAAAAAGTATTCTAGAATTGTATTATTACTCTTTCCTGTCTTTTATTTTTTTGAGTGCTTGTGACATTCTATAGAGATCAGGTCTATTTTTTTTTCTTTTTATACACAGTAGTATCTGGCTCCTTTCAAATATTTTTGAACATATCATACACTTATCAGACCTTAATTTTTTTTTTAAGAAAAGGGCACAGATTCTTCTTCTTATCCACCCATGCTACCTGTTAGGAATCTGTTTATCAGGAACTTCACCTCCAGGATAAAACTAAATATGGGAAACCTAGGAGTTATCCTTGAGCCTCCCTCTTCTTTACCTTAGTTCAAGTCAACCAGTCACCAGAATTGCTGATTTACCTAGCACACAGTTCTCAAATCTGTCACCTCGACTTTATCTGTGCAGCCACAGCACCAATTCATGCCCAGAACTCTTGCCTGAATCAGTCTCATTAGTAGTATAGCCCAGAACATGTCAATGCATGATGGAAATGAAGGTCTTGAATCTCGGCTTCTAATGACATGGCAGCCCAAGAATCATCATGCTGTAATGAAAAGAGCCCAGAAAAGAGCCCTGGGTACATTTCTCTGACATTATCATCACTACATTGAATGTGAATTATTAATTAGAGAAAATGCTTATTCTCCCTCTCAAAGAAATGACTTCTTTGATAATGGGAACCATGTTTTATTCATTTCTGTATTCTCAGTACTTAGCTGTGTATTTGGCACATGGTAGATGTTTGGTTAACTTTTTGGAATGAATGAATGAAATTTCCCACATTTAAACTATGTGGCCCCTCTTGCCTACTCAAAGGCTTCACTACCCCTGCTCTCACCCACATCATCAATTTTCCCCTCTCTGTTGATTATCCTCATCAGCATGCAAACATGTCACAATAAGCCCTCATTTGAATTTTTAAAATTCTGTTTACCCTACATTACCCCCAGTTACTGTCCAATTTTTCGGCTCCCTTTATAGCAAAACCTCTCAAAAGATCTTGTAATCACCGTCTTCCCCTCTATTCTCCCTTTAACAGGAAATGTTTTCTCTTTTCCACCCTACCAAAAGTGATCTAACCACAGTCATCAATGACTTCCCCATTGCCGAATTTGTTAATTCTCAGACCTCATTTTATATGACCTATCATCAGCATTTGACCTAACTGATAAATTCCTTCATATTGAATTAATTTTCTTCCAATACCCCCATTATCTCT
This sequence comes from Chlorocebus sabaeus, assembly GCF_047675955.1. NCBI lineage: Eukaryota > Metazoa > Chordata > Mammalia > Primates > Cercopithecidae > Chlorocebus > Chlorocebus sabaeus. Next base: position 96,432,905 of record NC_132914.1, on the reverse strand, counting down.
TGGTTCTTCCACCTTGTGGATCATTCCTCCTCATTCTCTCCTTTTGGATGCTTCTCCCCGATCTTTCCCAAGTCTAACATTGTATTACCCAAAGGCTCAGTTCTTTGTGTTCTATTCTCTGTCATTTTTACTTCCTAGGCGTCCTTATTCAGACCCGTGGCTTACATTACATCTATAAACTGATGACTCTCACAGTTGTATCTTTAGCCCAGACATCTCTCCTGAACTCTGATATCTATAAAGATATTTTATTATGTACATTTAGTTGCCTAGATGAAAGTATCTACTTAGATGTCTCACAGAAATCTCAACATTGAAGTGTCCACAACTCCATTCTCCCTTACACACATACACACACACAGAGAGACACACATGCACACAAATATGTTTGTGCATGCTTTTATTTTTCAGTCTTCCCCAGGGCGGAAATGCTATCTTCATTTTTATAGTGCTCAAGAGAAAAACCTTGGAGTCATCTTTGAATTCAGTCTCTTGTACTTCACATTTATTTCGTCAGCAAATCCCACTGGCTCCACCTCTAAAAACATCCAGAGTCTGATTATTTCTTAAACCCTTGGCACCTGCTCTAAGCTGTCATCACCTCTCCTCTGTTTAATTGCAATAACCTCCTAACTGATCCCCTTTCCTTCTTGAGCCCCTACAGTCTCTGGAACCAAAGCGATTTTTCCTAAAGTAGACATCAGATTTTATTACCCCGTTACTCAGCACTCTGCATTGGTTTCCCATCTCACTGAGAATAACATCTAAAATCCCTTACAGTGGTTTCCAAGACCCTGCATGGACAGATCATCTCTTCCTGTATGATTTCATCACCTTCTGTTCTTCCCTTGAGCACTCCACTCCAGTTGTGATGGTTAAAATTGAGTGTCAACTTCATTGGGTTGAAGGATGCAATGTATTGTTCCTGGGTGTGTCTATGAGGGTGTTACCAAAGGAGATTAACATCTGAGTCAGTGGGTTGGGAGAGGCAGACCCACCCTCAGTCTGGGTCAGTATCATCTAATCAACTGCCAGTATGACTAGGATAAAAGCAGGCAGGGGAACGTGAAAGGACTAAACTGGCTGAGTCTTCTGGCCTCCATCTTTCTTCTGTACTGGATGCTTCCTGCCCTCATATATCAGACTCCAGATTCTTCGGCTTTTGGACTCTTGCACTTACACCAGTGATTTGCCAGGAGCTCTCGGGCCTTAGGCCACAGACTGAAGGCTGCACTATCGGCATTCCTACTTTTGAGGTCTGGGGACTTGGACTGGTTTCCCAGCTCCTCAGCTTGCGGGTGGCCTATTGTGGGACTTCAGCTTGTGATCCTGTGAGTCAATACTCCTTAATAAGTCCCCTTCATATATTCATCTATCCACTTAGTTCTGTCCCTTTAGAGAACCCTGACTAATACCCCAGTCATACAGGTCTCCTGGCTGGTCCTGATCCGGCCAAGCACACTCTCACCTCAGAGCTTGTGCCCTGCTAACCTGCTGTTTAAAACATTCTTCCATGACTCACCTACAGCTTTTCTTATTCATTTCATCAAAATCTCTGCCCAAATGTCACCATATCAAGAGGCGCTTTCTCCTCACCCTAACACAGTACCTGTCCCCTTTCCCTGCTTTGTCTTCATTGTACTCACTCTACATATATTTCTACATGTGTATTAATTTGTTGCTTAGTCAGCATCTGTCTCCCTCCCAGCCCCTCACACCAGACTATGGTCATCACTAAAACTGGCGTCTTAATTATTTTTGGTTTTTTATTGTTGTTTTGTTGGGTTTTTTGGTTGTTGTTTTGTTTGTTTATATATATGTAATATATATACTTTGTTAAATTTTACTGATTTATTTCTAGCTCCTAGAACAGAACCTGGCATATGGCAGACATTCAGTAAATATTTTTAAATGAATGAGTGAATGAACAATTCGCCTTGGCAAAGGGCACATGGATAGAATTTTCTTGCTAATGCATACTTTTGAACCCTCTACCTTGACTTTACTAATACCATGCTTTAAATAATTGAGCTAATGAGCCCAGACAAGATAATGATATTTCTTATTAAAAGATGTAAGAATGCCGAGTGCCAAGGCTGCTGAGAGGACTGCTGGTTGTTATAGCAACTCTGAAAGCCAGGCAAGTTGGCTGCCAGCATGCGTTTACGAAAACATATTTATGGAGCTTCCTAAACATTTTTCTGAATTGATTAGACATGTATTTTGTTTGTTGTCTTATATTAGGAGTTATTTACCTTGCATACACAGTAAGTTAAGGCACCCTGCAACATACCCTAGAAGGGGATTGTATTAGTTACTTGAAACACCTACATCTCTGCGTCATCCAACTAAAAGTTGAGTGGCAGTTAAGAGAAAACCTGCTGATTAGAAATGTTTGAAGATTCATGTGAAAAATCAGAAAATAGCTTTTGATAGAGTTGCAATTAAGCAAATCAAATAGCCCTAACAAAATCTTATTTTTTGTTTCTTAAGGAAATTTCTCCCATTCACTCTAGATTGATTTTCTTTTCCAAAGTCGTCTATTAAACATACTCTTAACTAATATTTTTAGTGACCTTAAGTATGGGAGGGCAGTCACATTTATCTATTAAGTCATCTATAAATTCAAATATATGATTTTTCCATATATTATTTTATTAACATTTTCACAAAATCTATCGTTATCCCCATTTTGCCTAAGGCTTAAGGAGACTAATTTTCTTAGGGTCACCAAGTGATAGAAATGGCACTCAAACCCTCATCTGTCTGACTCCAAAGAGTCTATTTCCACTGTTTCACACAATTGTTAAAATAATACTTCAGGAATTATCCCACTTGCCTACAGAATCCAGAGTGCTTTTGCTAGGACATTCCTAAAACCTTACCAACTCTTCACTGAGTCTGAGGATGATTTTAAGAACTCCAAGGTCAGAGACACTGTCCCCAACACCCATATCAGCTCAGCAGTGACTTTCAAGAAGCAAACCACAAAGGAAAACAGTTACCTTTGGGCTTTGTGGTTCATTGAGTTAAATTCAGTTCATTTGTCAGCATCTCCATAAAGGGAACAAAAGGATAATTCTTTTCATTCACTTCTTGATGGCCCTTAGCAACACTCAGCGAGCAGCCACTGTTCATCCCGTGGCTATAGTTATTATTAACTTTCCTCTCCACTGCCAGGATACATCGCAACACATCCTACTGATCCTGCTTCCACGAAGTTCTCAACAAATAAACTGGGTCAGGCCATACGCCACATTTTTTTCTCTTGACATCTTGCCTTCCTCTTTTTTCACTTTTATGTATGAAATGCAAGACCTTTAATGCAGAAATAAACACTCAAAAGTGTTTGAGTGTACATCAAACCTCAAGTACCTTAAGTAACATCATTTCCTTTAATGCTGTTTCCCTATAATGTTGATAAGAAATGTTGGTACCAAATTTATTTAGTATATTTGGGGGAAAAATACACACACACACACACACACACACACACACACAATGTTAAAACAGTTCTTCAGGCCTTCATTACCTCTAATTCTAGATCATCACATAAACATTCCAACTCAACTCTTCAGCCTCTGTCTTTTCTCTCTAATGTCCATCCTACACACTACCCTGGATTTACCTTATAAGCATAGCTATAATCCTACTAGTCCCCAAATTAAAACCTCTAACTATAACTCAATACATATAACAAAAAATAACTCTAAATTTTTGAGGCTGGCATATAGGGTCATCCTCATTGGATAGACCCAACTGACTTTTAATTTATCTCCTATCAGGTCCCTTCAAATCTCAAATTACGTTAGTCATCATTCTCTTAATATGCGATATGCTTTATTAGCCCTGTACTTTTTCTAAGTCTCTGTTTTCTTCTACCCTCATGCAATGTCCAGGAGCAATGAGTTCCACTCCTAGGACTTTAACTATCACCAATGCGCAGATACTTTAAAAATCTCTAAGTTCTCTGTCCTTAACATCAGGCCCATTTTTCCATGTGGATGCCCCACAGGGACCTCAAATCCACTGCTCTTCCCAAATCTACTTTTCCTGCAGTTCCCATGTCAGTAAATGGCATCACTGTTTTTTCAGTCATTTAAGCCAGAAATTTGAATGTCAGCGTTGTCTCCATCTTCTCCTTATGGCATTTTAACACCCAGCTTTGTACTGTTTGTGACTTGATAATATTTCTTTTCATCTCAATAAGAATTTAAGTGAGGTCAAGAAATGTATCATATTTATCATTGAATGTCTGGTTTCTAAACCAATGCCTTGCATATAACAAGTTCTTAACATTTTTCTGCCCGAAGAAACAATAAATTCATTGCTTATATATTGATTATATTCACAGATGTTTTTAATTATTGGTGGATTCAAATGTACAAATGAATGAGATCAAACAAGAAAAGAAACAGTGAAATAACGGCATGTGTAGTTCTATAGAGCAAGTCCTCAAGTTACACCATATCTTGTAATGCTGTTTCCTTATGAGGTTGATAAGAAAAAAAAATTGACTCCCAGCCAGGGCCATTGTCTGCGTGGAGTTTGCCTGTTCTCCCCATGACTGCATGAGTTTTCTCCAGGTACTCCACTTTCCTCCCACATCCCAAGGATGTGCTAAGGCTAGGTGAATTGGCAGGTCTACATGGTCCCAGGCTGGGTGAGTGCGAATGTGGGTGTGAGCATGCCCTGCGATGGGAGGGTGTCCTGTCCAGGGTGCATTCCCACCTGGTGCCCTGAGTCGCCGGGACAGGCGACCTTGAACTTGAATAACTGGGTAAATCATCATCCTCCTTTGTATTAATCTTTCTTAAATGTATGTATAGCTCACATTTATTTTGATGTTTAATATTAGAAGTGTTTGCTTCTTTATTTAGAAGTTTGGTGATTACTTTTTATGACTAGAAATATACCATAGGAACTGAACTCTTGTTTATATTGATTTGACTGTGGTCAAATTGGTTTCTTTATACACAGTTTCAATTAAAGTTGCAATCTCCTAGAACTTATCCATGACATTGAGGACTTGCTGAATTTAAGAAAAACTACTGAGAGAAAAACAAGGCATTCAAGTCAGACCTTGACTCACTGCACCTGTGTGTCAATTTCAACTTGTAAGTGGGTAGGGCTGACAATGGAAGGGATTCTGCAAAAATGTCAGCAGGTGATGTTTCACATGGAAGGATGCTTTAATAGCTCTACTCTTACCAGCGGCAGCCCCCACAGAATAAAGAAATCAAGAATTTGGGAGGCTTATGGAGGAATGAACCAAAGTTCAGCAATATATTAGTATATTAGTTCAATGGTTGGATGCTTAATTTAGTTTCCCATGGCTGCTGTAACAAGTTACCATGAACTTGCTGGCTTAAAACAACATTTTCTTCTCTCCACGTTTTGGAGACCAGGAGTTCAAAATAAGTATCACTTGGACAAAATCAAGGTGTCAGCAGGGCCTCATTCCTTCCAGAAGCTCTAGAGGGTAATATGTCCCTTACCTCTTCTAGCTTCTGGTGGCTGCCAGCATATCTTGATTTGTGTCCACATCACTCCAATCTCTGCCTCTGTGGTCACAATGCCTCCTCCTCTTTTGTCTGTCAAAGCTCCCTTTGCATCTACTTTATAAGATACATGTGTTTGTATTTAGGGCCCATCCAGATAATCCATGGTAATCTCCCCATCTCAGGATCCTTAACTTAATCACAACTGCACAAATCCTGTCTCCTAATAAAGCATAATTTACAGGTTCCATGGATTAAGATCTGATACCTTTGGGGGCTCTTATTCACCCTACTGAAGCAGAAGTTCTGCCTGAGTGCTGGTGTGAAGTAAACTCAGTGCATGTTGGTTGCTGTTACTGTTTTGCTGCTATTGTTGTTACCCTGAGACCAAAAACTGATCCAATACTTCTGAACATACATAAGAGAAGCTCAGGAAATTCGTTACTCTTGCCAGCCCTTGAGTCCTAATAGAAGATCAGTGAATTTCAAATCAAATATTTGTCAAAAATGTTTGATCTTGTATTGTTAAAGTTGCCTGCAGTCATTTTTGACTGCTCATTCATTTTCTTCTATCCTTTCTTTGTGTATATGTGCAGTTACTTTTGATAGTGAGCTAGAAATATGCAGAGTACTTAATTTGAGCATATGAATAGAAGCTTATCTGCAGTCTGGTGGGTGGGTGGGCTCACAGCATTGCAGCACATAATATTATATTTTAATTTGGTAAATGGAATATTAACTTCATTCCCAAAACCTCCTTATGAAAGTGAAAAGATTTGAGTTAGCTACTGGATTTAGAACACCAGGCGCTGTACAGTCACTCTTTCAGGAAAGGGTGCTATATAAAGCTGCATAATAAAAGATTATACTGCATTAAAATATTCTCATATGCAGTGTAACCAATTCCATTCCTTTCTGAGATATGCCAATGTACAGAAAAAAAATTTTAAACTTTTTAGTGTTATAAAGTCATTTATATTATTACTTCCTTTGTGGACAAGATAATATAATTTTTATAATTCAAACCCAATTTATTATATGGTACATTTGTATTTTCCCAACAACCACTAGATTGATATTTTGTAATAAGAATAGATGTTTCCACATTTAACTCTTTCTATAATTTAGTGTTTTTGCATTTAGTCCCAGCATCCATCCACATCTTTTGTATTTAAATAAATGATAAAGGGGATATCACCACTGATCCCACAGAAATACAAGCTACCATCAGAGAATACTATAAACACCTCTATGCATATAAACTAGAAAATCTAGAAGAAATGGATAAATTCCTGGACACATACACCCTCCCAAGACTAAACCAGGAAGAAGTCAAATCCCTGAATAGACCAATAACAAGTTCTGAAATTGAGGCAATAATTAATAGCCTACCAGCCAACACAAGCCCAGGACCAGACAGATTCACAGCCAGATTCTACCAGATGCACAAAGAGAAGCTGGTACCATTCCTTCTGAAACTATTCCAAACAATAGAAAAAGAGGGACTCCTCTGTAACTCATTTTATGAGGCCAGCATCATTCTGATACCAAAATCTGGCAGAGACCCAACAAGAAAAGAGAATTTCAGGCCAATATCCCTGACGAACATCGATGCTAAAATCTTCAATAAAATACTGGCAAACCGAATCCAGCAGTACATCAAAAAGCTTATCCACTGCGATCAAATTGGCTTCATCCCTGGGATGCAAGGTTGGTTCAACATAAGCAAATCAAGAAACGTTGTCCATCACAAAAACAGAACCAATGACAAAAACCGCATGATTATCTCAGTAGATGCAGAAAAGGCCTTTGAAAAAATTCAACACACCTTCATATTAAAAACTCTCAATAAACTGGGTATTGATGGGGCATATCTCAAAATAATAAGAGCTATTTATGACAAACCCACAGCAAATATCATACTGAATGGGCAAAAGCTGGAAGCATTTCTTTTGAAAACCAGCACAAGACAAGGATGCCCTCTCTCACCACTCCTATTCAGCATAGTTATGGAAGTTCTGGCCATGGCAATCAGGCAAGAGAAAGAAATAAAGGATATCCAGTTAGGAAAAGAGGAAGTCAAATTGTCTCTATTTGCAGATGGCATAATTGTATATTTAGAAAACCCCATCATCTCAGCCCAAAATCTCCTTACACTGATAAGCAACTTCAGCAAAGTCTCAGGATGCAAAATCAATGTGCAAAAATCACAAGCATTCCTATACACCAAAAACAGACAAACAGAGAGCCAAATCATGAGTGAACTGCCATTCACAATTGCTACGAAGAGAATAAAATACCTAGGAATATAAGTTACAAGGGATGTGAAGGACCTCTTCAAGGAGAGCTATAAACTACTGTTCAAGGAAATCAGAGACTACACAAACAGGTGGAAAAACATTCCATGTTCATGGACAGGAAGAATCAATATAGTGAAAATGACTATACTGCCCAAAGTAATTTATAGGTTTAGTGCTATCTCCATCAAGCTACTACTGACTTTCTTCACAGAATTAGAAAAACACTACTTTAAATTTCATATGGAACCAAAAAAAGAGCCCATATAGCCAAGACACTCCTAAGCAAAAATCTTTTTTATTTAAATGTCTATTTTTTAAAATCTACTGTGTAGAAGCAACAAAGATAGGCAGAAAGATAATGAAAAAGACAGGTCCTAACTGAAGAAGGTCAAAATATCGTGGGCGAAACATTTGTGTAAGAGTAATAGTCACTAAATTTTACTGATTAGTTACTCCATGCCAGGCACTAGATGCCTTATCTGTAGTAGTTAATAAAATGATCACCAAAATCCTATAATGTAAATGCTGTTATTATCCAGGTGTTTTCAGATGGTGAGCGAGGCTTAGAGAAACTCAGTGACTGGCCCTAATTAGTAGATACAGATATTCTGAATCTATCCTGAGCCAACACCCTGAAGCAGCTATAGTGTCCCCAGTATAGAAGACCCAAACAGGGTAGCACCAATGAGGAAGCAATTGATTTTCCTTCTCAGACCAGGGAATAGCCAAAGAAGTTCTTAGGTTGTGTCTTTAAGGGTAGCAACATTTAGGAGTGCTTGCTGTGTGTCAGATATTATTCTAGCGCTTTACACACATAAAATTCACTCAATCCTTGCAGCAATCCTACACAATAGAAACTATTGGTATCCCCAGTTTAATAATGAGGAAATTGAAGGACAGAGAGATTAAGTAATCTATCCAAGACCACATAGCTAGGAAACAGTAGAGCCAGTATTACACAGGCAATCTAGCTTAAGAGCATCATTTTTTTTTTTTTTTTTTTTTTTTTTTTTGAGATGGAGTTTCACTCTTGTTGATCAGGCTGGAGTTCAATGGTGCAATCTCGGCTCACTGCAACCTCTGCCTCCTGGGTTCAAGTGATTCTCCTGCCTCAGCCTCCAAAGTAGCTGGGATTATAGTCATGTGACACTACGCCTGGCTAATTTTGTATTTTTTAAGTAGAGACAGGGTTTCACCATGTTAGTCAGGCTGGTCTCAAACTCCTCACCTCAAGTGATCCACCCACCTCAGCCTCCCAAAGTGCTGGGATTACAGGTGTGAGCCATTGCACCCAGCCAAGAATATCATTTTTTTTTTAACTTCTATTTTAGGTTGTGGGATACATATGCAGGTTTGTTATACAGGTAAACCAGTGTCATGAGGGTTTGTTGTACAGATTATTTTGTCACACACGTACTAAGTGGTACCCAAGTGGGTACTAAGCCTAGTACCCAACAGTTATTTTTTCTGCTCCTCTCCCTCCTCCCAACCATCACCCTCAAGGAGGCCCAAGTGTCTGTTGTTCTCTTCTTTGTATTCATGAGTTCTCATAATTTAACTCCCACTTACAAATGAGAACATGCAGTATTTGGTTTTCTGTTCCTGCATTAGTTTGCTAAGGATAATGGCCTCAAGCTCCATCATGTTCCCACAAAAGACATGATCTTCTTCTTTTTCGTGGCTGCATGGTATTCGATGGTGTAAATGTACCGCATTTTCTTTATTCCATCTGTCATCGATGGGCATTTAAGTTGATTCTATGTTTTTGCTATTGTGAATACTGCTGCAATAAACATCGCATGCATGTGTCTTTATGGGAGGATGATTTATATTCCTCCGGGTATATACCCAGTAATAGGATTGCTGAGTCAAATGGTAGTTCTGCTTTTAGCTCTTTAAGGAATTACCATACTGCTTTTCACCATGGTTGAACAGATTTACGATCCCACCAACAGTGCTCCCTTTTCTCTGCAACCTCACCAGCATCTATTATTTTTTTACTTTTTATTAATAGCCATTTTGATTGGTGTGAGATGGTATCTTATTGTGGTTTTGATTTGCATTTTCTCTAATGATCAGTGATAATAAGCTTTTTTATGTGATTCATGGCTAAATGTATGTCTTCTTTAGAAAAGTCTCGGTTTATATCATTTGTGACTTTTTAATGGAGTTATTTCTTTATTTCTTGTGAATTTAAGGGTTTTTTTGTTTTTGGGGGGGGTTTTGGTTTGTTTTTTTGTTTTGTTTTGTTTTGTTTGAGACAGAATCTTGCTCTGTCACCAAGGCTGGAGTACAGTGGTGTGATCTTGGCTCACTGCAACCTCCATCTCCTAGGTTCAAGCAATTCTCCTGCCTCAGCCTCCTGGGTAGCTGGGATTACAGGTGCACGCCACCACGCCCAGCTAATTTTTGCATTTTTGGTAGAGATGGGGCTTCACTATGTTGCCCAAGCTGGTCTCGAACTCCTGACCTCAAGTAGTGCACTCGCCTCAGCCTCCAGGCATGAGCCACCATGCCCACCCTGTTTAAATTATTTATAGATGCTGTATATTAGACTTCTGTCAGATGCATAGTTTGCAAATATTTTCTTCCATTCTGTAGGTTGTCTATTTACTCTGTTGATCATTTCTTTTGCTGTGGAGAAGAAAAGCATCATTATTAGCCTCTGGGCTAATGAGCTGAACAAATGTCAATCATCAGCATTTTGAAGTCACAGTTGTTAATTTAAAGATTTTGATTCAAGTATTCCATGGTTAAACAATCATCATAAACACAAATATTTTCCAATAGAATTCTCATAAAGATTATGAGAATTGTTTTATTTAACTCTCAATTTTCTATTTCCTAATTGGTGAAATGAAAATGATCATATCTGCCTACTCTGAGGTTATCACGAAGTTTCATTATATATATATGTGAGTTCCTTACAAATTGCAAAGTGTTGTGCAAAAGTATGACAAAGCTGTTATTACTCCACTAACTAGGAATAAAGGAAGAAAGCTTAAAAGTCCAAAAGTGTGTGTAGGGGATTGAAAAGCTAAAACCTAGAGTATGGAAAGGAATGACTATAGGTATAACTAAAGATCACCTTTTAGAGGATCTTGATTGCCTAAAAATTTTCTTAATTAGAATATACAAATTCTAAAAATTTTCTTAATTAGAATATACAAATCAATACAAAATCTCTGGCCAGAAGAGTTATACACTCCTAGTTATCCTTTAAAAATAAGAATGTCACCAGTAACATGGAATGGGAGACCCTGGAAAGAGGTAAAGTTCAGTCAAGGGCCTTCTCTGAGAGTCTACCAGTGAAAGGGTGGGGATTGGATCAAATCATGCTATTGGATGAAGAGAAAAGCACAAGTCCAAGACATTGCAGAGGTGAAATAAACCCGACTTTGTGATGTGGAAAGAGACATAAAGATAATTTAGAAGTTTTGTCTTGGCAATTTAATATGTTTCAGGAAGGGGAACTGAATCGTATATATTTAGTCCACTCTTTAAAAGATGTTTATTGAGTATTTCCTAATGCTAACACTGCTTCAGGTATCCCTATTTTATATTATCATTTTTCATCCTCTTTGACTACTCATTCATTAATTAATACATTTAAGAAGTATTTTGAACACAGTGTTTTGTGCCAGATACTAATGAAGAAACCCCTAGATGGTGTAACTGACCCAAGGTCATATCAAATGGCAGAGTCTGGCATCTCACCCTGACCATCTGCCTCTTTCTGCCACTTCCCATTCGTTCAGGTCAGATACTGAGTTTCATTTAGGACACGTTAAGTTTAGGGATTCTGTGGGATGTTGGAAATGCTGATTTTATGCCCAAGAAAAAAAATGGAGATGCAGAATTAGTATCACCCTATATTGGCAATGGCTCAAGGCTTATCCAGTTCTAAAACGCTGCATTAAAGAGGGACTTGAAACATATTCTCAAGATACATTTTAAAGAGCCAATAAAGTTGGGAAATAATATAATGCATACTCGAAGTTCCATATAAGGTTTTATTTTACTACTTGCCTAGGCAGAAAATTATCTGCATTATCTGTGAGCCCTTTGGTGGTGAGGATTGTGTCTTATTTGTGTTTGTAACCCATTATCTATAGCAATGCCTGATATAGAAAGAGCAACCAATAAAAGTTTGATGAATGAATGAATGAAAGAGAAACAATGAAAGAATAAAGCAAACAGGATGATATGGAAAGAGCACATCGCTAGGAGTGGGAAGAATTAAATTGCCCATGATATGTCCATGACCTCTATTTACACATTATTAAAATAGTGGATCATAATGCCAGCTGTACGTACCTCATGGGGTTTGTGGGTGTCAGATGAGTTCAATTTAACAAGCAACAAGCATTTATGGTGTATCTGTTATGTATCTGGTACATATTATTTACAGTACCTGATACGTAATAGATCCACCATACATACTGTGCCAGGATCAGGGACCTTCCAAGAATGAATAACATGATCCCCACTTTCAAGGAGCTCACAATGGGAAAATAAATGTCACTAATAACAAAAAAAAAATAAAAGACGATGATGAATGGGAGAAAGAGATGAAGTGTCTATTTGTGCCTCTAGTATCAGAAAAGCCTTAGGAAAGGAAGGTGTAATGGGAGATATGAAATGTGTGAAGCATCACCCAAATACAAAAGACTAGCATTCTCAAACTAGTTGTTATTTTATCACAGATACATTTAAATTATATACACCATGGAATACTATGCAGCCATAAAAAAGGATGAGTTTGTGTCCTTTGTAGGGACATGGATGCAGCTGGAAACCATCATTCTCAGCAAACTATCACAAGAACAGAAAACCAAACACCGCATGTTCTCACTCATAGGCGGGAACTGAACAATGAGATCACTTGGACTCGGGAAGGGGAACATCACACACCGGGGCCTATCATGGGGAGGGGGGAGGGGGGAGGGATTGCATTGGGAGTTATACCTGATGTAAATGACGAGTTGATGGGTGCAGCACACCAACATGGCACAAGTATACATATGTAGCAAACCTGCACGTTGTGCACATGTACCCTACAACTTGAAGTTTAATAATAATAAATAAATTTAAAAAAAAAAAAAGAAAAAAATAATAATAATAAAAATAAATTATTTTAATTCGGACATTCCAGGGTCTAACCTATGCATCTAAGAACATTTTGATGATATCCATGAATTCGTAACACGGTCATAAGGAAAGTGTGATTCTGATGCCAGAAGCCTCCAAGTTGAAGTTTCAGCTTCATTGTGGAGTTGCTTTGCCACCTTACACAGCACATTGCATGGGCCTTTATTTCCTCTTCTGTAAAATGGGGATGATTATATCTGTCCTGCCCAATGAGAATTAAAGCAGATATATTATACAAAAGCACTTTATAAATTTCAGAGTGCCATATAATATGTCATCTAGGGAAAAACGCTCACCTTTGTGAACATGCTTTTATTAGAAGTTTAGGGCTGTAATTGCTCAGTCTTTCTGGTAAATCAATCAAATGCTAATATATCCTGAATCTATATCTGAAGCTTATTGTCAAAATTATCCTCAAGCGTGATGATCTGATGCTATTGACACAAGGCATATGAGATCATATTACTTGCCACCATCGCCTTGTTGCCATGGTAACCATAGCAGGCTGGCAAGAAAGCTCCCTGACAGTTGAATTGGAAAGAACAAGAAAACAGCCCACTTCCTGCATTAAATGAATTACAAGTACGTGTAAAGAAAGAAAAGAAAATTGCTAACCCTTAATCAACTGCTTTTATTTTTTACACTTATAAGGAATACAGAGCCGAGTAAGGGACCTCGCTTTCCCACACACTGGGGTTCAGTACTTTCATGAGGTTGGAAGGTGGCATTTAGGTATTGGCTATGGAAAAAAAAAAAAAAAAAAACCTTAAAATACACATTAGCTTATATAATAGTCTTCTCTCCCAGGCTTGTGCAGTATTAAGCGGCAGCTGAGTCAAGCCTCTTTCATTTCTCTGGATGCAAAGCCAAAATAGAAAGCTATGAGGACACTAACAAAAGTATCCTTCAAGCCTGAGAAATAGAAATTATACTCTTAAAAATACCTTTTAATATTATATAAGCCAAATAGTGAGGACCTGGGAAATAAGTTCTGACCTGGAAATAAGATTTGCTTTTGCTTTAACTTTGCAGGTCTCTGATACCATTAGAAAATGGAATTTTTAATATAATTATTCAACTTGAAAGTGAATTTCATGGAGGCAGAAGGAGCATTCTGCCATTCTATAGTCAGGTTTTTAAATTCAGTGTTGTTTGGTAAAAATTTGCAGAGTTCTGGCTCCATGCCAGGTACTGAGGACACCAGGTGGATATAAGACATGGTTATTGTCCTGATTGCCTTCCAGGGGCACAGATGTGCGGGCAGATAGCTTTGATGCAGTGTGATAAGGGCAGTGATGGATAATGGTTTGTGTAAATGCTCCCAGAGCACAGAGGAAGGCCATTTAATTAGAATGGAGAGCAGAAAAGGCATCCTGGAGAAGGAGATTCCTGAGTCAAGTCTAGAAAGAAACATAATGGGGTAATCAATACAGTGAAGCAATGGCAATTTTAATAGTTTTTATCAGTTTTTTCCCTTCTTGAAATACTTCAAGTTACAGGAAGTTATCAAACAAAAAAAAAAGTAGAAATTCATAACACACTCAGATACACCCAGCATCCTTATTAATGACAAAAGCCATATTTCTGAAAGAACATTTAGTGTTCTAATATTTCTCAGAAATGCTTTTATTTTTCAAGTCAAGCAATGGAGAAACTTCCTGCTTCATATTACTATATAAAAACAAAGTGAATTTTCATTCTTTGCTTTTAAGCTCGACCTAGTGGCACAAAAGAAATGAGCATTAAAAGGGTAAATGAGTAAATGACCTAGAATGATGATAAATATTTTAGAACTCTTCAAAATATAATTCTCCAATCAGTGCTACCACTTCTGTCTCCACAGCAGAAAATGTCAGTTTTCATCCAACTCTTGGCATGGTTTCTTGGCTTCCTTTGATATCAGGCAAGATGTGTTTCTATGATAGAATTTATTCCCAACTGCCGTAGGCTTATCTGATTTTATAGTGGCAATTTTACAATTTTCTTAAAAATCTAATTTATTTTACCTTGGGCTGATAGCAGCACTCAGTAAGGGATAATTGACCAGTACTCCTCAAGTTAGGAGGTAAAATCCACTCATTGAACTCACATCTTCACTTGCAGTTTCTCATCTATCTGACAACACCTAGCCAGGTTTCAGCTTTGCTATCAGAGAACTTTAAAAGCAATGTAGAAATACTACCTAGATAACTAGTAAAGATGTGGGCATCTACTCTGGGCCCAGAGTTGGCTCTCTTTCTTATATTTATATTTGTGGTCATAAACCCTGCATCTAATTTCAAGTTCTGTCACTAATTAGCTCTTTGAGTTTTGGCTGGTGTTCCTTTCTCTGGGCCTATGTTGAGTTTTGGCCACAGTTACCTTCTCTGGGCTTCCCTTTCCTCGGCTTAAAGCAAGATGATAGTACTGCACAGAGGTGCTGTGAGGGTTAAATGAGATTAGTGAATATCAAAGAGTTTCCCCACTGTAAGGGGCTGTAGATGGAAACGTCTAATGATGCTTTAGTGTATTGGTTAAGATGACATAGTGTGTTGGGTAAGTGCATGAAGCCAAATGCTAGATGTAAATGCCAGCTCTAAAATTTCCCAGCTGGGTGACCTTAGTCACACCTTACATCTCTGTGCCTCAGCTTTTCCTTTTTAAAGTGGGGATAAATGAATAAATAGTAAATAACATTATTAGACACTTACATGTATTTTGAACCCTGCGAAGTAGGCAACATTATCTCCGTTTCATAGACGAGGAAATTGAGGGTGATGAAATTATTCTTCATTCTTACAGATGAAGAATCCAAGAACCCTAGGAGATAACTTCCTCAAGCTTCTAGCTAGGAAATTATGGACCAGACCTCTGTCTTGGGTGTGTCTGTCTCCAAAGCCCATGTCCTGTTCCACCATACTCTGCTGCATCTAACTCAGGGCCTGGCACGTAATGAAAGCCCACCCATTCATTTCCTTTATGTTTATTGCACTGATGTTATATGTAATAGGCAAGGTAACCAGTAGCCAGCTAAGCCCACAATAGGAATTGCTTTACTTGATGAACCAGTTAGCTTCCTTTGTCATTTAATAAAAACAGGCATCCTGAGAGAATAGGACAGAAGCTGGGCAAGTGCTGATGGTTGAATAACAGGACAGAAAGGTCCAGAGCTTGGGAACATTCTACAGCTCAGTGTGAGTTCCCTGGCCAGCCAGGGAGCAACCTTGAGGGCAGGTATCAGAGTGAGAAGAGAAAGAAGGTGAAGATAGACCATCAGTTCATATTTAAGCTTTAATTCCACCCGCGTGACAGGAGGAATTTCCTGCTCAATGACAGCTGTGACTTCTCTGAGGCCATTTACTTCCCTTCCTCATTCCCTGTGAGTGGTCAGTACCATGTATCTCACCTTCCCTTCTCTTTGGTCCATTCCATGTATCTTGAGTGCTCATCTTTGCTCTCTCAACTTCTGAAATGCCCTAAAGAAGAACCCTGTTATGCCCATAAAGTGTCCTACTGAAAGCTTTTTCTTTACTCCTTTTCCATTTTTCTGTCAAACACCTTTACAATTGTCTCTGTACCCTCTGTTCTAAACTTTGTTTCATACTTTTTCTCAGCAACCATTTCTTTAGTCACCTACCTTCTTATCTATTCTCTTTTTAGCTCAAATCCTGTGTTCATAAATAAAATTGTCAATCTTTCGTGAAACAAAACAGAACAAACACTACCTTCTTTATCTATTTAGAATTGGTTTTACTGTCTCTAATCTATTATTTTCACTAATATAAGTACCCAATTCAGTGGCTATCATTGCTGAATGTTATTTATGAACCCCAGTCTTTCTTCAGGGCCCCAATTCCTGAAGGCAACTTTTCCAGATTCATTCATGCTTTCATTCATTTATTTATACATTCTTCAAATATTAATTGACTACTACATGTTAGTTACTGTGCTGACTACTGGGGACATTAGGTAGACAGATGATTACTATCCTCAAGGTACATAGTCTAGTTGGAGAGAGAGAGAACTGAACCACTGGCTAAAATGCATTGTGATCACTGCATGGAAGTTTGCACAAAATGCATTTTCTGTCATTCTGGCTTATCTTCACAAGCTGAATCTTCTGTGCCTCTTTCAGCATCATCACCTACTATGATGGTTCACTGGAAAAGAGTGACTGGAGTAGGAGTCACAGGGATTAAAGATGCTACTATTGCAGTAATGTTGCTATGTTACCAGGATAAGGTCATTTGAGCCTCACATCTCTTAATCTGTAAGAAAATGAACCTATTCTTTATTCTTTATATTCTTCCTGGGAGGCCCAGGGAAAGTTTCAGTGAGAAATACACAAAGATATAGATATCCTGGATTTTAAAGATTGAGATAAGTTTAATGTGTCTATAGTTTTAAAAAAATCTTTGTTTTAATTATTGTGTGTATTTATTTCTGTCTTCGTCTAGCACTTCTGTTCTCTAGATATCTATGTTATTTATCTACTCAGACCTCCCTGTGTCTTTCTGGGAGTACTTTCTTGCAGGAATTTATCTCATTCTTGCAGCCTGACAGAGGAAGGAACTGAACTGCACGAAAATTGTGGCTAACCTACAAGTGAGCCTGTGTTACAACTCACTCAACTGAGTGAATCTGCGTCCCAGGCCGAGCAATGTCTGGATAGCTTGGTCTTGATGCAAGGCTAATCGTTTTTAGTTACTAGTTTCCACTGCATCCTCTGAGTATAAAGATTATTAAGATTACATAAGGCATTTCTGTTTTCATTATCCTCTACTTTGGTCTAATGTTCCAAAAACGAATGCCAGATTTTCTTTTTATAGAAATAGATACCCCAAAGACAGTCTTTGTGATGTTACAGGCTGTTGAGTATGTCTATCGAACATTTTCATTTGCACTTCATTTATAAGTCTGAGGCAGCACAGTGGAGGTTTCTAATTAATCATCTGGCATTCAGATCGGCTTCTCTGTGCAGGAGTGTATCAGTTTCCCATTCTCATCACTTCTACAGGGCACCGCAACCCAAAGAGTGAGGGTGTAGCTGCTCCCCTTCAAAAACAAGAAACGGCTCCTGAGAGGCAGGTGTAAAAGTGGGGTGATGGGATCACTGTCCATTAGATATTACTGTATTTATTATATTAATTTATTAATTATATTACATCTTAATATTAAAGATGCTTTATTTTATATTTATTATTAATTTCTATATTTTCACTATATATATTTTTTATATCCTGAGTTTACTGTAATTACTTCAGCTGCAGCGTCCGTCATTCATCCATCATTGTGGTGTAATCGAGTAGGGAGCGGCAACATTGCAGCCAGAGCAGACGTCTGGACCATAGTTCTTGCTCCAACCACTATTCTCAAGATAATCAGGGCCAAGACACTTAACCTATCAGCCTTTATTATTCTGTGAGGTATTATAACTGAAAGCTAAATGAGAAAAAATGTTCTACAGATAATAAATCATGATTCTGACTAGTGTTATCAATTAGTAACCAAATTTTAAGACAACTTTTTTGTAGCACAACAAAACAACAATGATTAACAATTTCTTGTATATTCCAAAATGACGAAAAGAGTAGAATTGGAGTGTTCCTTACACAAAGAAATGATAAATGCTTGAGGTGATGGATACTGATTTGATCATTACACTTTGTATGCTTGTATCAAGATATCACATATATCCCATAAATATGTATAACCATTAAGTACCCATTAAAAAAGACACCTTTCGAAACTGACAACTTTAAAAGCACTTCTTGCCCAACTTTATCACACATATTATTTCTGTTGTATGAGTATACAGGCTTAGCACTCTTAAAACATTATCTTTCAAGACAAAATTCAAAACACAATTTAGAAGAATACATGGCTGTAGTCCACTCAAGTGTAGAAGGACAAGAATCCTCTGACGCTGGTCCTAACTCTGGATTTTAACGAGAAGCACATAGTGGCATCTCAGCTATGAGAACTTCTAATCTGTAACTTTTTAGCTATTCCAAATTTTTTCCACTATACCATGATGTTGGCTGATGATGCTTAAGTAGACTTTGGTTGTGAAGATACTAGAATAATGGGGAATTTCTTTATCTTGCAAATTAGGCTGCCAGTAGTAATTGATCTCCTAGTGCCTGTTGGAAAAAAATCATCCTCAGATGGTACCAATGAGCATTTCTATTGAAGTAGAGATCTGAGCCCTTGCAGAGACCCCTAGTAAAGGATGTGTCAGGGAGGGTTTCTCACTCCGTGTCACAGACTGTCTAAGGTATATGTATTTGTTTGTGCAGAGCTATATTCCTAGAAACCACTCATCTTGTTGGAGACCAACTTCAAAATTGGGTCTTAACCTGAATCAGCCTCTTCAAAATCAGGTCACCACCAGTTCTCTCACTCCTTAACTATAAACTACATGAGAACAAGGACTATGCCTGATTTTCTTAACCCCTCTGTCTCTACTGTGTAATAGGGTACCAGGCAGTAGGAAGTAAAATTTTGTTTTTAATAAATTCACCAGAGCAAGGGAATTAGTGTTGCCTGTGACACTGGGTTGTCTGTAAAACACTAAAGCTACACCCCCTAAGACTTTCTGATGTAGAATCTGGCTTTCTGATCTTGTCGTGTTTTTGCTGTCACTTTTACTTTCTAATTATGAGATGTTTACTGTTCCTGTCCCACAGGAACTTACCGACTGAAGATGCTAGTGTGTACACATGAAAAAATGGGTACCCAAGCAGATATTTTCCATGCTCTTGGGGGGCAGGATAGAAAGATGAAATTTGTTTTAGTGTTCTCCAGAGTGTTAACTGCATAAGAGCCCTCAAAATATATAATAACTAATTTCTACTGAGTTTAATAGCATAAAGAACAAAATGCTTTTCTAGATGGTCTCCCATTATTTCTTTCCTCTGGATGGATCTAGCACTTTATGTCCAGCTAATTGAAGATTCAAATTTCAAAGTGTTCAGATTTACAAATAAAACCCCACAAAACCATGTTCATTTAACAAATATTTACTGAACGTCTACTGTATGACAGGTGCTGTGCTTAACCTGGGGATAAAATACTGAACAAATTACCGAAAGGCAGTCTAGTCTGTCTTTATAGAGCTGGCAGAGAAACACATGATTAGGTGATTCTGTGGACTACTTAGTAAAAGCTGCTGACCCAATGCAGGGGCATCAAGCAACAACTCTCAGAGGAAGTGATAAGCAGGACTAGGAAGGTCAAAGTGAGGTAAAGAAACAGTAGTCAGAGGAGGTAAAGAGAGAGAGAGGAAGAATTCCAGGTATAGAGAAGGTTGTTCCAAAGGCCAAGGAGTAAGAGGACATACAACCTTCAGGAAACTCCCTGTAATACCATTCAATTCCACAAGGATTTATTTGGCATCCACTATTGGCCTAACCCTCTACCAAGTGCAAAGGATGCCTATTCACACATTGTCTTGCTCTGAAGGATATATGGGCTCGTAGAACACTCAAAACTTGAGACCTGAAGTAATAAGGGAAAAACAAACAGCTGATCATATAGAATAAAGTGCCAAAATTGGGCCTAGAGGATCCTAAGTGGTGAAATGGAACAGATCTCAATATTGCCTAAGGCCAATCTAGAGGAATGTGTTACACAATATGTAATAAGCTATAGACATTACTGCTGTTTACCATTTAATGTCTTTTAAAAAGTAAGATTAGCAAATAACTTCTGAACGCTTATTCTTGCGCACCACAACCTCACTCCCCCAACATACACATACACGCATGTACCCTCAATATCTCATCTGTGACCAACTTGCCCTCACTTGATCTTTATTATCTGTCATCTACGCTATTGCAAAAGCCTCATAGATCTACCTACCCCCAATCTATTCTTTTCAAATTCATCCTTCATCCTGCTCTGAGCGTTATCTTTTCAAAATACATATCTATTAATATCCTTTGCCTAAGTTCTGCGAGAAACCTACCAGAATACAGTCCAATTTTATCAGCATGTCATTTGAGCCCCTCATTCTCTGATTGCCACACTAGATTTGCACCCTTGGAAGACAGAGACTGTGTTTTGTTTTATTTATCTTTATATATCCTCAATTGCTAGCAAGTATATAGTAAGTATTAGATTAAACTGGTATACTTGAGAGAATGTAAATATGTCTCTGTGTATGTGTTCATCTATGTCTAGCTAGCTAGCTTCTAAATTCTTGTCCTCCAGGAGCTTACAATGTATTAATTGTAGTAGGTAGGTATTATGTATAATGCATTGACATATTAGAGCAGGTGAAAAAACATTTACTTGCCCTTAAGGGGTTTAATAGTTTCGTAGAGGAATGATATAAAAATGAGTCAAAAAGATGAAGAAGATGAAAAGAAGATGAGATAAGAAAAGGCATCATGACGATTGACAGGTTGATTGAATCCCTTCCTTGTTCTAAAAAGTATTTAAAGTAGCTTATAGGATAACATAAAAGACATCAAATAATTTTAAAATGTATACGTAAGATGAAAGTGAGACATAGATAAGGGATATCAGTTGAGTTGGACCTTGAAAGATCAGTAGAATTTTTAATATTGCAGGAAAAAATGAGATCAAGGAGAGTACATAAATCAAGATAGGAGAGATGTCGAAGGAGTTCATGATGGGTAACCTCAAACTACTCAAAATAGCAAGGAATTGTGTAAGACTGAGGGGTGTCAAGGTAAGACCAGAGACTTGGGGAATTGTTATGAGGGAGTTTTTGTAGGAATCTCCAAGAAAGAGAATTGCTGTGCAGTTGACATAGTGACATTGACCAGCTTGAGGAATTGTCACATGCCAAGGATAGCAGACGTATCAGCAGTGAAGGGCTTCAGGAGTAAGGATTCTGCGCCTCACCCATCCTTGCTTCCCACTTCCAGGCCCTTTATCTCACTCAAGACCTACCCCTCCTACCTCCAGCAGTTTTCCTTTCCCTCTCTGTGGATCCAACTTCCCTCTTCACTAGTGCTTTACCTGCTGCCTGTAAACTCGCTTAAGTGTCTCCTTTTTTTTCTAATTATTGTTTTAAGAGACACAGTTTCATCCTGCTCTGAGCATTATCTTTTCAAAACACATATCTATCAGTCACCCCGGCTGGGGTGCAGTGACGTGATCATAGCTCACTGCAGCCTCAACCTCCTGACCTCAAAAAATGTTTCCTCCCATCTCAGCCTCCCGAGTGGCCATGACTACAGTGCGTACCACCATGCCCGGCTAAGAGTCTCCTATTCTTTTAATTTTTTTATTTTTTGAGACAGGATCTTGCTCTATCACCCAGCCTGGAGTGCAGTGGTATGACCACCGTTCACTGCAACCTCTGTCTCCCAGGCTCAAATGATGTTCCTACATCAGCCCCTGGAGTAGCCGGGACTACAGGTGCATGCCACTATGCCCAGCTAACTTTTTTATTTTTTGTAAAGATGGAGTTTTCCTTTGCCTAGGCTGGTCTCGAAGAACTTGTGGGCTCAAGCAGTCTGCCTGCCTTGGCCTCCCAAAAAACTGGGATTACAGGCATGACCCAATGTGCCCAGTCACCTCCTATTCTCACGAGTGAAAAAAAAAAAAGAAGAAGAAAATAAAGCAACTTCCTGTGATCCTGTTCCTTCTTCAACTGTGCTGCACATTTTCTCCTCCCTTACTTAGATTTCTCAAAACAGTTGTCTACATTCATTGTCTCCACCCCTTTTGTCTCACAATTCTCTAATCTGGTTTTGGTACCCACAATGGGAAGTATCCCGGAAAGACTCCTCCTGGGGTCCTCATGAGCTACTGTATTTTACCAAACCAGAGGGCCTTTTCCACTTCTGTTAAGACTTCTCTGCCATATTTAACAGTTGGTTCATATCCTTATTTATGAAACTCGTTAGTTACCCTCTTGGCATCTGCGACAACACACTCTCCCTCTTTTCCTCATTACCTTCATCTTTTCCTTCTTTGTCTCATGGCGTTTCCCCATTCTTCTCAGTGGTGCTTTTATCCATTTCATACAGCTACCACCTCAGTCCTGATCATCCCCAAATCTACAGCGTTAGCCTGAACCTCTCCCCAAACTTCAGCCTCCTCTCACTGTCTGCTACATCCCCTTCTTCCAGTTCCATAGGCCCCTAAGCATGTCCCAAACACAACACTGCACCTCCAGGCTGAGTGCAGGGGCTCACGCCTGTAATCCCAGCACCTTCGGAGGCTGAGGTGGGTGGATGGCCTGAGATCAGGAGTTCAAGACCAGCCTGGAAAACGTGGCGAAACCCTGTCTCTACTAAAAATACAAAAATTAGCTGGGCATGATGGCTCACATCTATAATCCCAGCTATTCAGGAGGCTGAGGCACAAGAATTGCTTGAACCTGGGAGGTGGAGGTTGCAGTGAGCTGAGATCATGCCACTGCACTCCAGCCTGGGTGATAGTATGAGACTCCATCTCAAAAACAAAAACAAAAACAAAACACTGTACCTCCAAACCCTCTACCTCCTCCAAAAGTCTATTTCTCACGTGACTCCTTAATCATCAGTTACCCAAACAAGAGCACTGACAGTTATTCTTAACACTTGTCTTCTACCAATACCTATATGTCATCAGTAATCAAGTCCAGTCAGTTTTGACTCTGTAGTATTTCTTTAATACATCACCATTCCTGCTGCTGCTGTCCTAGTCCAGGCCTTCATTGTCTCTTGTATTATGGCTGCAAAAACTCTTTAAATGGGTTTCCAACCTCTAGTTTTAGCCCTTCATATCCACACTTCAGATAGCCACTGGAGTGTGCTCTCTACATTGTAAATCCAGCCATCTCCCTTCCAGGCATAAAACAACTTGCCAACTGCCCAGAACCACAGGATGAAGCCCACTTCACATCATTGCTTACAAGGCTCGCTACCTGGTCTCTCCCTCCCTGTTTCTTCCACCCGGTTGACTGTAAACTGCTTTCTGGTTTTCACTCTCACTGTACTGTTTCTTTTCTAATTACCATTGTTCATGTTGCAACCGATCCATGCAGTGCCCTCTCTCTCTCTTGCTTCAACCATTGTCTGTATTATGGTTAACTTTTCCTCATCACTTAGCAGGTAGCAAAGATATTCCCTTTCCCAAAATGTGTTTCCTTATCCAAAGCTGTGTACTTCAGGAATCTTTTCTCTGTATAGCCATAATCATTATATGTGCTTCATCAAAAAAATAGTCTCTTTGACCAGGCACAGTGGCTCACGCCTGTAATCCCAGCACTTTAGGAGGCTGAGGCAGGTGGATCATTTGAGGTCAGGAGTTTGAGACCAGCCTGGCTAACATGGCAAAACCCAATCTTTACGAAAATACAAAACTTAGCTGGATGTGGTGACATGTGCCTGTAATCCCAGCTATTTGGGAGGCTAAGGCAGGAGAATCACTGGAACCTGGAAGGTAGAGGTTGCAGTAAGCCAAGATCATGCCACTGCACTCCAGCCTGGGCGACATGGCAAGACTCCATCTCAAAATAATAATAAAAATAATCTCTTTATGTGCCTTCTGATCCCACCTCCACCTTACCCCTCCCCCAATGACTTTGAGCTTCTTTAGGAGAGAGACTGCCTCAATCACTTTTGAATTCTCAATACTTAAAGTGTGGGCAGCATGGTAGCACTTCAGTAAATGTTGTGAAATGGTAGTGTGAGTGAAGGAGGGAATGAATGAATGGGTGAATGAATAGGCGAATGCATAAAGAAGCCCCAGAAGTCTAGGCAAGTTCAGTGTTTCCCGTTGCCCTCATAATTTTTAAGGCAACCTCTAGAACTAAAACTAAAAGTGGAAATTATCTCTAATTAACATCTGGCCAAGCATTATCCTTGTTAGGGTTAAATGACCTCAGTAGTTTCCAAGGGAATGGCTCCCATTACTCCTTTTCCACCCACTTGGAAAGGTAAAGATAAAGCCACAGATAATTGGATGGTAAGCTATTCTTGAGTCATTCCAACTATGTTCCTTAACTGGGCTTACCAACTGCAAGCAGAGCTGCTGCAAATATACCTGTGAAGTGAGGCAAGGACCAGGTGATTATGCAAACCTTACATCCTGGGAGTGCAGCCAGCTACATAATATGTGGAGCTCAGTCCAAAATGAAAATGTGGGGCCCCCTATTCAAAAGGCAGGGGAAAGAGTGCCATTAAAAATACATACAAACCTTTTTCCTTTTGTGGTCTCTCTTTAGATTTGTCATGGTGTTTTTTATTTACTATTTAATGTTCTGTGTAAAGAAAAATTAAATTTTTATGTTATTAGCATGAATTTTGTCATTCATTTTTATATTGCGCAATGCTACTTTTAGATGAAAATGTTAAAGCATTTAACTCCTGTGAAGGATCACCAAATTCCCCAGTTTATATTTTGTATTTTTTATCCAAAGGATGCCTTGAGCTGGTCAAAAAAGACAAATACAGGCCAAACCCGGGAAGGTTAGAAGGAGGGAGAATGCACCAGGCATGGAGCCAGCCAAAGGAGCATTCCAAGGCACAAGACACTTGTAGTGAGAGCGCAGCCCCAAGCAGGTGCCATGGACCCTGCCTCCTGTGCAGGGCACAGGTGCCCCACTGCCAGGCCCCCACCACTCTCCAGACTACCACAGTGTCCTGGATAGAGCAAGGTCCCGGGAAGTCTAACCAGGCATCTCTTTTACCCAGTGGCCCATTACCTCCATCTATAGCAGACAGGGGACCCCCTCTCCAAGGATTTTTAAATCTCTCCATCAGGACATGCTTGATATCTGGAATGGGATAGCTTCTGGCTGGTCACCCATTTGATTTGGTATGGTGCTACCTGTTAGGGCGGGGATGAGTGATGCCATGCTCGGCCCCAAGGTGCCATGGGCTTGAGTGCTCCACCCAAGCCCTCCCTCTGCCAGCACCCAGACTCCTGCTAGGAGTGAAGGATGGCAGCAATTTTAGGACTTAACAGAGAAATGGAGGTTGGGCAGGACCAAAGATAGAGAGACCAATGAAGAGAGTCTCTGGCAGAACCCATCCTGGAGATGCAACAGGAAGCAAGACCTCCCATGATCTAAGGTGCCAAGCCCAGCCTTCAGACTTCACTTATAACACACAAACTCAAAGAAAAAACTTAGGAAGAACTTCAAAACAGCAACCACAGAACATTAAACCCCAAATGCAGGGCTCATAGAACATGGGACCCTGTGGGATGCCAGATCAAGTGACTTGCCCAAGCCCACAAAGCTAAGTAAATGGCAGAGCTAGGGGGAAAAAAAAAAACCTGAATTTTTCCTCCATCACACATGCTGCCTGTTTCAGAATAGACTATTTCCAGCAAAAACAACATGAAACTAGAAGATTTACAGTGCTATGTTCTAAAAAAAAAAAAAAAAAGTAGTTCCTAGCAGGCATGCTTTATTTTTAGCAATTTTACTTTAGAGTTTATAAAGCAACTTCATAAACATTATGTCACCACATCCTTAAAAGATAAGCATTAGTGTTATCCCCATTGTACAGACAAAGAAAGACGATTGCTGATCCTGAGTCATACTGCTATTAAAGTGCAGAGCTGTAAGGTGAACCCCAGGAGCACTCAATTCCTTTTCTTTTTTATTAATAATCCTCAATCTCTGGGTAGAAATGGTAGGAAAGGAGGTTCATGGGGAAGGCTGGGCTGGCAGAGAGAGACTCCATCCATCAGATCTGAGGCAATTCCATGCAGAAGAGACCTGTCGAAGCTATGGGAAGCCGGTGGGGTGAGGAGAATCTGATTCCAACACCCACCTTCGTGTCCACAGCAGCTCTGCCACTTACTGTGAGATCTCAGCCAAGTTCCTAGTAATCTTTATGCTTCCATTTTCATATCTGTAAAATGGGGATGATAATAGTGATATCTATTTTATAGAATTGTTCAGAGGATTAAAGCACAGTGTCTGGCCTGCAGTTAACTCTCAATGAATAACCGTTATTGTTATTATTAGTAACAGTAATAATTTTGTTGGTGGAATTAGCTGACTAAGCCCAGGTCTCCTCCCTCTCTCACCATTATGTAAGTGCACCTCTCAATACTGAACACTTAGCCGAGGAAAATGACATTACTCCCAAAGCAAGAAGAATTAATTATTCTTCAGGCAATATGAGTGTATGAGTAGATGTACTCCTTGTTAGAAGCTCCAGAACAGATGTTGTGTTAGAAGGGAACATCTGGTCTAGCCGTCTCATGGCTCAGTTGAGAAAATTAAGACCTAAGGGAGTTAAATTACCTTTTCAGATTTATACAGTTAATTAGTAGTAAGCCGGGACTCCTAATCCTATGCTCATTTCTAATGACTGTTGCTTCTGTTAGACAAAACAGAACTCTATTACTATCATTGATTTGAAGTATACTTCTGATTTTTTATAATGTTGTATGATTATGAAGAACTGTATATTCTTTTTGTTTTGGTTTTTATAATTAGTCCTTATGATCATTATAATTATTATACTTTGAATAATGATTTAAACTTATCTGTGCTCCTTGTACACGTAAATTGAAGGATATACCAGTATTATTTTCACAGTATGTTCTCTTTTTCCTGCCGGATAGGAGATATTTTCGAGCCATATGGGATCCTAATTCTCTGAATGCTTTTAGATTATCAGATGTCTCAACTGACAGTCCTGGATGAAAATCAAATCATGAGAATTTGCAAAACTGAAAAAAAAATTAAGAACATTTTGGTGTTATGGTGTACCAGCAATTCCATCTTTATCTTTCTTTCAATTAGTGGGGAAAAACACATCAGGCATCCTGCATATTAGAATTTCCAGCTCAAACTTTTCCGTGCTTTTCCTATAAACTTACTTAGTGATATTTAGACTAAATGTTTTTTAATGAATCTAAAAAACTTCATGTTTTTACTTACAGAGTCATTCTTTCAAGCTTTTATTTTATTCAACACTTAGCAAACAGATGTTAGGGGAGATGCAAAGATGCTTCAGGCATGATCCTTTCTCCCAAGAAGTTTGCTGTTCAGTAAAGGAAACAAGGCATATAATACCAAGTAGAAAGAAACATGAAATTCTATAGCTGTTTATCACCTCTTTAACCTAGACAGAGTGTGCCCCCTTTTAATCATACACCATTTAGTTAAATATGAGGGCCTTCATGATGCTTTTAGGACCAGTTGAATATTCTGGAAACAAAACTCAGAACCTTTGACTTGAAAAACTAGACAGGAGGACATTTAATTACATTCACTGTGAGAATGGATGTCCCTCCTTTTCTTTTCCCTGTATCTCTTTAAGGTTGAGTAATATTATTCAGTGAAGAAAATGGAGTTTAAAAATGAGAATATCCTTCATGATATAGATGCTATACAAAGGATAAGGATATTTGTGTGCCTGGTACACATTTTCCCTTCATATTCAACCCAAAGACAATTGGTGGTCCTAGCCAGTCCCAGAACAGTTCAAAGCGCTCTTCTTCGTGGAGCTCTTGCTCAGCTTTTAGTTTAGCCCGTCGTTGGGTTAGCCTCCTGCCTGTCTGCCCAGAGCGATCATCTCCTCACACTTAATCCCATTGGTGTGATGCGAGCAAGTTTTCCCATCACCAAATTTTAAACTTGAAAAAGCCAAAACAGAGTTTTCAACGTGGAAAAATATATTTTTTTCCTGAAGACATCTTAAGAAAAATGTCTTCAAGACCAAAACCAAAACTAAAAATAAACATGGGGGAAAGTCAGGAATATTCTATCAGTCAACTCTTTCAATAATCGCCATTCACTGCCCTCCAAAGGCATTCCAGATTAAAAAGGACCTGAACAAAAACTCTGACATCTCAAGAGTTCACGGAATAGCTACACACTAAGGCCAACCTAACATACCCCTAAATGTTCTTATTTTTTCTGCCCTGTTAAGATTATAATGTGTTTAGATTTCAAGAGTAACATTTTTTCCTGTAGAATACCAGGTTTATGTAAAAGTGTGCTTCCCTTAGAACCACAACTTTACACAATCTCTGGATACCTGTCATCTTCAATTATAAGCTGAAACCCACTCCCAGATTTAAAACCTGTTAGTCCCATGAACACTTTGGTAATTTTGCATCTGTTTTGGTTTTTAATAGAAACCAAAATCCAGAGGAAAGAAATTCATTCAAGTAATCTTTTTATGATAAACTCACAATGTTAAGTCAAAATGAGAAGAGGCAGTACTATAATTGACACACACACACACACACACACACACACACACACCCCAACTTGGATGTGATAACTTTCATTCTTCCTAGTATCCCTTCTCTGCTATTCTTTATGTTATCATACCCCTGTCTGCCTAAAATAAATAGTAAATATCCTGTTGCCTCCATTATAACTTCCATTAATTACATGCCACGGTACACATCCCCATCATTATTTCACTGACAGATAAACACTAGTCAGAGCAACTTAGATGCAAAAGATGGAGAGAGCTTTAAATAACTTTTTTCATGCAGAACTAACCCTTCCATGGCCTATCCTTGCCTGCCTCCAGGTGTCCAATGGAGATATCTATCACTGGAGGTCCAAAGACTGCGGGCCCATCGCTGTCGCCTTCTCTGAACAGTTTAGCCACTCGTCCTGAGGAGAGCCCTTTCTTGTGAGCACAGAAGGGTAGCAGGTGAATTTTTCCCTTTTCATTAGGAAAGCAAAAACTTTTCCAGAAGTTTCCCCAATGACAATTTCTGTCACATGTTCAACCATTGCTTTAAAGGGAAGCTGAGAACTTTAGGTTATCCACCCTCTGTAGTGGGAGGTAGTGAGAGGGAAAGGACTCAGCCTCCCAGCAAGGTCTGCCACGACCAAGAAATGGAATTGCTGGGTCCATGAAGTCTGAACATTTTCATTTTCATTTTCATAGGCACTGCTAAATCTTTATTCATAGTTGTATCCACATAGAACCTTTATCAAAGACTATTTTGATTTTCATCTTTGTCATATGGCTTTTCTCTTTGATTCAAATAAAAGATGCATTTGGCTTGGAGGCTTGATCCCCCACTGAGGCCAAGTCCCATAGTTCCCCAAAAGGTCATATTTCATCACATTTCCTTTAGATTATTTATGTATCTAGGCTGTTATTTCTATTTTAATTGTTGAGCTCAACTTCCATACCTTCCAATTTCTCCATCCATTCTCCACACCGAATCCAGAGTATATTTGAAGATGCAAATTAGTATATTTCCTGCAATGTTTCCCATTGCATTTGGAATACAATCAAAGTCCTTATCAGAGTCTGCAAGTCTCTGTATTATCTTATTTTCTGCGTTTCCCTCCCAGGTCTTCTTCTCCCTCAGTCACTAAATTTTATTCTTAGTAGGCTTCTGTTTGTTCCTAAAACATGCCTCGCATTTTTCCTCATCTCAGTGCCTTTGTACTTGCTGTTATTTCTGCCTGGAATGTCCTTGTAACAGCCCTTCTCACAGTCGGGCTGCTCCTTCTGATCCCCTCAGGTCTTAATTACATGTCACTTTCTCAGAGAGACTTTCCTTACCAGTCTCTCTAACACTTGTTATTTATTTTTTTTATTTTAGAACTCCATTGATTCCCTTTATGTCAGTTTTACTATCTGTGTGACCTTGAACTAATTATCAGCTTTTCTGTGCCTTCAATTCTTAGCCTGCTATCTGTAAATAAGGCTAATAATTATATGTACTAACATTAGAATTCATCGTGAACAGCGAACAAGACAAAGTGCTTAATAGCCCCTGCTAATACAGTAAATACCTGGTATGTAGTAAAACTTTGCTAAATAATAATTTATATATTTTTTATTTAGTTGTTTCCCTTTTTCCCCACTAGACTGTAAATTTTAAAAGTAGAGGGACCTTGTCTGTCCTGATCTCAGCGTATCTCACAACCACAGCCCAGTGCCTGGCACATAATAAATGCTCAAAAAATATTCGTTGAACAAACAAATGTTGATAAATTAATGAATGACAATGCCTGCCTCAGTGGTAGGTCTGGACTGGACTCTGTCAGCTCATTTCCAGATTTCAGTGACCTCCTGTCTAAGGCTGCCAGATTAAGTGAATAAAAATACATGATGGCACTTAAATTTGAATTTCTGAATTTTTTGGGAAATTCTACTCCCTTCGCCGCTACCTTCACCCTTAAGAATAAGCACTTCCTCTCATTTCCTCCCTCCCTTTCTCTTCCTCTTTGCTCCTTTCCTCTTGTTTGGCTATTTCTGAATGTAGTTCTCAGTGTCAGGAGACCCCATCATCCTTAAGTCTGGGGATGTCTGTTCTTTGAAGACAACTATATCTTTGATGAATTAATGAGTCTCCTTTTTGACAGGTCTACACTTCCCAGAGGGCTAAATTATCCACCTTCACCATCACAGGCTCCCTAGCCTGGATATCCTTCTCAGGGACTGAAACTCACTCTCTTTTCTCTGGATTCAGAATACATACAGTGTGGGACACAAATGTCCTTAGCTTGTCCCCAGACATCCTCTGCTTTCATTCATTTGTAGACACCCTCCCTCTTAAATCTGGCTTTGATACAGACCTAAAAAAAAGACACACAAACACGATGCTGGCCCTGAGAACTTCATTTTCCCAGTTGACCAGTCAGGTCATTTGACAAGGCACTGCAGAAGAGCTGAATAACCTCTCACAATAACCTAATGCCATGCTGATATTTCCTGCCTCCCAGCAGGAAACATGGCAAGTTAGTTAGTGCTTTAGCCAGAAACACTCTGGGTCACTTTGATTAACATTTTTGGTTCTGGAATACACTAAGGTAGTTTAGAAGGAGAACTAACCAGTTGACCTTTCAGAAGATAAATAATTTATGTGAAATTCAGTGTGTTAGAGAAACTCTGGCAGTCACTCCCTATGGTCTGTCAATATAGATGTAAGCCTGTGTGTGTGAAAGTAGGGTCGTGGGAGTAACTTCTTGGCAATGTTACATATCTATGGACCGGAATCTCCATCCAGAAAATGTCCCCTACTAAACATTTGGTTCTCTTTCTGTAGCATCAGAGTCTGACCAAATAAAACACAGATCCCAGATCCATCCTATACTTACCTTGTGAACTTGACTCAATAGTGTCACATCTCTGAGGCTCAGTTTCCTCCTCTGCAAGATGAAAATGATACCACCCACGTTACAAGAGTGCTTTAAGGTTTATAAATAAGGTGGGCAAAGTACCTGCTACATAGTGAATGCTTAATGGCTGGTAATCTTTTTAGGTACTTCTTTCTGCCTCATTATGTGTGGCTGTGTTGGAAATACCCAGGAGCAAATTCTTTTTGCTTCTCCTGCACAGGAGCCCTTCCTTTTGGAGCTTGCATCAGCATCTACAGTGACAGGGCATTTGCAAGAGCTTGATGAACATACAAGGGCGCCATGTTCCCTGCCAGTTTGGAGCAAGGTGTCCAAACTCACCTAATCCCATCTCACTTTTCTCTTGTTAGGCACTAGGAAATGTTCAGCATATTAGACAGAAGAACAACACTCAGATATCTGCCAAGATTATGTACAGCCTACCCAAGGAAGTTTTTTTTTTTTTTTCAACTTCACAGCTTGTGATTACAAAAGGACACAGGACAGCTGCTAACTGTTTTCCTTTCATCTCCGCTTCTGGCACGTTCTTCTTCTGATAGCTCTCCTGCAACACTTGGTCTGCACCACAGTGGGAGCTAAAAGAGTAGGACAGAGATGCCACCCCAACCCCAGCCACACCCCCTGCTCAGACTCAGCTGCTGGGAAAGACCATTTAAAGCAAATCCTCCCTACCTCTCTGGGGATGGTGTCAACCCAGCGAGACACCACGCTTCAAAAGAAGTTAAAGCTTTGTGGGTAGTTAGGGAACGTTTAGACTAGAAACTAGAAACCCCCGGGTCCCTACCAAGCCTGATTCCAGGATTCAGTGAACAGAAAGGACTGGAGCAGAGGAGGGAAGAATAGGCCAGACAGCTTTCCAAGTTCTCTTCCATAGAGAGGGTTCATTGTTGCTTCGGTATTGTGAAATCAAACATAAAATGCATTGGAACACTCCCTTTCAAATGTGAATTTCAGATGACTCTTAAGTAAAAATATAAATGGTGTGGATATAACCATGTTTTTTAACTCAACCTTTTATCTCCTATGTGATTCCCACTAGAGGTAGTTATAGGGTAAGTTTTGAGAAAGTCTCCTATCAGCTATGGGAACAAGCTACCTACCTCACAGAAAGTTATTGTGAGAATTAAAGCAAGTGATATATGGAAGGTATTAGAACAGTGCCTGACACAGCAAGTGTGCTATTTACACTAATGAACACTAACTGCTATCAGCATGAAAGTTAAAGGAAGACAGTAGGTATTCATCAACTTTATATTTATGCAGATATATGCATCTGGAGAGAAGTAAGCATACAAAAAAGTTTTATTTACATCAACGTTTCTTCTTACTTGAAGGAGCTCTGGGTTAGCATCCTTAGAAATGAAGAATAGACTCCTTCTCTCAAAGCTATAAAACGTTTGACCAAAGGCAGTACAAATTACTGTATAAATTATTTTGCAGTCTTTTACAAATACACATAATTCTAAAACTTACATGAACACATCTTAAGTGAATCACAGTT
Source organism: Chlorocebus sabaeus (assembly GCF_047675955.1). Lineage (NCBI taxonomy): Eukaryota > Metazoa > Chordata > Mammalia > Primates > Cercopithecidae > Chlorocebus > Chlorocebus sabaeus. Next base: position 96,399,419 of record NC_132914.1, on the reverse strand, counting down.
ATAATTTATGATATCACCAAATCCTGCTCTATACTTTAACAAATAAATAGCTGGTTACTTAAATTCCTTCTCTTTCTCTGTAGCTTGACAACAGATGTTTCAAGGGGAATTGGGTTTCAAAAATAAAGAAAACATTGGTGACAGAAAATTCATTGTAATCATGGTAGCTGTTAAATGTATAATGCTAAATTATATCTTAACCTTAAGATATAATTTATCAAAATACACAGCTTGCACATATAAGATGTTGTCTTATTGATCAGTGATGTAATATTTATTTGAATCAATAATCCACATAGTCTGAAGAATTCAGAAAGCTTTCTTCATAAACTAAAAACATGAAAATTTAGTTAAGTTGTATGCAGGAAATTTTATTGCAGTAGACAGAACATGTTTAAATGGAGGATTAGGGTAGAGGCATTTTTTTAGTGTACTATAAAATTTTCTTCCACAGTCATTTCATTAGTGTGAGAGAGGAAGTTAAAGTTGGAAGAAGCACATCATCCATTATTTGATCAAAGTCACCCATGTTTCCGTATGATAAGCTAAATAAAGCTTTGTTCCAACACTGATAGAGGAATAATAAATCTGATATTTATCACAATAACCATTATCATAACCATGCAGAGAAGATATGCATTGGGTTTACTTGTAAATTGATGTCAATTTGACTCAAAGCTCTTATAGAAGCAGAGAGGTAGCACTGTTATTCCAAGAAAATTATGTACAGTTTCATGCTACCATGCTATTTATGTTATAAAAGGCTAAATATTAAAAACAAACTAAAGTACATGTTTTTCTATGTGTAAGTTTGTAAGATCTTGCTGTCATTCCATTATAGAGTGATTCTATTTTAAATATTTAAGGTCACATAAATTGTGGAGAAGAATCTAATTTAGCTAATTATAGAGCAAAGGCAAGTTTCCCCAATCAACAGTTATCCTCTTGATTTTTTTAGTCTTGGACTGGATGAAGGAAGAGAATAAATAACTTTATCCAACTCAAGTTTATATTAAGAATAAGCCAGTTCCCTGTGGTCCTTAAATATGTTTTCCTAACATTTTCTATAATATATAATATGAAGGAAAGCTTGCTAAATGAATAAAATATAATATTAAGTTTATAAAACTAGGAGAAATTTCAAATACAGAGTATGGAGAGACAGAGCCATCAGTACAGACATTTTTGAGATGTTTTTGGTAAGTAGCTGTTTTACTTCTAATGAATCATTAAATACAAAATACTGCTTTTCATTCTATTTGGGCATGCTAACAGTTTATCACAGCAGAAGAAGTTCAGTACCTAAGATATTCTCCCCATGGTCAAAGAAACTTCCACTTTCAGCTATTAGTGCATAAAACATTAGGTGACTTTTTCCATTCCATGATTTAAGAGATCAATAAAGACACCCTGCATTAGACATTTCTTGACAGGCAAAGAACAACTATTCTAAAAATACTGCATTTGGGCCTTTGATCATTCTAGAAAGTCAGTAACTAAACAACTTTATTTATTGATTATTGTTAAACACCTTCTGCAGGGTGATTGGTGGGTGCTAAGAAAGTCAAATAATTTAGTGATTGGACTTTTCATTGTCATAGCATAGATTTATAGCCCCACCATAAACAAAACAAATGTTGCTGAAAGTAGAACAACTTTCTAATTTCTTTTGGTGACTGAAAAATTAGAAGAGAATTTGCTAAAGATCCTAAACTTAATGTTCATGAACTTTGACTAAGAAGCACATGAATAATTACATCCTGAGAAAAACTCACGAGTATTTTTGAGTCCCTGATTTGATTCCCTGCTACTGCCCCATTTTTGTGATTTGACTAAAGTTTCAATGTCTATAACTGTAGAGTGGCACTGTCTAATGGAACGTTCTACAGTGATGGCAATGTTCTACATCTTTGTTGTCCAACATGGTGGCCATCACCTACATGTGGCAAGTAAATTCTTGAAATCAATATTTAAAAGAATCAACTATATTTGGCCATTGAGAAGTCATTCTTAACATTTGACAGAGAAGTGCTATGGAGTTGATGGGGGGGAACAGCTTATTCTGGTTCCCCAGAATAAGGAGTAAAATGGGAGATGAAAAAGTGGGACCAGAGTGTACTGGGTAGGAGAGGAGACTGAGAGTGCAAAGTAGTAGATGACTAAACAGAAGATGGACATGACGGAGCTCTGCCCCCAAATCATTGACCTAGTAGTTATGTGGAAAAAAAAAAAAATCAATGGAGGAGGAAGAAAGCTAGAGTTGTGTTCAGTTTTTATTGAGAAAAATGAGCGGTTGCTCACGCCTGTAATCCCAGCACTTTGGGAGGCCAAGGCAGATGGATCACCTGAGGTCAGGAGTTCGAGACCAGCCTGGCCAACATAATGAAACCCTGTCTCTATTAAAAATACAAAAATTAGCTGGACATGGTGACGGATGTCTGTAATCCCAGCTACTTGGGAGGCTGCAGCATGAAAATCGCTTGAACACAGGAGACGGAGGTTACAGTGAGCCAGGATCGTGCCATTGCACTCCAGCCTGGGCAACAACAGCGAAACTCCATCTCAAAAAAAAAAAAAAAAGTTAAACTGAGATTCCCTAACATTTAGGAAAGGCAAGCAATAAAGTGGGAATTAATTCCAGCTCCCTAGGAAGAATGGGAATGTTTATTGTCTTTGATGGCACAACTGCACCCAGATGCCAAAGAAATGGTTACATAGTTATAAGGTTTGAAACATTTTGTTTTTCCCTGAAAAGCTATAAGAATCTGTACTACTACAAAAATAAGTTATCCTATAATTTCCTTTAATACGAAATTTTATAAGTCCATCGTACCAAGATTGATTTGTCAAAAAAATATATATTCTTGAATTTAATCACTTCTTAAAGCTAATTTTAGGTTACAATTCTGAAACACTGAAACATAATTTCAAAATATACAATCTATATTTCTATATAATGATACCAACCAAAAGACAAACATGGCTGAAATCATAGCATTTTGAAACTGAATACATATTCATTAAACTGCTTCATTTGATGGGTGAGGACCAGGAAGCCTACAAAGAATATATGACTTAGCAAAGTTTGCCCCGCCATGATCCGAACCCAGTTCTGCAGACTCCAAGTCCCCTATTGTTTGGACAAAAGGCTGGCTGAATGATGTACTAGGATATTTTTGGCATCCCTATGTATTATAGAAAAAGATAAAATAGAAAATTTCTAACAGTATGCCTCACTGGGGACAGTAAATCCTTTCCGTTTCCCAATTAGTGCCATTTCCCCTTTGACACATTTTTACTACTTTTCTTGTGCTTCCCATGATTTTGGTTCATTTTTCAAAAATGTTTGATAATTATCCTATAGGCTATGAAATTTGACTGAAAAAGATGTTCTTATGTACTCAACATCTTCTTTAAAAATGTCTAACTTCCTTATAATTCTTCAAAAGCTCTCCTCTCTTACTGAAGATACAGAAAATAGCATATTGGAGGTATACAGGAAGAACAGTGGTCTTAAGGCTTTAATTTTCCAAAATTTTTCAGTATTCAAACACTGAAATCCAGTTGTCAGGATTACCTAGAGATAGTAGCTATGCACACTATGGGATATTCATATGCTTTCTGTTTATGCAAAGAAACCATTTCCTCTATTCTACATGGGCTGAAGTTGTGGGTTGGTAAGTTAGGACCTGGAAAACCTGGTAATGTTCTAACACAAAGATGGCCAAAGATTTTTTCTTAAGGGCCAGGTAACTCCTCAAAGAGTAAAAGTCAGAATGGTATCACATATCTCACTCATGTCATACTAGTCCATTTCTGGAAATAATAACACTTTCTCAAAATGAAGTCATTTGTATTCTCAGCCATGCTCTGTTTTGTGCACTGAGTAATTTCTTGAGAGCAATATTTCCTAAGGCATGTTGCCAAGACTGGCTTTATTTGTTTTTCATTAGGCTTTTCATTATCATGCTGCTGAATACCTGGATCATTCTGCTTCCTCCGAGATGGCTGGTGTTGCTTAAGCATAGGAATGACACTATGAGTAGGTGGAATGTTTTTGTCCAGTGAATGCCCATTTTAAATCCCTAGCCGTGGCACCATTCCAGTGACTTTAATCCTTCTAAGAACAGCCAGTTATCCATTTATAACATAGTCTGATATTATTAAGTTGTTTACATGCATCTATTCTGTCCCTGTCCAGGGAAAGACATTAGTCTCACTTTGCACCCCGCTAGGGCTGTTCTTCCTCCTTTATCATGGCAGGAAAAGGCATCAAGTTCCACTCACTGCCCAAGCCTTGAATCGGTATGTATTCCACATTTCTCCATCGTTCCACATGTTCAATCTCCAAGTCAAACTTCCTGATAGTTTTCAAATCCACCTGCTTCTTTTTGCTCCTATGACTACTACGTTAGTCTACGCCCACATTGCCTCTAGAGAACAACTGCAGTGGTCTTCATACCCCAGAATCACCCTTTCCAATTCATTCTCCTTTGCTTTGAGTGTCTAATGGTACTCATCATTCCAAATAAATAGATATTCTGTCGTTTCTATTCTTGTGTTTTTGTGTTACACATAAGTAGGACAGAGTTTGATTTGTCAAAAAAAATAGTGATCTGAATTCTTGAACTTCTATAGATGCCTCAATTTAAAGAGAAACTCTATCTTATCTTACAAACCGTGAAAGATTAAAATCTAGGGATAAAATGAGCAATCTGTAAACTTCTGCATTCAAATACTAATCACAGGTTTAAAATAACCATTGAAATCTGAGAATTTTAGGACTAACTGGTCCTTGGACATTGTGGGCTCAACTGTATCATTTTATAGGTAGAGAAACTGAGGCCCAGCCCCAGAAATCAAAATAATCTTTCTAAATTTGGAATCTCGGCATGTAACACTTTTTCTTGAAAGCTGTCCATGGCTTCCCATTGTGGTCAGGATGAAGTCCGAAGCCCTCAGCCTGGCATGCAATATCTGTATAGTCTGCCTTCTGCTTACTTGTCCAGCCTTACCATTTGCTCCTCTCTCCATATTATCCCAGAACATAATGCTTCCAAGTATACTACATTCCTTCTTACTCACAGGTCTTTGCACATAATTTCCCCATTGTCCTTCCTCTTTTAGGTGCTATGCTCTAACCACCCATTTTTCCTGTATCTGATTAGATGTCCTTTTCTCTGAAAAAATATCCTGGATTCCCTGTGGACTCCCAAGCAAGTGTCACCGTCATGGCACGGTCTCAGCATCCTACCTAACTGCCTTTGAACAGTCCCTTTCCATCACTGGACTGGAAGGAATAAAGGCAGTTGTTGGCAGGGCCCTGAGTCTTATTCATCATTCTATCTTCATATCATGATCTGGTGTCTGGTATTCAATAATTTTTTTAACTTTTACTTTACGTTCAAGAGTACACGTGCAGTTTGTTACATAAGTAAACTTGTGTCATGGGGTTTTGTTGTACAGATTGTTTCATCACCCAGGTATTAAGTCTAGTACTGATTCGTTGTTTTTCCTGATCTTCTCCCTCCTCCATCCTCCACCCACTAACAGGTCTCAGCATGTATTGTTCCCCTCTACGTCCATGTGTTCTCATCATTTAGCTCCCACTTATAAGCGAGAATGTGTGGTGTTTGGTTTTCTGTTTCTGCATTAGTTTGCTAAGGTTAATGACCCCCAGCTCCATCCATGTCCCTGCAAAGGACATGATCTCATTCTTTTCTATGGCTGCACAGTATTCCATGGCGTATATTTGCCACATTTTCTTTATCCAGTCTATCATTGATGGGCATTTAGGTTGATTCTATGTGTTTGCTGTTGTGATTCAATATTTTGAAATTAAGTATTAATTCTCGCTTTTAACCTGCCTAATATATGTCAATTTTTCTATCAGCCCTCCTCACAAAATCTGTTGTCAAGGAGGAAAAATGATTCCTTCACATCAAAGTGTAAGTCACTGATAATCCTAAATGGCAACTCTTATTAGAAGCATTCACATTTTTACAGAAACAAAGTTTGAAGTCACAGGAATGAATCTCCAATGCAGATAACCGAACGTGGACGTAAGCCACGATAGATATTTGTGAGGGGAGGAAAGCTTTCTCCTAGCCTTCACATCAGTAACAAGGTGACCAACTCTGCCCTCACCATCACGGAAGAATGACTCTATGTCTTTGTTCATAAAAATCAGGTCACTCGTTGGTTTTCTGTGTATTAAATAAATCCTTGTTATTTATCCACAGTGTAAATACTTGATTTAACTTGTAACATTTCTGTTTTGTTTCAGGGAAGCAATGTTATGGAAGATCAGGATTTGTTGGAAATTGGAATCCTTAATTCTGGGCACCGACAAAGAATTCTACAGGCAATCCAGCTCCTTCCAAAGGTGAGCAATGCTTTTGTTGCCCTAGTCCTGTGTACGGTTCCCAGTGATTTTGAGTCCAGGCATGCAAGGAGTGTTTGTATTTAGTACAATATTTCTACATATTGATGCAACCTCAAGAGCAGGTCTTCTTAGGTCCAACTGCACATTCAGACTTACAAAACTACTATGGGCCACACTTGGCTTGAGGTTTTATTGTTTTTTTGTTTTGAGACAAGGTCTGTCTCTGTCACCCAGGCTGGCGTGCAATGGTATGATCTAGGCTCACTGCAACTTCCACCTCCCAGGTTCAAGCACTTCTCCTGCTTCATCTTCCTAAGTAGCTGGGGTTATGGGTGCATGCCACCACGCCTGGCTCATTTGTCTTTTTTGTTGTTGTTGTTGTTTTGTTTTTATGGGGTTTTTTTTTTTTTTTTTTTTTTTTTTTTGTATTTTTAGTAGAGATGGGATTTTGCCATGTTGGCTAGGCTGGTCTTGAACTCCTGACTTCAGGTGATCCACCCACCTCAGCCTCCGAGACTTCTGGGATTACAGGCATGAGCACTTAGCTTGAGATTTACCTAGAAAAATGTAATACAGAAAACACTGCTGGCCACCAGGGAAAGCTTCAGATTTTCTCTTCAGTGAGAGTCCTAATATCAGTAAAAATATCAGTTCTGGCCCCCCAGGTGGCAGCTCAGGTTCAAGAAGACTAGATTCATATTGGGTGGGTACAGGAATGGCCCTGGCTCCAAAGCCTCCTGCCCCATAAGAGGCAATATCTCCTGTAACAACTCCATAGACTTATCCTCCGTGGTCCCTACAAGGGACCTGACTAATTACAAGAGTCATTACTCAGGGAAGTCTAAAGTATCACATCCCCATCTTGTATTTATAGTTCATGTATAGGTCCTCCTAGTCCAGATGCAATTTACCAACCAGGCATCATTTTTACTGTAAGCAATGTGTTACCTAGCAACAGAGTTGACCTCCTGTTTCCAGATAAGGTGTCAAAGTCGCCTAAAGGAAGAGGCAAAATCTGAGCATGAATCTTTCAGATACGTGGGATTTTAATTGATAAGGAAAGGAAAATGCATTTCAGGTCTATGGCCATACCAACCTGAACATGCCCGATCTCGTCTGATCTCAGAAGCTAAGCAGGTTTGGGTCTGGTTAGTACTTGGATGGGAAAAGGCATTTCAGGAGACCCCAGGAACCATATAAAAACAAATATGATTCAGACAACAAATTTCTAGAAGTATTAGGGAAATAGACATTTAAAATCCAATGGGATTTGCACAACAATGCAAATGTACTTCATGCCACTGAACCATATACCTAAAAATGGTGATGATGGCAAGTTTTATGTTATGTGTATTTCATAACATAGTCACACAATTCAAAAAATAATTTTAAAAAGAGGAAGAAAATTCAAGGTGATTAAAACAATTGAGGAGTGTGTAGTCAGAGATAAAGCAGAAAAAGTAGGTTGGGTCAGTGTGTGTCAGGCTGAGGAATTTGAAATTTATTCTGTAGGCACTGGGGAATGGACATGACTGGACTACTTTAGGCCAATTAATTCTGGAGGCAGTGTACAAGTGGGATTAGAAGGAGGGAAAGTTGAAGTTGGGTCATCTGTTTGCAAAAAGACTGTGGGGCAGATTTGAGGCAGGTGGTAGATGAACTGTAATAGAGGCACCTGGATATTTGAGCTTGTCCTAGGTTTTGTACTGTCTTATCCTCTTGTTCTTTCTAGAGAGGCTATACTTTCTCCTTCCCAGAGTGGGAAAAGTAAATATTAAACACTATTTCCAATGAAATTATCTGATGAAATTTCCCAACTGACAGTGAATTGAATTTCTACTGATAAGACACTTACTCCTTTTGCAAATTCACTGAGCCAAATATACAAAGGAGTTTAATCACATAATTTTCTGCACTAAATGGAAAAGAATAAAACATCCTTAGAGCCATTCTGGAAGTAATTCCTATGAACATATTGTTCACCTCTCTGCTTGTGTATGTTTACTTAAAATATTACCTTCTCAGCAAGTTTTGTTCTCACTTTCAGCAATGGCTTCTCTACTGCTGTATCTCTAGCACCTAGCACAGTGCCTGGTTCATAAAAATAGATAAGCACTCAATTAATCAATGAATGACTACCTGCTTTGTCACATGCTGCCCTTCATTTAAAGTTCAACTCAGATATTATCATATCATATCACTTAATTTGTGCAGCTTCCTTCAAAATGGAACCACTCCTTACCATCTAAGTAATTATCAACCTACTCCTCACCAACCGCCTCTATCTAGATGAACTACCACAGTGCATTCTAATCTGTCATCCTTGGTTAGACTACATGAATCAAGTTCTCATTGGTCTCCTCCAGCCTGGACTATTCACATATGTCGAACCTCTGTCCAGGTTACCTTCTTACCCCTCTATAATTGAATTTCTACACAGTATCTGGAATGATCCTTCTAAAATATAAATCAGATCATGCTATACCCTGCTTCAATTCCCCAATGAATTTTCTTCCCACTTAGAATAAAGTCTTTATCCTGTCCTACAAAGGTCCTACTACCTGGAAAGCCCTTCCTTCAGAACTTCATACACTTGCTCCTATACACTGTCAAATCTCTACTCGGATGTGACATCTTTACAGGGGCCTTCGTGAGCTAAAATTCACATCCTTCCCTTATCATCACTGTCCTTGCTATTGCTCTGCCTTATTTTTTCTTCATGCCACTTAGAGCGATCTGAAGTTATATTATTTATTTGCTTTTTTTCTTCATTATTTTCCATCTCACCCTCAGGAAGCAAGATCCATGAGGTCAGGGACCTTGACTGTCTTATTTTCTTTTCTGTATACCCAGCCCCTAGAATAGGACCTGTCACATAGTAGGTACTCAAGAAATACTTGTGGTATGAGAGAATACACTGACCCTCCCTTTCCTCTGAGATTTTATTGCCCTGTGCTTGTTCCTATCAGAAGGTACTAACAACATTCAGCCACTTCTATGTTATAAACATCCTGAGGACAGAGACAGTGCAACATCCTTGAATTTCCCATGATGCTTAACCCAGTACATGGACATTCTTTTAAAAATGAATGAGTGAGTGAGTGAATGAATGAATATTTTCCTCACATGTCATTCAAATGTATATTTTTAATCAGAGCACCTCAATTTTAAGATATACCTATAATCCTGTACACACCATTTGATAATGCAAAACAAGAAAAACTGAACCTAGAATTATTTGGAGAATAAATGAAGTGTTTATTTCTAATACAGAATATTATTATTCTCATTAGAGAAAATAATATAATAGAAACAATACAAAATTAAGCTTCTATCGAGAGGCTGATGGAAGAGCTTACTATGCACACAAATTAGTAGAGAGTATATAAAAACATCCAGATGCATGTTCAGCAGCACAAACAGAGTGTTATAATGCCACAAATTGATGCTTTGCCTTCTTAGGTAATGAGCCCAATCTTCAGATGGTTAATAGTGTCATTTTATTGCCAGCTCATTCATCTGCATTCACTTTAAGTTTGCACTGCCAGAAAATGGACAAAATGTCTCTTCATTTTGTTTATGCAATTTCAATCTTCAGAATATTTGTATTCTTCATCTGTCATGAGAAGAAATATTCCATGATTGCTACCTGGGATTCTTTAATTAACATATTGTGGTGTGGAATTAGTGAGATTGTTCCTAAACAGAGAAAAGGTGCTTTGCTCAGTACAATCTTGATGTGTTAGCACACTTCAAAGCATATTTTTTGTACTTTGTTTGTATTTGTTGCATCAAGCTTCAAAGAAAAAAGTTTATTCCTTTTGTAAGAATAGCCATTTTGTAATATGTCTTTTTTAATACTGAAATATTCACCAAAGCAAAGATTTACATCTTCTCAAGTACATTTGATACATTCAACACATAGAATGCATCTTTCTCGCCGTCTTTTGCAATGCTTGACCTTTTGTAAAGCTTAATTATCCATTTTTACCTAGCATCTACTTCCCTCACTAACCCCAACTCTGTCTTTTCTCAGCTCTGAAAGCTTTCCTGGACTTCTTGAAGATCAAATTTCACCTTTTTCCCTTTTTATGAAAGGAAGCAAACCCAAAGTTCCAAGAGAAAATGGCTTTTTTTCTACTCTCCTGGAAATGTTAAGTGTATTGTGTTTTTTCTGTCTCTTTGGACACAGGGATATTACCTGATTACTTGTTTTCAACATATAACTTAGTTTTTTGCAGATAAGAATTGTATGTGGCCAAGTCTTTGGATAATCCTCTAATACATTTTCCTTTTTAAAAAGGCATAAACACTTTTGTCCTTTGATAATGTAACACCTGAAGGTCAGGCATCCAAAGGATTTTCATTTTAAAGGTTTGCAGGACTTTGTATCAAGGCTCATATTGCATCTGCTTTCTTCATATCCCTCATCCTGAGTTGACAGTGTATTTCAACACATAGCAACTTTTATATTGTATGCTTACTCTGTTTTTCAGTATTTCCTCTTCTAATGTTTTCCAATTTTATAACACCTTTTGGAAATACTTAGTAGTTGTCTATACTCAATGTCTCCCCGTTTCCTTTGTTCTACTAATCCCTCAACTGGCTTGAGTTGTTTCTCTGCTGTGACCCCCTACAACCAGTGCTAAAGTCACCAGTAAGCAGAAGAGCAGGAATTCCATAAGCCCTTTGTTATCTCCACCTTATTTGACTTCAGCAGACTCTGATACTATTGACAATTACTGTTATCAACCAAACTGGATTCATTTGCCTGCACACAATTGCAGCCAAACACTGAAGCACTGGATTTTGTAGAGAGAAAGGTTTATTGCAAGACGGCCAAGCAAGGAGGCAGGAGTCCAGCTCAAATCCGTTGCCCTGTACCAGCCTTAAAGCAGTATATTTAAGAGAGATTTTGGGGGAGAGGCTTCAGAGTTGGTTAGTGATTGGCAGAAAGGAATGGGAAGTTTTGAAAGTCCCTTGAGCATGCGCAGTTGTCCCTTCGTGCTTTTCCGTGGGTTGCCTTTACAAATTCACTGGTCTGAAACATGACGTGGAAATTCAGGCTGTGACATCAAAACGTCACCCTTCAGAGGAGCAAGTCTATTCTGTGCTATTCTGACTCCAGTCAGCCTTATTGGTTCCAGCCAGTTTCAGCCAGTCAGCCAGTTTTGTTGCAAGCAGAGCGAATTATAACAAGCTGTTTCTTCATCTGTCTTCTTGCAAGGCAAGCTCAAGCACTCTTGTTAACTCTATGGGGCAAATTTTCACTATTAACATTGTCTTCTTTCGGCTTCCATGATACCTAGTTACTCTCTGCATCTCTGCTGTTGTCTCTCTGCCTACTCATTCTCCTCGGTTAAATCCTGAAGTTCCTCAAAACTCAGACCCAAAAATATTTGATGACTAGTAAGTGTTGTTATCACAGGACTCTTGATCTTAGTGCAGTGTCTGGTATTCACTTTTGTTCATTGCTACTGTTACTTTACTACGCAATGAACACCTGAATTTTAGTGGCCCTTTACTTCTGAGTTCTGCCCAGTTTAACCAATATTTATTGGAGCTACATATATTTAATTTTTTTTTTCACTGAATGGCACTGAGAACCTCTGAATGAATGGATTAAATTACCCCCTTTTCTATGCTCAGTTTGAGGCTTTGGCCAAAAATATTTTTGCTGTTATTCCAATAGAAGATTTATATTCTGTATTGTTAAAGAACAAGTTACCCCAAATTTTAGCGGCATATAACAACATTTATTATCTCCCAGTTTCGTGGGTCAGGAATCCAGGTACAATGTGAGTGGGTCCTCTGTCTCTGGATCTTTCAGGGAGCTACAGCTGTCTCAAGATTCAAGTCAAGAGGATCTACTTTCTAACTCACTCATTCAGGCTTTTAGGGATTTTCAGACTGAGGCCTCAGTGCCTCACACACTGTTGGCTGAGGCCTCCCTTAGTTCCTTGTCATCCCATAGAGCATCTCACAACATGCTGCTAGCTTCAACAGAATGAGCAAGTGAGAGGACAAGACAGTGCTAGCAAGATGGAAGTCACAGTCTTTTGCTACCTAATCACAGAAGTGACATCCCATCTTTTTGCCATCTTCTATTCATTACAATCAAGTCACCAGATTCAGTTCATACACAAAAGGAGGTGTTTACACAAGGGTGTGAACACCAGGAGGTGGGGACCATGGGGTAGGGCGGGCGGGGTGGGGGCACATCTTAGAAGTCTGCCAGATAAGGAGAATGGCATGAACCCGGAAGGCGGAGCTTGTAGTGAGCCGAGATGCTGCCACTGCACTCCAACCTGGGTGACAGAGTAGGACTCTGTCTCAAAAAAAAAAAAGTTTGCCAGATACATTTTATAATGATCTACTTTACAGTCTAGTTTCCATTGTCCGCATTTGTAGTTAAAATGGAAGAACCCATCAAAAACTACAAGCAAAAAAAAAAAACACCCTTTATTTCCTTGGACCATTTCCTGGGACTGTGATGTTCACAATCTGATGATTTAAGAGCCACCTTTGCTATTGCCACTCAAAAAAGAGGCACATGTCTCTGGTCTGTAGAGTTAGGTATAATGTAGCATGATGTAAGATAATGCAGAAGTTAGGGACAGTAGAGATTTGCAAATTGTACATAATCACTTCATAACCTGAACATCACTGATCTAAGTGATATATACAAATCAGTAATCCCATAAAACAGCACAGTTTCTTAAAATGTATTTATTCTTCATTGTTGCCTCATTACTGAAAAGAGCATTTTCCCATATATGTTAGGTCAGTGAGTCTACTAAACTCTATTAGACAAAACTTTAAGAATGTTAGCAAATAAAACAGGTTCTAATAAACTAACATAGCGAGAAAGTTGCAAGTGGTCATTTAATTTTAGGCCTGAACAAAGAAAATAGATCAAAGCAACAGTTGACCCCCTCAAAATGGTATGAGCAGAGATGGTAGGGATTGAAAACTCAAACATTTTTAAAGAAAAGATAATATGGAATGGTGGAAACTGTGGTACACTGGAGAGCGGAAGTCCTGCCCCTCCTCACCCCCAATATGGTGTTTTTTTCATAAACACTTTGTTAACAAAACAAAACATTGGGGGCCAGATTTAGTTATAGCTGTCACTCTGCTACCCCTATGTCATAGACGAAGAGAATCACTCTAGAAATAACTCTTAATATTATGAGATCACAGATTATTTCAGCCTTAGAAAGGACTATTATGAATGTGACATTCTTTTAAAGAAGTTACACCTGAATTTTAAGGACCTTGAACAAACTAGAGTCTTTAAGAGAACAGAGACATTCTATGAAGAGAATTTTAAGGAACTTGAAAGAATCAGCATCTTCAAGAGAACAGTCATTCAAGAGAACAGAGTCATTCTCTGAAAGGCGCTAGTTCTTTCAAGGTCCTTAACATTCAGATGTTTGTTAATTCTAGTCTTGATGGTTGCTGCAGATGTGTGTAAACTTTAGCAGAAAAGTGTACAACCAATGTTATTGCTTTAAAAGTCTAGAAAGGAAGGTTCAGTCTTATTTCCCTGTCACTTAGAAAAATGATAGAAACTTGTTCCTATTTCTTCTGCTATTTTTCAGAAGGGCAATGACAAAATATAGCCCACAGGCACAGAAGCTCTCATGGTACCTTTTGACAGGGCAACTTTTCATTCTCCCATCCCATCACTCACTCTCCATCTACCCTCATTCTTTTCACTTGCATTTCTTTTTATTCTTTTTATTGCATGTCTTAAACTCACTGCCACCCAATGTTGGCCTACCACCCAGTGGACATCAGTTAAAGATACATGGTCAAAGAGAATCTCACACCCACATATATGCACTGTTAGCATGGAAGTCCTAACCTAAAGTAAATAGACGACGGGACCCAGTCACTGAGGGCATAGAATATTCTATTTCCTATAGGTCCATTCCTTAGTAAGACAGGCTGTGGTATTCCCAGGGTTCTTATAAGCTCCGGTCAGTTCTGAAAATGTCTTGTGGTTGTTTTTTGGGTTTTTTGTTTGTTTGTTTTTTGCTGGGGGTGCAAAACAGATATGCTCAGTGCTCAGGGGTTGGCAAACTTTTTCTGTAAAAAGCCATATCATAAATATTTTATACTCTGCAGGTCATATGTCCTATATTGTGGTTACTCAACCCTGTTGCAGAGTGAAAATAGCCATAGATGACTCAGAAATGAATGAGTGTGGCCATGTTCCAGATAACTTTATTTACAAAAACAAGCAATAGACCAGGCTTAGACTGTCAGCATAGTTTACTGACCTGTGACTTATCAATAAATATCCAACTAGATTAAGAGCTTTTCCATACTTTCAAGAATCTTCTAAACAGGGAAGAACTCAGATCAGAAATATAGCCTACTTTATCAGACTAGTGAAAGGCCCCAGGATGACCCAAGCCTCCTGATGTCATCCCAAAGAAATGTGTAAAATAAACAGGGATGACATTGGCTGTATGTCTTTTAGAAAAGGAGTCAGCTCCTTTGGCCATTTTCATGCGACTATATGCTGCTATTCAGTGTTCAGCACTTATTTCAGTCAATAAACAAGTGTTTATTGAATATGCTATACTCGCAGATCTGACACCAAAACTATGATTCTTACAGAGTTCTGTTTCTGTGCCGCAAACTTTCCTTACTTTTTCTAATATTGTTTCATTAGCTTCTTATGCTTAGTCTATTTTATACATTGATATTCCCTAAAATTCAGCCTTAATTCTCTCATCTTCTTCCTTCCCTTACCCTCCTGAGGCACCTTCATTTGCCTGCATAGCTTCTGCTATCACCTTCATGTGAGCAACTTTCAACCCTCGTCTGGGTTTGGAGCTCTTTCTGCCTTCAGAACGCCTATATCTGAACACAGCTGAAGTCCATTTCTTTTTAAAAACCCAGCCTCCATTCTATTATATTAATCGTTATTCATTCATTCTGAAAATAACTGTGAGTGCCTACTATCTACCAGTCATTTCCCTTAGCACTAGGGTTACAGTAATGAGTAATATAGATGAAGCCCTTGCCCTCACCAAATGTGTATTCTAATGAGAAAAATTTATTTTTATATAGAGATACCTTTGAAATGATATTTCATTATATATACATGCTATATTGTATAACATTACATATTATATTCATATTATATCATAACCTATTACATATAATATATACTTTATAATACAAATTTATTTTTATTAATATAATACATATATACTCTAATACATTTCTTTGTTGTATATTATATGATATGTTATACAATAATATAATAATTATAATATGTTATATAATTATATGCAATAGACAAATGTCATTAAAAGACACAAGGTGCTGATAATATACTCAGAAAGAGCAGTTGACTTGCTGAAAGACTGTAAAAGATCACCTTTCTAAAAAAGAAATGGTTGGTGCCAATGGATGAGAAAGGAAGAAAGACTAATTGACATTAAGGTAAAAAACCTAAGTTATTTGGGCTATATAAATGTTGAAGTGACAGCAAGTCATTCAGATACTTTTTATTATTCCTTAGCCTGGCACACAGTATGATCAGGGTAATGAACTCTAGCCACTGTAACAGCTCCAAATTCTCAGTGGTTTAACACCGTTAAATTTATTTCTCACACATTCTAAGTCCAGTGTGGGTCAGGCAGCTCTCCTCCAACCAGTAATTCAGGGACCCTGGCTTCTTCGGACCCTTCCATCCTGGAGTTCTTTGTGGGCTGCCATGACAGCAGGGTAGAGAGGAACATAGAAGATCACTTGGGATGTTCTATTGCCATGACTAGAAATGCATCACTTACTTTAAGCTGCATTTGATTCACCAGGATTCAGGTTCATAGCCCTCATTAAACTGCAAAGTAGTCCAAGTAGTCCAAGAAATATTATTTCTCTTCCTAGGAATATGTGATAGAATTCCTGAGAATCTAGTCATTCTGTGCCAGCAACATCATCTCCTTCTGTACCTTAACTTTCACCCTTCTTCCCATGGGTAACTCCTATTCATTCCTTAATACTTAAGCCTTGGAGAAATCTTTACAACATCTTCTCTCTGGGATAGATGATTTAACCCTTCCGTGTTCCTATTACACCTCATAAAAACCACCTATTAACTAATTTGTCTCTCACTCAAGATTAGGATCTTGGCCATGTTCATCTTCCTTTCCTGGGTATGGAGCACACAGATCGTGAACATAATAATGCCCAGTTAATATTTATTAGACTGGACTGAACCAAACAAGAATGCAAATTAGAGGTCAGTTCCGAATGGGTCAGGTTGAGATGCCCAAAGATATTTCCAAACTGAGTGCCTTTATTTTTAAATGTTTTACAAATTGATAGGGCGTGTCCTTTATGCATATAACCGTGACAGCACTGGTAGCCTACATTTCCTAGGGTGAGATTCATGCTTCCTGTTTACAAGTGATGACCAGTAACTAGTCTGTTCTACAGGGTCACATCGAGAGAAGGAATGGCCAATGTTCATGAAGCTCTCTGTACCCTTTGAAATGACAAAGCCCCCTATGTACAAAATGCAAAATCGCAGTAACTGTATGGACTGGATAGATTTTTAAACAGCTGCTGGGTGTGAGAGCACACAATTCAAACTTACTTACCTGTGCTCTGCTCCCAGTTTCTTATGTGGTTTCACAAAGCAAGATGGCTACTACATTCTTCCCAAGCTAAAGAGGCAGAACTTTTTAGTGTTTTTTTTTTTTTAAGAATTTATCTTGAAATCATTTATTATGTAGACCACAGAGCTGAAATATCACTTTTACTCCTAATCTCCCTCTGATATTTACAGATAAATGGGGAAGGAATTAGTCATGAAAATAGGTTCTGATCTATTGCTATCTCCAGCAGCTGTCATCCTTCAACTCCGAGAAGTTCACCCCCATTTAATAAAGAACAGTGGCTCCCTTGGAGTTATCCTGAAGTCTGTAGTGAGAGAAATAGGGCTTTAGATATCTGAGCACTTTCCCTTCCTTACATAATTCGTCAAAGAATAATCACAATTTAGAGCTGGAAGGGACCTTCGAATCTCCAGCTCATCATCTCACTGGAGTCGTTTCACAGGTGAGGAAACTAAGTCCCAGTCCTATTAATTGACTTGCCCCAAGGAAGATTGCTTCTTAGTAACTGAACTGGAACTAAATCCCAGATATCTGTGCTCATGACAATTGCCTCCTGAGTGAATACTGTGCTGTGTCAGAGACCCAAGGCTGTGAGTCGCTTGTGTGTTTGTGAAAGAATCCAAAAAGGGACAGGAAATGAAAGAACCAATTGACTAGAAGCAAGAACAGGGATCATTTATAAAATCAGCCTTCCTTTTACATTTCAGGCTTAAAAGGCAGTTTTTGCAGCCTCCATGGACCACTGAACTCCTTTCTCAAGGCTAGAAGGAAGGGTTGCGGCAGGAATCCAAGAGCTCTAGAAATACAGGAAAAAGACAAATATGGAAAAGAAGAAAGGCAGATATAGGCCATGTGAGCTGTCCAGCAGCCACCGGGGTCATTCACTTATTTATCCTTGAAGGCAGCCTGAGAGAGGCTTCACTGATAGCATACAGTGCTGTTTCAATAAGTAAAATAATCTTAATTTATTTTCCTTCTTAATCTGGGTAGAGAGGAAGGAAAAATAGGCAAGATGGAAGGTCATTCTCTAAGAGAAAGTGAAGACACGTCTTTAGAGCATTAAACTCCAAGGAAATGACATTTTTATGGGATTAATCTAGGAAGCAGCATGATGGAGTGAATGGTTGGGAACATGGTCAGACTATCCGAGTTTGAATCTTGGCTCCATTCTTTGCCTAATTGTCTGACCATGGGCAAGTTTCTACATCTTTCTGTGCCTGGTTCCTCACCTTTATAATGGGTGTAATGATTTCACCTACTCTATAGAATTAAATGGGTCAATATTTGTAAAGCACATAAAATGGAGCTTTCCAAAGCATATGTGCTATATTCATGTCTATTAAATATGCAAGGTTTGAAGCTGAACCAAGAAAAAAGGTAGGGTTCATTCAGCCCATTATTGTACCTGAAAATTACTACTCCAGGCATAAACAGTAAGCAAAATGTATGTCCTTTCATTTATTCATTCAATAGATATTTATAAACCACCTGCTGCATGCCAGGCACTGTACTAGCTATTGAGAATTTGGTGTTGGGAAGCAAGACCTACAAGGTCACTGTCCTCGTGCAGCTTAAATTCTAGTGAGGGACCCCCCAAAAAAGAAGAAAAACTATGTAATTTCAGTTAATGATAAATGCTGTGGAGAACTATTAAGCAAGAAATGGACAGAAAATGATGGGAATTTGTGAATGCTATTTTAGGTGGATAAACTAGAATTCATACTGAGGTGGCTTAACTGAGGTTCTTAAACATCCCACTGTATTGTCTAAACACTGTACTTCAAAGCACCCTAAGGATACTAAGGGGATAATGAGATGAGTAAGCTAAATAATCCACTTAAGGCATCTTTAAGGAATTTGCAATCTTGCAGGGCCTCAAAAAATAACTCTCTTGAGTTTTTAGTTAAATCTAATTTAATCCTAGTTTAGCCACCTACTGCTTGTGTCACCTTGGCCAAGTTACTTAAATTCTCTAATCCCAGTGTCCTTATCTATAAAGTAATAGATAAGGAACCTATCACATTAGGTCATTGTGAGATATAAATACAAAAATGCATATGAAGTTTCTGACATTTAGAGGAACTCAATATTAGTTATGACCACTTGCATTTGTTCAATAAATTCTCCCTAAATTAACAAAAATCAATACATTTTTGATGTTGCTTTTGCCTGGAGCCAAGAAGTAACAGAAAAGAACTCAATTACTGACATAAGAGAGTCCGTGACTAAAAATGCCCGTGACTGCATTGCATAGTGAACATTCTACTCTCAGCTAGTGGATTTCTCACAATGCAGATTATTCATTTTCTAGATAAGAAACTGGCAAAATTTTCCAATTTGATTGTCATCTACTAAACTGATGATTTTGAAATATATTTAAAGTTTATTGTTTAGTCCATCAGAAGCTGGAAGATAAGGTATTTAAAGTCATAACTCATGCCTCCCTATTTAAGAGATGAAATGGGCAGAGCACGGTGGCTCATGCCTGTAATCCCAGCACTTTGGGAGGCCAAGTCGGGCAGATCACGAGGTCAGGAGTTCAAGACCACCCTGGTCAATATGGTGAAACCCCATCTCTACTAAAAATAGCAAAAGTAGCTAGGCATAGTGGCAGGCACCTGTAGTTTCAGCTACTTGGGAGCCTGAGGCAGGAGAATCACTTGAACCCAGGAGGCGGAGGTTGCAGTGAGCCGAGATCCCGCCACTGCACTCCAGCCTGGGCAACAGAGTGAGACTCCATCTGGGAAAAAAAAAAAAAAAACAGATAAAATAAATAAGCCTAATACAGAGAGGTCTTCCTGCCTGCATCTCTTAGAAGCAATGCAGTCAATTCCCAACACTGAGTGGGAATGGGAGAGAAGTTGGAAGAGGAGGAGAAATGAAGAGTACCTTAAACAGCAAGGACTCAATATAAATATACATAGCGTAGAATGGAATGGATGTGAACTGAGAAGCTGAGCAATCAGATCTTGACAGTGTAGTTTGTAGTTCCATTTAGTTGCTAAAGGCATTGTGATTTCATAGAAAAGCAGAACTGTGCATTTACACAAAAACTGTAAAACAGCATATTCGCAATTTGAATAAGGCATTGTCACCTGCCTTTACCATACAATTGAAATAAGTGCTAACTTAATTATTGAATAGAATTTGGCTGTATTTCCTTTTTTTTTTTTTTTTTTTTTTTTTTTTGAGATGGAGTCTCACTCTGTTGCCCAGGCTGGAGTGCAGTGACATGATCTCTTGGCTCACTGCAAGCTCTGCCTCCTGGGTTCACGCCATTCTCCTGCCTCAGCCTCCCAAGTAGCTGGGACTACAGGCGCCCGCCACCACGCCCAGCTAATTTTTGTATTTTTAGTAGAGACAGGGTTTCACCATGTTAGCCAGCATGGTCTTGATCACCTGACCACGTGATCCGCCTGCCTCGGCCTCCCAAAGTGCTAGGATTACAGGCGTGAGCCACCACGCCCAGCCGAATTTGGCTATATTTCTTATTTTCAATCGATGGCATTCAAGTGAGATATTTCTGTTCAAGTTATGTCTGCAAATGAATTGAGCATTTACTTATGTCCCAAGACATGGTGCAAGGAGAAAAATAAGATGAAATTACGCAGTATCTGCCTTCAAGAAGATTTTAGTCTAGCAAAGGAAATCAGACCAATATGCAAGTGATCTTAATATAATACAAGTCAGAACGTGAAACAAGCTATGATAGCAGTACAAATACAAGTTTTGTATGTTAAGTGAAAGGGAAGGTATCTTCTGTTCAGGGAATCAGGAGTAGGTTCCTGGAGAAGGAGACAGATGGATCAAAAAGCCATTCCTATGTACCTTTAAAACTTCTCTGTTGTGGCTGGGCATGTTGGCTTATGCCTGTAATCCTAGCACTTTGGGAGGCCAAGGCAGGAGGATCGCGTGAGGGAAGGACTTCCAGACAAGTCCGGGCAACATAGTGAGACCCTGTCTCTCAAAAAAAAAATTAAAAATTAGCCAGGCATGGTGGCATAAACCTATAGTCCTAGCTACTCAGGAGGATTGCTTAAGCTCAGCAGTTAGAGAGCAGAGAGCTATGATCCCACCGCCGCACTCCAGTCTGGACAGCAGAATGAGACCCTGTATCTGAGAAAAAATAATACATAAATAAAGTTAAAAAAGAAAACTTCTTTGTTGTGGAAGTTTGTGATAACTCATGACACTCCAAGCAAAAAGTGATCCAAAGCATATGTTTAGCTAACAGGCAGAGATGCTATTTTTTTTCTCATTCGTAATAACCATCCTCTGGTTATTACAGCTGAAATACAGCTAGGGCCATCAATCCAGCTATAAATTTCATTCATCACTTTGTCCTTCAAGCTGTAATGAGACAAATATTTCAAACCCAAACAAATACCTCTAGTGAGCTTCAATGGAGCAAGCTAAACTAGTGACATAGTTACTATTCTTTCTTCCCTAAGCTAAGCACTGTTTCATTATGTGGTATTTCTTTATCGTTATTTGTGTGTGGGGTGAGGAGGGGTGGTAATCAATGGGATTTTCAACTTCAAACCAGTAGTCCTTACACCTATCCTTTGGCTTTGGATTCTAGCCTGATGGTTGGTCTTCTGTGGACCCATAGTGAATGCTCTACCTAAAGAATACACATTCTCCAAGATGTTCCTCAGCATGCCAGAAAGACATTCTGGGCCAAACATCTACGTTAATAGCAATCACTTAAATAGAAGATTGCCTATGTGCCAGGCACTATTCTAAGTACTTCAGATTCACTCGAAATTAACACATTTAAATCTCAAAATTAAATCCCTATTTTGCAGGTGAAGAGATTAAAGCTCAAAGAAGTTAAGTAACTTGCCTAAGGTCACACCACTAGTAAGTGTCAGAGTCAGAATTGAAACTGGTCAGCCTGGCTCCAGAGTCTATGCCCTTAACTGCTTTCCTCTGCTTCCTATTACTGGAGTACCCCATCTCTGTGCTCTGTGGAATCACCCATCAATATGCTCATCTTGGGGAAAAAATGACTGGCCATTTTTACTATCTCACACAAGTCTATGGCTTTCTATTTTAGTAAGTAGACATTCAGCTTTTTCTTTTTTTAAAGTTAATGGATAACTACTGCCCTTATCAAAGGAAATGAGTACCCAAGAAACTGCCAGATTCCTCTTTCATGTCTTCAAGAGGAAATACATTTTAGCTTTACTTGTCGTACCTGAAATTCATGAAGGTATAAGTGCTAAATGGATACACTGTAAATCATTTATAAGGTTATAATTTATGAATCACAGAGTCCTGACAGGTTAAAAGCTTTTCCTTCAATGCATTATATTAGTTTTAACCCTCAACCCCTTCTTTATTTGGAAGCTACTGCTTGGTGGCAAAGGATTGTATTTGCAATTTTCTAAATACTAAGAGGTAAATGTATTATAAGAAAGTTTTGAATGTGAAATTTTCCCCACAGATGTACAAGAGATTATTTCAGTAAATGTAGAGAGATCCATTTCCCTGCCTGTCACCTCTGGGACTCAATTACATTATCATGCACTTCAGCTAGATCGCTTTTCCTAGTGCCACGTGATATAGACATAAAGTAACAATTACCTTGTGTCCCGAGACCCAGCAGACTCAGAGGTAGATGAAAGGAAGCTAGAGCAACTCCAGAGGCATAACGTCTGCAAACACCCACACGGCCATGCACAGACACTGACTAGCAAATTGCTCATTGTTCATCCCTTCAATCAGACTGTCCATTCATTTCAGCTCTATGCTAAGTCCAGAGATGGAAATGGAAACGTGGAGAAGACTTGGTCCCTGCCTCAAGGAGTTCTGCGTGCATTTTAGATAGAGATAGATATGTCAAAAACTAGAATACTATGTGGAAAATGCTACAAGAGGAGAGAAGAGCTAAATGCATGGGCATCAGGGAAGGCTTTTTGGACAGGTGGATGATGCTTGAACTGAATCTCAAAGAATGAATAGGTGTTTTTAGCCAACTAGGACATTGAAGGAGTCACTTCAGACAGAGGGTGCCGCCTGTGCCTGCTAGGACTAGGACTAGGGACAATAAGGAGAAATGGATGTCCATATTCATCCTCCCTTTCTCTCTCTCTTTCTCTCTCTGCCCCCCACTTCCATCCCCCCACAACAAACATGTACACACAAACACACATACAATCACTTCCTTCCCCATATATTAACCCCAAGAGAAACTGTAAAAGAAACTCCCCCAAATGTCTCCAATCCACTCTAGCATTTTTTCTTTTCTAGAACTTACAAAAACTGGCATTTATCTTTGTATACAGTCATATGCCATATAACAACATTTGGGTCAATAATGGACCACATATATAAGCGGTCCCATAAGATTATAATGGAGCTGAAAATTTTCCATCACCTAGTGATTTATGTTAAATTGCCTACAGTTTTCAGTAGAGTAATATGCTGGAAAAGTTTATAGACTAGGAGCAATACCCTAGGTGGGTAGCAGGTGATATCTAGATTTGCGTAAGTACACTATATGATGTTCACACAATGACAAAATCACCTAAGGATGCATTCTGATGTATCCCTGTGGTTAAGTGACACAGAACTTTATTTGTATGTATTTCAAATGTATACCCAAGGAAATTATATATTCCTGGAAGGTAGGAACTTTATTCCCTTTGGCATTTATATAATATCTAGGATGATGTTATATATATTGTCCTAGATATACAATATCTGGGATGATGTTATATATATGATGCACTGTAGTGCCTAAAAATTCTTGTTGAATTAAATAAATAATAACTACTAAAACAATCATAAGAGTGACTCTACTGGGGATTCCCGTAAATAGAGCTGAACATTCTTAGTCACTCCATTGTCTGAGATAATTAGAAATTCTGGACTGACAAACACACATACACACACACATACACACACACACACACACACACACACACACACACTACACCAGACTATGAGGCTGGAAACATTTTCCTAAGGATCAAGCTATTTTTTGTTGTGACTGCTGTTCTCACTCCAATGGTAGTGGAATAGTTCTTAGATTATCCCTTAACTATAAATATAAAAGGGGTTTTCAGGAACTCCAACCAGGGCTTCAAAATAGGATAACAGCAACAATCATAGAGCAACACTTCTCTGCATATTCTAGGCCTTACTGAAATTCCTCCTAATGATTCATTCAAAGTGTCTCCTGTCACATGTGCACTGTTAACTAGACTACCACTGACCACGAGGCATCTGCCCTTTTCTGCCTCTCTTGCTCTAGCCTATTATGGTAATGTCTTCTGTCACCAAGGCTTGAGACAGTGCCGCCAGGATCTACCAAAAGTGATCTCAGTCCTGTTCATACTCACTGAAGGTGCCAAATCTGCCACTAATGAATGCCAAGGGCTGCTTCAAAGCTGCAGGTGCCCAATGTGTCAAGGGTACTGATGTCTGTGTCTCTGGCTATGATACCCATTGTCTTCCCATCAAGGACACCTTAGCCAATGCCAACTGAATGTTCTGCCAATGCCACTGAAGCTTGCCAACGTGGCCATCATTGCTAACTGCTGGTGTCCAGTGTTGAGAGCACCAATCTCTGCAATATGGCACCATCTCTTCTTGCTGACAAAGTTGCTGGTGCCAGTTCTGCCGACTCCTTTTGTTCTCAATGTCCCAAAAATGTTTCGTGATACAGCTATTTAGTTGAAACCTCTTCATCTTAAGGGATGGTCCATAGGAGACTGGCCAGGGCACAGTCAGAGTGCCAGATTTTAAATTCATTCAGAATCACCCATTCTCTCTGATACTCATCTATTATTCCTTGAATCTCTGACCAGAGTCTTTCCAGGCCCCTGGAATCCTCATTGAGCACAGACTGCTACAAGCCTGTCCCTGCCAGTGACCCATACATTCCCACACACGATGGACAAATACAGTACTCTTCAAGCTGAGACCCATGCCACACAGCTGCAACCATCAAACTGACAGATTCCTGATCCATGTTTTAGAACAAGGATGATTTTATTTTGTGTTTCAGGAAATTATGCTGGTCTACCATCAAGATACCCAGAATCTGACTACTTCTTGCTGCCTTTACTTTAGTACTTTGTCCAAGCCACTAGCCCCTTCCTTCTGGATTACTGTCACAGCCTCTGAAAAGACCTCCCTATTAGCTTTACTCAACATAGCAGTCAAAGTGATTTTGCTGAAATGTAAGCCAGGTCATGTCCCAAGTCTACTCAAATGCATACACTGACTCCCCATTTCCCTCAGATTGAAAGCCAATCCTTGCCACATCTTATGAGCCCTCACTTATCTGGTCTCTGGTTCCCTCTCTTCTCTGTGCCCACATACTGCTCCAACGCCATTGGTCTCCTTGTCATTTTTTGAACATACACTGGACCCTCCTTCCTGAGGGCCTTTGCTCTAGTTGTTCCCTCTACTTGAAATCTTCACCCTCAACACAGCCAGTCCACCGTCTTTATTTTTCATTTTTTTATTTTTTGAGACAGAATTTTGCTTTGTCGCCCAGGTTGGAGTGCAGTGGCACAATCTCAACGCACTGCACCCTCCACCTCCTGGGTTCAAGCAATTCTCTTGCCTCAACGTCCTGAGTAGCTGGGATTACAGGCACATACCACCATGCCTGGCTGGTTTTTTATATTTTAGTAGAGATGGGGTTTCACCATGTTGCCCAGACTGGTCTCAAACTCCTGAACTCAGGCAGTCCACCCTCCTCAGCCTCCCACAGCTTTGGGATTACAGGTGTGAGTCACTGCGCCCAGCCAATCCATTATCTTTAAATCTTTATCCAAATCTCTTCTGAATGAAACTTCCCCTAACCACGCTATTTAATACTGCACCTGCCACACCATACATACACTCCAGTACTACCAATACCCCCTGCACTATACTTTCTCTTTTTTCACAGCACTTATCACCTTCTAACAGACTATATACTTTATTTATTATGCTTACTAATTATTATCTGTCTTCCCCACTTATAAGATGAACTCCACAAGGACTAGCACCTTCATATGTTTTGTTCACTGACACATTCAGAAGAGTGCTTAGAATATAGCAAACATACTGTTAGTATTTGTTGAGTAAATGAGTGGATGGATGGATGGATGGGATGGATGGATGGATGGATGGATGGGATGGATGGATGGATGGATGGATGGATGGATGGGATGGATGGATGGATGGATGGATGGATGGATGGGATGGATGGATGGATGGGATGGATGGATGGGATGGATGGATGGATGGGATGGATGGATGGATGGATGGATGGGTGGGTGGATGGATGGATGGATGGATGGGATGGATGGATGGATGGATGGATGGATGGATGGATGGATGGGATGGATGGATGGGATGGATGGATGGATGGATGGGTGGATGGATGGATGGAATGGACGGTAGGTCCTCATTTTTGTAACTCCCTAAGTGAATGTGAATATACTCATGTTTGACCACCATGTGAATGATATGTTTTGTACTACTCTCCCCAGGTAGAACATAAGTTATTCATTTGTACACTGCTAACTCTGGTTGTGTGGTACATTTATCTGTTTGAAGTACTTCTGTGGATGATGTTATTATGCATGTGCCTGGAGGCTCTGAGAAAGGACATGGTTTTTAAATATCAAATAAATAGAATTGACACTCAGGGCATTCATTACCTTCTGAAGACTCAAGTTTGGGGAAATTATTTTAGTTGAGACTAAAAATATGCAAATGATATTCCTGATTAATAGTAGCATTTCAAGTTTCTGTTTGAAGAGCAAAGCAGTGTACTATATAACCACCAAATAGCTGCATGAATATCAGAAAACATGTACTGGCAGAGGAAAAAAAAGAGACCCCCTGTCTTTTTTCTAAACATAGTTCACATCACTGATAGAGCTTGTGAATGCTAGTGAACATTGTTCAGCGCCTTATTCTAGTTGCAGTAAATCCTCTGTTCATCTTTAATCTGAACTCTTGCTTCATAAAAAAGCTTTGCCACAAGGAAATATATCAAAACAAATAGCGATGGTTAACAAAGGGCTCTAGGGTCAACATTACCTCAACAAGAATTTTAGAAATGAAAAGATGGCAAAAACATTTCCTTTTATTAAATTTTTAGAAACACTTCTTTTACCCAAAACTTCAGGGAGAGGTACAATAAAACCATTCAATAAAGTAATTTAACATCAAGGACTATGTTATATGTCTACTGTGTTACGGCTCTACTGGTCTTTTCATCTGCATCCCACACAGATCCTACATGGCAGATAGCATTTCTCAACTGCTGCTACAGATAGAGTTAATCTCCCTGGGCACAGAGGAAGCTAAAAAGACCAGTGCCTGACTAGTAGCTCACACACACTGCTTGAAATAAGACAGAGAGATTGTTTTGTAGTTGTTGCTGTAGTGGTTGTCCTTTTTTCCCAAGGATGCTTTATAGAACTTGGCTATGTTGGCAACTTAACTCCTTTAACTTGAGTCTTCCCAGTGCCTCTGTCCAGATAGGGTGCCTCCTATCCCTGATGACTAGAGACTGGACCAGTCTAGTACTTCTAGGCTATTCTGGGCTGTTGGAAGTTGATCACCTATGTGTCTTGAAAACTGTTTTTAATCTAGTCCTTCATTGCTGTCCATTGCTTCACTTCTATTTTACTCCATGATCTAAGACTTGTCAAAATTGGGGATACCTCAGGCCCTCTCTGGGCTAGACCTTAATTCATTTCTTTTATTCATGAAATAGAAATCCTAGACAATTAAGAGATAGTGTCTAGTCCAAAGCACTTTCCTTTCCCTTTATTTCCCAAAAATGTAGTATCAAGTAACATCCAGATACTACTTCTTCACTACTTCTGCCCTGTGCCTATAGCTGGGAGTCTTCAATATCTGAACACTCGAGGAACCCCAAATTAGTGAGGCTCAGTTTGTGGTAGGAAAAATAATAGAGGGGTTACCACTTTCTGCAGCTGTGAGTCCATAGTGACATCAGACACAATTCTCTTACTTCTGAAGGTTTATGTTTCTCTTTATTCTTTTATAGAAACTGTATCCATAACAGAGTCTAATTGCAAACAAAGGAGCTGCAAGTAGTAGACTTATTTGTACATGTATACCTCCCTTGCTACAGATGCACAACACAGAGGGTTTATCACTTCTTGCTTTCCAACAACAGTCACAGTATATTAATCCTTTCCATTCCCACGTAAGGAATATAATTATATGGGATACCCAGGCTCTCAGACTCCTTAAAGGGCATCTTCCTAAAGATCACCTAAAACACTTTACAGCTGAGGTGACATGTGTGAAATCACTTGAGGCTCTTTAAAGTCCCACATCATTGTTAAGTGATGTTCTTATCATTAACAGTGCTCAGCATTTTGGAGACATCTCTCCCAGCAAAGTTGCACTGCCATAGATAGCACTTGGATGGTGATGGGCAGACTTTATTCTGGGGCCCCGTGGTCAGTAGATCAGCCTTTCTCTTTTATGTTCAGTCAGCCTTTTAAGAGCCACTGATGAAACAACACAGTGATGTCTAAGTCCAGGTCTCACAGCCTGCAGGAGATTTGATCCTCACACTACTTGATAGACCTGCATTTGGACTTGGCAGCACACTCTCTGCTAGCACTGTTTGTCCTGGTTTATTTTCAGGACTGCTGTTTGTCCAAGACTTGGGCAGCAGCAGGACAGAGCAGAAGTGTCTAGAACAAGGAGCCAGAATAGAGGGAAGTACCTGATGATATCAGCTATCTGTATTACAAAAGCCATATCAGGCAGGAAGTCTGAGTGTACAAAGTACATCCAGGTGGGAAAAGAGAAGCTACGGTCCATGACAGCTTCCTAGGCAAGTTTAAGTAGCTGAGCCTGGCACATCAGGGATATTGGTACGGGTGGGTCTATGCAAATGATAGGTTGCTGTGTTTGTATCTGAGGAGTGGAGGCGACACGGGCAACAGCCCTTGCCCACGTGAGGACTTTCACTAGAAGGTCACATGTACTTCACATACAGGCATCCAGCTCTCACCTAGTCTAAACCATGTAGCTTCCAGACACTCTCACTGTTTTAACACAAAGAGTATTCGCCCTGAAGTTAGCTCCAGCTATCCTTGTCAGAGCTGTAATTTCAAGAAAGGCAGGCAAAGTGTCAAAGCAAAAGGCAAGCCCTCCCCTGCAATCTCCACTGCACCCTAGAACTTACTGTTTTATGACTCTGACCCTCCTCAACTCTGAGTCCTCATTTCTTACTCCTTTCTGTGTGTTTTCCTTTGTGCTTTCTAAAATCTCATCTCCCCCTTTTCTTCCCGTACAAACTCCCCAAAAGAATGATATAGATTACACTTACCACTTCCTCATCTCTACCTCACACCCCAACCTAGGGCAGCTCAGCTTCTGTGTTCTTCTCAGTAAGATGTCTGGTGACCTATTTCTGATTACTTATTTGTGATCCCACAAACCCTTCTCCTTCGTCATTTTATTAGACTTCTCTGCAGCATCCCCTCACTGCTGATCATACTCTCCTTGACACTCTTATTTCCCCCATTTCTCTTCTTGTCTTGACAATTCCTTCTTTGGTCTCCCGAATATTATTCTTATCTTTTCCTTATTCATTGAAAGTGTTGGTTCATTCTCAGGCCACTTCTCTTCTCTCACTACAAAGTCACCTCTGCAGTCTTACCTGTGCATGATTCCAGCTCTCACGATAAAAATAACAAAGATTTATTGAATGCTTCTGTGTGCCAAGTATTGTGCTAAATTCTCCTTGTGTGATTTCATTGAATACATATGGCAACCCTCAGCGATAGATATTCTTTTAATCTTTCACATTACTCATCAGAAAATTGATGCTTAGGAAGTATGAGTAATTTACTCAAGGTCAGACGCTAATAACTGGATTTGCCAACAGTTTCACCTGATTTTGATGATGCCCAAGGCCGTGTGTCTCCCCAGACTTCTCAAATTTAAAGTGCCATTGCATAGCATCCTAAATTTCTCATGTCTCAAAATTACTCATGTCATCCCAGTCTATTTTCTTTTCTCTTTTAGCTGGTAACACCACCATTTGCCCAGATATCCAAGCTACAAACTTGGGGTTTCCCTGCATTTTTCCCCTCTTACTTCTTGCATAGTTGTTACAAAGGGATGATGCTGTGATTGACAGAGAAATGCCAACAAACACAGTTAAAGGAAATGAAGCTTCTTCAATGATTAACAGATGTGAACATTTATGGCCCCACAAAACAAGAGATATTACAATGGAATGTCAAATGGAAGTACAGCCTTCATTTAAATGTTCTACATGAAACTGCCTTATTTTTAGTTATGTTTGTATTCAACATACAAACATAATAATGTTCCCAAAGCTATTATAATGTATATCACCTTTCTCTCTCTATTTTTTTTACCTGTTTTTATTGGTTTCCTCCTGCTGTACCTTCCATCTTGTAGCTCCATCATCTCATAAGGTATTATCCTTATCTGCACAGAAAAAGCTGGCTTCAGGCAAAGAGAAAGAATGCCGGAATGACAGGCTGTCTGTGTGTGTGTGTGTGTATGTGTGTGTGTGTGTGTACGTGTGTGTATGTGTGTGTGTGTATGATGTGTATATATGTGTGTGTTCGTGTGTGTGTGTGTATATATATATATAACTCCACATATATATAACAGATCTATAATATTTCAAATAAAGCTAAAAAGTTAAGAGAAAATAAAACCATAGAGGTCACGTAATCTTACAAAAGTCTTCTAGATTCGTGGTTTTCAAACATTTCTTTTTAAAGCCAAGAAAACTTTTCTTCCTCTTACTTGTATAAAACACATAAAATCAGAGTTACTCTGGTTGAAGTCGATCAAGCAGTCTCAGAGCACGGGTTGTTCAGCTGCCCCGTAGCTGACCGCTCTGCAACCCCAGAACTCCACAGAGCACTGTCCTGTGGTTTCCCTGCCTGCTGGTCCACCTATCATGTTAACAGCATACTACTCTTTCTGAGGCCAAGTATTCTCTAAAAAACTGGAGGAAGGCCATTTGGGTGGAACAAGAACAAGGAAGGTGTTTGGTAAAATATATGTTAATATATCTCAATTTTCCCAAGACTAAAGCTTCACTGCTATCTCGAATTTCTGTCTCAGCTTAGGTTTTTTCAGACTTTGGAATTCAACTAATTGAATCAAATTGCCTTGTTGCGAGCCTCTGTGATGAAAGCCTGCAGCCTGCTCACCACTCTGCCTCTCAGATTATAGAGTGAGCCTGACTTCTGTTCATGCTTAGCAGCACTGCTGGCCTGGCAGGCCCATGGAGCTGTCACTTTCTAGCCCTGTCTTGCCAGATGTTCCCGCTAGAAAAAGAGTTTCATCATTGCTAATTTGAGAGTGCAGTTGCGGTGCTCCCTGTGGGTGCTGCTGAAGATACATGAAAGAAATGTGAATGCCATCTGACCTTTAGTCTACATGTCCTATCATATACATATATATGAATTTTAGTTTTGTCTTTGGGCTTATTTTTTCTTTCCTGGGTAAATAGGATACTAATTTAAAATTAATTTACAAATCAAGGAATTGTAAAATTTAGGAATTATAAAGCAGCTTTGAGGTCCTTGGTCCAACACCTTCATTTTAGAGCTGACACCACTGAAGCTTAGAGAGGTAAAGTGACTTGTCCATGGCTACACGGCTAATAGAATCAAGTCTGCTGTGCTATGGAAACAAAGTCCATTGCATTCTGTAACACAATATCCTATCTGGAATTGGTTCTTGATATATGGAGGTTTTAAATAGTTATGAATGTTATTGTTAGGCAGAAAAAGATAACCTTAGTTTTTGTCATGTGGAGTACAAACTACAAATCTCTCCCACAAATGGATACCAAGCCACTGAAATGAATTTGTCATTTTGTCTTCAGGTATTCATTAAGTTACTTAATTTAACAAAACATTTAGCATATGCCTGCCATGTGTGAGATGCTCTGCTGGATGCTTTAGGGACTTCAAAAATGATTAACACCTCATTTATTCACCAAGGGGTAGGCAGTCCAATGAAGAAGACAGATACTTGCCTCTCTGTTATTGAAAGCAGACTTTAATAATACTATAATAGAACTCTATGGAAAATACTACAGAAATCTAGCAAAAGATATTATTTTGGGGGAGAATAATGGTAACATTAGAGAAAGATTCACACAGGAGGTAATGTTTAAACAGGACCTTTTAAGGATAGATAGAATTTCATTAGGAGAAGAAGTAGAAACTCTATTCCTAGCAGAGGGAATGGCACGAGCAAAGGTGTGGAGGTATATTACATATACAGTGGATTATGCCCCCAAAATCAAACTCATACAACAAATAATTAGTTTAGTTTAGGGTTAATAAAGATGCAGCATATAGGGCAGGGGCTGTGGCTTGTGCCTATAATCCCAACACTTTGGGAGGTTGAGGTGGGCAGATTGCTTGAGCTCAGGAGTTTGAGACCAGCCTGGGCAACACAGCGAAACCCTGATCTCAACTAAAAATACAAAAGAAAATTGGCCAGGTGTAGTGGTGCACACCTGTGGTCCCAGCTACTAGGGAGGCTGAGGTGGGAGGATTGCTTGAACCTAGGAGGCGGAGGCTGCAGTGAGCCAAGATAGAACCACTGCATTCCAGCCTGGGTGCCTGGGTGACAGAGTGAGACTCTGTCTTAAAAAAAAAAAAAAAAAAAAAAAAAAAAGATGCAGCATGTAGAGTTTCTGCATGACAATGAGGTAGCTCAGGAAGGATACTGATGTTTGCTTACTCAGCATCCCTAATCTTTCTCAGACTCATGAAGATGCATTTGCCAATAGATTCATAAATTAAAAGGTCTCAGTTATATTCCACAGGCATAATGGATAAACACCAAGGGTTTTTAAACAAGGAGTGACTCTATTCAGTTTTTCCCTGTAATCAAAATTTCAGTAGTTCACAGCAACAACGACAAAAAATATTTTTTTCTTACTCACAGGTCTGCTGTGCTTCAGCTAACTTCAGCTGGACTTTCCTGAGCCCCATCGAGCTAGGGTAGATTCCAAGCTTTGGGTTAAATTTAGGTTTGCTCCACAAGCCTTCATCTTTCTCCTAGAACCAGGAGTTATGCAACTCCTCAGCACTTGCTATTCTTATGAGAGAGCATGTGAACGCTGAAAGATTAGTAGAACACAGGAGCACAGATACCTCATCTCTAACCACCGCACTGACACTTCACGCATTCTATTGGCCAGCATTGATGAGACTGGGAAGTAACTCCAGCCACAGTGAAATGTAATGTTGATCCCTTGGCACAGGGCACAGGGGCATAATTCTAATACAGTAAGAGAACGAAGAATTGGAATAAACAGTTCAATCGACTTGAGTGACCTCATTAGATGTGTTTCTAAAAAAAATAGCTGTCAGCTGAAGGGGAGAGGGGTAAAGATGTTAGCAGATGCAAACGTCTTCTAAAACAAGATAAAGAAGGAAGGAAATAGGGGAAGTAGGAAGGGATGAGAGAGGAGAGCCTTGATTGAAAGCTGAAAAGACTAGCAGCCAATGGCAGAATATTATGCAATTTCAAAATAGGCATGGGTCCAATTTAGGGCAATGGGGAGAAAAGAGAACTGAGAGTTATTATTGAATAACGATTATATTCAAATCAATGTGCTAGGCAGTTTGTACTCCCTATTTCATATAATCTTCACAACAACACTTGGAGTAGATATTATTATGCTTATTCTAAAAAAGAGGAAACAGGCTCCAAGAGTAACTTGCCAAAGATCACCCAACAAATACGTAGCACCGCTGGGAATGTCATATTCCAAAGTCGATTTTGGAAGAAGAGAGGTGAGTTGAGAGTCATCTTGGAAATCAAATTGACAGACCCTGTTGGCCTAATTAGATATGGTAGTAAACAGAAAGAGGAAAGTAAGATAAGTCCCAAGCTTCTGCTTGGGCAGTGGAGTAATAGCTGCCCATTAACTGAAATGGAAAAAAAAAAAGAGGAAGAGAACCTGTTTTTGAACCAAAGGAGTTAAATTTGTTTTTGACTTATGTTGGTGACACCTATAGGACATTTATGTGAGATGTCCTACAAATGGTTAGAAATTTGCATCTCAGAGCTCATGAAGAGAAGCCAGTCCTGAAGAAATCCCTCCAGAAGTAGGAGCAAAAGCATTACAAGCATGGGAAGTTATATTAGCAAAGATATGACTGTGTCATATCCAGGTCATTTTCAGGGAATGCCTAGCTATTTAATGTACTGTTGAGACATACACATGTCTAGTTACATTTATTGGGTACACAATAGCAGAGGAGTGGGAGATTAGGCTGATCTCAATTGGCCTTGAATGCTGGAATAGGACATTTGGACTTTTCTTGAGAAGGAAGCACTACAGGTTTTTATACAAGGGTACATTTAAGGGTCTGGCTTTTAGGAAGACTAATGTAGTAGCAAGATACAAGCTGGACCAAAGGTGGGAGACGATGTAGAAGGCTATTGCATTAGTTTTTGTAAGCACTAACGAGAACCTAAACAGGGTAATGGCAGTAGGAACGGAAATAAAGGAACAGATGGGATCATTGCTTTGGAAGAAATTATTGTGCAGCACAGTAACTATTCTGCATATCATTAAATATGTGTCAAGTTAATTTTGTAACTGCATTTGGCTCTAATGGTTTCCTCTCTTCAGGTATGCAGAACCTTCGTAATTTATTGGTCATCTGTTCACATATTTTAATTAAGAGTTATAATCTCCATGAGGGAGAGACTATGACTGTTTTGTTATCTGCTATTTCCACAACATTCATCAGAATAGGTATTGATTAAATATGTATTCAATGAGTGGGTGGATGAATACTGCCCTGCACACCTCAGCATACCCATTTCCAAGGTCTCTTCAGTTGTGCTCTCTACCCTGCCCTTGTCTTTCATCCTCCCACCAGATATTTCCCTTCCTCTCACCTCTTTAAGACTGGTCTGGGAGAACTTGCCTTACAGGAGTAATCAGACCACTGAGCAGCCTGCATTCAGTGCAATCCTGATGTGATGGTTGTTGTTTTATTTTTTTATTTCCCAATTATTCAACCAAACTCAACTGACCCTCCCTTTACTATTTATAAATATCATCTCAGACATATCCAATAACTTTCCAACCACGTAGAATGTTGAAGACTCAGTTCCAATTTATTTGAAACCTCCAGTTTTATTTTCTTCACCACCTTCCCCCTCCCCCAAGTTTAGACTTCCCCCAAAGGACTGGCACTTCTCTCTTTCGATTCTAAATTTTAGGGCATTGGGACAAGAAAGGGGGATTGAAGGGACAATCAAACGTCTTTATACTTACCTATATTTTCTCTGCAGTCCTATTGTGGGTTCCCTGATTCTTTGGCTAACACTGACCATCAACACCCTCTGTGTGTCAGATGGCCTCTAATTGCTTCATCAGAAGAGTGTTGTGTAAGTGCTTGGAGGTAACCTGTGGGAACCCCATTGCACAGTTCTTTGGTATGAGACAACTGACTTTGACCCAAATCCAGTCATCAAGCCTCCCTAGGCTTGTCCCCAGTATCTGTTCCTGGGGTGGTCAGCTTTATGGATGGGCTAATGGCAAGACCTCCCTACTAAGCAGTTAACTTCAACCTTAGTGTTTCTCACTTTCTTCCCTTTTTTCTCTTTCTTTCTTATTTCATGTCACTGGGGCACTCAGGGAGATTCCTGGGGCCAGAGTGATGATTTAGGTTAACAGAATTATTTCAACCACCTTTTAACAAAGCCTGGAGAATGTACTCAGCCCCAATATTTTTGTAATTCTCTATAGAATATGAAGGTACCAAATACCTATGAGCCTCCCTTTTGGGTCCTAGCCTCCAATTTTATACATACATAACATCCGGGTATTTGTGAATGCCACTAACTTGCATTCTGCAAATGCTGAGTTGTCATTTACATTTGTAGCTACCACATAATAAACACAGAGTTAAGTGTTACATGAACAAACATTTTATGAGCAGCTGAAATGGGTCAGTCAATGTAAAAGTGAAGTACAAAAGTCTGACCAAGTTCAGACTCTAATGTAAATAATAAGTTGCACTCTAACTTTAAAATAGGGAACATTTAGACCGGGAGCAGTGGCTCAGGCCTATAATCGCAGCACTTTGGGAGGAAGCCAAGGCAGGTGAATCACTTGAGGTCGGGAGTTCAAGACCAGCCTGGCCAACACGGTGAAATTCTGTCTCTTAGTAGAGACAAATACAAAAATTAGCCAGGCATGGTGACACTCACCTGTAGTTCCAGCTACTAAGGAGGTTGAGGCATAAGAATTGCTTGAACCCAGGAGGCGGAGGTTGCAGTGAGCTGAGGTCACACCACTGCACTCCAGCCTGGGCAACAGAGCAAGACTCCATCTCAAAAAATAAAATAAAATAAAATAAAACAGAGAACATTTAAACTTTGAAATGGAAACTAGAATGGGGAGCGGAATAACAGGAAAAAAGAAAAAGTAACTTTAAAATGAGGGAGTAGGGAGAATCTCAAAAATGAGAACCGTGCACAGTGACAGAAAGCTTACCCTGTTTAAGATTAAAATCTGAATCCCTGATGCCCAGACTAATCTTTTCTCTGCTCGCAAATCAGAATCATATAGATTTCCATTAATATTTATCTCTTTGAATCGGAGGAAGAGGAAAATCTATGTTGCATTTTGCCCAGCATTGCTGTTTCCATCATGAATTTTACCGAAGGCCCCCATTAGGTTGATGAGGTGCCAGCTCCCCTTAATAACTGAAGTATTAGATATACGTCGTAGCATGCAAAGCAGCCCAAGTTTTAGAAGTGAGTCACTTCGAAAACCAAGAACCACAAATTCAGCTACAATTTCAAATAAAAGCTAAAGGACCAGAATAATCCATACAAAATTTTAAACCCAGAAGTTCCTCTTGCTTAAATTACTTTCACACTCCAATTTAAACTCAGAAACATTATGTTGCTGTCACATTTCTTTGTTCTCCTAAAGTATTTTTTAAAAATCTGTATATAGCTGACAAAAAATAGATGCCTGTCTGCCAGCAAGTTCTCTATTCATGTCTAACATACTGTAGAGTCGATGCAGAACACATGGTCTTAAAATACCCAAAGGCCTCCTCTCCTTTACTGGTTCACCGCAGCAGTATGTTTCTCCAGCATGTTTGCACTACCTCCAATACATGTCTTGCATAAGCACGAATTCCCTTTGAATGTTTAAGTCATGCAGTATTTTCACATGCTTTGATGCTGTGCATATGAGAATTATCATCTACATGTTGAAAGTGCACTTCCTGGTGCCTTCGTGTCGAATTTAATACCATTCAACTGACATCATTTTTAATTCCACCCAACAGAATGCCAATAATGTCTATGACAGAAGTTTGACATGTTTAGCTCTTCCAAATATAGAGTTAATCTAGCAGCTAAATTGGAAATTTCTGGGTATATTTTGAAAACTAATTCAGCATGAAAATTATTAATGATTTAGAATTATGAAAATACATCAGAAAGTGTTTTCTTTTTCCTTATTTCCATCTCCAGAAAGATCTGTTCTTCATGTCAAATAAATTTTCAAGGGGAAATCTGCATTCTGTTGTTGGGACACAAAGTATACAGTTTAATCCTAGTGTAATTTTCTTCATTACAGATGAGACCCATTGGACATGATGGCTACCATCCCACCTCTGTAGCTGAGTGGCTGGATTCCATTGAGCTGGGCGACTACACCAAAGCCTTTCTAATCAATGGCTACACATCGATGGACCTGTTGAAAAAAATCTGGGAGGTTGAACTTATTAATGTAAGTTGGTCTCTTAGTGACACCTTAACTATTCAACCCTTGATAAATGAAATTTTATTTTTCTTCTTTTATAACTGTTTGGATATCCAATGGGGATTTATAGATACACCTTCTGGTTTAAATATCAATCTCCCTCAAGCTCCAGAGTCACTGTCTTTTGAAGTTTTAATGTGGGGGAACTAAGAGGTAAAGAGAGAACTCTCAGGGTGTTTTGCATTATCCAAGAAAATCTTCCAAGCCTTTTTGTGTTTTCCTTTTTAGGAAATTTTTTCAGTTATAGGATATAGATATGATAATAAATAGGTTCCTATTCTGATCTTTGCTCATATTCACTGTTAAAGATTTAAATTATCATTTTTTTAGTTTTCTATCTCTATTATGTTTCCTTGTCTATTTCTTAATCACATATACAAATCCCATGCTCCAAGAGACTGCTTTTATTCTTACTAAACAGGCTGCTGTATTATCAAAATTTTATTTTCTGAAGCTAGTGTCTAATCTTATGTTGTCTCTGTTTAATTCATACACTTAGCATAGATTTCATATAAAAACTGGCCAACATATGTTGCCATATAGTCAAGCTCAAAGAGATCAACTAAATCTGCATAAATAGTTTTGATACTTTTCTCGTTGCATTTTTACTTTTGTTGTTTTCTAGCATAAATGAAGGAATTGCATGAAAATATAAAATGGTCATGCATTTGAATTATATTTGGCATAGCACACATTTCTTTTTAACAGTGACAATGAAAAATCACTTAATTTTTTAAAAATAGTTTTAGTTTTATAGTAAATGATTGAATAAAACCGGCATTCATGAACTAAGAGATAAAATAAATACGTTTCTGCTGGTTCAAAAGTGCTCCGTTCTACTCTTATGTCACTTTCTCGCCAAAAGTCCAGGTTCTACACATTACATGCCACTGCTTATTTTAAATGATGGTTATTATTAGTAACTAATTATTCCTTCCTTTTAAAAGTCTTTCTGAAAAAAGAATGTCTTTTCTAGAACATCGTATTGGAATTGTTCTTGAATCTAAAAGTCACATTAAATAGACAAATTAATGTGATTCTATGGCCATAAGTAACTCTTTCTTAACTTTTTGCTGCTTATGCCCTCACAAAAGCTATCATTATTTCAGAAGAGACTCATTGTCTAACATAAAGCCTTTGGTTAGTTTCATTCAGTCTGTGTGAAACTAACTGTATGGAACTAACTGAAACTGTATTGCTTTTTGGCCGCATCAGGCTAAGATTTCAATTCTCTGTCAAGAACTTGATGCTCATCACATGGTTACTCATAGATATTTGTTAAAGGGGTACCTTCCATACGTCAACCAAACAAGCTTCCAACTTAAGTTGCATCCCAGTTAATGAGTTAATGGAATAGCTTGAAAAATATCCCTATGTAACATTTTCTGAATCATACTGCTACCCATTGAAGAATTAATATTTATAATAGGTAGCACATGAATCATTCACCTAGCTAGCATTAGCAGTAAACTCCCATTGTAAAGAGTGGATTTCAACAGGACTCGATTATATGTTTTCATTGAAGTAAGGATCACTTACAATGTGAGGCTGTATGTCTCTCAAAATCCAAAGCCCTGAACTAGTGTTTAAGATGTAAGCTTGGGCACTCACTTTCCCCAGTGCTGGGGGTACCTGTGGCCTAGAGATCCTTGTTTAGTGACTGCAGCCAGACCTTGTAGACAGCTGCAGTGACTATGGGGATGATGGCCCCTGGCTTTACTGCCAGGGCTTAGGGACTGATCCAACACCACCCATGAGGCCAATCAGTCTTGAGCTGAGAAAGAAAATGGTCTTTTCCACCCATGTTGGCTCTTAACAGTTTTCTGGCTTCAATACAGGGAGAAGTGCCTGTCACAAGCATTGTGTCAAAATTTGAAAACAGTCACTGTCTCTTAGACCTTGAGGCCAAAATCCTCTGGCCTGGAGCATGCCATCTGTGTCTACCACTAACTCTGTATATTTTCCTTAAAGTAAGCTGATTGAATTTAATTTTCCATGTGACAACTTTATGGGCAAGTTCACACTCTTGATGGTGAGGATTTGCATGTCATTTAACTCAGCAGATTAATTTTGTCCATGTTAATTATGGACAAAAGTTGATATGAACCTTCAAACTTGGAAATCAGAAAACAAAATTTGTATCCCCAGTAGAACTGGGTAGTTCATGTAATGGTTTTGGGTTACTGGGTTTTAAAATAAGAAAAAGGCAAAATGTGTGCATGCCTTTCAGCTCACAAAGATTTTGAATGATCTCAAATTCAAGACTTTTGTTTATCCCAGCTAATGAGAGAGATACCCAAATATGAAGTAGTCTCATATAATATATGGGCTGAATAATCCTATACTAAGAACGCATAATTTGTTGTTTTCTGGCCTAAAAGGGAATGTACAGTCACCTTGATTTAGAGCAAAGCCTTTTAGGGAAGTTCACATCCTGAATCATTGTAAGGAGTCGCTAGTTTTAAGGGAACCAGATTGCTCCAGTAACTGTTGTTCTATGTTAAGTGAAAAGAGAAGAGCAAGTGTAGCCTGCATTTGATACAAAGGTCGGCTGGTGGAGGGGAAGAGAATGGAGGATGAGGAGATAGGCTGCTGATATGATTACAGATAACTTCGGCATCAGTGGTTGTTTTTTAAATACCTTTGGGTAGAACTAAATAAGATGGCTAAGGTAGCAATATCCACATGTGTCCCATGAAAATTATTTCACATGCCCCATGAAAATAATCTGGCATTATTTTTCCAACAGTAAATTGATTAGAAAATCATTTGCTTCTTGCCTAATAGCTTTGGAAACTATATTTACATGACTGTTTAATTTAGGACTGTAAGGTTTTATTCTTTCAATGTTGTGGATTTAATTTGCAGCTTTCCCATGAAAGCTAACCACTTGGAGATGTGCTAAGAAATTTTCAAAGGAAACTTTCTAATTTTTCATTAATTCTTTTATAATGTGACTTTATTTGCTTTAAATGCAGTCGAGCTATCATCCTATGAATATCAGATTTAGACTTGCTTTGATGTTTTTATTTCATGATCAGCATTATAAACTCACACTTCTATCTACCCCACTCTCATTGCTAAAGTTGCAGTAACTTTATTTCCTAATTTTTTTTTGCATTCTGTGAGAGTGTGTGTGTGTGTGTGTGTGTACATATTGAATAAAGGTAAATGGTAACTTATGCTCACAACCAAGAAGAATAATTACTAAATTCACAAATTGCAGGGGAGGAATAGGGAGGATGAATATTCTAATTCCATTTTCAAACCAATTATTTTAAGTAAAAGGTTATGCTTTCACCACGGGACATAATAAATGAGAAATACTCATATTTCCACACCAGGGAGGCTACATCAGTCAATACTTCAAATATTAACAACTTTAATCAAAGCCGAAGGCTTCAACTAAATGACTGGATGTGAGTATTCAAGTGTAGGCAAACTTTAAAAATTATCTGTGGATTTAAGCATTGCATTTATACTTATGTACAGTACAGCTGGCTCCCCACAACCCTTCAGGACAGCTAGATACCACCCCTGAACTTTAGACTTTTCCAGGCATGTATCAGGTAAAGCTTCTGGACTCTACCAACTCCACCCCCTGCAACCAAATTGCAAGCTGTTCCAGGGATTCTCTTGAAGCTTCTCTCAGCCAGCCCGAATTTGGGGAAAAGCACCCTGACATATGTCCTCATATAGGATGGACAGTGTCCCAAATAAATACACACTTAACATTAATTTCTAGTCCTTTCATATATGTTCTGGAGGGTGGTGATGGTCTAGGTCTGACATTATTATTTCTACTACCTTTCAGCATCTTTTGCATGTCCACACTTATTATACTACCCTCAACTTTCGAGCTTTGACCTAAACTAAAATAGAATTATACTACAATAAAATGCATTTAATCACTAAAATGTCATTGAAAATAATATAGCTTTTATTTTGCATGTAAAGTAATTTACATTCTTGCAGTGCCTCCAGGTCAATATTACAGAACAGGCATTATTAAAGTATTGATATCAGAAATAGTAAAACACACACAATAAACAAGGCATTTTGGCCTGAAGAGACAGTTTTGAATGCTCTGCAACAAATGAACTTCAGAAAGCACTGAAACTCTCCGATTATAGCCATTTATGATCTATCTCTGTGCAGAAAGGAAAATTGTGTTCTAATTACCCAGAAACTGCTACCTTAAAATTTTTTATTTTAGTGGACATCTGTTCATTCACCCTTCTCGTGATTAAAATTAAAACATTCCAAATTTCCTCTGAAGAAGCCACCTCCATCTCTTCCCTATTCCATGCCTGAATATATGGCCTGGATCTTCAGAGCCAAGTTCAGCATTCCAGTCTCTGCCTCCACCTCTATGGGCTACAAAGTATTCTTCATCAGGACCAACTACCAGTGCAAAATGAAAATATAGGGCCCCTTGTTCAAAAATTATTAAAAATTTTTGGC
Organism: Chlorocebus sabaeus; assembly: GCF_047675955.1. Taxonomy (NCBI): domain Eukaryota; kingdom Metazoa; phylum Chordata; class Mammalia; order Primates; family Cercopithecidae; genus Chlorocebus; species Chlorocebus sabaeus. The sequence goes on along the minus strand of NC_132914.1, from coordinate 96,357,097 downwards.
CAGTAACATCAAAACATTAAAGCTAGCACAAGTCCCTTCTATTTGCAGGACCTTGTGTAACCCACACAGGTCACACACCCTTGAAGCCAACCAAGCTCTTCATTCCTTTGTGTATTTCTATCTGGTGTCATTTTCCTTCTACCTGAAGGACTGTCTTTGACATTATTCTGTAGTGCAAGGCTGCTAGTGATAAATTTTCACAACTTTTGTATGTCTGAAAAATATTTCATTTTGCCTTCATTTATGAAACATAGTTTTGCTGGGTATAGAATTCTAAGGTAACAGTACTTTAAAGATACTGATCCACCAGCCTCTCTTCTGCATTATTTATAACAAGAAACTTGCTGCCATTTTGTTGTTCCTCTGTACATAATGGGTCAGGTTTTTCCCCTCTGGCTGCACTTAAGGTGTTGTCTTTTTCACTGGTTTATAGCAATTTGATTATTATGTACATTGGTATCATTTTTTTCATGTTTTCTATGTGTGAAGTTTTTTGAGCTTCTTAAATATGAGGCTTATCATTGTCATCAACTTTGGAAATTTTTTAGTCATTATCTCTTAATTTTTTTTTTTTTTTTTTTTTTTTTTTTTGAGACAGAGGCTTATTCTGTCACCCAGGCTGGAGTGCAGTGGCACAATCTCAGCTCACTGCAACCTTCACCTCCCAGGTTCAAGCAATTCTCCTGCCTCAGCCTCTCAAGTAGCCAGGACCACAGGCGCGTGCCACCACACCTGGCTGATTTTGTATTTTTAGTGGAGACAGCTTTTCACCATGTTGGCTAGGCTGGTCTTGAACTCCTGACCTCAAATGATCGCCCTATCTTTGCCTCCCAAAGTGCTGGGATTACAGTTGTAAGCCACCATGTCCAGCATCAAAATATTTTCTATTACTCACCTTCTTATTTCTCCTTTCATTTAGAAACCCCAAATACATCAGTATTAAGTCATTTAAAGTTGGACTACAGTTCACCAATGTCCTATTCATTTTTTTCAGTCTTCTTTCTCTCTGTGACACGTTTGGATAGTTTCTATTGCTATGTCTTTAAGTTCACTAATCTTTTCTTCTTAGAATAGCTAATCTGTCACTGTTACTATGCAGTGTATTTTTCATTTCAGAGATTGTAGTTTTCATCTTCACAAGTTAGACTTGGGTCTTTCTTATATTTTCTGTCTATATTAAACATGCTCAGTCTTTCCTCCAACTTGTGGAACATATGGAATACATTTGCAATTACTGGTTTAATATCTTTGTCTCCTAATTATAACACCTGTGTCACTTTGGGTTTAGGTTTTATTGATTTTTCTCTTTACTGTTTTTTGCATATCTGGTCATTTTTATTACTTGCCAGACATTATGAATTTTACCTTGTTGGATGCTGAATATTTTTTTTTTATTCCTACAAATATTTTCGGATATTGCTCTGGAATACAGGGAAGTTCTTTGAATAGTCTTTGATCTCTTAGGTCTTGTTTTTAAGGCTCGTTAGGCAAGGCCAGAGTATTGTTTAGTCTATTGACAATACTTCACCACCACTAGGGCGACACCCTTCTGAGTACTTGACCAATGCCCTTTGAATTTCAGGGCTTCCCAATTTGAATAGTTTGCAAATCTCAGTGTTACCAGTCCAGTTTGAGCTTTAAGGACTATTCCCACTCATCTTTTTAGCTGGTTTTTCATTTGGTTTTATACCATTTCCTCACATACATGTACTGATCAAAACTCTCTCCTCTGTAATACGCTGCCTGGCACACTCTAGCCACCCTAGTATCCCTGGATTCTCTGCTTCATCTTTTCTATTTAAGGAGTCTTGCAGACTCCTTCTGAATTCGTCCTCCCTGCTCCATGGCCTAGAAATTCTCTCAGCGGCAATTGCAGGGCTCATTTTGTTTGTCCGTCTCTCAGGGATCACTGTCCTTCAATGCCTCATGTCCATTGCCTTGGAAACCATTGTTTAATATATACATCTGGACTACTAGTTGTTTCCATTGGAATGATAAATCTAGCCCCCATTATTCTACCTTGGCCAGAAGCAAAAGTTCATGCTACTTATGTTAATCCCTGTAGGTGAGGGCCCCATATCTAAACAATTGAATTGAAATCTTTGGTGTTGGCACCTGCGTATCAGGAGGTCTTAAAAGCTCCTCAAGTGATTTTCATGTGCAGCCTGTTTTGCAAACTACTGCAACCAGTGGTTAGAGGGAGTCACTAGAGGATTTTAATAAGGGGAACGACTTGATCAGAAACAGTGGATAGGGACCAGCAGCTGACACACTTAAGAAAGAAGAGGTGGCTGTGAGGGAAGAAGGAGCTGACTCAGTCAGTTCTGCTACACAGTTATTTCTAGCCATGAATGTATTAGGTGGGGCAGAAAAAAATTAATTTTTTTAAAAACCCATGTGCCTCCATAGAACCTGAGGGTATCACTGAATTAGAAGTTCATAAATATAGTCAATTTTTATAATTATAACCCATGTATCAAGAAGAGAGTAGATTACAGTCAGTTTTCAAAGGAGACAAGGGCAAATATAATACATTTCAGAAATGCTTTCCAGCCGTGGCTAAAGCTGCTTCCGTTTGACCCTTAAAAGGCTAAGCTTCCATTATTTGAAAATTTTACTTACTGTTTATAAAGCAAAGAGTAGGACATACAGTGTGTGTGTCAGGGTTTCAAATATGCCCTCTTTTCTTTCATCTTTAGCTTGGAATCAGGTCACTTGACTTTGAATCTTATATCCGCCCCTCGGTATGTTGACCTTAAAAAAAGTCACTTACTCCCTCTGGGACTCCGTTTCTCATTTGTAAATAGAGGATAATAAATATCTGCCCTGCTGGTTTCATGGGTTTCCTGTGAGACTCAAAATCAAATAAGAGCTTTTTATGATCCATCCCTTTCTCTTCTCCTCCTATTTTATTTTTCTTTTGCCCCTCTATGTTTTACTGACTTCCCCAGATCCCTCCCCCAGAGTTAGACTAGGAGCTGGTCTCTTGGAGCCTACTTTCACAGCTTAGTTGCCATCTGCTTCTTCCAGCCAGAACTTACCCTGGGCGCATAGATAGCCCTGCTTGATGTGCTAACTCTAGTTCCAGGATTTACCGCTCAGATGCTATCCTCCCTCATTCCCATCACCAACCCCTTTCACCTGCCCTGAACTCTCAGCTTCCCAGTATGCCCAGGACATATCATTTTTCCCTACCAGCCTTGTCCACACCCTCATGGCTTACTCCTGCTCAAAGTCTTTCCCCTCCTGGATTTGGTGAACGTGAGAGGGAGAGCTTTGTGTAACAACTTTCAAGGTGAAGCTGAACATTTCCCCTCCTTTTTTTTTCTAATTGTGCTCAGGTACAGAATTGCTGGTGTCCTCTTTCTCCATGAGCATTGACCCTCAATCCTTAGCATCAACCCTCAGCCTCCCAGACCTCATTGTGCTTGAAGCAGAGGACCTTCGAACAGAGCAGAGTAGTGCTTCAGTGGTTAGGGATAGCTTCATTCTCAATTTATCACCTGTAAATCTAAACTCTCCTAGAATCTGTTTCAGAGCTTTATATATTATAATGAAATCAGGTACCTTTTTTCCCTGTATTTTGCCCAGTTACCTTTTATCCTGTATCTCGCTAACTTTGCATGAAGATTTTTGTTCTTTAAAGAATCTTTTCTTGAGATATTTAGGGCATAGCCTGTTGCTAAAAAAAAAAAAAATTTTAAAATCCAGCTATAGTTCTGACAAAGTATGGTAAACTGCCTCTGTGCTTCTAAGAGCTTTGAGAGGGGAAATATTCTAGTAGATTATTATATAGTATAGAAAATATAAAAGCAAAAGTACTCCATATTCGCAAATACATGCATGAAATGCAAATAAACAGTGTTCATGCCACTGTGGTGGAGAAATATTTTTGGTCTTAAGAGAAGATCTCAGATAATACTGAAAAGATAAACCTCTGCTGTCTCAGGTGAAAGGAAAGCCAGATAGGTTTTTTTTACCTAGAGAAAAACTGTTGAGAATTTTGAAAACTAACATACACAGTGCCATGGCAGAGATTGATAATAAAGATTCAAAGTAAATTACAATGGTTAACACTATCATTAGGTAGGTGTATAAGATTCATATAAGCCATCATGGTGTATAAGCCATTACGGAAATAATTAGATGCTAGAGAAGTAATAATGAGGTAGGTGATTTTATAGCTTAGAATTTATATCTGTTCTAAAAATGTTTTAGGGTGGCTTAGAGTTTTATTTTAGCTATTTTAGTAAAGAAATGTATTATGCTAAATTGCAAATCAGTGGCCTGAAAATCTTTTTGAACTTAAGGAAAGAGCTATTACCTTGAACCTCAGAAAGCACACACATTCTTTGCTTACAAGCCTGATGCCTGGCACCCTGCTGCCATCTGGTGGCAGCATACCTAAAGTGCAGGGCAAGTTACTGAACCATAAAACAATTTCTTAAATGCAGAAACTAACTGCAAAACAAAACTTATTCACTACCAGTTTTGTAGTAATCCCTGCTTCTGGAATTAATCTATAAATGAGTCAGGAGAGTTTTATTTTTGTAGACATTCAGTCAAACACTACATTCAAGTACCATATAACTAAAACTATTTAACAAAATGAAGAAATCCCTCTACTGTGTATTCCACAAATTAGATTAATTTGAATAACAATGCCCTTTTAAATATGCATATATTTTCTAGGAGAGTATTTTTTACCTTTTTATATATTTTATGGAGTAACCTTAAAACATGAATATGATCTTTTTGAAAAAAATTACTGCATAGAGTTGTAGGTAAAAAAATGTAAGTATTTTACAGTCTTTACCCTCAAAAAATTTCCAGACTAATGCGGAAGACAACCATATACTTGAGTGGTATGGAGAGAAATATTAGGGGTAAACCCAGTATTAAAGTGGTATCTGTATCCCAAATGGGAACACAAGGTCTTCTCCTAATTAGGGGGTAGAAGTAGGCAGCAGAACAGGTAGAATGGAGAATCCAAAGAGTAAATGGCAGGCAGCAGTGGCTAAAAGCAGTCTTCCAAGGTTTAGACAACCAGTTGTAGAATCTCTGCTTTTCTAAAAGCACTTTGGTCAAGTCACTTAACCTTCTCTATGCTTCAATTTCCTTGCCTCTGAAATTTGGATAATAACATTATATCTATCTTCTAGGTATTGTTGTCAGGATTCAATAAAATAATCTAATAAAGCATTTTATACAATGCTTTGCAAACAGCATTCAATTTTTTCCTTAAAGGAGGGCAAATGGAGGGGCAGCTTCCAAGTTCCTAAGATTTATGGGAAGCATTATCAGTTATCCATTGCCTCAACAATGCTATGGAACAAGCTGTCTGAAAATGAAGTGGCTGAAAGCAATAGACATTTGTTTAGCCGAGCTTGCAGTTTGTGGGTCAGCGATTTAGGCTGGGCTTGGCTGCAATTTTCTTCTGATCTCAGCTGGCTCCCTCACATCTGGCAGTTACCTCTAGTCTTCTGGCATATGAGAGTTGACAGACCTGAGATAGTCTCAGCTGAAACAGCTGGGGCTCCCTGTGCCCCGCTCTCTAGTATGCTATCGCAGACATGTCTTCATAACAAAGAAAGAATCAAACAAACAAAAATGAGCAAGCGCTTTTTTACACCACTGCTTACATCACATCTGCCAACACTTGGCCAAAGGAAGCTGTATGGAAAACTCAAAATCAGCTTGGGAGGGGAGGATATAGTTCACCTCTCAATAGGAGCAACTGCAAAATCACACGGTAAATAGCTTGAAAGTAGGGAAGGATGAAGAAATGAGACCATTACTGCAATCAGTCCACCACAGAGGTTTTTGGGGGTTTGTTTTATTTTGGTGTTTTATGTTTGTTATGGTTGTTGTTGTTGTTGTTGCTGTTGTTGTTGTTGTTGTCACCCAGGCTAGAGAGCAGTGGTGCAATCCCGGTTCACTGCATTGTCAACCTTCCGGGCTCAGGCAGTGCTCTCTCCTCAGCCTCCCAAGTAGCTGGGACTAGGCGCACACTACCACACCTGACTAATTTACTTTTATTATTTGTAGAGACGGTGTTTCCTTACATTACCCAGGCTGATTGTGAACTCCTAGGCTCAAGTGATCCTCCCATGTAGGCATCCCAAAGTGCTGGGATTACAGGCATGAGTCAGTGTGCCTGGCCCACAAAGGTTTTAATCAGAGAAAAGAATAGAGAATTTTAGAATTATGGATAATCTTATTATTGTTTGTAAGCCCCCACTCAAAATATGTGAAACCAAAACCATCTCAGAAAATCTAAGATGATTAGTGGGGGCTCACCGGGGGAAAAAGATGACCTGGATAGGGTACCATGCAAGAGGGCCTAAATGTATGGAAAACTGGGGGACAGGAACCCCAACCAATATTCAGTAACTAGAGAATGATAGATGATAAATACACTGTGTGATCATGGAGTTGCTAGATGTATAAAAACCTGGAAAATTGTTTACTGAATTCATTGACCATCAAACAAAGCTATTTTAGAAAATGAAATTCTAAAGTTTGTGTCTAATGAAAAATCATTTTCGTGCCTTGCTCAAATATTTGTTACACACCCACTCTTTGCTCAGAGTGGATATGCAACCAATATTTTTTTAATTGAATTTGATTCCTTAGGTTACTTGACTCCTCTAGATGAGCACAGGGAATAATAGTAATAATAACAATAATGGGAGTTTGTTTTAGTCCCTCTTCCTTTATCTTCCCCTTTGTTAATTGTCAATCTTGCTCAAGAATTTTTTTCTCAAACCTCCTTTCCCCAGTGTTATGTTCTTGGACAGGTTTCAGCTAGCAGCTTCAAAGTAGATGGCTGCTAAGTACAGGTCTTTATCCCTGAGGTCCAGGATCTCAACTCACAACGTCATCGCTAGTGTATTATTCGCATTCTCTTGCTCAGTGAACAAGAGGTGCTATGGAGTCATGGAGGAGACTGGGGACTTGGAGCTAGACTGCGGGGATTTGGATCCTGCGTATGCCTTGGCTATCATGATTATTAACCACCATCAGCCCCATCAGGGCATAGATTAGTTTGTTGACTCCTGTATCCCCAGCTCCTAGAACAGTTTCTAGCACACTGGAGGTGGCAAATAAATCCCTGTTGATTGACCTAAAGACACTTTTGTGTGAGAGTGTTCTGAGTCTGACATGTATGTCATGTATATGTCATATATCCTGATATATTTCTCCTCACCCAAACCCTATGAGATGCACACTGTTGCCATTCCCATTTTACAGGTGAAGAAGTGTCTGAAGAGAACTGGTTGAATTTTGATGAGAAAAGCCACCAATTCCTGTTATTTTCTATTCACAGATGTCTTCTATCATGAAAGGTGGTACACTAGGATGGTCTTGCAACAAAGATACGATTAACAACAGAATGAACATCCACAGTCTTTCCCTCATGTTCTCAGCCTTGCAGAGAAAGTTTCCAACAGTGTCTGTCAGGATGGTTGCCTTAGGAAGTTCCATTTCTTCTTCATGGCAGCCACTGGAGGGCACATGGTGCACAAGATGAACAGGGGTGCAATTTATGAGGCATGCTGGTATAAATGACCCCATAGCACCACTGTACATACACGCACACGCGCGCGCACACACACACACACACAGAGAGAGAGAGAGAGAGAGAGAGAAAAGAGTGGGTGCCTGTTTCACCACCTCCCAAATGCCAAAAATGGAATACCGCCTTCCCTTCAGAAATTGTACTAAAGAAGGAGAAATACCCATGGCCAGACCTACTTCATGCTTTGGTCCATGAGAGTCTGAGAGGCAGGGTGAGGTAGAAAGACTCACAGTAAATAAGCAGACCCCAGGTAGCATCCTTTTTCCTGCAGTCCCCCCCAAAAAATAGAGAAACAGATAAACCCACACACGTATCTCCTTGTGACTGGCTGCAACAGGGACAGAAAAGCTACAATGCAAACGCCACCCGAGAGAACTAAATCTATGAGTCATTCTCACTTACTGTGAACTACTCTGATCTGATCATCAGCTGATGTATAACTTTACCAAGAAGGGCAGGATTTGGTGCTTTGAATGTAGAGAAGGGGAAAAGGAGGATTTAGAACAAAGGTTAAAGCTACAGAGGAGCGCCATAGGAAGGCAGGCTTGGGTGGGCTGCAAGGCGGCAGAGTAGATAAGAGGCTGGACTCAGCGTCAGATGAGCCAATTTCAGTTTCTAGTTCCTTATTCCACTGGGGCAAGACACTTCACCTTTTAACAGCCCTTATATTTATGTGGGTTCATCGTGCCCCTCCACCAGACACCAAACTCCTTGAAGACCTGACTTTGGAGGGCTCAGCTATATGTTCACACAGTGCCCTTCACAAAGCAGTGCTTAAAAATACCCACTGAATGAATTGCTGCCAGGGGAAGAATGGAAAAGAAAGAGACCGAGGGAGACATGGGAGGCAAGGTCATCAGAGACAGACTTCAGTGACCTGCTTGACTGTGGAGGGCCACTTGGGTGATGCACACACCATCTCATTGCCATCCCTGGGTGCTGCCAGCAGTTGGCATGTCAGGTAAAATGCTTCAGTTGAAAGGCAGTCCACACTCTATACATCTTTGTGAGGGCCCAGTATGCCTAGAAAGTGTACAACTGGGAAGGCGACGTATGAAGAAGTATATGCAGTATTTATATTGAATGAAAATATTTACTGAACACCTACTATATGCCAGGCACTGTTCTACTCTTTAGAAATGCATTGGGAACAAAACCAACAGAGCCCCTGCTCTCATGGAACTTACATTCTAGAGACGGACAAAGACAATAAGCAGGTAACAGATAAGTCTGTAATGATATCAGCTAGTGGCACATACTATAAAGAAACATAGAGCAGGGTAAGAGGATGGACAGTGACCAGATCTTCAGGAGGGTGATCAGGAAAGACTTATTTGAGGAGGTTTCATTTAGGCAGAGATGTGAACCAAGTGTGGGAAGAAGCCATGCAGAGATCAGCACTCCAGGCTGAGGGAGTGGCAAGTGCAAGTCCCCTGCAGCAGGACCGTGCCTGTTTGAGGAACAGCAAGGAAGCCAGTGTGGCTGTAGTAGCATGAGCCGGGGAAAAGGCTGGTAGAAAAGATGTCAAAGTGGTGGCCCAGGACCAGGTATTGTGAGCCGTGGAGAGGGGTTGCATAGTAATCTAAATGTGAGCGTGAGCATCAGAGGGGTGTTAAATAGGAGAGAGAGATGGTTAGGTTTATGCTTGAAAGGCTCACTTTGGCTGCTGTGGGAATGGGGATGGCGGTCATTGAAAACATAGCTGAGACATTCACCTAGTAGTCGGGGCAAGAGATGGTGGTGCCTCGTACTAAAGTGGTTGTGGTGAAGAAGGTGAGAATATCTGAGTCAGGATTTACAAGGAAGATAGAGATTATGAATGTGACATTGATTGTAGAGAAATTAAAAGAATTGAGGATAAGTGGAAATGTTTTTGGCGTGAGGTTTCTTGAGATTAGGAATATTTGGGAGGGAAAATTTGGAGGGAGAAATCAAGAGTTCCATTTGGGCATGGTAAATTGGGTTACCTAGCACATATTTCTAGAAATCTTGAGAAGCAATCATACATAGAAGCATTTCAGCTCTTCTTTGCATTTAAAACAAATGATTCTACTGACAATCATTATGATCCATGGCTGAGAAAAACCAATGTGTGGCCAAAAAATGTTTCTGCGCTCTGTACCCCATGCAAAAGCTATCCTTTCATGCAGAAGCTTTTTCACTTTACAACCTGCTGTTACATCAAGCAGCCGGCCTGGAGTTTGGGGAACAGAGGTGTGTGCCCTTTCTCTACCACCACACACCAGGCAACGTGTCCTCAGCTATTGACTTGCTATTTGTCATGGAACTTGACTACATCTTTAAGACAGCATCCTTGTGTAGCTATAGGAGAAAAATGATGGTACAGGCTTCACACATAATGATTGACAACTTGCCCACAGCAGGAATGTAAATTATTTCTTTCATTTCCAACTGGCTCCCCTGGCAAACAGCTTTTTCACACTGACCTAACAGTACCTTAAAGGAAAAAAGCCTCGGGGTCTTTAGTCCTGATGTTCAAAATCAGACACTAAAACACAGTGACTTCCTTAAACTGAATTTGAAATAATTGCCTAAGCAGTTAGCTTATTTTTCATTAAGGCCATGTATTCCACAATCATCTGCCTGGGTGCCATAGAATTTTTTTTCCTTTTTTTTTTTTTTTGAGATGGAGTCTCACTCTGTCACCCAGGCTGGTGTGCAGCGGCACAATCTAGGCTTGCTACAACCTCCGCCCACCAGGTTCAAGCGATTCTCCTGCCTCAGCCTCCCGAGTAGCTAGGATTACAGGCACCTGCCACCACACCCAGCTAGTTTTTTGTGTTTTTAGTCAAGATAGGGTTTCACTATGTTGGCCAAGCTGGTCTCAAACTCCTGACCTCATCATCTGCCCACCTCGGCCTCCCAAAATGCTAGAATTATAGACGTGAGCCACAGCACACCACCATGTTGCCGTAAGAATGTTTAGTTCGGTTTACCTCGCTTGAGACACAATGCTGAGTTTCAGTTTTCAAGTGGATGGCTCTTGGTAATATGTAAATGAACTGCAGAGGCATTTTGAACACGACGGGATAAGTGAGGTCTAGTATTTGCATAGCCCTAGTCATCTAAAGACAAAAACGTCTACTTTGTTCCACTCTATTTCACGGAACCTAGAAATACCATCTATTATAAGATGCATCATTATGTTATGCATTCCTACAAAAGAAAAACAAATGCTGCCAATTAAACTGTGACACAGTGCCTTATGGTGATTCTGTCCAACACATAAACCCGTCACAACAGCCTCACACAGAATGAACATTTCCTTCATGTAGAGGGCTTTGTCAATTACTCCTGCCTTTGTTGAGTTCCTTGGCATGTAATATGTAATCTTTTTCATATATTGAAGTAACAAAGCGTGATAAGGCTTCACGCATTTGTGGCTATCTTCCTTCCTTCAGACCCACCATGCACATGGTTACTGCTTTTAGAGAAAATATGTCATAGCAGTCTCTTCTCCGGTGAAGTTATTTGCTTCACAAATATCAAATTATCCTCTCCCTACTGTATTTGTATCTTTCCAAGTACTGAGTTCCTACTAATGCCAAATTATAATGTAATCATTTTGAACACAGTTTAAATGCCAATTATACTCAACACATGAGCAGCTATGACCAAGCATGTGGGCATGAGCTATGACAACCATGTGACGGCAATTGTGAGGCACTGTGGATTGTAAGATGCATTATCATTTCACAGATGGTAAATGAGGAAAAGTGTGTGTTCTAGAATCAGTGAAATAACTGTGTAAGCAAGGCATTGTGGGAGTTCACAAATGAATAAAACAGTTTGGATCTTGAGTTAATATTTTCCTTTTGCTTAAGGAAAAAAAACCCTCCCATTCTTTTGTATTTCCATAGGTATAAGATGATACTGTGTTCATATACCAAGAGCAGCCTCAGCTTCTGTCAGGATATGGCAATATAAATGAAGTCACTTCAGGAATCTGACTTTTTCAGTCATGGTAGTTGTCAGGCGTTGACACCACTGACTTCTTATGCTGCTGCAGTCCCTCATGTATCTCCTGCCTCAAAATCACTGTGCACACAGAGAAACTATTAAAATCACCCCCAAAGAATGAAGGGAGGTGCAGGCCCTGTGTGATTGGAATACTCAAAGCAAAGCCAACTTGGCAGTCATTGCAGCTGGGAGGATGGGAGAGCTGCTGTCAGAGCCAACAGGCTGCATCAGGATGTGCCCTGAGCAGCTCACCCAGTGGAGCCTCAGTCCCTTTCAGACCAAAACACAAAGACCGCAAACCTCACCCTTCCCGAAGCCCAGCCATGGCCACATGCTTATCATTAACCCCTGCTGCCTTTTCCACTTCTTCCAAACATGCCCTTACTCTGATTCTAGCCTGGATATCATCTGATTCTTTGCAAACTCCAAGCGTGTTCCTGCCTCAGGGCAATTACAGTTGCTCTTCCCTCTGCCGGGACCGCTTTACATGCATCTCTGTCCTCCTCCTTTGTTGGCACCAAGAAGAAAGTTGCCCTTGGCCTTCTAAAAGTTCGCTGAAAAATCAATTCACATTCAAGCAGATTACTAAGAGAAAAGGCACACAAATTTATTTAGCATGTAAACATGGGAGCCTTCAGGATGAAGACCCAAAAATACAGGGGAGATTGTCCATTTTTACACCTGGTTTCAACCAAGTATGGACAGCTGTACAGAAATATTATTGGACCAAAAAAAAGGGTCTGATCTAATGCTAATAGACTGAGTGAGGAAACCCAGGAAGGCCTGTCTGTCTAGACTCTTCTTGGTCCCCCTGAGCATGCATTCCTTCATCCTGAGTGTTGGACAAGACCCTGTCTGGAATGGGGGTCTTATGACCTACAGTCAAACAAGGTAAGTCAGATAATTTATTTGTGGCCAGTCTTCACATAGAAAGGTGGAGGAAAAGTTAGAGTAATATTTTTAGATTTTATGGCTGGCTTTGGGGAAGAGGGGGTCTGGTTTCTATGACCCACCCTGGGGAAGAGGGATCTAGTTTCCATGGCTAACCTTGGGAGAGAATGGGACTGAGAAACAGGAGGGCAGGAGAAGGTCAGAGAAAAACTTTTGCTTCTGAGGCTGCTTCTGAGGTCTTCATTTCAGGGTGGTGTTTTCTCAGCCCCAACACTTTCCACATCATCTCAGCTCACATTATGTCACCTCCTTGGGTCAAGGCCTTCCTCATCGCCCAAACTGAGGTGGTATCTCCTGACCATCTATTTCTATCATGTTACCCTGAATGTATGTGTGTTTGTTATTTGTTTGTCCTAAATCTCCCCCAGTGTCCTTCACCCTGGAGAACACATGCTCACCTGTGCACTCTCAACACCTGAAACACATAGAAGATGTTCAAAAAGTATTTGATTAACATATGAATGAATGCACTCAGCTTGATTCCTGGCTCATTAGTAGTTTTTAAATACTTGGCTTAATATCATGTTCTCCTCCAGCTCCTCTCCATCTTCCTATCTTTCATCAACAAGATTTCACATGTATGAGACTCTATGACTCCTCAGATTAAAGTGCTTGTCAGGTGCGGTGGCTCATGCCTGTAATCCCAGCAGTTTGGGAGACCGAGGCAGGTGGATTGCTTGAGTCCATGAGTTCGAGACCAGCCTGGGCAACATGGCAAAACCCCAATATTTTTTCTATAAAATATACAAAAACTAGTTGAGCATGGTTGCACATGCCTATGGCCCCAGCTACTTGGGAGGCTGAGGTGGTAGGATCACTTAAGCCCAGGAGGTCAGGCTGCAAATGAGCAGTGATTTCCAGCCTGGGTGACAGAGCAAGACCATGTCAAAAATAAATAAATAAATAAATAATAGATAAAATAAAATAGGTGCTCAGTTCTCTTTTCCTGAAAGCTTATTACAACTATAGCCTCCAAGCTCTACTCCGCTCTCTGCCCTGCCCCTCTCTTGCACACAGGGCCTTCCTGACAAACATGGTTCTTCTCCACTCCTGTTGCTGCTTTGTATGACTGCAGAGCTCCAGGTGGCTTATTTGTGACAGGGGTGTCTGTGAATGTCTGAATGAGCAGCCACACAGCAGTCTGGGGTGAGCTCTAACAAGCAGCTGCTAATTGGCTGCCAGATCCTCTTGCCAGCCCCGGTGTCATTCCCTTTCACACCTGCCAATGTTGACTCAACACCCAAGGGTCTTCCCAAATAGGTGGAAGCTAGAGGAATTTCCAGTCCTCAGCACTTCTCCAGGGCACAGGCAACTTTACTGCTCAAGCTTTTCCTACTAATAGGGATCACTACCAGTCGTGATTTTTTACAAGCATATATTGATTTCTACTCTGTGGAAGGGGGATCTAAAATAATTAAAAGGCTCCTGACTTTGTAAAGAGTATAATCTGATGATAGTCAACCATAGTAGTCTTATTTTGCTCTGATTATTACCAGCAATGTGTGTGTGTGTGTGTATGTGTGTGTTCATACACTCACCTGAGTGCAGGAGAGTTAAAGCAATAATGATACAAGTTACTTTTTTTTTTTTTTTTGAGATGGAGTCTCACTCTGTCACCCAGGCTAGAGTGCAGTGGTGTGATCTTGGCTCACTGCAACCTCTGCCTCCCAGGTTCAAGTGATTCTCCTGCCTCAGCCTCCTGAGTAGCTGGGATTACAGGAATGCATCACCATGCCTGGCTAATTTTTTGTGATACAAGTTACTTTTATAAATTGATTTGAATTTTTAAGAGTGACCAGCAGAGAAAGTCTCTATAAGCATTTGGCTCTACCACCCTGGAGAATAAATGGCACATTACACAAAATATTATACATCGTGACTACTAAATTATAAACCTGCATTTCTTGGATGTCCTTATATGTACTGCAACTACTTACACACTTAAAAGTGCATAGTGATTACTTGATTGAATAAATAAATGGTGTTGAATAAGGTAACTGCTAATAAGAGTCAAGGTCAGTTTTTAATCCTCACTATACATAAGAATAACTTAGGAGAATTTTAAAAAGCATAGATGCGCAGGTTCATCCCCAGTTATTTGCATTCATTGGTTGAAATGGGTCTTGGGCATGCATTTTAAAGGTTTGCCAGGTGATTATAATGTGTAACAGGGTTAAAAACCATTAACCTGGATAGAAAGTAATTCATGCCCTAAAGTTAATAATCCAGTCTATGTTAAAGATTATGGTGAATAATTTGCAAGAAATGTTTTGCCCGAGTTATATTAAGCTTAGTAAATACTTTTTAATATCACTACCATGATATACTTACTGATCTGAAGTCGCCTATTTTTTACTTTAACATGAGAAGTAAAGACTAAAATGTAATCAGATAAATAATTCTTTACTTTAAAATGTGAAATAAAACATTTGTTTCCTGAAACAACCTTAAATTCTGATGCAACACAAAACTTAAATTGCTATAAATGTTTCCTCACACAGCTTTAAAAAATCAAAGTTCATGAGATCCAACAAAAATAAATAAGGAAAGTGGAATAAATTTTCTAGAATTGTAGTAGATTGAATGGTGGCATTCCAAAAGATATGCCCACATAGAACCTGTGAATGTGACCTTATTTGGAAAAGGAGTGTTTATGAATCTAATTCATTTAAGGATCCAAGACCAGATCATCTTGGATTAACAGGATATGCCCTAAGTCAAATAAGTGTTTTCATAAGAAAAGAAGACAGACAAAAGAGAAGAAGCAGCAGAGAAGGTCATGTAAAGACAAGGCAAAGATTGGTGTGATGCTGCCACAAGCCAAGGGACACCTGGAACCACCAGAAGCTCAAAGAAGCAAGGAAGGATTCTCCCATTGAGCCTTCAGAGGGAGAATGCCCTGCTGACACACTGATTTCAGAATTCTGGCCCCCAGAACTGTCAGAGAATAAATTTCTGTTTCAAGCCACCCAGTTTATGGTAATTTATACAGCAACCTTAGGAAACTAGTACAATAATATTCTTGTAACAGAAGCTGTGCCATCAGCTTTAAATGTTATGACCTAGTATTTGTTAAAGCAACCTCAAGTTGCAATAAAATATGTAGTAAATGGAGGCCGTCCTCAGTCAACTGTAAGTCATGACCCCCATGAGGGTTTAGGCATGATTGCTTCCCTCCACCTCTTTGCTATGTTGAGTTAGAAATTAAGGCTTTAGGGAATCAGATCCAGCCACAGAAGAAGGGCATGCCTGACAGTAGGCATAAAGAGAACTATTTAGGATTGAATTTATTAAAGATTAGCTACATTTCATTTTGTAAATGAGGCCAAAGTAACTAAGTTCTGTTTCATCATTAGGGCAATGTTTTTATTTGGGGTTTGAATCAGTTAGAAATGCTTTTAGCTTCAAGTAACTGAAACCTGACCAACAGGGGTTGAAATCATACAGACATGAATTGTGTTAGTTGACAAGAGGCATGGAAGTGGGCACTTGTTAGTAGTGCCATTTAGGACCAGAGCCTTTCTGTCTTTTTGCTCTGTTCTCCCTAGCATGATGGCACTTTGTGCTCATATTTTTGTGTTTTTCCCCTCATGACCACAGAGTGGCTATGGCAGCTTCTGTCATCACATCTGCATTCCCAGATGGAGGAAGGGGAAAGGGAGCAATGATAGAGACGTGGGTTCCTTTTGTCAGGATATCAAAAGTTCTTCCAGTATATTTCCAGCAGACTCAGGTTTACACCTCATTGGCCAGACCATGTAACATGGCCACTGTCCAACTTGCAGGAGACTGGGAAAGTACGGCTTAGCTTTTCCTAACCTCTGTAGGAGAAAATAAGCAAGAGAGAGGAAATTGGAATGGATTTTACTGGCCAACTGATAACATCTGTCACAGAGCTATAGAAACCACTCAGAACAGTGAGTTCTCAGGAAAGGTCTTTATACTATTTATCGATAATATGCAATTAAATGACAAATCCACAAACCTGGAATTCCTGGCATATGATTGAGAACTAAGGAGAAAGAACTAATTTCTTTAATCAGTTTGACTTGGAATATTTCCAGAAGGTGTAAGATGATTTCCAAACTTTCCTTTTAACCCCATCAAGTGTATAATTATTCAAATCGTGTATCGATGTAGAGATTATTAGGCATTTTAGGTTAATAGCACCAGAAAAAAGTAAAATTTTGAAATTCCTTTTAAAGAGTCAAAACAGAAATGGAAAATAAAGAAGGAATAGTTCAATTTGTGACCAGTTCTCTTCCATCTTTGTTCGACTGAGTCTGTGCTCTTCTTGGCCCTTCTTGCAGACAGGTGGGTGAGCTAGGGTAGACGGATTCAGAACGAGAGAAGTCAGAAGTTAGAGAGATGTTCATCTTGATTGCACTGTGGTCACAAAGTGACCCTTCTTTGCATATGTATAATTGTAAATCAGTGGGAGTGGTAGGGTCTGATCAATTCAGTTCGATAATCATTTACATCTCCTTACTGTATGCCAAGCACTATGCTAGATGTGTATTGGAGCATACTGCTCCAACTGGAGAGACAACTGGTGAGTGGGAATTTCCTTTGAAGAGTTCGCATTCTAACCGAAAGAAGTAAACAGTTATAGTACAGTTCAATAAGAACCACATTCAGCATATACATAGGGTCACATACAACAAGGACCTTAAAATGAGCCTAGGGGAGGAGAAAGAGATCAGGAGTATCTTACCGGAGGAGGTATATGGTACAGGAGGAGGTACTGTACTGCGTGTGCTTAGCTGGGGGAAAAAACTACAGCTGGATTTGATGCTAAGATAGGAATTTAACTTCTTTTTTCGTTAGACTAGGGGTGGGGGTTGGGGGGGAAGCTGGAAGAAGGCAATGGGGTAGATAGAGGAGAAAGGGGAGGCAGTGGGCTGTTGACTCCCATGTGTAACTACAAAGATCCAGAAAAGGAGCTCAGAACCAGGATGTGTGTAGAAGCACCAGTCACCCCCACCATCACCATAGGTCATAATAGCATGTGGCGCCTATTTCCCCCTGCAACACAAGGCTGAAGCAACCTCTGCCAGCTGCTGCGCTTGCTGGGGAGCAAAGGAAGCTGCCTGCACAGGGACTGCAGCCATGCAGTTGATGTGGTGGTGCTCTCTGACGTGTGACCAGGCAGACCGCCAGTCACTCAACCTTGAAAATCAGAAGAAAACCAGTCATTCCAAGCCCAGTTTTTGAACCAGAGGGAAACCAGTGTCAGGACTGGGAACACATTACGATTTCTTGACTGTTCCTGAGGCAGGTGACCAGGATAAATTCCCTTTACTTTCCTGAAGCATTTTAATAGTGCTTTAGAGTTGACAAAGCTTCCACACATCTCAGATCACTGTTTGCTTATAGTCTGCTAAGGCAGGTGTTACCATTCCCATTTTACAGCAGAGGAAGGGGAGGAGCAGGAACTCACACACATTCCCACATGTAGAACATGGTGGAGCCAGAGCTCAAGCCTAGGTCTATTCACATCCAAATCTCTTTCCATAGAGACCCCAGCATGCCTTCAGTCAATCTTCTTTACATCACATGTAAAGCTGCCTTCTTCCAGAACTTCTGTTAAACATTAAGTACATTTCATGCTGCTGGATTTCCTGCCAAACATTGTAAGAATATGCTTCTTATGCATTGTTAGTTTCCTGTGGAAGAGGCTTCCTCCAGTCTAAGTTTTATTGATCAACCTACTCTTGCTTTCCTCACTGCTTACCCTGACAAGTACTTCACTGTAGATTGTGCTGTTGAAGGAGTACATGGGGAGAAAGATAACAGTGTTCTAAAGCGTGAGCAATTCACCCTTCCATGCAGGTAACCTCAGGTAAACCTCCATGCTGCAGCAGCCCAACTTCTCCAGTACAAACAAAGTTGAGTCCTTTATTTAATAT
Organism: Chlorocebus sabaeus; assembly: GCF_047675955.1. Taxonomy (NCBI): domain Eukaryota; kingdom Metazoa; phylum Chordata; class Mammalia; order Primates; family Cercopithecidae; genus Chlorocebus; species Chlorocebus sabaeus. The sequence continues at coordinate 96,338,674 of NC_132914.1, read as the reverse complement.
ACAGCATGTGGCACAGGGTGGGAAAAAAATGGAAAGAAGAGGTGGTTTCATTAGATATTTACCAGGTCAAGGATGGATCTCTGTTTTGTACAATCTGTACCTTGCTAGGGAAATGGGGATTTTCTTTTCCAATTCAGATAATCCCACCTCAAAAGAGAAGCAGCTGGAATCAGTACACAGCATCCTACTCTCATGTCATTTTTAGTATCATTACCTGTCGTTGATTAAACCAGCAAAATCTTTTATTTCTTTTTTATTAAAAAATAATTATGCACCTTTGCAAGTAGGCTTGATTCACTGAGCACAGATAATAACTACAACTCTCAGTTTAGATTTTTCTCTGGTTTCTTTATATTGTTTTGTGTTTGCTGCATGAAAACATTTTATTAATGAACTTGGTTGCAATTAAGGGCAGCCATGGTCCCTTTTAAAGATAAAATACTAGTTAGTATTCATTAAAGGAGTTATAAAAATTCCCTGGCTGTACCTTTACTAATTATTCCTTCTTCGAAAAACCATTGAAGTTCATACTAAACGAGCATGTAATGTATAAAAGCAGCTGTCCTGACCATGAAAAGGGAGACAGTTAGTCATTTCTGAGCTGCTTTAGGTAATGAGCAATTAGAAAATGTAGGTAAAAATTGGTGCAATACTTAAATCCTGTTATTCTTTTGTACAGATATGGTTATTGTCTTCTTCATCCAAGGATTTATTGAAGTAAAATAACCTTTATATGTGACCATATTCTGAAATTCAGGAAGGGAATAATTCAGCAATAAAAGGCTTATAATTTCCAATTTTGTTCCTAAATTTTCTCTCTAATTTGTGGTCTCATCACCTCCCTGCCAATTGGATCCATAAACAGATCAAAGCCCAGAAGATGTCTCAGGACTTTTATAACGGAAGCTAAGTGGGAATAATGTATAATGTATACATGCACTTAAAAACACACTGTCCTTTGAAGCTATAGGCATTGTTACAATGTCTCCCGATACTTTTACTCCATAAAGCAGTATCTTATTCTTCCCAGTGATCAAAAACAATGCTTGAATTATCAGCTACCCATGATCTTTGTCATTTCAAACAATAGAAAATAAAATTCAGAGTTGAGAGAGTTTGACTTGCACAATTGCAGGAGGAATAGAAAAGTATGAGGATATAATTAACAATAACAAATGTTTATATAAATTTTGTTATATGCAAATCATTCTTCTGATTGCTTTCCATATATTAACTATTTTTTTAAAAATTTAAGTAATTCACTTATGTAAGAATAATGATAACAAATGACATTGGACACAGCTCTGAACTATAAATAACTCTTTGTATAAACATCTAATCTAGATTTTTCTTCTTTGTTGCTTCTGAGAAAAAGGTTAACAACTTGTTCCTTGATTATTCTGCAAAAATATTTGTGAAAGTTCATAGATCTTTTGATGTATGCATGTTCTAGAATAGCTGTGGCAATAATCATAACAAATGACATTTTTAAAGCACCTTGGAGTTTATATAGTAAAGTATATCTCCCATATAAGAATGTTCTTTTCTAACAATACATTTTCAGGATGGCAGGATGAGTATTAATTTTCTACTTTGCATATGGGGAAACTGCAGTTCAGAGAAGTTAATAAATTGCCTGAGGTCAATGCAGGACGTGCAGGCACCAGCCTGTCTGATGGCATGTCTCTGCGCCCTTTGCACCATGCCTCAGACTCAGTCTGGCATCCTTCAGGGTGCGTCATGGTTCCTTAACATAAATTTCTGATCCATGGAGTTGACAAACTCTTTAATTTAGTGGACTCTTTCACTCTATTAAAGAAAGCAGTATAATATGCTGGAAGTTTCATGCAGTCCTCTGAGTAGCCATGAAACTGTTTATCAGGTCATTTAACATCACTAGTTTCTTCATCTGGAAAAAGAAGAGTTTGGGTACCTGATTTCTGAGGAACTCTGACTCTGATCAGCACGTGGTAGGCCCTCAGATAACTGGTTAATACCTCAATAGCTAATGTCCAACACAGTGAATTAGCAATTATGTTTCTGGTCAAGATGTTTTTTACTTTGTGCTTAAATAGATCTATCAAAAGAAATCAGTCATTATGTGGAAACGTTTGTCTTCAACATATTTCTAGTAACAAGACCCATGGGCAATTTTATAGAAATGCACATATTAAACATCTGAATGACCTCATGATTCCATTCTTTAAATATGCAGATTGTTTTGATTGTTTTATATTAACATAGAAAAATCATACTCAGGAGAGTTAAACCTGAACTCTCTGTATAAATAACTTTTTCTGCATCTCTATTATTAAAGCCAAATGAAAAAAGCCAGATACACAAAGACTCAAACTTACAGATTTGTAAATTAGAGAGTACTAATTCACGTTACAAAAAGGACTTTCTGCTTTACGAAAGGATTCATCCCAGCATTTCTTTAACTACAGGCCTGAAAGATTTATACAATACACATTTTCATAGACGCTCTAAATTCACTGTTAGGCCCTAGCTATTTTAACTAGTCCTATGGTGAGTCCTTTCGTTATGCAAATTCATCCTTCTAATTGATCTGTTTTGTATATTTGTAATTTCCTTTCCTGTAAATCTGAATTTGCTAAAGCACACTACCCTTGTACAAGAGGTCTCTGCATTTAAGTTCTTGGTTGCAAACGCAATGGACTTCCTGTTCAGGTAACATGGCAGAGTAGTTAGCCTGAAAATGTCAACTAAAAACATCTGAAAAGTCTAGATAATTTTTTTTTAATTTTTAATGCATTTCTGAACTAGAAGGAAAATAAATAGCTCTCCAGGGGACAAAGAATAATAGAGAACTGAAACGCACAGCAGTAAAGCCCAGATCTGACTCTTTGTCTACTCTGGAGAAGTACTGTCTTAGGTAATCTAGAGGCTAATGTCTCAGTATCCACTGTGAGGCAGGAGACAAGGTTCTCTGTCCCTCCTCCAATAGGGAGTTGGAACAGAGACCACCAGAGTCTGGACCCTAGAGAAACTCCACTCTAAATAACAGCATAAGTGTGAACTCATACGCCCATTGGCCTAGGGAAATAACTAGGTAAGTTGTCTTCTCAGCCTCTGTTCAGAATGGCGAAATAGAGACTCTTCCTTGAGAACCCAGAACCACTGTCAAGTAACGCATTTTAAGTTTGGCTATTGGTCTAGAAAGCTCCAAGATGAAAAATTTACATGAAAATTAATCCAAAGCTGGAGATACCTCAAGGGTGGTAAAAGAAAGAAACACAAAATATCTCTGTAGATACATACCTTCAACTAGACTAGTGTAATATGGCTTTATACTATGTCAACCTAGCTAAACTGGAATTACATTGTCAGAATTTATTTCTTTGTGTGTTTCTCAATTGGAGTAGGCCATAAAGCACACTCGTCTGAGAACTGAATGGCACAAATGAAGAAGCCACCATTTTAGACTCTGAAAGTCAATATATGACACCAGGCATTGGCAATTTGCACATGTTGTCACTAATCTATTAACCCACCTTACTGATATTGAGAAGCACCTAGACCCACAGTTCTCCAGCTTCCAATGGATTTCCTTCTTTGATTTCCCTCAGTCCTGGGCCAAGTGTAGGTGCTACTCCAGGGTGAAGGATTCAAACTTCTCTGCAGGTCACTAACATTACTGAAGTTAGAGATCATAAGAGACAGAGTCAAATTCCAGTTTCTCCTGGTGGGCTCCATTTTGTCCTCTGGGATTCCAGTCTGACCTTGTGGGTTCCAGTTTGTCCTTGCCCTTTCCTATTTCAAATCCAGCTCTCCTTCCTGATTGCCTTCCAGCTGATTTACAGTGATCCCAGGTCCAATAAATACCACATGCAAAAGCAACAGCCTGGCATGAACTTCTTAACCAGTTCCCCAATTGTACATGGTCTAATTGCTTCAATAAATCCACTATTCTGTTTAGTTCATGACAATCCATTTTTCTGATCAATTCCTGACTGGTACAAATGTGATTCTTTCAAATGAACTAAAAACAAATTGTGAGTTTATAATCTAAAATTATAAAACACACGAAGAATTTCTGCCATATCTTTTTTGAAGGGTCTTAGTATTCTCATTTGATTTTCTTTTTCTGCTCAATCATTTTCTCAATCTATTATCCTCAATCAAATAGAGCTTCTAATCATTTACATTTTAAAAATATATTAAAGGCAAATGAAGAGGAAACATATGAACTGTATTCTGAGTTCTTTTAGGTGATGGTTAATCAGGTGCAGCACAGGGGACATAGGAAAGCTGCAAGAAAACAAAGTTTATTATTATTTTCACAGGTCCTAGAGACAGGGGCGTCACCACATGCCATACACAGTTACAGGGGAATCACCAGGTTTTGGTCAGGTGGCAGAAGACAGAAGTAAGAGGAAAGCCAAAACTAGAATTTTATTAGAGTTTCCATGGGACAGGAAGGGTGAGGGAGGGCAGGATAAACTTCTTAGAATTGGTTAGTTTGAATAATTCCTTCAGGCTCTAAACTATAGAGATAGTCCCTAATTGCCTGGTACATGGCCCTGGTATGATTAAGACACAAGCATATTTTTTCCTGGGAGTATACAGGCCACACAGAAGATATATGACTTGGTTAATTTGCAAATCTAAGGTATGCTTCTAACTGAGTCCTTTGCTATCTCTAAGAATTGGCTAGAGCCAGGAAGGGCAGTCTCTTTACAGCAAAAAAGGGTTTTTTTAAGATGTCAAAACATCATAATATACAGAAAATTTAAAACATGTAAAATACAAACTGGAAGATCAACTTAATGAAACTATCCCAAATGCCGCAAAAGATGCAAAATATAAGAGGATAAGGCTCAAATATGTCTACCCAATGACCAATCAATCTAATTCCTAGGAATACACGCCAGAGAAATTCTCAAAAGGGTCTATAAAAACCATGTAAAAGAATGTTTATTTGATCATTGTTTGTACAGCAGGAAGTTGGAAGTTCCCTGAGTTTCCAGCATTGAAGAATGAATCAGTGAAATGCAGTGACAGCACATTATATATTAAGATGCAGCGGTTACAAGCAGTGAACCAGATAAATATGCAGCAACATATATAGATTTTTAAAACAGAATGCTGAATATATAAAGTGAGAAATAGGTACTTTAAAAATACATAATGTTCTTTAGTGGGTATATATTTTAATTTACACAACCGTGGTACTGTGCTGTTGCTTATTCTAACAAATATCTTAGATTCCTATGGGAGAAGGAAAATATAAGTGGGAAATGAGAATAAAGAGGAATCATTAAACAAACAACCAAGGGAGAAATAGTACATCCACGGATAACAATAGTGTGCCGTGAACTAAGGAACATGATTACCTCAACTCTCAGCACTTCAAATAAAAACAAAACAAGACAAATATATATGTAATCTTCATATAATTAAATTAAATAGAAATTAAACTTATATATAATTTATATAGAAATTAAACTTATATATGATTAATTTTATATATACAGACAATATACATATAAATACACATATGTATATATACTTTTATCTATAATATATACACAAAATATATGTAGTGTTCATATACAAATATATATATTTTATATGTGTGTATGTGTGTGTATATTCCAGAGAGAGGTATATAGATATGTTAAAAAGAGACATAGAAGTAAAGTTTAATCTATGTCTCATAAGAATTCCACATAGAGAATATTAAAAGAATGGGAGAAAAGTATACTTTAATTGATATGATTAAAGTCAAGAATACTAAACAGGGTAAATAAAAAGAAACTCACAACTAGACCCATTACACAGTGCATCCTTGGTGAAACACAGAACATCAAAGGCAAAGAGAAACTCTAAAGAAGAAACAAAGACAAAGATATTACCTAAGAGAAGGAGGAAGAGGAGGAGGAGGAGGAAGAAGAACTTTTCAATAACAACAATACAATTCAGAATAGAATTCAATGTCTTCAAAGAATTTATAACCAGCTATCTAAAATTCAAGAATAAGAATGAAAAAGGGCATTGTCAGAAAAAGACTGTAAAACTTTGCTATTAGCTGAAGAACTGTGAAGACTGTAATTCAGAAATAAGAAAGCTGAACTCAAAGGAAAAAGTGAGAAGAGACAGTACTGAGTAAAGAAACTGGTGAATATGTAAGTAAAACTAAATGAACATTGGCCATTGAAATCAAGAATGAAAATAATAACCAATAACAGTGATATAAAAGCAGTATAGCAAACATTGGTATATTGGCCAACTATTATATAAAATACTAGACAACAATAATATGTAAAAACAGAGGGAGATTTATCCCGGGAATGTACGATAGTTTAACATTAGAAAAGTCTATTATGTAATTCATTACATTAACAGATTAAAGGCCAAAGATATGTGTTACTTTGTTAATAGAAGCATATGAACATTTAACAAAATTCCATACAGATTTACAGTAAAATTTTCTTAGTAAACTAGGAATTTAAGGAAAATTTCTTAGCCTAATTAAGTTTATGTATGAAAAACCTACTTAAGGAACGGTGACTTTTGCCTATACTCGCAGTGACTCAGGAGGTTGAGGCAGGAAGATCCCTTGAGCCCAGGAGTTTGAGACTGCAATGAGCTATAACTGCACCACTGCACTCCAGCCTGGACAACGGAGAGAGACCGCCGACTCAAAAGAAAAGAGAAGAGAAGAGAAGAGAAGAGAAGAGAAGAGAAGAGAAGAGAAGAGAAGAGAAGAGAAGAGAAGAGAAGAGAAGAGAGAAGAGAAGAGAAGAGAAGACCCCACTTAAAAGAGAAGCTTCAACATACCCTTGAAATTCAGTAACAAAACACAGATGGCCACTTTCAAAATTTTTTATTCAACATTGAACTAGAGTCCTAGGTGGCACAGGGGGGAAATGAAAAGAAAGAAACAAAATATAATAAAATGTCAACTCCTGGGAAATAAACAGTATAGAGATTGCAAAGGAAGAAACAAAATAGTCATTATTCACAACTGATACATAGTATATATTAGTTAATGATAATATTAGCTGCTATGGCAGATAAACTTCAAATTTTCAGTGGTTTAACCTAAAAGATTAATTTCCCATTCAAATTATAGTCCAGTGTGGGAGTTCTTTGTTGTGCAGCCTTTCACATGATTACTCATCTCATCTGTGACCCCCTTTAGGTCCTGAGTCTTCTCCAACCAGCTGGCAAATGGTAAAACACAATGAAGCTTCATTTGCAGGAAGTTTTATGGAATAGGTGTAGCAATATTTCTGTCCACATTACATTTTCTAGAATTTAGTCCGTCACATGGCAAAACAACTGAGAGATGGGGAAACACGCTGTAACTGTGTGCCTGGGAAGAAGAGAATGGGTTTGGTAAGCATCTCCTTCTCTCCTATGTTGTCTAGGTAGGGTTCAAAAGAACCTACACACAAACTTCACATCTAATAGAAGACTTCAAAATTGGACATTGAAGGTTGGATATTTGCATAATATATGCACTGTCAGTTCACCGAAGAGAAAACTCAAATGATAAATAAACGTATAAAAAGATGCTCCACATCACTAGTCATTAGAAAACTGTAAATTAAAACCACTGTATGAGATTATTTCATACTCAAGCTAATGAAAAATGCAAATAGTTGATAACACCAAGTTAGGATGTGCCAAAGCAGAAACTGTCATATATTACTTTTGATTGACACATTTATTTTGACGTATCCACATGGGCAATCCAAGCTAAAGCTATTTTGTGTCTTTAAAGAAACTTCATGCTCCACTAGTTCACATTGGTTGATTATAAACTATCACCTTTATTGGGCAATTTTGTTCTCATTTCAAAGTTCTTTCCCAAGGTGAAAGTCATAGTGCTTTCCTTTTATACCTTACTGTGGTGCCTATGATGTAACTGCACCTATACAGTATCGTTCATTTGTCTTTCTTTTGAAAGACCCTTACTTTACCAGAAACTACTGATGCCTCTAAGCATGTCCCCAAATGAGAACCAATCCTTAGATGTTTCTTACCATCCCCAAAAAACCATCCCCTGAAAGGTGAAAACTACTCCTCAAATTCCTGTTATTCTTGAACTTAATTTTCTTAGGTCTCATAAAGATTTTGAGCTCTATCCTCAAACAAATGTTACCAATTTCTAATGGCAATAAAGTTTGCTAAAATTATATTGATACTGTATTTTTAAGGAAAAAAAAAAACCCTCCCAAGTCAGTAAGCATAAGGCATGCTACAATTTTGTGTCATAGGAAAAAAACATGGGCTTTGGAAATGTAGACATGAATTGGAATTCTGGCTCTGACACTCACTAGTGTTGAGACTAGGCACATTTCTTACCGTTTCTTACCTTCAGTTTTGACATCTGCAAAAATGGGGAAATTATATAACTCAGAGAGTTGTCATAAGGATTAAATACAGCATATACAAAGTTTCTGGCATCATAGATATCATTAGATTTGAGCTCATGTCTCCTGCTCATATTCACTGAACATGCCACTGTTAAGTATGTTAAATTTTGTGTTTGTGTAGGTCTGACACTTAGCATTTGGTGGTAATTTTTAGCTTACCATTCTCTCTTCCCCTGCACTTCTCTGCATTCTCTGTATTTTGGAGATTGTTTTTCCAATCTCCAAAATTCAGATGAAAGAAATCATATTCTAATAAACCTGCTAATTAACCAGAACAAATCTTTCTACATGAGATGCCTTTATATCATTCATTCTTTCTTTTAGCAAACCAAAGACAGTGTATATATGTTTAATTCATGTGCCCAAAAAAAATGAACAATTAATTCTGCTTTAGATGGGAAAATAGTAAATTCAATGTAAATTAATTTAAAATCACTAACAAATGCACATTTTAATCATTGGCTATAGGAAAAATATTACAACTGCAATTGAGACTGAGGCTACAGTTTCATCAGGTTTTTAATTTTAAACATCATGTCCCATACTTTAGTAAATCACTTATGTTTGGGCAGTGTTTTGTCAATTGTAGTGTAATTAATCAGCCAAAGGTTCTGTCAATGTTTCAAGTTTCTGACTAGATAAAATTAGTAACAGATAAAATACTTTTGTGTTACTAAAACATTAGAGAAATAGGCCAGTCACAAAAGGACAAATATTATATGATTCCACTTGTATAAGGTACTTAGAGTAGTCAATCTACAGAGACAGAAAGTAGAATGGTGACCACCAGGGCAGGGAAAAATAGGAAGTTGGTGTTTAATGGGTACAGTTTCAACTGGGAATAGTGAAAAAGTGCCAGAGATGGATGATGATGATGGTTGCATAACAATGTAGATGTACTTAATGCCACATAACCGTGCACTTAAAAGTAGTTAAAAAGGGAAAGTTGTTGTTGTTGTGTATATTTTACACCAAAAAAAAAAAAAAAAGATGGAGCAATGTACAAAGAGAAAATAGTCTTTAAAACCACAACAAACATCAGGCATATTTGATTATATCAGCAAAACAGTTTTAATTTGATTATTCTGAATTCTTTTTCTGCTTTTTCACAACAGTAGGACCCATAGTAACAAACCTTACTTTTTGAATATTGAAATTCTACAAGTTCTGTTTTAAGACTTTCTACGTTTCAACACTTTTAAGTAATTTTGGGCAAAATCTCTCAAGTACAGCTGAGCAGTGGTCATTTGAATGCTTTAGTTTTATTCCTGAATTCTCAAAATATTTGTAAAGATTCTTTTTATGTTAGAAAAATAGTCATTTGTATAAAATTAATGCATATAAAGTCCATAAAGAAACAGCTTAGTTTGGGAAAATATTTAAAGACACTATTTTCAAGATATGTAGTTGTAAATGCCTTGATGTTGTAGCCAAACAACAAATCTGTTATTTTGCTTTATTACTGTGTATTTTTATTATATTTAAGTGTAGGATAATGTCAGTTTAAAGTATCTCTCTGTCAGCTATTTCACATCATTTATTTCTTCAAAATACTTACTTTGATAATTTGAATATCATTGGATTCTTCCAAACAATAGCTATAATGACTTGGCCACCAAATGTCAGTCCCCTTAATGCCCTGTATCCTCTTTTTAAATTCTTACACAGTTTTAATTGATTTACTTAGAGTTATCTATGACTCTAAATTACCAATTACCAATTTTATTAACTGCATGAGATGCATTTGAAATCAGAAAGCATCTTTATATTTTAAATATATATTATATAAATGTTGAATAGGTTTACAGCTGTTTTAAGAAATGATCAAATATTTGGAGAAGCCAATGTTGAATAGAAAACTCAAAACAATCTCAAAACTGTATGGACAATTAAATAAGAGCATACAACCTCAAAGCAAAGATGCTAAGTGGTTTGTAAAGAGCACTTGTAACAAAATAGGCACAGGTGATGTAAGACACACACGTAATGTTGGCTTCACTATGATTACATTCAGTCAAGTTTTGTTAACACTTTATTTCATAACTATATAGCAACATGTTGCCATACATAAAAATACTTTTTTTTTCTCTTTTTTTTTTGAGACAGAGTCTCACTCTGTCACCCAGACTGGACTGCAGTGGCGCAATCTCGGTTCACTGCAACCTCCACCTCCCAGGTTCAAGTGATTCTCCTGCCTCAGCCTCCTGAGTAGCTGGGATTACAGATGCCGTCTACTATACCCAGCTAATTTCTGTATTTTTAGTAGAGATGGAGTTTCACCATGTTGGCCAGGCTGGTCTCAAACTCCTGACCTCAGATGCTCTGCCTGTCTTGGCCTCCCGAAGTGCTGGGATTATAGGTGTGAGCTATACCATTCCCAGCCTAAAGATACTCTTAGATTAACCATCAATAAATGTGTTTCATGAGTAGAAGTGACACAGAATCTATGTTGAGTTCATTCATTCTGATCCTGAGCCCAAACCTAGTAATTCCAAAGGCAGTCCATAGAATATTACTTTGTATGGACCTAAGATGTCCTAATTGTAATTTGCTCTTCATGTTAAATATTCAGTATGTTAAAACATAGACTTTATGGAGCCAGCATCAAAATGTTATGGACTATTCTTCTCTTGGCCAGACCATGTTTGATTGTCTCAATCATAATAAGGTCAAGGCACCAGCAGTAGTTTCTGTATCTGGGGGAGGACCGTTTCTCATAGATGGTGCCTATTATGTGTCCCCACATGACAGAAGGGGCAGACAAGCTCCCTTGGGCCTCTTTTAGAAGGATATTAATTCCATTCACAAGGGCTCCACCCTCATGATCTCATCACTTTGTAAATGCCCCACCTCTGAATGCCCACACATTTGAGATTAGATTTCAAGAGACACAGACATGCAGACCATAGCAGGCCCTTTATACTGTGACAATCAAAATGAGTGACTGAGTCATAAATCTCAGTCATCAAGGTTTATTGAGCCAGCTTGGGGGCATGCCCAGGAAAAACATAAGTCACAGATGCATCTGTGGCTGTTTTTTCCAAAGAGGGTCTCAGGAGGTTTACTATTTGTACATTTTCCTTAAAAAAGGTGGAAAGGGGACAGCAGTGAGACAAGTGATTACATACTAGTGAGACTAGTTCAACCTCCCATCCTGCCAAGGTCATGAACTCAGCTTCCAGGGTTTCTCTGGTAATCACCCAACACTATACACTGCACAGACCAGAGCAATCCTCTGAGACCACGGCATTGCAGTAGAGAAAGAGTTTATTTGATGTAAAGCTGGCTCACGTGGGAGAACTGGAGTTATCATTCAAATCAGTCTCCCTGAAGTCTTGGAGCTTATGGTTTTCATGGATAATTTGGTGGGCAGGGGGCTAGGGAATAGGTGCCACTGATTGGTTAGGGATGAAATCATACTGGTATGGAAAACAGTCTTCGTGTGCTGAGTCTACCTCTGGGTGAGGCCATAGGATCAACTGCATCATGGATCACCAGTTCAGGTAGGATCAGTCTGGAAAACATCCCCCCCAAAATACAATCTTGGGTTCTAACATAGCAATGTTAACTATAGGAGTAAATGGGAAAGTCACAAATCTTGTGACCTCTGTTCACATGATTCCTGAGCAGTAAGGGCTTATAGAAACTATGCCTATCCTATCAGAATTTGGACCCCTCCCATAATCTTAACCTTGTGGCCTTCCATTACTTTTACAGAGGTGATTTAGTTTTGAGAAGGGCTATTATCATCTTTGTTTTAAGGTAAAACTATAAACTAAATTCCTCCCAAAGTTAGCTTGGCTAACATTCACACAGGAATGACCAAGGCCAGCTTGGAGATCAGAAGAAAGGAGGAGTCAACTACGTTAGACTTCTCTTTGTATAATAATTTTGCAAAGGCAGTTTCACCCTTGGCCAAGAGGGGAATCCGTTCAGTTAGTTGGGAGCCTAGAATTTTTTTTTATTTCTCAACCCCATCAAATGCAATGCCCAAAGCATATTTAGATATTGTCCACAGCCCCTTCAACTCTCTAGCTAAAAGCAAGGCTCTTCACTAGTAAGTGATTCCTGGGCATGGAACTTGAATTTCTCCCTTGGTGATTAAGATCAAAGGACAGGGCAAGTACCTGCAACCATACAGCCAAGTCCCTGGGGCAGGCCCAGTTCCAGCAAGGGGAGGGGCAAGAACCCTTCTATTTTGTTCTCTGAAGCAATACTGTAGGCTAATGGTGAAATTAATCATAACCTCTATTTTGATTTTTCCCTTATTTGAGATAAAAATTATTTAAAAAGAGAGTCTTCAAGTATGGTTTATTTGAGTTATGTAATCTCTTTTTTTATTTTTATTATTATTATTTTTTTTTTTTGAGAGAAAGCGAGCCTCACTCTGTCACCCAGGCTGGAGTGTAGTGGCATGATCTCGGCTCACTGCAACCTCCATCTCCCAGCTTCAAGTGAGTCTCCTACCTCAGCCTCTCAAGTAGCTGAAATTACAGGCATGCGCCACCACATCTGGTTAATTTTTGTATTTTTAGTAGAGACAGCATTTCATCATGCTGGCTAGGCTGGTCTCAAACTCCTGATCTCAAGTGATCCACCCACCTCGGTCTCCAAAAGTGCTGGGATTACAGGCATGAGCCACTGCACCCAGACTGAATTATGTAAGCTCTTTCAGCAAATCTGAGTATACCTTACAAAGAGGTCTGTCAATCATGGTATCCTACTTTGCTTACAAAACTCATCTGTTCATTTGAGAAGAAAAAAATAATGGCATAGCTATGTTAGGGGCGTCATCGGTTCTAGTACAGAATTTTCTCAAACATCCTTTATAACAAGTGTCTAACAAAGAAATTCATGTTAGCTGTAATTTTCTGGTAAGTATAAGATTGTCCTTCCTGAAAATGAAGTTTTAATTGCTTTGAGGCCTTCATAAAACTCTACCTGAGAAATCTATTAAAATAAACTGGTTTGTGAAGAACAAAGACTACCGATCATGTAAAGCCTGGTATACTTCTATAGGAAAACTTTTTCTCCTATTTAATTCTAGATGTTTATTCAAGTGAGCTACTAAAGGAAGTGTTCAGTGTCCTAGACTGAATGACCATAGATATATAAACTTGAAGCTATTTTCTTAAGATCATACTATTTTCCTTCAACATCTGGCACAGTTCTTTTTTTTTTTTTTTTTTAACTTTTATTTTACACTCAGGGGTGCAAGTGCGAGTTTGTTACATAGGTAAACCTCTGTCAGGGGGGTTACCTGTACAGATTATTTCATCACCCAAGTATTAAGCCTAATACCCATTAAGTTATTTTTCCTGATCTTCTCCCTCCTCCCATTCTCTGTCCTCCAAAAGGCTCCAGTGTGTTGTGTCCATATGTTCTCATCATTTAGTTCCCACTTAAAAATGAGAACATGTGGTATTTGGTTTCTGTTCCTGTATTAGTTTTCTAATGATAATGGCCTCCAGCTCCATCCATGTCCCTGCAAAGGACATTATCTCATTCTTTTATATGACTGCATAATATTCCATGGTGTATATGTACCACATTTTCTTTATCCAGTCTATCATTCATGGGCATTTAGGTTGATTCCATATCTTTGCTATTATGAATAGTGCTGCAATGAACATACACATGCACATGTCTTTATAATAGAATGATTTATATTCCTTTGGGTATATAACCAGTAACGGGATTGCTGGGTAGAATGGTATTTCTGTCTTTAGGTCTTTGAGCAATGGCTACACTGTCTTCCACAATGGCTGAACTAGTTTATACTCACACCAACAGTGTATAAGTGTTCCTTTTTCTCCACAACCTCGCCAGCATCTGCTATTTTTTAACTAATAGCCAGACTGGTGGGAGATGGTATCTTACTGTGGTTTTGATTTGAATTTCTTTAATGATCAGTGATGTTGAGCTTCTTTCATATGATTGTTGGCCACATATATGTCTTCTTTTGAAAAGTATCTGTTCATGTCCTTTGCCCACATTTTTATGGGGTTGTTTTTTTCTTGTAAATTTGTTTAAGCTCCTTATAGGTGCTGGATATTAGACTTTTGTCAGATGCATACTTTGCAAAATTTTCTCCCATTATGTAAATTATCTGTTTACTCTGTTGATAGTTTCTTTTGCTGTGCATAAGCTCTTTAGCTTAATTAGACCCCATTGGTCAATTTTTGCTTTTGTTGCGATTGCTTTTGGCATCTTCATCATGAAATCTTTGCCCATGCCTATGTCCTGAATGGTATTACCTAAGTTGTCTTCCAGGGTTTTTGTAGTTTCTGATTTCACATTTAAGTATTTAATTCATCTTGAGTTAGTTTTTGTATATTGTGTAAGGAAGTGATCCAGTTTCAGTCTTCTACGTATGGCTAGCCAGTTATCCCAGCACCATTTATCGAATAGGGAATCCTTTCCCCATTGTTCGTTTTTGTCAGGTTTGTCAAAGATCAGATAGTTGTAGGTTGCAGTCTTATTTCTGGATTCTGGATTCTGTTCCATTGGTCTATGTGTCTGTTTTTGTATCACTACCATGCTGTTTTGGTTACTGTAGCCCTGTAGTATAGTTTGCAATTGGGTAACGTGGTGCCTCCAGCTTTGTTCTTTTTGCTTAGGATTGCCTCAGCTATTCTGGATTTTTTCTTTTTTTGGCTTCCTATGAATTTTAAAATAGGTTTTTTTTTCCTAGTTCTGTGAATGTCAATGGTAGTTTGATAGGAATAGCACTGAGTCTATAAATTGCTTTGGACAGTATGGCCATTTTAACAATATTTATTCTTCCTATCCGTGAGCATGGATTGTTTTCCCCTGTGTTTGTATCATCTCTGATTTCTTTGGGCAGTGATTTGTAATTCTGTAGTTCTCCTTGTAGACATCTTTCACCACCCTACGTAGCTGTATTCCTAGGTATTTTATTCTTTTTGTGGCAGTCATGAAAGAGTTCACGATTTGGCTCTCAGCTTGTCTGTTGTTGGTGTATAGGAATGCTAGTGATTTTTGCACATTGATTTTGTATCCTGAGACTTTGCTAAAGTTGTTTATCAGTTTAAGAAGCTTATGGACTGAGACTATGGGGTTTTCTAGATATACGATCATGTCATCTGCAAACAAGGATAGTTTGACTTCCTCTCTTCCTATTTGGATGCCCTTTATTTCTTCCTCTTGCCTGATTGCCCTGTCCAGAACTTCCAATATTATGTTGAATAGGAATGGTAAGAGAGGGCATCCTTGTCTTGTGGCACAGTTCTTAGGACATAGGACATGCTTAATAAATGTGATAAATAGACTAATAAATTAAGGGATTATTGTTTATATTTACTCAGAATTAGAAAAGCAAAATTTTGTTGCCAAAATCCTCTAATGGAATGTGTCTGGGCACCCAGGTTTAATGACTGTGTTACTGTTAGGCTTAGAGTTAGGCTAACTACTACCATACTTTCTGTAAGCCCCTGGATGGCTATTTTGGACTGTTGAAAATTGTCATTTCCACTCACCTTTCCTGAGCCAATATGTGCTTTTTAGTTTGTTTGCACACTCATGCACCCCACAAGTATTATAAACAGGACTCTTACCTGCTTTAAGTCCATCTAAACAAAGTTCTACCAGAAGAATTCATTAAGTTAAACTGCTTGGGAATGAGGGAGAAAAGACCTTTGTGGGGCTCTTTGTGGTAGACAGGATCTTCATAATCCTAGAATTGATACTATTCGTCTACTTAACAGAGTCTCAACATTTTGAAGTGAGTTATTAAATTATAAAATGAATTTGTGCAAGAGGCATCTTCTGAATTTTTTAAAACAAATCGAGGAATATCATAGTAAAACTAATATAAGCAAAATCAGTGGTTCAAAAAATACAACCCAAGTGCAGGAAAATGAAATTCAATTTATAGTGAGTGAACTTGAGAAAAGAGTAGAGTAAAAAACTTGACATCAATTTTGAGCTGTATCGTAAACATGGTGGGAAATACCTAATAAAATCATGAAACTCTTGATAGATACAGTTTTGTTTGCATTTTCATTAGCAAAGACAGAATTTTGTCTTTTGGAGGAACTCTCCATGGCTGGGAGAATAGTACCTCTGGATCAGGATACTTCTTGGTAGTAAAAGAAATGTCTAATTGAAAATATAAATTCTTAGAAATTGCAGTAGTGAAACTATAACATCACACATATTTCAAATATGCTAGACGGAGACATTCCTGGAGTGTCCTAGTGGGAAAAGCACAGAGGCAGAAGACCTCAGTTCAATCTGCCTTGACTGTTTACTAGCTTTATGTCTAAAGCTGTTTCCTCATGTCTATTTATTGCTTTTATTGCAAGATTCAAATGAAATAACATCTGGTCAGTTTTGCTTTTTAACACTAGTTTTAAAGACACAAGTTATTCCAAAATAATCAATATATATTATTAGAGAACATTTTGAGCATAACACAAATTTTGGCTTGCTTATGCACTGTTTAGTCTATGAGAAAAACTAGGGAAACACAGAAAGTTGCACCCACCTGAACCCAGCCAAGTAGGAGTGCACAAAACAGACATGCACGTACCTGAAACATGTCAGCTATCTCAGTCCACCACCCTCATGGGCCATATCCATCCACATTGGTGATACAACTTTCCCTTGGTTTTAGATCACCTTCCTTCCACAATTTCACAAAAAACTCACAAGCTGTGACACTCTGACTCCCACTTTCACAAGCAAATTTAAAGTCTTTGTCAAAGGAAAGTGTCATATTTTTGTAGTATTTACATATTTCTTATCAATTTGACATGTGTAAAACTGTGCTACCACAATTTGATTAGATTTTATCTTTTTGTTTTGTGTTGCTGAGTTTGTGACTATTGTGCCCCAACCCTATTTTTCTTATAAGCCCTTTGTTTTTCTATTGCTTGATTTTGCAAAACACAATGAATTTTAGAAACATACGTGTTGCATCATAGCAAAAATACCCGTATGTGTGAGCACGTTGTAATTTCTAGCATGTTCTTGGCTATTGACAGTGCAATGAATAGTATCAATTATTTCAAGAGAGAGGAAAATAGCCTTTTCTTTATAGCCAGAGTTTCAGCTTTCCTACGGTTACAGGAAATAAGTTTTGAAACCCTGGAATCAATTGTTATATCCATAATCTTAGCACTCCTTCAACTAGCAAGTGTTTGAGTATTGAAACTCCAAAATAGCTATTCTGTGGTTATTTTAGTCACACTTGGTTTTTCATGTGAAAACCCCAAATCTCCCAACTCAAATACATTCTCTCACTTATGCAACCAATTTTTAATCATTCAGGATATGACTATTTGGTCTTTTTCATTTTTGTGGCTGTATAACAAATTATCACAAATTTAACAGCTTCAAACTACATACATTTATTTCTCAGTTTCTGTGGGTCAGTTTCCTCTATGAGTCTGTTCAGTCAAGGTATCTGGACTAAAAGTCAGCTGACTGCAGGGATAATAGGCTGCAGTCAGGGTGGGAGATGAAGCTGAGCATTGAGTCAAGAAGATAAGAGTTATGTTTTCATTTTCTGTGAGGATAACTACTGGAAACATTTGTTGCTGGAGCCTGTAATCCCAGCTCTTTGAGAGGCCAAGGTGGGTGGATCACTTAAGGCCAGGAGTTCAAGACCAGACTGGGCAACATGGTGAAACCTCATCTCTATTAAAGAAAAAAAAAAAAAAGGCTCACTCCTGTAGTCCCAGCTACTTGAAAGTGGGAGGGTCACCTGATACCAGGGAGGCTAAAACTACAGTGAGCCATGATCGCACTACTGCACTCCAATCTGGGCAACAGAGTGAGACCCTGTCTCAAAAAAATAATCATGATGATAATAATAATAATAATAATAATAATAATAATAATAATAATAATGATGCTGGAGTTGCTCTTAATCTGCCTTTACCATTTGTTTATATTTTTATTTCCAAAGAGAACTGTGTAAGTAACATTGTGGGATATCATAGATAACTTTATCACTTTTTAACTGTATTACCTTGAGCCAGATTCTTACCCTCTGAGACACAGTTTCCTCACCTGCAAAATAGGGGTATTAGAATACCTATTTCATCAATATGTGAGGTTTAAATGAGATATTTTATATACAGTATCTGGGGCATACATATGCAATATATGTTGGTCCTCACTCCTTCCCTGGTGGCTCCTAGGAGTAAGTAGGGGTCCTGCCCTTTTAAGTCCCTTTGTGAAATTGAAAACATACTAATAACAACTAGCATTTACTCTATGCCATGTGCTCTTCTAAGTACTTTATGTGTGTTAACTCCTTTAATCCTCACAACAACCCTTTCAGGCAGGGACCAATATTACTTCTGTTATAAATGAAGAAAAAAAGTACAGAGTAGTTAAATTACTTGCTCAAAGTCCCCAAGGTAAGAAGGGGCAGAGCTAAGCTGTTACCCTTTATGAACCCAGAAGTCTAGCTTTAGAGTCCATACTCTTAATCATCACACTCCTCTGCCTCTCCCAAGATTGACAAAGAATATCAAATGATGGGCCGGGGCCTCAGTCACGATTGGCAATACGCAAAGATCACTTTTGAGATCCTCTCACCTCTCTTGGGTTCCCCCCAGCTCCTGGCCCCTTCCTTACTGTCTATTACCTCCAACACCTTCTTTATCCTACACACATTCCCAGTGAGCTTTGCTCTAATTGAAGTGGAACACTGTTATAGCTCCTGAGGTAATAACTAATAAGGATTCTGGTTTTAATTCACTCAGATTTGTTTGTTTATTTGTTTGTTTGTTTGTTTGCATGGATGACTCAACTCTTAACAAAGAAAAGTGATGTAATCCTTTAAGAACCAGGGGGCTGATTACCTAATGGTGGAACAACAAATCCAACACCCTTCAATTCCCTTCACTTATTTCACATTCTGCCTAGCTTCCCCAACTTTCTGAATGCCAGGCCCACCCTGCCTTATGGAGAGATGGAGTTATGCATTAGTAGGGAACAGGGAAAGGAATCCTTAGCCCCTGACCGCAGGAGATCATGGGCTGGAGAGCTACATAAAGTAGAAAATATGCCTCTCCTCTCCAAAATAGGGAGTTCAATGGATAAAGGAGAGTCGCAGATGGATGCTGATTCTGCAGGGACCATAACTGAAGAAGGAAGTCTGGGGGGCATAGAACTGAGAGTTCAGCATCAGTTCCCCACAATGCCCCTCTTCTTTGAACTACAAACCCTTTTCATCTGTCCAGTCCATTCTCTCTGTTCACGCTTACAAAGATTCCAGTATCAGAAATCAATTCTTCTGGGAGATTGTGTTCAAAACTTTTAAGACCCCAGTGAAAGAATGAGAACGTTTAGATTTATTTAATTTTTCCTTTACTTCTGAGTGATCTAGAGGCGTAGATAAGTAAAGAGGCAGCTGTAGTCTGAGGCTGCTGAACAAGTTGTCCCAACAGATTCTTTGCTTTGCTTTTCATGGCAGCCTCAAGTAGACTCCATAATTCCTCCATCAGGAATGACATTTAGCATCGGTCTTGACTATGCCCTTTACCTATTCTCAATGCATCTTCCTTGCCAAATGTAGACCATGATTGAACTAATGATATTCCTAGTCCATGCAGGCTCCAGCATCCTGTGTAATCCTTTGGGGTCCAGATACTGGCAAACATTTTTCTCCACCATCTTCCCTGAAACTAACTCTCACCTTCAACCCTGCCACCCTGAACTTGAAAGCACCAGTGAGTTTCCACTAGGGGTCATTTCACAAGCAGTCTTTCCTTTCTTCGATGATGAACGCAGAGCAAGCTTATCCTCCACTCATTCCATCTTCTCCTCCATGAGATCTTGCAGCATGTGAATAGTGCCCTTTTATAGTGTTTTAAATTTTTTTCTTTTATATTTTTGGGGTATTTCCATAGCAATTTGTAAGGAGGATGATGTGAGTTCAGCCTATCTACTACCTAAATTACACTCTTGGACCAGCAATCAAGCATTCAGAGCTGGAAAGCTCAGAACAAAATAAGAGCAGGTTGAGCTCAGACCGCGAGAAAGTCCTGAGTGGCTGATTGCTCTGGGCATGAAAAAGTGCAGTCTATGATTGGAGCAGGTGGTAATACCACCAAAATTCTCAGGAAACTAAAGTTCTTATAATATTCCGAATCCCTTTGCTCTAAGTTCTCTCATTGGTATTAAGGCAAAATTGATTTGCTAGGCTTTTTTATCATTCATAATTTAGATTACATGGTTGCTATTTGGAAGAAGGAAAGGAAGGAAAGAAGGGAGCAAAGGAAGGAGGGAGAGAGGGAGGGAGGGAAAAAGAGGAATAGAGGGAGAGAGAAACATCTTAATGCTTTCTTATCCCCAAAGTTTCAATCAAAGTTTATCATTATAATAGGGTATAAAAATTGACTTTTACGTGGGCGTGGTGGCTCACACCTGTAATCCCAGCACTTTGAGAGGTCGAGGTGGGTGGATCACGAGGTCAGGAGATCAAGACCATCCTGGCTAACACAGTGAAACCCCATCTCTACTAAAAATTTTTTCTAAAAAATTAGCCAGGCATGGTGGCGGGCGCCTACAGTCCCAGCTACTTGGCAGGCTGAGGCAGGAGAATGGCATGAACCCGGGAGATGGAGCTTGCAGTGAGCCAAGATCATGCCACTGCACTCCAGCCTGGGTGACACAGCAAGACTCCATCTCAAAAAAAAAAAAAAAAAAAAAAAAAAAAAAAAAAAAAAAAAAAAAAATTGACTTTTTCTTTTGTCTGAGAACTGATACCTAGGGGCCAAAGCTCAGAGAGAGGAAAGGTGCTAAGTATCTTATTACAAACAGAGCACCCACCAGATACCTTTTCAGGACTTACTAAGAAGTAGCAAAACTCTTCCTACTATATCAGCACTCCTCCACGTGCCAGTAAGGCAGCCCACCAGGCAAGAAAAATGCAAGCAGTGCAGTTAGAGCTGATGGGGGTGGGGGGCTGGGACAGCTGAAGGGGGCTGAACATGTTTGAGCCAGAGTCACGCCTCTCATGAGGGACGCTGAAGAACATGTCGTGTCCCTAAGACAGATAACATGTAGATATCTGCCCCACAAGAGTCTTAACGGTCACTAGGGTGTGCTAGAGAGACAGCAAAAGCAATAGAGAAAGCCAAGAGACATTAACCCATCTCATCTTCTCTCCCAGTCCCCAAAACAGGAGGAATTGGGTCTTTGGGACGAAGTATACTAGAACAAGAACATTCCCGCACCACTCTCCAAGGTGAAAGAGTTACCCCTAAGCATGCCCACAACAGATCCTTGAGTAATAAGTGTAGCCATCAATGGAACAATGGAAAATCTTGAACTGGATATGCAGTTGCATATGATATAATGCTGGACTAGACTGTAAGTGACTATGGTTCCTATCCAAGATGTCATTGAGAGATGTCTAGAAGAGTTGGGAGACTGGACGTAGCAGAGTTGGAAGCAGTAGCTAGAGATAAAAATGTGTCTCTAGCTTGCTCCTCACCATGGTCACATTTCTCAATAAACAGGTTATAGAAGAAGAATGGGGGGAAAAAGCTTCTGCTATCTTCATAAAAAGTCCAACAGGCCTAGTATTTACTTGAATCTTCACATCTGTTTCCATAGAGACATCACTTCTGCCTACATATTTTCCAACTCACCAAGTCTATAGTTTCTCAAGTTCTGTGGTACGAGATTAAACAATCTGATTCTTTCATAACTAGTTCCTGATCATCTTCCTTTAAAAATAGCTGGTGGGTAGGCAGACAGCTCCAGCTCCCACATCACATCCTTAAGGTGACTGTGGATTTTAAAATGGGACTTATCTGGAGAACAACAATAACAGCAGAGCAAAAGCAAGAGAAAATTCCTAACTGATTTTTATGCTTTATTATATCTATTTTGGGTTTTAATTGTAGGACCTGTCAGTTTGTATAGTTTTCAACAGAGTGGTTGAGAAGTGGCATAGCTTACTTAATAGTTAAGAATTTATGTAGGCTCCAGGGTTAGCTTGCCTGATAGATGAACAGTTAAAGGCGAGCGGTTTTAACTCAGTGGCTTGCATTCCTCATATGGATAATTGGAAGGAGAATAATGGTATGCATACTAAATGACAGAAGAGTATGTGAGATGAGATATTTAAAGTACTTAGAACAGTGCCTGGTACATAACAATAGCACAGTATTAGCTTTATTGTATTAACTAATATCATCATCGTCACTATTGTTATCAGTCTACAGGCATATCTCAAAGCCAATTTGACATCCTTAGCCTTTGCTCATTTCTGAGATTTCAGAGACAGTCTGGGACTGAGCCCACACATAGCAGGATTTGCAACAAGAGGGAAAGGGTGTTTCTGATCTTGAATCCCTGGCCTGTTGAATAGGACTGTTGCCATTTAACTTGCTTTATCCCGTGACATTGCACCCAGCACAGTCCACATAAGATGGGTCTCAGATAAATGTTTACAGGAATGAGGAGGAAGAGGTAGTAAGTCTCTTGTGCATAGGATTCTAATATGGGATCAGATCTTAATTAATATACTCAGGGTGCTGTCTGCCTAACCATAAATCCCTCATAAGCAGAGATTGTGTCCCTATTGCTAGTGCTGGATAGTTGATAAATAATTGAGAATGAATAAGTTAATTTCTCAAAGTACTGGTGCTATGTGATGGAATAAGTTACAGCTAGAGTAAACAAGTCTTCACTCAGCCTTAGGATAAGTTAAGGAAATAAACGTTGGTCAAAGCTCCACGCTTTTTGAAGGTTTGTGCTCTCTCTTTCCCCACAGCCCCATGCAGTCTGTCTGAAAGTGTTTCTGAGCTGGAATATAACCCAAGGTATAGAATCTGACCTAGGAAACTACATGAACTTCTAATTTATAAGATCCTAGTTTGTAGACCTCAACCAAGGTGCTTTGCTTGAAGGGGTTAGGAGAGATGGCAATTTCTCTCTGCTTCTTCAGTCATTGGAAGAAGACTTTCATCATCATGGTTTATTCCAGCTGTCTATTTTTTCCCAGGAAGAGTTGCTATGCCAACCCTTCAGCCCTACTGAGTGGGCTCACTGCTCAGAATGCCATCAGCAAATTGAGTTCATCAGCATATGTTTTTGACTCACATCTGCTTTAAGTGGTGCAAGTGTGTGTGTGTGTGTGTGTGTGTGTGTGTGTGTGTTCCATCTATGTTAAGGTTTTATTTTATGAGTCTTATACCTTACAGAACCCAAGGGCAACTACACATTCCTACATAGGAATACAAGTCCATTCACTATTCAAATGGGTCTTGCTTTCTATTTGCTTACCACATTTAAAAGTGCATGCAGGATACAAGCTAAAGCAATCGAGAGGGAAAAGGAGGTATGTAAAAAGAGGATGGGGAGGAAAATAGCTGGATCAGAGGCATTTATGTCAAGTTGTGATGTAAATAATGTTCAGAAACGTGGCCATCTGAGTTGATCCTTTCATGGAGGCATCCATTTAAAAACCCCATGACTAAACCTTTTATACGTGTCAAATTTCCATTGCTTTCTGTCCATGTTTTTAGGAAGGATTAGAATGCGCTGAGCCTCCTCAGAGCAGGTTTGGGTGAGAGCAGCTGCACAGGAGCTGTTGGTGCAGGGCGATTCTGACATGCCAGCCCTGCTGTCACACCGGGCCACAGCACCAACAGCGATGCTCTTCCGAGCGCACTGCAGTCCCAGCACTGGGCTGTGGAATGGGGCCCATCACAGTCACGCTCCCGCATTTGTTCCCTGTTTAATGAACAGCTGGCCCCTGGTGGGAAACTTGGGAGAGATGTGCCTATTAGGAGGTGTCTGCCTGTCTTCTACAGGCTCTCCTTTTCATTTTCTCGTTTGTTACAGCAAGGGACTTTTTATGAGAACAGAATATTTTACTCCGTGGGAAATCTGTTCTTTCTGCCTCTGCTTCTGCTCCCACCGGATGTTCTCCTCTGCTCCTTGCGAGGGCACAGGCAATTATTGAGCAATGCATCTTCACCCACATAATTCCAGGCAAATATTATAAAAGGCGTGCGGGTGACACTGCAGAAAAACCTTCTGCCTTCTCACTTCTATCTCTTCAGTTTTAAGGATGAGATGGCAATTTCTTTGTTAACGAACACCCTCACAATGCATTCATTTATTCAATGAGAAAAAAAAAAAAAATGTTTAGTTTGTGTCTGCTTGATGCTGGCATGCCTGGACCACACATGGTCAATATGTTGCCCCCAACACATTGACCGTCCACCATGGGAAATTTTCATGGGGCATTTTCCCCCCACCCAGCACCCACCTGGCTCCACTTTAGCGCTGCCTCCTTCCCCACACCCCACCTTCCTCTCATTTATCCACCTTCTCTCAATTTTCTCAAACAGGAAAAAGTGAGTTATCTTATTGCTGCCTTGGGTTAAAGCCACACCCTTTGGGTTTGACCTACTCCACTTATTCAACTAAGAATTATTAACAGCCCACCATCAAAATAGTAATAAAAATAGTAATTTATCCCTATCTAGTGCTTACTCTGTGCTCTTTACATATATTATCTCATTTAGTCTTTGAAACAACCCTACGAGGAAGATATTGGTATAATCCCTGTTTTTAAATGGGAACATTAAAACAGAGTAACTTGCTCGAAGTCACAAAACTGCTATAATAGGAACGTTTTGCTGAAAAGGAACAGAAAGCCCTATACCATGGCTGAAACAAATGGACATTTATTTCTCTCATATAACAATCAGCTGGGAGGTCGTTTGCTCCCAGTGTTCGTTCCATGACTCCACGGCGTCAGGGCTGCTCGCTCTGAGAATTGAGTGACTCTTTCCCTCACAAGCAGAGAATGGCGGCCCTGTATCCAAGCATCACATCCACATTTAAGTTAAGAAGAGAGAGGGTAGTGTCATCTGTCACCTGCATTTTTCCTTTTCAGCAGGAACTCAAAGCCTTTCCAGAATCCTTCACCAGCTTTCTGCTCACCCCTCATTGACCAAGTCTGTGTCATTTGACCATCCACTAGCAGCAAGAGAGTGGGAAAGTAAAATGTAGGTTTTCTTTTTCCTTGTACAAGCCTCTATAATGGAAGGCAACAAGGCAAAACGGGGCTTGGAATGTTTGTTAGCTCAGCCAATAGGTGGTATATGTGCCATCAGTCGTTAGTGGTTGCAGCTGAATGGCAAACCAGGAGGTCTGCACATGCATGCTGCTCTAACCATCAGGCTCTACTGCACAACAGTGATGCTGGTTGTTCCATGGTGAGTGAAAGAGACATGGTCCTGCCTTCACAGAGCCATGAAACAAATAGGTACACACATAAATATACAATTTCAAATTCCTATAAATGTTAAAAGTTAGAATATCAAGATTTAAAATATTAAAAATAACTATCAGTGTCTCATTATTATCTTCATGGGCTCTGAGAAGTCCAGCAGCCAGTCTTGAGAACCGATGCCCTATATACAGAAGCCCTTCATCCTGGTTCATGGATTGCAAGACTTATTATTGTGGAAATATCCACACTTCCAAAAGGAATCTACAGATTCAATGCAATTCCTATTAAAATCTCAATGGCATTTGTTATAGAAATAGGCAATACAATTCTAAAATTTCTATGGAAATACAAAAGCCCCTGAGTAGCCAAAATAATTTTGAGAAAGAACAAAGTTAGAGGCATCACACTTCCTGATTTCAAAATGCATTACAAAGCAACCATAATTAAATCACTTTGGTATTGGCATAAAGACAGACTATAGACCAATAGAACAGAATCAGGAGCCCAGAAATAAACCCATGTATATATGATCAATTGATCTTTGACAAGGGTGCCAAGAATATACAATGGGCAAAAGACAGTTTCTTTAACAAATAGTGTTGAGAAAACTGGCTCTCCAAATGCAAAATAATGATTTTGGATCCATATCTTACACTGTACACAAAAATCAACGCCAAGTAGATTAAAAACTTAAATGTAAGACTTGAAACTGTGAAACTACTGGGAGAAAGCATAAGGGAAAATCTTTATGACATTGATCTTGGCAAGGATTTCATAGATATGACACCAAGAGCAAAGCGACAAAAGCAAAAATACACAAATGGGACTACATCAAACTAAAAAGCTTCTGTGAGCAAAGGAAACAGCAGAATGAAGGAACAACCTCAGAATGGGAGAAAACATTTGCAAACTATATAATGGAGAAGGGGTTAATTTCTGAAATATACAAGGAACTCAAAACTGAAGAGCAAAAATACTAATAACCTAATTAAATTGGGGCTCGAGACCTGAAAAGACATTTTTCCAAAGAAGACATACAAATGGCCAACATGAATGTGAAAAGATGCTCAACATCACCTAATCAGGAAACTGTAAATCAAAACCACAATGAGATATCACCTCACACCTATTAGGATGCCTATCAAAAAGCCAATGTTCTCATCACACACACAAAAAAAGAGAGAGAAGTACATAAGTGTCAGCTATGTTAATTAGCTTGATTGAATCATTTTACAGTGTATGCATATATCAAAACACCATGTTATACACTGTAAATATATACAATCTTTATCAACTATGCTTCAGGCTGGGGGAAGCTGGGGTATAACTGACAAAAAGCTCTGAGGAAAAGAGACAAGTGTTGGTGAGGTTGTGGAGACATTGGAACCCTTGCATGCTGTTTGTGGGAATGCAAAATGGTACCATTGCTATGGAAAATAGTATGGCAGTTCTTCAAAAAGTTAAGAACAACACTGCTATATAGTAAAATCAATCCCACTTCTGGGTCTATATCCAAAGGAAAGTAAATCAGTATCTTGAAGAAATATCTGTGTCCCCATGGTCATTGCAGCATTATTCATAATAGTCAAGGTATGAAAACAATCTAAGTGTCCATCACAGGTGAATGGATAAAGACAATATGTATGCATAAAAATAAAATCTTATTCAGCCTTAAAAAAAGAAGAAAATCCTGCCATTTGCAACAACATGGATGAATCTGAAGGACATCATGCTGAAAGAAATAAGCCAGATGAAGAAAGACAGACAAATACTGTCTGATTTTACTTATACATGAAATCTAAAAGAATTGAACTCTTAGAAACAGAGAGTAGAAATTGGTTACCAGAGATCCAGAAGTAGGAGAAATAGATGTTGACCAAAGGATGTAAACTTTCCATTGTAAGATGAATTAAGTTCTAGGGATTCAATATTAGTACAGCATGATAATTACGGTTAACAATACCATACTGCATGCTTGAAATTTGCTCAGAAAGTAAATCTTGTATGTTCTCACCACACACACACACACACAAATGGTAATTATGTGAAATGACAGATGTGTCAATTAACTAGATTGTGGTAATCATTTCACAATTTATATTAAATTATCACATAGTATACCTCAAATATATACAATTTTTATTCGTCAATTATACCTCAAAAAAGCTGGGAAAAATTAAAAATATTGAAAACATAGAACTACCAGATGATCCAACAATCCCACTTTTGGGCATTTATCCAAAATAATTGAAACTGGGGCCTGGCGTGGTGGCTCATGCCTGTATTCCCAGCACTTTAGGAGGCTGAGACAGGAGGATCTCTTCAGTCTAGGAGTTTGAGATCAGCCTGGGCAACATAGTGAGACCTTGTCTCTACAAAAAAATAAACAAAAATTAGCTGAGCACGGTGGTCTGTACTCCCAGCTACTCGGGAGACTGAGTGGGAAGATCACTTGAGCCCAGGAGATTGAGGCAGCAGTGAGCTGAGATGGCACCACCACTCCAGCCTGGGCAACAGAGCGAGACCCTGTCTCAAAAAAAAACACAAAAAATTAAAATCAGGATCTCAGAAATACTAGTATTCCACTGTTCACTGCAGCACTATTCACAAAAACCAAGATGTGGAAATAACCAAAATGTTCATCAATGGATGAATACATAAATTGGAATATTATACACATACACACACACACACACACACACACACACAGTGGAATATTACTCAGCCTCAGCCTTTAAAAAGAAGAAAATGTTGACACATATAATAGGAATGAAACTTGATGACGTTATGGCTAAGTGAAATAAGTCAGTCACAGAAGGACAAATACTGCATGATTGCACTTTGAGGAGGTATCTAGGATAGTCCATCTCACATAATGCGATAGTAGAATGAATGGTGGTTACCAAGGACTGTGGTGCGGGGATGGGAAATTGCTAATCAACAGGGATGAAGATGAATAAATTCTAGGGATCTTCTGTACAACCTGTGCCTCTAGTTAATAATATTGTATTATGCACACAATTTTTAAGAGGGTAGACCTCATGTTGTGTTCTTACCACAATACAATAAAATCTTCTTTAAAAAAGAAGGCCCTGGCCGGGCATAGTGGCTCACGCCTGTAATCCCAGCACTTTGGGAGGCCACTTATTATTCAGTCTTAAAAAAAGAAGAAAATCCTGCCATTTGCAACAACATGGATCACTTAAGGCCAGGAGTTCTAGACCAGGTAAAACCCCGTCTCTACTAAAAGTACAAAAATTAGTGGGGCATGGTGGTGGGCACCTGTAATCCCAGCTACTCCAGAGGCTGAGGCAAGAGAATTGCTTGAGCCCAGAGGCAGAGGTTGCAGTGAGCTGAGATTGTGCCACTTCACTCTAGCCTGAGTGACAGAGCAAGACTCCATCTTAAAAAAAAAAAAAAAAAAAAAAAAGAGAGAGAGAAAGAAAAGAAGGCCCTTCACCTGACTTCTCTGAAGCCCCTCCCTCACTACCCTCCCCTATCTCTATAGTCCATTCTGTTTGTCACTATTTTTGTGGTTGTTCATGTATATTATCTTTTTCTGCCTTTTCTATTTTTTCCTTACTCTCCTCTCTGTTTCTCTTCTTCCTTTCCTCTTCTACCCACCCATTCCTTAGCAATTTATTGGACATTCCAACATAAGAAGAGGGATTGGGCTTTATTCTTGTGAACTGAAATGTTTCCTATCTTGGCTTCTAAAGAGTGAGGAAGAGATCATCACTCTCGTAAAATTTGCAGTGAGAAATTTCAAGCCCCAGAGAATATCCACCTAGCCTCCTTCGCACTGTGGGAGGAGAGAATGAAACGAGAATTGTTAGGAGAAGCAGTTGTAGCCACTGCGTGTTTCTCCTGGCTATAGTCAACCCAAGCCATGCAGCTTTGGAGAGCCCAGCCCATCTACATGCCCTTCACATGTGGTGCTGGCTGGAAAGCACAAACCTTGCAGCCCGAAGCATCCCGTTTGCTGAACAGTTAGTTTACTAGGAGAAGACGACCAGCTCTTGTTAGATTCTGACTTTTTTCTTTTGATACTTAATATAAATCATAGATATAAACAGTTAACCTTTGACCTAGAATCAGGATTTTATAACCTGGTATTTTATAACCTTTTGCAAAAATATAAAGCATCCTTTCCCAGAATATTTGCTATTTTTCTGACCCAGATCCCAATCTAATATACGTAATGTCTGTCATCACCAAGATGCGGAGACCCAGTTGGTTCAGTGATGGGAAACAGAATGGCCAGGGTATGCTGTAACCACATAAGCTATTTTGCTCCAAAAAGAAAATTGATTAGAAACGCCGGTTTGTGTGCCCACAGATTTATATTGAATACAAAGGTCAAGCTGCTAGCGTAGCCCCTTGGCTGTGCTCTGCAGAGTTCCCTAGTCTTGCTCACCGCAAGGCTGACTCTGCCATGAATGCAGATGAATTGCTGCAGTTTACCTTGCTCTCTGACTTTCACAGGAAATTTAGAGCTCCAGTTGCACGGTGTATCTCAGCAGCCAAATGTTTAACTCTGCCTGTGCTTCTAGATACAGCAGTGTGCTAGTTGGTAA
Source organism: Chlorocebus sabaeus (assembly GCF_047675955.1). NCBI lineage: Eukaryota > Metazoa > Chordata > Mammalia > Primates > Cercopithecidae > Chlorocebus > Chlorocebus sabaeus. The sequence continues at coordinate 96,308,450 of NC_132914.1, read as the reverse complement.
GTGTTTGGTGGGCAGGGACTTCCCTTCAAGGACTCAGGGACAGCTCTGTCTGTTGAAGATTAACAATTACTATTTCTATTACGACCCACAAAGAGATTATAACCGCTGATTTTACTTTAGGGCTTATCTCAGCAATTACAATTTAGCAACAGTCAAGTGTAGGGATCGTGCAATAAACGAAAAATCCACTAGGTGGTTCTAGCGTTCTTCTAACCAGAAACGAGCCGCGTTAACTAGCTTACTCCATCACTTTGCATCCCAAAGGTAAAGCAAAATATAAAAAAGAACATGATTTTTGTTATTTAACATTCATTCTAGATTATATGTGAATATATTAGTATATGTAGTGATTGATCAGAGACTGTTGAGGATTTTTTTCTACCTCTTGTTTACATGGACACATGAAAGCTACATTTCAATCTTTTAACCTTATTTTTATGGTTAATAAAACATTAATTTAGGTACCTAAGCCCTTATGGCACATAGACCACCATTTTATCACCACTCATTTGTCAATGTCCCTCATTTAAGGACACGAGTTTTCAAATGAAGAAATGTGTTGTCTTGCTTGCAGCTTTTCTCTAACTTAAAGCAATACAGTTCTCATTTATAAAATGCTCAGTCATTGGTTTCATTAATATTTTCAGTAACCTTATTTAAATATGACCCAGGTTTACACATTCCTTTTAGAATCCTTATTAGAAAATGTCTTATGGTTTAGAATATTATAATAATAATATATAAGTAAACCTAACTTTTTAAAATGTGCTTAAGTCACCCAGGCTCCAAAAATAATCTCAAAGTCTTAATCCCTTGGAGGAATTTCCCTTCAATTCCTCCAATTCCAGTGTCTTTCTGGTTAATTACAATTATCATGAAGTGTCAGATGTCTTCCCGCAAAGCAGTCTGGGTAAATTCCCACAGTGCCAGACACAGTGCTGAATTCTCAGAACAGATGATAGTTGTTCCCTTCCTGTCACATTGGAAAAGTGGCACAAGGACAGGTTATGCATGGAACACCAGACAAATATCCATTCACCCTTGAAAAGGTTCCAAACCAGAAGACAGGACAAGGCAGTATTCATGAACATTATCAGGGGTAATTAAAAATGACTGCTGTTTTTTATTCTAAGAGAAAAGAAACATGGCAAAAACCAAAATAAATGCAAACTCTAAAGAACCTTGAAATGAACCATTTTTAACAAAGAAATTAGGAAAATATTAATAATAATTATTTGCATACATTGAAAACATTTAAGTATCAAAAGATTGAACACAAATGTAGTTCTCTGAGGTGGCAGGAATCATAAACACTAAGCACTTTCTAAGTGCTTGTTGGTTACTTACTATTCCAGTTAAATGTTTAAAAATTGTGAACACTGGGCCGGGCGTGGTGGCTCACGCCTGTAATTCCAGCACTTGGAGAGGTCGAGGCAGGCGGATCACGAGGTCAAGAGATCAAGACCATCCTGGCCAACATGGTCAAACCCCGTCTCTACTAAAAATACAAAAAATTAGCTAGGCACCCTATAGTCCCCGCTACTTGGGAAACTGAGGCAGGAGAACTGCTTGAACCCAGGAGGCAGAGTGCAGTGAGCCAAGATCACACTACTGCACTCCAGCCTGGTGACAGAGCAAGACTCCATCTCAAAAAAAAAAAAAAAAAAAGTGAACACTGGGAAGATGATAATTTTTAATATTTAGTTTTATTTTTAATTACAAACTATAATTCTTGTTTTATTTAATGCAAGCAACTCATCAATATATGGAATACAAAGTGAAAGGATCGCCTTGCCATGTTCCTACTGCCTTTTACCTGCCCAATCCTGGTCCCCAGTGAAAGAGATATCCTTTTACCAATAGCTTTGTATATATCCTTTTAGTAATTTTATATGGCTGTTAGCATACATGGTACACTTTTGATATATTGATAGGTATATTTGGGGTAAAATTTTAGAGTGTTTTTGGCATATTTCTTTTTAATAAAAATCAGAATTTACTGTCTATGTTGTTCTAGCGCTTGCATTTGCTCACGTAATTTTTAATAAATATCTATCCAATCAATAAATCTATAATCTGGTTAAAGCTATCACTAACATAGCCCATCTGAAAGTAGTGTGAGAAGTAAACAAATACTACCCAGCAACCAAACAGTAATTCCAACACTATCTCAAGATCTTTGCTTCAGTTATCAAACACTCTGAAGTGTTCATCATTCACATGGTAGGTTTTTGTTTTATGTTTTTTGTTTTGAGTTTTTTTTAGACAGAGTCTCGTTCTGTCGCCCAGGCTGGAGTGCAGTGGCACCATCTCAGCTCGCTGCAAGCTCCGCCTCCCAGGTTCACGCCATTCTCCTGCCTCAGTCTCCCAAGTAGCTGGGACTACAGGCGCCCGCCACCTCGCCCGGCTAATTTTTGTATTTTTAGTAGAGATGGGGTTTCACCGTGTTAATCAGGATGGTCTGGATCTCCTGACCTCGTGATTTGCCTGCCTCGACCTCCCAAAGTGCTGGGATTAAAGGCATGAGCCACCACACCTGGCTGGTAATTCTTAATACCCTCTTTCTGAACCAATATGGCCGGCAGAACCCTCTATGAAGAGCTGGGGAGGGGAAGAAACTCGGTGGATAGACTCCTTTCAGTGGGGCAATGAGGAGAAGCTCTGGGAACACTCAGATACTAATGTATTTTGTCCTCTCATATATGACATTGGAAATTTAAATTCCATGCATGAAAAGCAAATCTTGTTATCTTCCCATGCTCAGAGACACTGAAAGTTCTTGTGTAGCTACTGATTCACATCCAGAGTCCCTTCATGATGATGACGGTAATTCGTGAATGTTTATTCCCTTTTCTCTTCAACTTGGAAACAGTTTGGCCCTTTCAGGTCTTTCTTTTAAGCTTGGTAAGGTGGAACTAGCATAATTTAGTGTAGGGCTAATTTTTCCCCACCACTGAGTCAAAATTCTTCTGAATATTCTACCCAGTGTCCCATGAGTTATGATTTGGGGAAAGGAACTATTTCCAGTCCCAGATGAGTTCCAGCAATTGTTCCCTCTAGTCCTTCAGTGGTTCTTTCCCCAGCCATGGGTAGTTTCTGCACGCTGTATACCAATCTGTTTTCCTCTGATGATTCAAGGGAACCCTCTGTCTGTGAAGCTCTTTCTCTCTCCCTGTGCAGAGTACTCTTGTCCTCTTCCCTGCACTCTGATTGCGTTGGTCTCCCTGGACTCTCAGTGCTGTGTTCTGAACTCTAGGCTGCAGGGGTCAGGTATTACCTTCCTGAGTATCAAGCCTGGGAACTCTCTCTCTCCATAGTAAAATGGGGCAACTGTACAGTTCCTCTCAGGGATTACTGCCTTTCATTTCGTGAAGTCCAATGACTTACAATCCATTGTTTTACATATTTAGATACGTTTTTTAGTTGTTCTACATTGGAGGATAAATCTTTTCCTCTTACTCCATTTTAGCCGGAAACTAGAGCCCACCCATTGAGAACCACTGGCCTGCTAATCAAAAGTTCCAGAGCCTGAGAACCTGGGTTTCATTCCAATTCTGCTACTTAATTGCTGTATAACCTTCAACAAGTCATTTAGCGTTCTGACACAGAGTGTACTCTCTTTTTTTAAATTTTTTAAATTTTTCTTTAGTAGAGATGGGGTTTCACCATGTTGGCCAGGCTGGTCTTGAACTCCTGACCACCCACCTCGACCTCCCGAAGTGCTGGGATTACAGGCGTGAGCCACCATGCCTGGCCAGTTTCCACATTTTTAAAATGAGGGCAATAATAGTATTCCATAGGTTGCTTGTAATAATTAAATACATTAATACAGGGCACATGTTTAGAACAGTCTGGTACATGGTAAGACTCAATATATGTTGGATAATACTACCATTATCAAAATAGTAAAGGTTGTAGCATTATTAAAAATATTAGATAAATCAGATATTTTACTCAAGAAATATTTTTGAAACACAAACCATGTGTGCTGAAACATAATCTTCTTGGCTAAAATAGCACTTACTATTTCATATAGCCTCTTTAACTCAGAAAATTTAAAACAAGGTATACATTCATTGCTGTTTTCTTCACAATTTACACAAGTGTTATGGGTTGACTTTTATCCTCCAACAATACATAAATTGAAGTCCTAATCTCCAGTACCTCAGAATGTGACTGTATTTGGAGATAGGATCTTTAAAGAGGTGATTAAGCAGAAGCAGAAGCGAGGTCATTAGAGTGGACCCCAATCCAACATGACTGGTGTCCTTATAAGAAGAGAAAATTGGGACATACACATGCTCAGAGGGAAGTCCGTGTGAAGACACAGGGAGAAGGCAGCCATCTGCAAACCAAGGGGAGAGGCTTTAGAAGCAGTCAACCCTGCTGACACTTTGACCTGAGACTTCTAACCGCCAAACTATGAGGAAAGAAACTTCTATCACTTAAGCCACTCAATCTTTTACGCAGGATGTAGTGCAGTGGTGTGATCTTGGCTCACTGCAACCTCCGCCTCCTGGGTTCAAGCGATTCTCTCCTGCCTCAGCCTTCCCAGTAGCTGAGATTACAGGCATGCACCACCATGCCCAGCTAATTTTTGTATTTTTAGTAGAGACAAGGTTTCACCATGTTGGCAGGGCCTGGTCTTGAGCTCTTGTCCTCAGGTGATCCACCTGCCTCAGCCTCCCAAAGTGCTGGAATTACAGGCATGAGCCACCGCACTTGGCCTAACCACTAAATCTTGATGCTTTGTTATGGCAGCCCTAGCAAACTAAAACAACAAATATCCCTAGTAATTAGAACTTAATAAAGTCACAAATTATGAACTTCATGATCCACTAACCTTACGTTACAGGGGAAGTTTTTAAACCTCATGGAAACTCCATTATACATAAGTATGGAGATAAAGAATAATTAATGATTCTGCTTGTATCATAGGATGCTGTGGGAATTCACATGTATGTACATATAGATATGTATATCACACACACACACACAAAAGTACTTTAAAAACAGGAACATGTAAAAGTAAGAGTGTTTTAATTAATTACAATGTGATAGCTTATAAATTAGTTTTATATAAAAATTACTTCATTACTTTCAACGTAACTATAATTTACTTTGCCATTTCAAACCACATTCCTATGAATAGGATTGAAATGAATACACTAGACCTCCATTAAGAAGATTAAATATCATTTTGCATACAGTTAGTAAATTTCACAGGGAAAATTAATGAAACAAAATTAATGTTAATTAGATTTTAAGCAGAGTTGAAAGTATTCTATAATTCACAGCTTTATCCTACACAATAATCATCATTTTTCTGTCAGCACTTAGCCAAATAATTGACTCCTTAATTACCAAAATATATCATACATGAAGAATAAAATCTTGCCTAGAGCTCACTGTTTTCTGGAGTATTTTCAAAAGCCACTTGTGTTCATTTGTTGGTAAAGAAACAAAAACATCATTCGATTAAGTTCCAAGCAATAGGAAAAGCCTTTGATGGCTGATAAATATATGCAATGGAGAGGGTAAAGGAAATGTAATCAGCCTGGCCTGTAAAGTAGAGGAACATTTCAAAAGAACCAACTATGGGCTGGGCGAAGTGGCTCAGGCCTGTAATCCCAGCACTTTGGGAGGCCAAGGCTGGCGGATCACTTGAGGCCAGGAATTGGAGACCAGCCTGGCCAACATAGCAAAACCCCATCACTACTAAAAATACAAAAAATTAGCCAGGCATGGTGGTGTGCACCTGTAATCCCAGCTACTCAGGAGGCTGAGGCATACGAATCGCTGGAACCTGGGAGGTGGAGGTTTCAATGAGCTGAGATCATGCCACTGCACTCAGCCTGGGCAGTAGAGTGAGACTCTGTCTCAAATAAATAAATAAGAAATTTAAATTTAAAATTTTTTTAAAAAGAATCAATACAAAAAACCCCAGCATTTTCTGCTACACCAAATGTGATTGGGTAGCAGATATTCAGAGCATTTCATTTTTAAATATATGAAGGAGAGAACCATTTAAAAATATTCTCTTATATACAAATACATAGGCCAAAGGGTTCAAAACAGGTCAAAGAGGGACATTCCCTCATAGCCTGTAAGCTCAGAAAGATATTGTAGATGAGGTAGAAACGTCAGAAACTACTTGAGGGAAGAAATAAAAAAGATGAGAACAAGACAGGCATCATAGATCCTTGCTCATGGAGCTTTCATTCTAGTGAAGAGAAACAGACCATAAGCAGGTTAGCAAGCAGATAATTTCAGGTAAGGAAAGTGTCATGAATGAAATTAAACAGGCTAGTGGACTAGGGTAGGAGTGAAGCACTATTTCAGTTTGGGTCACCAAGGAAGTTCTTTAAGGAGGGTGTATTAGTCTGTTTTCACACTACTAAAAGATACTACCCGAGACTGGGTAATTTATAAAGGAAAGAGGTTTAATTGACTCATAGTTCTGCATGACTCGGGAAGCCTCAGGAAACTTACAATCATGGCAGAAGGGGAAGGGGAAGCAGGCACCTTCTTCACAAGGCGGCAGCACAGAGAAGAGTGAAGAAAGAATTCCCAAGCACTTATTAAACCATCAGATCTCAGGAGAACTCACTATCACAAGAACAGCATGGGGGAAATCATCCCCACGATCCAATCTCCTCCCTCCGTTGACACATGGGGATTACAGGTCCCTCCCCGGACATGTGGGGATTAAAATTTGAGATGAGATTTGTGTGGGAACAAAGAGCCAAACCATATCAGAGGGCACAATGATCTTGACTTCTGAATAATAAAGGAAGCTGCCTTGCCAAGATTTAAAGAAAACAGTCTTCCAGGCAGAAGACACAACAAATGTAAAAGCCATGAGACAGAAATGAGTGTGGCATTTTGAGGAACACAAAGAAGGTCAGTGTGGCTAGAATTTGGTGAATGTCAGGAAGATCAGTTCAGAGAGGTAGGCAGGAACCAGATGGTACAGGTAGGTCCTATCCATCAGTTTAAGACCATCTGTCCTGTAACCTACCCCTGCCCCATTCTCCACAACCTCTGCAGAGTGATTTGTCTGTGCCATCCATCTGTCACTTCCTACACACTGTCTTCTATTATTATCTTTTTACATATAAATATTCTATTTTCCCAGCCACATTTCCTAACAGCAAGACTGGATGTTCTTATCTATAGATCTCACAGTACTTTGTTTATAAGTGTTTTGTTAAATTTTGTGTGTGTGTGTGTATGTGTGTGTATGTGAATATACAACATGTAGCCAGTAAAGATGAGTATTTGAGTTTGAGCTCTGGAATCAGACTGCCAAGAATCTAATATTGATTTCTACTACTTACTAGCTATGCGACTTCAGCAAGTTAACTTCCCAGTGATTTGATTTCCTCATCAGTAAATGGGAGAACTAATTGTACCTGCTTCGTAGGGTAGTTGTGAACATTAAATAGGTTACCAGATTGTGTAGCACTTAAAACAGTTCCTGAACACAAAACTGTTAGTTACTATTATTATTAGACTGTTAATTGATGTTCAGGTGGTTTGCAAAACAGTCAAAATTAAACATTATATGGTTGTATTTATCTTCAGAGATTCAGTGAAAGTACTCAATATATACTAACACAGATTGCATATTTATAATTTAACATTTAAATATTTTACTGTTAAGCAACACATAGAACATCCCAAATTCACTGGGGGAAAAAAAGAGCCATTATATATCTGAAATAAAACCTAACAAGATAAAAGTCCCCTTCTGTGTACTCTATATGCAAACAGCACATCCAAAGAACATATTCTAGCATTTTAAATGTATACCAAATATGGCTCTAGTTATCTTCATGGTATCCCCATTTACTTTTCAACTAATACTATATTGAAGTTTTCTTAGAGTTTTGCCTTTCAATATAATGCTTTCCATAATTTTGATCACAGCTTAGCAATTATTAAACTCAAAGTCATACATGTCAGTGTTCATCCAGAGTCCAAGCTAGCATCCTTGGCATCAGTATTTACTCCTCTCTCTTCCTCAGGTCCCTCATCCATCCCACCACCAGTCTCATTGACTCACTTTCAGAAAAGCCTTTTGAATTTCTCCTCTCTCACTTATTCAGATACCTCAGTTCAGGTGCAGATCTGGATACCTCGCCTGCTGCCACTAGGACAAGCCAACTAGACACGATAATCTCAACTGGGGCATGCCATGCATATAGTGCAAGCAGGTGCACACCATAGCCCAAAACCGAGTATGTCACATTTGCAGCATTTCAGCTCAGCCACCCTAGTGCTTACCTAACAGAAAGGCAAGATACCACCAGACAGTCGGCAACTCAGGTCTTTGCTGCCCTAATTTGGAGTAAACAGTTCATGTCTTTGACTTTAAAAGAGCTAACCTATATTTTTCTTTCTCATGCCTCATTCCTCCAGAGTCAGACTTTGTGCTGGATCAGATTCCCTTATTGGAAGTAATATTTTCCCACTCAGCACTTTACCTTTTGTTTCTTAGTGGTTTTTTTTTCCTCTCTCTCTCTTTCTATCATCCTGGCTCTTGCTGCTGTGCTTATCTCCAGTATCTCTTTTCTCCAGCCCATACTACACCCTAATGCCAGGTTATTTATTTTTCTCTTTCTCTCTTAGAAAAAAAGCATTAACTCTTGAATTTTCCATCAGCCTCATTTTTTTGAAAGGAGATAAAACCCAGTGTAAATTTGTCTAAGTTAAAAATCATTTGTTGGGGAAAAAAAAATCAGTAGCGTTTCTGTACCCAAACAGCAAATTATCTGAAGAGGAAATTAGGAAAATAATCCTAATTACAGTAGTACAAAAAATATTTAGAAGTAAGTTTAACCAAGGAGGTAAAAGATCTCTGCACCAAAAACTATAAAACACTGATGAAAGAAATCGAAGAAGACACAAACAGAAAGAGATCTCATGCACATGGATTGGAAGAATTAATATTGTTAAAATGTCCACATTATCCAAAGCAATGTACAGATTCAGTGCAATCTCTACCAAAATACCAATGACTTTCTTTCTTTCTTTCTTTCTTTCTTTTTTCTTTCTTTCTTTCTTTTTTTCCTTTCTTTCTTTCCTTTCTTTCTCTCTTTCCTTCCTTCCTCCCTCCCTCCTTTCTTTTCTTTTCTTCTTTTCTTTCTTTCTTTTCTTTTCTTTTCTTTTCTTTTCTTTCTTTCTTTCTCTCTCTCATTATTTCTTCTTCTCTTCTTTCTTTCTTCCTTTCTTAAGAGATGGGGTCTTGTTTTGTGACCTAGGCTATAATGCAGTGGCACAATTATAGCTCACTGCTGTCTTGAACTCCTGGGCTCAAAGGATCCTCCTGCCTCAGCCTCCTGAGCAGCCTGGATGACAACTGCATGCCACTGCACCCAGCTAATTTTTCAAAATCCTGGGTTCAAATGATCCTCCCACCTTGGCCTCGCAAAGTGCTGGGACTACAGGAGTGAGCCACCGTGCCTGGCTCATTCTTCACAGAAATAGAAAAAACAATCCTAAAGTTGATATGAAACCAGAAAAGGTCCCGAATAGACAAAGCAATCATGAGCAGAATAAACAAACAAATTTGGAGCCATCATACTACCTGATTTCAAAATATACTACAAAGTGACAATAACCAAAACAGCATGGTACTGGCATAAAAATAGACACGTAAATTAATGGAACAAAACAAAGTACACAAATAAACTGACACATTTACAGTCAGTTGATTTTTCACAAAGGTACCAAGAAGGCACACTGAGGAAAGGACAGTCTCTTCAATAAATGGTGTTGGGAAAACTGGATATCCAAATGCAGAAGAATGAAATTGGATCCTTATCTCCCACCATTTATAAAAATCAACTCAAAATGGATGAAAGCCATAAATGTTAGACCCAAAACTATGAAACTTCTAGAAGAAAACATAGGGGAAGCTCCATGACATTGGTCTAGACAATGATTTTTTTTTAACATGACCCAAAAGCACAGGCAACAAAGGCAAGATAGGTAACTGAGATTATATCAAACTACAAAGCAGCTGCAAAGCAAAGGAAAAAATTAACAGAGTGAAAAGACAACCTACAGAGTGTGAGAAAATATTTGCAAACTATACATCTGATAAGGAGTTAATATCCAAAACATATAAGGAACTCAGTCAACTCAATAGCAAAACAAAGACACAACAAAGCCCCAATTTAAAAATAGGCAAAGGATCTAAATTGGCATTTTTCCAAAGAACACATACAAATGGCCGAGAAGAATATGAAAAGGTGCTCAACATCACTAATCATCAGGGAAATTCAAATCAAAACCATAAGGAGATATCACTTCATACCTGTTAGAATGGCTGCTATCAAAAACACAAAAGATAGCAAGTGTTAGTGAGGATATGGAGAAAAGAGAACCCTGTACACTGTTGGAGGGAATGTAAATTAATACAGCCATGGAAAACAGTATGGAGGTTTCTCAAAAAATTAAAAATATAAGTACCATGTGATCTAACAATCCCACCACTGAGATGTACCCAAAGGAAATGAAATCAGCATCTTAAAGAGATATCTGCACTTTGTTGTTTATTGCAGCAATATTCATAATCACCAAGATGTGGAATCAACCTAAGTGTTCATCATGGATGAATGGATAAGAAAATGTTACATATACACAATGGAGTACTATTTGTCCATAAAAAAATTAGGGAAATCCTGTCATTTGCAACAGCATGGATAAACCTCGAGGACATTATATTAAGTGAATTAAGAAAGTCACAGAAAGACAAATACTGCATGATTTCACCATATGGAATCTAAAAAAGTTGATCTCATAGAAGTAGAGAATAGAATGGTGATTACTAGGGGTGAAGGTGATTGCAAGGAGGGAATTGAGGAGATGTTGATCAAAAGACACAAAATTTCAGTTAGATAGGATGAATACATTCAAGACATCCCTTGCACAACATGGTGACTATAGTTAATATATTGTATTCTTATAATATGCTAAAAGAGTATAAGTAAAGTGTTCTCACCACAAAAAATAACTATGTGAGGTAATGCACATGTTAATTACACTTAATCATTTCACAATGTATACATGCTTCAAAACATCATGTTGCATACAATTTTATCTGTCGATTTAAATGTAAATAAATAATTAAATTACATTTAAAAATAGGAATAAATCATTTGCTGGTTCTTGTAACTGAAAAAGCTCTTTAGGCATAGCTCAATCCAAAGACTTAAATGATATTATCAGCATCATATTGCTCTCCATCACTCCACTTTTCTATGTTTTGACTGTTTTAATTCAGGCTCACCCTTTGGGGTGACATAATGGCACCAAGTCAATCTAGTCTTATCTTTTTACAACTTTAGTTCTACCTGCAAAGGATCCCAAAACAGCTCTTGTTAGAGCTAATAGTCTTGGTTTGAGTTCTGTGACCAGTCCCGAATCAATCACTATAATTCAGGGATATGTTGCTGTGATTGTCCAGACCTAGACCATTATAACTCCCTGCTGTCTCTGGAGTACCCTCTTCCACATTTCCCATTGAATGTATTTTCTGTACTACTTATCACTTTACATGTGACAATGAATATAAAATGTTACTCCTGGTCACTTTGAAAATAAGCTACTTTACCATTACGATTTATATTTTTTATGTTGTTATTATTTTGCTACTATTGCAAGAAAAGCTCAAAATCTGTTTACTTGCCATATACATACCATTGTAACTGTTGCTCTAAAATAGTCAGTATAATGGGATACTTTAGAAATATATGTTCCTGAATTAAATATTTTATTTTTACTTTTTAAGGAAGTTAACATTTTGATTTTTAATGAAGTGACAATTTTAATGAAGTTCATCAGCACAATTTCAACCTATGTATTGCTCAAACTTCTTATCTTGTATGGTATATATCACATTTCTGATAATAAATCAATCAATTTTTCTTTAAGATTCTGAATGGTTACTTGACACAAAAACATGTGTATCCATTATTGAATGAAAATACTATTTAAATCACATTCTACTGTTCTTTTATACAAAATCTGGAATTCAATAAAAAATATGATACAACCCAAAAAAGCAAGAACAAAATTACTCATTTCAAAGGATAAAAACATCAAAAAATTATACTTAAGAATGGCCCAGGTAAAAATATTAGACATGGGCTTCAAAATAACTATGACTCTAGTCTTAAAAGGTCAGCCAGCCATTGTGGCTCATGCCTATAATCTAAGCACTTTCAGAGGCCAAGGCAGGAGGATCACTTGAGCCCAGGAGTTCAAGACCACTCTGTGCAACATAACAAGGCCCTGTCTCTACAAAAAAAAATAAAATAAAAATCCAGGTGTGGTGGTGCACACCTGTAGTCCCAGCTATTCAAGAGGCTGAAGTGGAAAGATAGCTTGAGCCTGGTAGGTCAAGGCTGCAGTGAGCCATGATTGTATCACTGCACTCCAGCCTGGGTGACAGAGCAAGACCCTGTCTCCAAAAACAAAACAAAACAAAAGATCCAGTAGAAAAGATACACAACAAACATTAAAAGTTGGGCAATTTCAGTAGAGAGAAAGCCATTTAAAGCCAAATGGGAATGCTATAAAGGAAGAATATATTAGAGATGAATAATTCCTTTGGTGGGATCATTATCAGCCTGAACACAGAAGAAGAATATGTCAGAGGACTTGAAGATAGGACAATAAAAATTATCTAAACTAAAACATAAAAGAGACAAAAAATGAGAAAAAACCAGAGCAGAGCATCCACAAGCTGTGGTGATATATCAACTGGTTTAACATGTATCAAAAGGAAAAAGAGAGAAATGCATAGAAGAAATGCCTGAATAGGTAATAACCAAGAATTTCTAAAATTAATAAAAGATAACAGACCACAGAGAACACCAAGCAGAATTAATATTTTAACACACTGTTTGACACATCATAGACAAATTGCTTAAAACCAAAGATAAAGAGAAAATCTTTCATACAGCCAAAAAATAGAAATATTACACACAGAACAAAAGAATTATTACAAACTTTTTGTTAAAAATACATAAGCCAAAAAACAATGGAATAGCATTTTAAAATGCTAAAAGAAAAAAGAACTGTTAACTCAGAATTCTATAACCAGCAAAAAGTATCTCAAAGCTGAAGACAAAAAAGGCTTTTTCGACAAACAGAAGCAGAGAACATGAACTGATGGTAGACCTGTGCTAAATGAAACATTAAAGGGAATTCTTCAGGCAGTACAAATGACACTAGATAGAAATTGAAATTGGCACAGAGAAATGAAGAGTGCTGGAAATGTTAAAAGTGTAGATAAATATGAGACATGTTTTCTTACTTATACCAATTTTAAAAGATAATCGAATGTCTACAGAAAATATGTAAACAATTTGTTGAGAGATTTACATCTTAGAAGTAAAATGTAAGACAATAATATCATTCAAAGGATAAAAGAGGAAAATGAAAGTTATGAGTTTTATACTATATGTGAAATAATATATATTATTATATTATTTGAAGTAGGGTGTTATTTGTTAAGATGAATAATGTAAACCGTAGAGCAACCACTAAAAATATTAAAACAAAAATGTATAACTCATAATCCAATCCTGAAAAATAAAATGTAATTATAAAAATACTTATCAAAAATTCAGAAATAGGGAAAAGAAGAGCAAATAAATTGGATAAATAAAAAGACATAGAAAGTTGGGAGACTAAACTAAAAATATTGATAATTATATTAAATGTAAATGACCTAAATATGGTCAATATAGCAAGATCCTGTCTCTGAAAAAAAATTTTTTAATTAGCCAGGAGTGGTGGTATGTGACTGTAGTTCCAGCCGTTTAAGAAGCTGAGGTGGGAAGATCACTTGAGCTCGGGAGGTTGAGGCTGCAGTGAGCCACGATATCACCACTACACTCCAACCTGGGCAACAGAGTGAGACTGTCTCGAAATAAAATAATAATAAAATAAAATTTAGGGCTTGTCATATTGGATAAATAAAAGCCAAACCATATATATTTGTCTACAAGAACTTCCATTCATTTTTTGTTTATTTTATTCATTGATTGATTGAGACAGTCTCACTTTGTCACCCAGGTTGAAGTACAGCGGCACAATCATAGCTCACTGCAGCCCTGACCTCCCAAGCTCAAGCAATCCTTCCACCTCAGCCTCCCAGGTAGCTGAGACTATAGGCACACACCACCATGCCCAGCTAATTTTTTAATTTTTTGCAGTGTTGGGGTCTCACTATGTTGCCCAGGCTGGTCTTAAACTCCTGGACTCAAGCAATCCTCCTGACTCAGCCTCCTAAAGTGCTGGTATTACAGGCATGAACTACCATGAGCCACAGAAAACCCATGAAAATATAAGGAAATAGGTTAAAAAACATCTGGGCTTTAAGAATGCTGTTAGCAAGGACTAAGAAAGAAGTGAGAAACATATTATTAGAAATGCAGGGAGAGTCTTGTTATGTAGTGGCCAAATAGTTAGCAAAGTTGCATCTTGCAGTTATGTGGAAAGCAGAATTTGTAAACAATGAACTTTAATACATAGCTAAGGAGATTTCCAAGAAAAGTGTTAAAGCTACAGCCTGATTTCTTATTGTTGCTTATAGTAAATTGTGAGAGGAGAGAGATAAATTGAGGGAAGAACTTTTAAACGGAAAGAAACCAGGGTAGATAATTTTGAAAATTCACAGCCTCTCCAGATGGCAAAAGGATGCTAAAAGTCATAAATGGCTGCTAAAACAGTGGCATAAAGAAAAGTCTGAGTGTATACTATACAACCCTTTGTTGAAAACTCAGAAATATCAAAAGGCCAGAGTATTTTACCACACAAAATACCCTTCCAGGAGATTAAGGGTGTTTCTCATAGATCTCAGTTAAACCAGACAACCTCTGGGCTTAAGGGTTCTGTCCCTCAACCATTTCAGTAGAAGCCAAAAATAGAGAAGGGATTATCTTCTCTATTTTTATTTTGTCGACGTGTCTTCTGTGTGATACAATGAATCACTGTGACATCCACAGGAGATCCAGAAAGTTCTTGAGAAAATTATATCAGCAGAAATACTACCAGTTGGACCAAAAGGGACAGAAAGAGTGTAAAATGAAAAGAGACTCTTACATCTGCTCAAATTCTACTGCAAGAAGCAGGGAGATAAAACCATTCATCTACTCTTTATGAAAAAGGAAAGTTGACTCAGAGGGTGAAACCAAAAGTGGAGAGGGAGGAGCTGAGAGCTAAGGAGAATTATTCCCAGGCCTTGAAACTCAGTGGAGTTTTCCCAACTGGTTTTGCTCCACTGGATTTCAACACTGCTTTGGATTGCTGACCCCTTTTAATATTCTATCTGGTTTAGATTATTCAGATGATTTATTGAGATTTTAGACCTTGAACTGATGCTGTAATGAAATGAAAGCACTAGGAACCTTGGGAAGTGGTGAATATATTTTCCTATGAAACAGTAGTGAATCATGGGGCCAGTCTGGCTATCAGTAAACTAGAGTAGGCAGAATTCTATAGATGACCCTCATAACCTTCATTGCTAGAATTATTCTTGTGATTATGGTTCATTATATGACAAAAGGGAGATTGCCTCGATATTCTTAATCTAATCACATTTGCTCTTTATATGTTGACTTTTCTCCAACTCAGAGAGATTTTTAAGCATGACAGGAATTTGATGCAAAGGAGGGTCTCCATTGATAAATGGAGGGGGCTATGGAACAAGGATCTGAGAGTGGCCTCCAGGAGCTGAGAGTGGTCCTTAGCAGCTAACAGACAGCAGGAAAAGGGGCTTCAGTCTATAACTGCAAATAACTGAATGCTTCCAACAGCCTGAAAAAGCCTGAAAGCAGATTTTTCCACAGAGCCTCTAGATATGAGTCAGCCCAGCTGAAACTTTGATTTTGGACTGGTGAGACCCCAAGTAGAGAACCCATCCAGGCTGACCTGGACTTCTGACCTATAGAGTTACGATCTAATATGTGGGTATTGTTTTAAGCCAGTAAATATGTGACAATTTGCTGTGCAGCGATATAAAACTAATACAAATGAGGAACAACTAGAACATTTGTACACACAGTTGGTGGCAGAACAAATCAATACAACCATTCTAGAAAACAATTTGGCATAATCTACTAAAGTTTAAAATGTGTATACCTTATGAGCCAGCAATTCAGCACCTCTGTATATAATCTAAGTGTTGCATGTGTGCACCAGGAACTTATACAAGAATTTTCATGGCAGTATAAAACCTAAATTTTAAAGTTCAACAACAGTAAAATAAATGAATTATGTATATTCATACAATAGAATTCCATACAGTGATGAAAATAAATTAAGCTTACACAAACTATGGTTACAATGATATGAATTAACCTCAGGAACATAATGCGGTATGAAAATTGAAAAAGGATATGTGCAAATGATTCCATTTATATTAGGTTCATGCATTCAAAAATATGCAAACCCTAACAATATATATTGGAGTGACAGAAAAATGTGTTAAAACTTTTAAGAAAAGCAAAAGGATGACAGAAACAAACTTCAAGAGGGTAGTTATTTCTAAGAGGGAGGGAAGGTGGTGGGATCAGGAAGAGTACCCAGAAGACATTAGCAATAAAAATAAAGTTCTTTTTCTTACACCAGTGGTGGGCACACAGATGATCGTTGTAGTTTCACTTCTCTTACTCTCGCTACTCCAAAGATAGTCCGCAGAGCAGAAACATTGGCGTCACCTGGGATTCTTTTTTTTTTTCAGAACTACAGAAGTAGGCCCCACCCCAGACTCCTGAATCAGAATCTGCATCTTAACAAGATCTCAGGTGATTTGTTTGCACATTAAAGTTTCAGAAGCACTACTTTTAAGTTTATATATATTTTTAAAGTATTCTTCTGTATTTAATAAGCATTTAATAAAAATTATTTTAAAGTATTGATTCACATTTGATATCACATTCCACTTATATCAGTGAATAGATCTTTGAAATACCCAATTTCTTTTTCTTATAATTACCCCTATAGACTTTTCTATGAAATGATGACTGCAACAACATACTCCATCTAGTGCTTAGTTTAATGTCCTTCATAAAGTAGCCATTTAATTAATGGTTGATCACTGATGATTAATTGGCATTTCATATCAGATACTCCTTCCCTTGGGAAAATCGCTTCAATATCTTAGCAGACTAAAGTAGCCTCTTTTAACAAGATACAAATATTATCAATCAACTTACTTACATCATATTACATTTGACATTAACTGTGTGGGAGTTTTCTTTGAGAATTATGATTAATCATTTAAGTTCTCATGGTTTCTGTAAGAATTGTTTCATCTAAGAGTATCTAAAACAGATTTGGAAAATAGACTTTGGGCTGTTAATGGAGTATCAAAATTTGCCCTTAACCTCCCATTAAAAACTGAACAATAGGCCGGGTACAGTGGCTCACGCCTGTAATCCCAGCACTTTGGGAGGCCAAGGCGGGTGGATCGCCTGAGGTCAGAAGTTTGAGACCAGTCTGGCCAACATGGTGAAACCCCGTCTCCACTAAAACTACGAAAATGAGCCAGGCATGGTGGTCTGCGCCTGTAGTCCCAGCTACTTGGGAGGCTGAGGCAGCAGATCCCTTGAACCCAGGAGGCGGAGGTTGCAGCGAGCTGACATCGTGCCATTGCACTCCAGCCTGGGTGACAGAGTGAGACTCTGCCTCAAAAAAACAAAAGCAAACAACAACAAAAAAAAAAAGAAAAAAAACTGAACAATAGCTGGGCATAGTGGTGTTTGCCTGTAATCCCAGCACTTTGGGAGGCTGAGGTGGGAAGATCTCTTGAGCCCAGGAATTCGAGGCTGCAGTGAGATGGCTCCTGAGTAGCTGGCACCACAGGCATGTACCACCATGCCCAGCTAATTTTTTTAATTTTTAATAGAGACAGAGTCTCACTATTTTGCCTAGGTTGGTCTCAAACTCCTGAGCTCAAGCAATCCTCCCTCCTCAGCCTCGCAAAGTACTGAGATTACACACATGAGCCACCATGCCTGGCCTAAAAGAATTTTTTTTAACTGAACAAAATATGTGGTGCAGCTGTTTTCAAACATCAGATTGTAGGCAGCTTAAGGTTGTCATCTCAGAGGAGGAAGACAAAGTGATTTCTACTATTGCCCCAGGTTTCTTCCCAGAGGCAATTTATGGTCCATAAGCAGAGGGAAGGGTAACCCAAAAGAGCTTGGATTTACTTCTTTGCTGACTCTGAAGACAAAGATAGGAGTTTGGAGAAGCTCAGGCTGGAAGCTGCAGAGAAAATATCTAGAAACTTGGACTTTTGATCTAGATTTTTGTTTGGCTTCCTGCCAAAACCAAAATTAATATTTTTTAAGGAAGTCAAAATCCAGATGACCTAGCATTTATAATCTTCAGCATTCTATCAAAAATTATTAGACAAGGTACAAGAAAATGTGACATATTATAAGGAGGAAAAAAGCATTAAGTAGAAATAGATTCAGAAATGACAGAGGTAATGGAACTAGTATGCAAGGATGTTAAAGTACCTATGTGCAAGTATTTAAAGGAAAACATGAAATGAGGAGAGAAATTGAAGATATTTTTTAAAGCCCAAATGTGATTTCTAATGATAAAAATAAAATAGAATATCTGACATGAAAACGTGGCTATTTGGATTAAGAATATCTGACATGAAAATGTGACCATTTGGATTAAAAGAGAAGAGCCCATGAATTTGAAGACATAGTAATAGAATCATCCAAAATGAAGTATGTAGAAAAAAAGAGTAGTGAAAAAATTAGCAGAGCTTAAGTGACCTATGGAATAATATCAAGCAGTCTAACATTAATATTTGGGGGGGGGGAAGGATACATTAATAAATGGATGGGGGAGAATATTTCAAGAAATAATGGCTACCAAATTATGTAAATTTGATGTGAATACAAACCCACAGATCCAAGAAATTCAACAAACCTCAAGCAAGATAAGCACACATACACACACACACACACACACAAACACACAGATTACACATAGTTACATATTAACCACGGCATAATTAGATTGCTTAAAAAAAAAAAAAAAAAAAAATCTAACAGCATCCAGAGAAAAAAAGACACTTCACAAACTGAAAGAACACAAAGGGAAAAAGATAAGAAATTCTGCAGATTTCTTTTCATAAACTATGAAAACCAGAGAAAGATAGCCAGGCATGGTGGCTCACGCCTGTAATCCCAGCACTTTGGGAGGCCGAGGCAGGTGGATCATGAGGTCAGGAGATCGAGACCATCCTGGCTAACACGGTGAAACCCCATCTCTACTAAAAATAAAAAATAAAAAAAATTAGCTGGGCCTGGTGGCACGCACCTGTAGTCCCAGCTTCTTGGGAGGCTGAGGCAGGAGAATCACTTGAACCCGGGAGGTAGGGGTTGCAGTGAGCCAAGATCGTGCCACTGCACTCCAGCCTGGGTGATAGAGCGAGACTTCATCTCAAAAAAAAGTTATTTAAAAAAATAGAAAGAAAATGATACCACATAAAAACTCAGGTCTACACAAAGAAATGAAGTGATGTAAGTGGTAAACGTATGGATGAATATAAAATACTTTTTCTCATTTTAAAAATTTATTTAAAAGACTTGACTATTTAAAGCAAAAATATGTTGTTATTATATACACTGTTATGTGTATCATAGGTTTTTTTTGTCATATATAGAATTAAAATTTATTATCACAATAGCAGGAAAAATGGGGAAATAGAAGTATAACTATTGTAAGGATCATGTTATACATTAAGTGGTATATTATTTTAAGATAAAAAATTGAATATCTATCATAAAAATGTGAGTATATGAATTAAGAGTGTATAGACAGTATACCAGGAAAAGAATATAGACATTTATTTTAAATTTTATGTGAGTACTCTAAGCCCACAGATCCAAGAAATTCAACAAACTTCAAGCAACATAAGCACACACACACACACGCACGCAGAGGTTACACATAATCACATATTAACCAGAGCATAATCAAATCGCTAAAAGAAAAAATAGCATGGTAAGACTGGAATCTGCGGGGCAAAGATCCTCCAAAAATAAACCACAGAGTTATACTTTACGCCTTGGGGCACCAACTAAAATTAGGTAAATAAATTTAAAAGGAGATATAACTAATAAACCAATAATGGAAATAAAATGGAATACTAAAACAACCCTAAAGAAGGCAGAAACTGAGAGAAAAAAAAAAAAACAAGAATAGATGGGATAAATAGAAAACAAGTAGCAAGATAATAGACATAAATTCAACCATATCAACAACTACATTAAATGTAATGTAAAAGACAAAGATTATATTTAAAAATTTAAAAAGCAATACCCAACTATATACTGTCTCTGAAAAAAATCTACTTCAAATGTAAAGACATAGATTAAAAGAAACTATACATTTCCTGGTATGGGAATTTAAACTCTTTATAGATACTTGCCATCCCTGTAAATATCCCAAATTCCATAGTTTGATGAGCTCATCAATTACAACTGTATATTGAATATCACTGAATCTCTATCACTCTTTAAATCATCACTCCCCAAGTTTTTTCTTAAGCTACCAGTGTCTATTGACTGTATGAGTATAAAGCATAAACTGCTATTTCAGATATTTAAATTTTATTTTAGAAAACTAGAAGTTTTACAGTGACATAAACATTTTATTTCTATACTTTGATTCCCTATTTTCTACTGACCCAGAATATTCATCCAGAATGATACCTCACTTTTCTCAAAGCAAAAGTTTTTGTTCTGTGACAACCCTGTGTTGATATTAGATCTGACTTGACTAATTTTCTAATTATAGGCCAGTCTCTTTTTTATTTGATTTCTAAGTGTGAAATCAGAGTTTGATGATCACATCTTCTAGAATTCCCATTATAATACGTGGCATTTAAACACACTGAAAGTGAAACTTGCATTTTCGTGCTTATATATGAATGGATAAATGCCTTCAGTTTTTCACAACTAAATTTAAACATTCTGGAATCTTTGCCTTTAGAATGTGCTAATCATATACCACAAAATGGCACCGACTTCTATAGAAAATAACTCAGCCAAGGATGCTATGTTCCATCTTTGCAATGAAATGCAAATTTCTTAAAAGATTGAACAAGGTTTTTTCATAAAATAATTTAAGTTTTACATTTGGGGCACTGAAAGCATACTGAAATATCTCTAAGCTGCTGGAATTTTCAAGTATTTAGAACTAATAACTTTTATTCACTTTAAACCTTAGCCTTTAGAATTTTATTGTACAACCGTGAATACGTACTATGAATAGCCAATGATGCTGTCTCTTTTGCTAACATTACTTATTTCCATTATATTATTGCCAGCTAAAGATGCTCATACATGCTGATGCATTTTCATTGATTGAGAAGTGTCGATATTTCCCTTCAATTTCTTTGTTTGCTTCCTTCCAATCTAACCTTGTTTTGACTTTGGAGCCACTGTGTACCTGACATGAAAAGAAAATACTTTAGTTAGTCTAATAGCTAATCACTTCAAGGCAAAAGAAAATAAATAAATGTTTAGAAAGCTTTTAAATATCAAACTACAAATGAGCAACTGTTTTCCAATTAAGAACTTTTATCAATTCACGTTCTGCTATTGTTTATCAAAATGAATAAGACTTAGACTTAGCATGTGCCCGTCTCTCCTTCCATTTTGATAATAAATGTTTCCCTGAGCTGTGTGTGTTTTTTATTAGTGAAATTTTATGGCACTTACATAGACTATGTTTTACATTCTTTATCTGGAAATGCATCTGCTGGGCTCTTGTTTATATGATTTGTCACAGTAGCCTCTCCTCTTCCAGCACCTGCAGTTAAGTGGGAATAAACAGTCAGGATCTTGGTAATTACAAAAGAAAAAGAACAACTAGGCAGGCTCTTCTTTCAGTCTATTTTGTACATTCTCCTCCTTTGACTCAGAAACCTCTGTGTAGACAAGCACCTTATTATAAAAGTAAGTATCTTTCACTAGAAGGATTAGCCAAGACACTTTCTTCTTGTTGCTTCTTCTGAAATTAGAAAAAAAATCAAGGAGATTCTAGTAACTGCCTTCCGAAGGCCCTCTAGCATGGCTAGGCTTGACTCAGCATTCCCAATCTCAGTAAATATTTCTGGGGTAAATACCATCTGAATTCCTCCATGCCCTGTCTCAGTGTCCACCCTATCTCCCCATCCCCCAGGCTGCAGCTTTAAGAATTAGTTCCTCAGCTGAAACTAAACACCGGCCAATAGTGTAATATGTTCAACATTTTATTAACATGAGATGAATCTCAGGTACACGGAGCATGTCAAATGTCTTTCCTTCTTTTGTCTTATAGACATGATTGTTTTTCACTTTGAGCACATAAAAGTTGGCTCATCTATATGCTTTTTAAAAGTTTTTATCCTTCATCTATTACTATGAAGAAGCAGTTGTCAAGTTCACGCTTTGGAATTGGGGTAGATTACTCCGCACATGGTTTGGTGGATTAATGAAGCTGCCCTATCATTTAGTCCGTGCCTCAGTTTACAAATACAGGGTGATGTGGCCCCTGCCTGCATCCCCTGCTCCCTCCGCCCAACCACACTGGCCTTCCTGCGAGTCTGCAAATCACACCCAGCTCTCTCTCTCACTGCAGGTGTGTGTTCACTCTTATCTTGGTCTGAATATTTTTTCTCCAGGCATGTGGCTTCACTTCATTCAGGTGTCTGCTCCAAGGGCTCCTCCTCAGAGAGGCACCTGCGACCATTCTACATAAAACAACAAAAGCAAACAAAAATGCTCCCTGTGACCTTCCCTTCATAGCACTTTTCACCACATAATAGTGTATTACCTATTTGTGTCTTTGTTTGTTATTTGTCTCCCCGACTAGGAGGTAAGTTCCTAAGGGTAGAGACTTTATTTTGTGCACCCTTATACCAGGGCTTGGCACATCATAGTCACTCAAGAAACATTTGGTTACTGCAAGGCAGGAAGGTAAGAAAGAAGGAAGGGAGAGAGAAGAAAGGAAGGCAGGCGGGAAGGTAGGAAGGGTGGAAGGCAGGAAGGTAGGAAGGATGGAAGGCAGGAATGGAGGGAGGGAGGGAAGGAAGGAGAAAGTAAAGGAAAGAAGGAAGAAAAAAGGAAAGAAGGAGGAAAAGGAAGAAGAAAGGAGGAAAGGAGGAAGGGAGGCGGAGAAAAAAGGAAAGGAGGGAGGGAAGGAGGAAGGAAGGAAGGAAGGAGATGGGAGGAAGGAAAGAAGGAAGAAAGAGAGGAAGGAAGAGGAAAGGGAGGAAGTTAGGAGGGAGGGAGGGAAAGAAGGGAGGGAGGAAAGAAAGAAGAGAGGAAGGAAAGAGGAAATGGAAGAAGGTAGGAGGGAGGGAGGGAAAGAAGGGAGGGAGGAAAGAAGAGAGGAAGGAAAGAGAAAACGGAAGAAGGTAGGAAGGAGGGAGAGAAGGAAGGGAGGGAGGAAAGAAAGAAGAAGAGAGGAAGGAAAGAGGAAAGGGAAGAAGGTAGGAGGGAGGGAAGCAAGGAAGGAGGGAGGAACAAGGAAGGAAGGAAGGAAAAGGGAGGGGAGGGAGGGAGGAAGGAAGCAAGGAAAGAGGGAAGGAGAGAGGGAGGAAGAAAGGAAAGAAGGAAGAAATGAAGGAAGGAAAGAAGGAGGAAAGGGAAGAAGAAAGAAGGGAGGGAGGTAGGAAAGGAAGGGAGGGAGGGAGATAGGGAAGGAAGGAAAGAAGGGATGAAAAGCTGGAAGAAAGGAAGGAAGGTAGGCAAAGAGACAAGAAGGCAGTAAGGCAAACAGAAAGAAAAATTATTATCCTGGCTCCAGATGACTACTGGCTCATACTCCGTGGCTTCATGAGTTAACTCCATCTAAGGTTTGTCTACGAGGCCTACCTGGACTCATCTCATCCAGCTCTCATGGATTCTTAAGTGTTGAGTCTTGTGAATTTACTCCATGGGTTGTTTGCCATCCCCCAATCTCTACAGAAGCACTACTTCACGATTCTCTTTTTTAAAAGTTTACCTTTTTATACTATTTATACTATTTCTCCTTCAATTCAACCATTCCAGAAGTTTCTACACTAGGTTGGGCTTGGCAGGAAAGGTAAGAATAAAAATATCTCAATACCTATTGAGTGTTCATTATGGGGCAAGCACTGATCTCAGCATTTTGCAAGTATTAACCCAGTGCTCCATCAAGCACTGTTATATTCATATTACACGTGAATAAGCTGAGGTCCAGAGAGGTTGGGTAAGTTCCCCCAATTATTCAGCAAGAATTTGAACATGGATAGTGGAGCTGTAAGACTCATGCTCTTATCTTAACTATTACTCATCCCGATGTAACACAAACAGCACTGAGTTGGATTTTGGAGACATTGATGCTTGGCTTGCTCTTCCACTAGCTCTGTGACCTTAGACAAGTTTTTTACTTTTCTGAGTTAAGAACTCAAAATTAAAGTGTATTCTTCTCCTTAAGAGCAAAACAAAAGATTGAACTACATAACCTACAAAGGCTCTCTAACTCTGGCATTCTGTATAGTAGTCTCCTCTTATCCACAGGGATGTGTTCTAACACCCCCCTCCCCACCCAGTGGATGCCTGAAACTGTGATTAGTACCAAATCTTATATGTACTGTTTTTTCATATATATACAGATATATCTATAGATACATACCTGTGATGTATCTATACATCATACCACATAATAGTATAGATACATACCTGTGATATGTATCTATAGATATATCTGTGATATAGGTAGATAGATATCTGTAATAAAGTTTAATTTATCAGCTAAGCACAGTAAGAGATTACCAACAATAACTTATATTAAAATAGAAACTATAACAATAGACTGTAATAATAGTAAAACACAGTTTACTTGGACACGAGCACAGTAATATCTTGTGTCTATTGTACCAATCAACTGACAACCAAGAAGGCTGACTAAGGGCAGACAGGATGGATACGCTAGACAAAGGGATGACTCACATCCCTGGAGGGATGGAGCAGGATGGCATGAGATTTCATCATGTGACTCAGAACGACATCCATTTTAAAACTTAATAAACTGTTTATTTCTGGAATTTTTCATTTAGTATTTTTTAGACCATGGTTGACTACAGGTAACTGAAAATTCAGAAAGCAAAACCTCAGATAAAGGATGACCTGTAACTGGTTTACAGTGAGTTGCATTTACCTGCCCCAAGAAAGATATAGGTGGAAATACCTTAAAATACAATGTTTGTGGGTATTCTGCACTGCTTGTATCATCTGCTGTGTGGCAGCATCATAGAATGAAGTTTAATTTTGTTATGTCTCAACTATGCAACTTTACCATTGTGAGTCGTTGTTGTTATTATTATTATTATTTGGATTTCGTTTAGTCTAAACTGAATGTAATAATACCCAACTTACAAGATCTTTGTAAAGGATTTAGAGAAAAGTATGTGAACATGGCTGGAGAAAAAGTATGTGAACATGGCTGGTGACGATTAGATACCCAATAAAAGTTAATTTCCCACTCACTTTTGCTCTATGAAGGTCTTGGGTTTTTATACAGATGTCCATGTTACCAACCACAAAGAGTAAGTGCCAAGAAATTTTGAGGTTTGTTTTAAACTTGCATTTGTAATCAGGCATTAGCTTTATAAAGTAAAACAAGAAAATCCAGTTTATCCCATAATTTTGCAATAGTATTGAACACGCAGCACTTTTTCTCTGTTCTCTGTAGATGCTAAAAATGACCCAAACTTCATTAGTATCACCTGAGCAGGTCACAAGAGGTGTCTAGACTGCATTTTAGGAGCAGATGATATTGAAACACCCATATCAAGAAAAATACCAGCCTTCCTATCATATAGAACTAGACATTACTTGGCGAGTCCAGATTTCCATTTCTAATAATATTGTCTTTCGTACTTGTTCTGATATCCTTCTGGCAGCCAGAATGCCGTTTTAAAAATACCATGCTTTTACACGAATGCACAGCATAGTAAAGTGTAATAGAAAGTGGCGTCGGAAGCCCTGAGTTTGTGTCTCAGCTTCACTACTCACTATCTGTGTGCAGCTGGGCAATGATCTCAACTTAGTGACTTCTCTGAACCTTTATTTCCTTATCTGATAAATAAAGATTATGATACAGTCAACCTTACCATGGTGTTAAGAGAGTTAAATGAGATAATATATGGGCCTGATACTGAGTGGCTACTTGAAAACTGATCAAATCCGACGAATACAAATAAATCCTTCATTCTCCAGCCCAGTGAATAAACCTATCTCAAAACCATAAAAGGTTTCAGTTAAAAGCAACAAGTGAGATTTTTCTTCCAACGTTAGCAAACCTAATTCCTGTCACTTGTCAGAACAATGCAATGAAACAGCTAATACCTGAGCATATTATCTGTTCATAACTACTGTGAAATTTTGTTTGTTTGTTTGAGACAGAGTCTCGCTGTGTTGCCCAGGCTGGAATGCAGTGGCACAATCTCGGTCCACTGCAACCTCTGTCTTCTGGGTTCAAGCAGTTCTCTTGCCTCAGCCTCCCTAGTAGCTGGGATTACAGGTGTGCACCACCATGCCCAGCTAATTTTTGTATTTTTAGTAGAGACGGGGTTTGACCATGTTGGCCAGGCTGGTCTTGAACTCCTGACCTCAAGAGATCCACCCACCTCAGCCTCCCAGAATACCAGGATTGCAGGTGTGAGCCACCCCACCTGGCCTCACTACTGTGAAATTCCCAAAGAGAACCAGGCAAGGGTCCTCTCTGTTAAGCCACTATTCACTCCTCTTCTGGAAATGGACAACAGCTGGATCTCCTGTGCTCCATGATGGCTTGTTCTTCAGCCTTTTGTGCAGGCAGAGGGACAACAGTAAGTCACATAGGACCCTCATTCCCTCTGGATCCTAGCAGAATGGGAGCCCTCTATATTTAAAAGCAGATGATCCGCCACCTCTGTCTACAAAGTATAGAAGACACACAGCCCTTCATTTGAATGTTAGGTGAGTCTAGTTATCCGTACCATATCATAAGCTCACTCTAGACAAAGGGTATTCCAAAGAATTCCCTTAGTCTGTATATATCCAAACAAACAGATGATAGCATCTTCCCCCAAGTTTGGGGGTTGGGTTTTTAATCATAATGACAAACATATTTTGAATTTGAACATTCTTTAATAGGTCAAAGAGGAATTTCTAAAGTGGACTTTTCTTTGTGGTTATCTGTTTCTTTTGTTGTTACTTTGAAAAATACTTTGTTACTTTGAGAAATGACATTTTTTTGTTGTTACTTTAACAAATATTTACGTCAAGCATTTTCACAACAGTTATCTCATTTAATTAATTTAGGATGATAGATGTTAAGAGCCTGGGCTTTAGAGCCAGAAAAATTTGGGTTCAAGTTGAAGTTTAACCACTATGTCTAGAAGCTTGTCATTATCATCACCATGTTATAATAAGGAAACTGGAGATAAGAAAGAGTTTAAAACTTGGCCAAGGTCACCCAGCCAGCAAGGGGCAGAGTTAGGATTTCAACTCAAGTCTGCCTGACTAAATTCCCTGTTTTTCAGGACTTCCTAATTGCTCTTACAGCGTAGAAACTTTTGTTATCCACTGTGGTTCTGAAATTTGGGGTGGGGAAGTCATACTCCCCTTCAAGAATATTAATAATTTTATAAACTTCCTCCCCATAAATCACAGGTAATTTCAGAGGATTAACAGCTCCTTTTCAAACCCAACCTGTGGAGGCCCATAGACTTTTACAAGTACTTTTGCTGCTGAGCTGTGCCATTTGTCACAGCATCTAGAAGTGATATATCAATAATGGCTAACATTTCAGAAAGTGGTAACAGATCATTAGTCGCATGGGGAAGGTAGTCCATTCTAAGCCATTTCATACAAACTTATTGGGCATCCCCTCTGTGCCAGGCACCATTAGAGTCACTGAGGATGAGACGTTAAAATCTGGGCATGCCTTTGCCCTACATAGCATATAGACTCAATTTTGATCCACATGAACTAGATGTTTTTTCAATCAGTAAGGAAAAGTCGATACACATTTAAAGGAGTGGAAGTTATTAGTTTATAATTTTGCCTAAGATTATTCCAGAAAAATACATCATTTCTATTTTCATTCATTCAGGCAGTCATTGAACAGATACTGATTGAATGCCTGCTGTGTGCCAGGTGTTATGCTAGGCCACACCAACCTGATATTGGCAAGTCTGCATGGCCCTTTCTATGCTACCATTGCCCAGGTAAATTTTGAAAGAGACAGGTAGCAAATCTAACAGTATTCTAAAGAATATCGTCAAGGATAAGAAGAGGCGTCATGGAGGAAAATAAGGACCAGAATAAAAAACAAGAAAATACAACAAATTTTATAAAATGAATAAAGTGGTTAAAGAAAACTATCGTAAAGAAAAAAAGAAATGATGGAACTTCTATAAGGAAATGAAAAATGTAAATACATATTGAGAAGAGTCGTTCCCAGTCTTGAAAGCAAAACTCCATGAGAGAAACAGGGGGCAGTAACTGAACATAGCTAGCAGTAAGTGAATAGAACAGAGTAATGAATAGGCCCTAGGAAAATTTCAAAGGCTGGAATGAGATTGAACAAAGGAGGAAATGTGAAGATTAGATGGTCTGAACACCAATTTCAAATCTCTACTTATGTGTCTGTGAATGACTCATTGTTTCTCATGTTCTTTCCCAAAATCTCATCTTTCATAAATCCAGAAAAGCTGGCTATGTAGTTAGATAGAATGAGCCTGGGTTGTGGAGTAGCCTCAGTTTAGTAACAGGTATACTGAGTAGGATTCCATTTGTCTGTTCAAGCCCACTGAAGTATTAGGAGTATGTTCTCTGTGCACAATAATTCCCAGAAATGTGTTTTACAGCCTTTAGTCAAAACAAAATTAGCAGCTAATTTACAGCCCCAGAAGGTTTACTAGATACTTTCTCTTAAATGCAGCTTGTGTTTAAAATAATGATCCCATGTGGTATTTGTTTTCTGATAAAAAGAACTTAAAAGTAAGCAAAAAAAAAAAGAAGATATTTCTTTTTCACAAAATCAATTGAGTTTAGTTGGGGTTCTTTACTTATATAATTCATATACAAGTGTTCATTTGGTTTACTTTGATTATTGGTTTTCAAAGACAGAATTTTTGCACAGCATGTGAGTATGAGGAGGAAGAGACAATTAAAATAAGCAACAACAAAAATGCCCATAGAAAGTTTGGCCCACATTTGATCATTAAACTTCTCAGTTTTTCAGCTTAGTTAAATTTCATCATGCCCATTTACCAGAATGTGACACCATGAGCCTGTGTGATTTTCTGCTATCTTGTTTGGCTGTGGCACCTGGCCCTCTTCCCAGGCCTGTGGAGATCACTTTGACATTTCAGTTCATTTGGGTGGTTTCTGTCATTTCTTACTTGAGAAGATTGAGGGCCAGAGAAGCTAATGACTTTCCTGTACTCCCATCTAAGTCGGCAACAGAGCCAGGCTACATTTCACAAGCACATCCTTCCCCATCCAGGTGGCAGCTCCTCAGATTTTCAGCTTTGTTCCAGGTTTATTCACTAGGACAGGAGAGTGTGGGTAGTGCCAGAGAATGTTCTGGGGGCTGGATGTTACTGTGAGAAAACCAACGCATCATTAGAACATGTTCTTATGCAGTTTTCATCTTGTACTGAAAACTTAGTGCAAGGGACAGTATTCAATTTTATTAACATATCTCTACTGTGCCCAAACACTGCTTTCATGAAATAAAAGGGAAAAGTAAAGCAAAATTCAGTTTTAATCATTTTCTTTTCTTTTTATTCTTAGATTATTTTTTCCTGGTCTATGAAGCCCTTACCCTCCCTCCCTCCCTCCTAGGCACAAGGGCCAGCTGCTGGCCTTTCTGGTGGTCCGACAAATTTCCATTATTAGTCTCTGCATTTTATTTAAAAATCCTAAAACCCACTTGGAACCAAGAGGCCTCTGTCATTTAATGGCTCTTTGAGTCCTTCCTAGGAACTTTAAGAGAGATAAAGGTGAAGGGTTAGTTGTCTTCCCCTCTCCAAAGCTGTATGGGGGTGAGCAATGTGCATTTTTCATTCTTCTCTAAGGTACAAAAAGGGAACCACAGTGGATTTCCACCCTGATCCATTTTAACCTGCCTGCCTTCCTGACCTCCCTGAGTTTTTTTTTTGTTTGTTTTGTTTTGTTTTTTTTTTTTTTTTTGGTCTGGTATGATTTATCTAGAGCGGTAGTTCTCCAACTTGAGCAAGCATCAGAATCACTGGAGAGCTTGTTAAGACACAGATTTCTGAGTCCCACCCTCAGAGTTTCTGTTTCAGTAGATCTGAGGTGGTAGAGGGGCCTGATAATTTGCACTTCTACAAATACCCAAGTGATGCTGGTCTGCGAATTACACTTTGAGAACTACTGGTCTGGAGCAGTAGTTGGGTTTTTTCTTGTTGTTTTTACCTCTCCTACATTAGAATTATTTAGGGGAGTTTTTTTATGAAAGATCACTGCCAGATCCCAGCCCCAGAGATACTCATTTAGTTGGCCTATGTCAGGTTCCCTTTTTTTTTTTATCATACTTTAAGTTCTAGGGTACATGTGCACAACATGCAGGTTTGTCACACATGTACCCATGTGCCATGTTGGTGTGCTGCACCCACCAACTCATCATTTACATTAGGTATATCTCCTAATGCTATCCCTCCCCCCACCTACCCCACGACAAACCCCAGTGTGTGATGTTCCTGTGTCCAAGTGTTCTCATTGTTCAATTCCCACCTATGAGTAAGAACATGCGGTGTTTGGTTTTCTGTCCTTGCAGTAGTTTGCTGAGAATGATGGTTTCCAGCTTCATCCATGTCCCTACAAAGGACATGAACTCATCCTTTTTATGGCTGCATAATATTCCATGATGTTTATGTGCCACATTTTCTTAATCCAGTCTATCATTGATGGACATTTGGGTTGGTTCCAAGTCTTTGCTATTGTGAATAGTGCTGCAATAAACATATGTGTGCATGTGTCTTTATAGCTGCATGATTTATAATCCTTTGAGTATATACCCAGTAATGGGATGGCTGGGTCAAATGGTATTTCTAGCTCTAGATCCCTGAGGAATTGCCACACTGTCTTCCACAATGGTTGAACTAGTTTACAGTCCCACCAACAGTGTAAAAGTGTTCCTATTTCTCCACATCCTCTCCAGCACCTGTTGTTTCCTGACTTTTTAATGACTGCCATTCTAACTGGTATGAGATGGTATCTCATTGTGGTTTCGATTTGCATTTCTCTGATGGCCAGTGATGATGAGCATTTTTTCATGTGTCTGTTGACTGCATAAATGTCTTCTTTTGAGAAGTGTCTGTTCATATCCTTCGCCCACTTTTTGATGGGGTTGTTTGTTTTTTTCTTGTAAATTTGTTTGAGTTCTTTGTAGATTCTGGATATTAGCTCTTTGTCAGATGAGTAGATTGCAAAAATTTTCTCCCATTCTGTAGGTTGCCTTTTCACTCTGATGGTAGTTTCTTTTGCTGTGCAGAAGCTCTTACAAAATCGATAGACCACAACCAAGACAAAAAAAAAAAAAAGAGAGAGAGAAGAAAAAGAGAGAATAATCAAATAGACGCAATAAAAAATGATAAAGGGGATATCACCACTAATCTCACAGAAATACAAACTACCATCAGAGAATACTGTAAACACCTCTACACAAATAAACTAGAAATCTAGAAGAAATTGATAAATTCCTGGACACATACACCCTCCCATTACTAAATAAACCAGGAAGAAGTTGAATCCCTGAGTAGACCAATAACAGGCTCTGAAATTGAGGCAATAATTAATAGCCTACCAACCAAAAAAACTCCAGGACCAGACGGATTCACAGCCGAATTCTACCAGAGGTACAAGAAGGATCTGGTACCATTCCTTCTGAAACTATTCCAATCAACAGAAAAAGAGGGAATCCTCCCTAACTCATTTTATGAGGCCAGCATCATCCTGATAGCAAAGCCTGGCAGAGACACAACAAAAAAAGAGAATTTTAGACCAATATCCCTGATGAACATCGATGCAAAATTCCTCAATAAAATACTGGCAAACCTGATCCAACAGCACATCAAAAAGCTTATCTACCATGATCAAGTGGGCTTCATCCCTGGGATGCAAGGTTGGTTCAACATATGCAAATCAATAAATGTAATCCAGCATATAAACAGAACCAAAGACAAAAACCACATGATTATCTCAGTAGATGCAGAAAAGGCCTTTGACAAAACTCAACAGCCCTTCACGCTAAAAACTCTCAATAAATTAAGTATTCATGGGATGTATCTCAAAATAACAAGAGCTATTTATGACAAACCCACAGCCAATATCGTACTGAATGGGCAAAAACTGGAAGCATTCCCTTTGAAAACTGGCACAAGACAGGGATGCCCTCTCTCACCACTCCTATTCACCATACTGTTGGAAGTTCTTGCCAGGGCAATCAGGCAGGAGAAAGAAATAAAAGGTATTCAATTCAGAAAAGAGGAAGTCAAATTGTCCCTGTTTGCAGATGACATGATTGTATATTTAGAAAACCCCATTGTCTCAGCCCAAAATCTCCTTAAGCTGATAAGCAACTTCAGCAAAGTTGTATCTCAGGATACAACATCAGTGTGCAAAAATCACAAGCATTCTTATACACCAATAATAGACAAACAGAGAGTCAAATCATGAGTGAACTCCCATTCACAATTGCTTCAAAAAGAAGAAAATACCTAGGAATCCAACATACAAGGGATATGAAGGACCTCTTCAAGAACTACAAACCACTGCTCAACAAAATAAAAGAGGACACAAACAAATGGAAGAACATTCCATGCTTATGGATAGGAAGAATCAATATCATGAAAATGGCCATACTGCCCAAGGTAATTTCTAGATTCAGTGCCATCCCCATCAAGCTACCAATGACTTTCTTCACAGAATTGGAAAAAAACTTCTTTAAAGTTCATATGGAACCAAAAAAGAGCCTGCATTGCCAAGACAAACCTAAGCCAAAAGAACAAAGCTGGAAGCATCGTGCTACCTGACTTCAAACTATACTACAAGGCTACAGTAACCAAAACAGCATGGTACTGGCACCAAAACAGAGATATAGGCCAATGGAACAGAACAGAACCCTCAGAAATAATACTACACATCTACAACCATCTGATATTTGACAAACCTGACAAAAACAAGAAATGGGGAAAGGATTCCCTATTTAATAAATGGTGCTAGGAAAACTGGCTAGCCATTGGTAGAAAGCTAAAACTGGATCCCTTCCTTACGCCTTATACAAAAATTAATTCAAGATGGATTAAAGACTTAAATGTTAGACCTAAAACCACAAAAACCCTAGAAGAAAACCTAGGCAATACCATTCGGGACATAGGCATGAGCAAAGACTTCATGTCTAAAACACCAAAAGCAATGGCAACAAAAACCAAAATTGACAAATGGGATCTAATTAAACTACGGGTTCCCATTTTTATTTAGCTTCTCTCCTTGTGGAATGTTGTCAGAATGTGGCTTCTACTGGTACTTTCCCTGCCTTCCACCATGAACTCTCTTCCTATTTTCCCAAAAATGCCCTCTTGAATAGTCTTCAGTGCCCACGCCAATCCCAGTCCATAGGGCACAGAGTGTGATGATGCCCTTCTCTCTGCCTTTCAGATGAGGCCTAACTTCTAACATAGGAAAATAAATCAGTACCCCCTGGGTCAGCTAAGTGTATGCTGTTAACCAACCTCCAGCCTAGACAGGCTTCCAGGCATTTTGGTAAAGGCTGTATGATTTAGGTGATCAATTTGGAGCCTTCATTTCAATGCTTGAAGGTGCTTCCTGTGGTTTTTGATGCAACTAACTCAATTATTAGGGAACATCACACAGCTCAATAGTTAATTAAATTTATGTAACCAAACAAACTCTTGTGCCTTTTTCCTGGGTTCTTTCAATGATAAGATGAAACGAAACCTAACACAAAGAAGTTTCCAGTCTTTAAACTTCCCTAGCCCATGGTCTTCAATGCCATCATTTGGACATTTAAAAAAAAAACTGTCTTAAGGATTTTTCTTCTTTCCCTTTTTTGTATCTCATACTATGTGTACACAGCTCTCAGAACACAATAGCTTCTTATTCTGATTTTTAATATTGCGATAGAAAGACGCTTAAATATTAATTTCATACATGTCACCTGAAAGGAAAAACATTGTTATAAAAATAAGTAATAGTGTTTTCATTGTCTTGTAGTCATTACTGTATCATAAATGCTGCTCAGACTACATTAAAAAGCATAGAAATCAGAGTCATTTCAACAAGTAGATCATATTCACATCCAATTAAATTTATGGCATAAATATGACTTGCATCAGACTTTTGCCCAAAAATAAAAATAATTGACACTTCCAATGAGCTAGGCACAATATTGGATGCCTTATATACATTGCCTCAGTAAATTTTTGTGACAAACATGAATCTGGTACAAATTAAGAGACAAGTTCAGACAGTAAAACATATTTCCCAAGGTTATGAGGTAGAGTTAGGATTTGAACCTAGACAGTCATGAGAATGGAAGTCCATGAAGCCAGGATCACAATTCTGTTGCTAGCACCTGGAACAATGTCTGCTATTCGGCTCTCAGTAAATATTATTTGAATGAATGAATCTGACTCCAGAGTCCAAGCTTTTTTTTATTTTTGTGGTAGGTGTATATATTTATGGGGCACATGAGATGTTTTGATACAGGCATGAAACAGGCATTATTGCATGGGCAAATAGGTATCCATCACCTTAAGTATTTATCCTTTCTTTGTGTTACAAATGATCCAAGTATACTCTTTTAATTATTTTTAAATGTACAATAAATTATTGTTGACTATAGTTACCCTGTTATGCTATCAAATACTAGATCTTATTAATTCTAAATATCTAACTATATTTTTGTACTTATTAACCATCCCCACTGTCTCGCCATCCCTTCCCTGCACCCTCAATACCCTTCCCAGCCTCTGGTAACGATCATTCTACTCTCTATCTTCATGTGTTCAATTGTTTTAATTTTCAGCTTTCACAAGTACATGAGGATATGTGAAGTTTGTCTTTTTGTGCCTGGTTTATTTCACTTAACATAATGACCTCGTGTTCCATCTATGTTGTTGACAATGACAAGAGCTCATTCCTTTTTATGACTGAATAGTATTCCATTGCATATATGTACCATATTTTCTTTATCCATTCATCTGTTGATGAACATTTAGCTTGCTTCCAAATCTTGGCCATTGTGAACAGTGCTGCAACAAATATGGGAGTACAGAAATAAGATATATCTTCAATATACTGATTTCCTTTCTTTGGGGTGTATACCTAGCAGTGGGATTACTGGATCACATAATAGTTCAATTTTAATTTTTTAAGGAACCTCCAAACTGTTCTCCATAGTGGTTGTACCAACTTACATTCCCACCAACAGTGCATGAGAGTTCCCTTTTCTCCACATCCTCACCAGCATTTGTTATTGCCTGTTTTTTTAATAAAAGCCTTTTTAACTGGGATGAAATGATATCTCATTACAGTTTTTATTTGCATTTCTCTGATGATCATTGATGTTGAGCATCTTTTCATATGCCTGTCATTTGTATGTCTTCTTTTGAGAAATGAGAAATGTCTATTCAGACTTTCGCCCAGTTTTTAGTGGGATTATTAGATTTTTTTTTTTTTTTTTTTTTTTTTTTTTAGATGGAGTTTTGCTCTTGTTGCCCAGGCTGGAGTGCAATGGCATGATCTCGACTCACCACAACCTCCACCTCTCAGGTTCAAGCAATTCTCTTGCCTCAGCCTCCTGAATAGCTGGATTACAGGCATGGGGCACCATGCCCAGCTAATTTTGTATTTTTAGTAGAGACAGGGTTTCTCCATGTTGGTCAGGCTGGCCTCAATCGCCCGACCTCAGGTGATCCACCTGCCTTGGCCTCCCAAAGTGCTAGGATTACAGGCGTGAGACACCACACCTGGCCTAGATTTTTTTCTTATAGAGTCGCTTGGGTTCCTTATACATTCTGGTTATTAATCCTTTGTCGGGTGGATAGTTTGCAAATATTTTCTCCCATTAAATGGGTTGTCTCTTCACTTTGTTGATTGTTTGTTTTACTATGCAGAAGCTTTTTAACTTGATGTGATCCCATCTGTCCATTTTTGCTTTGGTTGCCTGTGCTTGTAAGGTATTACTCAGGAAATCATTTGCCCAGAGAATTTTCCCAAAGTTTGCTTTTAGTAGTGTCATAGCTTGAGGTCTTAGATTTCAGTCTTGTCAACTGACAAAAATTTTGTTTATCTTTTTAAGAAAAGCAATTTTTTGGCCAGGCACAGTAGCTCACCCCTGTACTCTCAGCACTTTGGGAGGCCACAGCAGGTGGATCACTTGAGGCCAGGAGTTTGGGACCAGCCTAGCCAACATGGTGAAACCCCATCTCTACTAAAAATACAAAAATTAGCCAGGCATGTTGGGACACCTGTAATCCCAGTTTCCTGGGAGACTGAGACATAAGAATTGCTTGAACCCAGGAGGTGGAGGTTGTAGTGAGCTGAGATCATGCCACTGCACTCTAGCCTGAGTGACAGAACCAGACTCTGTCTCAAAAAAAGAAAGAAAGAAAGAAAGAAAGAAAGAAAGAAAGAAAGAAAGAAAGAAAGAAAGAAAGAAAGAAAGAAAGACCGAAAAACCCAACTTTTTATTTCATTGATCTTTCATATTGTTTTCTCCATTTTAATTTTATTTATTTCTTCTCTGATCTTTATTTATTTTCTTCTACTAATTTTGGGTTTGGTTTGCTCTCGCTTCTCTAGCTCTTTAAGATTCATTGTTAAATTGTTTATTTGAAATTTTTCTTCTTTTTTGATGTAGGCACTTATAGCTATAAACTTCCCTTTAGTACTGGCTTTGCTGTATGCCATAGGTTTTGGTGTGTTCTGTTTCCATTATTACCTGCTTCAATAAATTTTTTATTTCCTTTTTAATCTCTTCATTGACCCACTGGTCATTTAGGAGCATACTGTTTAATTTCCATGTGTTTTTATATTTTCCAAAATTCCTCTTGATACTGATTTATAGTTTTATTCCATTGTGGTCAGAGAAGATAGTGATATAATTTCAATTTTGTTGAAGTTTTTAGACTTGTTTTGTGGCCTAACATACAGTCTATCCTTGAGAATAATCCATGTCCTGAGAAGAAGAATGTGTATGCTGAGGCTGTTGGATGAAATGTTCTGTAAATATCTATTAAGGGCATTTGGTCTATATTGCAGATTACATCTGATATTTCTTTGTTGATTTTCTGTCTGGATCATTTGTTCAATGCTGAAACTGTTGAAGTCTCCAGCTATTATTGTATTCAGGTCTATCTTTCTCTTTAGCTCTAGTAATATTTGCTTTACATACCTGAGTGCTCTAGCACTGGGTGAATATATATATATATATGTTATATCATTTTGCTGAAGTGACCCCTTTATCATCATATAAGGACCTTCTTTGTCTCTTCTTATAGTTTTTGTCTTGAAACCTATTTTGTCTGATACATGTATAGCTATTCTTGCTATTTTTCATTTTACATTTGCATAGTATATTTTTTCCATCCCTTTATTTTCAGTCTATGTGTGTCTTTATAGGTGAAGTGGATTTCTTGTAGGCAACAGATTGTTGAATCTTGGTTTTTTTAATCCATTCAGCCACTCTGTGTCTTTTGATTGGAGAGTTTAGTTCATTTACATTCAATGTTATTATTGATAAGTAAGGACTTACTCCTGCTATTTTGATATTTATTTCCTGGTTGTTTTGTGGTCTTCTCTTCCTTCCTTCTTTCCTTTCTGTCTTCCTTTTAGTGAAGGTGATTTTCTCTGGTGGTATGTTTTAATGTCTTGCTTTTTATTTTTTGCATATTTTTTCTCTGTTGTATGATTTTTGATTTGAAGTTACCATGAGGTTTAAAAATAGTATCTCATAACCCATTATTTTAAATGGATGATAACTTAATACTGATTGCATAAACTAACAAACAAGAGAAAACTAATAAAAACTGTACACTCTAACTTCATTCCCCCCACCCCACATACCTTTTAACTTTTTGTTGTTTCTATTTCTATCTTACTGTACTGTCTATGTCTTCAGAATTGGCCATAGTTATTTTTGATTGGTTGATCTTTTAGTCTTTCTACTCAATATATGAATAGTTTATAACCTACAATTACAGTGTTATAATATTTTGTGATTTTTCTCTGTACGTACTATTACCTGTGAGTTTTTTGCACCTTCAGATGTTTTCTTATTTCTCATTAATGTCCTTTCCTTTCAGATAGAAAACTCCCTTTAACATTTTTTGTAGGACAGGTCTGGTGTTGATGAAATCCCTCAACTTTTATTTGTCAGGGAAAGTTATTATTTCTCCTTCATATTTGAAGGATATTTTTGCTGGATACACTGTTCTAAGATCAAAGGTTTTTTTCCTTCAGCACGTTAAATATGTCATGCCAGTTTCTCCTGGCCTGTTAGGTTTCTATTGAAAAGTCTGCTACCAGGCATACTGGAGCTCTATTTATGTTATTTGTTTCTCTTCTTGTTGCTTTTAGGAACCTTTCTTTATCCTCGATTTTTGGGAGTTTGATTATTAAATGTCTTGAGGTAGTCTTATTTGGGTTAAATCTGCTTGGTGTTTTTACACTTGAATATTTACATTTTCTCTAAGTTTGGTAAATTCTCTGCTATTATCCTTTTGAATAAACTTCCTGTACCTATTTCTCTTTGTACTTCCTCTTCAGGGTCAATAACACTTACACTTGCCCTTTTGAGGATATTTTATATATCTTGGAGGCATTCTTCGTTCTTATTCATTCTTTTTTTCTTTTGTCTCCTCTGACTGTGGAGCCTGTCATCAAGCTCACTATTTCTTTCTTCTACTTGGTCAATTCTGCTAAGAGACTCTGATGCATTCTTTAGTATGTTAGTTGCATATTTCAACTCCAGAATTTCTGCTTGATTCTTTTTAATTATTCCAATCTCCTTGTTAAATGTATCTTATAGAATCCTGAATTCCTTCTCTATGTTATCTTGAATTTCATTGCATTTCCTCAAAACAGTTATTTTGAATTCTCTGTCTGAAAGGTCACATATCTCTGTCTCTCTGGGATTGGTCCCTGGTGACTTATTTAGTTTGTTTGGTAAGATTATTTTTCCTGGATAGTCTTGATGCTTATGGATATTTGTAGTGTCTGAGCATTGAAGAGCTAGATATTTATTGTAGTCTTCTAAGTCTGGGCTTGTTTGTACCCATTCTTCTTGGCAAGGGCCTTCCAGGTATTCAAAGGGACTTGAGTATTGTGATCTAAGTTTTTGGTCACTGCAGCCATATCTGCATTAGGGGGCACCCCAAGTCTAGTAACACTGTGACTCTTGCAGACTCATAGAGGTACTTGGTGGTCTTGGATAAGATCTGGAAGAATTCTCTGGATTTCCAGACATAGGCTCTTGTTCTCTTCCCTTACTTTCCCCCAGACAAATAGAGTCTCTCTCTCTCTCTATCTCTCTCTCTCTCTCTGTCTCTCTCTCTCTGCTGAGCTGTGGGTGGGATCACACAAGGACCCTTGTGGCCATTGTCCTTGGGACTGTTCTGGGTCATACACGAAGGCATCACAGCACTGGGTCTCACCCAACACCTGTGGTAACCACTGCCTAGCTACTGCTCATGTTTGCTCATAGCCCTAGGGTTCTACAATCAGCAGGTGGCAAAGCCAGCCAGGCTTGTGTCCTTCCCTTCAGGGCAGTGAATTCCCCCAACCCTGGGTGGGTCCAGAGGTGCTGTCCAAGAGCCAGGTCCTACAGTCAGAAACCTTAGGAATGTACCTGGCGCCTTACTCAGTTGTGGCTGAGCTGGGACACATACCTCAAGACAAAATTCTTCTACTCTTCCCTCACCTTTCCACAAACAGAGGAATCTCTCCCTGTGATCACCACTACCCCAGGGCCATGGTGAGTACTTCCTGGGTACCACCAGTGTTCGCTCAAGGCACAAGAGCTCTTCAGTCAGCTTGTGATGAATGCTGGCAGGACTGGGACTCTCCCAGAAGGGCAATGGTCTCCATTCTGGCCCAGGGCAGGCCCAGAAATGCCATCTAAGAGCTAGGCCTGGAATCAGGAACCCCAAGAGCCTGCTTGGTGCTCTACTCCACTGTGGCC
Source organism: Chlorocebus sabaeus (assembly GCF_047675955.1). Lineage (NCBI taxonomy): Eukaryota > Metazoa > Chordata > Mammalia > Primates > Cercopithecidae > Chlorocebus > Chlorocebus sabaeus. The sequence goes on along the minus strand of NC_132914.1, from coordinate 96,268,163 downwards.
AAGTTGGTACCTAAGCTGATTTTTGGTTCTTTTGAAGGTGCTTTTTTATGTACATAGTTGTTCAGTTTGGTGTTCCTGTGGGGAGGACAATTGGTTGAAGCTTTTATTCAGTCATTTTGCTCTACCTCATCCCAGAGCCCATGTACTCGGGCCCAAGTGACTAGCGTTGGAGCAGATGTGTAAGTCTTAGCTAAGGGGCCGTGGGCCTTAGCAGGAAGAGACACATGCCCACCCAGCCTCTACCAGATGACAAGCCAGACCACCCACCACTGTCTTGTCATGTATCTGAGGCATGTACAGAAGTCTGTGGCTCACCTTCCAGAACAGAGATGGGACAGAGAAAGGGAAGGCCCTTGTAGTGTATAGTGGTAGTGGATCAAAATAATCAGTGTGGGGCGCTGGATATGTCCATACCTTGGCATTTAATTTGTCCACTGTACATAGCCAGTAAAATTGCTAACATGCACTAATAGAAACTGGCAACCCTGAAAACATTTTCACCAATAAAATATTCATACATCAGATCAATAGGAATCCAATTTAAAGGTTCAGAATCAATACTTTTTTGTCAGTTCACTGTGTACCATCCCTTTCCATATTATTAAATGTGCAATTTTTATTATAAAGAATAACTACAGGAGCCATTAAGCTGTTATAATTATTAAACAAGGCACTTATAATCATCACCTAATAAAGCTTCATAATCAAGATAGTCTCCTTATGTGATACAATTTTAATTTATAAAATGTCTCATTGATAGATCTAAATGTTGTAGCAAATTAAAATCACTTACATGTGGATATAGCTATATTTGAAGTAATAACAGAACAGGCATCTCTTTAAATAAATTAAACACATAAGCAGTAGCTGTACTAGCTCTTTTGTGCAGCATATCTTATCCTTTAAAATTAAAACATTTATAGCTTATTAATGTATTCAAATGATTTTATAACTCTGACAATCACTGATGAAACATTATTTTACAGTATTCAGTACAATGCAAAAGGAATATACTAATCTGGTTATAATGTTTAGGTATGTGTATCTGTGTGTACATGTATGTATACATATGTGTAATCAAATACATGCTACCATTCATCATGGAAGGTTCACTCTACTGTACCAATTTGGAGACTATGGTTTTTATCATAGCCAGAGTGACATGGAAGTAGTCCTTAAAATGCTTCAACAGCAATAACCGAGTTATTGATTGCCTATCACATTAGAGTGAGTATCAGATATCCATTTAGCCTCACTCTAAGATATATTGCTCTGTGCTGACTGTAAGTAAGTAGGAAGGAAGAGAACCAGGAGGTTTATTTCAGGATTTTTGACTATAATAGTTGGTTTTAGTGCTGTTGCATATTCATAATTTATAGTTATTCCCCAATGGAGCTTTCTAAAATCATCTGAATGTAAATATGTGTGCATATCCAGAAAGTGGTGAGGGAGAGGTGTAGAGACACAGAGAGAGAAAGAAAAAGAGAGAAGAAATAGAGATTGCAATTAAAGTGACTATAACAGGGATTTCTCAACCTGAGCATAAAGCTCACTGGTTTTCTGAAGAACCCCTTAGGTGGTGAGAACGGACAAACAAAGAAGGGTTTTTCTTCTGTCGCTCATCCTCATTAACCACCTCCCATCTATTTACAAATACTGAATTCCCATGTATTTTCCACCCTAAGCTGTGTGCCTACTCTCTAGGAGTTGCAACTGAGGGCAGATTAGAAAGTGTGGGCAGGTGTCTATAAAGGCAGTCACTCTGCCATCTTTCTGTACAGTGGTAGCATTAAGGGCTGGCTTTAAAAGGAATCTTTAACCCACATCTTTATCAGTTCCCCACAAGCTACTATAAATCTATGTGTATTAACCTAAGTGAAAATTGTAAGCTAGCTCTGCAAACTTAGTTTTAAGACAAGTTTCCTAGCACCCCTACCTATCAGCTCACCACCACTAAGGCTTTACAATTTAAATATCCTGGAGGCCGGGTGCAGTGGCTCACACCTGTAAACCCAACACTTTGGGAGGCCAAGGCAGGTGGATCACAAGGTCAGGAGTTCGAGACCAGCCTGGCCGATATGATGAAACCCTGTCTCTACTAAAAATATAAAAATTAGCTGGACACGGTGGTGGGCACCTGTAGTCCCAGCTACTCGGGAGGCTGAGGCAGGAGAGTGGTGTGAACCCAGGAGGCAGAGCTTGCAGTGAACCGAGATCGTACCACTGCACTCCAGCCTGGGCAACAGAGTGAGACTCTGCCTCAAAAAAAAAAAAAAAAAAAGGCCTGGAGAATCCACTGCGTGTAAATCCAATGTAGTTGGGTTCACTCACCCTGCAGCAAGTTAACAATTGCTTATCCCACTTGTGGAGCCCAAGGAGCATGGGAAAAATCCAGGAAAAGCAGGCTTTTTTCCCTTTTGAGATAAAGAAGGAAATCCTGTTCCTTGAGCTGTGATCTTCTAGTATAAGAGAAGACAATATTCTGAACTGAACCTGGAATGTACTTAGAGATATCCTTGCTTCTAGAGCTATAAAGTTTTTCAATAATACCTTTTGAGGGAGGAAACGTTTTTAGAAGAGAAAAGGGATAAAGAGCTTAATACAAGGGAGTGATGTAAGCTGATACTTAAAAGGTGAGATGGTATTCTCTTAAGTGGCTGGTAGGAGAAGGAGGACGTGGCAGTGAGGTGGAGGGAGGAGCAGATGGTGGTAAATTCAAGGCCAGGGGTTCAGAGAGCAAAGGCATGGAAATTGAGAAAGTATAGTTTCATGAGGGCAGGAACCAAGTCTGCGTACAATGCAGCATTGTATCCCCCACAGCTTACTGTATGGTGACTGTAAGTAAGTAGGAAGGAAGACAACCAGGAGGTTTATTTCAAGCTTTTTCAATGTCTAGCATTGTATCCCCCACAGCTTAGCATAGTGCTTGTAACATATGAAGCATCCTATTTATATCTGAAAATTGAATGAATAAGTTAACTAACTACAGGTAGTATAATCTGGCCAATGGATAGGATTGATTGGGGGGATGGGGGGGACAATAAATCTAAGAGATAAGCAGGAGCCAGATCATGATGATCCTTGCAGGCCAAACTCAAGTTTTGGGTTTTATAGACAGAGGAAAGCCTTTGGAAATTTTTTAAGCAGAAGAGTAACATGGCCACATTTACATTTTAGAAAATCACTCTGGGAGCTATGTGAAGGATCGATTGGAGACTGGGAAACCAGGTAGGAGAAGATTTACATATAATCCAGGTGAGAGACAATGAAAGCATAAATCCAAAAAAGCAGCAGGGAAGACGGAGAGGGGAGATGGGTTCTAGAAATGGTTTGGAAGTGGGGTTGGTAAGATTTGGTGACCAATAGACATGGAGATGAGGAAATGGAAGGAATGAGGTATGACTCCCAGCTTACATGCCTGGTAGTGCCTACTCACTGCAGTCACAAAGAGGGAGACCAGACTTGGGATAAAAAGAGTGAGTTCCATTTTACACATGGTGAGGCTCTAGAGAACATTTAAGGGAAGATGGCCAGCACATTGTCAGATCTCTAGGCCTGGAATTCAGGCAGACCTAGGCCTTGGTCAGAAGAGTCTGATTTCCAATGTCACATCCCAAAGTGCTTCACATTATGAGGAAGTAGAGGAAAAGTTGATTTATGTTTAAGGGAGTTAAACACTTGATTAAGATCCTGCTTATTCATTCATTCCACAAATATTCAACTGCCTCCTCAATATCTCCACTTGTCTAAAAGATATGTCAAACTCAACATTGCCAAAGCTAAGTTCCTAATCTTCCCTAAAAAAGACTTCTCCACCGCAGCCTTCCCCCATCTCACTTGATGGCAGCTACATCTTTCTACTTGCTCAGGCCAAAAATCTTAAATGCCTGAATCCTGGATGCCTCTCTGTCTCTCATACTCCAAATTCAATCTTTCAGCAAATCCTGTTGGCTCTTCTCTCGGAATATATGCAGAATCTAACCGCCTCTCACCTCTTCCATGGCTGCTTCCCTGGTCTAAGCACCACCATCTCCTGTCTGTATTATTGCAGTGGACTTCTAATTGTCTTCACACCTCCACCTTGTCCCCCTTCTGGCTTTTCTCAATATTGCAGCCAGAGAGATCCTATTAAAACATAGTATCTGACCTCATCTTTCCTGTCATTCTCCCGCAAGCTCCCTCTACTTCAAACCCAAAAGACCATTCTTACTCCTCCCTGTTCATGCCCACCTCAGCCCTGTACTTGCTGTTCCACTCTCTGGGATGCTCTTCCCTCAGATAGCTACATAATTTACCTCCTTCAGGTCTTTTCTTAAATTACGTTCTCAAAGGTGGTCTTCTCTGGCTTATTTTAAAGTATGCCTCCCCAATTCCAAGACCTCTTCTCTAATCTTTTTCTGCAGCACTTATCATGCTCTAACTATACATTCCTCTTACTGATTTTGTTTCTCTTTTTGCTCCACTGGAATGCAAGTTCCATAAAGAGAAGGACATTCGTTTAATGGGCAATTTATCCCCAGCATATATAATAGCACTAGAATAGAATATTCTACTCTACAGATACAATATCTCTCTCTTTCTCTCTCTCTCTCTCTCTCTCTCTGTGTGTGTGTATATATATATATATTTATCTATATATATATATATATTTTTTTTTCATCTATATATATATATATATTTTTTTTTTTTTTTTTTTGAGACGAAGTCTCGCTCTGTCTCCCAGGCTGGAGTGCAGTGGCGTGATCTCGGCTCACTGCAAGCTCTGCCTCCTGCGTTCACGCCATTCTCCGGCCTCAGTCTCCCAAGAAGCTTGGACTACAGGTTCCCGCCACCACACCTGGCTAATTTTTTGTATTTTTAGTAGAGACGGGGTTTCACCGTGTTAGCCAGGATGGTCTCGATCTCCTGACCTCGTAATCTACCCACCTTGGCCTCCCAAAGTGCTGGGATTATACAATATCTCAATATTTGATCTCAATCACTCAACAAACACTTGAAGGATGGAAGGCAGGAATAAAGAAAGGGAAGGCAGGCAGGAGGGAGGGAGGGAGGAAAGGAACTGAAGCTCTATGTCGTGAGCATTATCAAGTATATACAAAATTATATAATACATGTCCTTGCCCCTCGTGTAGTTTGTTGACAGAATAAGACACATTTCCATAAAGAAAGTTAAGTAATAGTATGAGTGCGTGCTGGAGTCATCTGTAATTCTTGCAGTCTTAGAGCTTTTATAAACCTAAGCTAGTGGAAGAATATAGTGATATTATCTGTCCTCATATTTCTCTCTGGTTAACTAATGGACAACATTGCCACAAAGCAGGCATTTCTCTATTAAGCTTAGCAAAACCTCATATGTTTTTCAGACACAAAATGCAATTGTGAAATTACATGTACCATCAAGCTACATAAACACCATTTTGTTCTACAGTCATTTACCTTAGCACTCCTATTTGTTTGCTGACCTTGTTCCATTCACAAGGAAGGAGCCTTAATGGCTCAATCACATCTTAAAGACTTCGCCTCTTAACAGTATCTCATTGGCAATACCTGAATTTTGAAGAGGTTACATTCAAACCATAGCAGCTCATGCTCACTTTCTAGGAGTCTTGGGAGTTTTTTCCTCCTTTAAATAGAAAAAGAAAGAGAAGGACACTAAAATCTATTTAGTAAGCACCTACTTTACCATGAAATTGTGTTTCAAAGATAATAAAGAAAAATAAAACAGGTTTGCAGACTTCAAGGATCTTGAGGAGTGCAGATAAGTACATAAGTTGTTGTTTGGGTTGAGTATTATCTAAGTATCTAAATGGGACAGACAAGTGTCTCATGCATCACTTCAAGGATCATGCTAAAATGCAGATTTGAATTCAGCAGGTCTGAGGCAGAGCCCCAAGATTCATTTCTAACCATCTCCCAGGTGGTGCCAATGCTGCTCCTCATTTAACGACATTTTGAGCAGCAAAGATGTAGACAACAACGGTCAATAACTTCAGAATATGGATTTAAATATTTAGGAATGGTCATATCAAAAAGATGAGATATGAGCTGGACCTTGAAGATGAGAAGTATCCAAAGGAGTAGACTGAAAAATAAAAGGACTAAACTGAGGACCAAAGCAATGCCATGGAAGATGCATTTCAGGACAGTGAACAGAAAGATTGGAAAAAAAATTACTACAGGCAAGTATTAGACTAGAAAGATGGAAAGATCAACTGGAGACAGATTGTGGGAGGTTTTGTATGCCAGGTTGAAGACTATAGATTTCATTCTGTAATCAAATGAACACCAATGAAATTTAGGGAAAAGGAAGAGAAGGCCTAGATCACAATGCGGTGATGAAAATAGAAAGAAAGGAATGTGCATGAGGTGAAGGGCTTTAGAAAAAGAGGTAATCCTTGGGGAAAAAAAAAAAACTCTAGATTCTCAAATGGACATGATAGACATTTTGAAGGAAGTATCAATAAGACAAAGCCAATTAAAAAGCTGAAAGTAACGGGCCGGGCATAGTGGCTCATTTCTGTAATCTCAGCACTTTGGGAGGCCAAGACAGGAGGATCACTTGAAGCTAGGAGTTCAAGACCAGCCTGGCCAACATAAGACCCCATTTCTACAAAAATTCAAAAATTAGGCCTGGTGCAGTGGCTCACACCTGTAGTCCCAGCACTTTGGGAGGCCAAGGTGGGTGGATCACTGGAGATTAGGAGCTCAAGACCAGCCTGACCAACATGGTGAAACCCCATCTCTACTACAAATGCAAAAATTAGCTGAGTGTGGTAGCAATTGTCTCTAATCCCAGCTACTCAGGAGGCTGAGGCAGGAGAATCATTTGAATCCAGGAGGCAGAGGTTGCAGTGAGCTGAGATCACAGCACTGCACTCCAGCCTGGGCAACAGAGTGAGATGCTGTCTCAAAAAAAAAAAAAGCTGAGTGCAGAAATGTGTGCCTGTAGTCCTAGCTACTTGGGAGGCTGAGGCAGGAGGATCACTTCAGCCCAGGAGTTTGAAACTATAGTGAGCCATGATCGTACCACTTCACTACAGCATGGGCAATGGGATCAAAAGCTGTCTCTTAAAAAAAAATAAAGAAAAGGAAGTTAAAGATAACAATGATTTTGAACTTGGATGACTAGGAGAATGATGGTAGAAAAATGTAGATTGAGAAAGGAGTAAGTTTGGTCAGAGAGCAGATGACGAGTTTGGATTTAGATATCTGGATTTTGAAGTGATAGCAGAATTCTAAGTGGAAACTTCTGGTAAACCACAAGAGATGTGAGGTGGAGAGCAGACAGGGGTCATCACCATAGACAAAGATGTTAGGTAAGTCAGCAGAGTGATGATCATTGAAACCATGAGGCAGGTATTGATTGCTGAGGGTCCTGGATACTGGAGAAGGTCACAGGCAGACAGGGCTGAGGTCCAGACCTACAAGCGTGTCGTTATTTAGGGAACAGAGAGAGAGGGGCCAACCAAAATTGACTGGTGAAAAGAGAAAATTTCAAATAATTCATTATCTGTGATGCTTTCACTAAAACAAACTTTTTGACCCACAGGATTTGGCAATGTGTGAGCACATTTGTATTCCATTCTTAGTGCAATCAATGCTACGCTCTGCTAACGTGGCCCCAGGAGGCCGAGGTTCCAGTGCCAGTTTTGTCACCTGCCTGCTCTGTGGCCTTGAATGACCCACTTTAACCTCTCACCTCAGTGAAATCACCAGCCAAAAGAGGAGGGGGAAATACTACACTATTACAAGTCTCACAAAGATGTTATGAAAAAAGAAATCACATAAATAATTTTTAAAGTCCACATTTTAATGAAACCATCAGATGACTTTTCTAATTTATCAAGAGTTGAATGCAGTTGATATGCAGTTCTCGTGCAACTGCACAACTTAGATTACCAGGAGAAAAGGCAAACAGATTTATTTTTTCTGAATTAAAATAGCCATATCTAGGTTTTTAAATGCATTCACCAGATTTTATTGAGGGCTTTTTGTATGCTAGGTACTGTGACAGGCAAATGACCAGACACACAGTTAAATCAACAAGGGGCCTGCGATGAAAGGTCTTGGAATCTAATAAGAAAAAAGAGAAACACAAATCATGCATAATAAAACAAAAATCAATGTGTTATAAATGCCATAAGACCCATATGAACCAAGTACAATTGATGTTCATAGAAGAGGAAATTTCTGGCTGATGGAGAGATGGGATGAAGGCCTTGAACAAGGGTACATGGTGACAGATGGAGAGGAGAGGGAGGGCATCCCCTGTAGGCCCAGAGGGAAGAGGGCACAGACAGGGCTTGGGCAATGGCGAGGAGCACAGTTAGCTTGGAACATGGAACAATTAGGAGAGCAGCAGGAGGTAGTCAGATTGCAAAGAGCACAGATGCCAGGCTACCGAGTCAGGGCTATATTCTGTGGACAGCAGAGCACCAGGAGGGCAACAAAGGACCCAGACAAGCAAAAGACTTCAACTGGAGCTGTGCTGAAGATGGTTTAGCAAAGGGATCAGCTTCTGGGAGAAAAGAGACACAATCGAATATTGGTGACATGGATGAATTATTTTAAGTTTCTCATTAAAATGGGGACAGCAGTGTTCTATGAAAATTGTCACAGGCATATTCTTCCAAAGGAAATTAATTTTAATAGAAACATAGAAGTGATCCCCTCTTTCCAAAGTTTCATGCTATGTCTCATAGTTAAACATAAAGTTTCAAAGTCAAAGAGAAATGTACTGTCCACTAAAGCCAGGAAGACTGGCCAGGATAAAAAGTCGTGAACCAGCTCCAGGGGGTCAGGGCAGAAAGGAGACGAATAGAACAGTTGGAGCAATTATTCTAAACCCTTTGGAAACCACAGATTCCTTTGAGATTCTGCACATAGCCCATATATATGTGAAATTCTGCATATAATTTCGGAAGGGTTGTAGATCCCCTGGGCCCTATTCATTGAGCCCCAGAAACTCAAACTAAGAATCTCTGAGCTGGAAAAGAAAAAAATAAGAGATGTTCTAGAAGTACTACTAGAGAGAACACACAGAGAGCCTGACACAGTGGCTTACATCTGTAATCCCAGCAATGAGGGAGGATCCCTTGAACCCAGGAGTTTAAGGCTGAAGTGAGCTATAATTGCACCACTGCACCCTAGCCTGGGCAAGAGAGCAAGACCCTGTCTATTAAAACCAAAAACCAAAAAAAAAAAAAAAAAAAAGTACACAGAAACCCACAATGACAGAAGTTGGGGTCACCTACCCCAGATGTTTCCAGTGAGGCTGCTTACAGGAATTACCTGGGGGTTATTTCCATTGGTAAAATCAGACTTTTTGGAGGCAGGACTAAAAATTCTGGATTTGTAATTAACCAAGTTCATTTTGATGAGAAATAAAGTTTTGAAGCCATAAATCGGTTTCCTTAGGACCGCAGGACATGTGGGACACTCCGCTGTTTCTTTTCTTCTTTCTTTTCTTTGAGACAGAGTCTCACTCTGTTGCCCAGACTGGAGTGCAGTGGCACAATCTCAACTTACTGCAACCTCCACCTCCCAGGTTCAAGTGATTCTCCTGCCTCAGCCTCCCAAGTAGCTGGGATTACCGGTGGGCACCACCATGCCCTGCTAATTTTTGTATTTTTGGTAGAGATGGGGTTTTACCATGTTGGCCAGGCTGGTCTCGAACTCCTGACCTCAAGTGATCTGCCCACCTTGGCCTCCCAAAGTGCTGGGATTACAGGCATGAGCCACTATACTCAACCACTTTGCTGTTTCTTATGATTGTAATAGAAATCCTTCAATGCGTCATTATGTGGTTGATCTCTTAGGAGTTACTACTTTAACCTGATGTACGGTCTTAATGCATCTTCATTGACTTCTCTCACTTCATTCTTCATTCAGCATGACCATCATACCCTCTTGGAAGACAACCACTCCCTCCTTCAGCCTTTGAATTCAAACTTTTCCCACAATGCATGTAACTCTAGGTTCTAGTCTCATCATCATCATTATAGCACCTCATTTTCATGGATTAATGCTAATCTGAGTGTTCTAGAGGCTATCTTTTGAGACTGTTGCATACTGGGATTCCTATTGGATGCCCTCCTGCAATTCAAGGGGGACTCACTCAGAAAACCCCACAGATCAGAAAATCAGCAGATCCCCTTAGCTGACCCTTGACCTCCATACTATTTCCTGAGGTTGATTCTTTTACCATCTCTCTGCCTCTGCAGCAACAGCAGAAATAGCTAAAGACTAAAGAATTAACAAAAAGAAGGCAACCATTTAATTGATGCTTCTGATGTGAAGCATTCTTGATTATTTCAGGAAGAGAATTTTTGTGGAGTCAAACCCTTATTTACCTACAGACAACCTAAGGCAGTATCCTTTTCCCACCAATCTTTAGCTTTTAAATTCCTTCCTCCTCCAACCCCTTTCTCAGTCAGATTGAGCCACTTTGGACCAATGAGAGTCAAAACAACCTCAAAGAGTCAAGATTTTAAAAATCAAAAATTTAAACAAATTATCTGACATCCTACCTCCTAGTTTTGTGCTTCCTTTTTTAACAGTTGGGTGACATTACTTAACTAGGTCCGGTTTGCTCAGAACAAAAGGATGGAGGCAGCTGCACAGGCCTGAGAAAACTGCAGTTGTGAGGCCCAGTCTTCATGGTTTCCCAAGCTCTTTGGGCTTCCAACTGCCTTAAAAGTAGTTCATACTTGGCGGGGTGCGGTGGCTCATGCCAGTAATCCCAGCACTTTGGGAGGCCAAGGTGGGCAGATCATGAGGTCAGGAGATTGAGACCATCCTGGCTAACACAGTGAAACCCCGACTCTACTAAAAATACAAAAAATTAGCTGGGTGTGGTGGCACTTGCCTGTAGTCCCAACTACTTGGGAAGCTGAAGCAGGAGAATCCCTTGAACCCAGAAGTGGGAGGTTGCAGTGAGCTGAGATCACACCACTACACTCCAGCCTGGGCAACAGAGTGAGACCCTGTCTCAAAAAAAAAAAAAAAAAAAGAAGTAGCTCATACTCATATCTCACCCCTTTGGAAGATATCCGTTATATCTTCCTGTTCCTGTTCTTCCTGTTCCTGACTTGGTAGAAAGAGAAGGGGTGGAAAGTCAAGCAGTTCTTACTATTAGAGAGTTACTACCCGTGTGCTCCTGAGCCTGTTGCTTAATCTCCCAAAAATTCCACCGTGTGTGTGTGTGTGTGTGTGTGTGTGTGTGTGTGAGAGAGAGAGAGAGAGAGAGAAATTGGCATAATTATTCCTACCTCATCAGGTTATTGTGCATATGAATGTGGTCCATTATACAAAACACCTAGCAGTGTCTGGCTCAGAAAAAGGATTCAGTGTCGCTTCCCTTCCCATCTCGAGCTCTGTTAGGCAGGTCGTTGGTTAATCAGCATAAATTGCAAGGTGCTAGGACTTAAAAGATCCTGTCTCTGAATATATATCCATAGTTGCTACTCCAGAGTACAGCATAACAATAAGAATGTACATGATCATGAGCAACTTAGTTAATCACTCAAAAGCTTCAGTTTCTTCATTCTTAAGACGATGGTTTTATGTGAATGACCTCCGAAGGTACCCCGCTCTTTCCTTCGCTGGTTTTAAACTAGAGATAAACCAACCCTCTGAAGTTTTTACAATGCAACAAGGGTTGCTGCAGCTGTTTCTTAGGTTATAATCACAGAAAATAGCCCAGTAATCCAGAACAGAGAAGAAAGTATTTAAGAATAAACGGCAGGAGGCCTAACGATTACAACCAGGTAGAAAGATACGGAGAAGACAGATAATGTTAAATTACAACTGAAATGCAGGTGGAAATTACAGCAACAAAAGTAATACCAGCACAAGAGGCTAACAGCAGGTTCTGCATTATACAACAAAATGTCCTTTCCAAGGGTTTTTTAAAATAATTGCACTTCTGCTAGATTTGTAATTACAAACATGAATAATCCTCAGCATATATCATTTCTAAAGATAGAGGCTGTAATTCTGTTCCTGATGAAGAGCTGAAGAATATCTCACACCGGTTGGCAAGTGACAGTCAGTAACTACCAGACAATTAGGATGATGCATCAGGAAAATTGGAGTCAAAATATCCCATGTACAGATGCTAGGTCCATCAACAAGGGAGGGATTTCGTCATCACGTCCAGAGCAGAAGACACAGGAAAATCACATCACAGAAGGATAAAGGGCAATGGCATTGCTGCAGAGGACAGAACGATCATCACTTCGGTCCTACCTGAGTTAACTCTCAAAGACTGTGGAAAATAACTTTATTCTTAAAAGGCAGCCAAGGAAAATATTTTAAGTAGGGGGATGTGGTTGATGGAACATGTAGAGCCCTCAATATCAAATTACGGGTTTGCATGTGAACCCTGTATTTGGGTTGGACTTCTCCATGGTTTGTAACATTCATTAGTTGTAAATAGCTGATAAGCAAGTCAGGTAAATTTGAGAGTGAATAATTTAGGTTGCTTTCAGCTGGAGTCATCCTTGACTCCTTGCTTTCCTCTCACCTCCCCCTATACTCAGGAAATCCTGTTGGCTCTGCCTTCAGAACATATCCGGAATCCAAACCACAGCCCACCACCTTCATCGCTACCACCCTGGACCACTGCTGCAGCATCTTTAGCCTGGCATGGGACTGTGGCCTTCTAAGTCAGCTCCCTGCACTTTCCTTTACTGCTCCAAAGTCCTTTCCCAACACAACAGTTAGAGTGATGCTTTTCACTCTGCTCAAAAGCCTTCTGTGGTTCCCCACTTGAATCAGAGTCAAAGCCAGAATGCTTCTGCACTGGGCTAAAAGACACACAGGGCTCCCTGTTAACCCCTGCCCCCCCCCTCACTTCACTCCCACCACTCCTTTCTCCTCTCACACTCCCAAGTAAGCTCCCAACTTAGGAAATTTGTGTTGGCAGTTTCCTCTGCCTAGAAAACTCTTCTCCAAATATCCACATATGCTCATTCACTCAAAAGTCTACTCAAAACACACTTTTTTTTTTGAGACAGGATCTTCCTTTGTTGCCCAGGCTGGAGTGCAGTGGCTCAATCATAGCTCACTGCAGTCTCGAACTCCTGGGCTCAAGTGATCCTCCTGCCTCAGCCTCCTGAGTAGCTAGGACTACAGGCATGTGCTACCATGCCTGGCTAATTTCTTTTTTCTTTTTGCAGTAGAGATAAGATATCACTATGTTTCCCAGGCTGGTCTTGAACTCCTAGGCTCAAGCAATCCTCCTGCCTCGGCCTCCCAAAGTTCTGGGAGTCCAAGTGTAAGCCAAATCACATTTTTCAACGAGGTGAAACCTGACCACCCTATTTAAAATTATAATCAGCTACTCCCATCTTTCCCCCAATAGCTCCTGTCACTCTCTAGTTCTTTATCTTGTTCTTGTTGGGTTTCCTAATTTATTAGATTTATTATTTGCTTTTTAAAGTCTTCCTACTGGAAGTCAGGAACCTTTTTTGTTCTTTTAATCCACATTGCTTAAAGCAGTCCTGGTACACAGCAGACAGTTGTAATTATGTGTAGAGTGAATGGGGAAATATAACAAAAAACTCCAACTCAAACAGGAGTAAACAAACAAATGAATAATGCATATATTCCTGCATAACTGGAGATGTGTGTGCAGGGATAGGGAAGGAGCTCCACCTCCCTGTGATTCTTCTAGGTCGGTTACTTCATCAGATGGATAACAAGATGCCTACAGAAGTTCTAGAATCAGTTTGGGATGGGGAAAGGTGACTCTTTGAGACTCTTACTTAAGGATGAGGATGCTTTACCTAGAAGCCCCAAAAAACTTCTGCCAGCATCGAATCAACCCAAACTGAACCAGTCTTGGTTGCCAGGGGAATGACGTGCAACAGTTTGCCTCACTGGGAATAGGGATGGAAAAACCACGATTGGCTTGGCTACAAGATCAACCTCAACCACGTGGTCATTTCTCAATAGGGGATGGAGAAGGTGGATAGAGAGGAGGCAAACCCAGTGTCCATGCCTCAACCTTAACCAGACAGGCAGACAGAGGGAATAGGGGAAAAGATTTGTTCAAGAAGCTGTAAAACTGAAAATTCTGGAAGCATCTCCATCGATTTTGCCTGTGGTGAAGTGCTGAATTCAGTAGCACATGAGCTTTATGATTTATTGGCCTTGCTTGAGAGTACTGGAAGTGTTGATGTGGATTGCACAGATGCCCAGCTTGAGTGTGGCAGTCTCACACCATCCCTGCTGATCCATATTCGCACAGTAAATATATTGAGGAATGAATGTAAAATAAATTTGTTATTGATTCTGGTTTCACTCAAAACCAAATATAACAAATGTTTCAAACTCAGCAATTTGTAAATGGGGGAAAGGTAGCTGGAATATGAAATGCTGCTAGTTCTGTTACGTATTTTCTCTCTCTCTCTCTTTTTTTTTTTTTTGAGACAGGGTCTGACTCTGCTGCCCAGGCTGGAGTGCATTGACACAATCTCAGCTCACTGCAAACTCCGCCTTCCAGGCTCAAGCAGTCCTCCTACCTCAGCCTCCCAAGTAGCTGGAGCAACAGGCGCATGCCACTACGCCCAACTAATTTTTGTATTTTTGTAGAGATGGGGTTTCACCATGTTGCCGAGGCTGGTCTCGAACTCCTGACCTCAAGTGATCCGCCCATCTCGATCTCCTAAAGTGCTGAGATTATAGGCAGGAGCCACCATGCCCAGCCCTTCTGTTACTTTTTGTTTGTTTAATGCATGATGCATGGTTGGATGGGGACATATGGGACATGAAATCTGCAATCTGATATTTCTCATTCTGCTATGTTTTGCCTTCTACATAAATATACAGAAAAGCTTATCACCCCTGCGGATCTCCAGTTACTGATCAATCCTCCTGCTATCTCTGTGCTGTTAAAAAAGCAGTGGGGGATAGGAGAGCCTTGTCTAATCAAATTAGAAAGATAAACAAAGTTTCTGAAAGAAGAATGATTAAGAAGAAAAGGGTTTGGACGTAATTTATGTGCACAATTGCAAGGCAAACAGTGAGCAGATTATAACAGGATCCCGTCTATTCATACTGTGAGCGGGACTTCATGGAGATAACTCATGAGCAGTTAGATTCCTACACATAAACTCCCACACAACTGATACTGTGGAGATGTTTCTCTTAAATCCACATAGCAAAGAAGCATTTGACTTTTTTATCTCCAAGAGTATTTCATTCCGTGGTTTGAGTGTTTGAGTCTTGGATCATTTTTCTTTTTTTCGGGGCAGTGAAGGGACAGACAGCAGACAGTTGGCATAGGGACATGGTTTTTTGAATACTGATAAATATAAGTGACTATATTTCCTAGTTTGTATCCATATATAATTGTGGGTATATTTATTTGGTAGGCAGAGAAATCGCCCCTGTGTTCTTCCATTTGCATTGCTCTAAAGGAATGCCTGAGGCTGAGTAAGTTATTAAGAAAAGAGATTTATTTTGGCTCATAGTTCTAAAGTTATACAGGAAGCATGTTGCCAGCATCTGCTCCTGGTGAGGGCCTCGGGAAGCTTTCAATCATGGCAGAAGGTGAAAAGGAGCTGGAGTCTCATATGGCAAGAGAGATGCCAGGCTCCTTTGTGTGTGTGTGTGTGTGTGTGTGTGTGTGTGTGTGTGTGTGTGTGTGTGGCGGAGTTTCACTCTTGTCACCCAGGCTGAAATACAATGGTGTGATCTCAGCTCACTGCAACCTCTGCCTCCTGGGTTCAAGCGATTCTCCTGCCTCAGCATCCCCAGTAGCTGGGATTACAGGCGCGTGCCACCACACCCAGCTAATTTTTGTATTTGTAGTAGAGATGGGGTTTCACCATGTTGGCCAGGCTGGTCTCGAATTCCTGACCTCAGTTGATCCAACCACCTCGGCCTCCCAGAGTGCTGAAATTACAGGCGTGAGCCACCATGCCAGTCCAGACTCTTTTAAACAACCCCCTTTTGTATGAACTAATAGACTGAGAACTCATTCATCACCAAGGGGATGGTACTAAGCCATTCACAATCCCAGGAGGTCCTACCTCCAATGCTGGAGATTACATTTCAACATGAGGAATTGGAGGAGTCAAACATCCAAACTACATCAACCCCCAAAGATGTCTACATCCCACTCCCCAGAATTTGTGAATATATTAGGGTACATGGCAAAGGTGGGTTAAAGCTGCAGATAGAATTAAGGTTGCCAAATAGTTGGCCTTAAAATAAGAAGACTTTTTATTCTGGATTATTTTGATGGGCTTAATCACACAAAGGTCTGTGAAAGTGGAAGAGGGAATGAAAAGAGGGAACCAGAGAGATAGTAGCATGGGAAGAACTCAGCCTGATGGTCTCAAAGATGGAGGAAGGTGGGCACAAGCCAATGAAAGCAGCTCCCCCTCTACAGATGAAACATGCAAAGAAATGGATTCTCTCCTAGAGCCTCCAGAAAAGAATGTACCCTGCTAACACCTTGGTCTTTGTCCAGTAAGATCTGGGCACATATCTGATAGACAGAACTATAAGATAATAAATTTACATTGTTTTAAGCCATTAGGTTTGCAGCAATGTGTTATAATGGGCATAGAAAGTTAATACAGTTATCATTTTAAAGCATCATACATTGCAAATGCAAAGGTACTGAAATAGCCTTGAGTTTGCAACATCCTCAGATGCTTAAGGAAGTAGATTAAAGGCTGAACAAGATCCAGTTCAATCCGCCTTATCAAACAGGAGCACATTTCAGGAATTGAGCTCTGCTATCTGTGTTTGTGGACACTTCAAGAAATAGCAGTGTACTACCCAGTAATCACAAGCCCAAAGATGGTTGAACAGTATGTACAATTGTAAGAAGATAAAGGAAACAGGAATTGTATTTGCTTTTCATACATAGGCAGATTCTTATTTCTATCTCTTTTTGCCTGAGTATAAGAAATCTTGTCCATTTTTTAAGACTGAAATTTTCTCATTTGAACTCTTCAATATTCTTGTATTTGGTGTTGTTTCCGACACTGATCTTCGTATGTAAAAGAGGGCGATTCTGACAGGAGTCACAATCTGTTGGAGTATTTGAATTTTCTCATTTGAACTCTTCAATATTCTTGTTTGAGGTTTGGCGTCGTTTCTGACACCGACTCGTAAAGAGGACGATTCTCACAGGAGTGTTTGTTGCAAAATCATTCCATTATATATTGAACAAATATTTACTTGACCCTCACTGTGTGCAAAGCAACGTGTCAGGCAATGTAATTCAATAGTGAGCAAGCTACATTCAGCCCTTGCCTTCATAGAGCTTAAAGTCTAGTTGGAAACACAGACATATACGGGTAATGACAACACAGTGTGGGGAGTGCTAGAACAGAGAAGGACACTCTACTGAGGGGGACCTAACCCAGACTTGGCAGGAGGTGGAGGATGAGTAGCTGAAGCCAAGGATTTCCAGAGAAAGCTATCCCCTTTGCACTGCCTTCATCAAGTGGCTGACCTCTGCTTGCAGAGATAGGTCTTGTTCATCCTTATGTCTCTTTCTCCTGTTCAGCTTGAAGCCCTTGCTCAAAAAGTCAGCCTGTTCCTGACTACAGAAGATACTTTGGCCATTCACGAAAGTCATATAAGGGACAATTCAAAGTATCTTTCCTTTTTCTTCCCTCCACCTCCACCCCTGAGACAGGGTCTCACTCTGTCGCCCGGGCTGGAGTGCAGTGGCACAATCTCAGCTCACTGCAACCTCTGCCTCCCAGGTTCAAGTGATTCTCCTGTCTCAGCCTTCCGAGCAGCTGGGATTACAGGCAAATGCCACCATGCCCGGTAATTTTTGTATTTTTGATAGAGGTGGGGTTTCACCATGTTGACCAGGCTGGTTCAAACTCCTGACCTTGCAATCTGCCCACCTTGGTCTCCCAAAGTGCTGGGATTACAGGCATGAGCCACCGTGCCCAGCTCAAAATATCTTTCAAAGTTATGGTTCAATATGTTTTTGAAACTACCCTACTGACAATTTTGGCTGTTGACATTTAAACTTACTGTGCCACAGCTGGCCAAAGAAATTTTTGCTGACCTTTCTCTATATATATTCTGCCCATCACATTTTGACATTTCCTAACAAAATAAAAATAATATTTATTTTCCTAGTTATACAATAATACAAGTTAATTTTAAAAATTTGAGAAATTAAAGAAAAGGATACATTTTTAAATGTTTATGTTACCATAGTCCCGTTACCACGAGGGGCAGATTTGCCCTGAGTTTTTTTTTAATCAATCTTCATTAGTCATAGATTTTGTCAATCTTCATTAGTCACAGATTTTGTATTTGCAAATTCCCCTACTTGCTAAAATTGAATTATAACCGCAAATCAATACTCACAGTGCATTTCAGTTATTTGTGGACATGCACATGCTGAGAGCAGCAAAAAAGTTGAGTTGGCTGATGCATACGTGCCCAGGTGAAGTAAAACCAGGTGATGCCTCGCCTTCTTGTTTTAGCTCTCATACTGTAAACAAGTATCTTTTCTAAGATCTACTTAGTGCTATATTTTTCATATTTATATGCCTTTTGTTAGTGGTCTTGTGGTTTAAAATGGCCCCAAGCATAGAGCTGAAGCACTATCTGGTGTCCAAAGCATAGCAAGACTGTGATGTGTCTTGAGAAAATGTGTGTTATCAGATAAGCTTCTTTCAGGCATAAGTGACAGTGGTGTTGTTTGTGATTTCAATGTTAAGTAATCAATAATATATATTAAAAAGAGGTCTTTAAATAGAAATACATATAAAACAAGGTTATAAATTGATCATTTGACAAAAACATTGTGACCAGAGGCTTCTAGGAGCCTAACTCTGTATTTCCCCTAGGTGCAATGATTCAGTATTCACAATTCAGTGTTTGTAGTGACCTTATAGAATATAACTACCATGAATAGTAAGAATTATCTGTGTTTTCTTTATGTCAAAAAAGAAAAAGGAATCCTACCATATGTCAATTTTTGTGTCCTACTTTTTTCTCTTAACTTTACATTCTGAGCATTTTTCAATGTTAGTAAATATTTTCTGAGATATGCCTTTCAATGACATATTCAAACAAATGGATCTCCATGATTTGTTTTCCTCTTGCTAGACGCTAGGTTATTTCCAAAGATCATTCTTATGCATATGTTCTTGTGTATCTCAGTGATTCATTTGTTGCCTCACTCACTCATTCAACAAATACTTATTTAGCATTTTGTCTCAGGCCTCCTGCATAAGAATTCAGAAATAAATAGTACAGACACCAATCTCTGCTCTCATGAAGCTTATCATCCACTGAGACAGATAATAAATATTTACACAAATAATTCATGGTAATAATAAGTGCTGATAGAGACAAGTACAGGAAGCTACAAAAAGCCCATGGAAGGCCTGACCTTGATCACAGAAAGGTTCTGAAGTAACACTTTCAGCTGAGCCCTGAAAGAATTCAGGACTAAAATGCACTAGATGCCTAGGTTAGAGATAGAAGAAAGGGATTTTCTTCTCTCTTCCTCTCTCCCTCTGCACCCCACTCCCCACAGCACAGGCCAAGTAGTGCCTCAGTAGGCTGTGCCTTTCGTGTGCCTGTGACCCAGGGTCAGGCTCTCATCTGGCTGCCTGTGCATAGGCCACTACTGCCCTTTGCTCCCCTCTTGCCCCCGCCACATAGAGAGCAAAGACCTGGAGGAGAAAGAGGTGGTTAGGAGAGACTCAGGGACACCTGCCTGGAGTGGGTCCTGCCAGTGGACCCGATGGGACCCAACTGGCAGAAGAGAGGGGTGAGATGTAACTGCAGGCCTGCTCAGGATGGGTCCTGAACTCAGCTGCAGGGTTTGGTTTATCACTGGCTGTGGCCACCACAAATACCTGTCAAAACTCCCTCCCTGTGCCCTTTTCCCCAGTACAGAAGCTCTCTACTTGCTCTCAAAATCATCTCTCACCCTTGTTTGAAAGACCAAATTTAGAGGACAAATGGCTATTTAGGGGCATCAGTGTGCAATGTGAAAAAATCAGTAGTACTGAAGTCAAGAACCAATTAAAACATTTGTTGGCCTCTTTCCACATCATAGGGGCAGCATTACTTTTACAGGTCCAGGTGTCCACTTTGCTAGGGAATCTTTGAAGCCATTTTCTTTAAGAGTGTTCCTCCAAGAAATATGTACACAGAGAGAACTTGTGACAATTTGAACACCAGGGAATTAGAATATGCAAAGCTTAAATTATTGGGGGATTATTAAGGGGACTATCAACCTGAATTATATCAACCAGAATTTAAAAGAAGTGCAGTTTGTACTTTCTAAAACGTTAGCACGAAGTCTTACTGCTAACTAGCCATTGCCACTAGAGGTCCTGCCTGCCTGACTTCAAGGAAAAAACAAGACTCATAACTAGACCCTGAGTGGTGTGATTTGTAACACATGGCACTTAAGTGCTTGGAAATATTTATTCTCTTAAAAACATTAACCACAGTGACCAATGGCATACTATGCATCTGCTTAGCAAATTCTTTCTTAGCACAAAAGGAACTTCAGCCAATTTACAGGCTACACTTTTATCAATTCCAAAACAGCAATGCCCAAATTAGTATGCAATGCAAATGGGTAATTTCTATCAAGAAGGCTTTGATATCCATGATGCAAATTAACAATGACTTATGTACCAACTATTCACTCTGATTCTCTATAAAATCCAATATTGACAACATATGCACTAATCCTAATAAGATTTCTCAAAAACATCTTCATAGAAACTTCTAATTCCATACACTTCAGGATAATATTAGCTGATGCTCACTCACAGTTTTCACCCTGAGATGCAGTTTGAGTCTAATTTGGCATCTTACTCAGCTGTCTGTAACAGTCCCAAGGTGAAAAAGAGAGGGAGGAAAAAAGGTGTTAGTTGCAAAATCAGGATCTGACTTAATAAACTTTTGCCTTTTTGTTATCCTGTATGTTATCTTGTTAAAACTCAACATGACTTATTATCATTAACTTCCACTGCCTTCTCACCAAGGCTTTTTCCATTTCATTGCAAATGGTAAGCACATTTTCACGTTGCCCAACCCCCATAGTTGATGGGTGACTTCCCAAGTTCATCCTCTGCTCAGCCTTTGTCAATGTCTTCAGCCATTCCTTCCAAGAAACTGTTCTGGTTTCTGCAACGTGATCTATTCTTAGCCCATGCTGGCGAGTCTTAAACTCTCAAGTTTTCATCGAAGTGACTCAGTAGTCTGGTCTCAATAAATAACTGCAATTTGTGTGTGTGTGTGTCTTCCCCCAAGGACACATCTTAACCTTACAAAGACAGGATATTAAAGAAGCTTTCACAACTGCAGTTGCATTTTCAGGAAGAGCACTCTGCCTTAGGTTTTCCCAAGCACCTTTCTTTTTCTATCCATGACATTTGAAACAATGGTTCTTAGCCCTTGCTGCACATGAAAATCATCTGGGGAGCTTTTAAAAACCGCAGATGCCTGACCCATATCCCATACCAATTGAATCAAAACCCCTATGAGCAGAGCCTGGGCACTGATATTTTTGAAAGCTCCTGGGGTTGAAAACCAGTGTCCATGAGTGTCAATTAGGCTTTGTTTTGCTCACGTCTCTTGATCAAGATTTTTAATAAAGATCTTCCACTGAAACCTTTGAGAATTTAACATAGGTTAATAATAGTGACTATTAACATTTGCCTGGAAATTTTAACATGCTGTAGTACTCTCAGAGCTTATTTGCTATTTGCATAGCTAATCAATATTTATGAAATACATACCAGGGACCATTTAAGTTCTAAAACAAAAAAGATTTAAGAAGCCTTGGCAGTTGCCCTTGATATGGTTTGGCTCTGTGTCCCCACCCAAATGTCATCTGGAATTAAAATCCCCATGTGTCAAGAGAGGAACCTGGTGAGAGGTGATTGGATCATGGGGACAGTTTCCCCCATGCTGCTCTAGTGATCATGAGGGAGTTCTCACAAGATCTGATGGTTTAAAATTGCCAGTTTCCCCTGCACTCTCTCTGTCTCCTGCTGCCATGTAAGATGTGCCTTGCTTCCCCTTCACCTTCCACCATGATTGTACATTTCCTGAGGCCTCCCCAGCCATTTGGAACTTTGAGTCAATTAAACCTCTTTTCTTCATAAATTGCCCAGTTTTAGGTAGTATCTTTATAGCAGTGTAGAGTAATACAGAGATCTACAGAGTAGTAAATGAAATCAAACAAGCACACTTCCACACAGCTTACAGGTGGCATGTGTGCAGTACAGTGGAAGCCCAAGGAAGGAGTGATCTGGCATACCTGAGTGGTTTAGGAAAGGGCTTATTCAGGAGATAACTCCTTTGCTGAGTCTTGAAAAATTAGTCTTTCAAGTGGATGGTGGGAGACTGAGAGAGGTTTCAGGAGTCTCAGGCAGAAAGAGTAGTATAAGCAAAGACAGTGAAGCTATAAAACATACTAGTATGTTCAGTTCATTAAGTAGAAGGAGAAGCAATGGGGGAGGAAATGAAGCTAGAGGGTCCCCAGGGGACATAAATGCCATACTGAAGAATTTGGTCTTTATCCTGGAGGCCACCAGGCCCTCAACATTTTTATCACATACCCCTATTAATTAAAAAAAGCACATACCTTCAATATATGTTTGTTTGTTTATGATTTTCATAAATGTAATGCTATGTTCATACATTATAAAACATATGCAAAAAACAGAAATTTTAAAAGAACAAATTTTAAAGCACCTATAAGTGCTCCTTGATGTCATCCTCCTCTACCCGAATGAACCATCTTGCTCATCCCTGGGGTATTCATCCTCCACTTTGAGACAACTACAGATAGGGAGAGTTGGAAAAGTGAGTTAATCTACTCTTCACAGAACTCCCATGACGTAGATAGAGCAAATAGTAAAAAAAAAAAACTAAGACCTAAAGATACAGAGCAACTCACTGGGTCACACAGCTAGTTAAAGCAGGGGAAGGACCAAGATCACACCTAAGGCCCCGGCCAGCATTCCACCTACCATCCCACATCATCTCCATTGAGTTATACTCCTTACCACAATTTCCTGTGAAGTCAAGAGAACTTGGACAAGATACGATTTTGTGTTCAATTATGTAATCCTTACCTGAACATGAGAGAAATTCTGAGAAAATGACTATAAAACATCACTGGGATTAAATTGACTTAAGACCACTGTATTGAGATCTAGTAGGGGAGATTTGAAACAAATGAAGAATAGAATAGCTTTAGTTAACAGAGAGCTATTATGTACACACAAGAATGAATGAATTTTTGTTTGTTTGTTTGTTTTGTTTTCTTTTGTTTTACAGAGTCTCACTCTGTCACCAGGCTGGAGTGCAGGGGCGCGATCTCGGTTCACTGCAACCTCCACCTCCTGGGTTCAAGTGATTCTCCTGCCTCAGCCTCCTGAGTAGCTGGGATTACAGGTGCCCACCACCATGCCCGGCTAATTTTTGTATCATTAGTAGAGACGAGGTTTCAACATGTTGGCCAGGAAGGTCCTGACCTCATGATCCACCCATCTCAGTCTCCCAAAGTGCTGGGATTGCAGGCATGAGCTACCACACCCAGCCAAATTGTTCATTTTTAAAGAAGGTGGTGGCCGGGCGCGGTGGCTCAAGCCTGTAATCCCAGCACTTTGGGAGGCCGAGACGGGCGGATCACGAGGTCAGGAGATCGAGACCATCCTGGCTAACACGGTGAAACCCCGCCTCTACTAAAAATACAAAAAACTAGCCGGGCGAGGTGGCGGGCGCCTGTAGTCCCAGATACTCCGGAGGCTGAGGCAGGAGAATGGCATAAACCCGGGAGGCGGAGCTTGCAGTGAGCTGAGATCCGGCCACTGCAGTCCAGCCCGGGCTACAGAGCAAGACTCCGTCTCAAAAAAAAAAAAAAAAAAAAAAAAGAAGGTGGTATGCAGTATGGAGACAGCACTGGCTTTGGAGTCAGGGGACCTGGGTTTGAATTCTAACATTTCCACTGCATATGCTTTGCATGAACTTTAGCAATTTACTGAAGTATACTCATCAGTGAAGTGGGGTTAGATAATTTTTACTCCATAAGCCTGGTATGAGTAGTAGATAAACTCTCAATAGATGTTCTTTACTCTCCCTTTCATAAACAAATAAAATACCATAAATTGTGCTAACCACTAAAATTGAACTGAACATTGCATATAATTTCATTGTTCTTGCATCATGCAGAAGGAATTTTAGGAAATTTCATTAAATTATTATTGTAAACGAAAGAAATGCTTGCTTCTTGCTGGAAAAAGTGTTGACTAAAGTAGCTTTTTTATACACAATAATAGCTACCATTTACTTAAGGCCACCTAAGTGCCTGCGGTTTTGTTAGTTAGTATACATATATTTCATTAAATTTTCACAACTCGATTTATAGCAAGTATTATTACGCTAATTCTGTAAATGAAGTTAATTGGTAGAGGACCCACAAATAGAATCCAGTACTTTTTGTCCAAAGTCTTCTCTCTTAATTATTACATTAGGTTAAAGGGTATGAATCTAAAACTTCACTCACAAACTTTCACAGAACACTAGCTTCTTGAGATATAAATATTCATTCAAGAGTCAAGACTGTCTACTGTCTATCATAAAACCTCCCAACAAAGAAAATGCCAGGACCAAATTATTTCACTGGTGAATTCTACCAAACATTTAAAGAACAATTATTGTTGATCTTTCTCAAACTCTTCCAAAAACTTAAAGAGGGAAGAATATTTCCAAATTTATTTTGTGAGACCAGCACTATGGTGATACCAAAGCCAGATAAAGACACTACAAAAGAAGCGAAAACTGCAGCCAATATCCCTGATAAGCATAGATGCAGAAATCTTCAACGAAATACTAGCAAGCCAAATCTAAAAGCACATTAAAAGGTTCATGCACCATAACCAAGTGGGATTTATCTGTAGAATTCAAGGATGGTTCAACATATGAAAACCAATTAGCATGACATTAACAGAGTAAAAGATAAAAATCATATGATCATCTCAATAGACGAAGAAAAATCATTTGACAAAATTCAACATCCTTTCATGATAAAAACTCTCAACAAACTAGAAATAGAAAGAAATTGTGTCAACATATTATAATTAAGGTGATATGTGAATAGCCCGCAGCTAACCTCATACTTGATGATGAAAAACTGAAAGCTTTTTCTCTAAGATTAGAATCAAGGCAAGCATGCCTACTCTTGCCACTTCTATTCAACATAATACTGGGAGTCCTAGCCAGAGCAGTTAGGCAAGGAAAAATAGTGCCCAAACTGAAAGGGAAGAAGTGAAATTGTCCACATTGTTTGCAGATGACATGATCTTATATATTTGAAAACTCTAAAGACTGCATTTAAAAAAAAAAACTGTTAGAACTAAAAAATGAATTCAGTAAAGTTGCAGGATACAAAATCAATATATAAAAATTGCTTGCATTTCTATACACTAACAATGAACTGTCTGAAAAAAGAAATTGGGGAAAAATTCTATTTACAACAACAACAAAATAAAATAGGAATAAACTCAACTAAGAAGTTGAAAGCAAACTGAAAACTAAAAAATATAGTAAAAGAAATAAAACAAGACACAAACAAATGAAAAGTTATCAAATGTTCATGGATTGGAAGACCTAATATTATTAAAATGTTCATATTTCTCAAAACGATCTACAGATTAAATGCAATTCCTATCAAAGTTCCAATGGCATTTTTTTACATAAATAGACAAAATGCTAAAATTCTTAGCTAAATCAATCTTGAGAAAGAAGAAGGAGGTCTCACACTTCCTTATTTCAATATACATCACAAAGCCACAGTAATCAAAATAGTATGATACTGGCATAAAAACAGACATATAGGCCAAAGGAGCAGAATAAAGAGCCCAGAAATAAATCCATGCATATATGGTCAACTGATCATCACAAAGGGTGTCAAGAATACACAATGGGAAAGGACAGTCTCTTCAAGTAATGATATTGGGAAGACTGGACATGACATACAAAACAATGAAACTGGACCCTTATCTTATGACATACACAAAATATCAATTCAATATTATTATTTAACATTTAAAGATCTGAAACTATAAACCTGGTAGAAGAAAACATAGAGGAAAAACCACTTGACATTTGTCTTGGCCATGATTTCGTGGGTACGACACAAAAGGCACAGGGAACAAAAACAAAAATAAGTAGGACTACATCAGAATAAAAAATTCATGCACAACAAAAGAAACAGTCAACTGAGTGAAAAGGCAACTTACTGAATGGGAGAAAATATTTGCAAACCATATATCAGATATGAGGTTATTCTCCAACCTATACAAGGAATTTCTGCTACTCAATAGTAAAAATAAAACCTAATAACGCGATTTTTTTAATGGACTAAGGACTTGAATAGACATTTCTCCAAAGAAGACATGCAAATGACCAATAGGCATATGAGAAAATGCTTAACATCACTAATCATCAGGGAAATGCAAGTCAAAAGCACTATAAGAGCTCACCTCACACCTGTCTGGATGAGTATTCTTTTTTAAAAAAGACATCAAATGTCAAGAATGTGGATAAATTGAAACCCATGCACACTGTTGGTGGGAATGTAAAATGGTGCAGCTGCTATAAAAAGCAGTATAGATGTTCCTTTAAAAAAAAATGAAAATATGTCTACCACATGATCCAGCAATCTACTTTTGGGTATGTATCTCCCACCAAAATTGAAATCAGGATCTAAAGAGATATTAGCACTCTCATATTCACAGCAGCACTATTTACTATAGCCGAGACATAGAAACAACCTAAATATCCATCAACAAATGGATAAAGAAAATGTGGTATATGCATGCACAGTTGCACACAATGGAATACTATTCAGTCTTTAAAAAGAAGGAAATTCTGCAATATGTGACAACGTGGATGAACCTTGAGGACATTATGCTAAGCGAAGTAAGTTAGTCACAGAAATTCAAATACTACATAATGCTACTTATGTAAGGCATCTAAAATTGTCAAATTCATAGAAGCAAAGAGTGCAATTGTAGTTTCCAGGGCTAGGGAGAGTTACTAACTGGTGAGTTACTAAATGGGGAGTTACTAATCAACAGGCATAAAGTTTCAGTGAAACAAGATAAATATGCTCTAGAGGTCTACTGTACAACATTGTATTTACAGTCAACAATAATGTACACTTAAAAATTGTTTACAGAGGTAGATCTCATTTTAAGTGCCATTACCACAATAAAATAGAATTTTAAAAAAATCAAATAGTTTGGGTGTTTATACAAATAATTTTTAAATAAGAACTAACTTTAAGGAAATTGGCAGTAACTAAAATAACCACACACACACAGAAAGTCAGTCTACCAGAGCTGCATTAAGAGGTTCAAAAAAAGCACATTGGTATTATTAAAGATTCTGTGAAACCCTGAGGAAGAAAAAAAATCAATTTATTTTTATTTAATCCAAGTTTCAAATTTATTTGACCATGTAGATCTTTCTGGTTTCCAGGAATTCATATTAACATCACACAGGAACAAGTATACAATAAAAATTAGTTTGGCAAATGCTTATCTGAAGAAACCATGAGACTGCTTCCATTTGATATGTTATTTGGTATTATCAAAAAGCCAAAGACAGATGAAATACTATTTTTCTCACCCTTTGTAAGATTTAGTAGGTACAGAACAGGGAGGATTATATGGTTCTTGTTCTAACAATTCCACACATATAAGCTTTTGCCGCTTGCCACTCCTCAGACTTGTTTCCTTCCACAAACACAAAACTTGTTTTGGAAAGACAAAACCAAAGGTATTATTAAGTATTCTGAGCATCCTGGATTAACTGATATCATTTAGTGGGAGCTTTTCAGAACACAAGGAATGACTGTACTGCATTTCAAACAACTCATGAAGGAAAACATCTCTTCTTCTACAAGTGACTATGACTAAAGAAAGCTTGTTCTTTATGAAGAATTCTCAGAGGTGGAGCTGCAGGGCTGATTGGAAAGTGCTGCCTACCAGAGTAGGGAAATTGCAAAGAGCTACACACAGAACCAGAAGGAGCTCATTGTGTTAGTTTGTGATTCCCCCCGGTCTCCTGCCTGGTCTGGAGAACCACATCATAATGGGAAGAATGCAGAGAGAGGCTGGAGGCAGGTGTCACCATTGAAAGCTGAGAAGACCGAGGTTGGTAGATTTGTTCCACCATTGGACTGAGCTCTTGTCAGGAAACCCCTGAGTAACACAATGTAGAGCTTGTTAAGATCAAATGCACAGGTGTGTTCCTTCTCAGGCATCCACAGAAGGCTTTGAGTAAGTATAATCAGGGGCACCAGTCTCTCTCGGGAAAAAGCGCCTCCTTAGGCTTTCCATTAAAAAATGAAGTTTGGTTCGGAATGTTGACAAACCAATCAGAAAACAGAGAGGATAAGCTTGAGTGGGTAAACACAGGGATGAAGGGCAGTATTAACTAAAAAAGCAGTATTACCTGAGACAGCAGTATTAACAGGTTTCCTTCCTGTCATACACAAAAGTGTCTAGGAAATATTTGACAACATAAGTTTCAGTCCTCTTTTTTATCTGGTACAAAACAAAACAAAACAAAACATGGTTGTAACAGGACATCAGTGTAAAAAGAGTAATACAGCGTTCTATTTCTGGCTTAAATAGTTAGCCTTCCTTTGAAGTGTACAGAAACACTATTGGATGGAGATAGAATCCCCAATGATAATCCTAACACAAAACAGGAGAAAGGAGTGTCTATTCAGTTGCCTTATTGTATTTACCTAGAACTTCAAATTTGGTTATTTTGCCTCTTTCTTATTCTCATCTTAAGAAGTCATCTTCTTTTCATACTAAATACATTTTCAGGTCATAAAAAACAATTTTTCCCCTCTGGCCAGTGACCAGAAGGCCTCAAGTTTCTCTAATTTGAAGTTCTACTTCAGTTATGTTTGAAATAGCCTGAGTTTGAAAGATATGGTTGATTGGGCTCTATATTTAAAGTATAGCAGGGGATGTTAAACTTTACAGAACATTCGTCAACAACTCAAGTCACCAGTGTCCATGATGGACAGAATCAGGATGATTTCACTTTCTGGGGTAAGAGAGTAGCCTAACAACTCTGATTATCCTCGGGCTATTGCTCCTGGTGCCTTAAAAGCCATTCCTGAAATGTCATTTTCTGTCACCATCATTTTCTGCCAGAGTTGCCAGCAGCGTGGTAACTTATGAATTGTCCCAACAGGGGAGAAAAAAAAAAAAAGGAAGGTGAAAACCATCAGTGGCCAGATTTATACCACATTATTTTTTATTGCGATATAATTCTCAATTATACACCATTAAATTTACTCCTTTAATATGTACAATTCAGTAGTTTTAGTGTACTCACAGAGTTGTGTGACCATCACAACCATCTAACTTTAGAACATTCTCACCATCCCCAAAAGAAACCCCATATCCATGAGTGCTCACTACCCCACCCCTACTTTCCCCAGTCCGTACACTGGAGATTTCATATAAACAGAATCATTAGTTTTTTCTTAATTGTAGTGTTTTCAAGATTCATCCAGATTATAGTATGTATAAGTACTTCATTTTATTGACAAAGTTTTATTCCGTTACATAGGTACACCACACTTGTGTATCCATTCGTCATTTCATGGACATTTGGGTTATTTAGACTTTGGGACTATTTTTAATAATGCTGCTGGAAACATTTATGTACAAATTTTATATCGACATGTGTTTTCAATTCTCTTGGGTGTATACCTAGGAGTGGAATTGCTGGATCATATGGTAACTCTAAATTTAACTTTCTGAGGAACTGCTAAACTGTTTTCCAAAGTGGCTGCACAGTTTTACAATTCCACCAGTAAGGGTATGAGAGTTAAAATTTCTCCACATCTTTGCCAGCATTTGTTATGGTCTCTTTTTTATTTTAGCTATCTTAGTAGGAATGAAGTGGTATTTCATTGTGGTTTTTATTTGTATTTGCCTGATGACTAGTGAGGCTGTGCAACTTTTCATGTGTTTATTGGTCATTTGCATATTTTTTGGAGAAATATCTATTCAAATCCTTTGCCCATTTTAAAATTGGGTTGCTTATCTTTTATTGTTGAGCTATAACAATTAATTGTATACCAAGAATAGAAAACCCTTATGAGATATTTGATTTACAAATATTTTCTCCATTTTTGTGGATTATATTTTTACTTTCTTCATAGTATCATTTGAATCACACAAAGTTTTTAATTTTGACAAGGTCCATTATATATTTTTTTCTTGTGTCACTTGTGTTTTCAGTGTCATTTCTAAGAAGTCATGCCTGATCTAAGATTCCGAAGATTTTCTTGAGTTTTATAGTGTTAGCATTTTTACCTAGGCCTATAGATATAACTCATTTTGAGTTAATTTTTGTGAATCATGTGAGCTAAGGATACAACTTCACTCCTTTGAATGTGTATATTCAGTTGTCTGGAATCTTTGTTGAAGAGCCTCTTTCCCCTCCATTGGATTACCTTGGCACTCTTGTTGAAAATCAGTTGACCCTGTAAAAGCCTACTACTGAACTTTCAATTACTTTCATTGATTTATATGTGTCTCTTTATACCAATACTGTTCTTACACTTTATACTGTCTTGATAGCTGTAGCTTTTTATCAGATTTTGAAATCAGGAAGTATGAGTTCTTCATCTTTATTCTTGTTATTCAAGATTTGTATGACTATCTTGGGTCCTTTGCATTTCCATGTGAATTTTAGGATCAACTGATCCAAATTAAATTCTACAAATAAGGCCAACTGAGATTCTGATAGGTATTGGATTGAATCTGTAGATCAGTTTGGGAGAGTATTACCATCTTAATGTATGCAGTCTTCTGATACATGAGCATGAGTTGTCTTTTGGTTTATTTAGTTTTTCTTTAACTTCTTGCAATGATATTTTAGTTTTCAGTGTGAAAGTATTACATTTCTTTTTTAAATCTATTACTAGTCATTTTCTTTTTGATACTATTCTATAAGGATTTTTTTTCTTAATTTCACTTCCAAATTGTTCATTGTCAATACATAGAAATACAACTAATGCTTGTATATTGATCTTGTATCAGGAAACCTTGCTGAATTTGTGTGTGTGTGTGTGTGTGTGTGTGTTAGGGTTTTCTATATAACGACACGTAATCTGCAAATAGAGATACTTTCACTTCTTCCTTTTCAAGCTGGATGCATTGATTTCTTTTACTTGGCTAATTAGCATGGCTAGCACCCCCAATATTATATTGAATAGAAGTGACCAGAGTAGATAGCTTTGTCTTAAGAAAGGGAAAAACATCTGGTCTTTCACCATTAAGTATTATTTTAGCCATATGGGTTTTATGTATGGCTGGGCTGTATCAGATTGAGGAAGTTCTCTGGTTTTTTTCCTGGTTTGTTGAATGATTTTTATCATAAAAGAATGTTGGGCTGTGTTAAATGAGAGTCCTGTATCTATTGTGTATCTATTGTGCTCATAACGTAATTTTTGTCATTTTATATATTAATTTAATGTATTGCATTGATTTATGGTTTATGTTTGTTACATACATCTTGCATTCCCAGGATGCATCCCACTTGATCATGGTTATAATTTTAATATGTTTCTGGATTCAGATTGCTGGTATTTTCTAGAGAATTGTTGCATCAATATGCATAAGATACATTGATCTTTTATTTTCTTGTGATGTCATTGTCTCATTTTGGTATCAGTGTATACTGGTCTCATAGAGTCAGTTCAGAAGTATTCCTTCCCTTTCTATTTTTTGATAGAACTTATGAAGATTGGTGTTAATTCTTTAAGTATTTGGTAGAATTCATTAATAAGGCCATTTTGGTCTGGACTTTTCTTTGTGGGAAGTTTTGTGTTTTTTTTTTATTACAAATCCAATCTCCATCCTTGTTATATTAAGATTTTTGAATTTTTCTTTAGTTGGTTTCAATAGTTTGTGGTTTTTTAGGTATTCGTTCAGTTCATCAAGGTTATCTAATTTGTTGGCATACAGTTGTTCATGGCATTCCCTTATAATCTTTTGGTTTATTTCTCCACAACCAATATCCCCTCTTACTGTCCTAATTTTAATAATTTGAAATTCTAGTCTTTTTTTTTTTCTTGATCAGTCTAGGTAAAAATTTGTTAATTTAAGTTTCTTGATCTTTTCGAAGAGTACAGTTTTGGTTTTGTTGATTTCCTCTATTGTTTTACTATTCTCTAAATTATTTGTTTCTACTCTTATTTTTATTATTTCCTTTCTTCTGCTTGCTTTAGGTTTAATTTGCTCTTCTTTTTCCAGTGCCTTGAGGTGTGTTTTAGTTATTGACTTGAGGTTTTCTTCTTTTTAACATAGAATTTTTCTAGTATACTATTTTAATTTTCTTGTTTCTCTTACTATATGTTTGAGCTATTTTCTTAGTGATTGCCTTAGGGATTACAATTAACATCTTAACAAAATAATCTACTTTAGATTAATACCAACTTACTTTCAATTATATATAAAACTGCTTAAATATAGCTTCATTCCCTTTCTCCTCCTTTGTGTTATTATTGTCATAGAAATTATATCTTTATGATATTTTGGTCTGGATGATAAAAGAAAAAAATTTAATTAAAAAATCTTTATGAACTATAAGCCTATCAACACAGCTTATCATTATTGCTTTGCATTTGTCTTTTAAATTAGAAAGAATTACAAGCAAAAATATGTTTTTGTCTTTTATATCTACAAATGCAGTTGCTTTTACTGATACTCTTTATATTTTCATATGGATTTGAGTTACTGTCCGGCATCTTTTCATGTCCCCCTGAAGGCTTCCCTTTACTATCTGCTGTGGAGCAAGATCTGCTAGTGATAAACTTCCCTCAGTTTACCTGAGAATGTCTTAATTTCTCCTTTGTTTTTGACTGGTGGTTTTGCTGGATGTAAAACTCTTGGTTGACAGTCTTTTCTTCTTTTTTTTTATTTTTTTATTTTTTTGGCATTCTATGACCCCCGTATTTATTTATTTTTTAATTATATTTTAAGTTCTACGGTACATGTGCACAACATGCGGATTTGTTATATATGTATACATGTGCCATGTTGGTGTGCTGCGACAGTCTTTTCTTCTTAGCACTTTGAATAGGTCATGCCTTTTTCTTCTGCAGGTCATAGTTTTTGCTTGAGAAGTTGACTGTTAATGTTATTTAGGATCCCTTGAACTCAGTGAGTCACTTTTCTCTTGGCGTTCTCAAGAGTCTCTTTTTGTCTTTAGCTGTAGAAAGTTTGGCTATAATGTAGTAAAGTGTGGATCTCTTTGAGTTTGCCCTATTTGGAGTTCACTGGGCTTCTTGCATATGTGGATTAATAGTTTTCATCAAATTTGGAGAGTTCCCAGCTGTTATTTCTTCAAATATTCTTCATCCCCTTTTTTTCTCTTATCCTTCTGGGACTCTCACTATGCATGTGTTGTTATATTTGATGGCATTCCACAGGTCTTTGCTACTATTTTTCTTCATTCTTTTTTCCTCCGTTCTTCTGTTTATTCATCTATCTCAATTGGCCTTTATTCAAGTTTGCTTATTCTTTCTTCTGTTGAGCCCCACTGTATTTTTATCAGAGCTCTTACACTGCTTAACTCCACATTCCTATTTTGTACTTTTTAAATCATTAATATCTCTTTGTTAACATTCTCCATTTGCCAAAACATTATTTTCATGCTTTCCCTTAATTCTTTAGACATGTCTCCTATAGTAACTTGAACATATTTATGATAGATGGTTTAAAGTCTTCATCTAGGGGCCGGGCACGGTGGCTCAAGCCTGTAATCCCAGCACTTTGGGAGGCCGAGACGGGCGGATCACGAGGTCAGGAGATCGAGACCATCCTGGCTAACACGGTGAAACCCCGTCTCTACTAAAAAATACAAAAAACTAGCCGGGCGAGGTGGCGGGCGCCTGTAGTCCCGGCTACTCGGGAGGCTGAGGCAGGAGAATGGCGTAAACCCAGGAGGCGGAGCTTGCAGTGAGCTGAGATCCGGCCACTGCACTCCAGCTTGGGCAACAGAGCGAGACTCTGTCTCAAAAAAAAAAAAAAGTCTTCATCTAGGAAGTCCAACATCCATGGGCAGTTTCTATTGACTTTCTTTTTTCCTGTTTATGGGTCATACTTTGCTTTTTATTTACATGTCTCCTAACTTCTTGATGAATGCTACACACTTTAAGTAATATAATGTGGCAATTCTGGAACTCATATTACTCCCTCCTCTCTAAGATTTGTTGTTGATGCCCTTTATTATTGCAGGTGCTGTTTGTTTAGTGACTTTCCTGGACTAATTCTGTAAATTCTGTATTATCTCTCACTGCAACCACAGAAGTCTGTGCTCAGTTATCTTACCACTTACCTAACGATTGAACAGAGTTCCTTAAATGCCTTGAGCCAGTAAGTCTCCCAGCCATTGCCAAGGGACTATGTGTGTGTATTAAGATGTGTCTTCAGTGCTGTACCAGGCAGTTTACAACTCTGCCTTAGCCTTCACATCCAGCTTGCACAGAACCTCAAAGTCAACTAGACGTGAGAGATTAGGGACTTCTTAGGTCTTTTCTGGGAATGTGCACAGCACTGTACATGTGCACACCCTTCTAGATTACCAGAAATTACCAGAGCTTTTCAAACCCCCTGAAGACATCTCATTATCCAATCTTTCCTATGAAATTTTTGTCATTCTTTTTTTAGCTTCAATTAGTATCATTGTTTCTGAAAGCTTTGTTGCTGACTATTTCAAAAACTTAGCTGGGGTCAGGGCTATTCCCACCAAATGAGCTTTAAGTCAAGGCAAATAAAGACAAACTCTAAGAATGGAGCTTTCTTAAGGAACTTTCAGACAGGTTAAATAGTGACCATTCTCTGGGAATGGGACTTTTGAGGGAGCTGCAAACCTTATCTGTCCCCTGTAGTGGCTGCTAGGCTGCTAGTTTTCATAGCTATCATGGCTGCAAAGCTGCTGATTTTCAAGGATATTGTCTGTGAAGCTGTGGAGAGGCAGTTGGTAATAAGTCAAGCTAAAATGCCACAAAGCTCACTGTTTTTACTGAGATTCAGTCATTTAAAAAATAAATAAATAAATGCTTTTTGTATTATTGCAAACTTTGAGTTAATTTCCAAATTCTGAAAAAGTTGATTTTGACAAATTTTGCCAGTGAGAGAAGTCAAAACTAGCTACAAAATTTTGAGATTCATAAACCTAGAGATGGGATTTGATGAGTCACCTAGGGAATCAGTGTAGTGAGCAGATTTGTCATTTATGAATAAAATATCAAGATTAAATTACATTTTAAGCATCATTTTTGTGTAACTAGAGTATAGATTTTTAATTCCCCCTTTATATACCCCAGTCTCATCACCAGCATTTCCTGCTGCTTCATTTTAGACCAATTAGCTTCATATTGTTACTATTAACAGTAATGCCATTCACTGCCTCCTCAAGGTAAGCAATGAACACAGAACTCTTTAAGAAATGTCCTCTTCCTGTTCTTATGCAGAAAGCTTATCAGCTGTGGAGTTCTACATTATGCCATTCTGCTGTAGCTCATTATTCTTAACAAAGAAAGTATCAATTGCACATAATAGAACCATATTTTTGTGTGTTGTAGGTCACTTTGGTTTGGAAAATTGTTAAGCAATCTTTTTTTTTTGTCTCCTTATCCCGTCTGGACTTTGAATATTAAATTTTTTGGAGAAGACTCAGCATTTGCATTAGCAAATAATGTACTTTGCCTTCTACTCATTGAGCTATGGAAATTAGTCTGCACTATTATTTAATAATCTATTTCAAAATAATGTCTTAGTTTGGAATGGAGTGGAAGGAATAATTTTTCTGTATGATGAAGACTATTTAGTGAATTGATTGAGAAGCAAAAGAAGCCAGCCTTGGTTCTGAATTATTTTCCAAACGTACTTAAGGCTTTCTGACAGAAGGAAATTTTCTTCTGATACCATAAGACCATCTAAGAATTAGCAGAGGGATTGCATCACCCCAAAATAAAACTAACTGTATCAGTTCCACACTTATGTCCCTAATATGCTGTGTCTTTGGGTTGGTGGTATACAAAAAGAAGGTAAAATTGACCAATGGGCAAGAAAACAAAAAAGAGAGACAGAGGGTGGCTTGGGGGAAGCTACTTTGGTTTCCTAAAGTCAAATCCACAAAGGACATTTAGAGTTAGAATGTATTTTCAAGAGTAAATACAGCTGTTTAGCATAGAAGAAAATAGAGGGGAAAAGAAATAGTCTCATGAGGAAAAAAAAAAAGAAAACTCTTAAAACATGTACTGTCTACCTTACTGAATACAGAAATAAATGACAATGAAAAAAATGCCATTCTTTTAGGCCCCGTAAGTCTATTCTCTGATAATGTGCAAAAAGCAATAACTTAGCAAGAATATCGGCACATTTAATCTTGCAATGATGTTGCAGGCCTTTCTGTGAAGCTGGGGGCTTCACCCAATCTCAGCACTGCAGTGGTGGCTCAGTTGCTCATCCCTGCTTTCATCAGACCCCTGCCACCTCCTTTTCCTCCTATCCTGAGGGAAGAATGGGAGAAATAGGAAGAGTCTAGGCATAAACAGAGGTGTCTAAGTCTGGGACCCACATGCCCAACCCTTCCCTTGCTTTAGTTACTTGCTTACAGCCCAAGTGGGAATTGAACAAGAAGGCAAAACATAAACCTATTTTTAATGAATGCAGAAAGAAATGACTTCTTTGGTGTCCCCCCAGAGATATTAAGAGCACAAAAGGATGACGAGAAAGGAGGCATTAGAGGACAATAAATGGCCCTGAGAAAAGTAGGGAAGATGAAAAATGAGAAATGGCTATGACTTAGGGAACTAAATGATCATTCTACCTGTCTCTACTTCCTTTTGATGCTGAAACAAAGTCCTACCTTTCCCCAGTTGTCAAAGTTAGATGGGGAATTCTTTTTTTAAAAAAAAAAAAAAACATTAACTAGTGGTTGGAAGCAGCAATGAAGTGAATAGCAACTAGCTGGTTTATCAGTTATCTAAAAAGTGGTTTCTAGAGATTCACTCTACATTTGTATTATAGCTACTGCATTCAACTAAGATGGATATTTTTCCATTTGTGCAAGAATTGCAGAACGAAAGTCACCAGAAACTAAACCTTCAGGAAACTTTGGATTCATCAACTAAAATTATCTTATAGCAGGCAAACCAAAGCCTCCCTTCACACATTAAGTAGACTATCTTTTGGTATTGAAGACCTCTGTCTTAATCTGTTTTGTATTGCTAGAATAGACTACCTGAGACTGGTAGTTTATAAAGAAAAGAGGTTCATTTGGCTCATGATCCTGGAAACCGCAAGCTTGGGCAACTGTATCTGGTGAGGGCCTCATGCTGCTTCTATTGATGATGGAAAGTGACAGAGAGTCAATGTGTGAAGAGATCACAGTATGAGAAAGAAAGCAAAAAAGTAAAACCAAGGAAGCCAGACTCCTTTTAACAACCCATTCTCACTTTCAAGGGAACTAACCCATTCCCATGAGAGCTAGAACTCACTCACACTAGCAGGAAGGCATTAATCTATTCATGAGGGATCCACCTCTATGACCCAGACACCTCTCACTAGGCCCTCTCTCCCAACACTGCCACACTGAGCATTAAATTTCACAACGGGCTTTGGTGGGACAAAAACAACACCTCCCCTCCCCAGACTCCAAAGAATGGAACCCTCAGGAAATTGACTGTGATGCTTAGTAAGAACTGCCGTGTTTTTCTATGAATTTCTAAGAAAATTTTATTTTTACACAAAGGTCCACAAATGAATCAGAAATTACATGTGTATGCAACATTCACATTAAGTCCTTAAGAACCAGGCACAGTGGCTTACTCCTGTAATCCCAGCACTTTGGGAGGCTGAGGTGGGTGGATCACTTGAGGTCAGGAGTTGAAAACCAGCATGGCCAACATGGTGAAACCTCATCTCTACCAAAATTAGAAAAATTAGCCAGGCGTGTTGGCGTATGCCTGTAATTCCAGCTACTCGGGAGGCTGAGGCAGGAGAATCACTTGAACCCAGGAGGCAGAGGTTGTAGTGAGCTGAGATTGTGCCACTGCACTCCAGACTGGGCCACAGAGTAAGATGCTGTCTCAAAAAAAATAAAAATAAAAATAATAAATAAGACTTTAAGAAACAGTTACATTAACTTAATTCCTTTTCTTACACAATGACAGGTTTACCTTTTCTGGTGAAGTAATTAGAATCAACATAAAGAGAGCAGAAATTTATGTTGTCAAAGGAAAGCCTACAATGAGTGCCAGTTATGAAGCAGGGATCAAAAAATCCTCACTAAAAAGCATATAGACTCTTCAGGGTACTAGAGGAATGAAAGAATAAAAGGTTAGAGTCATAAAATGAAACAAAGTACATATATTCTAAAGTTGCACAAAGATACCTCTGGGGGTATGATATTGTTAAATATTAATATTACCAGTAAAAATTACAGAAAACTCTAAATAATGAAAAATACAGTTCTCAAACAGAAATGCCACTTGAGGATAGATACGCTAGCACTCAACAATTGCAGAGTAACTCTGAATGTGTGAAAGGAAAGAACTAACTGAATCATAGTTTCTTTGTTGGTATCTTGAAGTAATGAAAATTGCAAGGGCAGATCGCCCTCACATTTGTTTGAGGTTATAGGAGGAAACTATTTTTGTGCTGTTGATTTTTTTTCTTTTATGATCCATTCTGAAAGGTACAGAATTTTGGTTCAGACTGTGGACTTTATTAAAATTTAGGACTTTATACTTTCTGGAAGGACAATTCTATGCTATTAATAAATATGAAAAACCTCTTCAAATTAGTTCCTGTGGTTACCATCTTTTTAGATGGATTCCCATCTTCTTCTACAATCACTTTCCTCAAAATGCTTTCATCAGAGAAGATATTTATTATAATCAAAGCATACCAAAGCAAGCAAACAGATCACAGCAACGGGCCACCTAGGAACCCTTCTAGTCCATTCTTCACACCCTCTGCTCTTTATGCAGAGGATGGGAGACAGGCATGGAAGTGGGGTGATGTTCCTTGTATAGTGAAATGGCCTCTAAAGGGTCACATATTCTCTTTAAAATCTTATTAGAACATGGCAATAATTGGTGGGCCTATAGAAAACACACAGAGCTACTTGAAGGAGTAGTATAAGATTATAATATTAAGGTTAATCCCAGGTAGAAAAACAGTGGCAAAAGTAAAGAGAAAAATCATGGAATGTATGCAGGAGATCTGAGATGATTCCTCTTACCACAATATTATAGAGAATGTACTGTAGGGCCTTCACCCTTAAATAACTGGAATTCTATTAGACCATGAGCTTGTTGAGGGCAGGAACTGCTGCTTTATCACCTCTACGTTTTGGGTGCATCCTTGGCATATGGTGTATACTCTAACTTGTGGTAATTGCTCCCTAAATGTTTTCTGAGTAAATGGAAAACATGAAGGGAGGGAGGAAGAGGAGAAAGGAGGAAGGAATGAGGAAGAGGGGAAGGGAATTTAAAAATGAAAGGAGAAAGTGAAGAAAGGATGACAGGGAAAAGAATAAAGACATACTTTTAATAAGACCTAGTAATTATGTTTTCTCTCCCTGTAAGAGCCAAATAAATTATATGCATGTTTTGAATCTTATTTGAAAATTGAAATTTATATTAACTTGCTTTCATCCTTAGCTTTTACCAGCTGATTAAATTGCTCTCTAACTCTTGTGGATTTAATTTACTTCACCCTTAGTAAAATGACAAATTTTCAGGTATAAGATATCCATTGAGAACGATGATTTAAAGATAAAACTCTAAGGAGAGTTCATTGCAAGTCAGCCAGCTGCTTCTGGCTAGAAGAAGTTGATGAGGTACATGGACCAAGACTTATAAATTTTTCTGTGTACTTAGTAATTGATATGGTTTGACTGTGTCCCCACCCAAATCTCATCTTGAATTCCCACATGTTGTGGGAGGGACCAGGTGGGAGGCACCTGAATCATGGGTGCAGGTCCTTCCTGTGCCATTCTCATGATAGTGAATAAGTGTCACAGGATCTGATGGCTTTATAAGGTGGAGTTTCCCTACACAAGCTCTCTCTTTGCCTGCTGCTATCCACATACGATGTGACTTGCTCCTTTCCTTCCACCATGATTGCGAGGCCTCCCCAGCCACGTGGAACCATAAGTCCATTAAACCCTTTTTCCTGTATAAATTACCCAGTCTCAGGTATGCCTTTATCAGCAGCATGAAAATGGACTAATACAGTAATATTTTGGCTTTGCAAGTAGATGCATATATACACTCACCTTCAACCAACAATTGGCAGCGTTTGATCCAGATCAAGGTGCCCAGCCTCTGGAACATATCTGAAAGTGGCTTCTTCAAACAAACTAAGCAAATAGTGTGGCTTTACAGAGAATACCATGTGAAGAGTAAGGTAGATATGGTGGTCATATTTCTGCAAAAAAATGTCAAAGATTGCCTGCAAACCACCAGAAGCTAGGAAAGAGGCATGGAGCAGATTTTCTCCCCAGTGCTGCCATCTTGAATATCTGGCCTCTAGAGCTCTGAGAAAATAAATGTCTGTTGTTTAAGTCACCCAATTTGCTGTACTTTGTTATGGTAGACCTAGCAAACTAATACACCATCACTTTCGGAGAACTCAGTGTTGAGTTAGTGAACTTTCCCCAATTCCTGAAGTTGTTGAAATGGAAAGTCTAGGGTGTAGTCACTCTTGAGAGTACCCCCCGGCCTTTTGCTAGTCTCTGGAACTGGCTGTTGCATTGTAACCCCTAACAATTGCATATTTTTGGAAATATAGCCAAAGTACTTCACCAACCACACAGCTTCCATTCAATCATAACACTTGGAAAGGGACCCTATGAAAAGATAAAGTTGAAGTTGCCTTGGTTTTTCAGTAAGAGCAAACTAAAAAAGAAAAGAAAAATTCCTCACAAATGACAAAATGTTCTCTTTTTAAAGAAATCTAATTAGATAATTTTGAAAGACAGGCAATTGGAAAGTAGGTGTTAGGGTTAAGGAGGTACAGTGTGTTTAAGTGTCCCATTGTAAATCAGTACAGACCCAGCTTAAGAATTGAGGGCTTCTGATTCCTTGTAAAAGTTTAGGTAGATTGAGTTGTTCAGTGGCCATAATTTCCATTTAATAAGAGTAGGTTGTATACAGAGCACAAATGATGGCATCTCCACCCTTGATCATATGTTCTCCCTCATTATGTATTTAAATGGGTCTGTGTGTGCTCAATTCATTGCACTGGTCATTGGAAGTAATCCACGGTTGATTCTGCTGGGGAACAAACATTAACACAGATTAGATTTTTCTGGAACAGGATCACACCATCCTCTTTTTAAATTTTGTACAAAATCTTCCTTCGTAAAGATTCAAATACACCAAAATAAATTGTAAGTGAACAGAAAAGTTAAATATAAAAGCAAAAACATTTTCTAAAAGTAGGAAAAGAAACAGAGCCAAGTATTTTCTTGATCTAGAAAGCAGAAAAAGAATTTTTTCAGCAAAAAGAAACCCTTTGAAACAAATTACAAAGGAAAATATAAATATATTTAAAAATACGAAACTTCTGTGCCTCAAATAAAAATGAAAAGGCGAACAACTAATTATGGGGAAGTGTCTGCTAAATATGTCAGTGAGTATTGGTCTTGTTATATAAATTTTATGATTTCTTATACATCAATAAGAGCAATATAAATGGCCTAATTGGCAAATGGACAAAAAGACATAAACAAGCTCGAGTCACAAAAGAGGAAATACACATGTCCCATAACATATGAAAAATATGCAAACAATTAAAAATTAAATAATTAAACAATTAAAATGGTAGTTACTACTGTTCCCTGTTTAACTGACCAAGACTCAGTGTGAGACAATGTGTTAAAGTAGACTCACTCATGTAATACTGAAAGGCGTGGGAAATTCGTGCTATCTTCCTGGAAATAAAGATGCATACTTGTCTCAAGAGCGTTAAAATGTGCATACCGTTTAATCCAAGAATATATTAAAGAAACTCATCAGAAATGCTACAAATATTGATATGCAGTGATATTCATCATAGGATTCCTTGTAATACATGAAAAAATGAGAATGATCTAACACTAGGGAAAGGATTAAATAAATTGTGGGGCATATCTTGGTTAGAGTATCCTCTGCTTCTATTCATTTCTCTTCCTGCTGTGACCTAGCTTCCTCATGTTCTGCTCAGCGTTTTCTGTGCCTCATATCTTCTGTGTATTCATAGCTTCTGCTTACACGTGGTCCTACCCAGCCCCATTCTACTGTACTTCATCGCTCCTTTTAGATCATCTTCCCAGTTTCTGTTCCCACAACCAATTGCCTGATTCTCTCCCTGCTTTCAAGTATAAACTCCTAAGAGAATCTCACTCCTCTAGCCAACTAACCTCTGTGAAGGGCCTGAGGGGCTATGGGGTTGTGCAGGGATAGTATCACCCAGCCCAGAACACTGCTGCCTACACAGGAAATAGTCCTTATGCGGGAACTATTGACATGGTAGGTATCATCTTGGCCTGTATAGCATAGTTCCACTGCCTGTGTATACTCATATCAAAATAATTTTGCAGTGAACATAAATAGCCTCTGTGCTTATTTTCTGTATCCATTCTACTTAAAAGGGCAGGGACCATGATTTATTTAACTTTGTAACCCCAACACCTATTATGGTACCTGGCACTGCCATAAGTGTTTATATAAAGATTGAGTTCCCATAAGAATTAACAGAAAGAATGAGGGTTGAGTACCTTGTGTGATGCCTGGCATGAGATAGCTGCAAAACACATGTTCGTTCTTAGCCTCCCTTCCTCCTCATTCTCCCAAATCCCATTCGTCCTTTGTTCATGCAGGATTTGCTTCACTAAGTGGTCCCCAGATAAGGGCTACTCACTAATCTCAGAGCTGTCAGGCATTTTTATTATCATGAGATTCATTAACTGGGATAAATAATTTTTCATCCCGAATACTCAGAGTAGTTCAGCTGATACAAAATAAAAAGCAAAGCAAAAGCCTTCTCAACTTGTGGTCTTACCTTTTGTATTAATTGGACTGTTTTTCTTTTCTGTCTTCATGCAAATTGAAATTGAGTAAACCTAGAAAGAAGGGCTAAGGCACTGAAGGACCAGAGAGTGATGTCCTCTCCACTGGGCTTTAACTGGGACTTTGAGGCAATGAGATGTTGGGTTTGCAGGGGCACTGGCTCTCTGGAGCATAAAGTGGGAGGGGTGGGCCCTGACCTTTCCTCAGAGTAGCATAAGGTGGGGAAGGAGCCCGTGGGATTCAGACTGCCTGGGTCCTAAGACCCTGTCTTGCCATTCACCAGCAGTGTGACATTGAGAAAGTTGCTTAACCCCTCTCTACATCAATTGCTCCAACTGGAAAATGCTAATAATAATTGCTTGATCCCAGGAGTTCTTGACCAGCCTGGGTGACATTGTGAGACCCCGTCTCTATGAAAAATTTAAAAATTATCTGGGCATGGTGGTATATACCTG
This sequence comes from Chlorocebus sabaeus, assembly GCF_047675955.1. Lineage (NCBI taxonomy): Eukaryota > Metazoa > Chordata > Mammalia > Primates > Cercopithecidae > Chlorocebus > Chlorocebus sabaeus. Next base: position 96,224,555 of record NC_132914.1, on the reverse strand, counting down.
TAGTACCAGCTGCTTAGGAAGCTGAGATAGGAGGACCACTTGAGCCCAGGAAGTGGAGGCTGCAGTGAGCTGAGATTGTGCCGTTGCACTCCAGCCAGGGTGACAGAGTGAGATCCTGTCTTTAAAAAAAAAAAAAAAAAAAAAAAGTCCAATACTAAGGCTGTTATAAGGGTTAAGTAAATTAGCATTTATTTATAATAAAGACATATAAATGTTTGCTCTTATTATTGGGGATCTGATATGTACCAGGCATTGTAAGCACAGATTTTTTTCTTAACCTTTGTAACAACACTAGGAAATAAGTGGTGGTGCCTCACTCTGCAGTGAAGAAACTAAACCAAGAGTCAGAGAGGTTAAGGGCATCTCTGCTATTCCAGCCAAGTGAGTTTCACCAGGACCATGTTCAACCACTCTGCATTGATAAGGCTGCATTGGCCATTGATTGCTTATGCTGTTGATATTTTGTTAAACATGTTGAATATCACCCCTGATGGCTCTCATCAGTTTCCCATGTCCAATTATCATACTGTAATTCCATTCTGAAAAGAAAACATTGTTCCTGACCTGTCTGTTAAGTGTCTTAACATGTACAATATTGTTCAGTGCATTTCCATGTGAATGATGTTCATTTACTCAACACTTTGCAATTCTTTCTTCCTGTGTGGAGGGTGTTGGATAGACTGCCGCCTCTGCCACCTCCTTAAACGTGGCTGTCAGAATGGAGAGCAGCTCTTCACAGATGTGGAAGAGTGCTCAGCAGTAAGCTGATTTAATTGTGATGTTCTCTTGGATCAGCCCACTGAGGTATTTGTATATTCTGCTGTGACATCATCGTGACTGATCTTAGCCAATTGTCTGTTCTAAACCTTGGATGGCTCCCTGTGGCTCAGTAGCTCAGCAGTGAATCATTCTTTTTTCTTATATATTATGGCTATAACTTTTATTACTTCCTGAATAATAGAAGAGTCTAACACAGGGTTTTCCTCTGAGAGGAGATCAGAACACTTAACAAACATACGTCAGTAATTGTCTGGCCACGACATATCCAGGATATGTGATGGTGGTGGGAGTGTTAAGCAGGAAGGCCGGATAGGCAAGACCTAAGAGATGGTGAAAGGGCTCTGGAGATCCCCCTCAACCTCAGCCCACCATTGTTCAGTGCTCATGAGACAGACTGACATGGCATCCAGATGTGGTGGCTGAGAGCTAGATGGGGCAGCAGGAAAGCTGGATTCGAGTTTTGGTTCTGCCCATTCACCACAGTGTGTTTCTGGCAAGTTAATCAACTTCACTGGGCTGCAGTTTCTTCATTGAAAGGATTAATTCGCTTGTTTATTCGCCCATACATTTTTCTTGAGAATATTTTTTGAGTATTAGTTTGCTAGGGCTGCAATGATAAAGTAACACAGCCAGGTTGGTCCAAACAATAGAAATGTATTGTCTCGGACAGGCACGATGGCTCATGCCTATAATCCCAGCACTATGAAAGGCCAAGACAGGTGGTTCACTTGAGATCAGGAGTTTGAGACCAGCCTGGCCAACGTGGTGAAACCCCATCTCTACTAAATATACAAAAAGTTAGCTGGGTGTGGTGGCACATGCCTGTAGTCCCAGCTACTCAGGAGACTGAGGCAGGAGGATTGCTTGAACCTGGGAAGCGGAGGTTGCAGTGAGCTGAGATCACACCACTGCACTCCTGCCTGGGTGACAGAGTGAGACTATCTAAATAATAATAACAATAATAATAATAATAATTCTGCCTCACAGTTCTGGGGGCTAGAAGTCTGAAATCAAGTCTGAAAGCTCTGCTCCAGATCTCTCTCCTTGGTTTGTAGATGGCCGTCTTCTCCCCTGTATATCTTCACATCATCTTCCCTCTACGGATATCTCCTTCTCTTCACATGCCATTCTTTCTTTTTTTCTTTCTTTCTTTCTTTTTTTTTTTAATTTTACGTTATGTTCTAGGGTACATGTGCACAACGTGCAGGTTTGTTACATATGTATACATGTGCCATGTTGGTGTGCTGCACCCATTAACTCGACATTTACATTAGGTATATCTCCTAATGCTATCCCTCCCCCCTCCCCTGACCCCACAACAGGCCCCAGTGTGTGATGTTCCCCTTCCTGTGTCCAAGTGTTCTCATTGTTCAATTCCCGCCTGTGAGTGAGAACACGTGGTGTTTGGTTTTCTGTTCTTGTGATAGTTTTCTGAGAATGATGGTTTCCAGCTGCATCCATGTCCCTACAAAGGACATGCCATTCTTTCTATAAGGACACTAGTCATATTGGCTTAGGGGTCCACCCTACTCCAGTGTGACCTCATCTTAACTAATTGCATCTGTAATGACCTCATTCCCAAATAAGGTCACTGGGACTTACTGGACGTGGTGGGGGGAACATAATTCAACCCATAACAAGTTCTCAGCCTTATTCTGATGCTGAGGATGTAGCAGTAAACTACTTTTTACTGCAGTAAAAAGCAGTAAACAGCAGTAAACATCCTGTTTAGCAGTAAGCAGGATGTAGTAAAAGAAGACAAAAAAGCCTGCCCTCATTGAGCTTACATTCTAGTAGGAAGAGAAATAAAATAGGTAAGTAAAATATATAGTATATTAAAGGGTGATAAAGTGCTCTAGAGAAAAGTAAAGCAGAAAGGAGGGATGAAAACTCATCCTGGCTTAGGGGAGTCTATTTCAAATAGGGTGGTCAAGGAAAGCTTCAGTGAGGAGGTTCATTTGAGTAGTCATGAAGGAAATGAGAAAGCAACCCATGCAGATACATGCAGATACTTGGGGGATGGGGAAGGGTAGGATGGGAGTGTTCCAGGCAGAAGGAACAGCGAATGCAAACACCCCGAGGTAGGAGAATGCCTGGAGTGTTCACTCAACAGTGAAGGGAGGCCAGTGGGCTGGAGGCAGGTCAATAAGATGGATAGTGGTGGGAATCGGGGTCTGAGAAATAAAGGTAGGGATAGGATTAAGGAAGGAAGGTAGAATATCAAGCCTCATAGAGACCACTCTGAAGACTTTCTTTGGCTTTTACTCTTGAAGAACAAGGGCGGCACTTGAGGACTGGAGTAGAAATGACTGCTGAGAACTTGTATATGGCATATGAAAGTGTGTGAGACTGTTCTTGAGTTGCTATAAATAAATGCCTCAGGCTGGGTAATTTATAAAGAAAAGAGGTTTGACTCATGATTCAGCAGCATTAATAGGAAGCATGGTGCTGGCCTGTGCTTCTCCTGAGGCCTCAGGAAGCTTACAATCATTGCTGAAAAGGTGGCAAGGAGCCAGCATGTCACATAGGAGCAAGAGAGAGGGGGGAGGTGCCACACTTTTAACCAACCAGATCTCGCAGCTCACTCATCACCAAGGGGATGGAACTAAGCCATCCATGAGGGATCCGCCCCCATGATCCAAACACCTCCCAGCAGATTCCACCTCCAACACTGGGGATTACATTTCAGCATGAGATTTGAAGAGGAAAAAATGCCCAAACATATCACATAGAAAGGAAGCAATGAGGGATAAGCCCACAGATTTTGGCCTGAGCAACTGGTGGCCTGGATATACCCCTAACTGAGATAAGGAAAACTATTAAGAAGAGCAGGTTTGGGGTAGAAATTGGCAGTTTGTGGGAGGCTGAGGCGGGCCAATCACCTGAAGTCAAGAGTTCAAGACCAGCCTGGCCAACATGGCAAAACCTCGTCTCTACTAAAAACACAAAAATTAGCTGGCTGTGGTAGTGGCATGCACCTGTCATCCCAGCTACTTGGGAGGCTGAGGCAGGAGAATCACTTTAACCCAGCTGGTGGAGGTTGTAGTGAGCCGAGATTGTACCACTGCCTTCCAGCCTGGGCAACACAGCAAGACTCCATCTCAAAAAAAAAAAAAAAAGAAGAAGAAGAAGAAGAGTCGGCAGCTTGTATTTAGACATATTAAGTTTGACAGGCCCACTAGACAACCAAGTGAGCTGGAGATGTACACTGAGGAAGTGTCAACGTGTGGGCAGTATTTAAACTCATGAGCCTGTACAAGATCCCCAAAGGGGTGAGAGTAGATCCAGAAGAGAAGCAGGCCACAAGCTGCACCTTGGAGGGTCCAACATTTAGAGGTCGAGAGTATGAGGAGGAATCAGCAAAGAAGACAGAGAAGGGGAAGCCAGAGAAGTAGGAGGAAAACCAGGAGAGTATGGTCCTGAATGTCAAGGAGGAAGGGCTGAGGTCCAAGCTAGGAACTGGATTTAGCGAGGTGGAAATCATTGGTACATGATTGGTACATTGGTACATGGAAACCAATCTACACATCAGTACAGGGTGGGAGACCATCTGACTGGAATGAATTAATGAGAAAATTGGAGACCCTAGGTACAGACTTGGGAACTTTACTGTAAACAAAGACCAAAAAAAATGAGTTAGACTAATTCAGACATTTCATATTCAAATGGTTTGAATGGTCAGGTGGATAATACAAATGAGTAAAGTGGTGTATGATAGGATATGATGTAAAATGTGGAAAAATAAAAAGCACATGTCCTGCCTAAAGGTATTCTAATAAAAATAGAAACAAATAATATATGTCAAATAAAAAACAACTCTAGGCCTGGATACCTGGACAAAATGATCTCCAAGGGCACTTTCCATCTCAAGTTCCACAAATCTAGGTCATAAGGAAAAATTAAGTCCGGGTCATTTAATGTTGAGCCCCCGAGCTATAAATAGTCTTGCTTCTTTCTGAACTGAAGCTAAGCATTTGTCATGATTCTCCCAGGATTTGTGACGGAATCCCTTTTGTTCTTAATCTGCCAGTAAAAGCTAGAAACCAGAGTTGCAAAATGAAGACTTCTTAGAACCAGTCTCTATCCATCAAACAGACAAATATTTATTAAGCAACAGTTCTATATGCCAGATACTGTGTTACTGAGACCATTCTTGCCTTCAAAACTTCAGAGTTCACAGATTGATGAGGGAGGCAGACAAGTAAACAAGACACGTGGTGTGATAAGGAATCTAGCAGAGAGAAGCATGGTGTGGGTAGTGGAGGATTCACCTCCCACAGGTTAGGGGAGCAGGATCAGGAAGACGTAAGGGGGAAAAAGTTGATGCTTTGGCTGAGTGTTGTTGCATTAACTGGAGTTAGCATGGAAATAGAGGAGGCTTACAAACATGACTAGAGTGCGGTGCAGCTACTTCTCAGGTAGCGAGCACTCAGGATACTAACAGCAAAGTCTAGGGATCATTATGCTCGGAGTCGTGATGAAGAACGGACACTCTAGAGCCAGGCTGCCATGGTTCATAACCTCAGCTCTACCACTTTCCAGTGACCCTGAGTAAATTTCGTAACAATTTTGCCTTTAAGTTTCTTTATATCTAAAGTGGAGACTATAACAGTACCTATTTCAAAGGGTTCTGGTGAGAATTAAGTACATTTAATAAAGCATTTAGAAGTGTACCTGGTATGAAACAAATCCTATGTGTTTACTGTTATTACCAAGAAACCATTTCAGGAAGAGGTAGCTCATGAAAGAAAAACAGCCTTCCAGGCAGAGAACTAATTGAAAAATGCTAAGGGCAGAGAGAGTCCCACAGGCAAAGACACCCAGTCAAGGTGTCCCTGAGGGATATGAAAGGGTTTGATTGAGGACAGACTAGATTTGAGACTAGAGAGGTAGATAAGGTCATGATTATATGCTTATTTCTTCCTCTGTTAGTAATAAATGACTTAAGCAGGGTGAGCTTGGGGGTTAGCTCTGACCACACCATGGGAAGATAGTTTGTGGGGGTGCGTAGGCAGGGGGATTGCTTTGCCAGGACAATAAAAGGACCAGCACGCCTGGTGGCTGTAGAACAGACTTGTGACCTTGCCTGTTTTGCACACAACAGACTGTAGGAAGCGTTATGGAGAATTATCACTTGGCATGAATCCAGTGGCCCACTGACACTGAATCACCTGCTATGGTCTGTTTAAAAGACCACAATCCCCAAATTGATTATAGTCCAAGGTAGGGCATTCATTTCTTAGAACAAAAATAATCCAACTCATGCCCCTGCTCTCCCTAAGGGACCACTCACTGTTTTTACTCAGTAAATATTTGGGGAAAGATTTGTGCTCATAATCTCAACATGGAGATTAGTTTCTCAGGGACATACAGTTTACATTACTACCAGTACATCCAAACCTCCTCAGGGCTGTATAATGCTTTCTTTAGGTCCCTGAAGACTCTGGAATTAGCTCAGTTTCATCATCTTGACACTATGGTTCTCCAAATGCAATGACAGCTGTTCCTCAGTGAGGCAGAAATCCATTTTTTTAACGCCAGAGTCAATAGTACACAGTTTTGTAGTAAGTGGTCCAAGGAAACTTTGGTTAGGATCTTGTCACTAATATTAAATTTATCAGTAAGATATCACAGTTTAAAAAAAAAAATCTACCACAGGATTTTTATCTCCAGATGGTGGTGATGGGCTTGTCATTGAAATCCCGTAGCTCTTCCTCAATTCTCCATATGTTGACAGAGAGCCCGTGCAGACATCTCCATAAATGTTACCTCTGTGTTTTAAGACTTTTGCCAGTATTCTGCCTTGCCATTTTCTATGATTTTCAGATTTGGCTACTTTAGGGATTAGGATGCTTCTTTGTTATTTCCTATCGCTGGATCATATATTGGCACTGCTTCATTGGAGATTATTGGATCCATGATAGAAAAAAACCACACTAAAGTAAAAAATATAGAACCAATCGACTGTAGAATGCTCCTTTTATGTCAATGAAGACATTTGGATGGTGTTGGCTTCATTGATTGTTGATTCTATTTCACATTAAAACTAATTTTAAACGCACTATTTACAAGAAGTTTCTACAAATTTACTAAAATTCATGGGATTCTTTCCTCTGCTGATTTACATATTGGTTTATAAGTCTGGTAATTTGCAGTGACACTATTTCTGATGTATTTCATCTCCATCTCCTAATTAAAGTAAGTTTTGCATTTTTTCTGAACTTTCAACTTGTTCTCTATATTTTCCTTTGAAGCTAATTCTGTTTCCTCTGCTCTTTTGGGAGCCTGATAATTAAATACATTTCAGGTGCCAACAAGCTAAATATCCCCCTCCTTTGCAACCTCATCCTATTTTCTTCCCTTGTTTATTATTTCTGTTTCAAATATCACGAAATCATCCTTAACAGAAGCAAACATTTATTGAATGTCTGCTCTGTGGTTATGACATTACAGTCATGAATGATACATAGACTGAGATGCGTACAGACACATATACACCTATATATATGTATATTTGAGAGTCAAAGTTCACTTCCTTTGTGTTGTTAGTCTCCCTTGTCTTATTTAAAGCAAAACTATATTTCCTTTTAGCTTCCCTCCTTTTGAACTCTGAATGCTTTTTTTTGTGGTTTGACTGATAGAACATTGCTCAAAAAGTCCTGATAGGCCTGGAATCTGTCAGGAAAAGAGTTAAAACCCTCCACCTTCCCAGCTAACTGTGGCCCACAGGCTGCTAATTAGCCTGATGGATCAGCACCTGGTCTGCTTATGAATGCTCAGAAACCCATTGGCTGCTGGCAGCTGATTCCCGGCCCCCTGAGGTATGGAGATGTATCAACCTGAGCAGAGAAAGCTGGTACTTGCTGAAAGAGGAGCTGTAGCCAATTATTCATGTGCTCCTTTGGTCTTGACTTGGCTGAATGAAGAACCACGCTTTTAGACACATTTGAGGCAGCCTTTCCTTGCACAATGGATTGCATCTACCTGGCTTGCCGGTACACTTTCCCTTTTTGGTGTCATTACAGTACAATGACTAATGTCAGCATGACCCTACAGTTATCTAAGGGATAACGAGTTATGCTATATTTTTTTTCTTACGCTCTTGTTCTCCTTTTCCATTTCGACTTTTTGTTCCCCAGGAATGCTTAAAGTCAATTCATCTTATCCTTCTGCTTTCACTGAAGTTTTAAAATATACATATGTGGATAATGCCTGGCTTATGCGATGCCAGAACTCTAGATATTCTGCTAAAGTGTCACTGACCAGGAAGGCATTATGTATGGAACATAGATTTCTATCTCTGTTTTTGCTGCTTACTAGCTGTGTGACACCAGGCAAGTTTCTTAACCTCTCTGAGCCTCATGTACCTCATCAGTACACTAAGGAAACTAATTTCTATATCAAAGCATCATTGAAGTTACTATACAAAAGCATATTCATCTCCTTCATTTAGTAGTTACTACTCACATTTATCAGACTTCAACATTTGAGCGTTCACTCTGTGTGGAACCTGATGGTGGGGTCTGTGGAAGAATAGAAACCAAACAGAATATACATAGCTGCTGTTATACCCTCCAGAAATGTGTGGCTTGAACAGAGAGGGAGGTCACTCAGAGGAAGCATTCCAAGAATAGCTTTAGAACCCCACACCAGCTCTGCACTCATCTGCTGGCACAAGCTGTCTGTTTTCACTTGTGCCAATGTGGATGTGAATCTCAATGCCTCTTTGAGAACAGACACTGAGCCCCTCTCCTGCATTTATCTAATCACACACAAAAGCCTTAGTCAGCTACACAGCCTTTACTGAAGATTTCACGACAGTGGGTAGGTTGGGCTGTTTACAGCATAAACCCAACCAAACAATTGTTTAGAGCCCCATTCAATATTTCCACTTTCTAAAGGACATACTGTCACTCCTGTTCTCTTCCCCCGCAAATGCTTCGCCCTCACCAACTCTTCTTTCTTTGCCACCTTCCTCTTGGGAACAATGGCAAGGAACAAACGCTACTCCTTGTCATTAAGTGCAAAAGTTAAGCAAGCTTCTTGAGTTATTTGAGTCTATCCATGGGGACTCTTCTCCTCGAGCAGCTTACCAAAATATTTCTTCCTAACAAATATAGAACTAGAGGAATGCAGGTAGATAAGATTATCTCCATCTCTTAATACACATGTCATCTTACTTAATTCTCACAATATCCTTACCAAGTAGGCATTATGATACCAGTTTTCCAGATGAGGAAACTAAGAGAAGTTAGGGAACCACTCCAGTGTAGAAACCTGACCTTGTATATTGGTTGTGAAGATTAAATGGGATGATATATTGTTGAGTGCTTGCCCCAGTGCAAGTCACGGAGAAGGTAATGGTAGCCTCCCCAGCAGTAGAAATAATGGAAGTAGACATAACAGTAGCAACATTCTTGTCCTATCTAGCTTGCATGGATATTATAATAAATGTCAACTACAGGTCTGGCTATATATTTTGCAAGACCTGGTATAAAATGAAACTGTGAGGCCTGGCCAGGGACAGAGAAGTCAATCTCCCTTTCCTGCAGGCCCACCACTCCCAACCCACAGCAGACAGGTGACTACCCAACAGATTACAATCCCTAAGCCGGGATGTGCTTGGTACTTGGGTCAGAGATGGGTGAGAGACTCATGCAGAGTCACCAACTATATTGCCCCCTGTATCAATCTGTTCTCACACTGCTAATAAAGACATACCCGAGAGTGGGTAATTTATAAAGAAAAAGAGGTTTAATGGACTCACAGTTCCACGTGGCTGTGGAGGCCTCACAATCATGGCAGAAGGCAAAGGAGAAGCAAAGGTACATCTTACATGGCAGCAGACAAGAGAGAGAATGAGAGCCAAGCAAAAGTGGAAACCCCTTATAAAACCATCAGATCTCATGAGACTGATTCACTAGCATGGGAACAGTATGAGGTAAACAGTTCGATTCAATTATCTCCCACTGGGTCCCTCCCATGACATGTAGGAATTATGGGAGCTACAATTCAAGATGAGATTTGGGTGGGGACACAGCCAAACCATATCACCCACCAAACAAGCCATGATGTTGCAGTTAGGGACAAGGATGGCTGCTGCCTTGGCTACCCCAAAAAGCCATGAGGTGGATGACCATCCATGTTGAGACCACACCATCACCACCACTAGGGGAGGAGTATGGTCAAGGACTGAATCCACGCTGGTCTTTTTCCTCCCCCTGCCAGTGCCACCTGATTGCAGCAGTGGTTGTGGGGTAAGGGGGTGGAGCGGGCAGGGCCCTGAGCAGGACCAGCATGATGCAGGGAGCTGGCAGTCAAAAACCCATCCCAGGAAGGCAGGATGGCATCAAGCTGAGGTTCCAAGCCCAGCACACGCTCCATAGTCCCATCAGACCTCGCTTACAAAATACTAATCCCAAGTTAAAGTTATTTGGAATTACAAGACCGTGACTGCAGAGAATTAAACCAAGCATGGGGCCCGTCTTCGTATGTCCATCAAGATAGCCCTGACCAACGATGAATATGCAAAAGGGAGATGTTGGACAAAGGGTACAAATTTGCAGTTATGAATAAGTTCAGGAGACCTAATGTACCGTATGGTAACTATAGTTACTAATAATGTATTGTATACTTGAAATTCACTAAAAGAACTGATCTCAACACACACACACACACACACACAGAGTAACTATGTGAGGGGATGGACATGTTCATTAGCTTGATTGTGGAAATCATTTCACAGTGTGTATGTATATCAAAACAACACATCGTATACCTTGAATACATACAGGTGTACATGTTTTGCATGTTAATTCTACCTCAATGAAACTGGAAAAAATGAAAACAAAAAAATTCTTTAAAAAGCAAATGAATATAAAAGTGCTTCAAAAACTTTTAATGCTATATAATGCATTGTTGCTGTAATCACCATTATGCAATAATATTAGACCCCAGCATCTCTACTGGGTATTTAATTCATAGCCCTAGACTTGTAAGCTCAAGGGAGAGCTTTGATACTTTTGTTTTTCAATCAGGGAGAAAAATGATAGTTCCTTCAACCGACAGTGGCCATGCATCCTGAGTGATAGGGAGGAGCCAGTCGTCAGGGAACATCCCTGCCCTTTCTATGGTTTTCCCTTGTAATATACACGCCACGGCAGAGACAAGGACTCCTCCTCAGATCAGAGTTGTGGATATTCCCTCTTAAGTGGAGAAACTCCTGCCCTGCGGCTTCCAGTGGCATCTGTTCCCTCCCCAGGAACATGGGGCTGTCTGTCACATGCCCTCCATTAACCCAGAATTGAAAATCAGGGATATCCTGGTTCCTCAAGTCACTTCTTGATCCTGTGGGTACTGGATTGCAGCCCCTACCCCTTTTACTGTACGCATAGATTTGATTCCACACATTTCAATATAGCAAACCTGCAGGGACACTTTTATGCAGTAGTTAAAAGAGCATTCAGTGATTTGGAATAGAGCAGTTATTAAACAACTTCTTGTTCTACATCATAGTTGGAGAAAGCAGCTGAGAGAGAGGAGAGAAAAACAAATTAGAACATTCTCTCAGCCTCCATACCCACTAGGGACCCATTTAGAACAATGTAGTAATCTACTAAATGATAGCCTAATGGCCTGAAAGAGTTAATGTGGCTTCCCACATTATTTCTATCCAGTCATTTCCATCCTTAGGGAACACTGGTTCATTCTATCCCAGGTCCCAACAAAGTGTATAGACCTCATGGATTGAGTGAGTTTTCGCAGCACTGCATCATAGACCCTATCCCAGTGTTCACTAGAAAGAGAACGGGCTAACCATTCTTCTATTCTTCTTCTTCTTCTTATTATTATTATTATTATTATTATTTATCCACTTGCCATTTGTGGCTGAAAAATGCCTAGGTCCTATGTCTCATGTCTTTTTTCTTTTTCTTTTCTTTTTTTTTTTTTTTTTTTGAGACAGGGTCTTGCTTTGTCACCCAGATTGGAGTGCAGTGTTACAATCTTGGCTCACTACAGCCTCAACTTCCTGGGTTCAAGTGATCCTCTTGCCTCACCCTCCCGAATAGCTGGGACTACAGGTGTGCCCCACCATGTCAGGCTAATTTTTAAAAATTTTTTGTGGATATGGAGTCTCGCTATGTTGTCCAGGATGGTCTCAAACTCCTGAACTCAAGCAGTCCTCCAACCTTAGCCCCCCAAAGTGCTGAGATCACAGGCAGGAGCCTTCACACCCAGCCCTGAGAGAGGGTTAACCATCCTTGAAAGTACTCCCACCCTACCCTCATCAGAAACTCTAGGGACCCTCATTCCTTTTTTCCTTGGAGTCTTTCTCTTGTGAGCCAATGAGGATGAAAACAGGCGCCACCACAAGCATTAGGCTGGGTGCGTTCCTTTGAAGGAAAGAACGTTTCAGAGCAAAGCTGTTATCTGTCACTGTTCTGGCAAAGTCCAGCTTCACAGTAGCTTGCCCAGTATAGTAGCTGCAGTGTCATGGGAAAATACACAGATCTTGGAGTTAGGAATTTTTAGTTCCAGGTATGGTTCTATTTACTAGCTGTGTGGCCTTGAGCAAGTCAATGAACCTCTTAGGGACTCAATTTCCTCATCTATAAAATAGGAACAATATTAGAAATACTAGCCTTCTGGGTTGTGGTTAATCCAGATCCCATGTGAACGTATTTTGTCACCTTATAACTTGCATCTTATAACTGCTAATTATTTGAGGAGACAGCATAGCATAATGAAGAAATTACAGATCTCAGAGGCATATATACATCCTGAATTTAATTCTAATGCTGTTTAATCTTGGAAAATACTTAACTTTGCAGACCACCACAGTTTTTACATTTGGGGAAAAAAAATGGTACTGAAATAATAATCCTACATAAAAAGGACCTGGCACATAGTAGGTATACATAAAATATGTTTCTTCTCTTTCTCCCTCTTTCCCATTCCCAGAAACATATTTCTCTGGAATGTACTTCTCTTTGGTTCCTGGACCTCACGGTCAGACTCCCATCCCCTGTGGCTCAGGCAAACTCTGCTGCATCCTCACGCTGAGTTCTCTGGATCCGCTCTGCCTCCTGGGGCACTGGCAGGATGAGAGAAGGGAGAAACAAGTCTTAAGGGCTGAACATAAAAATGTTATTCTGACTTGCACTCATGTGATTAAAAGTCTGTGCAAAAATTACAGGTCTTTCTAAAACTTTGCTTTTGATGCACATCTAATTCTGTTAATGATTATTTCTTAACCCTGAACCAGATTCAGTTAAAGTTTTAAAGAAATTTGTAAAGCTATCACGTGCCCTTGAAAGTAGTGACCCCTCGATTTATGGTAACTCTTGGGATAAACAGCAGAACCTTCATCTTTCCCATCCAAGTTGTTTCTCCCTGCTTTTCAATACCTGTCTATTTTCTGGAGGTCCTCCTAGCCTCCTCTTTCACTCTTGCCCTCACCCTGCACTCAGTCACCTGTATGCTACATCTGTACATCACTGGATCCCTCCTCATCTTCTTTATCCCCCCACCATAGCCCTAGCTTCAGCCTTTCGTCATTTCTCACTTGGATCTGTGCAGCAGCTTCTAAAATAATTTTAATATCGTAAGATTGTTTTGAGAATTAAATCACAATGTACATTTTTAAGTATAACATATCACATGGTCTCTGGTCTCTATTGGGCACACAATAAGTAGTAACTACAAAGGTTTCAGAAACCTTCACTCAGTATAAGAAAAAAATTTGCAGTAATATAAGTCCCAAAGATGGATGGGCTTCTTCAGTTGGTAATGAGCTCCCTATCACTGGAGGAGTCCAAGCCTTAATTGACTGACTCTTTCATTAGAAGTTGTAGAGAAGATTCAAATATCAGAGGGGAGGTTGAGATAAATTATACTTAAGTTCTCTGCTGAAGAAATCAGGACACTTTAGAGTTACAACTGCCAAAAACCCAACTCCAAGTGGCTGAAGCAAAATGAAAAATTTACTGACTCACATAAGAGATAAAGTCCAGAGGTTTCAGGCGTAACTGGATCCAGAGCCTCAAAAGCCATCACTGGAATCCACTCCATCTGCTCTGCTTTACTCTGCACTGGCTTCACTCTTGGGCAGACCCTTTCCACAGGATGACCCTTGGCAGCTCCAGGCATTATACCTGGCACCCTGGTAATACCAAGCTCATTATCAGAAGCCCCAATGAGAAGAGTGCTCCTTTTCCCCAGTAGTTCCAACAGTCTTGGTTCTGACCGTCTCTGAACAAACCACTGTGGCTGCGTGATGGAATCTTCTGCTTGGCCAGTGGCTCATGGGTCCACTCCATGGCTAGGTCTTTTAAGGTTGATTATCTTGGATTTCCTAGCTAAGTATGGGAGAGTTCGGTCCCCAATAACAAATCAGACTATTGGTAACAGAAATAGAGGCACTGGGTGTTAAGCAGGAAAAGACAATGGACTTCAGCCATATTTTATCCTAATATTCAATTATCCCAACCCCAAATTATGTTTTAATATTCATCATGTCATTCTTTCTTCCTTTTTCCTTCTAGTATATTTCAACATCCTTAATGTGCATTCTAGAGAATTATCATAATAATGTACATAATCACCATCAAATAAGAGACTATTTTGTCCTCTAAAAATCCAGTCGAGAAAAAAAAAACCATTTTTATGAGTCTACAATATAAAAAGTTACTGTCCTCTCCCAAGTGCATGGGCTCCTCCTCACTTACACAGCTGATAAGCACGCTACAAGGTGCTGTGGGAATGAGCTTTGTTATTTAGTTCTGTTGATAATTTGGAACAATCTCTTGCTTCTGAATGCTTATGAATTGGTACTAGGGTGAACTTGATTCTCTGGTTGAATAATTATTGTGGTCCAGGCATTGTGCTAGAATTTTATATGAGTGTACTTGTATTTTTATATGAGTGTACTTGTATTAATCCTTAAACAGCACCTTTAAAGAACACTTATCCCCATTTTACAGATGCAGAAACTGAGGTGTGGTGAGGTTAAGCACGTTGCTCAGGGTCTACAACCAGTAAATATGATAGAGCTGAACTTGAACCATGGCCTGAATCCATGGACGTTTTTTCTATGTATTGTGCTACCTCCTTGAAGACTCCAAGTATGAGTCTCTAATATGATTTAACCATATTTTCCTAAGTGAAAAATCAGATTTTATGATCTGGTTCATTTAAAGAAGGTTGTCCTGTGAAATTTGGGATGTATAACTACTTAGTAAAACAGGCATCCAGATGAGGTTACTGCAGCCTTCTTCTTTCATTGCTAACCTTGAAAGTTGCTGTGAGTGTTGACTGCAGCTGTTCTGTTGCTTAAAGGTGTTGGAGAGATGAGGTACTTACCAACTGTGCTGTACAGATGAAACTGACACTCGGGGGCCAGTTCTAAGCAAAGGCTGTAAGCAAAAGTCTTAGCTATGGCTCAGTGGAGCTGTATGTGGCTTGGGCCTTGAATAGAGTTAACAAAAGAAGTCCCTAGATTTTAATTCAGAAGACTGGGGCAGATGGGTCTCAGTGTTTACATTCGTTCCCGTCGGATTCCAAGCCTGCTTGCCTTCAGGAAAAAGTATAAGTCCCTTCTGCTCACTCTGGGTTGTATTAGCTCATAGTCAGATCTGTAAATATGTCCATGGTTAACAGGCAGTCTATTGTTGTTTTAAATTTGTGATCCAAGCACCAGAATTTTCCCACAGTAAAGTATGAGGAGGCAATAAGAATAACAAAATTAGTAAGTCCTAGGAGTCAGTCTATGTCTTATTTCTCATTAATGGCAAAAAAGCCTTGAGTATAAGGAAGAGCCATGCTGCTTATGTGGTGGATATTCACCAATAGCCACACACGTCTGTTCACCACCCAGAGAGCCTTCCCAATGCCTAACTCGTGGGACTCCTTGATTCCGTTGAGAGAGAAAATCAGAGAGTCTGATTCCCACAGTCTGCTGAGTCCCCACAGATGCTCTTTCTCTCTCTGACTTCTATTTTATGCCCTCTATTAACATATACTAACATTTATTCATTTATTTATTTTGCAAAATTTAAAACCCTGCTTTCTACATATTGGAAGGTAAAGTTCCACAATGTCATGGTTATAAATCTGTATTTATAGTGCTTCTGTCTCTACAGTAGCTTAGTTCTGAAATATCTATTAGAAACTTACTCACATGATTGAAAAGATTTATTTGGGATTCGGGTTTCCCAAAACATTTCCATCCTAGCCATGTGAGCCATGTTTCATCCCACAGATAAAATGGAGAGTGTGGACGCTGTCCAGAGTCCTGACCTCAGACTTTCTCGTTCATAATTCTACATGGGAGCCTCACTGAAGATAATCCACCCAGGCCTTCCAACTACCAGGAGTCAGCTAATACAAATTTGTATCCCTTGGCCCCATCTCTGTCCTCAGCTCCAGGTTTATATGTTTTCTGCTTCCCACAGATTTCTATTTGGAAAACAACTAAAATTCAACATGTCCCAAGCTTTCTTTCACTCATTTTGTAAATATTTACCTAATGCCTACTTGGGACAAGAGCTGAACAAAAATAGAGGTTCACATAAGCAAGGTCCTTGACCTCATGCAATCTTATAGGGAGATTTATAATCAATTGACTAATTACTAAAAAAAATGATAAATGCAATATTAGTGGAAGCAAAGTTACTCTGAGAGTGAAAGAGAGCCTAGGCCAGCGCAGAGCAAGGGAAGTACAAAAATTTTCCTAGAGAAAGTCACATGTTAGTTGAAATCCATAAGGATAAATCAGAGTTGCCCAGAGAGAGTTCCACAAGATTAGAGTCCCTCTCTAATTTACTTTCCTGTCTCTCTGCAACCAGCTCAGCATGTGACATCACATGTATTCAATAAATCTTTGCATAATGAGTAAAAGTATTTTTACAGCAATAGCACTGCCTTTGAGAAAATTACTACTATGGTATAAAGGATCATGGGACAGCTCTCTTTAGTGAATACACACATACACGCCTGCAAACACACAATTTAAAACATTTCTATGTGTAAGATTCACTCTAAATTATCAGAGTTTTAATATAAAATCAAAAGGCATGCTCTCACTCTCTCTTACTTTCTCATCACCTTTTAATGCTATTTATATTTGAGACTACCTCCCTGAGGTTTGTTTACTCATCTGAGATATTTCCAGCCTTAAGTTTTATAATTTTGGCATTATAATTCTGAAGGATGGAGGCAGATTCTATTTAAGTAGGTTTGTGCTATGCCTGCTTTTTAGTGATATAAGTATTTTTTCTTTACTTACAAATGCACAAAACAAATTCAAGGATCTAAGATGTAACAATGTAGAATACTAAGATAAGCTAACACTGAAATAAGAAAGATCTTTTACTTTAATACTCTTAAATATAAGTGTATTTCTTCCTCCGAGAATCTCAAGGCAGTTCTCTTAAGTATATAATTCCAATTGACTGAAGAGCAAGTCATAAATAAATTTTTCTTACAAAATGGAATTCCATGGTTGATCCGTGAAAACTGGTCTATCTAGTTTCAGGTGCTACATCTATATGGATCCTTGAGAAAACAGTAACTGCCTTTTTGTTCATTATCTTCCTAACCCAGGAAACTGGCCTCATACTGAATTTGCATAATTCCCCTACATAGCTCCAGATGGAAAAATCAACCCGTTGGCATTTTTCCCTTGTTTTCCTGGAAATTTTACTAAAACATTAAATCCTTTCCTGGTTGAGGTTACTATCATTGGAGACAATAGGTATCTATCTATCCCTATTCTATTTCAGAGCTCTCAGACATTTTTATCAGAGTGTATACCTCAGTGCTATAAATGTGAGAGATGTTCAATAAGGGTTTATTTTAAAAATTAACTAATATTTTTGGAGTGTTTATTATGTCACAGATACTATAGTTAATGCTTTACATGGTGTGTTAGTTGGGGTTCAGTCAGAGAAGCAGAACTGGTAGGAGACATATACAAAAAGATTTATTGCAAGGAAGTGGCTTACATGATTGTGGGGACTGGCTGGACAAGACTGAGCGAAGCCAAGTCATCAGGAAGGGCAGGTGAGAACTCTTGTGGATGAGCTGAAACTGCTGTCCACAGGTGGAATTTCTTCTTCAGGGAAGCCGCTCTTAAGGACTTTCAACTAGTTGAATGAGATTATCTAAGATAATCTCCCTTAGTTAAACTCAACTGACTATGGACTTTAATTACATCTACAAAATACCTTCACAGAAGCACCTAGATTAGTGTTTGATTGAGTAAATGGAAACTTTAACCTGGCCAAATGATATTACCAATGTGTGGTACTTAGTGAAAAGTAGTGTGGTACTTAGTGAAAAGTACTACACATTGGTAATCTAATTTATTTCCAACCACAACTCTTGTGAACTAGCTTACATTATTATCACATTCACATTACAAATTAGAATGGCAAGGGTCAAAAAAGTAACTTACTCAAGATCACAAAACAATTAAGTTAAATATCCATGACTTGAATCCACAGGTCTTATTCCAAAGTCAGGAGATTAACTATTGCATTGTACTACCACTAAACAAATGAATAAACTATTAAAATCTAATTCCTCTAAATCTTACAAAGGGCCTCATATCAGTGTTTTTCATATCTCTTAGAAAAATTACCACCATCTTTGGATTTTTGATACTGGAATATTCAACATGGTCCCCTGGATAATTTTTTTAATACAAAGGAAGAATATAGGAAAGTGGGTAATCTTAAATATTAGTCCTTTCTGATAGAAAATGGCTGTTCTTAAATAAGCGGTTTATGTTGAGAGGATTGCATTCTTGATGACCTGTAATGAAATTAATGCTTTGCTTTTCACTGGGTTGCAGTGGTCAGATATTGGTACCATAAGAGTTTTTTCTAAACTGTCTCACTTTGCAGGAAACAATATTACTTAATATAACTAGAATATTATAAGATTTAGATACACTCCACATAAATGAACATGAGCTACATATTACATGAGACTATATATTATCTGTTTTTCAAATGACATAAATTGGAAATTGTTTTTAAGCAAAAAAATGAAATTACTGAAGAAAGAATGATTCTGACATTCAATATCCTGCTGCATCACAGAATCATGGTAAGTGATTCTGTGGCAAGAATTCATGGTTTTATACGCCTGCTTCTAATTAGGATGGTTTTTAGGCAAGGGACTTAACCTCCATAGGTAGCTATTTTCTTTGCTGTAAGGTGAGAGGGTTTCAGGAAATGATTTATCTCCTTTATGGTGTTCTAGTACCTAAAAATATCTAAAATTCGACAATGAATAGGGGCTACTTTAGTGCCATAGAGTAAAAAGTCAGTCTCCTGTGAATTGTTTTTACTCCAACCAGTATATTACACTGATAAGATCTTTATGTTTTAATATGTAATACTGGAGAATATCACCAAATTTCATTAGTGCCATGATGAAGTTAATTTCCAGACTGTAATATTTATTTACTTATTCTGCAAAATTAACAGCTGCTTATTTTTTTTTTATTTTTATAGATGCAGGTTTGTTACATGGATATGTTGTATAATGGTGAGGTTGGGTTTCTAGTGTACTCATCCCCCAAATAGTGAACATTATAGCCAATAGGTAATTTTTCAGTTTCAATCCCCTCCCATCCTCCCTGCTTTTGGAGTCCCCAGTGTCTACTGTTTCCCTCTGTATGTCCATTTGTACCCATTGTTTAGCTCCCACTTATAAATGAGAACATATGATACTGATTTTCTGGTTTTATTTCACTAATGGCTTCAAGCTCCATCCATGTCGCTGCAAAAGACATGATTTCATTCTTTTTTATGGCTGCATAGTATCCCATGGTGTATATTTACATTTACATTTTCTTTACCCAAGCATTCACTGATAGACATAGGTTGATTCCATATCTTTTCTACTGTGAATAGTGCTGCAATAAACATAGAAGTGCAGGTGTCTTCTTGATATAACAATTTATTTTCCTTTGAGTAGATACCCAGTATTGGGATTGCTGGGTCGAATGGTAGTTCTGTTTTTAGCTTTTTGAGAAATCCCTGTACTATTTTCCATAGGGGTTGTGCTAATTTACATTCCCACAAACTGTGTGTAAGCATTCCCTTTTCTCGGCAACCTCGCCAACATCTGTTATTTTTTGACTTTTTAATAATAGTCATTCTGACTGGTGCGAGACTATCTCATTGTGGTGTTAATTTCCATTTCTCTGATGTTTAGCAATGTTGAGCATTTTTCATGTGTTTCTTGGCTACTTGTATGTCTTCATTTGAGAAATGCCTGCTCATGTCCTTTGCCCGGTTTTTAATCGGGTTATTTGTTGTTGTTGTTTTCTTGTTGATTTGAGTTCCTTATCGATTATGGATATTAGTCCTTTTACAGATGCATAGCTAGCAAATATTTTCTCCCATTCTGAAGGTTGTCTGTTTACTCTGTTTATTATTTTGCTATGCAGAAGCTCTTTAGTTTAATTAAGCAGGATTTCAGTATTTAGAATATGAACCGATTTTGCTGAACGGGGCTTCAGTAATGGCCACCATGGACAGCGACTTCCCCTCCCAGCTCTCCAAGAGGCATTTTCACTAGCCAGTAGAAAGGCTGACAGAGAATTAGATTTCCATCATTTTCTAGAGGTAGTGCAGACACAAAACATCCCAAATGACTCTAGAGTGCAGCGGACTGGACATGATGAAAAAGTGATTTACACCTCCTTTCCAAATAGCCTGTAGTTCACTGACAACAAATGACAGCTCTTTGAGATGGCCTCATATTGTTATCAGAGAACAATATCCACAAAAGAATGATGACCTGGAAAATGTCATTCTTCGGTCATTTTCATGATTGGGAAACCAAGAAAACACTTACCTCAACTCACAGGTGTTTGGGTTGCAGAGTAAGACATAGAACTAAATAGCCTCACTTCCAAACCCATTGAAAGTTTGCTAATGTCAAAAACAGGGATAATCAAACATTCCTCCATCAAGTAATCAGGTCCCATTTATCAAAGAGTACACCAGTCAAGATGCAGGTCTTTTTTATTTTACATGTTACATATACAGAAAGTTGAATTAGACATCTAGTCTGAGCTTATGTCCTGGCCCTGCCGCTTGCTAAAAGGGTGGTTTCAGGTATGCTATTATCCCGACCCTCATAGAAGCAGACAGTGGCACGAAGGTGGACAAAACAGAGGGCGTTTAGAGTTTCTTGTTTAAGGAAAAGAATATTCTTCCAAAACTACCAGTTGCAGATCTAAGCCTTTTTTTTTTTTTTATCTGTGAAGTGAGGATAATATAATGAAACCTTCACCGAGTTGTAAGAATTAAATGAGATAATACACAGATGCCTGGAAGATGGTAAGTGCTCAGTAAATGTTACCTATTATTTAATAATTGATTCACATTTCTATTTTAGAGCCTGAATGTTGCAGTTGGTCAAAATCTTTGTTTGCTTTGGTTTCAAGGCAATAAATGCCTAGTCTTAAAGTTTAGTAAGTGAATGTTTCCTGAACAACAGGGTTAATTATTAGTACTGTTGGAAGTTCCTCATAATGTTATCCATTTCTTTATACTTTTACTTAAAGTACCGCCATTCCAACCTATTCATAGACCATTGGGTTGATGTTACCTTGTTTTAAGGCACTGGTTCTTCTCTGTGGGAATCTGCGGTTGTTACCCCAGACTAAGTGAGCAACTCACACTTACGGATGGAACTTGGAAGCAACAAAGAACTGAAGCCTGTGGGTTACCTGACATGCTCATTAAAATGCTGTGGTATTAAGCAGCCTGTAAGCCACAAGTTATTTTTATTTATTTATGGCAAGGGGAAAAAATGGGATTTTAAAAATGGGAGAAAAGCCTTGTCATTTAAGGTCGGATTTAATTGGCATAATTTTGGGGGAAAAAAAAAAAAAACACAAACCTTTGCCAAAGTAAATTTCTACAACTGTTGGTAGTAATACAACGGTAACTTTGGTGGAAACCGGAGACAGGGGTGAGGGGTATTTGAACCTTATCAAAATCTCACCCGTGACCCTCCAAGTCTACTGGGGACCGATAATACCCGCTCTGAGAACAGCTGGAACGCAAGTCCCATGGGAGAGGGCCACCGGCGCATACAAGTTGAGGACTGCCAAGGCGTCTCCTGCGAGGTAAACACGAAGCTTGGTTAGTGGTAGGAAACTCGAGGTGGCCTCTGGGGCAGACAGAGCAGGACCTGCTTCTGCCCCTTGTCCTCCTCGTCCTCCTCTATCCAGCGGCGGCGACCGCAGTGACAGCGACGGTGGCGGCTGCTGCCACTGCTCTGCCGCTGCCGAGCCGGTCACCTGGGCACCCGCGGAGCCGCGCCGCTGCTACCGCCCCGGCCGCCTCCCAGAGTGCGCGGAGGGGGCGGCAGAGGAGCGAGATATCCATAGTAACCGAGGATGCGAGGGGCGCCGAGCAGGAGCGAATGCCTAGGAGCCAGAAGGAGGCCCCCGCGTGCCGGCAGCCCCCAGTGCTAGGCGCCCTGCAGCCCCCGGGCGCCGCGCCTGGGCCCGCAACGCTCTCGCAGTGAGGGTCCGCCAGAGCGGTAAGCCCTCCCCGGCGGCCGAGCCGACACCTCCCACCCGCCTGGCCGCCCACCCCGGGCAGCAGCCGCGGAACAATGGAGAGTGCAGCCAGCAGCCCTGGAGACGGCGCTCGGGGGAGGACGCGCTGCCGCTGCCGCCGCCGCCGCCGCCCAGGCAGGCGCGCGCCGCGTGGGGCCCGGCGGGTGCGAGGGCGCGCGGCGGGGGTGGGGGGGCACGCGCCGCGCGGGGGGCGGGGGCTGTGGGGGGCGCGCGCGCGGGCCCGGGAAGCTCGCGGGGAGAGCCCGGCGCTCGGCGCAGAGCGGCGCGGCCAAGCTCAGCGCCTCTCCCGCCCCTTCTCGACTCTCTCGCCCTCGCCTCGCCGCTCGCATTCGCTGGGGGCGCCCAGAAAGATGCACAGAGGCAACGGCTAGGGGAGCGGAGGTTCAAGCCACATGTCTGCGTCCTCGGGGTCCGGAGCCCGGCAGCCCTCGCGGATCCCGGCTCGCGGCCAGCCCGAGCGGCTCGGGTGAGTAGCGGCACAGCGGCCCCCTCGCTCCGCGGCCCCCGGTCGCCGAGACGTGGCTCCAAGAAGTGGTGCTGCAGCCGGGGCAGAGGCGGAGGAAGCCAAGTCGGGCAAGCTGGAAAGGCTGAGGAGACGCTTTGCCGGGGCAGGTGTTGCAGCCTCGGCTAGCGGCCTCCACAGCGGGGGAGAGGGGGGTGCGAGGAGGGGGACTTTTTTTTTTTCAAACCTGTTTTGGTTATCGATTCCCCCACCACCCCCGTGTTGAGCGCATTTTCTGTTTCCTTTCCTCATCCCTGGGGTTCCGAGGAGTTTGAGGAGGTAAATTGCTCGGTGTCTCCAAATGGTTTGACTTTCACAGTGTATATTTTCCAAAGGTCGTTTGTCTTTAATGTTAAAAAGCCATGCCAAGTTCATGTAATTTCCAGGTGCGCTGTGCATCGCCTTTAAGGACTAGCAGGAAGAATAGGCGCTGGCAAGGTTGGTGTGGAGTGTGCTCCCTCTCTCCCCCCTCGTATGTCTTTCTATATTGATTAATTGGAGGGGGACATGGGCATGGACTTTCCAATGCTAAGCCTTGGAGAGCAGGAGCAGAGCAGCAGAGACTGCGATTTGCTGCTTTAGTAAAGGTCGGTTCAGTGTTTACAGCGAAATTCTAATTTGCGTGCTTGTGGCTTGGGTGTGATTTTACTCCAGGTTACAACTTACCAAAAGCCAAACAAGGTCCTGTGTTTATCAGGATGTTGCCCTCGCCCCTTTATTTATTTGTTTATTTTTCCTCCAAGAAAACCAGCTGTTTATAAACATAACCCCTAAAACAAATGGACAGCTCTGGAAGGTTTCGCGTTTTTCAGAGACTGGCCGGGAAGGCGAGTCCTCGCTGCAGTTATCATTTCTCCTCTCTGAGCAACTGAGGTGTGAGTTTGAGAAGACTCGAAATTCAGTCCCGGTGTTGCTTATGTGTGCCGTGCACGTTGGTTCAGTGGATTAGAGGCACGGGAACTTTGGAATTGCTTAATGATTCTTAAACACTTATAAGGATACTTACTCTGTGGACTTCTGCATCCGGAAAGGGAAAACTACAGGAAATAGTGTTGGAATGGCAACATGAGGAATTTAGGTACAACCTAAGACTTTTCTGAAGGTTTGCACAAGTTACTAAGAAAGTCTAGTTCTCTTCTTTCGGGTAGATTCACATTAAAGTTGGAAGTCAGAAGGAAGAGAGGAAAGATTAGAAAACCTCTCAGAGGTGTCTTCCAAATCTGTATTCCTTGTACTCCGCAGATGAGCTTGTGCAAGGGGATGCCGCTGGTATCTGGGTTATTCGAGTCCGTAATGTTGACGGCTCTGTGATAAAATAAGCTATAATGAGTAGTGCTGGCATTATGCCACCGGAAAGGCTTCTTCAGAAGTGTTTCATTCTGTCGTTGTCTATCCTGAGTAGTGCTGGGTGTGTTAGCAGCGATTCTCTTGGACTCAGATGGAGAAGAAAGGAGGAACGAATACAAATGAAATTAAAACAGATGCATGCTGCCTGGGAGACTTGATGCCAGTGTCATACAAAAACATTGTTACAAATATTAGAAAAAAAACCCTTCAGAATGCGGGGGGAAATATGATGCTGGGGGGGAGTGAAGTATCAGTGCTCGTTGTTCAAGGATGGAAACTTTGTCCTGCAGTTGCTAATTGCCAAACTTAATTTTACTGCATTGGGGTTACTTTGCTTGGTGCAGTTTGGCACCTTGAGTAGAAGCAATATCTTTTTCTTAAGCCATGACAGTAGAGTGACAATAGATTCATGTGTCGGAAATGGGAGACACCCATACTGTTACAGTTTCCCTAATGGGGGCCAGAAGGAGAAAACAGTGTTTCGCCTCTACCTGGAGATCAAATCTCCATTAAAATAATTTTGAAATATGGATACAGCATGACATTTAATATATTTTGGGATAAGTAGTTTTTAAAAATAAAACTGCATAAGGGCATTCATTTGTCAGGAGTTTAAAGTGACAATCTCTGAATAGTTATTCACAACATAAAAGTTTGCAAGTTTAGCCAAATTTCTATACATGATTCGAATTCTGATACATTTCTTGTCTATTAATTTACTGCATATGATTACCTTTGGTCAGAAATATTTAGGGGATCACTTCCTTTAAGATAGCAGGACTGTATTTTGTGTAAAGTTACTCTGCATACTCGAAATAGGGTATAAATTGACAGACAGTACATTGTGGGGGAAGGCATTCCTAATAATCATTTATGATGTTATTATTCTATTTTAAATGTTGGCAGATGTTTTCCAGTTTGTTATCAAGCCATTCTCATTGCATCATTCATTGAATAAGCAATTTTGAGCACCGTGTGTTTCGAAGTAGGTTTATCCTTTCTCTAAATGAAAGGCACACATGTTCTCAAAATCTTCTATTGAAATAAATGCTGTGGCATTGACAGTGTTTGTAGCATTGGCACATTCTGTAGAAACCCCAAGGAGAGTTTATTGATGCCCTCATTTCTGACGAGATGCGGGCATCAACATATGTCAACATATGTCAACATCCATCAAACCAATAAATGTCCTGAGAGGAACAATTAGCAAAATTAATTAGAAGATCTGCTTGATTAAAGTCATTAATGATCATGAGTAAAACATTTGTATTTGTATAGGTGTGTCTGGTTTTTACACATTTTGGATTTTATAGCAGTAACTTAGACTTGGTTAATAGGTACAAGTGCTAGTAATCAAACTATTAACATCTTCCATGGACCACCAGTAATGAACAGAAGCGTGATAGACTCCAGTTGGCTACCCATGTTTTTCCCTCTGTGAACAATAACCAATAACAAAGCATAAGTGTTTACTATTTAATTTAATAGCAGTATATATCAATAAACTGAAAAAAATGTATGCATATTAGAGTGAATATGCATTGAGTGAAACATTACATTGGCTATTGTCTTTACTTTTGTATATATATTTGGTTTCCTTAAAATGGTTGTTTTCAAAGTGCAGTACTGTCAATATATTTAGTAATTTGCTTGAGAAAGAACATTTACATGAATGCATTTATCTTCCCACGTAACTGTCAATAATGCATTGTTCCAGAAATCTATTTTTATGTAGATATAATATTTATGCAAAAATTAACCTTTCTTATAATCCCAGTGTGAAATGAAAACCTTTCCTGTTCATCTGATTTTTTTCTCTATCTTCATGGAATCATGAGATGATTTTTTATAAGTCAAATGTATGATTAAGCTGAGTTCTTTTTTTTCTTTAAAAAATTGTAAGAATATATTGACTTCTTTAGATGAATATCAAAAATTAATTCTCTAAAAATCTTTATATTTGGCCAGTATTTCTCAGTGCTGGTATTTACACAGCAAAGACGTACTGGTGATTTTCTCATATGGAAATAGGAAATGCAGAGAATATCAAAACAAAACTTGACCCAACAGAAGGAAAAGTGCATGTTCTAATCTTGTCTGTTACGAAATTTGTTATAGTGTGTTTGTTTATTGGGTAAATCTCAAAACAATTTTTCTGTAAATGACGTTAATGGATTCATCTCTTTAGTATTTGGAATTAGTATACTAAACTGAAACTACTAACCTCAGAGGATAAGCCACAAGAACATTCTCTGGGAAATCAGGGACAACATTGATATTTTCCTAGACGCAACTTTACCATATTCTATCACCTCTGTCACTACAGAAAGCAGCCTTTGAGACACATGGGAAGACTCTGTTGGACTCATTAGGTGCTCCCAAAGCTGCTTGGCCATATATTTGGAGGGTGCTTGATTCTGCAGCTCTAGTAACATTGGACGGGGCTAGGTTTTGTGGCCCTTTTAAGACCAACACTCTTTCTTGGCAAGAGAACATTGTATTTTAAGAATATATGAGCATTCAGTCATTTTCAAAGTATAGTTTTCAATTAGAATAATGTTTGTAACCATGAGTTTTATTATCTGTTTTTGGTTTTAGTTAAGGCTTGAGAATGACTTGTACATAGTTGTAACTGCAACAGGTGGTATGTTTTGTGTTGTGTAACGTTCATAAAAGTCTCATTTCCCTATGTTTAGACATCAAGACCATGTTGTAGTTATTTTTCTAGAAATATAAAATGTAACTGTAAAAATAAGCCACTTCTCTTTATCTTCATGAATCATTTCTCCAGAAAAGACTTGCAGACCATATGCAGTATCTCTTGGCTCTTTATATATATATATATAGATATAGATAGATAGATATAGATAGATAGATAGATATATTCTGTCTTAACTGTCAACTTAGTATGAAAATAATTGGTTCAAATCATTTTCTTGCACTATAGCTTTACTCCAGGATAGAAGGTTGGCATTGTCTCTTCAATATCTCCTATGGGATTGGTTGGTATTCCTGATATGAATGATGCTATTTATTTCACCCTACTGGTAGATTAGTCATAAAAACTCACTCTGAACCAAATTTGGGACAAAGCCTCAAATTAGTAATATATAGTCTCTTAAATTTCAACATTATTTACAAACTGGCCCTCCCTCCATTTACCCACCCAGAGCTACTCTAGACAGGAGCCAAGCTGGCTTGGAAGATAAAATTTCCTAGTAGCTAGCAGGAAGAAGTCGTCTTCCCTATCTCCTCCTGATCATTCATCATTAACTTCTTTCCTCTCGTTCACTGCTCTTAGCTCAAATATCTTTCCAATCACACATCCTCTTTAATCCCTTTCCTTCTGAGCCCTTCTGTTCCTAATACCTCTGTTCATTCCTCTTTTACATTTTTGACACAAACAGTGACTCAAGTAATGACAGATAAGCATTCACAGTGGTGCATCTGTTATCAAAGGAGCCAAAAGCTACACATTTTTGAACGAAGTTACACAGCAAAGATGAACTGGTGGTTTTCTCATATGGAAATAGGAGGAAATGCAGAGAATATCAAAACAAAACTTGAACCAGCAGAAGCAAAAGTGCATGTTCTAAATCACACCTATAATCCCAGCACTTTAGATGCTGAGGCAGGTGGATCACTTGAGCCCAGGAATTTGAAACCAGCCTGGGCAACATGGTGAAACCAGTCTATACAAAAAAATACAAAGATTAACCGAGCATGGTGGCAGGCACCTGTAATCTCATCTACTCAGGAGGCTGAGGCAGGAGAATCGCTTGAGCCCAGAAGGTGGAGGTTGCAGTGAGCCAAGATTGTGCCATTGTACTCCATCCTGGGCAACAGTGTCTCAAAAAAAAAAAAAAAAATGCTCTGACGTCCCCTTCAGAATATCCACAAAAGTCTCCACCAATGTGAGAGAGAAATAATAGTCACAGTTTGTTCATATTTAGATCAGTTGAAATGTTTCTTTTTAATTTCCTGTTTTCCCAGTGATAATTCATCATGTTGATTTTCTAGCATTTTTGTTGCAGATATACAGAAGTTGAACCCATTAGGGGTCCAGTAGAGTTTTGTGAGCTAGGCTTGATACTGAATTATTATTTGTACTGTGGCTCATTTGAAAGAACATGCATTCTGAATTCTAAACTGACTTAAACGACAGCTTTGCAAACACAAGCCTTTTTAAGCTGAGAAACAATCTCTGTGTGTCTCCATTGAGGAAGAAATATTAAGTGTCTGCTATCTTCTGGGCACATTATTTGAGCAGGAGATAAAATGATGAACAAGATAGACAAGGTCCTAGTTTTCTAGAACAGGTATTTAGCGGGAGAGGATTGATACAAAACAAGTAAATAAATAAATGGAGATGATCATTTCAGATGGTGATAAAGGCCGTGAAGGCTGTTAAGCAGGGTGAAGCACTGGAGAGGGAAATGGAGGGAGAAGGATGCTACTTTTAGAAAATTTGGAGGTCTCCCTGAGAAGGTGGCCTTCCAACAGAGACCTGAATAGCAGGAACCAGTTATACGGAGATGTTGGAGACAGAACACCCCAGGCCAGGGGAACAGCGCATGGAATATCTGTCAGGGGGAACAAGTGCAGTGTTTGGGGGACAGAGAGCAGTCCAGCGTGACTGGATCCTGGTCAGCTCAGGTCAGCCTTGCTGGTCACGGCAAAGAATTTGGGTTTTATTCTAAAAACAGTATGAAGCAGCTGGAGAATGTAAAGCAGAGGAGTGATCGTTTTACATTTGAAGAGCATACCCTGGCTGCTGTGTAAAGACTGGGTAATACCAGGGCTAGGATGGACACAGGTAAGACCACACAGAAGACTATGAGAGTAGTCCAGGTGAGAAATAATAGTGATTTGGCTGGAAAAAGAAAAAGGAAGAGATGTGGAATGATTCAGAATATCAAATTTTGGAAAACATTTTTGAAATTTTAAAAACACAGGGAAATACAAAGTAGAAAATAACAATTCTCTATAGTTCTCACCATCCAAAATAATATCCGTTACTATCTTGGCATTTGAAGGGAAAAAAATCTTTGTATTATTTTTGCAATATTTGTTATATGATCACAATAAGTAATTCAGACAATGCACGTAATACCAAGATTAAATGTTTTAATTACCCCAAATACCACTCCCCAGAAATAACCACCGTTAGCAGTAGACTTATGTCATTTAAGGCATCTTTCTATAAATATGTGCAAAGGGATTGATATATGATCGTGCAGATAGAAGGAAATACTTTATAACCCTGGAGTCATACTGCTGATGCTGTTTTTAAATAAAAATTAGTAAAATTTATTTTATTGGTGGCTCATGCCTGTAATCCCAACACTTTGGTAGGCTGAAGCAGGTGGATAACTGGAGGCCAGAAGTTCAAGACCAGTCTGGCCAACATGGCCAAGTTCTGTCTCTACTAAAAATCTTTTTTAAAAATTAGCTGGGTGTGGTGGCACACACCTGTAATCCCAACCACTCAGGAGGCTGAGGCATGAGAATTGCATGAACCCAGGAGACAGGTTGCAGTGAACCAAGATCGCACCACTACACTCCAGCCTGGGAGACAGAGTGAGATTGTCTCAAAAAAATGGTTTTATTGTATTTAACAGCAGAAAAAAATAAAGGTAAGAAAAACTAAATAATTGTTGAACTTCCAAAAAGTGTCTCCTTATTATAGGAGTTATTATTTTCCCTTATAGTTAAGAAAAAATGCTATGAAAAATGTTAAGAGGTTTGATCAGGAGTGGATCAAGATTTCTGTGGAAAGGTTATACAATTTGGGGGCCTTCTTTAAGAAAATGGAGTATATTTTACAAATTTTACAAAAACATAACAATGTGAACAAACTGCTGTGATCCCTTCCAGGGCATGGGAAAAAGCAAATCACCTGTGTGGATTAAAAACCTTGAAACTTAAGCTTCGTTAGCGTTACAGTAAATTCACCTCAGAGTTGGAATTATATTTTTAAGCTGCATATTCCAGTTTTAAACACATCAGATTGATTCCTTGCTATGAAAGGTAATGCTTTTGCCCATCTCCTCTCCTCAGCTAACAATTTTAACTAATTCATATTGCCTGTGTTTATAATATTTACTTTCTATTCTGTAATCATAATTACTATGGTTATTTAGTATAAATTCCTATGTTCAAATGGATCCATTGCCTCCCAGCCCTTTAGTATATCTTCTTTATTCTGACTGAGTTCTTTGATTCATCACTGAATTGCCTAGATTTCATTGCCAACTGCTTTTTGTTCCTTTTATTTTTTAAAGAAAGACCTATGGATTCTGCATTTGTGAGTTTTTTGTTTGTCTGTTTGTTTTTGGAGAATGTCTTCCTATTGCTTTTGTAGTCGAACAGTATATCTTGGCTGAATATTGTATTCTTATGTCTTTCCATTATATTGTATTCTTTCCATTATAATTTTGCAGCTATTACTTCATTGTTTAATAGCATTGAATATCGCTGTGTAGTCTGAGGCCACCCTTTGTAGGTGATTTTACTTTTCTGCCTTTATCCCAAGGAATTCTTTCTTTATCCACATAGCTTAATAACATAGCTCAGATATGTGGAGGTGTTAGATGGTCTGCTTAAGAATTTTCCACAACATGATGTGTTATTTAAATCAGATACTGTATCATATCTTTGAAAATACCTTTTATTCTGCTTATATTGTTACCCACTTATCCTTATTTTGGATCATCTTTCATCTCTTCCATATCTATTACTTTATCATTTGATGAAAATCTATTGTCATTTTCATGTCCATTCATGGTACATGAGTCCTTGCTTCTGTGTCAGTAATCAACTATCGGAAGTGTCTGTTCTGCTTCTGATGTTCTGTTTTGTTTATTGATTCTAAAATTATGGTCTTTAGTCCCTAATTTGCTTTCTTACGTCCAAAATATCCTTTTTCATCTCATTTAAATTGCTTCATTATTCTGTCTTTAAACTTCAGTTTTCATTGAACTCATTATTCTACAGTAGGAAGTTTGTGTGAGGATTTCGTTCTGTTTATTTGAATAAAATTCTAGATTTAGTTCCTATGTGCTGTGATACTTTCATTTCATATTTTTTCTTCACTTTGTTGCTCTCTCTCTCCTTCCCTCTTTCCTTCCTCTCTTTTCCCTCCTCCTGCCTCCCTCCCTTAGAATGCTTGCATATCTGCCGTGCGATTTCTTTTCATCTTGCTGGTTCCTGGGCAGCTTTCCCCAGACATAGTGTGAGTAGCTTCTTAAATTTCTTCCCACCTTCTTAGACACCAGTTTGCTTCCTTTTTGAGCTATGTTTTATTGCTTGGATCTATCCACTTTTCTGCAACCTAAAGAAATTGCAGAGGGAGGTAGACAGCTCAGCTCAACTCAAGCTGTATGCAATCTTTGTTAGATTTCCTGGGCCATGCTTCCTTAGCTTGCGTTAAATGTCTCCATTATCAACCTTTATTTCACCAAATTGACGGGGTGGGCAAGGCAGTGGTGGAGGGAGAGATACCAAGGATAGCCTTTTTATAGTTAACTAAAGGGTTCCATAAGAGCTAGTAGCTATCCTCGAGATAACCTGGGACTTGATGAGTTTCCCCAAAATAGTGGGCAGCCCTGGAGTGTTCACTTCTATTGAATCAGCCCTTTGATCTTTTTCTTTCATGGCACATATTTCTGTTACTCCTTAGTAGAGAAAGGAAACATAAGGATATTGACTGAATGTGTTTTTCTCTAAATTTAGAGTTATTAGCAAAAATCTCAGAATTTTGTTTACCTCTCTAGGGGTGAACACAGGATTAAGAACCAAGCAACACTGTGTCTCTTTATCCTGTTCCAGAATCTTCTGTCTCTTTCTTTGGCTGCCAGTTTTGATGTTTATTTCTAGTTGTTAATGTTCCTTTCTTTGAGTGGTTACTATTGGAACTTTTTTTTTCTTTTTACTAATGTTTACTCTTTTTTTCTCCTTTGGTTAGATATTGAGGAAGGGAAGTTCTGTGAAGCAGTTTAAATTTGCCATCTTAAATCAGACTCTGGAATGTATATTTTAGAGATGGAACCTAGAGATCTTGCTAATGAATTAATGTGAAAGATGAGAGAAAGGGAGGAGTTATGAATGACTTCTTAAATTTGGGGCCTGTGCAACTGAGTGGATGATGAACAGATTAGGCTACTAGTGAAAGAAGGAAGCAAGAGTTTTTTCAGTATTTTAAGTTTGAGAAACTTGACATCCACGTGGAATTGTCATGCAGATCATTGCAATGGTCTACTAGTCTGGAACTCAGGGGAAAGATCAGGATGCTAGATATACATCTAAGAGACTCCCCAAATAGATGGTATCTAAAGCCACATGCCTAGATGAGACCAGCTAGGGAGAGAGAATGTAAGTACAGAGAAGCGTATGATGACTATATGCTAATCAAGATCAGAAGTACATATGTATGAACTCTTTAGGCTCAGAGTAAACTTTTCTTAATCCAACAAATGTCTGAAATCTTTCAGTACAAACGTATCAGGTTATATATATGTAAAGTTAATGTTATAAACATAAAAATAACAAGTTAATGGTTGATATGAATTAGTGAAAATGTAACTCAGAGAAAATATTTAAAGATAGGAAAGTTTATACATCTTGATCTACACAGTAACACTAGTAAACTGTTTCCTTTGGGATACCATTCTGAATTGTGTTTAGCTGTTAGCATGTAAACGGTATATATTTGAAGGTGATACAGATTTGATTTTAAATAAATAGCTATAAATTACTAGTTATGAAGACTCCATTTTTTCTGCTTTTAATGCAAATCTACATATATATCTTCATTTAATACACACCTTTATCATTAAAATACAGCTTTGGCTCATAGAAGATATACATGGTGCATGTAAAAAAAAAGCATCTTAAAACAATGCTTTATTTTGAGGTAATGTGCTTAGTGAAAAGAACATTTTCTGGAAATCAAAAAACAGATTCTAGATCCAATACTTCTAATAATAATTACACTAATAAAAAATAACAGTATCAAACACATATAATCCTTCTGGTGTGGCAAGCACTGTTCTATGCACTTTATAGATATTTACTTTTTTTTTTTTTTTTTTTTTGAAGCGGAGTCTTGCTCTGTTGCTCAGGCTGGAGTGCAGTGGCGGGATCTCAGCTCACTGCAAGCTCCACCTGCCAGGTTTATGCCATTCTCCTGCCTCAGCCTCCCGAGTAGCTGGGACTACAGGCACCTGCCATCTCGCCCGGCCAGTTTTTTTGTTTTGTTTTGTTTTGTTTTGTTTAATAGAGGCGGAGTTTCACCGTGTTAGCCAGGATGGTCTCGGTTTCCTGACCTGGTGATCCGCCCATCTCAGCCTCCCAAAGTGCTGGGATTACAGGCTTGAGCCACCGCGCCCGGCCAGATATTTACTTTTATAAGAAATTATATTGTTGTACAGCTTCCAACTACTTAATCTCCCTGGGCTTTAGGCTCCTAATTTGTAAAGCCAACCTTCCCTTTAACTTTTCAACATAATTTATCTTCAATTGTAAAGTTTTATCAAGAAACTTTAGAAATGCTTTAATGATCTTAATTTACCAAAGCAAATGGAAATTGACCCTTTTATAGTCGGGGAAGATGAAGCATTACAAAACAAAGGCAACCTGGCATCAGGGGTAAACTGTAGAGATTTGGGTCCTCTAGGATTGTATCCCAAACATATCTTCCCTCATGTTATTGCTCATGCTCTTTCAAATCCTATCTTTTGTTCCAGGTCTTTAAGGTGAGTAACTACAGAAGTATTCCAGCCCTTCCCTGAACTCCCAGCATTTTTTGTGCTTTATGTTTGGTATTTGCATATGTATGTTGTATTCTTTATGAGACTATGGGCTACTTGAGGGCAGGGACAATAACCTTTGTGACGTTGTTTTACTCTGAAAGTGTCTTGCACATTAGAGACACATCATTTTAAAAATTCAGTTGTATATATTTGTACAGAGAACATATAGATAATGAAATTCAGCTTTTTTATGTAATGAAATAATTTTACTCAAATTAAAAGCATAATATTGTATAAGAGACATTGAAGCAGGGATCAAGACATGAGTCCCAGCTCTGTTGCTTCCCATCTTGTGTGGCCTTTAGAGGGCTGCTGTCTAGCTTCAGTTCCCTATGAGTCAAATGGCAATATTGATACATTATTTCCTGGGTTATGGAGCTGTGAGCATTGAAGGAAATAATATATTTGAAGTACTTGTTTAAAAGAAAAACACTGAAACCATATGAAACATTTCTGTTCCTCTCAAGCAAGATGGGAGACACATGACCGATTATCTTCAACCAATTCTCAGAAACCTCGGGGTGTATGAACTGCTGCCTCCTCCTAAAACCCACACCCCAACTCAAACAGATTTTTCCCCCTCTGCTACTGATTTTGAATAAATCTTGATTTATTTAACACATTTAATACAATTACTTATCAAATCAAGATGGGCTTAGTGGTAATGTGAGAATGAGTAAAAACCAATGAAGACAATGGGATGGATTCTAAGTACTTCATTTCCAGCTTAGTTCTTCCTTAATTATTCTTCTTTATATTAATTCCATGCGATAATTTGAAGAGCTTTCTTGAATTGTGTCTCTGGCTGCCCTGTAAGTGAATATAAATAAAAGCATCACACATTAATTCAACACAGGAATGCCATGTAAGCTATGGGGTTTGGATTCCTGTGAAGGCTTCATCAAGCACAGCTCTGTCTGTTCACAAAACAGTCTCTGTTTGTTGCAGTGATGAGTGGTTTCCTTATTCTCATGTGACCATCGTCATATGGGCTCTGACCAGTCAGCCTTCATCACACACCAGAAAGAATTACTGTCAGATTGAGGCCTGAATACTAGTCATGTGCTGAATTTTGGACCTCAGAAGTGAAATTTTATAATTGCCCTAATTCCCTATTGCTTTTTAAGAGAGATTTTATACACAATGTTGGAATCCAGATTTTTAGCAAAATTGAAACAGAACTTAAGCCAGATTCTTCCAGATGTTATAAATTTAATACATTAAGCTGTTATATGAAATATAAGAAATAATTTGGGATCCCTTGCAGTGAACTAATTACTCAGAACAGTTTTATTGTATTTAAACAAGTAAGCATCGCCCTTTCAATAAATAGACTCAGTACAGAAGATCTGGTTGAAATTCCTTTGTCTGTGAAAGAGTACAAATAAAAAATTAATAACAGTGGTCATTTAAAAATACACTGTAAAGAGTATTGTTGTTTGTGACCAGCTGAAATAATAGATTTAAATCTTTACAGTTTTCATTACTGCATGGTATTTCAAAACCAAGGCCATAGATGCATCTAAAATCATCAGTTGTTGTTATCTTAATATACATTTTGGCTTCGTTAACATCTTAATATGCAGTTTTATGATCATTCTCTCTACCTAAATAATAAGGATTTTTTCTTTTTTTTTTTTTTTTTTGGCAGTATGGCAGTTACTTGCCCAGTTGCTAGGTAACAAGGCAGAGATCTCTATAGCTTTATCTGAACATGCAGCAGATGATTTTTTAGTGACAATTATTTATATCCAATATATTAAAGTATGCCACATTGATAATGATTAGACAAACTTGATTTACTTACTGTGCATTCTTGAGAAAGTACACAGTAAATCACAAAGCTAGTTTTTTGTCTTTTTAAAAAGCAGTTATTAATCTTTGCCACTAAGATGATCATTTTTCTAGCAAAGCAGCAATAGCTAGCTTGTTTATTTGACAAGCCTTGCAACTGGCTGATATAATCAAAAGCATTGCCATACCTTTCCAACTAATTATATTGCACATCATCTGGCAATGGATGTTTTGTCTTCT
The DNA here is from genome assembly GCF_047675955.1 of Chlorocebus sabaeus. Taxonomy (NCBI): domain Eukaryota; kingdom Metazoa; phylum Chordata; class Mammalia; order Primates; family Cercopithecidae; genus Chlorocebus; species Chlorocebus sabaeus. The sequence goes on along the minus strand of NC_132914.1, from coordinate 96,188,467 downwards.
ATGGTGTCTACGTAAATGCTATAAAAGTTTGATTTTTTTTTTGAAAATTGTTTTTACTCTTTGTATCACTTACTGTTTCTAACACTGTAATTGTTCAAGCACTGTAGCCCTGTATCTGAAAGTAGTACTTGATGTAGAAGACATTCTTGTTTAAAAACATTGGCAGAATTTATCATTTTTTTTTTGTTTGTTTTTTTCTTGACTTTTGGTACAGAACTGAAAAAATCACAGTAGTATATTACCAATGTTATGTAATCAGCAATGGTATCTTTCTTGTTAGAGATTTTTAAACAGAAGTTATTATTAAAGAAAAGATCTGCAACTTTGAGGATTGTAACAGTGAATTTCCATAGTAAGAAAAGGCAAAAATATCTCTTTCCACTGATTCTGGAGTTTCTCCATAATACTTGCCTTATATGAGATAGATTCATTTGCTTCAATGCTTCTTCATATATGCCAGGAAACAGGTGAAGTATATACTTATTCCATATTCATTCACCTCTGTCATTTATGCTGGTAAATCTAGATCATTATTAGATAGACTTTATGCATTAAATTAATATTCATTTGTCACAGTCTTTTTAAAATAAAAGGTCAAATGGTGTTTTATACTGTAATAGGAAAAAGTATTGAACGTGGCATTTTTGTGGTAGAATGGCTATTAGTCTACAATTAGAAATTATGGTACAATTTCCTTTATGACATAAGAAATATCACAATATATAATAATATCATTCAGGTTAGTCTTAAAATATTGAGTTTATAGGACAATAGCATAAGAAAAATCTTGGGTAATATTTGTTCAGAAACTATTTCTTGATGACAGCAGAAAGAATAACATTCTGTGGAATCAAAAAAACAGACACAAGGATGATTTATTACCTGTTCTCTACAAGAGTGAATGCAAGATAACCCTGTCATTACAAGTAAGAATACCAGGAAGCAAATTTATATAGAAAACAGTTTAATATGGAAAATTGCACTTTAATAATACCCACTAATTAAATGCCTAGTTCAATAAAATATAGCTCTTGCTGCCTGGAAAGCTATAAAAGCCACCTGGAATGATTGATTACTCTGAATTTCTATAGTCTTCAGTAAACCACAGGCAAGGCCTATTGACTATGGACTGAAGGACTCAGCAATTTATAAGACAGTTTAACAATAATTTATACTACAGTGTTCAGTTATCAATGTGGCATTTAAATACCAAACATAAAATGGAAATTAGCTCTTTGAGGGTTTTCTGCACTTCCCATACTATTTTCCATATTATTTGCAGTGATATACATGTTTGCCTAATTTTTAGAAAATATACTGCTATTCAAATCATCATTCATTATAAAAAATTTTTTTAAAAAAGCTTTTCAGGCAGGGAATTAAAGCAGTGTCAGTTTGCCATTCAAAAATTTTTTTCTCTTTATAATTTAGAATTTATTGCAAGATTTCATTAGGGTCTCTCTCTCTCTCGTTCCAGTAATTATGGGGGTCCGGCAGCAACTGTATTTATACAAAGCTTTTTAGGAACCTACACATCTTGTAAAGCTGGGTATACTTATGCATTCCAATTAAGTTTGATTTATGTTTTTATTCCTGATTGGCATATTGTTACCAAAACCCAGTTCCATGTCAGTGCTACCTTCCTTTGTATCAACACTCTTATTTTAGTCACTTGTTATTTGAACAGACTTTCATCATCACATGTGTCTTTTGTTGTTGCTAAATTATTTTAAATTATTTTAATGAATATTTGTTTTCCTCTTGATACCTGAGCCTGTCTCCTATAGAGAAACTTGATAATCCTAAATATGAGCTGTTATTGTCTCACTTTTAGTATTTACTGATTTAAAAAAGGGCTCTGTCGCCATGGGAAATAAAACTTTTAGGATTGATTTTGTAGCTTTCAGAAGGTTTGCACCCTGGTGGATATGAAGACTACATTCTTCAAAGCATTGGAGACAGTTCTGTTGTGTATCGTTCATATGTGTTTTATACTTTTAATCATTACTTTTCCTACTGTGCAAAGGAAGAGAAAAACCAAAGAATCTCAGCAATCAACTCCTTTTTTGTTTATTCAGGTGTCATGGAAATCTTGGCTGATGGTGAGGGTAATATTTAATCATTTCAAAAGCAAATGTCATTTCTGATTGGAAAAAATGATTCTAATCATATGTGTGCATGTGTGTGTGTCCTGTGTATGTCAATATGAAGATTCCAAGAGAATTTGTTTGTCCAATATTCAGGGTGACTGAAAGCCTAAATGTAATTGTCTGTACTATGTGGTATTTTATTTAAACATTATCTTTATGGCACTTTGTCTCAGAAGACTTGCAGACACTGCCAAAGAATTTTCAACAAAGGTTTCTCAAATGCCACAAAAACATAAGAGGAATAGGAATTGATATTGGAGAAGAGGGGGAAAAAAACAAGAAGCAAGAGACATACATAAAGAAAAATGAGGAACTGCAAAACAAAAAGGTTAAATTTTTATAACATGCCAGTGTTATAAAAATACATGAGACAAACTGCTGCATTTCTTCAGAGGAAAGGCGAGGATGAATGAGATATTGGGGTTGCTCATCAGACCTTAAATTACATCCTCACTCTGTGACTTATTAGTTATGTGTGCTTTTGGAAAAATTACTAAGCTAAACCTCTCTAAGACTTCTTTTGCTCATCTGTAAAATGGTGATGATATCTACCTTGCACAGTTATTCTGAAGACTAAATGTTAGATAGGCACATAGATGGATAGCCCTCTGACAGGTGGTAGGTGCTCAATTAATGCTGGCTATTATTTTATGAAGGTTCCTGTACTTATTTCAGACCAACTTTCATCCTTAGTCCACAAAGGTCAATACATCACCAAAGTTAGGACCATAAGCGTGATGCTTCCAAACCATATGGATCTGAAAAATTAAGTTTAACAACAAGGAATAAAGCCTGAAGCAAGCCCAGAGTGGCTAAATATGGCCTCACAGGTTGTCTTCTGCACAACGCCAGAAGGCGCCACTGACACAGACAATAGGCAGTATGATGCCCTGTTCATTAGATGTGCTTTGTTAGAGTCTCTGCATTGAAAAAAGTTTAAAAATTAAGGCATTACAATTTTCGTTTTCTTCTAAAATTACTTAGGTTTTGAAACCCGTTTTGTATGCAAGGAGTGAAAGCAAATTGCTCCCTGATATGAACCATTATCTCTCAAAGGGGTACTCTGACCAAGAGTAGATTTGGTTGAAGAATAAAATTATCAATCATATCAATTATGTCATTTTCATGCCTCCCGTCACTTTAATCAATGTTATTTCTCCAAAGTGATCACATTAAATACTTAATTTTAACAAAAGCCTCAGAAGTGTGTGTGCCTTCAGCTTTCCCTGCTCTTCCTGCTCTCCTATCCTCCCATCTTCCCCATAGGTTTATTACCTATTGATAGTGTGCTGTGATCCCTGTTAGGAATTGAACAGACAAGATAGAAAAGACAGAGTCCCTGACCTCAAGAAGCTTCCTCACTGGTAGGGGAGAAGCAGATCACCAGATGGGCAATAATAATAGATTTTGTCAATAACCCTGTATTGATTTTCTCAGAGTTTAGGCATTTGTTTGTGTGTTTTGAGACAGGGTCTCATTCTGTCACCCAGGTTGGAGTGCAGTGGAACCATCTCAGCTCATAGCAACCTCTGCCTGGTAGTGGGGCCTTTTAAGTGTTCAAAAGGACAAAATATCAGGCTAACCAGTTTGAGGTGTTGTTTTTTTTTTTTCATCTTTCATTAAGTAACTTTCTCCTTTTTACACAAGTAGTGCATCCTCATTAGAGAAAAAAATTAGAAAATGTGGAGAGCAAAAAGAATAATTTGCTATCCCTCTTCCCTCTTCCAGATTACATTTTAGTATGTATCATCCAGATTTTTATATATTCCATTTTAATTAAACCTTTAGAGTATACTGTATATACTCAAACCATTTTGAGGAAGAAAATAAAAGAGTGGGCGACAGATTTCATTCCTCTAGTAGATTGTAAGCTATTTAAAGGCAGGTACTGAGTCTTGCACATCCTTCATGTTTCCACTGAGGCCTAGTATATTTATATTCAGTAAATATATATGGAATAAGTGGTGTTGGGAAATAGAGGATGAATTTGTGATTAAATGGCTCCATATTCATTTTTTTCCTTACCTAAAAATTTAAGATTAAAAGAATTGTTGCCACATTAGCAAGTATGACAGTTGCTAGATCCTTCTTGATAAAAATAGGGGTCACTAGGACAATTGAAGGATACTTTCCTGTTTATAGCTTGAATTCTTTCAGAACTGGAATTCTTCCATCTCTTAAGCAAACAAAACCAAAACTACGTTCCCAAAACCAAACACAATGAGACAGTAAACCTTGAGCTTTACAAAAGAGATAATATTTCTTGTTCGTGACTATATTAATTCATGCATGCTTGCCATGTATACATCCTTGAAGGAAAAGGAAGAAAGCTAATTTGGATTTCTTCCACCATTAGTTTTCACTTATGAATAGTCAACCTGCTATATATACTACCTGAGTAATGGGTCAGGAAGTATTTCTTCAAGTTGATTTAAAATAAGCTTTAACTAATGTTTTTTATTATTATTATTTGTGGTAATGGAAGAGTCAAGCTGATAACTTTGGCAGCAGTATGTTTGGAGAGATTTCTTATCTCATTAGAAGTTTCGGAAAATAAGAATCAAGATGATACCTTGGCTCCTTCTTAGACAGAATTTCCATTGACATTGCCCTGTCTCTGAGACCTCTCTTTGCATTACCTCTTTAGTCACAGGAGGGACTCATTAGGCTGCAGGTAGACCACAATTTATAGTTCTTGTAGGTGCCTATCACTTAACTACATAATGTTTTTATGAGTCACTCAGACCCCAGCTGGCCCCATTAGATTGGCTGTGTTGCTACTCTGGTTAATTACATGTCATCTAATTGCATAATGTAGCTATATATGCATACTGACCTGAAGCCAAGTGCTTTTCTTTATTGTACAATTACTCTGAATAAACTCACAGTGAAAATAGATTTAAATACCTGGTATAAAATGCTGCTTCCAAAAGGTTGTTTTCGGCTTTTTACAGTGCTTTGATGCATTTTTAAAGAAAGCAGTCTAAAAATATCATGTGATTTCTACCTGTACCCTAAGGCCATTAAATATAATCTTCTGTAATTGCTCTTGTCTTCAATTTATGTAACTAAAAAGTTTGGTATCTCTGTAGTTACTGGTTATGGAGGTCCTTCTGCACATTCTTCATCATTTTAGTCCATTCTGATGATGCTTCCTATTGTCGAAAGAAACACAAAGATAACCACTTTAGCCATTCAGGCTTTGGATAAGTATTCTCTTTCATGTGAATTCAACAAATTCAATTCAACACATAATTGGAGTCCTTGATCTGGGCCAGGCATGGTGCTAGAATCCCAGAATACAAAGACGTGTAAGGCCCATAACGTGGGACAGGAGCAAGCATATAACAGACACGAGTGCACTTTGTAATCTGTTCAATTACATGGTAGGTTACAAGGTATATTGGCGGCACTGAGGAGGCATGCTCAGCTCTACCTAGAGAGGTTGTGGGAGACTTCTCAAAGAAGGTCATACTTGAGTTGACTTCAAGGATGATCAGGAGTTTACCAGGAAAACCTGAGAAAGGGTTGAGGGTAAAGGGCACTTCCAGCAGTTACAGGAACCAGCATGGATGAAGGCATGAGAGCATCCACCATGTGGTGCCTGTGACAGCCACTGGTAATGTAATATGAGTGAGTGTGAGGAAGAGGAGAGACATGAGGCTGTTAGACATCAGCCTCCTAGCAATGGGAAGCCATTGAAGGGATGTTAAGCAGAGGTGTGGTGTGATTATATTTGTAGGTGGGAAGGGTCACTTTGGGTCAGTCTGCATTCGTCATGCTCTGCTAAGTTGTACTTAAAGACCAGCCTGTCCTTCAGTTTTTGTTATGGTTCCTACAGGGTTTGATCTAAACTATGATATTTTGTAGGCCAGATGAATGAGGAAAACTGAATTCAAGAGCCACCGGCCAACAGGTTGTGTACCCTAGTTGCCTCCTGGCTTGTTACAGCATTGTGTCAGTTGTGTCATCACTGTAGTCCTTTTAGAGGTTATTTCTACCTCCAGCATGCTGCCCACAAAACCAATGCATTTTTTATCACAAACCAGGTAGTCCCTGATTATATTAGTGGTTTGGGTTCATTTATTCAGCATGTATATGAGGACCTACTGTGTGTCCCAGGCTAGCAACATAGAGGATTAAAACAGCCCCCGCATCCCACCATTTATAGATAGAGTAGAAAAAATGGTAAGGTAAACAAACTAAAGAAATAAGAGTGGAGAGAAAGAAACCAGGAAGGCTTCCTTCAAAATATAGTATCTGCATGGCATCCTGAAGGAGGAAGCAAGGAGGGGTAGACAGGCAAACAGACAACAGAGCTGCTGAGAACTGGAAGGGCTTCAGGCCAGAGTGTGGAAAGGGAGGAGAGAGTTGGAAAGAGAAGGAGCTAAAGAGATCAGAAGGGGCCAGATCCACAAGGGCTTGAACACTATGCCGAGGCCTGTCTTAAAAGGCATGGGGAGCCACTGGAGGGTTTTAAACAGGGAGAATTTACGTGGTCAGCTTTCCAGAGAGATTGTTCTGACAGCACAGAGAGCAGATGTGATACTGCAATACTGGGCTCTGGTAATAATGCTGGTAAGAAAGAATCAGGGCTGGAACCAAATTAGCATCTGTGGAACAGGGAGCAAGGATAGGTCCCAAAGAGAGGCAAAGAGGCAGAATTGTCTAAGATTTGTGATTCAGTGGGGATGAATAAGAGGGCAAAGTCTAGGATGAAAAAGGGTGGTTTCTAGTCCACAGATGGTACAGTTTTTCGATGGATGCTGCTGTCATTATATGAAGTTACACTTTTGTTTAAACTGTTTAAGTCATTTTATTGCTAAACTTGAAGGTTAAAATTTATAATGATACAATTGAAAGAGAAGTAAAATTAACTTTTTGAACCTAAAATTTACTTTGGGGCCAGCTATGTGTGTCTTTTTTATGACATAGTATAAGTTACTAAGATCTCTTATTTTATATCTGTATGGCAGTTCAAGTTTATTACAAGGAGCTTCTCCTGTGTACTCTTCAGTGTTATTAATTTCTCATCTTTCTCCTTTCATGTGTGCATTTCTGCAAATATTTTTCCAAATATATTTACTTTTCTAAACATACAGATATATTTGTTAGCTTGCATTTTCCCTATATTCAGGTATTTTTAACCAGGTTTCTAGTCCTTTTGTCCAATAAATCTCCATGTTTCCTCTCTGTCACTCTTACTCTTCCTGTTTTACAGATCATTAAAATGAATGTTCTATCCACCCCAAACAACAGGAGCCTTAGTGTCACCTCTTAAACACCTTCCTCCCAACGAGATTGACTGTAATGTATTATTACCCTTCATTTATTAACTCCCCAGTTCCTGTTCAAGCTAAAGTCACTTAGTTTTGTGAAGGAAATTGTGTGAGACGTTCTCCCAAATGCGCTAATAAAATTCAAATATATCACATCTGCTCCACTCCCTTAAACTAGTAATCTTGTAATTCCATCAGAAAAGCAATCAAATTTGGCGTGCCATTTTTTTTCCTTCATAAAACTCGGCTTCTTATTTCTTTTGGGTTTATTCCCTCTAGATGTTAACAGATTTTTATTGCTCTCACAATATTGCAAACTTGCCGAGTTACAGTTTTCAGGGTCACTTTCATTGTTTGAAAATCTGGGCCTTTTTTTTTTTTTTTTTTTTTTTTGCCTCATTTTGTGGTACCTAAATATTTGGCTTCCTACTGATTCTGCGTGTTTTAGATTAGCCAGCTACATTATTGATAGAGGACAGTAGTCAAAGTGAAAAGAGGCAGACAGATAATGGCCCATTATCTGAAGCCATCTTTTCACAGTGTTTCCAAGTCATCCTGTCTCCATCATCACCACCTTACTTGCCGACAGGCTTCTGCTCCTTTCCAGGGTTTTGTGACTTACAACATCCTTTTCCCCCACCCACTATATGTGAGCCATTAGCATTAACTCAACCGCTTTTGCTGCCCTTTGGAAAAGAACACACATAGCATTTCATTTTTGCTTATTTCCCATTCACTCATGTTTCTGTTTAGTGACAAGTAAAGTAATTTTTACCTCTAGGACTATGACTATCTGTTTTCAGTGGGGTATTCTTTGAATCATTGGTTCTGGAACTTCATGATGAAGGCATTGTTTTTAGGTTGGATACTCTAGGGCCCGTTTCAGGGCAGTTGCCCCTTTGACTCCTCCCCTCAAGTGAGGATTTGTCTACCACATCTGCACAAGGGTATAACCTTTTCAGGTTGTCAAGGTCTCCTCTTCCACCTTTTCCATTTTCTTATGCTTGATTACTGTCTTTCCTGTTAATACATTCATCAATAGACACTTTTCTTTTTGCAGATTTTATTACTTTTTTAAACTTTATATCACTTAATGCTTCTCTTTCTCAACAAACAAATATGACCATGCTTAAACTGTATTGTGGACTTATTTACAGGCTTATTTGAGTAGGAATGGAGGTCATTTTATTTCATTCATTCATTCATTCATTCATTCAACAAATACTTAATGAGTAAGTCTTAGGTGTCAAATACATGACCACAAAGATAAGTCGCTCCTTTCAAAGCATTCACAAGATCATGAAGGAGTTGGCAATGGAAGCAATTCTAACATGGTGTGATATGTGCTGTGCCAGAGGTGGATTTATAGGGTGTAGCAGAGGCACCACTCTAAAGAGATTAAGGTTCTGAAGAAGAATAACCCAACTTCAGGTCTGGAAGATTCAGGATGAGTTTTCCAGGCAACGGCATTTCATAGGAAAGTATGGTCTTACAAGATGGATCCTCTCAACTTATCCTAAATCCTCCTTCCAGACCTTCTCATCTTTGTGTTACTGGCAGATCAAGGAGAAACTAAAAGTTGGTATGAAACACAGGCACAGAGGCTGGAGGAAGAAAGTAGGTGTTAAGTTTGTTAAGTGTATTAGTTTTACTAGGGCTTCCATAACAAAGTACCACAGTGACTAAAACAAAAGTAATTTATTGTCTCACAGTTCTGGAGGCTGTGCCTCCATCCTCCAGAACCCTGATCAAGGTATCAGCAAGGTATCAACTGATCAAGGTATCAGCAGGATTGTCTCTTCTGAGACCTCTCTCCTTGGCTTCCTGATGGCCCCCTTTTCACTTTGCCCTCAGAGGGTCAACCCTCTGTAATGTCTGTGTTTTAATCTCAATATAGGACACCAGTCTTATGGGATTAGGGCTTACCCTAATGCCCCCATATTAACTTAGCTTTTTTTTTTTTTTTTTTTTTTTGAGATAGGGTCTCACTCTGTCACCCGGACTGGAGTGCAGTGGCACAATCTCAGCTCATTGCGACCTCCACCTCCAGGACTCAAGTGGTTCTCCTGCCTTAGCATCCCGAGTAGCTGAGATTACAGGCACATGCCACCATGCCCAGCTAATTTTTGTATTTTTAGTAGAGACAGGGTTTCACTGTGTTGCCCAGACTGGTCTCAAACTCCTGACCTCAAGCAATCTGCCTGCCTCAGCCTCCCAAAGTGCTGGGTTTACAAGCGTGAGCCACCATGCCCAGCTATTCATCAGCTCTTTTAAAGCCCTGTCTTCAACTACAATCTCATTCATAGGTTCTGGGGATTAGGGCTTCAACATATGAATTTGGGGAGATGCAATTCAGCCTGTAAGAGTTGGTATTTAGTCTTTGGTAGTGTTTGAACTAATGGTATAACTGGACTCCAGAGTCACTTGACTTAACTAAAAGGGTATATGATGAGCTCTTATCTGCCCAACAAACTATTAAAATCTTTTACATTTATATCAAATTTTATTATAAACGTCCTAGATTTCCTGTGTAGCTCTGTTTAGAATGAAAATATTATAGAGCCCATAACTCATTATATACTAAACTTTGTTCCTAAGGGCCCAGGACATGTGACAGTGTACAAACTTTTTCCGTACTATATTGAAAGCTACATCACATTCATTGTCATTGCTAAAGTGATAAGATTTCACGTCACTTAAATTCCAGTAATTTGTTCCCACTGTAGAAGACAAACTCACTTGTCTTGATTTAGATGGATCATCGATCTACATTATCTAGATGTAGATAAAGAATATGTTTTTTTAATTAAAAAAAAAACAGTTCCTCAAATGTGTAACTGCTTCTTGAATATCCTTTATGGAAAAATAATTTTGTGTTAAATATGAAAGACTTTGAAATGTCTTTTTATTTTCACACGTTAATAATTTTTCTAGTATGGTCTTTGGTAGTCTAACCAGAAAAGTTGTGTAATGATCAGAAGATGTTGGTTCTAATTTTCAACTGACCCACTGATTTATTTGTGATTTGTGCAAGGCATCTAATTTTTCTGAGCTTTTGTTTCCTCACTGGTCAAATGCAGATAACTATGTCTATATCAATCAAGCTTATTTTGTATTTTTTACTCTTGTGCACTTTTCTATTATAGAAATTATGTTATTGAATTAATATGTAAGACAGTACTTAGACTAAATATCAGAATTTACTTTTAAATATCAATATAAATCACACTTTATGAGGGAAGAGAGAAAATTATGGATGATAGTATTTATGTGAGCAGAAAGTAATAATGTCTTGCCATAATGGGATTGATTTAGAAAAAAAGGAATTTGAAATTCGAAAGGAGTAAGATGTAAGAAACCTTGCAGATCGCTTACATTACATGAGGAAGAAGTTAAAATGTAGACCATTAGAGTAATTCTTAAGGAAAAATGAAAAAGACTTCTTTGAGGCAAATTTTAAAAAGGGAAAAAGACCTGACCTCAGTTCAAAGAGGTGGGAGGAAATTTTTATTAGATGAGAAAGGAAGAAATGAAATGGCGACACCTTCCCTGCCCCTACTCCAAGTCTGAATAATCAAAGGAATGACACAAGCCTGCACAGAATATGTCTCCTCTTACAAAATCATCTATAAGGGACCTTTCTTGTTAGTGTGGAGCAAAGGCATTGTGTAAGCACCATCAGAGCCTGGTACGGCATTGAGTGTGGCACAAAGAAGGTTTGTCGTCCTGGGCCTGCCTCCTGGATGCTGACATAGATGCAGAAGGATAAGATGGATAACCAGGCTGTGTGCTGGACAGAAGCTGACAGCCAAGTATTTGCATTTGTTGTACAAGCTTTGTTAGCAGGAAGTGAAATGTGGTTAGGGCATCACCACTCATTTCCAGTTAATTGGGGAAGATGGTGTGGATGGGGTGGAATAGCAGGGGCTCAGCCGCTTTCCTCATCATCTCCCAGCTGGACTCCCTGCTGCCCTAATATCTTCTCCCAGGCAGGCCTGAAAGCAGTGGCTTATTTAAATAGCAAAGGAAAGAAAAAGGTGAGGGAGGGAGGAAAAGGAAGTAAAGAACACATGCTCCGCAAAGCTCTTCTCTTCAATTTGATTTCTGTCTGTCTGGCAAAATAACTTCTGGGACCACCACCTTTATTGGATTTCGGGCCTGGATCCGCCTACACCTCACTGCAGCGTATTATTGAAGACAGCTGCTAGCAAACACTTCCACTGCTCTAGGAATGCATAGCTGACCAGAATCGTCATTTGCACAGTGATCCCGAAAGCACAGTAATAATCACAGTGAACATTTGTTTAAGCATTGTTTAAGCATTGGGCTCTTCTAAGTGCTTTAGATTGAATTGAATTCTCATTGAATCTTTCTAACAATTCCAGGAGCTGGGTACATTTCCATCTCCCTGTTACAGGTAAAGAAACTGAAGCACAGGCTCTCCCAAACCTGCTGGTGGCCATGCCAGAGCTGGGGTCCAGCACACCCCCTCTTAACTACTGCACCCCAAGTGAAAAAGTCAGGCAGATCTTGGCTATTGACAGGACTACTTTCTGGTTTTCAGGACATTTTGCCATAAAGGTTTTATTATCCCCATCATACAGAACAAAGTGAGGCTCAAAGGAGTTAAATGACAGCGAGTGGCTGAATAATGAAATTTTTGGAAAAGTACTAATGGACATGTTATCTTTGTGTTTTAAGACTTGAATCTCCCCCACAAGTATATGTGGATAATCAGCACATTCAGGGAAGTTTGTTTTTCATGTATTCAGTATTTTTTTAAAGGGGACAATTATGTCATCAACCTTTGAGATAATTTGGGAAATACCTTTTCTACATGGCTAAACATTAACATCTAAATGTTAATGTTTATATATATACACATATAAAGATGTGTGTGTGTGTATACATATATACACACACACACACAGGCATATATATGTGTGTATCTGTGTATGTGCATGCATTCCACACACAATTTTGTGTAATTTGTACCTTTGAAGCTCAAAATGAGAATACTGCAAAAATTTAATTAGATTGATGGCTACCGAAGATAGTTGTCACAATTCTGGAAGCCTCTGGAGTTCCAGGATTTTAGTTACTTTAATTTTCACCAGAAAAAGGAATTAAGTGCTGACAGACAGGCCTCAGGCATATCTTCGGGTTGTAACTCCATCCGGGGTCTCACAGTTCCTTTGTGACCCAGGTTGGCACAAGTCTTATCCGGACTCATGGGTTCTTGAACTCCCCACCAGACTTCATCCTTCCCAGGAGTGTTTTGACTCATGCCCAGTCCTCATAGGGGAACATCTCACCCTTGAATGGGTGGAAGGTGGTGGTGGAGACAGAAACTTCATCCCAGGCCCTGGGTCTGTTCACTTCTTAATAAATATTTATTGAATACCAAGCACACATCAAGCACTGTGGAAGGAACTGGGGTATAATTAATGGTGAAAATAAAAAATTCCTGTCCTCATGGAGCTTATGGTTTGAGTATCTTTGATGACATGTCTCGAGAAAGTGGGAGTGTACAAGGGCTACTTGGCCAAAGAATAAACTACTGTAGGACACAAGGAGTGTTTTCAGGCTCTGGCATCCATATCTTCACTGCTTCTCAATCATCTTGTGCCTTTGGATACACGTAACATCTCCAGATTCTTTGTGGTTTTTTTCTACATAACAGTTATAAAATATATCTCTCAAAAGACTCTTGAGGAGACAAATGAGAACAGTACATCAAGCCCCTAACAGAATGCCTGAAACATAAAAGGTACTGAGTAAAGATTAGTTATCTGGCACAAAGTCCCCCACCCTACCCTTTATTTCAGGAACAGAGGAAAGGGCTCAGCTGGTGAGAGACTAGATAAATAGTAATCAATCAGGACAGCCCCCATTTGCTGAGCAGTAATCAAATAGGGTCAGGTCTCATGCTAAGTGTGTTAGCAGTGTCATTCCACTTTGTGGATTGACTTTTGGTTATTCCAACTCGACCCAGATTTTGTCTTCATTCCAGAAGATAATCAGCACATTCGGGGAAGTTTGTTGTTCATGTATTTGGTATTTTCTTTAAAGGGGGCAATTAGTCATGTCATCATCTTTTGAGATAACTTGGGAAACACCTTGTCTACACAGCTAAACATTAACATCTGAATGCTTCATGCTCATTTAAAGCCATTAGGGGATTTTTTATTTTTTAAAGATCTCTTTTCTAACATGTGCATCCTGCAAAAGATTTTGAAACCGTATCTCTGCAATATGCACCATCCATGGATTCTTCCACCTCCAGACAGCTGGATTCCTAGTCTGCAACATGAGGCAAGCTACTCCTGGGACGTTCCAAGCAGCCCACACCTAACACCAGTGTTCCCGTTCCATGCGCAGCCCACACTTGGCACCTCTCCTCCAGCCCCCTCGGGCCCAGGGTGTGTTCTGCCTTGAATTACGGGTTTTTATCTATTTGAGTCTAGACTTTTCTCCTTGTAGACTCTGAGTGTCCAGAGCTACTGAAACATGTTTACTAATCAATCAATGCAGAATGTGTTTTAATCAGTGGTTTGATAGACAAACAGAGGAGACAGTCAGATGGAGGTGTTTGGGATCGTGGTGTTTAGATCGCTCCCCTGCTAAGACAGGGCAGGCTCTCATGAATGAAATGTCTAAGCGAATGCAGGCCAGCTTCAAAGTTGGGTGATGCAAAGAATGCTTTCCCTCCCATAAATGGCAGAAGCTTTACGAAGTAGTATCCAGAAAGAAAACTGACTTATATTCTAAAAGACATAATTTGCTCTAAGAAGTTTATGAAAGAAATGAAGATGACAGCTGCCTTTTTCCTACTGTTAGCTGCTGATTGCATTTGGTCATATTTCATTTTGATTCAGCTCTTTCCTGTGTGTAGGATATTACCATTACATTTTTGTGCCATTTGAGATTTTTTCTTGTTGTCACGTGTAGGAAATAGATTACATTCTTCTTGTCTGTGAAGCCAAAGAGATTGTTTTATTTGAAGATGGCCTTGCACTGTCTGGACTAAAGTACAAAAGAGATTGGGTGCCAGAAGAGTCTTTCCTTGAGATGTGATTTCTTGCAATGGCTCTAAAGAGGGATCAGGGTAATCCAGTTGACCTGGAAACTCATCCTAACCCGTAGTGACTGGAGCAGCACAAATCATTACTCCTCTGGGTGGCTGCCTCATGGTTATAGATTCTGCTTCCATAAGAAATTCATTTTTAGAGGAAGCTATGTACAGTTTCTGCGTGTAGCTTTTCCCTATTTATGCATCTATATAATCCTCACCTTTCCACATGGGGCTTATTTGTGTATTTATGTATTCATTTGACCAAAATTTATGTAGTATCTCCTTATGTATCATGTAAGACTCCAAGTGCTGGGATATTTAAAAAGCATGATCCTCACCCATACTCAAAACCAACTAGGGGAGACCAAGAGACAAAGAGACTGTGAAGATACGGTATGAAATTACTGCAGTAGAGATAGCCACAGCTCTTGCGGAAGCATAGTGTAGGGTACCTAAGCCAGAGAGAGGAAGGTCAGGAGGAACTTTCTGCAAGAAGCCATGTTGTATAGGGAAAGGGAGATGAGACTGACCTGACCAGGCTGTGCTTTCTAGCATGAGGAGGGTTGCAACAGGTAGCAAAAGAGAGAGGTGTTTTATGAGGAGGAAGCAATGCCCCCAAAGGTACAGGGGCCAGAGGGAACTTGGTGCATTTAGAGAATCTTATGTACAGTCCTCTGGATAAGCGTCAAGCATGGGTGAGGTGATATAGTGATATTGCAGCAGTGGGTTGGAGCCAGGTGGGAGAGGGCTAAGCCCTCCCAATGTGCATATGTCAGCCTGTAGGCAGTGGGGAGCCATGGAAGAATTCTGATGAGGTGACATCTGTGTTTTTGAAAGGTCATTCTAGCTGGGTGTGGGAAATAGATGGGCATGCAGCAAGACCAAATATAAGAAAACCACTTAGGAAATCAGTGTATTAATGTAGGTGAGAAGGCCCAGAGCCTAGATGGAGGAAGTAGCAGTGAGATGGACAGTTGGAGATTCACAGGAGTGCTGTAGCTGAAGAACATGGTGACTGCTCTGGCAACATGCCAGAGACACTATTGCTTTAGGGCCTACTTTGCTCAAAAAGGCCCTCTTTAGGGCCTTGCTTTACATATGAATGTTTGTGTCTCCCTAAAATTTATATGTTGAAATCCTAACTCCCAAAGTGATGGTATTAGGAGGGTGGGGCCTTTGGGAGGGGCTTAGTACCTTAAGAACAACAACAACCTGGAGATATCCTCAGGCTCCCCCGACTTTTCTGTCACTTGCATGTGAGGTTACAGTGAGAAGACGACCATCTATTAGGAAGTGTGCCCTCACCAGATACCAAATCTGCCAGCACTTTGATCTTGGACTTCCCAGCCTCCAGAACTGTGAGAAATAAATTTTTGTTGTTTTAAAGCTACCCAGCCAATGACATTTTGTTATAGCAGCCCAAATGGATTAAGATAGGCCCTTTATACTAGCTGTTGCCTTGGCCCAAAGTGATTTGTCCCCAGATATCTGTGTGGGTCTCTCCTTCGTCTCAAGTCTTGGCTCTGGTGCCACCTTCTCACGGAAGCCTATCCTGACCACCCTGTTTAACACTGCACACTCCACCTCCCCACCAACACACGCATCAATTCCTATCACCCTTTACATGCTCTATTTTTCCCTGTCTCGTTTATTCGCTTTCTAATATACTCTGTAAATGTAATTATTCTTATGTTCATGATCTTTCTCTTCTGCTGGAATATAAGCTCCATGGGGGCAGGAGTGTTTTTGTTTTGCGTTGTCCACTCTTATATCCCAAGTTCTAAACTAATGCCAGGAACATAGTAGCCACTCGGCTAACACTTGTTAAATAACTGGATGGCTGTCAGAATTGAAGATAAAAGAAGAGGCATGGATGATGCCAAATTTTCTTCCAACTTGGGCAGATGAATGGGGAGGGGAGGGACATAATTTATCACAACAGGGACTAAAGAAGAGGAACAAGAAATGGGGAAGATGATGAGTTCTGCTTGAAACATTTGTCAGGTGGTAAGATTAAAAGTCTGAAGATAGAAATGGGAGACCAGAGGAATAGCAAGAAAGATTTGGGGTGGTAGAGAGTAGGGGCTGACTAAGGACCGTGAAAAGGTGTTCTGAGGGGTCTGAGGGCCCAGCCACATACAGTCAACCATCATGAATATGTCCTGGTTGGTGGCAGGGCTTCTCTCCAACAGAAAACAGCACAGTGAGGTTAGAGAATGCACATGATTTGATTAGAAGTTGAAGATTTACAAGGCGAGCAGAGGAAAGATGAAGTAGTATGTTGAAGATGAAAACAGCATCTTCAAGTTTATCCTGGCTAAGGAAGGAGGGATATCATGAATGGGATAAATGGCAGGGAAGTAACAGAGAAACTGAGGGAATGGAGGTTAGGATGAGGCCAAACAGCACGTGTTCTGAGAGTTAGGGTGAGTGTCGAAGGGATGGTAGGAGGCAGGCAATTATCTTTCTGTCATCAGGCAACAGATTTTTATTGGACACAGTATTAGGGTTCTCCAGAGAAACAGAACCGCTAGGATGTGAGCATACATACATAGGTATATTTTAAGGAATTGGCCCATGCAGTTATGGAGGCTGGCAAGTCCAGAATCTGAAGTTTGATCCCAAAGACTGCCTGCTGGCAGAGTTCCCTCCTGCTTGTGGGAGGTCAGTCCTTTGTTCTACTCAGGCCGTCATCTGATTGGATGAGGCCCACCCACATTAGGAAGAGTAATCTACTTCACTCAAAATCCACCAGTATAAACAGTAGTCTCATCCAAAAACACCCTCACAGAAACATCTGGAATAATGTTTGATCACATATCTTGGCACTGTGATCTAGCTGAGTAGACGCATTAACCATCTCATAGCACAATAGGGTGACTACTGTGTAATTAACAACAGTATATTATATATTTCAAAATAGCTAGAGGAGAAGACTTGAAATGTTCTCAACACAGAGAAATGATAAATGTTCGAGGTGATGAATATCCTAAACATGATCATTACAAATTCTATACGTATCAAAATATCATATGTACCATAAGTATGCCCAAATATCATGTATCAACAAACAAAATGGACATTTAAAAAAATGAAAAAAATATACATCACAGACACCTATTGTGGGCCAGGTCTTGCTAGGGAAACAGTAAGGACAAGATAGCTCCTTCCTTCAAGGAACAGAGTCTTGGAGAGAACACCAGCTCTTACGGTTATTGACGTGAATAGCACTGAGGACACGACAGTCAGCATGCTTCTAGGACACCTCCAAGAATATAAACTCATGTTTATGTCTAAGGTAAATCTGTTGCCATGTATGCGTGTGTAAGTAATACAAACTATTAAAAGGTATTTGCCAGACCCAGTTATATCATCCACATCACGGTCAACTTTCTATCAAGATGATCATGGGAAAAAATGTATTAATATATGTGGACTATTTCCCTACCTCTAGAATTTCTCTAATTATATCTTTAGCATTTCATTTGTTACTGGCTAATGTACAAGTTTACTTCTGTTCCAGCTGGTCATCAGTGATCTATACTCAATATGAGAAAACAACATGATTTGTTTAATATCTATCAACTGATCTGACATCAAGAGTAACAGATTTTCTCTTTATATATAAGAATACCTTCTGCCCCACCAACATTGAACATATACAACCAACACACTTTATTCAGTAAAAGGAGATGAACATATAATTTTCATGCGCCCCATAAAGCAATTAAAAATTTTTTTGCCATAATCAGACTAATCAGGGTCTCCACCTAACCAGGCACACAGCGCAGAAGCCTCACTTGGGTCACATTCAGGGCCATTTGGGGTTGGCAGCTGACAGGGAACATCAGTACTCTAATTTGCATAGCTGGTGTCTCCCCTTCATTGCCTGCGGAGAGCCTGTTAGCAGCAGAGGTCATAGAAACTGGGATCCAGCCGAGCTGCAGAAAAACCCCACTGTTTTGTTCTTCTCAGGTGACGGAGGCCAGAACCTCTTTATCAGTCATTATGGTTAATAAACACCATTAGGAGGAAGAGGTGAACTCTACTTACTGAATGTAAGAACTTAATTATGCAGGGCAAGACTGGAATAGCTTGTGTCCCTGAGAATATCTGCAAAGCATGTCTTTGTGATAAAGGTATCCCAATCACAAATAAGTCAAGGACCTGAGAATTGGGGAGAACCCCCAGTGATGTGAATGGGTTTTAGACAGAGTGCATGTTGTAAATGTGTCAGGAGACATGTAGAATGATCTGTTGGTTTTCATGCAGAGACTATATTGGACCATTAAATGCAACTGTCTGTGGTAAAGATTTTTCATTTTATACTGGGGCGAAAAAAATTCTTCGGAAAAATATCCCTATCAAAATGCTTGCTTCACATCTCAAATTTCAGAACTCTAAATGTGCCCTGAATGTGTATAAATGTGTATAATATATAAAGCAAGATTGTCCTGAACAGTTTTTTATGGGGCATGGGGGTACAGAGGGCATGTGCATTTTGATTCATACTTGAGAGTGAGAACCTATATTACTGGGCTTCAATGAACCAGTTTTCAGAATGTCACACTGGTTCATATGAATACATTTCCCCAGTATCTAAAAGTCAGTCATTGCTGAGTTACATTATTTGAGCAAAGGATTTTACATAAAGTGTCTATTTGAATTTATTGATGACATTTCATATTCTCATGGTGTGTTGGGAAGCTGAGACCCCACTACTCATGTAAGTAACAATTACATAAAATTATTTTTCAATTTTTTTCGAGTAATAATAATAACAGCTGTTAGCTCCATTGAGTGCTCACTATGTTCCAGTCACTGTGGAAGTACTTTGCACAGACCAGCTCATTTAATTCTCACCCAAACAACCCTTTGAGAAAGGGATGATTACTATTCCCATTTTACAGATGAGAAAACTGAAATGTAGGGAACTGTAAACAACTCTCCCACAATACATGGCTGAGAAGTGGTAGGCTGGGTTCTGAACCCAGGATGACTGACCCTGGGGCCTGTACTCTTAGGCAATTATCAAGGTCAAGTCATTAGTTTTATTTTAAGAAAAGGAAGCTTTAATGTCAGTATAACCACACCAAAATCTGACTACACTGAGGGATCACAAACACAATTTAGAGAAAAAGCAAACTGACCCAAACTCTTACCTTTAGAAATTGATATGGCAAATCTGTCGCTGTAAAATCAGGACTGAATTTCTAAAAAGAAAGAAAACGAGGTTTGAAATACTAATAGCATTTTAAACATGTGGAAACAGGAAGGTCAGGATTTTTTTTTTCCCCCAAAAAAACTCATCTGTCATAAGAGAATGCTCACCCCAAAATGGCGGTGTTACTTTGGATCATTCTTTTCAAAGTGTGAATCTCAAAAACTGTGATTTGTAATAGGAAAAAAAAGCAGCAGATCAGAGCTCAGAAGCCCCAGGATTCAGCCCCAGTTTTTCTGTTAACTGTGGGTGACCTTGAGCACATCTCTGTTTTCACAAACTTAAAAATTTTTTTTTCTAGTAATCACCAGAGTTCGTGCCAGCTCTAATATGTTATGAATATCTTCAGACTAGAAATTAGTACAGAACTTTTGCATGCTATCTTAGGATCAAAACTAATTAAGTTCTTTTCTAAGATGATTATTGTGGCCTTTTTCTTGCTGATGAAATCAACAGCTGGCAAACATCATTTTTCTTCAAACATTGTTAATTGATCACATTAACTCCTCCATTCCAGGCAATCAGTGGTCATTTGCCGAACGAAGCTAGAAGCTAGTGAAGTCTTCTGTTTCTCCCCCAAGAAGGCATTGTCAAATCTCATCCGCACAGTACGAGAGCCATCTGGAGCCATTAGAACAACAAGGGTGATCTATTAAATCAGCAACACCCTTCCTTCCTTCTTTTGTTTTTTTCCAAGACACTAAATGACTTTTCTCTTTACATCAGCAACTGGACTCTAAGAAGCACCCCCCCCCCAAGAAAAATGATATGAGAAATGTCAAAATCAAGATATGGAGCCTGATCCATCTATATTAACAGAGTTTATGCGTAAACTCTGAAGGAGAAGCTGTCTTAATTTTACATTAAGAGAATCTTGTATGGAAATTTGAGGTCCTTCCAACATACCTAACTCTGGATGGGAGAAAGGGTCAGGAATTTTTGAGTCTTTCAGTTTGCCACGAATCTGTCAATAATCTTTTTATAGTGACTTAAAACCACTCTCTTCCCATTGTCCCTTCACCTCTCAAAAACAAATTATATCAATGAGAGGAAATGAGAGTAATTTCTGCTTCAGGGCCATTAGAGAAGAAACTGAGGAAGTATTTTTCTTTTTTTTAATTTTAGTTTATTTTAGGTTCCAGGATACCTGTACCGGCCTTGCAGATTTGTTCCATAGGTAAACGTGTGCCATGTTGGTTTACTGCACCTGTCAACCTATCACCTAGGTATTAAGCCCCACATGCATTAGCTGTTTATCCTGATGCTCTCCCTCCCTCTGAGCCCCGACAGGCCCCATTGTGTGGTGTTCCCGTCCCTGTGTCCATGGATGGAGCTGGAAACCATTATCCTCAGCAAACTAACACAGGAACAGAAAACCAAATACCACGTGTTCTCACTTATACATGGGAGCTGAACAACATGAAGTCTTTTTCAATCCACCATTAATGGTGTGGCTCTCTGCTTCCACTGACGGGCTTATAATGTCTGGCTCTTTCTTTTATTTTTGCCTTCTAATTTTGTGCATATTTTGGATAGGGCTGTAGTGTGCTTGTCTATCAAGGTTTAATTAAGATATTAATATTCACTTAGTAAGCACAAGGCCTGCTTGTGTCTCTAAGGAGTAGAGATAGACAACAAAGGGTCAAACTTACTGAACCAGAAGAACAGCACTTTTTCCTAAAATTCAGAGGCCCCAGTTTGAAGAGCTGACACAGGACAGCTTCAGCATACAATGCGAAATTTGTGGTCCCTTTCAAATCCCTTTGTTCATAGAATATATTTCAGCGTATGTGTTCGGCATCCAGGTGTGAAATGATATGTATCAGGATATTCATGTCTTTGAAAACATATAGGTTTTTAAATCTTTAAGATTGCAGAATTTCATACATTAACAGAACAGGTTTTTTCAAATCGTCTCAGAGCGAGAGAAAACGTGAGTAGCCTATGTGAAACATATGGTAAGAACTGTTCATTCCATTTGCATTTGTTTCTGGGAGCTGTACTTATTGTAGCTTATAAAATCAATTCAATTTAACTTCTGTTTGTCTGTGCAATAAAGTTTTTTCTGTGTAGTAAAGAAAATATGAGAGCCCAAAATAGGGATGTGAAAATTTTTTCTCAAGTCAAGACATCAGTATATTGACTCAATATGAACAAGACTGAAAAGCCTCCCTCCCAAAAGGCCAAAAATTCAGAGAGCTTTCCCATTTTGCTTACAGTGATCTTAAGAAAAATATATAAATGTCAGTTATTTAGAAGACCACACAAACCTATACTTTTGTATCTCCTGGGCTATGTCGATTTAAATGTTGTTTCATACATTGTGTATTTGAATTTAGTCAACTAAAATGCATAAAAGTAATTTATTTTTCCTGTTGTTACCATTGAGTCAACATCCAAATTATACTTTTCTGATAAAATTCTCAATCTAACAAGTGCTTTCCATTGTTGGTATTCATAGATTTACTTCTGATTCATTATTAATCACAGCTCATGTATTCAATCACTATAAACTGTTCATAATGGCTTATTTGTGGCTCTTAGGTTTCCTTTAATCTCCCCACAGTGAATTACAGTAAAAATCATTTGTTGGCATCATTAAATGGTTGATTAATGCCCAGGTTTAAAATTGTTAGTCTTTTCTTATTTTTATAAAGGCCCAAAAAATCAAGATTTGCTGCTCTTGCCAGAAACCAGTGAGAATTTTTCAAAATATTTCTCTTTGAAGACTTGGGCTCTGATACCATCACATATGTGAATGCTCTATTGAAGTCATTTTTTGTAACTCGAGTTCCCATTGCTGTCTATTCTTAGCTGTAGGGTCAGAAATCCTAGTGCTATATCCAAAATCTCTTCTAGAACCCAACAGTTGCATGATTCGGGAACCAAACTGGTTCACAAGAGCAAGAATGTCTTCTACAAAGTATATTCCAACAAACTACACACAGAATTCCTTTAGCCAATAGAAAATCCATGAAAATAAGGATTTACCCACCTGCCTGAAATCTCAGAAAGAGACAACAACCCTAAGAAAATCCAGAAGTCTTCTTAATGTAAATCGATAACATAAGGTGATAATGTATGTTCCTCTCTCATTTCACAGAAAACAGATGACCCACAAGATTTGCTTTTTCAAAGAAAACTGGGAGTAGTGCTAAGGTTGTGTTTCGTTAGATCTTCCAGAGAGCATATATTGGACATCACAGTTTCCAGCAGTGCCAGGGAAATGTTCCATCCCTGCTTCATGGCTCCTTATTGCCCATGGAGTGAGGGTCAGATTCCTTAGCAACACATACTCTAACCCCAGCCTGTTCTTCCACACCTGTCTCTCAAAGCTCTGCTAAAAGAATTTCCTCTTGCGACTGGGCATGGTGGCTCATGCCTGTAGTCCCAACACTTTGGGAGGCCAAGGCGAGCAGATGACTTGAGCCCAGAAAGTCAAGACCAGCCTGGGCAACATGACGAAACCCCATCTCTACAAAAAATACAGACAGCCAGGCATGGTAGCATGGGCCTGTGGTCCTAGCTACTCGGGAGGCAGAGGTGGGAGAATGGCTAAGTCCAGGAGGTCAAGGCAACAGTGAGCCATGATCTCAGCACTTCACTGAAGCCTGGCTGACAGAGCACTGTCTCAAAATTAAATGAATAAATAAAAGAAGCCTCTCTTACATTCATCTGATCAGCTTTTCCTCTGGACATACTTACCTTTCTCTTTTACTCTAAACTATGATTTTTTCATTGAATCAAGAGCTTTCTTTTTCAGGGCTATAATCTAGAGCTGTCTTTTCAGTGAAATCATCCCATTTGCTTATGGAGAGCACCAGAGTACATAGAGTAGGTCCCAACTGTGACCTGAAGACCCTGGGGATGGAGGCGGAGGAGGAAGTAGAAAGTACATGGAATTATTAAAACCAGTACACAAACCTGTCTGTGCACCAAACATTATCGGGAACCTTAGTAAAACTAAAAGTATAACTATAGTTACATGGACCAGCTATGAAATATTTTAACATTAAGAAAGGAAAACACCCAAAAAGATGAGACTACACCATAGTGTGTTACACAAAATACAGCTACAAGCTTCTTTGTCAAGCAGTTCATAAACATACTTTTCCCTCTGAGCATTCATATTTTAGGAACTATTCATTTAACTTTCTGTGCTTTGAAAAGATGTTTGATGTCTTTACATCTTCAACTAGCTTATAAATACCTTGAGTTTGGAAGTTTTGAGTTTAGAAATGTTATGTTTACTGACCCCCATAAATAGTTATTGAGATATTCTTTTTAATGCTTCTTAATCCTCTACCCTAGCCACTTTCATTCATTCATTCATTCATTTATTCATATTTATTCAACCAATGACATTGCCTCCCACTACACCAAGAGCATGAAGGTAACTAGGCATGTTGTTAGAACGTACTGTCTCCTCTTCTCTAGACTTATCCAAGTAACACCCAGACTCACCTACTCAGAGAAGCATGTGTCCTTTTTTATCTCCAAAGCCAATAACTCCATCTGTGCTCTGGGTCCCTTCCCACTCTCCCTCCTCAAGCTCAGTCAGTTCTCTCTCTCTAGCCCCAAGGCCCTCTGCAATATAACCACAATTCCTGGAGGTCGTTATGTCCCAGCAGTATCCAAATAGCTGCAATTCTCCAAGCGTTGCTCATACCATATCCCACTCCTCTCATGCAGGTGCATTGGCCTGGAATGCTTTTACATCTCCTCTTCCCTGTGAACATCCTCCTCTAAGACCTCGCTTAAAATATCCTCACCTCTTTGAAAATGTCTTTGGTCTTCTTAGAAGTAACTACTTCCTCCTCTGTGCTCCATGGCATGTTGTCTTTTCACATAAGATTAATCACAGCCCAACAGGGTAGTCTCTTGTGCCTGTGCGTGCTTCCCCTGTGACTAAGAACTCACCGTGTGCAGGGGTTGTATCTTACGAATCATTGCCTCTACATTGTATGGCTTGCTCACATCATTGATATTTTGACAAATGTTTGTGGAATAATACTGCCTTTTTTTCCCCTCTCACCAGGTATTAAGTAAACCCCAGCAGTGTTTACTTAATGAAAGTGAACACTCATGTCATATCCTGTCGTTTGTGTTCTCTAGTTCTTTTGATGATGCACCTTCCTATGGATTCTTCTAGACATAGAAGAAGATTCTGCTTTAAAAACTGTTTGGGCTCTTCCTTTTTTGTCCCCAGCGAGTATCAAGCATCTGTCCTCCTAGGCTCCCAGAGGTTATTCGGTATCTGCCTGAAGCTGCTGTCCCCCACATCTTCATCTTACGCCATCCTGACTTCTACAAGGAAGAGACAGACAAACACTGACCACTTGCCTCACCATCACATTAAATAGCAAAACAGAAGAGAAGAGGAACACTTATTAAGGTTGCACCCAACTCAGGCACACACACATGAAATCACCTCAGTTTGTTAACAAATCAATCTACATACATATAATCAACACATTCAATGCCTTCAATAGGTCTGTGAAGTTGGTATTATCTCCATTTCACAGATGAAGAAACTAAAGCTGAGAAAGATGAATTATTTCCCTGAGATTCAGCCTGTATGTATTGGAGCTATGATTCAAACCTAAGTCTGCCTTGAATCAAAGCCAGTGCACTCTCTATTACTCGTACAGAGAATGGGTTCGAAAATAAGGAGAATGGATTACCATTAGTGAGTGTATGGCTTATATATGTATAGATATAACTTGTGGCAGATTATTCATAGCTACACTGCATATATATCATAAAATGCAAATTATTCACTAAACCATAATGTAGCAGGCCTCAGGTATGTTCCTAGCCACTGATATATACACCTCACAGAGGGATATTGTTCGCTGAGGAATTATTTAATTTATATTTGCAACCTTCCATCTAAACAATGGACACCCTGTGATTCAGATAAGAAAATCAAGGACCAGAAAAGAGCAGACCAGAGAAAGTCCGAATGCTCTAGTCCCAGAGCATGACCCCAGCCTGGGCTTTAAAGCATAGGTCTGAGGGAGACAATGCATCAACCCGTTTGTCTTGGGGACACATAGTTGCCACTCTCTGTAGTTAAGGATCCCAAACACCAGACTAATTTGGAAGGGACATGAAGTTCATATGGCAATGCCAGTAGTAAAAAAAAGGGGAGAAGGACAACAAGGACATTTTGCAGTTCGCAAACATTTGAAGACCTTGTTTTTTAAAAAAAATCACTGGCCAAGAGCCAGTTTGAATTTTGCATTCCCGTTTTCCCAGCTTTTCACTCTGATCATGTATTTGTATAGTCCCAGCTTGTAAGCCAGTGCAATGCTAGAAATCATATATGGATAGAATTATGTAAAACAGTTTCTTTTAGCCTGAATATATTTTCTTCATTTATTAATAGTGTACTTACTGAGTACCTACTGTATTCCAGGTACTCCATATAGTTTTGGTGAAGAACCAGAAGTGATCATTTTTAACATCATAAAATTAAATATGTTTCAGAATATGCTTCTATTTTCAAAAAATAATGAATAAGCACATTAGGCAGCAATAAATGACGTGGGTAAATTTAAGGCACTGGAGTCCTTCAAGATCAGCAGATCAGCAAAATACAACAGCAGAAGAACAGGTTTTGGCACTCTAAATATGGCCACTGCCTCTTTCAACTCTCTTGACAGCCATAGCCAGGATATAGAATTTGGGTACCTTTGTTAGAATTGTCAACGAAGATATTTATTGAAACCTAAGTGTTTTGCAAGGAGAGAATTTGTAAGGAGATGGTTTCTTAAGAGATTTTTTAAAACTTTATTTGGATTAAAATTGTCTGATGGGAAATTAGTGAAATGTTGAATGACTGCCATTTCAGTTGATACTGAGGAAGTAAAACTACCCTTCCCCTAATTCTGCTTCTCAATGGAAAATGCACCCCATCTCTTGGAGGCTAGCATTTCTGCAATGCTATCCTGCCTTTAGAAATTCATTCCTGGCACCTAAAATGTATGTAAGAAATGCATAAGAAATGACATTGCAAAAAGCAATTTAGAATGATATTCTAAACAGTTAAGTCAAGGCTTTGGCTCCATGGTGAAGGGAGTGCAAGTGTTGAAATCTAATGGACTTGCATAACCTCCCTGAACTTGTTTCCTCATTTGTAAAACGGGATGATGTTGCTTTCCATACAGGTTGTAAATTGCGCATAAAACCTGGCTCATAAACTAGTCCTATGTGACTTTTCAGTCATATTACTAAATATCATCTATTCATTTTAAGTCTCA
The DNA here is from genome assembly GCF_047675955.1 of Chlorocebus sabaeus. Taxonomy (NCBI): domain Eukaryota; kingdom Metazoa; phylum Chordata; class Mammalia; order Primates; family Cercopithecidae; genus Chlorocebus; species Chlorocebus sabaeus. The sequence goes on along the minus strand of NC_132914.1, from coordinate 96,161,477 downwards.
AGGATTTATTTCAGTGGTAGATATGGAGGAGAACAAATGCGTTGCCACAACTTCCCATGCCCCAAAATATGTAAATTGCTCTATACAGTACCATTTCCTAGAGTAGTTTCTATTCCCACCCGTGGCTGGTTCCCCCTAGGAGTTGCACCACCCACTGAATGGTTCAAACACTTTCCTGGTCTACATTAAGCAACTGTGAGTCCTTCTGTCTGCACAATTATTTTTATGTGCCATGCATATTTAACTAGGAGAACAAGGAACCTACTCCAAGGTTGAGGAATAGTGATGCTTGTGTTCTTCTCCTTTGGGGCTAATGTGTGGACCATCGACTCATGTGGTTTGCGTGTCTTGCTGAAGAGTCCAGAGGGGTGGGCTTAGTCCACATGTTGGCCAGTCCGTGGCTCCATCCCTAGTCCCCGATCATAATGAAGCCTGATTATAGAACAACATCCCCCAAGTGCTGAGGGGGCCTTCTGCTTTCCTGTCGCTTGTCCCACCAGCTCGGGTTTAGGTCTGTTTCTTCATTAAAACAACAGATAGACCCAAATGCCTCCCACATGCCAGCCCCATGCTAGATGCTGGGCTGAATAGAGTTGACATGCTTTCTACCCTCATGGAGCCTACAGTCTGGTTTGAGAGGGAGGCACAGATAACCAAACAAGCAAATGTGTGATTGTAAATTCTGAAAGGAACCATATGATAAATGGACAGAGTGCAGTGATAGAGAGTAGCAGGGGGGATCTATTTAACTAGGGCAGTCACAGAAGGCCTCTCCCAGCGTGGCGCCTAAGCTGAAACCTGAGTGGGAAGAAGGAGCCAGCCATTTGAAGAGCAAAGGGAAGAATGCAAACACCTGTAAGTTCTTGCAGTTACGTACAGTGAGCCCCTTCCTGCTGGGCGCTGTGGCTACAGTGAGGATGTGGGATAGAGCCTCTGCTCAGCATGCTTACGTTGTGATGGGCCAAGAGACACAACATCACACTCTCCATGGGCCCTCCGTGATGTTCAGAGGCTTTGCAGAACAAGGAGGAAGCACATATAATGCCTGCTCCCCAGTTAGGGACCACTCCACTGGGTCTCTGATGGAACTCTGCAGACAACTGATAGGAATTTAGGTTTATTTTTGAAAGAGGAGTGAAAGCCGTCAAGTTGTAAACTCTGCCTTTGGAAGGCAAAATTCATTCTTTCCCCATACCTCAAACCCAGGTTTTCACATTTTAGGAAGACCCCTAAAGACAGAAAAACCTCAACCTGCTCTTTGAACCCTAGTGGGAAAGAGACCATTGCCAGTCAAATGGTCCTAAGACAGTATCCAGCTTCTGTCATCTTTTACACTGTTCTAGAATTCCTTAACAAGAATCTGAACATATTTTTCTTCTCATTTTGATGCCACCTTGTTTTTATAGAACGCTTTATATTTTTCAAAAGATTTCTCACATCTTTTTGGATCCTCATAGGGACTCTGTGAATGAGGAAGACAGATTTGGAGTATCGATGAAGCAGAAAGTTAACAGAAGTTAGGCTTTGGTTCCTTTGCAAAGTACTCACCCTGCACCCCCGAGCCTTCTAAATATGGAATATATCATATTCCAAATGTTCATTTTAATGGGGGAGGCAATATGATGGATGGAGAGGGGGGAGAAAGAAAGATATGTGGGCTCTGCCACCTTGCTAATGGGTCATCTTCAGCCCCAGTTTCCCCACCTGTAAACAGGGATAACAATATCAAACTCATACTCAGTGGGGATTGAACGCGGTAAAAAAGGAAAACACCTGGCTCAGTGCCCATGTGAGGGTTCTTTGTCCTCCCTTGCCCACTTTTTCTCAACACTCCAAGAGGCTGAACCCAACAGATGCATAGAAAGTAGTACTCCCAGAGCCTCATGTTCCCTGCCAACCCTGTTCTTCTTCCTTTCTACTTGATTGCAGAATTTGGCAGCACCATCTTCCCAAGCCTAATTTCCAGAGTCATCCTTAAAAAAACCTCCCTCTCCTTTAACGCCTACATCTGGTACTCACCAACCCTGCTGTTTCTGCCGCCTAGAGATTTCTCAGATCTGCTCCCTCCTCCCATTACCATTCATTTATTCATTCAGCAACTATTCATTGAGCACCCACTGCAGGTAGCCACTATGTTGGACCCTGGGAATTTAGTAATGAACAAGTTCTAATTGCTGAACCTTATCCTCACTATTTGAATTATTTCACTTTCCTGGCCTGTGGACAGCATCTCCGCACCACAGCCCATTCTCAATATTGACATCAGAATTATTGTTATAAACCTACTCTGCCGTCATCATCCTTTCCCTCCTTTTTTTTTTTTTTTTTTTTTTTTTTTTTTTTTTTTTTTGAGACAGAGTCTCATTCTGTCACCAGGCTGGAGTGCAATGGCACAATCTCAGCTCACTGCAACCTCCACCTCCTGGGTTTAAGCAATTTTGCTGCCTCCTGGGTAGGTGGGACTACAGCACACACCACCATGCCCAGTTAATTTTTGTATTTTTAGTAGAGACGGGGTTTCACCGGGTTGGCCAGGATGGTCTTGATCTCTTGACCTCATGATCCACCCACCTCAGCCTCCCAAAGTGCTGGGATTATAGGCATGAGCATCCTTTCCCTTCTTTAAAACCTTGGTTGGTTTCCTGTCTACTTCAACATAACAAAACCAGCTTATATTTACCGAGCATACACTATATGCTGGACATTTTCCCAAGCACTTTACATGTATTTTCTAATTTATTTAAGTTGAAGACCAAATTTCTTTTGAAGACTCTTAATAATCTGGCCCTGACCCACCTTCATAGACCCCAGTCCTGCTACTCACACACATGGTTCCCCCTTAGCAAAATTAATGGGGAACTAAGTAAAATTTTGAAACCATAAACAGACATGTCCTGTTCTGTCCTTGCACACCTCTGAGACTGCACACGGTGTCTCCTCTGTGTGGAATCGCCTTCCTATAGCTCTTTACTTGGAAAACTCCTTCTCAGCCCTGAAGCCTGTCTTCTGTTCCATGAGGCCATCCCCCGCTCCCCAGGCAGAGAGTGCCACTCGCTACCTTTCACACCACTCTGAACCTACTCCCTGAGAGCATCTGTCCCTTCATCTTCCCCTCTAGGCCCAGAGCTTCTCAAAGCAATAAGTATGTCCTGTGCATTTTTGTGTACCTCCTAGCCAAACTAACATCAGCCATCGCATTCCACCCTCAATGTGTATTTCTTGAATGAATGAATGGATGGATGAATGTGTACTACTGTGGGCTGCATTGTTTGTGGCTCCCACCAAGGCATGTCTCTCAAAATAGACGCTGCCAGTAGGGACTTAGAACTGTAGTACTGTAGCAATTCTGCCAAAGACTCAGTGACCAACTTTTACAAAACGTGCTGCGGTTCTTTAATAAGCCCTCTTCCTTTAGTGTTTTGCACATTAGGTAACAAAAGTAATAGAACTCTCTGCCTAGTTAAAGCATTGTTCCTTTTTCTGCATAAGGTTAGGTCTTGGCTGACCTGGGTGCTGTGAAAATGGGAGCATTGGTAGGCTGGGCAAAGAGAGTTGGAGATAATCTTTTTTTTTTTTTTTTTCCCCTCTCATCTTAAAAATTGTCTCTCTGGGCTGGGCGCGGTGGCTCATGCCTGTAATCTCAGCACTTTGGGAGGATCACAAGGTCAGGAGATCGAGACCATCCTGGCTAACACAGTGAAACCCTGTCTCTACTAAAAATAAAAAAAATTAGCTGGGCATGGTGGTGTGCGCCTGTAGTCCCAGCTACTCGGGAGGCTGAAGCAGGAGAATGGCATGAACCTGGGAGGCGGAAGTGGCAGTGAGCCGAGATCATGCCACTGCACCCTAGCCTGGGCGACAGAGCGAGACTCCATCTCAAAAAAACAAACCTCTCTGATCTCCATCAACTACATTTTGTGGAGAACAATGTATAAGCCTCCAAAGGAAGCCTTCTGCCCAAATTTTTATCCAAGATCAAACTGAACTCTTGGAAAAGCAGTATCTGCTAAAGGCACTTATAATTTCTCATATTTGATATCCAAATTATCCGTCTTACAAAAAGTCTCCAATTATGGGATATATGACAATAGATCAGGAAGTATGGCAACAAGAAGCTCTTTTACTTCCTCAGCCATAATTCAACAAAGATATAAAGAACAAAAGATACTTTTGAAATTGACGTTTTTTTCATTTAATGAAGATAGAGTTTTAAGTAGTGTGTCATGGGGTTGTCTGTCTGTCTCTGTGTTATTTGGAAGTCACAAATTTTCTGCAGGCAGGAGGATTTAATCATGAAGTAAACGGAAGTAATCAGACAAAGCCCATTTGTTCTGTTGTCTTCATGATCAATTTAGATCCTCCAGCTTCCTAATAAATTGCTTGGCAGTCAGTCCAAATTAACCAAAGACATACATCTATTTGACCTTGTATATAGACAAGAAATTAGCCATGAGGCCATTCCAAGGGATAAGTTGAAATTCAAAGTTTAAATACTCTTGAATTTAAGCCCTTTTATATTGACATGAATATCTTATAAAATCTTTCTCCCTGCAAAAATCCTCATAAATGGGAGCAGTGTTACTCTTTTAAAATTAAGACCGTCTTTTTCTGCTTCTACTTGACTAAAGATTTTGCAAATAGCAGTGTACATGATTTTAAAATAGAAAAAAAAAGTATTTGAAAAGTTATATTTTATTAAGTTCCTAGCTAGGTGCAAAATTTTTTTCTCCGAAATTCATGATTTAAATTATTCAGGTTTTGGTTTGCTGAAATGCAGTCTTTTTTTAGGAAACAAAAAACAAGCCATACTTATGTAAGATTCAAGTGCTTCATAAAACCACCATGTTAGTAAAACTTGTTTTTGAAATGTTGTCTTTGGAAAGGTGGCATCTCTTTTCTCCCAGCCTCCTTAATTAGCATTCCTCATATGCAACATTTCACTAAGAGACACTACAGCTAAGGAGCTAAGAATGCTGCAAGGATTTTTACCTCTGCTCATAATTTTCCCACAGGGAGCCTTCAACACATTCTGTCCATGTTCATGAAATAGAAATATCATTTTTTATAAACCTTGATGCGAGTTAAGACTAAATCTGAATTTAAAAAAAAAAAAATGCTGGGGAAAACACTCTACTAAAAACACAAAAATTAGGCCAGGCGCGGTGGCTCACGCCTATAATCCCAGCAATTTGGGAGGCCGAGGAGGTCATTTCATGAGGTCAGGAGTTCAAGACCAGCCTGGCCAACATGGTGAAACCCTGTCTCTACTAAAAATACAAAAATTAGCCGGGCATGGTGGCAGGCACCTATAATCCCAGCTACTTGGGAAGCTGAGGGAAGAGAATCATTTAAACCTAGGAGGCGGAGGTGCAGTGTGCCGAGATCGCACCATTGCATTCCATCCTGGGCAACAGGGCGAGACTCCATCTCAAAAAAGAAAAACACAAAAATTAATCCAGGTATGGTGGCAATCACCTATAATTCCAGCTACTCTGGAGACTGAGGTAGGAGAATTGCTTGAACCTAAGAGGAGGAGGTTGCAGTGAGCTGAGATTGTGCCACTGTACTCCAGCCTGGGTGACAGAGTGACACTCTGTATCAAAAAAAAAAAAAAAATCACAAGTTACTTGAGTCTCATGAAATTTGAACCAGGGATTTCAGGGAGATTTAATTTAAGCGTGAGTGGAAAAAACTTTGATGTGATCAGTGTGATAGTAACACTGTAGCATTTTCATCATTTATTACACATTTCATAGATATCAAGGGCCCACTATGTGAATAGTATTATATTTATTAATTAATGACATGCCACACACTGTCATCATTCTAGGGCAAATAAGAATAAGAATAAATTACCAATGTTTTTATCGTATGTTGTTATTCTCTCCAGCTTAATTTGACAATTTTCTTGAAATGAAAAATTAATAATTTTTCACTGTGTGTGAATGACGTGTGTTGCTAATGAGTTCAGTGACAATTGGAGATTAAACTGTTTTCTAACAAACGCTAAGTCATTGTTTATTGCTTGGTTCTCATTAGAGACTTGTAAATTATGATGAATTATACTAGCAAGTGGGGATATTACTTTTCTATTTGATAGTTCAGTATCTATTTCTTAGAAAGCATTGCTCTACTTTTCACTTTTTCATCTGAGCTCATAATTTTGATCAACAAATTTGCAACCTGATACAAAATAAATATGTATTAAAAATTGACCCACCATATGATTCTTCAGTTCTGTTTCTGGGTATTTATCCAAAGGAATTTAAATCAGGATCTTGGCCAGGTGCAGTGGCTCAAGCCCATAATCCCAGCACTTTGAGAGGCTGAGGTGGGTGAATCACCTAAGGTCAGGAGTTTGAGACCAGCCTGGCCAACATGATGAAACCCCGTCTCTACTAAAAATACAAAAATTAGCCAGACATGGTGGCGCATGCCTATAATCCCAGCTGCTCAGAAGGCTGAAGCAGGAGAATCGTTTGAACTCAGGAGGCAGAAGTTACAGTGAGCCAAGATCTCTCCACTGCACTCCAGCCTGGGTGACAGAGCAAAACTCCATCTCAAAAAAAGAAAAAAAAAAAAGGAAAAAAATTAGGATCTGGGGGAGATACCTGCACTCCCATGTTCATTGCAGCATTAGTCAAAATGTCCAAGACAAGGAATCAATCTGTATGTCCATCATTAGATGAATAGGTAAAGAAAATGTAGTATATACATGCCATGGAATATTATTTGGCCATGAAAAAGAAGGAAATCCTGCCATTTGCAACAATATGGATGAACCTGAAGGACATTATACTAAGTGAAATAAGCCAAGCACAGAAAGCAAATGCTATATGATCTCACTTAAATATGGAATCTAATATAGCCAAACCCATAAAAGCAGACAGTAGAATGGTGGTCACCAGGGTCTGGGACAGAAATGGAAAGGTGATGGTGAAACAAGACAAAATTTTAGTTACACAAGATAAATAAGTTCTAGAGATCTACTATAGCATAGTTCCAGTAACTTAACAATACTGTATTGTGTAATTAAAATTTGCCAAAAGAGGATATCTTGTGTTAAGTATTCTTACCACACACACACAAAAATGATGATGATAATAATAATAAAAGGAGCTGGAGGAAAATGTGGGAGCTGATGGATATGCTTATAGTCTCGATGGTGGTGATGGTTTGATGTGTATGTACTTATCCCTAAATTCATCAAGCTGTATGCATTAAATATGTACAACTTTTTACATGTCGGTATACTGGAATAAAGTGGCTTAAGAAAATAAAAACAAACAGACTTCATTTTTTCATACAATGTGCTAAGTAGATTTTTTTTAATGAATCAGGACTAGTTTGATACTATCATTCCAAAGTTCTGTTGCCGTTAATTGTTCTGTTGCTATTATTTGTTCAAAAGTAGTATTTTACTCAACTTGAAAGAGTGGAAGATGAGTAGATGTTCACTAGATGGAGAAGAGGAAAAGGAGACATTCCAGAAAGAAAGCACAGCTCATGTGAAAGTCCACTGATGCGTTCACATTTGAGCTTAAAACCTGAAAGAAGTGACCTTCTTTTTTGCAGAGTATGTGCTCTGGCCCCCAAAGCATCCTCCACCTCCAGAATCATCAGTTGTCTCCGTATTTTTATAAAACAGCTTACAAAAGAGGTTTTCAGCTCATCCACTGCACAGGTCAACCTGGTCACTCATACCTGTTCCTTTCCTTGCCAGGGTGGGATGACCAGCACCATCAGCAGCTAATGATTCTCCATTCTCCAGCTTTGTGAATCATGGCTGGCCTAGGCCAAGAGAAAGAGGGAGAGAAAATTACAAAGAGTTTGCACCTTCCCCCAAATGGATTCTTTTTTACAATAAAACCTTCATTAACTGGAACTTTTGGATAGCTAATGTTGTCAGCCCTTGCTTTTAGTGCAGGAGGCAGTGACAACTAACTGCTCCTAAGAATTCCTTTATTTAAAAGCTAAATCTTCCAGGATACTGCTGGAGCCAGTGGGCATTCCTCAGCCACCTTTTGCAGCAGCACTGTGAACCAGTGACAAATAGTCTTCCCAGAGCATGACTCAGACGCAATGCAGTATTCCAAATATCCAGGAAAGAATTAAAGACTGTCAATAAGCCACCCTTAGTCAGGAGAGAACAAAATATACATATATATGTGTGTGTATATATATGTATGTGTGTGTGTATATATGTGTGTGTGTATATATGTGTGTGTGTGTATATATATATATGAAGAATTCTAGTAAGGACTCCAACAGCAGAAAAAAAAGTATCTTTTTAACCATAAGCTAAACTAATTAAGTAATTGAATTAATTGAAAATTTCATACATTCTATGTGCAGATCATTGTACTGAGGTTACTTAACACACCACCTCATTATCTAAAGGTAATTGAGGTTTTTGTCATGTAAATATGCAACGTTGAACCACTAATGCAGCCCTTGAAAGTTACCTTAATTAAAAAAAAAAAAAAAAGTTTTGATTATCTGGGAATCATTACTGACTGACAGAGATTTTCAGATTGCCCTCGAATTTTCCAGTGCCTTTTCCAGGCTGGACTTTCTCTTCTGGCATTAAGGATTTGGAAATAATGGTGAACAAGAGAATGAAAATCGACAGAATCATTTCTGCACTAGGTATATTAATGGATAAACTTGAAAAGACTTAGAATAGACTGCAGAGTTCATATTATAATAATAAAGTACTGGTTGTTCATATAAGCAAGCACACAGCCTTACATTTAATGAGTCTCTGGGAGAAAAATAATCAGTCATTTTTGAGCAGAAGGTAGGGGCCAGGCACTGTGCTAGGTCTGTCCATTAAAATTGTCTCACTTGAGCCACACAGCAACTCTGGGAGAGAAGTGGCAGCAAGATAGAATGAATCCAAAGTGCACGAATTTTGTAAGTCGAAACTGGATTCAAATCCTGATTTTGTCATCACTTTGACAAGTTCCTTAAATTCCTGAACCTCAATTAATGCATTTCTAAAGTTAAGATTTGTAATTACCAGCCTTGTTAGGTTGAAATGGTAAGGTAAATGAGATCATTTCTTTGGAAAATTATTCTAAATGGGTTCATTCCCTTCCCATCAGACACGTACTTTTGCATTCTTTCTGCTAAACAGTTTCCTATGTTTAACTAAAAATTCAGCTATTTCATTGAACTGTGGCACAGCCATATCTTTCCCGTCTTGAACTTGAACAATTGATTTATTTTGGATCCTTAATGTAAGACATTATATTTAATCCCTGTTAAATTGCGTCTTTTTGGTGTCAGGTTGGCCTTTTCAGCCCATTGAGAGAATATTGAATTTTACATTTAGCCTATTATTATACTAAATATTTTTCACAGTTTTATGTCATTGAAAAATCTGATAAGTTTTCTTCTTATGTCTACTTTGATGCCATTAATAAGAATATTGAATAGAGCAGAACCCAGGGGCAGAGGCTGTGGCATTCAATCAGTGGTCCCCCAACAGGTTATGACAGAGCCATTCATCAAGCCTCTTGGCTGTAGATGTACAACCAGCTGTGAATCCACTTAATTTTTCTCTCATAGAGCCCACCGTCTTATAGATAATGAAAGACTTCATCAAGTGCTTTATTGGAACCAAAGACACTATATCTGTGACATTCTCCTGGTCTGTGAACCTCATACTAATAACTCTGTCAAAAAAAAGAAAGTTAATAAAGTTTGGCAAAAACGGATTTTCAGTGAGGCCAGCAAAGTTTGAAGAGTGGCTGATGATGCAGGGGTTGTTGCCAGGAAAAAGGGGCATGGCTGGCTGCTGAGCTCCTTCTGGGCAGGTTCCAGGGGAGGGCTCAGCCCTTCCAGTTCAGAAACTGGGCTTAATCAAAACACTGAATAAAGTTAGAATTTTATGAAGCTCATTTTATACCAGGAACTGTGCTTAATGCATTGCATGTGTCTCATTTAATCCTAACTATTATACTAAGAGGAGAATACTATTTCTTAGCTCCATCATTTTACACAAGGTAGGTGACACTGAGAGAGGTTAAATAATTGACCAAAAGGCATATATAGTAAATGCCAGTACCAACACTCACACTCAGGTCACCCTGACAGCAAGCCCCACTCTTAATCACTATGCCCTCCTGATCAAGTTCTGTGCCTCGGTGGTATTGATTTAATTTAACTAAGGAGAGATCAGTGTATCAAGATGTCCAGTCTGTTAATACATGATGGGAAGAATTCTCTAACTGACCAAATGCTCCGCTCCCTAATCCCCCATCTTCAACACTTCCTCTTCTCATATCTGGGTACTCAGAACACTGATTCAGTGATTACTGCTTCCTGGTACATGTGGTATTGAAGGAAAGGGAATTTTGAGGGATGTTTCATTTAGATCAGTACAAAACCTGATAAAATAGCACCTTGAGTAATCAGGGAGCTTACTTACGTTAAGATTCAGTCTCTCCCTATGATGCTATCAAAGCTAGACATTCTAATTCTTTTTTCCATAGTTTCCTTGCTTCAATCTGCCCTCTACCCTTGCTTCTCCACCCTACCCTGGCACACTTTCTTTGTTTAGCTGGATTTCAGTATCACCACTTAAACTATAGTCACGCTGCCAGTCTATCTCATTGACTCTTCATGGACTAGAAAGTCATTCTGACTTCAATCACTTTGTTTGTCCTAGTCTGTTTTGTGTTGCTATAACAGAACATCTGAGACTGGGTGATTTATAAAGAAGAAAAGGTTTATTTAGTTCACGGTTCTGCAAGCTAGGAAGTTCAAGAAGCATGATGCCCGCACCTGCTTAGCTTCTGGTGAGAATTTCTGGTGCTGTATCACAACATGGCTAAAGGTTAAAGGAGAAGCTGACGTGTGAAGAGGCAAAACCCACAGGATGTCCTGGCTTCTTAACAACCCACTCTTGCAGGAACTAATTCATCCCTGTGAGAACTAATCCAGTCTTGCCAGAGCAAGAACTCATTCACTCCTGAGAGAATGGCACAAATTATTTCAAGAAGGATTCGCCGCCTCATGACCCAGATACCTCCCATTAGGCCCCATCTGCCAACACTGACACATTGGAGATCCAATTTCAAGCTGAGTTTTTCTCAGAGAAAACTCAAATCATAGCACTGTTGATGTGATTAATTTGGTGCTTAGAATGCAACCTTATTCTCTGGTTCTTGAGTGCCATCTCATGATCACCACCTGTTACCCATCCAGAGAGAACCCATGTTGGCTCCGAGTGATCACTCCACTCTTTTCAAACATCCATAAGCCATTTGTTGTAAGTATTTAGAAAGCATAAACATTTTTACCAAAGTGTTATGACTTGGAGGATTAAGACCCTCAAAAATGTACATACAGGCCGGGCGCAGTGGCTCACGCCTGTAATCCTAGCAGTTTGGGAGGCCGAGGCAGGAGGATCACGAGGTCAGGAGATTGAGACCATCCTGGCTAACACAGTGAAACCCCGTCTCTACTGAAAATACAAAAAAATTAGCCGGGCGTGGTGGCGGGCACCTGTAGTCCCAGCTACTCTGGAGGCTGAGGCAGGAGAATGGCATGAACCCAGGAGACGGAGTTTGCAGTGAGCCGAGATCATGCCACTGCACTCCAGCCTGGGACACTGCAAGACTCTGTCTCAAAAAAAAAAAAAAAAAAAAAAATGCACATACAGAGGAAAGTCAGTACTAATTTACTGTATTGTACACTAATAACAAAGAATATGCTACAGAGTCTATTAGCCTATAGTTAAATAGTAGTAGGCTCCTAGAACAAAGCTACCCTGCAGGTCACATTTTCCTTAAGACATCCTGCAGTGTGTATGTTGCTCACTCTTCCATCCAGCTGATAAGTGATACATTCCAAGACAACAGAGGTCTTCCTCTCGAGCAGCCTGGATTACAGCCTTCAGGAATGGACTTTTTTATACAATACTGCATACTGAATGGATTCTCCCAGCATTATTTTTTTTTAAACAATTTCTTTGCAATTTAATTACAGATCATGAAAATCACCCATTTTAAGTATGCAGTTAGATAAATTTCAGTAAACCTATACATCCTATAAACGAACCTATAAAGCAACCATCAACACAGTCCCATTTTAGAACATTTCCATCACCCCAAAAAATTCCTTTATGCTCATTTCAGTCAATCCCTGCTCCTATTCCTACTCCAGATAACCACTGATGTGCTTTCTGTACATAAAGTTTTGTGCTTTCTAGAAACTCATGTAAATGGAATCCTACAATATTATATCATCTTGTGTGTGCAGCTTCTTTCACTTAGCATAACGTTTTTGAGATCTGTTGATGCTATAGCCTGTATCATATAGCCCATTCCTTTGTATCATTAGGCAGTATTTCATTGCATGAATATACCATATTTTACTTATCCATTCACCAGATGATTGGACATTTGGATTGTTTCTAATTTTTAGCTATTATGAATAATGTTGCTTCAACATTTATGTACAAATCTTTATGTGGGCATATGTATTCATTTTTAGCTAGGAGTAACTAGCTAGAGTCAACTCGCTGGGCTGTATGTTAGAAAACTGGGTCAAAACTTGAGAAACTGACAGTTTCCCCAAAAGTGCCTGTGCCATTTACAATCCTGCTAGCAAGATGAGAGTTCCAGTTCCTCCACATCCTTACCATCCTAGGCAGGGTCATTGTTTTCTAATGTTAGCCATTCTTATGGGTTTAAAGTGATTTCCAGCTCTACTCTGTGATGTGACTCTCCAGGAAATAAGGAAGGGGATAGTGGTGGGGGTGGGGACAATGGGAGAAAAGGGATGATAAGAAATCTCTCTCACTGTTGTTACCCTTTTTTTTTCTTCTTTTTGAACTTGTCCTTGGGACTCAACCTCTTCTTTCCTTATAATACTTTTTTTTAACCTTAACATCCTTTTTGCCGCCATACGTAGCTGAAATATGGTAAATGTCCAATTCTAAAGTGCAGTAGTAGCTGGCTAGGCTAAGTAAAATCTGTGGATGCATTTTTAAAACTTTAATTTAGCTAGTTTTGGTAGTTTTTTACCTCCTCCCACATAAAACCCTTTTATCAGAGCTGTTGACAGAAACAGAATTGGCTGGATTGAATTCACTGCCTCTTTCACTATTCTGTCTGCTGATGGAGGGTGTTATATGTCATTAAAGTAGCTAAACATCAAGAAGAGGGGCAGAGCAGCAACAGAGCAGAAAAGACCGTTTGTAACCCAAAAATGGAGTAACCAGGCCGTCACTTACCTAGGATTGTCTCTTGAGACTCAATTTGTCTTAGAGCTTCTTTTACAAATATGGGTATATTCACCCATATTTGGGTATATTCATGTATGTTGCATGTTTCTGTTTATTTTATATGGACATATGTTAATGAATTTTGATAACCATAATTTCATTTACAATACTGAGAGCATCAGTCACACAATGTAATTGATCATAAATTTTATGATCTCAAAAATCGAAAGGAAATAAAGTTGGAAAATACCCTCCTTAGCAGTAAATATCCTGCATGGTTAGCAAAATATAGCAAAATATAGCAAAACAGCAGTCTCTCTACTTCTTAAGATACAGAGCATTTTTATGTATTCATAGTACTGCAGGGAGATTTACACTTTTCAGATGCTATTAGCACATCTTCACATCTCCAAGAATAACTTCAGATCTGGGATATTGCACATACTTCCCATTTTCTTTTGTAACAAATTTTTCCTTCAGTAACCCCAATGATTGGGTTATTGAGCAATGTAAACCAAATTTCTCCTATAAAAACTTACCTGGCAGCAAGCTTTACTTAAAAGTAACTTTCAGGGAAATTAGTTGGGAACTGATTTATTGTTTTGTTTTGTGTGTGTTTTTAATCTTCTGAAGCAATGTTTATGTGAAAGTCAGAAAATTAGTACCTTCATCAAGAGGTAATTCAGAGAGCTTCACAAATAAACCTAAGATTCTCATTGATTACAAAAGAAGGCTTTGTACCTCCAGAGCCCTTAAATGTTCAGAGGCAATTATACCATTAAGGTCTCTCTTTTCATGCAAAGATGATCTCATTTCCTCATAATTAGTATTTCCTATTTAATGGGACAGACTATATTCAGAAAACACACATTCCTCCTTCCTCACTCTTTGTAACTATCCTTTGCCCTCTCTGGAGCTGTTTGACTTGGAACCTCTTTTCCTTTCCATAGGTTAGCACAGTTGTATTTCGGTGGCATCTGTCAGTTATTTGCTGATTATTTAGTAGCAGTTGGTTTGGAAAGTAATAGCAGAAGGAAAAGGGAATTTGGAAACCGTAGTCAGAGGGAATTTTTTTAGATGAAGTGGCAGAGGCGAAGGGAAAGAGTTACAGATGGTGGGACGTAAGGAAATTTTGCATCACCCATGGCAAGACTGTGTGTAGGAATTAAGGTGCAAAAGGTCAGAAAGAATAGAAGACTCTTGAAAGTAGAAAGGGAAGGAAATAAGACATAGGTATTATTTTCCTTCCCTCTTTTTCTTTTAGAGACATCTCCCCTCCTTCATTTGTTGTCCACCTTGACAGGGATTTGAGTTGAGATCTTAGAGATCACCTTTGAGTTGTACTCGTGGGCTAGATGCATTGAGGAACCCTGAGATGCAGTAACACCATATCTGACTTTCCAGCGCCTATAGTCAGTTGATCAGGTAAGACACATACACAAATAAAGAGAGCTAGCTGCACCCACCAGGATGTATCACGTGTCAACAGCACAGGGCAGCCCACAGATACTAAAGAAATTCAGAGAAAGAAAGGTCGATGTAATCCACGGTGAGCAAGCAAGGCTTTAGGTGGATCTCGATTTCATCCTTGTGGGATACTAATGAAAATCCAGGCAGAGACATTCTGGAATATGCACAAGTGTGTATATGTGGCACAAAGAAATAACAGGAGAGAAGGTTGGAGAAGTGGAAGGCATGATTCTGGATCTAAAATCTACCCAGAGATATCCATAATGGCACATTTAAATATCAAAGATAATATCCAAATATTGTTGATAGGGTAAGAAAGTTTTAAGTTTCTGTGATACTTAAAACAGAAATGATACCTTAGCACCTTAGTTCTGTGTTTTATAATTCCAGATAAGCTTCCTAGTCATTCTCATTCAATCCACAGAAACCCCTTTTAGGCTGGGAAGACTGTGTAGACGTATATATTCAGATAGATGGATGGATGATAGAAAGATAGATACATACATACATACATACATGCATGCATAGACACTTAGATGCCTACATACATACACACAAATATATACGCATGTATGTTCACATAGTTTTAATATTTTTTTACCACCTGGATTGAGAGCCCTAGAGGACTCGATATTTTTTCTTCTTTGTGGCTTACAAATTGCATAACATGGTGGTTATATGTGAAAGGCATCCAAGAAATATTTGTTGAATAAGACTGTTATTCTCCCCTTTATATTACAACTCAAAGACATTAAAGATTACTTAGCTAGAAGAAGAGTAAGAGAAGAGCCAAATGTCATGACGTTCTGCTCCTAAGGTCTTTCTGTTCACCTCCCATGCCAGACATGGATTATTGCAGTCCAAGAAATAAGAGAGAAAAATGTCATGGTCAAAAATTGTATACAAGTTCAAGTGAAGATTTCTAAGATTGCAGGAATCTGAAATGGAATTATACACAGGCACTTTTGCCTTGATGCTTTCAGGTGGAAAGTGTTTAGAAATTGTTCTCAGGCAGGGAGGAAAACTTTGACAATTATTTGCAATTTTAGTTCTGCAGATGAGAACAAAGCAGATCAACTTCCGCCACCACTTCCATTCTTGGCATTTAGGAACACCAGAACCGCTCAGAACACTTGCAGTTTTATTAGAAGAGGCTACTCTGAAGCCAGGTGAGCTCTATAGACTTGCACAGGAGCTGTTCTCTTTAGTTGGCAAGTATCTAGAAAGGAAAGGGGAAATAATCTACCCCCTAAAATGGGAGTGAGTTCCAAACGCAGGATGAACTCCCTCCCTCAATAAAAATCTAGGAATAAAAAGGATGCAGTCTCCTGGTGGTGAGAACTAGAATCGCTTGTGTGCCCAGCATCGCTACATGTGTACTCTCTGAAGAATTCCAGCTATATGTGCTATTTCACATCTGTTAGCTAACTCTGAACTCCAAAAACATAACAAATGCAAAATATGACACTGAGGAACATTATGTGGGCTTGTGATTTTCCCAGGAGGAATTGGTCCAGCCGACGATAAATAGATTGAGATTTCATGCAGAACATGGAGACAGACTGTTGCTACATGACTTTTCTGCGTGACTTGTGTGATTCTTTAGTGTTTTCCATGCTGTGTCTATGTAAACATGGCAGTCAGAATGGAAATTGTAGGATGATAAAATTATTTATGCATGTGGAATGTTTGCTATCCAGAAAGAAGCACAAACCAAAATTTTCAACGGTAGGAGAAATGTTTAATGAATTATGACATACTTCTCTGAAACAATAATGTGATAATACGGAGTTAGTTAAAATGTCTACTGAGAGTTGTGTATGTAGAAAAGTTCTCTAGCTTTAAAGAACTGAAAAAAAAAAAAAAAGGCGAAAACGGTACTTATGATATGACCACCACAAAACATAATCATGGGAGAAAAAAATGAAAGGAAATATATCTATTTAGACATAGTTTGTGGATTACTTGTTCTCTTACTTTTCTGTATTTCATAAAGTATCTAAAATGAGAAAGCAGTATAGCTATTATAATCAAAGTATTATTTAATTTTGTTAAAGTAGATAAAGAAAAATGCTTCATTTACATCATGTTTAAATCAACATGTTAAATTTAATGTGATATAAATGTAAACATGTTTAATCTTATATCACATTAAATTTTAAAAGAAAAAAAGTTTAAGTCCATTGACTTTCAGCTTTGCTATGACATATATTCTGAAGTAAGCTATTCCGTATGAGGGTCATATCATGATACCGTCCGGCCGAATTCCCACAGCCAAACCCAGAAACATAAACAGCGGTGACGTGATATTATAGGATTGTCATCCAGCGTGGTTATTCTTCTGTTGCTGGGGTTCACAGTGGGGTTTCTGGAATTATCCTGTTTAAGTGATACTGGAGAAAATTCCTGGAGGTGGCTACTGCTGTGATGAACGGATGCCCACCTGTGGCTGACTCCTGTTGTTTCAACAATATTCCTTGCCTTTGACCCACATTCCTCTTAACAATAGTTGTAACAAAAACCATTAAGAACACATGCAGTAACTTTTATTTCTTTTTTTTTTTTTTTTTTTTTTTTTTTTTTTCCTGAGACAGAATCTTGCTCCATCGCCCAGGCTGGAGCGCAGTGGTGCAATCTCAGCTCACTGCAACCTCCACCTCCCGGGTTCAAGTGATTCTCCTGCCTCAGCCTCCTGAATAGCTGGGACTACAGACATGTACCACCATGCCCGGCTAATTTTTTTTCGTATTTTTAATAGAGATGGGGTTTCACTGTGTTAGCCAGGATGGTCTCGATCTCCTGACCTTGTGATCCAGCCATCTCAGCCTCCCGAAGTGCTGGGATTACAGGCATGAGCCGCCGCGCCTGGCCAACTTTTATTTCTTATCTATTGGAACTCAGCAGTTGGAGCCACATTCTTATGCTCATGTGTGTAATAATTTTGTCTTAGTTAATAGTGTGATAACATAGTTATTTGTGCCTGATCTCTCCAACATTGTAAGCTCTGTTCATGGACTTTCCCCTTTGAGTCCTCCAAATAATTGGTAGCAGAAATTCAATATTGTTTTTGAGTTGAACTGAATTGCTTCAATATCTTAGAATAACTAAATATCCAATATATTACCATTATTTTGTCTTTTACTCCCATTATGTTCTTTGTCTGAACAGTTAACTTTAACCCAAGCAGTAATGAAAACACAGAATTCTTCTCTACTGCAGTAACCATTACTCTGGTTTTTTTGAAAACTAAAGTTTTCACACTGGTTATCACCCATGATGCCTGGGGTTGTAGGATTCCACTACCTCAGGACCCCATCTGCTTGCAAAGACAGTCTGCTGTTAAGCTCTTCTCACTCAAGGCAAACCCAACAGCCTTCAGACTTGACTTTTCCATAGTGACCATCTTTCTTTGGAATATTCTCTGTTATTGTTTTGCCAATTAGATTTATTATTGTCAACTTGGACATTTTGAAGCCAACTGTCACCCTGTCTACCACTCCACAGTGAGCCAGCTCAGATTGAATCTTGGATGATGAAGGTTTCCTGTCCTTGGTCTATATATGTATTTCACAGGGAATACTGTGAGTTACCTGCCCTTGTAGCCTGTAGCTTTAACAATGCTATAAGCCTTATGAAAAAGTGAATTATTTTAATGTTTTCAGATGCTCAAAGTCCTACGTAAATGCTTTAAACATGATAACTCAAAGTAAGAAGCAACGTCTTAAGCCTCATGATGACATAACCAATAGTTTAACTAAAGGTCAAAAGGTGTA
The DNA here is from genome assembly GCF_047675955.1 of Chlorocebus sabaeus. NCBI lineage: Eukaryota > Metazoa > Chordata > Mammalia > Primates > Cercopithecidae > Chlorocebus > Chlorocebus sabaeus. The sequence goes on along the minus strand of NC_132914.1, from coordinate 96,142,997 downwards.
GAGGTTAACAGCAAGAAGAAGAGCAAGGAGAGTGGTGAAGGGCAGGTTAAGAATCAGGTGTACATCCTAGCCATGTGCCTCTTAGCGGTGTGACCTTGGAGAAGTTCCTTAGCATTTCATAATCTCAAATTTTGCATCTCTAAAATGAGAATGGTTTTATTGTATGCTATTGTAAGGATTACAAGAGATATTTATATACATGTATAACCACTTGGTACAGTTTCTACACAACTAGAACATAGAACTAGAGTATAGAAAATGTTCAAGAAATGGAAGTTACCATCAGTATCTTCAGTGATGGGAGCTCATTTCTAATAAAAAGGAGAGTTATCCAGGTGATCTTGATAGTACTAACCAACCTGTGTTGATTTGTTTCCTATCTATGTATCCATCCATCCATCCATTCATCAATCCACCCGCATCTGGGTAGCTCTATGGAGGAGACAGCAATGAAGATTCAGTGCAGAGGAGTGCCTCAGCTTACCTCCTATTGAAGATTAAGCAATGTGGATGGGAGAAGAGCATATTCTTTTAAATTGGGTCTGGCCTCAGACTAATAGCTAGAAATCATCCACGTTCCTACTAGGATAAGTTACTTCATTGAGGGCTTTCCCAAAGTTAGCCACATCTCTTCATCCAAAGCTCCAGTGTATTTCTTTAACATGATTGACTTTATGACAATGACCAAGTCCTTGTTCTTCTGGGCCAGGATTCCTGTGCACCCTCAGAACCCATTCACTGGAATAAGCACACTGTGAAAGTTGCGACTTCTATGTGTCAGGCATTATGCTGATTATTCTCACAATTTACTCTTCATCTTCCCAACAACATTTGAAATTGTCATTAACTTCTTCACTTTATATGTGAGAAAACCTGAGATCAGAGGAGTCAGGTAACCTGCCCAAAATTAAGTTGTGGGAGGGTAAACCAAAAGCAATAGTGGAGATTACATCAGCTCAATTGTACCACAGTTACATGTTATTTAATGTCAGTTTTATAAATAATAATAATTAAATGAATGTCTTTATTATAAAGACATTTTTAGCAGGACTCAGGGAAAGGGCAAGGTAGTACCATCAGCATGAGGTCCAGCTATCTGCTGGGAGAAAGATTTGTGGGAGGAATTTATATCCAATAGAAGCTTTTGGCAAAGTAATTGAGAATGAGAATAAAAGAGAATTAGAAAATATACTGTATTTAGACTTGCAAAATACCTTTGGAAAGGTTATCGTATTTTTTCTGAGATGGAGCAATTATTTGATCTCGATGCTTTAAAAAAGAAACAATACAAGAATGTAAGAACATTTCTATGGATTGTATAAACAATGCTGCCTGCAAGTAATCAGCAGTAGGGCCACACTTAGTTAGCATATTTATAAATCATCTGAAAGGAATACATGCTGAAATTTCCAGATTTGCAAAAACCACTAAGCTCTTCCAGGTAGTGAAATGCCAAACTGGTTAATATAAATGCAGAAAGCTAACACAGGGCTGTGTGAGTGGGCAGAAGGATGCCAGATGGGCTTCTGCCTGGACAACTGTAAGATAAGGAATTTAGGGAAAAATAATTCAAATCATCCCTCCTAGATTAAAGGGCTTTGAACTACTAGCTATAACAAAATTAAGGGATTTTATAGTCAGTGTATACTTTTGCCCCTAGTTATTCCTACTGCAGCTAAAAGGCTAGCTAGAAATCACATGTGCTTAGGAAGGACATTTTAAAGGGGTATTGAAAGCAGAAAACAGTATCCTGCATAAATGTAAAGCCATGGTTCACTTATACCTGCAATATAGTGAGCCATTTTTTCAGCAAACCTTAAGCAGCTATAATAGGGTAGGAGAAAGTCCAGAGGATGTCAACTGAAATGATTTATGGAAAAGAGGAGCTGCTTTATGAAAACAAACTTACAAAGATTAGGATTCATTGACCAGGGGAGATGAAGGTTTTATAAAATCATAGGGATGTGGTGCATGGGGACATTCACCTTGGCTAACATTTACCCTCCTCATCATCAACAGGCACGGGTCAGAGGGTGGCTGTCAAAGGAATAGGGCATAGTTTGAGTTTAAAATATACATCAGTTTAGGCCAAAAGGCCCATAAGTTAACCAACAAATAGGCAAATAAAAAGTCAAGGTAGATGAAATACTACACAGACATAAAAAAACTAAATCATGTCCTTTGCAGCAGCATGGATGCAGCTGAAGGCCATTACCCTTAAGTTAATTAACACAGAAACAGAAAACTAAATATTGCATGTTCGCACTTGTAAGTGGGAGCTAAACATTGAGTACTCATGGGCGTAAAGATGGCAACAGTGGACACTGGGGATGACAAAGGAGGGGAGGGAGGAAGGGGACAAGGGCTGAAAAACTACCTACTTGGGTATTATGCATACTACCTGGTGACGAGATCATTCATACCCCAGACCTCAGCATCACTCAGTGTGCCCATGTAACAAACCTGCACATATACCACCTACATCAAAATAAAAGTTGAAATTTAAAAAAAAATTCAAGGTAGCATGGGATGCCTGCCAAAGAAATGCTCTCCCCACCTTCTATCTTAAAACTTGAAAAGAGAAGAAAAAAATTTACACATGCGGTAACGACTTTGGAAACTACTTACCCAACAAGATTATTATATCTTGGGACTACACATGGGTAGAGAAGAGGTAAACACATTTTTATGAATGGATTAAATATACAATATATTTTTAAGAAGTTGGTAATATTTGAAGAAATGCCCAAATTTTGTGATGTATACTTTGGAGTAAAACATGCTTTGGAATCAGGCAAATCTGATTCAAATCCCAGAGCCACCACATGCTGGCTTTTGGGTAGGTGACTTAACCACTCTGAACCACAGTTTCTTCATCTGTCAAGTGAGAACTCCTTCCAGATAGAGAAGCTGGGAAGATTGAAAGGGGTGTGCCCCTGGTAAAGCACCAGGAATGGGGCTGAGGATTGAGGTGCTGCAATTCTCAGTTCCCTTTGAGAGCTCTTCTACCATGTGCCCTTTGCAGCAAGGTCAGATTCAAAATACCATCCTGGGGAGGCTCTGAGTCTACCCCAGTAGTCCTTCATTCTAACCATATCCTTATGCAAGATGATTCTAATTTTGCAGCTCTCTATTACCATTCATTCTCTCATATTCATTAATCCCTTATTTTTTTTTAGTCATCCTTTTATGCTTTGGGGAAATAACAGTGATCAGCATATGCCAGTGCCCTGCTCTCAGGGAGCTTACCTGGAGAGGGTGGAACAAAACACAAACACTAAGCCTGTAAAGAAAGTGCTTTCAGAGCATGATAAAATGAGGATCATCATGCAGAGCGTATCGGGGTTGAGGACATGGCTCCTTCAATAAGGAGGTGGGGGAAGACCTTTCTGAGGAGACAGCGCCAGAACAGGGTCCAGAACCATGAGAATTCCCTGGTTATTTGGAAATCTCAGAGGGGAGAGGGAGCGTTTCAGGCAGGTGATTGAGCAGGGGTAGAGGCCCCAAGGTGAGAATTAATGTGGAGCTTCCAGTACCTAGAGGAGGCTGCCGTGACTGCATATCCTGGATGGAGGGAAAGGGACAGAGGGCAGCCTGTCCCCATTATCCCCCATTACCCCGAAGCCAAGTCCGGACTCAGATTTTATCCTGTGAGTTTTCAGCTGTTTATGAGAAGAGCTGGCTTCTATTCTGTCAAGGTCTTGAGGCTGCTGCATTGGGAATGAGACTCTCAGGCAGCATGAGTAGAAGGAGAACCGTCCTCCCTACTCTTTCTGCCCCTACTACTTAGCCACTCCAGGCTTCCCAGATGCTACTGCAATCTTTCTTGACTTCAACAGTCACACTGATGTCACACCACATCTCATGGTGCAAGGGTAACTGCACAAATCTCTTTTCACCCCACATGTTTTAGGACATAGAAAAATTATTTGTTCTCCAATGAAATATTTAACCCAAATATATGTTGTTTCAGGTTTTAAAAATCAATTTGATTGGCCACAGGAAACGTATTTTGGCATCTCTGGGAGACAGGCTGCACGACGATCCCCCACAGAAGCCCCCTCGGTCCATCACCCTCAGGGTAAGTGCCAAGCACATTCATTTGGTTCTCTGCCCTTAAGAATTACTTGTTTGAGACCAGCCTAGCCAATATGGTGAGACCCTGCCTCTACTAAAAACAGAAAAAATTAGCCAGGTGTGGTTGTGCCCGTCTGTACTCCCAGCTACTCCGGAGGCTGAGGCATGAAAATCGCTTGAACCTGGAAGGCGGAGTGTTGCAGTGAGCAGAGATTGCACCACTGCACTCCAGCCTGGGCAACAGAGTAAGGAAATAAAAGAATTATTTTGTGCAGTTTTATAGGTTTTATAAACATACACTTTATACAACTGAAGCAATAGATCAGCAAGTGCAGGCTCTTTTCTTTGTAGCTTACCATATCTGTGTAAAATCAATCTCCCTTTTGATTGTGTTTGACACAATCAAAACAACAAGATTTGTTTTTCTAGATTAGTTAAATATATATTTTTGAGATTTAGATATCCATCTATAATGGAATTCAGCCTGACAAATCACCACCTTTAAAGAACCACTCCCTCACCTCCCATCCCACACCCCATTACACCAGGAGAGCGGAAATGAGTTTTCTGTCAGACTCCTCAAACCCACAGAAAGAAAATCGATCAAGGACCACAGTTAAGTAAAGAGCAATTTAAAATTAACCTTAGGGTCTTCTGTTTTTTCAAGAAGTAAAATTTGTCCAACTTTACCCACTTCAAAAATTTAGAATAGAGAATCTAAAACCTTACTTAATAAATGGTATTTCTTTTCTTCAAGTACACTTTAGAATTATGAGGTAGGAGCCCAGCGTAGTGGCTCATGTCTGTAATCCCAGCACTTTGGGAGGCCAAAGCAGGCAGATCACGAGGTCAGGAGATCAAGACCATCCTAGCTAACACAGTGAAACCCGACTCTACTAAAAATACAAAAAATTAACCGGGCATGGTGGCACGCACCTGTAATCCCAGCTACTCGGGAGGCTGAGGCAGGAGAATCGCTTGAACCCAGGAGGCAGAGGTTGCAGTGAGCCAAGATCATGCCACTGCACTCCAGCCTGGGCGACAGAGCGAAACTCCATCTCAAAAAAAAAAAAAAAAAAAAAAGAATTATAAGGTAGGAAACTAGAGAGAACCTGTAGAAGGGAGAGAGAAATAAAGGGGAAGTGAAGGAAGGGAGGGAGGAAAGGGCAGAGAGAAAGTGAGAGAGATGATTTCCAGGCAAAATGGCAGTGGCAAGAAGTGGCTGGCAGTCACCAGTGTTCATGCGTCCTATAAGAACTTTTCTAAAATTCGTCAAAAAGCTGAGATCTCCCTGAAAGCTGTGGGGTGCCCACTCTGCTCTTTTTATTTTGTCCTGCACTTGCTTGTTTCTGATTTCCTTTCTGAAGGGATAAATACAAGCATGGCACCCAGAGGTAACCGTCGTGATGAAATGCAGTGGCCTGCCTCTTATCAATATACTTCAGCAAACAACATAGCCACTGTCAGGGTAACAGAGGGTGGGGCAGGAGAGGAGCTGTTAGGATTTGGAGTCTGATTCAGCTTTGGAGGAGAAGCAAATGCGCAAGGATTTCAGGGGATGCAAGAGAATTGGCTCCAGGAGGACGAGCTTAGCCTCCTGAGAGAGACTGGAGTGGGCTGGGTAGGCACTACATGAATACTGGTTGAATTAATTACTGGGGGCATTAGGGTACACTGGGATATTTGGAGGTTACTTGAGAGTTTTGGGAGTCATAAAAGTACAAATGGAAATTTCACCCATTAGAAAGAGGAGCGTCAAATAAATTAGGAAAAAAAAAGTGATTTTTGTTTTGCCTTCATTTTGCTACATGGAAGGAGAGAAAGATATAAGCACCATCAGTGTAGTCATCCTAAAATAACTCTTTAGAGAAGTAATTTCCTGCTACTTACCCTGCTCTTTTTCCTTCCCCTTCTGAACCTCTCATTCTGGCTCTCTGGAAGAGATTTAGGGGAACAAAAAAAGATCAAAGACAGAGATTTCCGAGAAAAAGTGTAGGACCTAAATCTATCACAGAAGGTCCAGAATATCTGCAGGAGAAGGGATCTGAAGAAACACCATGATCCCAATCCTGTTTTACTTGCAAACAGTAGAGCTGAGCTGTCTATGCCCCCTATCTTCCTCCTGACCTGTTTCCCTCGGATGGAGTTGTCTTTGCCTTGGAAAAGCATCCTCTGTCGTAGCATGCACTGCTCTGCAGTCTGTGCGTGTGACATGCTGTGTTGCCATACTGTGTCCTCTTCCCAACCCTGTTGTCAGACCATTCTTTGATGAAGGATCAAGACCCATTGGGTCCCATTTTAGCTTTCTCATCATGGCATCTACCATGGTGAGGATGCTCTGCCCACGCAAGGGCCCAGTTCCTTTCCTGTAAACACAAGCAGTAGTGTCAGAGGTGCCCAACATAGGTGTGCCTCCCTCCTGAGACCATCCATGGTGCTGCTTTAGGAAAACAGAACCTGACTCTTGATATCTCAGACCTTTGACCTGAAATACTTAGGGGAAAAACGTATTGACTAGATTGTGCCATTAATAAAATGGTGGAATGTCATTCATTCCTTGGCTGTTGCTTCAAAAGCGACTCCCCACCCCCACAGTTTGTCTTGTCAGTATTTCACAATTTTGAAACCAAAGGTTAGCCACGGAACATGGTATTTATTTCATGATGTATTTCCATTCAGGAACCCAGTGGTAATCACACTCCTCCTCAGTTGTCTCCATCACTTAGCCAAAGCACTTACACCACTGGTGGCTCCCTAGACGTTCCTCACATTATCATGCAGGGCGATGCAAGGAGGAGAAGAAATGAAAACTACTTTGATGATATTCCCCGATCAAAACTGGAGAGGCAGATGGCTCAGGTAAGGTGTTATAAGCCTTTGTGATATCTTTTTCAACCATATCAGGTAATACCTTTTAATATTGAACAGTAGCTTCCTATGGATGCTTATTGCCCGTGCCTAAGTAGAATTTATACCATTTTATGCCCCGCCTTTCATTCCTTGCTCATCTGAACTAGACTGAGACAGAAATGTCTGGGAATGGAATGTGTACACATGTCCTTGTTAGGCATTCCTGCTGAAGAAATTTTGTCTGATCTCATTGCACCCAGAAAGTCTTGCCCAGGGAATAATATTGTGTCAAAGTAAAATCATAATGAAAATGAGTAATAAAAGTTTAGAATACAAAATGTAAATTGGTTGGATAACTGGGCAGAAGTTTGGAGGGAAGGATTAACCCTGTGTGATGTGGTTAATTTCCTCCCAAAGCTATACATTCATACAGAAATGCTCTACTGGGACTAGTTGCATTGTCTCATAATGTCACCTTGAATAGTTGAAAATAGTGATGCTTTCTGGCACAAATAATTGAAAAGGGAGATCTGTCACATTCGGACCTTTCCACGTTTTTGGTATGGATGTTCATGTCTAGCCTGTCCTCGGATTGCTGCTTAGAAACTTGAGTCAGCCTTAACCGAACAGTGGCGCTGTTCTTAATGCACATTCAGATGGGCGGGTAGCTCCGCATTTTGCCCTGAGATGCAAAAATACGGATTTGTTGTCAACTATCGGCAGAATCAACTCTTTTCATCCTCATTCTAGGTTCAGTCTGATGTGCAGGAGTCTTCTCTCTGCCTCCCACACCTAAGATGGGAATCTTGAGGTGAAAATTTGACTGTAATTGCTTTGCCTTGGTTGTTAAATATTTTTCTCAACTGTTTAGTGAGATTTTATTTTTAAAGCCACTGGTAAACATTGTATGCTGCAGCTCACGAGAGACAAATGTGAAGAGAATGTTCTGGAAACCATGGCTATTCTGCCTGCAGTTGCCTTGGGGAGAGAAGGCCTGGGATACTGTGTCTTCTTTCAGTTCCTTTAATTTTGAAATGTTCTCTGGGTTATTTGTGCAGGAAATGGCAATGCTGGGATTATGGAGAATCTTTTATTGAAAGGGGATGGAAAATACAGGAGAAACAAGATAAGAATAATTTTCTCTTTCTCTGTTGCTAGGTATTTTAATTTTTATTACTGTTTTCACTGATGCTCTTTTAAATAGGGCCTCTGAAAGCTTTTTTCCCCCCAAACTTTTCATTTATTTCCTGTTACTTATTATATTTTCGAATCACATATGTGGTTAAATTTCCTTAATGACAACATTTCAGAGATGTGGTTTGTTTTAACCTTGAGCCATGTAGTCTTTATGTATTAATATGAACTGGGTCTTTTCTGAGCCCATTTCTTCCCTGGGTAAGGGAGGATAGTTCTTTAATGAGCATTAGCTATTATTGACTGTGTCAGCCTCAGTATAACAGAATTACCTCTCTCAGCTGCTCGCATAATTTATGAAATTTCTCCATATACTGCAGGAGTTTTTTTTAAGAGGACTTACCCTTCAACCTATGTATAAACACTCAGAGGTGACCTAGCAAGACTGCACCCTTACATGCTGCCTGAGGTTCGCAAGCAGGGGCAGTAGTATCAAATAGCACAAATCTTTTAACAAGTCACTCCAATCAGAAATGCATCCCTTACGAGAATTGTCTTAGCCTTGGGAAAATGGTATGGGCTTTTATCTGGCCAGGTGAGAAAAGCCCAAAAGCAGAAAGCAGAGTGAGATAAGCAGGCTGATGGGACGTGGTGAACGAGAGCACCTGTGCACGCATGCATTCCCCTCACGTGGAGTACTAACGATGATCGAGTGACTGCTAGAGACACAGGCTCCATCGGCAACCGGGAGCTTATTAGAAGCTTTCTAAAAGCCTGCTGTTCAATACAGCACTTCTGCTGCAGAGAAAATAGGAGATGACACCACATGAATCTGATCAATAAGAAAAAGGGATTCTGGAACTGCAGCTCTTTGGGTGATGTTAATTGCAGTTTCGAGCATGATCACTAGTCTGGCAAGGCCAAAACCCATGGAGCAATGAATGCATACCTCTTAAAAAATAGTGCTTTAACCTGTCGAAATATGAAATACTCTGTCATTTTGTTGTTGACCAATTCAATTTATGTGACTTTTCCACCAGTCAACCACTCAACTGATGGGTTTTTTAATTATTATTCTATCTTATTTTTGGTCATTTGCTGTAATACTTTTTGAAATTTATTTACTTTTTAAAAAACCTGTCATATCTCTCTAGACCATACTTTTTCCCCTAAAGTTTTGTGTTTAGGCAATCAAGTTGGGTCTTCCTAAAGACTTGAATAGCAATTAAAATCCTTGCAAGCAAGCAGCCAGTTATACCTCCTTCCAACCTGGAGCTCCATTCCTACAGTTCTTTCCCAAGGTTTCTCCCAGGAAGCTTACTGTAGCTTGGTTAATGCTTGCCTAACCAGTCCGTTTCCCACTAAAATGGAAAAGTCCACCTTCAGTCTTTCTTTCTTACCTACTAAAAGAAAGAAGAATGCAGTTGAGAGAAAATCACCAGGACACATTTATGTTCTTAGAAACCCCTCTACTTCAAGTTTAACGGAGCTACCACTAGAGTGATTTGGAATTCTAGCCCTAGGCCAGAAACCTTAAGTTCCTGGTGGCTGCAGTAATTCACAGGAGTTTTGCCTTCTTGAGGTCTGCTTACCAGATGTTTGGAAGTGCTTTGCTTAACTTGGAAAACCAATGCTTAAAGTTAAATTGAGATAAATTTAATGTCCATTTTACCTGTCAAATTTGTTGGCAGATATTTAAAATAAAACGCTAGAATGGTGTTTAATTGATTGTTTTCAATTTGAAACAATATTTAAAATACCTGTCTTGGAATACAGAGGTTTTGCAAATATTGTGAGTATTGTTTGCTATTATTCTGATATAAGCAATACTCTGGCGTCAAATTATTTTAAATGAATATGCAAGAAACAAAATTGAGTTCAGCATGAACTGAATGTAATGATAGAAATACATCTGAATGATGGATTTCCTATCATGTTGAAGACATAGCTTCTCCAGCCTGTAATTCTAAACTGGACTCATTAGCCCAAAAGTTCTGAAACACTCCTCCATTTCCATACCCCTAATAAATAAATGTTGCATTCACATTTGTATAATTATACCATAATGTGCATAGTGATTTTAAATTCTCAAAGTACTTTGACATCTGTTATCTCATTTTAGCACAAACAAGGTGTCCAACACACTATTCATGTGCATACAGCACCTGGCAGATCAGCTTTTAATTCTGAGTTATGTGGTAATCTGATAGTAAATGGAAAATATATCCAAAGGAGGAAAATATTTTCAGTATTTAAGACCTAATTGCAATCTTCAGAAGTTTTCTTAAATGATATTTAGAAGTCTAAGTACGCTTAAAATGAACAATAAGAGAGTGATGGAATGAATAAGGTTAAGTCCACATTCTCCAAACTCAGGCAAAAAAAAAAAAAAAAAATCAGTTTCCAAATGCTGCAAGTTAAGCCATTTATAGAAGGCTTCCATTTACAGAAATATATATGAGAAAATGAAATAGTACTTGTATTTTCACACAACAAAGGCTTCTCAACAGTAAAAGAAATGCATATATTTGCATAAACTTTAGCTTAAATATTAGTGAGAATAGTGTATAATTTAAAGTCTTTATGTTCTGAATGCTCTTGTCTAAGATTACAAAAAAACAGTATTACCTGGGGCACTAAAAACTTTTTCTAAATTATTAGAAAATTAATTCAGTTGCAAGCTTAATATTTCTCAATCTAAATAGTATTAATAAATACAACTAGATCAATTACTTCTCTATTTGAAAGCATTTTGTATATTACATTTTCATTCTTCCAATGTTTGTTGTTTTGATACTATTAAAGGAAAGGAAGTAGAAGCTGAGCCATACAGAAGCACTGCTGTGACCAGGTTCATGCCTGGGATTGCACATGCAGTATCTTATTTAATCCTCACAAGAGCCTATGTGTACATGTGCCAAGCAGGGTGAGTGCTTGGCCTCACAGCTGGTAAACGGCAGAGCTGGGACTCAAGCCCTGGCCTACCTAACCCTATCCTTGTTCCTCTGTAGTCCCTGATGCCCTGTGCCTGCCTCTGTATTAAAATGATATAAAATATTTTTAAAACAGTTCAGCAAATTCTTATTTCCCATGTGCTGTAATAGATTCCATTTGTGTAGGCACAGCAAGCAGAAGATAAAATCACAGTAGTTTAATGGAAACTGATTGAATCAGCTCATGGTTAACACCATGAAATCTTTAAATGCAAAACTACACTGGTTATTTGTTGATCCTTCAGCAGAGACCCTGCACAGTGTGTCAGAACGCTGCCTGTCTCCTATGTTTGTGAAAAGCTTTGTAGGTAGGTGTGGGGTTAACTCTGTCTACAAACAAGTTCTTGCTTGTGGTGTTTCTCCAAATAGTCGATGCTGTTTCCTTCGTGGCTTCTTCAGTTGGAATTCTGATTTGGTTTCTTTCTGGCTGTGTGACCTGGACCAAGTTGTGTGGTGACTCTGAATTTCAATTTTTTTGTCTTTAAAATGTGGATGATGTCTGCTTCTCAGGCTGTATGTATCAGATAATTTATATGAAAGCATATTCTAAACTGTAAAGCACTATATAGACAGATGTGACTATCAGTTCAGACACATCACCTGTCTGTCCCTAATTCAAAGGTCTCTACTCATTGTAGGCCAATTGATGACAAAGAGTTGAAGGGCAAGTGCTCTGGTGGTTGTAGCATTCTATAAAGACCATCTTTTGTTCCAGTGTTACCTATATTTAGCATGTAGATTGAGAATGGAATTTGCATTTTTCTTTTATTATTTTAATTGTGTAAACACAACGTCTGCCTAGGAGCATATATCACGATGCAGAGGGATCCGGGTAGAATGATCTCAAAGCCAGAGAAAGCAGCGGATGGATGCCATCTTTCTCTACCAATTCAGATTACAAAATTGTAACAAAAAATATCATATGGTAATAACACGTTATTATTGTAACACTGTTAGATAAAATATCAAGTCAGAGGGCTTTTTTTTTCTTTAAATGAAATTTGGAACTTTATTGAAATATATTGTGCACAGCACTGTTAGCTTTAAAAGCATGGATATCCCAGAAAGCCATGAGGCAAACACTTTGCCATGTCTGGGAAAGAAGCAGGACAGTAACTTCTCCTTTATATACTTCTCCTGAGAGAATAGGCCTGTTGTTCCTAGAAATTCTACCGAATGCTCTGGCTTTATTGGAATTTATGGAATCAGTTTTCAGAAAATAGCACAACTATGTTGAAAGGAACAGCATTTTAGAAAGTGGCTTTTTTGGCTGGGCACGGTGGCTCATGCCTGTAATCCCAGCACTTTGGGAGGCCAAGGCGGGCAGATCACTTGAGGCCAGGAGTTTGGAACCAGCCTGGCCAACATGGCGAAACCCCATCTCTACTAAAAATTCAAAAGTTAGCTGGAAGCTCTGCATAATTAAGTCATTAATACAGCTGTACTCCTAAGAGTACTTTAGAAATGATGTTCACTTTCAGTCACGGTATAGAGAAGACAGACAGACCGTAGGCATTATTCTTGGGCTAGTCACAGTGCCACAAACTCAAAAAGCAATTAAAAAAAAAAAAAGTTAGCCGGGCATGATGGTGGATGCCTGTAGTCCCAGCTGGGACAGGAGAGCTGAGACAGGAGAATCGCTTGAACTCTGGAGGCAGAGGTTGCAGTGAGCTGAGATGGTGCCACTGCACTCCAGCCTGGGTGACAGAGGGAGACTCTGTCTCAAAGAAAAGAAAAGAAAGTGGTTTTTTTCCCCCAAACTAAACAAGTTTTCCTATTACTGCGTCACATCAGATTTTGTGTTTAATGTCCATAAGTTAATGCCTAGTATTTAATTTAGATTTTCATCACATAGCCACTACTCAGAAAGGCTCAGCTTGTCCATGATTTCAACATTTCCTTCCATGAAGGTCTAAAGAGCAGCTCTTAATACTTAAGCACAGACAGATCATACATAACCAAAAAAGAAGGTCAAGAATGCACTCAGTAAGCTCTTCCATCAGGAGCTTCCAACTTGGCAGCTCGTCAGGTTGACAAGCTGCCACCCCAGCTTCAGAGATCATCTGGAATGTTGATGATACCTGTGCCCTGTTTCAAGTCAAGAACTCTAGACCACTAGCCAGCTATGACCAACACAAAAGTGGAAAGCAGTGCTTCCATACTTGGAATTTAAACCTGATGTATTGTACACCTTTTTTTTTAATATGGTCAGTTAATTTTCTTTTAGCAAATACACCCTGCTCTACCTGACACAACTTTGGGATTAGAAATTCCAGTAGGATGAGTGTCTTTTAGGCCACACTAATGTCAGTATGATTGGTGTCTTGTGTATACTGTACTTCAGTGTTAAAAAAAATAATTGGAAGAAGTGGGAGAATCACTCAGATGGATTCTTTTTCTGGCTTTGATAGTCATCTTACAGGTCTAGATTATTTTCTTCCCCGTCAAGTTCATCAAGAAAGCAAATTAGCCAGAGTTGATTCTCATAGACCCCCGTCAGCCCTAAACACCTCCAGTCATTTTGCTAGAGAAGCTCCAATATCTCCACCTTGTCTCCATGTGCTGGTGCTTAACCAAGGGTACTGTTTCCAATTAAAACCAGACCATGGATTTTTAAAAAAAGAAAAAGAAGATATCAATAGAAAATATTCTATTTTCAAAAAAACTAAACAAAAAGTCTGACAGTATATAAAACCCTATTTCAGTGGAATTGACCTTGTGATATTTAGTAGTGCCTTAGGCTTGTCAACATTGAGCAGCTTGTTCACAAAGAGGCCCAGCAGGTTATTTTTCCACTTGTTAAATTTTCAGAATGTTTCTTATTACATGCAGTCCAGTTCTTGGGTCCACAGGTCAGTTTTTGCTGTTATAATCTGCCCTTGCTAAATTTTCAAGGGTAGGAGAATTCTCTGATTCTTATTCTCCTTCTCCTTCTTCCCTTTCTTTTTCCAGTGGTAAAAAAAGTAAAAGAAGGTTTTTTAACATCTAGTGGAAATAGGGCTGTTTGTGCGGCCGTGTCTCAGTTAATTCTGTATGTATAGGCCTAAAGTAATTTATCAGCAAGGACTTCTCCAGATGCATGTAAGTAACAAAACATGCAACTCAGGATGGCTTAAGCAGAAAAGGGTGGGAGTCCTGGATCCAGGTGCTGTTTTGCTGCATTGCTCTCTGGCTCTCCATCTCTTGGCTCCGCTGTTCTCTGTGTTGGCTCTTTTCCTAAACAGCCTTCCTCTACATGTGGAGAGTTTCAAGCCATATTGCTCTTTAACTTGAAGTTACAAGAAAGAGAACCTATCTTTCCAACAGTGTCAAAAAAAAAAAAAAAAAGTCCCAGGCCAGGCATGGTGGCTCATGCCTGTAATCTTAGCAATTTGGGAGGCTGAGGCCGGTGGATCACTTGAGGCCAGGAGTTCAAGACCAGGCTGGGCAACATGGCAAAACCCCATATCTACTAAAACTACAAAGATTAGCTGGGCATGGTGATGGGTGCGTGTAATCCCAGCTACTTGGGAGGCTGAGGCATGAGAACTGCTTGAACCCAGGAGGCAGACTTCACGGTGATCAAGATCACACCACTGCACTCCAGCCTGAGAAACAGCGAGACTCTGTCTCAAAAAAGAAAAAGTCTCAGTATTGTGTTCCATCAGTTCAAGTGAGCCTCGTTTGGATCAAGTGTCCTTCCCTGAGCTAATTACAAAGGGGTGTGTGTGTGTGTGTGTGTGTGTGTGTAAGAGAGAGAGAGAGACAGATTGATTAGCAAGACAGAGGTCCCATACCAGGGGTGGTTTTAGCTCCATCTGAACCACGTGGACTGAGGAGTAAGGAGGCACCTCCTCCCATGAACAGCCAGACCGCTGCTACTAGAAGAGGGGCTGGTTTCTAAGCCAGCAGAACTAGCAGGAATGGGCAGCTGAATAAATCCACTCTGACTTTGGAATTCTGAGACTGTCTGATGGAAAATTGCTGTATCAGATGAGTATTGATTTCATTTGTTCATACTTAATTTGATGAGCTTTGTTAGAATGCCAGATTTGAAGAACTGAGACCAGAGTGAAAAATCCCATCTCTGATATCTGTTACCTCTGTAACCTTGGATAAGCTTCTTAGCTACACAGAGCCTTAGTTTTCTCTTCCTAGACTGAGGTTAATGCCCACCTCACATCACTGTTATGAGGCACAAATAAAATGGTATTTTTTCGAAGTATTTTACAAACTCTGAAACTATACGTTTGGGTTGTTTTAGAAATTATTGTTGTTATTTTGAGATAACTTCTTTTTCTTCTACATTATGCTTTCTCAACTGCATGTGGGAGTAAATGCATTTTAAAGTAAATCTCATATTTAGCTACATCTTACAAAACTGTTTCTGTTTTCCAACTTGTAAGCCCAAACTAATACCTCTTCACTGACTTGGAAATCATGGTTTTTATGAATGCAAACACTGTCCAAAAAGCTCCTATTCATGTTATAACCTAGTTAACACTGGTGCTCTTTGGAAAAGGAATTATGGATGATATCCATACTTAAATACTTTTAAAAATTAAAGGATGTTTATGAGTTAGTGTATTTCAAAATATTTCATTATATTTCATTTTTAAATGTTTGCTGCTTTTTTGGTAAAGTATATGTTGGCTATGTGGGGGCAATGCCTGACTCTTCCGCAGTCGTTTTTTAATTCCTCTAAAATAAACACTCTGTAAATTCTGTTGACCAAATTACTTTACGTAAGGCTATAGGCATCATAAAACCACAGGGCTCTACAACATATCAGATAGGACACAAATTGGGATGGTCTCCAGTTTTTTAGGGAAATATACCGCCTGGAACAATAGATTATCATCTGTCTAGCTTAGACCTGGTGGTTCATCGTCATCATCGTCAGAGCCAGCACTGATTAGTACAACTTTATAAGGAGGAAATTGAGGCATGGAGCATTTATGTGTCTTGC
Source organism: Chlorocebus sabaeus (assembly GCF_047675955.1). NCBI lineage: Eukaryota > Metazoa > Chordata > Mammalia > Primates > Cercopithecidae > Chlorocebus > Chlorocebus sabaeus. The sequence goes on along the minus strand of NC_132914.1, from coordinate 96,126,995 downwards.
CCACGGCCACAAAAATTGCAAAGTGTAGAACCAGGATTCCAATGCAAGCAGCCTAGCTTCAGAGCCATCATGTGAACCACAGTGTTGATGAACACCCCATATTATCTCTGCAAACTGGGAACTAGCAGACATGACACATTCTAGAAATTCCAAAGCCCCAAAGGCTCCAATGCAGTATTTTGAGTTCCTTGAAAAATCCTATTAAGAATATCTAATACCTTATGTAAATGCAACTTCAGTAGAGAATTAAACCTCTAAAGTAGCATGGATAAACATTGTATTTGAAGAAAATCCTTTGCTCCTGACATCCAATTTTTCGTTCTTTACAAATCAGATATAGTAAACAATTGCTTCATGTAAACCATTGTGAAATGATGTGACCTCCTTGCTGTACACGCCTCTATTTTAATGAGGTTTGAACGCAGGATCACAAAATATGTGATAACTTGCTTTTCTCTATATGCATTAATAGCTAGAAGATTCTTCTGTGCAGTCAGAAGAATGCAGAACTGAGAATACAGATAACCAACTGTACTGTTAAAGAAAAGCAGAGACTTTTAGGATGAAAAGGGGCCAGAAAATATATGTAGTCTCTTAATTGATGCAGGCACCCGTTCGAATACATCCTTACAGACAGCCACAAGTTTCTGCCTAAACTTGTCACTGGAAAGCTGGCCTGCTCTTTGTGAGGCAGCCGCATGATTGGAAAAGGTCTAGTTGATATAACTTTTGCCTTATATTGAATTGAATTGAAATAAGCCTCCCTATAACTCCTACATAGTTCATGATATCTTCTGAAACAACTAAGAATACATCTGCTCCCTTTTGCTGGGAAGAGTTTTTTAAGACTGAAGACAATTTGATATCTTCCCCTCACTATGTTAAATGTCTCCAGCTCTTTGCCAATCCCATGTGATAACGGGGATGTGGGCAGTATAGCATCCTGGTTCCCTAGCTCTGGGCAGATCAACATTGACATATCATTCATTCTTACTGAGCTTTTCTTCATGAAAATTTCCCAGCCTTTATCAATAGCCATGAACTACACCTCCTTTCTCAGCAGCACTGGATTTACATTATCCTTTTCCAGAAAAAGCAGTTTTATCAAGTTACTCATTCAATAATCCTAGTCTATCAAGACCTTTCTAAGACTTAGTTGCTACTCAGTATATCAGTGATCCTTTTCAACTATGTAATGTGCTCATTTTAAGAAGCTTACCTCAAAACAACAAACCTTTGAAGTCATCCATCAATGTATTGAGTGAAGTGTTGAATAAAGTAGAACTGAAAAAAAAAACTGTGTAGCTTTCTACTAGAGACCTCTTAGCTTGGCATCGTTCAAGAGGATTGTTCAACTGCACTTTGTTTTTTCATATTTTTCACAAGGATAAAATGAAGAAATGCTGGGGTCTCAATAAACGTCATTGAATAAATGACTCTGCCCAATACATCTTTTCTATCAGAAGCAGGAAACAAACATTTGGCCTTCAGTTAATAAATGAATTTAAGTAAAGGAAATGACAACCTCTGTTTGCAAGAAAGGGATGTAATGTATATTGTAAAGAGATGTTACAAAGAACAACATTACTTTGCAAAATCTAATTTTTTTTTCAGCCATTCATGTTATGATAAAAAGTTGATCACTGCTTTTCTGAATTAGTTATTAATGTTCTGCTTTTTAGTGGTCCTGAAAAATATTTGATAGCATCCAGACTTTGAGGGGTAACAAGTAAAACAGCCCATATTGCTATAAACAGCATGATCCCAATTGACTTAAATTCCTTGCAACATCCCTGGAACCTGGGGAGCTGCACAATGAGAGCTGGATTGTACAGGCAGTGCTCATTTTTTTTCCCTGCTCTATTTTTTTCTTGTAAGGAGATTTCATAGACAATTGTGTAATGCCATTTAGGGCTACAACTGTCATATTAGGGAATACAGGTTATATATTATCTCTACAAATGAATAACAGGAATATCATAAGCTTATAGTTCTCTCCTACTCTCCTACTTTAGTAGCTGAGGACTTCTTTTATGCGATATCAGTCCCAGAATTAGAGTTAAGGAAGGAAGGGAAAGAGGGAGGGAGGAAGAGAGGAAGGGAGGAAAGGAGGGAGGGAGGAAAGGAGGAAGGGAGGAAAGGAGGAAGGAGGGAGGGAGGAAGGGGAGGAAGGGAGGAAGGAAGGAAGGAGGGAGGGAGGAAGGGGAGGAAGGGAGGAAAGGAGGAAGGAGGGAGGGAGGAAGGGGAGGAAGGGAGGAAGGAAGGAAGGAGGGAGGGAGGAAGGGGAGGAAGGGAGGAAGGAAGGAGGGAGGGAGGGAGGAAGGGGAGGAAGGGAGGAAAGGAGGAAGGAGGGAGGGAGGAAGGGGAGGAAGGGAGGAAGGAAGGAAGGAGGGAGGGAGGAAGGGGAGGAAGGGAGGAAGGAAGGAAGGGGAGGAAGGGAGGAAGGAAGGAAGGAGGGAGGGAGGAAGGGGAGGAAGGGAGGAAGGAAGGAAGGAGGGAGGGAGGAAGGGGAGGAAGGGAGGAAGGAAGGAAGGAGGGAGGGAGGAAGGGGAGGAAGGGAGGAAGGAAGGAAGGAGGGAGGGAGGAAGGGGAGGAAGGGAGGAAGGAAGGAAGGAGGGAGGGAGGAAGAGAGGAAGGGAGGAAGGAGGGAGGGAGGAAGGGGAGGAAGGGAGGAAGGAAGGAGGGAGGGAGGAAGGGGAGGAAGGGAGGAAGGAAGGAAGGAGGGAGGGAGGAAGGGGAGGAAGGGAGGAAGGAAGGAAGGAGGGAGGGAGGAAGGGGAGGAAGGGGGGGAGGAAGGAAGGAGGGAGGGAGGAAGGAAGGAGGGAGGGAGGAAGGAAGGAGGGAGGGAGGAAGGGGAGGAAGGGAGGGAGGAAGGAAGGAAAGAGTGAGGGAGACTGGAGAGGAATGGGAAAGGGAAGGGAGGGAAAGTTGAACTTGGGAAGACAGTGTTAGAGTTTATATCATGCCAGGGGACTTAGATGGAACCAAATGTGTTGTTTACTTCCTCCCACTCTTGGTAGGTTGATTAATGCTGACTCCAGCAGTCATGGGTCACCCATGCAGATGTTGTTAGAGAAACAACTGTTGGCCTGGCTTTTCCTTCCCAGCAGGTGATAACTGATCTGTCCAAAAATCTTCCCCATAGGCACAGGGGAAGGTCACGATCATGAAGTTTTGGAAGGACTGCCCTTCAGAAAGATGGAGAAATGGCAGGAAGCAGCATTTTCTTGACTCCAGCATTTCCTGCAAATGAAATAGTCCAGCTGAGACCCTTTATAAAAAGGGTCAGTGGGGTGCATGCATAAAACTTTCACACTTTAGAACTAGAAATAAATAGACACAGACAGGGAACTTGAGAAGCTGACAGTGTGGTTGCAGAGAAGAATCTAAATCACTTGCAGTTGTTACAGGGACTGAGTATGTATCTCAGAACTCACTCAAGAGGTGAGAAGGAGGAGTGTTCCTCTGTCTCCAACGGTGGGAAGGAAGAGGTAATCAGATGCTGGCCTACGGCCTCTGGATAACTCATGAGAAACAAAAGGCTCTAATTTTCTGATTTTCTAGGCAGGGTTCAGTTAATGTTCATGGACGAAGCAACTGTGGGGCTGTCACTGCTGAAAGAAAATATGCATATGAGGTGTTTGGTGCCTTACCCCTGGACTGCACTGAATTTGTTTGATTGCATCCTTTGACAGGTCTCATTTCATGCCAGACTCTGCTCAAGGAGCCACTGAGTGTGCTGGCTATTGGCCAAGGCTTCCTTTGTTGGGACGCCCTTTTTTCTTCTGCCTTTGAAGCTGTTTTGTTTGCTCTTCAAGTTTGTTTTCATTTTCTTTTAGAAGCACTATCATCCAGAAGAAGGAATGCACTTCATTATTCCTTTAGCTTTCACTCTGAAACTTTCATATTTCTTGTTGGTTTCTTTCTGGTCAATTTCTGAATACCCTGAAGTGTTGAAAGTATTATGACAAACATAAGGGAGAAACAGAGAAAAAGTATTTTTTTATCTTTTTCAGGGCTAGAACACGGCAGAAAATTTCATCTCTGGTAGAATCTGACTGGAGGGCTCTATTCATAAAAGTTTCTTTATTAGACTAGCTATATAATATCAACAGACTCCCAGAAGGTTTCCAGGGCTTAATAGGGGTTATCGAGTTGATGGAGCTGTCATCTACTTGCTCTGTTCTGAGACCTACCATCAGCTGTCAGTCCCAGTTTACTACTGGTTCTGTCCGTGGAAAAAGCAATTTTCATTCCACAGACGTTGATTAAAAGCAAGACTGATTCATACTCACTTTGTGACCCAGGACTTGCACACAGTAGATGACCAGTAACTACTTTTGCATGAATGTCAGGGTGACGGAGAGAGGTTCTTATGCGCCAAACATTTTTTACATTTTAAATTTCTGCTTGAGGCCAAGTGCGGTGGCTCACACCTGTAAACCCAGTATTTTGGGAGGCTGAGGCGAGAGGATCCCATGAGGCCAGGAGTCTGAGACCTGGCCAACATGGTGAAACCCCATCTCTACTGAAAATACAAAAATTAGCCAGATGTGGTGGTGCACACCTGTAATCCCAGCTACTTGGGAGGCTGAGGCACAAGAATCATTTGAACCTAGCAGGTGGAGGTTGCAGTGAGCCAAGATCGTGCCATTGCACTCCATGGATGACAGTGAGACCCTGTCTTAAAAACAAACAAATAAATAAATAAATAATTTCTGCTTGAAAGAATAATTCTTTTACAGAGTGAAAAGCACAGACTTAATTTGGATGTAATATGCTAGGGTGCCTGGGGAAGGCATCTCTGAAAAAGTGACATTAGAATAGAACTTGAAGGAAGTGAGGGAGCTAGCTAGGCCTATAGTAGCCGGAGGGAGAACATGTCAGGCAGAAAGAGAAGCAAATGCAGAGGCTATGAGGCAAGAATGTGCTTTGCTGTCAAGAACCCAGAGAGCAAGAGGAAGACGGGTAGGAAAGGAGGGTAGGGAGGTAGAACAGTGTGGGTACCAGAGAATGGAGAACCTTGCAGGTCATTGTTCGGACTTTGAATTATCTTCTGTGTTGAATGGAGCTGAGTGGAATGACCTGGCTTTCATTTTAGATGGGTCATTTTGGCTCGCGTACTGAGAAGAGATACTTAGGGGGCAAGGATGACAGCAGTGAGACCGGTAAGAAGCCAATGAAATCAATCAAATGAGAAAAGGGAGTAGCTTGGAGCAAGTAGTGACAGGATGGTGAGAAGATTTTGGAAGTAGATTCAATAGGCTTTGCTGCTGGGTTGAATGTGAGATATAAGAGAAAGGAGAGCTCCAGCATTATGAACCTGAGGAACTGGAAAAAAAGGGCTGCAATTTGCCGAAATAAGGAAGCTTACAAGGAGGTGAGGTCATCAGGAGCTTGGTCTCTGGCATTTAATTTAAGGTTGAGCTGACTTAATAAATGTGAAAGGAGAAACATCAAGCAGGCAGCTGGGTGTCTGAGTCTTGAATTTAGGGAAGAAGTCTGGGCTGGAGATACGAATTTGGGAGTCACAGCTGGAAGAGACCACCTAGTATAGCCAAGAAGGAAGGGAAGATTGAGGACTAACACTCCAGAGATGTTCAGATAACAGGAGCAGCCAAAGAGGCTGAGGAATGGAGGAGTGATCAACGGTGTCACATAGGTCAAGGAAAATAGAAAATTGTTTCAGTAGAGTGGGCTCAGAAGAGGACAGGAAAAGAGAAAGTGGAGACCATCTAGACCCTTCTCAGGGAGTTTTGCTTAAAGATTAGAGTAATTGAGCAGGAAACTGAGGGTGATGTTGGGGCAAGGGGAGAAGTTTGTTTGCTTTTGATGGAAGATGTTATAGCAATTTTTGAGAATGCTCCAGGAAAGAGGACAAACCATAATGAAGGAGAGATAATTTATTGTAAATTACTGGATTGCTAGCAATTGAGCAAAAAGGAAGTCCACCTTTAGGAGGAAAACTTTGGACATTGGTTATATTCTTTTTATTTTGTGGTTAGATTTGAATGCATTTGTGTTGTATTTTCTGAGCTGAAGTCATGGTAACCCAAGGTACAAGATGGTAACGAAAGCGAGACATGCATTGCATTTTAAGAAAATATTTCCAGAGCTAAGAGAGAGGTCTGAACTGAAGATAAAATTATATACCTTCAAATGTGTGTTGACTTCACCATCAAAGAAGTAAACATTAAATTATTAGTAATATCTCAGTTGTAAGTCTATCCTTATTTACCCTTATTTGTTTGGGTTTCATAGTAATTCAGGTTCAGAAAAACTAAATGAGCCTTTGCAATATATGTGACAGGGATTGAGAGAAAATAGGCAAATGAAATTGCAAAGGGGCGATTAACATTATTTCATGGAACTGTTTCCAGGCTCTACAGCAGCCTTTTGACACCTAGGTGCGCTAATGACAAATATTCCTTCTCTCTTCAGCAAGTTGGCAGCGCTTTTCTGCCTTTATCAGGAAATATGAGGACTCTTCCAACAGGAAGTCCGCAGTTTCTGGTACAATTAACCGGAAGTGTGTTGGCAATGACATAGTTGATGAAAGGCACAAGCGGCACCAATAGAGTAGACCAGTTAAAAATGATAATGAGTAACGGTAGTGACTAATGTTTGCATCATGCTTTGCCATTTACCAAGGCCTTTTGAATGTGTTCTATGATTCCATTCATTCGGTAAATATGTGTTCCGTCTGTGTTCCAAGCCCTAAACATTTAGCTGTGAAAAAGTTTCCTGTCTCTTGAAGCTAAACATGAGCTGGACAGTAACTTGGTGAAATAAGTAGGTCATGTACTATTCTTCTTCTTCTTCACAGATTAAGACATTGTAAAACTTAATTACGACCAGGTGCGGTGGCTCACGCCTGCAGTCCCAGCACTTTGGGAGGCCGAGGCAGGCGAATCACCTGAGGTCAGGAGTTCAAGACCAGCCTGTCCAACATGGCAAAGCCCTGTCTCTACTACAGACACAAAAATCAGCCAGACATGGTGGCAGGTGCCTGTAATGCCAGCTACTCAAGAGGTTGAGGCAGGAGAATCACTTGAACCCGGGAGGCAGAGGTTGTAGTGAGCCAAGACCACACCACTGCACTCCAGCCTGGGCGACAGAGCAAGACTCTGTCTCAAAAACAAACAAACAAAAAGAAAAAAAAATAGAGTTTAATTTGGCCAGGTGAGGTGACACGCCTGTAATCCCAGCACTTTGGGAGGTCAAGGTGAGTGGATCACTTGAGGCCAACTTAATAAATGCGAAAGCCTGGCCAACATGGTGAAACCTGTCTCTATCAAAAATAACAAAAATTAACCAGGTGAGGTGGTTCACACCTCTGATCCCAGCTACACAGGAGGTTGAGGCATGAGAATCACTTGAACCCAGGAGGCGGTGGTTGCAGTGAGCCAAGATTGTGCCCCATACTCCAGCCTAGGTGACAAAGCAAGACCCCATTTCCAATGCCTCCAAAAAAGGAAAAAAAAAAAAAAAAACTTAAATTTAAGACTGGGCACAGTGGCTCACAACTGTAATCCTAGCACTTTGGGAGGCCGAGGCAGGCAGATCACTTGAGCCCAGGAGTTCAAGACCAGCCTGAGCAACATAGCAAGACCTTGTCTCTACACATTTAGAAAAAAAAAAATTAACTGGGTGAAGTGGTGCATCCCTGTAGTCCCAGCTCCTTGGGAGGCTGAAATGAGAGAATCACTTAAGCCTGGAAGGTCCAGTCTGCAGTGAACCATGGTTGCACCACTGCACTCCAGCCTGGGTGACAGAATAAGACTCCCTCTCAAAAAAAAAAAAAAAAAAAAAAAAAAAAACGCAACTCACTACTTTTCTAGGAATTTGGGCCCCAGATGAAATTTTATGGCTGATATTATATTTCTTTCTCAAAACTTTTCAAAACTCAGTACTTCAATACATGTTGTACCCTGAAATGTTATTTTCATAAACATAATTAATTTCTACTCTGGAAACTCTTGCATTTAAAAGATTAATTCCAGCACACAGTATAATAACCCTATGTCTAGGAGAAGAGCCATTTCATATTATGAATGCACCAGTTACAACAGGTCTGTCTTAAGTTGCTTACTCTATGAGCCTGACAAATTATTTACTGCTCACAAAACTACTGTGGTATCTGGAATGCATCAGTTTAAAAAAATAATAATAATTTTCATCCCAGCACTTTGGGAGGCTAAGGTGGGTGGATCACTTTAGGTCAGGAGTTCGAGACCAGCCTGGGCAACATGGTAAAACCCCATATCTACTAAAAATATAAAAATTAGCTGGGTATGGTGGCACATGCCTGTAGTCACAGCTACGCAAGTGGCTGAGGCACAAGAATCACTGGAACCCAGGAAGCGGAGTTTGCAGCAAGCCAGGATCGTGCCACTGCACCCTAGCCTGGGCAACAGAGCAAAAACTGTGCCAAAAAATATAAAATAGTAATTTTCACAACTCAAACACAATTAACTGCTTTTAGTTTAAACTCTTTTAAATTCTGACTTTTTACCATTCGCACTGACAGGATGACAGTCATGCATAACCTAATGATGGGGATACATTCTGAGAAATGCATTGTTAGGTGATTTCATCATGCAAACGTCATAGTGTGTATTTACCCAGTGTGAGATGGTGTCACCTACTACACAGCTAGGCTATATGTGATCTAGCCTATTGCTCCTACTAACCTGTACAGCATGTTACTGTGCTGAATACTGTAGGTGATTGTAACACAATGGGCAGTATTTGTGTATCTAAACATACCTAAATCTGGCTCTAGCTTTACTTCTTCCAACCCCCACAAAAGGTACAGTAAAAATATGGTATTGTAGTCTTATGAGACCCCTGTAGCATATGCAGTCTGTCATTAACTGAAACATCGTTATATTGTGCATGACGGTATTAGAAATTATAGAGGTTTTACTTTCTCTAAATTTAAAACATAGCTTATAAATAGAAAATATTTATTATAACATCTAAAAAATGTACATAAGCCATATGTCAACTCTCAGTGTATATGACTAGGGGTGGGTTATTTAGTCTTCATTGAGAAAATTTTTATATGTTTTTTTTTAATGAAATAAGTATGGCATGGGATCCTCTTTTCCCTTCTTAACTCTGGTAAATTTCTGTGAGTAGCGAAAGATCTACTCACTATTGGAAGGTCTATTCCCAGGATGCTAAGTGAGAATTTTCCTGTAGATACTAAGTAAGCACTACATGCTCTCAAAAGAAAGCTGTCAATCATGGAGCCAGACACCTACTTCGGGGTTTACAAGGAGGCAGTGTGAATCCTGCCTCAAAAAAGATCCAAATAAGTGATCTTATTTGAATAAAGTTACTGAATCAATCTCTTGTTCCCGGTCAGCTACCTGTCCACATAGGCGGGACATTAGTTAGTGCTGGAGAAGGACAGAGAATTGTCCGAGTGAAAAGAACTAAGGCTTTTCCTCCTTTCCCATGAGAGAGGAGACAGAGTGCATTCCCATGCTCTCCAGTCCTGATGAGAAGGGGTCCAGGAGGAATGTACATCTGGCTTGGGGGTGCCTGCTAGGAGGGAAAACTGGCCTTGGTATCCATAACTGGACTTCTGGCAGCGGGTCACATAGCACCTACCGAGCTGACACAGAGAGTCCTGGGGAGAGATGCCCTGGCAGAGAGGGGGAGTGTTCACAGAGCAGCCCTCCCTTCAACTGTTCTGTGTGTCAAGGATGTGTCCATGTCATGTGGGCCACATGGATGTGCAGAAGGGGGCTGAGGTTATGTTTGTCCCCCTGGGTTCCCCTCAAAGGGCATATATGTGTCCTAGGAGGGCTGAGTGGGAGTTGGAAGAAGTCAAACTAGAGCCAGATTTCTGCCACCAGGAACTGTGCAGTGGGGGGAACTGCCCTCTACCCTAGAAGAGCCCTCCAAAGAACTCACATGGGGACACAGGAAAACCTAGGTTGGAGCAGCTGCTATGCAGAGCACATGGGAGACCATGTTAACGTTAGCTGAAAAGCAATAGCGGCTGCCAGAGAAACAGCCAAACAAGAAAGGGACCTCGTCCTTTTCCTGTTTCTTCCTCCCCAACTAAACACATGAACTAGGTAGAGCTTGGGGCAGGGAACATCCGAGGTAGACCATGACACCTGCCCTCTCCTAGGAGAAGTCAAAGTGCAGACCAAGCTTCTCTTACCCACCCCGGGCTTTTTAAGCCCCAAGACTGGCACATGATGAGGGAGGGAAAAGTTTGAATCAGATATGAGTTTGGATTTCATACAAAATGATGTCTTCATGACTCAAAGTGACCAGGAAGTTACGCAGTCTGCCCAAAAGGTTAAATGGCCTGGTACCCATCAGGCAGGCAGACTGGGCATGGCCCCTTTGGGAGTAACTAAAATAACCTAAAACAACTTTTTGGTGTTTGAACCCCAGTACAGTTAAGACTGTTCCATGAACTGATTGCATTTAGATATACTTGTGTTAACTTAAATATATATATATGAATTTAGTAAAGGAGAAGAGACTTTATTTCTTCTAAAGGTTACAGCCTGCAAGGTAGCCCTCCCACAGGCTGGGAAGCACCTCCAACCAAGACCCCAGAGACAGGTTCTTCGAAGGAGAAGGGCTTAGAGTAGAAGATTTACGCTGAACAGGTTAGCTAAATGCGTATATTCAACGTGTTACAAGAGCTGTGAATATTCATGAAGGTAGTCCTGACACACGTGTATTCAACAAACATGCATGTAACATGTGACCTATGTTCACTTTGGGTTGGAGACTTAACATGTAGATATATTACAGTTAGCCCTATACATCAGAAGGGCTTTTCAGGACATGAAGGCACACAAGTGTGCAATCTCTGTAGACCAGCCAGAACTAGTCCACAGTCAATGATCTTATTTGGATAAAGTTACTGAATCAATCACTTGTCCAGCTGTAGTTGTGGTTGGTGGAGCAGGGGCTGAGGCCCAGTCAGCATCTGGTGGAGCTGCAAATTGTTTAAATATTGCTTCTCTTAAGGCCAGTGCCTGTTTAGCTGCTAGAGAAAAAGCTTGTGGCAGTTGGAATGTAGTTTATTCTTTAGGTGTAGGGGTGCGTGATTTAACCTTTGCCTGGTGTGGCCTTGGGTCCTGTTGATAATTCGGTATCTTATTACCACAAGGAGACTGTTCTGTCACTCTTATGATCTCTATTTTAACATTAATTCCGACCAGTTGTTTTATCTAAACCATGAAAGAGAGGAGGTATAATGAGGCTTGTCTCACCTCCCATCCCATCATGGTCAGAAACTCAATTTTAAGGTTTTTCTGGGGTCCCTTTGGCAGTCTATGAGGGGGCTTAGAATTTTATTTTTAGTTTCTATTCATTTCAGGGTCAGTAGAACCAGGCTGTATATAGCTAGAGCGACCCTCTGCCTTCTGGTGACATCAGTACCAGGCTCACACTCCTTCTTGGCCATCCCAGCAGGCTGACACATTGTGCCACTCACCTGTGTGACCTGAGCAAGCCACTTCACCTCTTTAAATGTCTGTGTCTTCATCTATCAGATGACAGGTGGTCTCTGGATTATTTAGCACTGGAAGTGCTAGAAGCACTTCTAGCATTAGATTCATACGAGAAATGTGTGAAAGTTGTAGAAGATGTGATTTGTGTAAAGAATTCGCTCAGGAGTGGATGAGGATGCCACTTAAGATGATAATCCAGCTAAAGCGTGGAGTTAGTACATTCAAATCAGATGACAGCTCTTGGAGACAAGGCCAACAGAGTGGATGGGTCCAAGACTGAATTCGCTAGAAAGGTAAAAAGAGGAAGAACCCCCTATGGATGTATAAAATAGCATGGAGGTTAGAGAGGGAACTAAGGATAGCAGAGCTGGTTTAAGTGAAAGGTGTTTGGAAGTGCCTTTGGACAGACCTGGGGATCTAACTTCCTGAACAGAAGGCCATCTTCCTGACGGTCCATCCCCAGCCAGCCTCTGGTTAACAGAAGACATGGAAAGCAAAGGTGTAGGGGTGTATGGAGATGCAGTTGTAACTACAGAGAGAGGTATTAAATTGCTGGTGAGCGTTTCTGGGGTGAGGAAACTTTTAGCTAGGGATAAGCTTTCTTTTCTATCACTTGTTTGCTGATGATACAGTTCTTTGCTGGGTCTCTTAACTATATTGTGGTTATGTGCTTGCCTTCTTCCTTCAATGATCTTTGTACGGACTGCTTGTGAATGCTGAAGATGCTCAGAGCTTGCTGAATAAGTTTACATGCTCTGCCATTTTCTGTGATTTAATTTCACAGTGTGTTTTAGAAAGATGAAATTTGGAAACAGAACTTGGCATGGTCAAGCCAAGAGCTCAGTCAGTCTATTTGAAGATTTCTGCTCTAACTCCTGGGAAGGGATGCTGGTTGGTTTGGTGTTTGGTTCTGAGCAAACATTACTGCTCTATCTTATTAATGGTGTGGGGGAGAGCCAGAATCATGGAGCTGAATCATTAGACTCACAACTGCTATTCCCAACGGTTTCCGCTTGAGGAACAGAACTGAATTTCTCTGACTTCAGTTCTTCCCTGCCCCAGCCTCCTTCCTGCCACCTCCTTCACTCCTCCAGTGCTGGGTAGCAAGCTGACACGTCTTCCTTTGTTAACTACAGAGTTTTGCCCATAAGAACTCTGGAGGCATAAATGTCTTCTAGGTTTATCAAATAGAGCAATGACCAAATCAGGAAAAGTCATTTTATTACACTGTTTACTCTTGGTCATTGAAGATAAGAAAATAAAAATGTCGGACCTGTGTTAAAGGTTTTTTCTTGTTTTTCTTGAAGTTGATAAAAATATTTATCCTCTGAAAGTAGTGACGTGAAGGGGGAAGGTATTTCTGGTTTTCCGGCAAATATAAAATAGTTTGCTTTTTTCTAAGGCATGAATTTATTGGTAACTTTCCTTGCATAAATGCATAAATGATTTTTTTCGGTCAACTCAAAATGTTTTAAAGCAAAAAGAATAACTTGGAAGTCAATTATTAAACCTTGAGCACCCTAAAACATTTTTTGAGGTTTTTTTTTAATGTGATTCTTTGCATTTTGTTATTTTCCTCTTTTCCTTCCTGGATGCTACCTTGGTAGCTACCATGTTTTAAATATTGACAAGATAAGATAGTTTTCTGTTTATATCAGCAGTCGTCTGTCTGTGAAATATGGACGAATCAGAACGCAGGATTTCCTTTCTCAGCGATCCATCAGGTTCATAATGTAAGGTTACAAATGGTTCTTTTCTTCTCCTGAACTTGCGCTATGTACTGTGTTGCACAGTGTTGTCAACAGCTATAGGTACTGTGTCCTGGTAATGCAGAAAATTTGTAATGTCTGGTGACTCTGAGACCCTTTGTCTATTATACTTCATTTACTGTGCCTTGTGATGAGTTGATGTGCAAACATTGTCCTAAAAAAGAAACATACTTGGTTTTAAAGTCTATGGTTAAAATATGTCCCATGTGAGTTTTGGCTTTCATTCCAGGCATCTGTGTTAACTTGCTTTTACAGGAAAAAGAAATGGGTAAATTGATATATATATACACACATGTATATATCAGCGTTATTCCTCCCCATTTTGTACTTCCCCGTATTCATGGACTATTCAACCCTTTGTGTCTAATGATTCTCAGAGATTCATGTGCTTTACTTGTGAGAAATTTCTGAGTATGATTTGCATGTTATTCTGTATATATTTGATGCAAATGTGGGGGGAGGTGAGCTGGGAGAGGCACGGTTACAGCTACAAAGTGGTTCTCAGCCTTTTTCCATTTGACAGTACTGAATTGATCTTTGCAAATTGTATGAAATTGTGACCCATTTTACTCTGAGTTGCGTAATTTTCAAATGTTCATATTTCACCTTTGCATACTTTAGAAAAAGTTTATTTCTATTTGGAAAATAAACATTTAAATGTTTGGGGTTTTATGTTCTGTATTTTAAAATACTATTCTATTTGCACACCCTTTTGAATTTCTCCTATTGGATAGCCTGCTGTCTGAGAAGTTGAGACACTTGGTTGAGAATCACTGAGCAGAATTCTTGGGGCGGCATGTGAAGGGTTGCCACGGGCATTTTTGTGAAGTGCCTTTTGGGATGCTGCATCAGGCATATATGTCCTCCTATGCATGGGACTTCTGGCTCTTGAGGACCGTAGTGTCTATACATTGCCTGGTACTGGTGTTCACGTGACCCAGCAGTTCCTCTTGAACTCATAAATGCTAATCAGAGCTTTTATGTGTTCATAAGTGGCCATCTCTGCTCTTTTTCATCTAAAGGAACAAATTCAGTATAACCAACTGCATTTGATCAAACTAGCATTCTTCGTTCTTGAAGATTTTTTGAAAGAATAACTACAACATCCTGCTTTCGTATGTGTGTGAATGTTTATAGGAAGCCTTTTCCTTACATTCACATTCAAATATATGTATGCATATTTATAAGCATAGAGCTGTGTATAGCATTCTTCAAAGCCTTAGAGATTACAGAAAGTAAATGTAATCACATGTATCTTATGTAGGTTTGGGTAGCCCATCTCTGAAATTTGTCAGAATCATTGAAAGTAAAACCTTAAAACAATAATTGTCCTTTAAAATCATTTTAGTTTTTCATTAAGTGTTCTGAAGAAATTGAGAATAATGTTTGTTAATATTCAGATCTAAATTTACAAGCAAGTAGGTGGGAGCAGTCCTCATAGAAAAGATTTTAAAGGTTCTATTTTTAAAAATCAATTAAATCCTAATTTTAAAAATTTTTAAAGAATAATACAAGGCTTGGAAAATGCCATACTTTTCTATTAATGTTAGAAAACTAAGTTGTAAGCATGGCTTTTAATTATCTACTGACATCCTTAGGAAACTTTTTCCTTAAGAAGAAAATAACATAAAGGCCTGGTCCAGTGGCTCATGCTTATAATCCCAGCACTTTGGGAGGCCGAGGCGGGTAGATCACTTGAGGCCAGGAGTTCGAGACCAGCCTGGCCAACATGGTGAAACCCTGTTTCTACTAAATATACAAAAGTTAGCCAGGTGTGGTGGCATATGCCTATAATCGCAGCCACTTGGGAGACTGAGGCAGGAGGATCATTGGAACCTAGGAAGCGGAGGTTGCAGTGAGCCCAGATTGTGCCATCGCACTCCAACCTGGGTGACAGGAGACTCCATCTTGGAAAAAAAAAAAAAAAAAGACAGAAAATAACATAAAGAAGGTTTTTCTTTTGTGTTCTCAGAGCATATAGAATATGTAATATTCAGTTTCCCTTTTGGAGGGAGACAGCTACCTGATACGATTTGTTTTAGAATTTGCCATAGGCATCCAGTGCATGTGAACTTAAAATGTGCAGCTATTTACCAGCTGTTGAAATAATGCAAAGTTTAAAAGCTGCAATTTGGAATCTGCCATCCAGTAAAAATCTCTCTATAGACTTTTGTGACGTTTTTTGTTTTTTAACTAAATTCCATTGATGCTTTTGTATTTTTCAGTTGTTGGTATAAGAGAATGTTTAATTTAATTACATTATATTAGATGTGGTCCAATTATAGTCCTTCAAACTCACCCAGACTATGAATTTGTAGCTGGCAGTTGCAAATACGTGTTAAACAGAATCAATTCTCCATTTAAAATTCTAATCTCAAATTGTTTTTTTCTTTATGTTAGCGGTTTAGCTTTTGAGTTTGAAGAAGAGAGCTAATGATGTACATTTTCCTCTATTTAATTGATGTTCTTTAGTGTGCTTATTAAAAAAAAGAAAAAGCCTTAAGCATACATCTAAAAAATAATAATAAATACCAAATAAATGAAGTTTTAAGCCATGACAAAATTCTTAGAATATTAAGATCATTCAAATACATGAACCTAAAGGAAAGATTTTCTGTAAATATTTTAAGTGCCAAAGGGATATTTTAACTTCCAAAGGGAAGACATTTATTAGGAGTACCTTGAATCATTTTAATTTCTCATTTATAATTACTTAAGGAATCCTTTCAAAGACCACTGTGTCAATAATAATTCAAAATATGACAGAATTCTACCCTAAACTTTTCCTACTTCATTTTGTTATTCTAATTAAATATTGCATTGTTAGCTGTGTTTAGGTCTACTTTTCATTAAAGATAAGCTTTGATTATAAACCATTATTGAGGCCAAAGACTTCTTAGGTCTGTTATTTAATATTTAATAAGCATTCTTAAGTGGAAAATTACTAAATTAAAAAATATTTGCCTAAGGAGATGCAAGTATTATGTAGACATGAATGTACTAGTCGACAAGACCCAACACTAGGTTTCAAAGTTCAAAATGATTTTATGTATGAGGCAAAAATCTTTATTTCTTTTTTGACCTCTTCTTCCGTTCCATATAGTAACTACTCTACCTAATTCCTCCATAGCTCATTCCTGCTGTAATTCAGCCTCCAGGAGGGTTGAGACCTAAGGCACCCTTGTTCTCTGAACTCTTTTGTTCTTACTGGCAGTCAACCAGGTAAAGCTGAATCCCAGCCAAGGGCCAAGGTCATACCTGTCCTTTACAACAGTGTAATGTTAAGTCCAGTTGTTGGAGTCCATCCATTCCCATTAAATTAATTCCAAAAAGAAGAATTAACATCTACAAATTGAGTCCTCTAAATATTTTTAGATCTAAGTTTAAAAAAAAAAAATAGGCAGGGGTGGGGAGAGAAGTTGATTAATTTCCAGGCAGAAAAGAAATTATTTTCTAATAAATTCAATCTTAAGAACACTTTTCCTTCTGTTTCAAAATGAATTTCTGGAAATAGCACTAAATATGATAAAATTCAGTGTCTCTTTCCAGAAAGGTAGATTCAGTCCCCATAGGGAATTTAACAATATTTGAACTGAAGCAATGTTTGAAGGCCACAAAGAAAATGAAATAAGGATTATATTTCTTTTCCTTGTAATTATCTCCCACCTCAGCACCTAGGGAAGATCCTATCAGATCACTCTCAATTCAAAGCAAGTGGTTTGTGATTTTTGGACAAAGTGGAGTCATAGGAGAGCAGATGATGGCGCTGTCTAAACAGATTTAAGTGAATGTTCCACTAATTTCTTCAAGTGGTTATCAAATAAGGGATTTCAGTGATTTCCAGACCGAGATTGGAATGTATGTGCCGGGGCTTGTTATTCCCACAGTGGCTGCTACAACTTATGTGGATGATGTAAATATTTGGATCAGCGTTTGGCTGTGGCTCTGGCTTTAAATGTATGGAACTCACATTAAAGTTTAATTATAAAAGTGTGTGAGTTAATTGAACAATTAGAGAATGAGTTTACATATGATTTGCATGCTTAATGTACTAACACGTGAAATGTTTTCATAACCCTAGCTTCCCCCAACTCATTCTCACCCCTAGTCCTATTCCCAGCCCTGGCCCTGCAACTCATGGCACCACCAGCTCATGCCATGTTCAGACTTTTTTGAAAACTGCCTGTTGAGCTTGGCCAAGGTCTACCTCTGCTGAACTGTAATAGGGTTCACATGAAGATCTGATGCTTGGTTTGAGTTGTCACATCAGCAGACACTGGATCAAAGGATCTTTGGAAGCCAACCAGATCCTCCTTTTTCATCATTCCACGGAGTTGCATGCAAACTTCTGTTGTTTTGTTAACAGTGTTACCTGTGACTTAAATGTACAATATCTGTTTGCCATGTTGTTGTTGCTTTACCGAGGGAGCGGGAGAAGGAGGGAGAAGTTTAATGGGGGAGATTAGAGGATGATTTGCTAGATTTGGGTAAAGCTTTTGTTTGAGAACCCATAGCTGCATGTTTCCAGAGTTTTAAGCTATCATCACTTAAAAGTGATTATACTCAGCTTCAAAATGATATTGAAATCCACATATCCTATATTTTGAATTTTATACTAGCTTTTTGTAAGTTACAGCCAGATGAAATAAAGACCAGAGAGAGAATAAAGAGCCAGCCATTTGAGAAAGAAGGAAAAGAAAAAAATCAAAATAAGAAGGCAAAGAAAAACTTAATCTAGTTTTAGAATTGCAATCAGTTATCACTTATACAAACTAAAAATTCATATAAATATAAAAGAAAAACTCAAGAATGAGTCAGGAATGGATAATAAAACAGATAAAAAAGCTAAAGTTAATATTGCAAGTAAAGTCTTAACAATGCCAACAGACAATATACATGTAACAAAATTTCACATATACCCCATAAATGTGTACAAAAATAAAAAATACCAACAGACAGGGAATAGGAGGATTAAGCAATGTAAAAGTAAATCAGCAACCAAAACCAAACTAATGGAGAAAGTGGCTGAGAACAGAGCAGGAGAGAAGAGCCAAAGAAGTTCCAACTGGTCACACACTAACTACAGTGAGAGGCCAAGGAAATAGCGTGATGCTCACTTTCTCTTCCTGCAATTCGAAGTGACCCATCTCAAGGAGAAAAGCTTCAGGCACTCCACTGCTATTAAAAAAAAAAAAAAAAAAAAAAAAAAAAAAGCCTGCGGCGTTACTGAAGACCTCTAGAAAGGACTTTTTATCATTGGCAGCTACTTCGTATGCCACCTAATGTAAGTCCAAACTGCACAAAGAAAATTGGAGAGCTAGTTCTCCCCAAAATATGCACCCTATGTATGCCATTCCTAGAGAACTGTGGGTCTTAATCTTTTGGGGTTTCTAGATTCTTTCAAAGAATTTAATGAACTTCCTTTCTCTCCCAAAACATACACCGGCATCCAAAATTTTGCATTCTTGTCCTAGACTCCTTAAAAATTCTCCTTAAGAAATCCCACAGTGTGTCAACACACTTTCTAGCACTTCTGTGGAACTTGTTCTCTAACTAAGGTTTTATTTGGTTTTGGAGTTTATGAGACCTTTTAATACTCTTCCAACTCCTGAGAAAAGTAATTTCTCATAGTTCTATATATAGCCAAATCTAGGTTAGATGAGAATAACTCTAGAAATCTGCCTATTTAGTTTTAGTTATGTCCATTTGAGAGCAAAGAGCTGAGTTTTGAAAAATCCAAATCTTTCCCAGGAGAAAGAGTAAGAAATATCTCATATGTAGTATGTAAATCAGAGTAGAGCCCAGAAAATACCTGCCAACACTGGCCTTTGACTTTATAGATGCTCATATTAAGCTATTATAGTGATGAAACAGGTTGAGGCTAACCTCATGGAAAATGATAAATGAAATGATGGGAGGTCCTCTTGTTTTAGGTCTGTATTATATGATAGACCATCATTTGGGAATGTGCTTGTATTTGTGAATCAGAATTCTCAAAGTACATGCATATGTACGTGTGACCAAACTTGGCATTTCACTGTTTAGTCTTCATTGGTACATTAAGTTTTCTGAGAAAAGTAGCTGAATACATCTGAGACAATCACAGCATCATTAAATCAGTGCAGTTGAATTCAGACGAGAGAAACTCGTTGTCACCCATTAGTAAATTTTTAAATTTTGTTTAGCATCATGCTTACACTACCATTTCTCCAGAGATCTAAAATTATTCAAAGTGGCTAGTACATGTCATATTTGGGAACTGAAATTTATAGAACTGTGTGTTCTGAATGTGAAAGCAATTCAAACTAAAAATTTCAGTCAAGTTAAAAACAGAAAATTATTTCAAAGATTGTATGTCCTTTGCTGTTGTGATGGAAAACTGTGATTAGTAAATCATTTATGAATATCTTCATGTTTTTTTTAAAGTGACTTAGCTTAGGGTGTCATTCTAAAAATAGAATAATTCAACTCCACACCTCAAAAATTAACTCAGCCTTGAGAAATATGCTAATACGTATAAAAATGTAATAACCAAAGTATTTATATTCACATAAGACACCCAAATGCATTGGCACATTCACAGCACATGTGTGTAAGGTGAGCTCAAGGTAGCTATAGGGAATGAACTTTGCTGACTGCTCATATTGCCTCTAGAATAAATGTCATTTTCAGACAGGAGACTGGGGAGAACCTTCCATTACCTTGCGACCTCCGAATGAAGCCACAGCCTCCACTCCGGTACAGTACTGGCAGCATCACCCAGAGAAGCTTATCTTCCAGTCATGTGATTACAAAGCTTTTGTAAGTTACCCTCAATTCAGTATTTAGGCCCAAGTGGAGATAGGGGGTATGTTTTCGGCTTGTTTGCCATTTATATTGAAAATATACCAAAATATCCATATCCATCGCTGAAATTTTTAAAGTGTTTTTCTCTTCACTTTTTCTTAAAGTAGCCTTCTATCCAAAGAGAAAGTCCAAATAACTAGAGCTTAAAAACCTTTTTAATCTTGTAAGTTTAAGGTCTGTTGTGACCTCTTCTATAGTTGTATATTTTTAAATGAATGTGATAACGTACAATCTTAAAATGGAAATGAGTGTAAATATGGCACATATATACATCTCTGCTCACTCACCAAACATTGGGTCTGCCACTTTATGTAAATACTAGATTCTTTTCACAGTCATCAATAGGATTATACTATTTTTCTTTCTTCTTGTTGTTAGTTTTTTAGAAGAGAAGAAATAATTATACTTAGCTGAGAAATGTAATAGGAACAGCTACATGTTCAAAAGATACTGTAGGTTTGGGGTCAGGTGGTGGTTGTCATGACAACAGCAGAAAAAGTGGCTGAACCTTCAGCAGTGCATTGAAACTGCCTCCCAAAAAGAAATATTTCAATCAGGCAAACTTCCCTGATAACTTAAAAGATAAGGATTTTACCAAAGGATAATAAATTTAACCTTCATTTGATTAAGATGGACATTGTGGTTATCTCATAGCAATTGAGTTTTTTTTGTTTTGTTTTGTTTTTTCATTTTCTGCTTTCTGCCCCTCTTTTACTGCTTACTTATACTGCAGTTTTGGATTTGTTTCAATGGTATTGCCCAAAACTGTAGGATTGAAATGGCTCCTCCCTCCAAAACTCCCTCCAAACCCCAAGTCCCTGAGCCTTTCTGAACATGCCTTTCTCCAAGGCCCTGACGACGCCTTCTCCTGTTGTGCCCTCTCACGTCTTCTTCAAGTCAGGGACTTCCCTAGTCCACAAGAGTAGTTCCCATCCCCGTCTCTGCAAAGTACTAGGATGTCTCCAGTCTTATCAGGAAGTGTCCATCAAATATCTTCTAAAATAATTATTGTAATTCACTTTTAAAAAAATCATATATAGAGCTCTTTGGGGATGTGAGGAAAGGGCAAGGGGTGGAGGAATGACAAAAGAGAAAACCCCTACTAAAGCTTCAAAAGGTTGAAGAGGAGTCCATTGATAGAAAGGCAAATCAGACATTTTGTTTGAAACCATTTGGCCCCAGCCAGAAGCTGGAGTATAAGGGGCATTTTGTACCAGGATGATACAGGATGATTAGGATTAGTTACTGTCAGTTTTTTAAAGTTATGCAACAACTTACAGCCAGGAAACCTAGCCAGTAATACTTCCACAGTTTGTTTTTAAAACGTTGCTCATATTTATATTCCATTTCATAAATCATTGAATTTTTTTTTTTTTTTTTTTTTTTTTTAATCTGGTCTTCTAACAACAAAGTGGTTGGCAATTCTTGGGAGAAGACTTTGTCATCCTTCTATCTCCATTCAGCCCTCCAGGTGGCACTTTGCACCAGGAACCCAGCTCTCTTCCCCTGTGAAACAACTGAGAATGCCTCTCTCCCTCCCCCTACCCTCCCATTCCGTTTTCAGGTGGATCAACCACAGGGCACACAGCTGTGAATGAAAAAGGTCCAAAACTGCATCTCTGCCTAAAAGCCTAACATTAATTACCTATGCAGCAGAATAAGCCCAAATGGGGGACATGTTGCTTAGCTTCTCAGCTGTCTCATGCAACCCTGTAATTACAGAGATAGTAGTGTGATTTATTTTTGCAGACATTGCTGCCTGAAAAAAGGGGAAAACATTTTTAGATGCCCCCATTTTGCAGTTAAATATGATTTGAAAGACGGCATCTTTAGAAGATGCTGCAGTTTCATTATAAAGAGCAATTACAGCCCCCAGAACTTATGGTTAATTCTGCTGCATTTTCTCTATGAATGCATTTATTTGTTAGGATTAGTTACTCTCAGTTTTTTAAAGTTATGCAACAACTTACAGCCAGGAAACCTAGCCAGTAATACTTCCACAATTTGTTTTTAAAACGTTGCTCGTATTTATATTCCATTTCATAAATCATTGATTTTTTTTTTTTTTTTTTTTTTGTATTTTAGTATTTAGGTTCTATGCTGATAAAAGAGCTTAGGGGGACAGAGTCAACCCAAGATGCTTGTGCAAAAATGCGGGTAAGTCTGCCAAATTACTTTATTTCTAGTAGCTGAAATACTAAATACCGGGTATGGATACAAATTGCCACCTTTCAAATTACTATTTTCTTCATCTGTTGGTCTGCTGAATCACACTGGTATTACATAAAAAGGTGCTCTCACTTTCTGCATGTTTAGACTTGAACTTATCTCACTATAGTTTGAGTTAATGTCTATTTGCTATATTTGAACTATGTTATATTTGTTCTTAGTTATTTTTAAAGATTTAAAATTGTGTCATTTTCGAGATTAGAAAAATGATCTTTATTACGAGAAAAGGTTTTAAGCACTCACTCGATAGTCTGAGAATATTTACTGAAAAGATCACCAATTAACTAAAATTATCAAAAGCAGAAGAATTAGGAGCATATTATATAAAGCTAATATTCTTTATGCAATTTCTTATCAGTTTTTTTTAAAATTTAAGAAAAATATTCAACGTCGAGTGGAATGAACTATTTAAGTGCATATGTTGACCAAAAATGGCAATTCCAGGCCGGGCACAGTGGCTCACGTCTGTAATCCCAGCACTTCAGGAGGTCAAGGCAGGTGGATCACCTGAGATCAGGAGTTCAAGACCAGCCTGGCCAACATGGCAAAACCCCTTCTCTACTAAAAATACAAAAATTAGCCAGGCATGGTGGTGTGCACCTATAATCCCAGCTACTTGGGAGGCTGAGGCAGGAGAATCACTTGAACCTGAAGGCAGAGGTTGCAGTGAGTGAGCTGAAATCGCGCCATTGTGCTCCAGCCTGGGTGACAAGAGTGAAACTCTGTCACACACACACAAAAAATGGCTATTCCAAATATCTGTGATTAGTGGCTGCTTGATTCCTAGGTGTCTATTTTAGCCAAAGCAACTCTAACTCATATTGCAGACCCACCTTTTCCTTTTGTGTGTCCTTTGTTCTTGCTTCCTCCATAGCAGGTGTATAGAGGCTATGGTGGTATCTGAGTAACTGCACAAATCAAGAATATCAGACTTACTCAATATAGCATCTAACTAAAGTCAAATTTAAGGTCATTAGTAAGTGGAATGCTAACTTTTATTTACGGTCAATATACCTTGTTGTTTATTTTATATGAGCAGCTTTTGGTGGAAAATAATTTAAGAGCATATAATTACACTGAAACAGCTATGAAGGTAAACATGAAATATCCATTTGTTTATGGAAAGCTAAATATGTGTGAATCTTCATGAAATTGAGATTTCAATGTGTAATCACTAATATTTTGATCCATTAATAGCAAAAAAGACTGAAATAGTTATCCTTCTATTTAATGTAGAGTTATACAGTACTTAAATTGTGAGTACTAGTGAATTTTTAACTTAGGTACTGTGTTTAGATGAAAAAAAAGCTTCTGTATGTGTCAGAAACTCTTAAGTTCTAGTTCTATTGCTGCTTATTTGCCTTAGGAGTCACTTGTTATTCATAAAAATAATATGATAGCTGCTAACATTTACTGAGTCCTTACAGCGTCCCCTAGTACAATTATTGTCCCCCATTTTACAGATGAAGAAATGGAGGCTTACAGAGGTTGAATAACTTACTCAAGGTCACACGGGGAATAACTTGCCAATCTGAGACTGGAACTCAGGTCTGTCTGACTCCAGAGCCCAGGCTTTTAACCACTACATTTTCCTGCTTCCCCGATCCTCTGTTTTCTTACATATAAAATGAGAACATTAGACTAGATACACTTTAGAGTTCTCCCTGGTTTTATAATTCTGGAAATCTTGTATTCTAAATGTTTATCTGACCAAATTTGTGTCACCAATGAACAATAAGAAAAAGGGAAAGTTTTCATTCATCAAGCCTCATAATAATTTTGGAAATATTCATGAACATGTCTAATAAATTAATTTGGCATCTCTGATTTAATACTCTTAACTAAATTACCTGAGTCCAGCTACTCCAGTGTCATAATCAGCATCAATATTGCCTAGTGCATGCAGCATCATTTAAAATATACCAGATCTATGATTTGAATCTCAGTCAATTTCATGAAATTGAGTGGATCTGAAATTACATCCTGATAGCAATAGAAAAGCCATTTTAGTAGTCTCAGTAGAGAATAATTTAGTTAAATACTCGTCTGTTGCTTAAAATGAAACTTTTAAAAAAACATATATTTAGAAGCCATTCTTCTGTTTTGGGGGACATTTTTCTGGTTTGCTGCTCTTGGTGCTTACGTAGTTTACATGAAAACAGAAACTTCATTACTTTTCGGACTATCATAAACCCTTATTTCCAATCTGGATTAAATAAGTCTCAGTTCTTGATAAAGTAGCTAAGGTTACATTCACTACATTTCACCAGAGTCTTCCAAAACCAGAAGCGTAGAGTTGATCTGCTATCTGGAGCAATTCTATTATGAATTAGAACTTCCACCAACTATAAATGATGTCGATCTCAACTTGCAGCTGATTTTCAGTTTGAACCCCAAGTTGCTGTTTTCTGTGTTCTCAGCATGGTGGCATTTCAGTCAAAAGTCCCAGTTCAATCAGAACTCCCCATGAAAAATACTTTAGGACATAGATGATCTAAAAAGTTGATTCATGGTAATATTATTAGACCAAAGTATTGTAGATTAAGAGTTACCTGTTTATTCTTTTAATTGAAAAAAGAAAGAAAAATGTTTTCTGTTCAAAGTATGCATTTTAGCCAAAATTAAAATGTCTCTCCCAGTAATTAGTAAATCAGTGTGATTCCCAATTCTGATAAATGTTTCCTTAAATGTACTTTGTTAACAAAGATGACTAAAATCCACTGAGTTCACAATCTAGTGGAGAAAACCAACATGTGAACATTTAATTACCCCCAAAGTGATAGAAGTATTACCATAGAGGCATTTTCAAGTTGCCATCAGCCTAAGGGATCATAATAGATGATCTTAAAAATGACATGTACTCATACCCTCCTAAAATCAGTTTATTAGGGCTAATAACAGGTAACAGTGGAGAGCTGTACACCCTGCCCTGCACAACTGAATTATGTGCATTAGTTCATTCAGTCCATGAAGTACATATTGCCATTGCTTCCACTTTACATATGGGAAAACAAAGGTGAAGAGAAGTTAAGTCACTTACCCAAGGTCACACAGACAGCAAGTGGCAGAGCCAGGATTTGAAACCAGGCAGTCCACTCCACTACCCACGCTGTGAATCCAGAGACTGGACTGCCTCTCCAATGTGCCAGGAACATTCATTGTCCTGGTTTTTTTTTTTTTTTTTTTCACTTTTTAAATGGTTTTATTTTATATGCAAATAATAAACAGATGTTGTACCCATAAATTCTACTTTCCAAAAACAGGAGCTTTTTAAACGAAAACCACATAATAACTTTTAAAAGGCACTGGGATGCCTCTGCTTCTAGATCATTGCTAGGCTAGAAAAATAAAGTTTGTTCTACAGGAATCACAAGTTAGAACTGAGTGTTCTCCAGAGTGGAAATTCTAGAGTGTAGTGTCATTTCAGGCAAAGATTATTCAGTTCTCATCCCCAACATCCACAACTACCACAACTAAACCAGCTCAAAACGGTCCAGCATAATTAGGCGTCATCAAACAATGTCATTATGCCCTTCTAAGATGCAAATAAAGCAAAACAGGAAATTCTAACATCAAAACAATCTTTGACACTGTCATACAAATTGTTAGTTCCTTGTTGTATCCCCCCTTCTATAACATTAATAAAGGGAATATTTTACTGCAAAGAATATTTTATTTTATACATCACTAGCCATGAATTTTTCCCATTAGTTATTATACAAATGCTGCCTAGTGCCATTATCCAAATGGTATAACCATTTTACGTCCACAATTCACTTCTATAGTTATGAGTAGAATTTTCATGATTTAACACTGAGTTGCGATCTTACATCCATAATATATGATGTAGATGGCAATGTAGGAAAAATATGTTTTAATCACTTTTCATTTAAGTGACCTTATGTAAAAAATAAACTAATAATTTAGCAGTTTCAAGTCTCCAAAGGGTGTTTTCAAATGTACATAAAGGAAATGGTTACAGAGATTTTTAAGAAGCATCTTCCATGTCCACATCCTCTTGTAGCTGCTGTACCATTTTCTCTTCCAGCTGCTTCCCTTTGCCAGCAAGAGGGGCGTGGATAACATGGATGTCTTGCTTGACTTCTTTGATACCCTGAACTTTCTGTAGCTCTTTATTTTTCTTCAATCTGTTCATTATACATTTAGCTTGGTGTTTCTGTTTGATCTCTTCAGTTTTCTTCATTACATCAGTAGTTTTATTTCATAGCTCTCACTGGTGTTTGATAGGTTCATTTCTACCTTTTTCAAATTCAAATGAATTATCCACTGTAAGCTCTTTACCAGCTGCTTTCCGGAATGCTTTGGTCCACCTAACTTTGTGAGGTTTGCACTTCTTTTTAAAGTTTTTAATGACATTTAGATTTACAAAATCTGAATACCTTGCAATCATTGCAGATGAATATCATGCCATGGCCAGGGTGAATGGGCCCCAAACAGAAATAACACTTCTCGATACACATGTTGAACCCCCGTGGGTCCCCATCGACCAAAGGCCAAGCTTGAGAGGAAGTCTTTTCTTTGAGACAGAGTTTTGCTCATGTCACCCGGGCTGGAATGCAATGGTACAATCTCGGCTCACTGCAACCTCTGCCTCCTGGGTTCAAGCAATTCTCCTGCCTCAGCCTCCCCAGTAGCTGGGATTACAGGCACCAGTCACCATGCCCGACTAGTTTTTGCATTTTTAATAGAGACAGGGTTTCACCATGTTGGCCAGGCTGGTCTCAAACTCCTGACCTCAAGTGATCCACCCGCCTCAGCCTCCCAAAGTGCTGGAATTACAGGTGTGAGCCACCGCTCCTGGCTGAGAGTTACCTCTTTTAAATAATGTGTCCACAGGACTGGATTTTACAAAGCCATAAGTATATTATGCTTTGACTTTTCAGTGGGTTGGTTTGTTGCTGTTCTTATGTTGGTATGAATAGCTCCCACTTCAAAGGTTCCAAGACATACAGTTTTTGGTGAAGTGAAGGATTTGCTCTGGCCAGATGAGGTCCTACTCTTCAATTTTGCCTCCCTAGGTTTACCCATACCCCATCCCCCAACCCTGAATTTTGCCCCAGGGTTTAATTTTCACTAATATACAGTAATGCATCACTTCCCTAATTAAATATACAGTTAGGAAACATCTGTTACTGTAAGAGGTAAGCCATTATATTCAATTTAATACTCTCTGCAGTCTTACTCTCTCTAATCCCATCGTTGATGGTTAGTATCATTCACAGGTGTTTGTTCTCAAGGAAATTTCTCTTAAAAAGAAATAAAAATAGGATTATTTGTTGTTTTGCTATTGCATTGTTTGGGTCCCTTATAAATTCTGGATATTAATCCTTGTCAGATGTACAGCTTGCAGATATTTTCTCCCATTCTCTAAGATGTCTCCTCTGCTGTTGTTGTTTCCTATGCTGTGCAGAAAGCTTTTAGTTTGATGTAATCCCATGTGTCTATTTTTGCTTTTGTTGCCTGTGCTTTTGGAGTCATATCCAAAAAATTCTTTCCCAGTCCAATATCATGACATGTTTCTCCAGCATTTTCTTCTAGTAGTTTCAGGCCTTATATTTAAGTCTTTAATCCATTTTGAGTTGATAAATAATCTACTTAAAAATGGGCAAAAGACCAGAAGAGACATTTATCAAAAGAAGACTTACAAATGGCCAAAAAGTATATGAAAAAATGCTCAATATCATTAATCAGTAGGGAAATGCAAAGCAAATTCAAAGCGAATCATTAGGGAAGTGCAAAGCAAAAACTACATCTTATTCCATTTAGAATGGCTATTATCAAAAAGACAAAAGATAACAAACGTTGGTGAGAATGTGGAGAAAAGAGAACCCTTGTACATTGTTGGTGGGAATATAAATTAGTAGAGCCATGATGGAAACAGTATGGTGGCTTCTCAAAAAATTACAAAGAGAACTACTGTATTATCCAGCAATCCCAGTATTAGGTATATATCCAAAGGAAATGAAATCAGTATGTTGATATCTGCACTTCCATGTTTACTCTAGCACTATTCACAATGGCCAAGATGTGGATCCAAGCTAAGTGTCTATTTAAAATTAAGTGTCCATCAACAGATGAATGGGTAAAGAAAATGTGGTATATGTACACAATCACATACTATTCAGGGAAAAAAAGGAATGAAATTCTGTTATTTGTGACAACATAGATGAACCTGGAAGACATTATGTTAAGTGAAATAGGCCAGACACAGAAAGACAAATACTGCATGATTTTACTCATACATGGAATCTCCAAAGTTGATCTCATACAAGTAGAGAATAGAACAGTGGTTACCAGAGCCAGGAAAGGGTAGATGAGGAGGGGAATAGGGAGAGGTTACTCAGTGGTAACAAACTTACAATTCAATAGGAAAAATAAGTTCTGGTGCCCAATTGCATATTCGGGTGACTGTAGCTAACAATACTGTACTGTATACTTGAAAATAGCTAGAAGAGGATTTTGAATATTCTGAAAACAAAGAAATGATACATGTTTGAGGTTCCAGGTATGACAATTACCCCTATTTGTCATTACACAATGTCTACATATATTGAAACATCACATTGTACCCCATAAATATGTACAGTTATGTGTCAATTAATATTTTTTTAAATAATCATCCCCAAAAAAGAAATGCCTGTTTTCAAATAAGATAAGGTAGAAATCTGCCTTCCTGGTGTAAGAAAGGATATATTTTAAGATTATTTTTACGTCAGAAATAAGCAAATCTAGTGTATTTAGGCTTTGGAACTTTTATTTCCCAAAGGATTTAGATAGTTTCCCCATAGTTCTCGTTGAATCTATTCCTCTTAATTTGTATGATTTTTAAACTTTCAATCCAGAAGCACTTCTAAAGTATGAATTTTCAGGAATACAAATTTCCAAGTAATAATCTGTGCCTTAGTTGAAGTATTAAGACTTTTCTCTTTTTTATGTGTTTTAGGAAACAATAGTGGGAATGGGTTGGAAAGCTTTTAAAAAGTTAGATCTTAAAATTGGATGGAAATACTAAATGTAAAAGCCTCTTTCCTCTTAGAAGAGACTCAAACTAAAATCATGTTTTGTTCCTCTGTCCTCATACAAATACCTTCTGTGACAAATGGTCATTTTCAGATATAACTTCAAGAATTACTTCTTAGGAACCAAGCTGGGAAAAAAACTTTTAAGTAACTATTTTTCAAAAGTCTCTGTTGAGCTGGGCACAGTGACATGTAGTTGTACTCCCAGCTACTTGGGAAGCTGAGTCGGGAGGATCACTTCAACCCAGGAGTTTGAGACTGTAGTGTACTGTGATCACACCTGTGAACAGCCACTGCATTCTAGTCGGAGCAACATAGCCAGACCCCATCTTAAAAAATTCTCTGTTGCCCAATTTCATGGAAGCATCAATTATTTTCTTTCACTCTCTCCAAAACACTGCATGAGTCATAATGAATACAGCTTCTGAGCCCATAAACATGTGTTGTGTGTCTATTGAATAGCAATGCCCACGAAGAAACAGCCACATAGGTAACTCCTTATTGCTGATCCTTGCTCACGTGTGCCTTTCCCATTGTGAATGTTTTCTTACGGGTCTACCCTAGAAAGCTTTTTTTTGTTGTTTTTTTATTATTATACTGTAAGTTCTAGGGTACATGTGCATAACATGCAGGTTTGTTACATATGTATACTTGTGCCATGTTGGTGTGCTGCACCCATCAACTCGTAGCACCCATCAACTCGTCATTTACATCAGGTATAACTCCCAGTGCAATCCCTCCCCCCTCCCCCCTCCCCGTGATAGGCCCCGGTGTGTGATGTTCCCCTTCCCGAGTCCAAGTGATCTCATTGGTCAGTTCCCACCTATGAGTGAGAACATGCGGTGTTTGGTTTTCTGTTCTTGTGATAGTTTGCTGAGAATGATGGTTTCCAGCTGCATCCGTGTCCCTACAAAGGACACAAACTCATCCTTTTTTATGGCTGCATAATATTCCATGGTGTATATGTGCCACATTTTCTTAATCCAGTCTGTCACTGATAAACATTTGGGTTGATTCTGCATCTTTGCTATTGTGAATAGTGCCACAATGAACATACGTGTGCATGTGTCTTTATAGCAGCATGATTTATAATCCTTTGGGTATATACCCAGCAATGGGATGGCTGGGTCATATGGTACTTCTAGTTCTAGATCCTTGAGGAATCACCATACTGTTTTCCATAATGGTTGAACTAGTTTACAATCCCACCAACAGTGTAAAATTGTTCCTATTTCTCCACATCCTCTCCAGCACATGCTGTTTCCTGACTTTTTAATGATTGCCATTCTAACTGGTGTGAGATGGTATCTCATTGTGGTTTTGATTTGCATTTCTCTGATGGCCAGTGATGATGAGCATTTTTTCATGTGTCTGTTGGCTGTTTGCATGTCTTCTTTTGAGAAATGTCTGTTCATATCCTTTGCCCACTTTTTGATGGGATTGTTTGTTTTTTTTCTTGTAAATTTGTTTGAGTTCTTTGTAGGTTCTGGATATTAGCCCTTTGTCAGATGAGTAGATTGCAAAAATTTTCTCCCATTCTGTAGGTTGCCTGTTCACTCTGATGGTAGTTTCTTTTGCTGTGCAGAAGCTCTTTAGTTTAATTAGATCCCATTTGTCAATTTTGGCTTTTGTTGCCATTGCTTTTGGTGTTTTAGACATGAAGTCCTTGCCCATGCCTATGTCCTGAATGGTATTACCTAGGTTTTCTTCCCTAGAAAGCTTAAGAGCACCAACCATCTTATTCCATACTGTCTTCAAACCCCAATTATCTTTCTTATTTTTTATTGCTCTTGTTGCTAGCTTTTCTCCTATATAATACCCTCACTACTTCACATCACTGAAAGATTTCCTGGGCTGCTTCTGTCTTTAATTCCCACTTGTCTCAAGCTCTTTCTAAACATGTTGATTGATTGAGTCTCTTGTCATTGGCCCAGATATATTGATCCACTGAATGTTCGTTGTTGCAATTACCGTTTTCCTGCCATCATAACAAGTAGGCTGGAGAGTGTTCAGTTATGCACACAGATTTCAATTTTGTTTCTGCTCTCTTTGGCCAGCGCTTTGCTTTGGAAAGGGACTTCCTGAGTGAAAGCATCCATCCTCAGAATAACAATAACAGCTGGCCGGGCAAGGTGGCTCACACCTGTAATCCCAGCACTTTAGGAGACCGAGGCAAGAGGATTTCTTGGGGCCAGGAGTTTGAGACCAGCTTGTTCAACATGATAAGACCCCCATCTCTACCAAAAAAAGATATTGTTTTTAAACAGTAATAGCTAAAATCTGTTGATGTTCACTACATGCTAGGCACTGAATTATCCTGTGCAGTCCTCACAACTCTAAAATGTCGATGCTATATTAACATACCCGTTTACAGATGAGGTAACTAAGACCCAGGGAGGTTGAGTACCTAACCACGCAGCGAGGAAGGAATGGAACTAAGCCAGGAATCCAAACATACCATCCTGTGCTCTCATTTGCTGACAACTGCCCCTTGCCTCCCAGAAGAAGAAGCTCCTCAGTGGGTCCCTTGATAAGCTCAAGATGGCTTATCACACACACCCCCAAAAAACACAGAAGTTGCACTTATAAGTGATAGATTCAAACAGTGTGTTTTTTCACACGTTTGCATTTGGCATTTTTAATTAAAATCGTACATTTTTAAAATTTTATTTTATTACAAAAGCAATGCACATTCATTACTATCCACTTCTAAAATAGAAATACAGGAAGGAGAAATAAAAACAACTGTGATTTTACCACCTAGAAGTGGTAAATTCCTCCCTGTTAACATCTTATGCTTGTGTAATCCTCCAGACCAACAATTTATGCATTTGTAGGTACTATTTTTCTAATAAGTGGAAATATTGCACACCCACTGTTTTATCATGTATTTTAAGCACAATAATATATTTTGAAATATTTTTATTCCTATACATATTCATCCCCAATATTGTTTGTGGTGGTTGATTACAATATTCCAATCCATAGTTGAACCAAGCTTATTTAACCAGTTCTCCTCATTGGTTATTGGGTCATTTCTAATTTTTTTCAAATGATAACCAGTACTATGGGTAACACCCTTTACCTAACTAAATCTTTTGCAATTGGTTTATTTCCTTAGAATGAGCCACTAGATTTGGAATGGCTGGATCAAAGGGTATACACACTGTGAAACTTTGGATAACTCTTCCCAAATTGCCTTCCAGAAAACTTGTTCCAGATTACACTCCCAGAGACAGTACAGAAGCCCATGTGCATGTTTGCCTGTCACAACTCTCAAGAGCATGTGCTTAATTTGAGGGAGAATAGGGGAACTTTAATAAAAAATATATATCTTCATCTTCAGCCTGACCCCTGATCTTATTAACTCTATCGTTGTTATTAACGAGTTATTAACTCTGTCGCCCAGGCTGGAGTGTGGTGGTGCAATCTTGGCTCACTGCAATCACTGCCTCCCAGGTTCAAGTGATTCTCCTGCCTCAGCCTCCCAAGTAGCTGGGATTACAGGCGCCCGTCACCACGCCCAGCTGATTTTTTAATTTTTAGTAGAGACAGGGTTTTACCATGCTGGCCGGGCTAATCTTGAACTCCTGATCTTCAGTGATCTGCCCGTCTTGGCCTCTCAGAGTGCTGAGATTAGAGGCGTGAGCCACTACACCTGGCCAACATCTATTCTAGATGCAACTCTTGAATCTGTCCTTATGAACTGAACTGTTTGTTTTATGTGAAGAATGTTTTATCCATTCACAGTCCCTGAGAAACCATGAAGAATTAAATAATTCTTGTTAATTGCTCTCAAGACCAAGAGCTGTAGCTTAATGCTAACTAAGGATTTTTGGAAATCACTTGTCAAATGGAGAACAGTGTGTTTTGATAAACTAGCTTCTTTCTGAATTAATGTAGGATGCAGTACAGCGAGTTTACATGCATAGCAGCAGAGAACGGTTCTGACAGTAACTTTCAATCAAACTGATCGACCGCATTTTTAGAGCAGTAGTTCTCAAAGTATGGTCTCAGATATGCAGCATCAGCAGCATATAAAAACGGAGGGCATCACTTTGTGCTGTGCCAGACTTGGGCCCCAGAGCATGCGAGTTACACAGGCAGTACAATGGCCATGTCATATGCAGGAGGTGTGGTTTCAATGGCTGCTTGCCCACTATCTGTTCTTGTCACCTGGTTTTAGGTTCTGTATTCTCTTAGCCTTTGTGCCAGAGCTCCTGTGACCAGAAAAGTACTTGGAAGGTCATTTAGCCTCATTAATGACAGATGAGAACCCAAACTATTTTTAAAGATGACTAGAGGGGGAAACTTCCCAGCTGCCCTTAGGAATCCTTCTACCCTCTCAAGAAGCCTTTTCTTCTTAATGCTTGCAATTTGAGCCACTTTGCTGTTGCAGAAATGCTAAGCCTTGCCTCCTTAAGACTGAAAACTCTCACGATCTTCTTTTTTTTTTTTTTTTCTAGAGATGGGGGTTTCACCTTGTTGTTCAGGCTGGTCTTGAACTCCTGACCTCAGGTGATCCGCCCACCCCGGCCTCCCAAACTGCTGGGATTACAAGCGTGAGCCACCACGCCCAGCCAAAATCTTTGAAGTTTTCTCCACCCCATAGGAATGTCTTGGTAACCCTCTAATCACATCTGTGGTCCTCCTGCAAGCTTTGCAAGTCCTCCTTGCTGGCTGTGGGTACCAGAGGTCTCTGAAAGTTTGCTGAGCTCTCAGCATGTTGAGAGACTGGCAATGTGCTTGTTTTTTTTGTTTGTTTGTTTTTTGTTGTGGAGATGGAGTCTTGCTCCATCACCCAGAGTCTTGCTCTTTCGCTCAGGCTGGAGTGCAGTGGTGCTATCTCAGCTCACTGCAACCTCCACCTCCTGGGTTCAAGCAATTCTTCTGCCTCAGCCTCCTGAGTAGCTGGGACTACAGGCGCCCACCACCATGCCCGGCTAATTTTTTGTATTTTAGTAGAGATGGGGTTTCACCATGTTGCCCAGGCTGGTCTCGAACTCCTGAGCTCAGGCAATCGGCCCACTTCAGCCTCCCTAAGTGCTGGGATTACAGGCATGAGCCACCGCGCCCAGACCGTGGTTCCTTATAATGCTGGCTACATGGTTGTTATGGTACATTAATTCACTGGCCTGTTCCTTTAACAGTCATAGATTTCAGCAACCGTTAGATTGAATCCTATGAAATTGCTGGAACTTAGCCATTCTTGACTTGAAAAATGGCTACTTCATAGGGCTCAATGTAAGACTATGTGCTGGTCATTATGGCGAAGACAAATCAAGAAAGGTGTGAGCAGTCCTCAAGGAACTCCCCATAGGGAAGCAAGCACACCACACTAAGATCCAGGGCAGTGCATGGGAAAAGTGGCAGAGAGGGGAACAAGGGGAAAGCCATCCTGTCAGCCTGGGAGACCGTGGAAGCCTTTCCCCAGAAAGTAGCCTTTAAGCTCAGTTTCGAAAGGTGAGAGTTCATTTCAAATTGCTGATTGGTGGTCTGCTTTTTATCTCTTGTAATCCCACAACCTAGCTAGTTTCACTGCCTACAAAATCACCACAATAATGCTTATTTTGTGTGTGTTTTTTAATCATTTGAAAGTCACTTAGGGCTACCAAACATAATTACTTGATCCTATTTTAATTTACTTGCTGAAGTGGAATGTAATAATTAAGCTTTGAATCTAACTAAGGAAGATATTATATGCCAAAATTAATAGTTATGACTCAGGACTGAATATCTAACTAGAAAGCATTCTCAGGATAGCCATGTGTAGGTTAAAAATATACTGCAAGTTGGATGGCAACAGACCATCCGGAAATCCCTTCCCCAGCCTGTGCTTCAGATACACTGGGAGCAATCGGGGTATTGTAAGAATGAAGGGTTGGTGGCATCCTCCCCACGTTAGCCTCACTGTTTTCCCTGTCTCTCAGAACATTAACACCACTCCAGACTCAAAGAGCATTACAGCTCACAACTGAAGTTATCCCCATCATAAACCCCTCTGCTTTCATTCGCACTTGGAAAAGTCATGCTCTGAAATTAGAGTTCGTGCACTCTGAAAAGGGTATCTCCATACTGTTGATTCTGCATTCAAAATGGAAAACCTACTTATTTTCAGAACATGCTTTAAGGCAGTAATAAAGGCACCAATGATGATTTCTGACCTGATACCAAGCCGGTCATAACTTAAAATTAAAAAGGAAAAGAAGAAAGATGGTTCATTCTCTTGGTGATTTCAAAATCTCTTCTTTTTAAAAATGCTCTAAAAGCATTCAATTACTTACTAAGAACAGTATTTCAGGTGGCCACCTCCAGATATGAAATTCTGATTCCTATTTCTGTTTAATGGTTATAGACAATATAAACTCAAGTGCTTAAAGAGAAGACTGCCTTTGAATTTAGGATTCAAATGTTGCATTGTATTTTAGGTTTCAGAAACGTAACATCTCTATGTAACTAAATATCATTTCTCTTGGAATAATAAAAGTATGATCATCTTAATTTGGGAAATTGTGAACAAAATACATTTGAATATCACTCTAATGCTTTTTGCAGGCAAGCAAGATGCTGTACAAATTAAGATAATTTGGGGCCTTACCCCGGAGTATTTAGCTGCTTAGGTACTCAGAGGTCTTCAGTATAAAGTAGTCTCTTCTGTAAAGCTGCCTCTGAAGGGGGGTAAATTTGAGGACGTTGGGAAATCTGAAAAATGCCACAAAGAGCATGGCACTGGGAAAAGCAACTAGAAACAAAAGAGAACGGTAACAGAAGGTTCGCCTTGAGCATCTTTCACTGGGGAAATGGGCCTGAAGTAGAGAGTTCTGTTTATACAAATCAATAAAGCTTGAATTTTTAACAGAAACATATGGGAGCATTAATTATATAGACACCCAGCAGAGCATGCAGATAGATGGGTCATAGAAACCAGTGTTGCCTGAGAGCACGTGCCCAGTAACCTGATGTTCAGAGTAGGCGCCTTCGTCCCTGGGAAGGAGAAAAGAATGACAATCATAACACTGAAGAGAAAATGGGGAGGGAGGGACCTTGACTGTCTGTGATTGGACTGAAGCCCCGTGCTCACATTTTGATGTCTGTAAAGCCTTCATAAATGAAGTGGGCGCTTGTTAGATTTCTTGCCTCCCAGATTAGACTCCCCGAAGACTCAATAACTTTAATCTTTGCCTTTTTTTCTTTTTCTTTTTGAGATGGAGTCCCACTCTGTTGCCCAGGCTGGAGTGCAGTGGTATGATCTTGGCTCACTGCAATCTCCGCCTCCCGGGTTCAAGTGATTCTCCTGCCTTAGCCTCCTGAATAGCTGGGATTACAGACACCCACCACCATGCCCAGCTAATGTATTTATTTTTAATAGAAACAGGGTTTCGCTGTGTTGGCCAGGCTTGTCTTGAACTCCTGACCTCTGGTGATCCTCCCACTTCAGCCTCCCAAAGTGCCGGGATTACAGTCATGAGCCACCACGCCTAGCGTCTTTGCCTTCTTTCTATGCATTTTCATCTTTTGCTAAAATTATGTATGAAAAGACCTCTTTGGAAACGCTTGTTTCCAAAAACAAACCTCTTTGGAAACGCTTGTTTCTGATGGTGTACACTTGTACACCATCAGAAAACCCCTTTAAAAGACGATGGATTCTTATCTCTTGTAGGGAGTATAAATGCCTTCAAGGAGGGGCTCTACCTGGAAGATTTCCCACCCTCCCTTAGAACTCCACGGCTGGTCAGGATCCATCAGCTTCTTGTCAAATGACTCAGTGGAGAGAGCAGTGCAGGTTGGGCTCCAGATTGGAAAGCATGGCCACCCCCAGCACTGCCATTCATAGAGGCCGGTGCACAGCGCTGCCTCCATTTAGGAGAGCAGAGATTCTTGGGACCCATGGAAGAAAAAGAAATGACTATACTTTGTCTTTTCTTTTCTTCATTCAACTTGGTCGAGCATCTGATGTGGAATCTTTGTACCATGACAGGAACCACCACTGAAGCCTTCATGTCAGGTCAAAAGCTTATGTCCTGACCTGCCTGTTGCTCCAGCTCTGCTTCCTTTCACTGGCATCCATTGCACAACTCACTGTATTCCCCTCTCCAGCTGCTGCTGCCATTCTCTTGAAGCTACTCTTAATGAAATCAGCAACAATTTTTTCTTGCTGCAAAAGCCAAGGATTCTGCCCAATAAGCCCAGTGAAAGTAGCAGCTCCTGTGTGTGCCAGCCACTGTGGTAGGCACACTGTTTTAGACCTTGTTAGTCCTCATGGCATGGGGCACTGCTCCTACCTTCTAAGCCCTCTCCTCCTTGGCTTCTGTGATACTGTGTTGGAGACATCTTCCAGCTTCAATTCCAGTCCTTCATTAGCTCTTGTTTCTGCCCCACCCCTTGGGATTTCATCTTCCCCTAAGTTGTGTCCTTCCCCCTTTTCTTGTTCACTCCTTAAACCACCTTGTCTGCTCCCATCTCCTTGGCCACCCATGTATGTGGGTGGATTTCCAGGTCTGATTCTCATTTCTCATTTCCTACTGGACCTCTCCACCTGCTTATCAAACTGAGCATGTGCAAAAGGATTTCCATTATGCTTATGCAAAAACACTTTCCCCTCCAGTATTCCTTATCTCAGTGGCTTCTTCATCTATGGCACCCTCCCACCCATTCATCTTCCATGGCAGATCAATCAACAGAACCTTTCAATTCTTCCTTATCGACATTGTGTCTCCTCCTCCTGTTCTTCAGTGCCTCTACTTCAACTCAGGTGCTTAGGGTCTCTCTGTCCTTTGAATTTGCACAATAGCTTCCTCACTCCCGGTATCCAGCCTCTAGATCTTCCAGCCTCCAGATCTCCCTCCTTGATAAACAACCACCAGAACAATCTTTCTGCAACACAGGTCTGATTGTGTCACTCTCTAGTGAAAAGCTTCCAATAGACCCTAACTTGGCAGAGTAAGTCACAACCTTCCAAACCGACTCTACCACTCTCATCTCCACCAGTTACCCAAACCCACCACATTCTCATTTCTAGGCCTCTGTGCATGTATTAGTTCTACTGCTTAAACAACCTCTTTTGGCCTCTTTGCCACTTGGAAAATGCTTATTCATCAAGAGTCAGCTCAGTCACCCCTAGCAGGCTGTCAGTGTCTTTCGAATGAGTGAATGAAGACTGGCCCCACTCTGTCATGCAAAGTAATGCTGTTTTTATTCACTATCCTGGAGGCATGTTGTTCACATTGCTCCTGTCACATTTGTCAACATTGTAATTGTGGCTGTTCTTCCTATCAGACCTAGCAGGCATGTTCATGAGTGGCCCCTGGGCCGCCTCTTCCTCTTCTTCTCCCATGGCGGACATCATTCCCAGCCCTCTTTTCTACTGAGCTCAGACACAGCTCAGAATCTGTCTCAACACAGTACTTTCAGCAGACTGGTGTTTGCACACAGTTTGAGGTCTGTTTGCCATCCCTGAACTAGACTCAAGCTTTTCCAGTGACAAGCACAGTGGGTTGCCTAAAGTGACAACTCAATTGCTGAACAAATAACAAATGAATTTTTATCTGAATATTAGCTATATATTGCTTTGCATTACAGATAGATCTGTCCAGGAGAATGGATTCATGGCAAAATATAAGTGAGGTGATTTACCAAAATCCACTGTGACACTTTGCAGAAAATTTTTCACATACGCATTCAGTTATTCAAACTTGCCTGGGCTGCCCCAGCCCTCCTTCTTTACAGAGTTCAGCCACCGTGTTGCCTTAAAATCAACACATTGCATATGATTTCTTCTAGCCTGTCTTTGATATATCTTGTACATTTTTAAGAAGTGGTTGGAAGAAGCATTAAAACAAGTTTCTAACCTTATATTTTATTTCCATAATCTCTCTTTTTGGCAATCACAAACGAAAACAGATGCGTCCAGGGAATGTTAAAACTGATTAAAAAGCACTTCAAGAGAGTTGCTTTTTCACATACTGTATAAACCAACAGATATTAAATAACAATACTTTTAGTAATCCATTGTCTTTGAAACAGTGTAGTAGCTCTCAAAAAGATGTTGTGTCAAAAACAATCAGGAAAATGTGAAACACCCCTTTTCATGGCTCAACTAAAAGATGCAATCGAAGTCTCATCGTTGAGTTCAATGTGTTTCACTCACACTATCCAATTAAAAGCCTTCTTGAATTCTAGCCGCATTCCAGAATTTAAAACTAGAAAATTGGGAAATACAAATGAAGAAATCAAGAAACTTTCTATTTTTTCCTGATTTCCCTAATAGACATAAGACAGCCAGTTGTTGAACGCTCAAAGTAGAAGTTTCTTGTGTGTCAGTCCTAAGACTGTGTAGTGCAGTAAACAGAATGATGAGAAACAGAGAAAGAAAGGGGCCTGTGAAAGCCTGCAGCATTTCTAAAATACCAGTAGCACTGCATCTTTGATGACTCTGAAGCCTGTTCTTTTGTGGCATCTTTTATTATTTAATGAATTTATACTGTTGGTGAATTATTGAAATGGTTTCCTCTCTCTCACCTTTGATGTGTTTTCTCTCCTATTATGTTCCCATCTGTCTTAACTGGAAAATCCACCAGGCTAACTGTCAGGTAGGTTCTTCTTGATGTTTAGTGTGATTATTAGTAGTATACATAGAGGGCAATGAAGTAAACAGACTGCTGGTGATTGGTGATGAATGAGAAAGCTAAACAGGAAAGGCACATACTCAATTATAGAGAAACTTTTTGCAGATGCATAAAACTGTACAAGCTGCAAACTCCAAGCACATTCAGCCAGTGTGAACATCTATCACAAGAACTTGGCCTAAGGGAACGTAGCAGCTCTCAATGATAAAGTAGGTTACCTGGGCTGTCCAGCATTTAGCTGTGGCTCAAAACCCGGACTGCTCCTGGAGGGCTTCATTGTTCTAGAGTATCATTATGTCCTGTGTAGTCACAAGTGATTCTGCTGTAAATATAATATCAGCATTTTTGGATTCGGTCCAGTTCAAGAACAATACATAGTGACGTATTTCACATCCCTATTTTAAGTATACATCCAAGCATTCTCTGTGCCTTGAAGAATGAAGGTAACTAGGAAAAGCCAGGGTGCATATATTTCGTTAATGTTGAATGCATCCTTGGAGTTAAGTCTGACGTGGTGTAACTCTTGTGAAAGGAATGGTCACTTGAAATTGCAGTAGGAGACAGACCTCTTTATTCACCCTTTAGTGTCAGGGAAAAGAAGTACTCCTTCATCCATACAAAGTCGCGGAACAAGCTCTTTTTAGTTCCTCAAGGGCAAGACAGATAACTTTATAAGCCCAAAGTATAGCTCAACCCAAGAGAGGAGAAGCAAACATTAAAATTAGAGTGTGCGTGGTGTGTATCTGATGTGTGCATGTGTGTGTGTGTGTGTGTGTGTGTGTGTGTTGTTTTTAATTTGAGCTCATCTTTATCTTTCGGGAGGAAAAATTATGTGCTTCAGTTGCCACGCAACACAAACTGCTCTAACAGCTTTCTAATTTTAATTTCAGAAGTCTACAGAGCAAATGAAGAAGGTCCCTACTATTATTCTTTCTGTTTCATATAAAGGAGTCAAATTTATTGATGCAACAAATAAGGTAAGTACCACACCTCTCTCTGGTTTAGACACCAGATGCAGTCTTGAGAATATGATCTAAAATCCTTTGCTTCCTATAATAACCAGCATTCTCCACTTTAATCATCCCATTCCCCCAACCTTCATGCTTCCTACATATACCTATAGATACACGCTCACATACACACACACACATACACTTTCATACATACAGAAAGGCACCATTTGGGGGAAGGGCTTGATCTGGGGTTTCTATAAATATTGTGCTTTCATTTTTCATGATGCTTTCTCTATTAGACTGTGGCCACTTATTTTCTAGCATGTCCCTTTGGATCTGGACAACATTGAAAAAGAAAACAAAAATCACTTGTAGATTGAAAAGTCAGCAATGTCATCACTCCTCCATCAGAGGAGATGTTACTAAATAAAGGGCTAGAACATTTGTCTTTATTTATCTAGACATATATATGTGTCTTTTCTGTTGATAATTTTCTCACTTTTTAATTTTATAACTACATTTAATTCCCACTCTGAGATGGGAGAGAGTTTCAGCTGTATTGTTTTCTTTCTTTTTTTTTTTTTTTTTTTTTTTTTTTTTTTGAGACGGAGTCTCACTCTGTCGCCCAGGCTGGTGCGATCTTGGCTCACTGCAAGCTCCGCCTCCCAGCCTCAGCCTCCTGAGTAGCTGGGACTACAGGCGCCCGCCACCATGCCCAGCTAATTTTTTGTGTTTTTAGTAGAGACAGGGTTTCACCATGTTAGCCAGGATGGTCTCGATCTCCTGACCTTGTGATCCGCCCGCCTCAGCCTCCCAAAGTGCTGGGATTACAGGCGTGAGCCGCTGCGCCTGGCCTCAGCTGTATTGTTTTCTTAAGAGACACAATCAGAAAAGCGGCCCAGGCCATGCTGTGGCTCCGCTGTGACTTCTTCCTTACAGTGGGAATAGTTTGTGGGCTGTGATGTCAAGTGTGGTCAGCAGGGTTGCGTTTTACTGAAAAAGCATTCCTTTCTTGACAAAGACAACAGCGTCCTGGTGCTGAAGTGGAAAGCTTGGGTGACCCTTGTCCCTCTCCTTAAACTCAAAGCTGACTGGCTTCTCCTAACAAAATCCCAAACGTTCATGTGTTTTATTCCTGCATCCTTTCAACTAATCAAGTACAGAAGGAGGGTAAAAGAGGTGATTACTATTGGTGAATGCTGGTTTTTCTCTGGACCTCTCACCCAGACCTCCCACCTGGACCTCCTCCATTTTGGAGAAAGGGAACAGAAATCATGAAATAGGTGAACTTAAGAAACAGCAACTTAGGGCCAAGGCAACTGGATTTAGGTACCAGGGAAAAGTCTCACGGGCAGTGACTCTTTGGTGTCTGTGTTAAACCCCAGCATCTGAATTGGAAGTTTTTCCAATTGGTTTTCTGTAACGAAAGAGGTTGTTGTTTCAGTAGTTAGATAAACCCAAGTTCCCCAAATCTACTTGGGAAAACAACCTCACAGTTATAGAAAAAGTTCTGAAACCCAGGCAAAAAGCATATAACCAGCATCATTATGCTGACCAATAATATCAGCATAATGGTGCTTCCAACTATGCAAAATATTGTGGGTAGTTGTTGACAGATAATAATTATGGAGACTCAAATAAGAACAATGCCAATCGATTTGCTTTTTTATTTCTTGGAAGCATCTTTAGTTCCTGGTGTATAAAATTACTTTATCCTTAAATTATAGTCCGTTGGTTTTAAAAGTTCTAACACTTTATGGAACGTATTATAGAATGGCACAGATACCATTGCTATTGCTGTATCTAAATCTTAGGAAAGACTTTGGTGCCTGGATTTTTTTTTTTCTAAACTGGAGAAACTACCTCTATTCCATTTATGCTCGAAAAGCTTGAATAGCTGTATATTTTCAGTGGATGAATTTGACACTCTCT
The DNA here is from genome assembly GCF_047675955.1 of Chlorocebus sabaeus. NCBI lineage: Eukaryota > Metazoa > Chordata > Mammalia > Primates > Cercopithecidae > Chlorocebus > Chlorocebus sabaeus. The sequence goes on along the minus strand of NC_132914.1, from coordinate 96,084,106 downwards.
TAATGAACAACTTTAGCAGACTTGGATTCTGACAATTTCTAAACAAGTGGCATTTGCCCTGAGAAGTTCCTGCAGTCCTAAGTCGGTCATTTCATTATACTGGGGGTGTGGCTGGATGCAACTCTATTAATAGCATTCTCTCTAACCCGCTTTCCACAATCAGAGGAATCAAAGAGAGCTTGCCAGTTCCATTGTATGTTGCTTACTAACACCTCAAGGGACACAGAAGTTGATGCTCCTGTACCTCAAGGAGATACTTCTGCTTCAATTGCCAATAATTAGATGAGTTATCCATAAACCTCTGCTCACTGATGACTACTCTTGGAAGCAAAAGCACAGAAAGATATGCAAAAGATAATTCTGTGTAAATAAAGATGCTAAATAAAGAAGGTCAGCAGATTTTTTCAAGTCCTTACAGTGTGGTCCTCAACATATTTTCAGAATCTAGAGCAAAGGCAAAGTGCCTATACTGGTGGCAAATGGAGCCAATCTGTGAATGTATGACAACATATGCTTTTAAAGGAATTGGAGGATGTTAATTTCAACTGACTATACAGGGTCCACATCCCAGTGACCTGTGAGGTAGCTGATCTCCCCCAGTATGACAGTGGGTAGGGAGAGAGTGAATGACTCAGGGCAGTAGTCTAGTAGTTGCTGTGTAGGGAGCCAAAGTAGAGAGATTGTGTTTAGAAGGATAGAAAAAAGAAATGCTGGAAGCCCGTATTGGTGGAGTGTGACTGGGTAAGGCTGAGAAACACTACCACCAGCCAGGGCGAGAGGACTGGCTTCAGAGGAGACAGAGGATCCACAGTTGAAGGATCATCCTCAAGTTGTGGTGTGAAAGGAACCATGCCCAGACCCCTAGATTCTACCAGTGTCTGCAAGGACACCTATGTTTGCCACTTTGTTCTAGAGCAAAGAGCACAGCAGAAAAGGAGCAGATTGATAAACTCCAGAGTCCTGCTGTCTGTTTTCACCAAGGATTTCCCCCACTGGGCAGTGTTGTGTCAGTGAGCCACTTTTATTTGAAGCAAAGGACTTGTAATATACAAGCATATTTAAAGATCTCACTATTTCAGGTACTAGAGGCCACTAGGCCTGGAATTCAAGTGATTCTCGTGCCTCAGACTCCCAAGTAGCTGGGATTACAGGGGCCTGCCACCACGCCCAGCTGATTTTTGTATTTTTAGTAGAGACGGGGTTTTGCCATATTGGCCAGGCTGCTTTCGAACTCCTGACCTCAGATAATCCACCTGTCTCAGCCTCCCAAAGTGCTGGGATTACAGGTGTGAGCCACCACGCCCAGCCTACTGTTCATATTTTATGTTTTCATGGTACTTTATTCTTCAACAGTGCTCTCCTAACCTTGCATCTCTTACCCCTGCCCTGGTCAGAGAGGGGGTTATTTAATCTGCCCTGGGCAACTGGAGACCTGAAGGCCTCAGTCCCTTGGCTCAGTGCTGCCCTGCAGTCACACAGCCTGTTGGTCATGAAGAACCACTCAAACTTGATTTTCAACCTCCCTAACCTAACGCTTTTTCTGTTACTCCACAGCTACCTTCCACGAATTAGTTTGAAGTGCAATGGATAATTCATTGTGTGTTAATTACTCTTCCCTTCCTGTGAGCCCCCATTAGACTCTGTGAAAGATGAACCCTCCTTGAAGCATTTCTTTCCTTTGATTCTAATAAATAAATGGGTTTGGCTGAATTCATGGGAAAGGGTTAGAGGCCTAGTTATAAACTCATAAATGTATTGCCTAGCAACTTAGGAAATGAATTGAATCACTAATCCTGATTTAAGAAGGAGGAAGCAGAAAGCGATCTTGAATTAAAAGTGGAACTTGCAATAGATTTAGCACTAAAGTGTTTCAGATAAATCACCTCAGCCTTCTGTTGATCAATAGCCCAAAGGTTGCTCTAGCAGGGAATTCAGCCTGGAGGACTGCAACTGTTTAGTAACAGACCCTTCTTCAGGTTGAGGGGCGGCGGGGAGGTCTTCCAAGAGGAGACACGGTTTCTGCATTCAGTGCTCAGCTAAGGAGCAGGTTGCATTTTGCCTTCCTGTGCTGACTCCCTCCTCAGTCTTCCCATCTGGCTAAATTAAAAATGGTGCAGTGCCAGGGTTTGTTTTTTGCTTTCATTGTTGTTTTGTTTTTTGAGTTTTTAAAAATTCTTTTGGAATGCCAGTTTTAAACAAGGCCTGTGCTATTTTGGGGGCACAAAATACTTTGGAACATTTGCCTGAACAAGTGCCTGTTGTTTTGGGGTTTTTTTTATGTTGTTGTTTTTTTTTAAGAGACAGGGTCTTGCTCTGTTGCCCGGGCTGGAGTGCAGTGGCGCCACCATGGCTCACTGTAACTTCAAATTCCTGGGCTCAAGTGATCCCCTAACCTCAGCCTCCAGAGCAGCTGAGACTACAGGTATGCACCACCACACCTGGATAATTATTTAAATTTTTTGTAGAGATGGGATCTCGCTATATTTCCTAGGCTGGTCTTAAACTCTTGGCCTCAAGCAATATTTCTGCCTCAGCCTCCCAAAGCACTGGAATTACAGACATGAGTCACTGTGGTGGACCTCCCATTCTTTTTTTATAGCAAATACTCCTAAGAAGCTTGGAGACAAATTAAGGCCATGTTAAGCACCTGTGCTGTTCTCAGCATCACGTGCCCGACAGGGCATCACCAGTTAGCTCTCGGTCTACACTGTTAGCCCCGCCCTGGAGGGAACACTGCAGTCTCCTCACTCAGGAAAAGCCCGGCCTGATGAGGAGATGCAGGAGAAAGGTCCCACCTGTCGGGGCTCAGATTGAAGGCAGTGGCGAGAGGCAGATTTCTAGGCTGCATCACTTCATCACCACATGCCCTTCTCAGAACCACCGTATGAGTTAGCTGGACCCGAGAATCCTGTCCTACCCCTACCAGCAAGACACCTCTTCAGCTGTTTCTCACCGTGATGGAAAACAACAGACAGGAAAAGCCATCTCTCCCTGTTGAAGGGTGCTACGCTGCCAGAATTTCTATCCCCAAGAAGAGGCAGGAGGAGCCCCTCGCCAGTTCTTCTCTTGAGCCTTTTAAAGCTCTAGTCTTCTTAAAACGTGTTTAGAAGTGGAGGCTGATGAACATGTGAGGAGTCCAGTTTTCAGCTGAGGTGCATCACCTGTACCTCTTCGTGACATCACTTTTTAATTTGTGGAAAAGCCACTCATAAATGCATGACAGGAGATGCAAGGAATGTCTTCCTCTTTGGCTTCTTCTCCAAGGAGAAAGTCTACCATCTAGTCTCCATACAGTCTACAACTGTAGTATCCTTGGCCTTGGATTCATCCTGCATGTAGAGAACTGGCTTCACCATTCTGCACAGGTAGACGATGCAGAGTGATGGCAGTATTTCAGTAGTGACATCCCAGGTCCTCACCCCATTCTGGCATTGGCAATATATCACAAAGGTCTGTTCAAAAATATCTGCCTCCATAGGCTATCAATACAAATTCAAGAGCATCTTTTAAGTGCCAATTAGGATGACCACAGTGATCAGTTATTCCTACCTGAATATAGAATATTTTTACTAGCATGAGCTTTCCTTCTAGCTTAGACAATGAGAATAGAGTAGTAGAAGTTTCCACAGTTGGAGAGGAGGCTGATTTTGGAACATGCAGCATCACAGAGATCAGGCCTCCCTGGGCAGCTAAAAGACAGTCCTGGGCTCCTGGGGAATAGAGAACAGGGGGGACTAGGCCAGGCACACACCTGTAATCCCAGCACTCTGGGAGGCTGAAGCAAGTGGATTGCTTGAGCCCCAGAGTTGAGACCAACCTGGGAAACATGGCCAAACCCCGTCTCTACCAAAAAAAAAAAAAAAGCCAGCCTGATGGTGCACACCGCTAGTCCCAACTGCTCAGGAGGCTGAGGTGGGAGATTGCTTGAGCCTGAGAAGTTGCAGTGAGCTGAGATGGTGCCACTGCACTCCAGCCTGGGCAACAGAGCAAGACCCTGTCTCAAAAAAAAAAAAAAAGAGAAAGAGAAGAAGAGGGCTCCAGAAAATTCAGGGGTCAGCAAAGACAGAGAAGGAGAGAGCAGCAAAGATATACTTTTCCTCCTTTGCAACTTGACCCCTGGCCACCGTGCTGCCATGCACCATTGGAAATTGTCAAGAGTGGCATCCCATGAGTTGGCAAGATTCAGGGAGTTCAGTGCAATAAAAATCACAGAGCACTTTTCATTTCCCAAGAAGTGGATCTACCTTGAGATCTTGCAAAAGATCTCCAGAGCACAAAATGCCAACTTAGTAAACTAAGTTGAAGCATCTATTTCCTGTGACAGTGTCTCCTGGACAGGTAAGACCAAATCCACCCAGGTTTCCCAGGGTGCCCCCAATCAAGATAATGGCAGAGACTCCCACAGCACCTCACATTGCACCTTTTTCCCATTTTAACATTCATTTGAAGACTCACCCATCCCTAATTTGGTTTTCTACTTGAAGGAGTGCTATCTGGATGCCAGAAAAGGATCATCACCTTCTAGTTTGAAACTTATCTTGCAATGGAATGTTACTTGTTTATGGGATTCCAATTGCAGTTTGAGTTATTTTTTGACAGAGTACTGCGTGTAATGTCAACACACAAGACCACGGTGAAAAATGTCTTAATTTAATTTTCTTTTGCGAGTTTTAATTCTGTAATTGCCTCCAAACCACTCAGCTTGGTTAAGTGAGGGACATGAAGTACTTGCTGGGGCTGCTGGCAGGGAAGGACACTTTGTAAGCATTTTTAGGCATTGATGGTTGTACACGGAACACTGTATTGCCGACAGGTTTTTTAAGACAGCGCAATTAAAAAGTAATTAGAGTAACTAAAGCATTGAGGGTTTTACATCTGTGACAACTGCAAAAAAAACATAAATGGGATATTATAAGATAAAAAATGATTGCACGATTATGTGAATTTTTTTATTTTTTTCTTTTTAAACACATCTATGTATCAAAAGAAGTTTCTAGCAGGGTTTGCAGCCAAGCTGCCTCGTGGTTATTTTGTGCTTCAGGACAATGGTACTTCAACCTTTCTCCCACCGGGGAAGAAGGCACAAAGAGATGCTAGAGAGGAAAAAACGCGATTCTTGTTAAGCCAGTAAGAGGGAGGTGGAGACGATGAAGGGCATTGCAATGCGTTTCAAAGAGCCTGAGCTCCACAGTCAGACAACCCTAAATTTCAGTCCCACCCCAGCACCTGCTCTGCATAAGGCCCTTAAATTCTTTGAGTACCAGTTGCTTCACCTGTGAAGTAATAAAGGCAGCAACAGCACCACTTCCTAATTATACACAGTGGATGTAGTTAGGAAGGTGTTGTTTATATAGCCACAGGGCCCAGATCAAGCAGGACATCCAAGGCCTGAATGTTGCAGTGTGGTATTTCTCTTATCAGGCCCCTGCACCTTAGTTTCCATGGAGAAGGCACCTTGAGGCTTCCACCTGCCTGCTTCCTTCAGTACCTGCCCTTGCTCTGAGGGAGGAGGAGCAGGACACAAGAACAATGTGCAAGCATGATGGCGAGGGATTTGAAGAGCCTCGTTGGGTCAGATCTCTTCTCACGCGGAGAAAGCGACAGAGGCTCCCTTCCTTACAGAATTAGCAGAAAGCAGTGCTGCACAGCTACAGGTGGACACGGGGAATGGAAAGTCAAATGCTTAGTAATTACTGTTATTTTTTAAAGTGGAGGCCAGACATGGTGACTCACACTTGTAATCCCAGCACTTTGGGAGGCTGAGGCAGGCAGATCACCTGAGGTCAGGAGTTCAGGACCAGCCTGGCCAACATGGTGTAAACCCCGTCTCTACTAAAAATACAAAAATTAGCCAGGTGTGGTGGCATGCGCCTGTAGTCTCAGCTACTCGGGAGGCTGAGGCAGGAGAATTGCTTGAATCTGGGAGTGGGAGGCTGCAGTGAGCCAAGATTGCACCACTGTACTCCAGGGGCAACAGAGCGAGACTCTTGTCTCAAAAAAGAAAAAAGTGGCCGCCATCCAGACTGCTTCCATGCACAGCACCTGGTGAGAACTGCAGCTCCAGGATATGACTCTGTTAGGTTGTTTTTAATTAAATGAAAATATTTCTTCCAGATCTGGCATTCATTTACCCACAGATAATACAGTGGACCACTTTGAGTGTTGCTAGTCTAGAACACTCCAGAAGGAAGGAAAGCAACTGTTTCCCAGGTTACTTGTCTTGGTTGTCAAATATGCTAGTTTGCAGAGGAAAACTATGATCATTTATGTCATTTCTTCCAGAACATAATTGCTGAGCATGAAATTCGTAATATCTCCTGTGCTGCCCAGGACCCAGAAGACCTCTCAACATTTGCCTATATCACAAAAGATTTGAAGTCCAATCACCACTACTGTCACGTGTTTACTGCCTTCGATGTGGTGAGTACCTGCCCCCTTTCAACAGATTAAAGACTTTCCAAAATGGGCCTGGACTGTGTTGAAAGCCCAACTTATAGTTAACATGCTAGCTTGGCTTGTTTACCCGGTATTAAGATACATACCAAGTGTATTTGTTTGCTAGGGCTGCCATAACAAAGTACCACAAACCGAGGGGCTTAAACAGCAGAAATTCATTTTCTCACAGCTTCTGGGGGCTAGAAGGGCAAAACCAATGTGTCGGCAGGTTTGGTTTCTTCTGAGGCCTCTCTCCCTGCCTTGCAGATGGCTGCTGATATGGTTTGGCTGTGTCCTCACCCAAATCTCACCTTGAATTGTAGCTCCCATAATTCCCACATGTCATGGAAGGGACCCGGTGGGAGGTAATTGAATCATGGGGGTGGGTCTTTCCTGTACTGTTCTCGTGATAGTGAGTAAGTGTCACAAGATCTGATGGTTTTATAAATGGGAGTTCCCCTGCCCAAGCTCTCACTTGCCTGCTGCCATGTAAGACGTGGCTTTGCTCCTCATTCACCTTTTGCCATAATTGTGAAGCCTCCCCAGCCATGTGGAACTGTGAGTCAATTAAACCCCTTTCCTTTATAAATTACTTAGTCTTGGGTATGTCTTTATTAGCAGCACGAGAACAGACTAATACAGCTGCCTGCTTGCTGTGTCCTCACGTTGCCTTTCCTCTGTGCTTGGATGTCTGGGTCCAAATTTCCTCTTCTTGTGAGGACACCAGTCAGATTGCATCAGGGCCCCCCCCAATGACCTCACTGTAACTGAATCACCACTTTCAGGGCACTATCTTCAAATACAGCCACATTCTGAGATACTGCGTGTTAAGCCTTCAACATATGAATTTTGAGTGGGTCACAGTTCCACTCATAACACCAAGTACATTTTGGCAGACTAGGCTCTTCAGAGAGTTTTCAATATTTTCATTCTTCCATTCAACTTAGAACACCAACCCTACCTAGTATCTCAACTGCCATTACTCAACTACTAATTTCACTTTTCAGACTTGAGAAATTCCTTTGTTTCTCTGGTACCAAAACATAGTAAAGGTCTTACAGCCCCCTTGTCCCTCACTATGTCTGTCGGTTTCTCTAGTAGCCATTTCTAAGTACTAGGGCATAATAGGTGTGTTTGCCTCACACAAATCTGCAGTCTTCTATATTGAATAGGAGTCACATTAGATACCTACAGGTGGTAATTGGGAACTCCAAGGTTTGGCCCATATGCTCATTCAGAAATTAGTCTTGGCCGGGTGCAGTGGCTCACACCTGAAATACCAGCACTTTTAGAGGCTGAGGTGGGCAGATCACTTGAGTTCAGGAGTTGAAGACCAGCCTGAGGGACATGATGAAACCCCATCTCAACAAAAATGCAAAAGAAAAAAAAAAAAATTAGCACATGCCTGTAGTACCAGCTAACTGAGAGGCTGAGGTGGGAGGATCACCTGAGCCTGGGAGGTCGAGGCTACAGTAAGCTCTGATCATACCACTGCACTCTAGTCCAGGTGACAGAGAGACCCTGTCTCAATTTTTTAAAAAAGTTACTCTTGGCCAGGCACAGCTCATGCCTGTAATCCCAGTACTTTGGGAGACCAAGTTGAGAGGACCACTTGAGTTCAGGCGTTCAAGACCAGCCTGGGCAACATAGTGAGACTTTGTCTCTAGTAAAAGAAAAAAAAAAATTAGTCAGGTGTGGTGGGGCACACCTGTAGTCCCAGTTGCTCAGGAGGCTGATGAGAGAATCCCTTGAGCCCAGGAGATTGAGGCTTCACTGAGCTATGATCGTGCCACTGCACTCCAGCCTGGGCTAAAAAATAAAAATAAAAATAAAAAGTCTTGTAATGACATCCTTACAGGATTGCACCACTTCCACTTATAGCCATACTTGTCATTAAACCTAAAAGACTAGCTCATATATTACTAACTTGGAAAATGAAAACAATGAAAAGAAACAACAAATGTTTCTTTAAGATTGATAAGCCCTTGAGGTGGTACAAATTGCTTGAGGATATCTCTGATATAGTATATTTATAATCAGAAGAATTTGAAAACGCCACTCAAGTTTGATGATTCTGCTCTGCTCACTGGGTTTGAAATATACATATTTAAAGAATCAGGAATCACCTATTAATATATTCATGAGAGGCCAGCCCCCAGTTCAATGTCATCAGTAGAAGACTGCCTGAAGCAACATTTTCCGTTCTGATGAACACCTATGGGCCGAGGCCAACTGTAATCCAAAATTTATACCAGCCTAAGGTCCGTGAGTCAGGCAGCTCATGCTCAGAGCATTTGTATCGTGCTACATGCTCCTCACCCCTTTTGATTTTTAAACATTGAAACTGGGAAAGGATGATCATGGGCCTTTAAAAAGAAAAAAATCCCTTCCATTTGCGGAGGCTTGAGGAGAGTAATATAAAAGTAGTATGTGGTAACAGTAAAGACTGCAAAGCAACGCCCTGCAAGGCTACTCTAAATATCTCAGGAAGCGTTTGTTTGCATGGGATTAAAGTGTTGATTAAAGCCATTTCATTCAGGGTTTACAAGGATGTGCAGTGTTAGGTTTCTGGTGCCTTAAACATAACTTGCAGTTCTTGTAAAATGTGATTGTTTCTTTATACAGTCAGATATCCTGTTCATATCTATTTTGGTTTATGTGAAACACTTTTCTCTATAGGGGTTGGACTGATGTCATGGAAAGAACGGAATACCAAAGTTCACATCCCAAATCAGCTATCTGTCTACTCCCTGGTCTTAGAGAAGTTGCTGGACTTTTCTGAGTCCCAATTTTCATAGCTAGAGAACAGAGACAAGAGTTTCTACCTTGCAGGTTTTTGCCAGGAGTGAAATGAAAGAACATATGTAGAGTGCTTCATAAATAACAGGTGTTCAGCATTTGTTCCTTCACCTCCTCCCTCTCCCTGCCTGCTGACATCAGTTAACAGCCTGACCCTTTTTCTGCTAAAAGACATAAGATAGGTTTGTCAGATGTGTATTTATCTTCCAAAGTTCTCCTACTGCCATTATGAAAGGATTGAAAAAGTGGAAGCAATAAATAAACATTAAAATAGAAATAGCAAGCCGGGCGCGGTGGCTCAAGCCTGTAATCCCAGCACTTTGGGAGGCCAAGGTGGGTGGATCACGAAGTCAGGAGATCGAGACCATCCTGGCTAACACGGTGAAACCCCATCTCTACTAAAAATACAAAAAATTAGCCGGGTGCGGTGGTGGGCGCCTGTAGTCCCAGCTACTCAGGAGGCTGAGGCAGGAGAATGACGTGAACCCAGGAGGTGGAGTTTGCAGTGAGCCGAGATTGCGCAACTGCACTCCAGCCTGGGCGACAGAGCGAGACTCTGTCTCAAAAAAAAAAAAAAAAAAGTAGAAACAGCAGAAAGAAAACATTGACTCCCCAAACCTTGCTGCCTCTAGACCGTGTTTGCGTTGAACATCAACATGAATATTCTGATACTTTTCAGGATCAATGCCACCTTTTTCCTAAGTATTACAGCATTTCTTTCAATAAAATTGGTTTTTAAGGTAATACATAATTTGCCTTCATCAGAGTATCTAAAGCATTTTTCCACATCAAACTAAAATGGGTTTCTGTGGACTGTCTGCCCCCTTGAGTTTATTAGCTATATGTATAAATATATGTGACACCAGAATACTGAGGTGAAATGTTGGGGGAAGAAATAGTCGACTGTTTCGTTTTATGATGAACATCATATCCCCCATACACTTGGAAAAACATGTAGAGAATTGCTTCAACATTTATCTTTTCATCCAGATGTTTGATTTAATATAGACATTACTAGCTTAGGATTCTCATATCAGTTCCAAAGGACTTTCATCTTACACAGATCCTCCATTTTAATCTTCTCTAGGTGAACACAGTTTGTCAAACCTCAAAATTAGTAACAAAGGCCACCAGCCTTAACCTGAGACTTTGAGCAATTCTGAGATGCAACAAGCTTCACTTGCACTAAAAAAAGCTTCTTTGAGCATGGATTTTGTATCTTTATGTAGGGCAGTTCAATACCAGTCCAGTCTTGAAGGCTTAAAATGCTTTTGATAAGAATCAGTCCCCTGGGCTGCCCCAAATGGCAAAAAAAAAAAAAAAAAAAAACAACAACAACTAAAGAATAACCTATAATACCTCAAATACACATTTAACCTTTTAGCTGAATAAGTATGTATACATTTTTAATTGTGAAGTTACTGCTTTTTTGACCTTAAAGACCTCTTATGGGTCACGTGTTTTTATGTACTGTTATCACATATCCTATGTTTTTATCTGATATCATCAAGAAAATTCAGTGATGTTTAGGAAGTTTCCAGTTTATGGACAGTTAGATTTGAAGTTCAGAGCATTTTCTCATAGAAACTGTAGTCCGGGAAAGTAGGCCTGCAGCCCCCCCCACAGAAGCTAGGATGTGAGCTTAACATAGTTTATGTACTGTGGGACTCTGTGGGGCCTTGAATGTGCTCAGATACGAGCAGGGGGTGGAGCATGTGGGGCTTCTCAAGCTTATTTGACCATGGTAGCCTTTTTTTTTTTTCTTTTTTGAGACAGAGTCTCACTCTATTGCCCAGGCTGGAGTGCAGGCTGGAGTGCAGTGGCGCGATCTCAGCTCACTGCAAGCTCCGCCTCCCGGGTTCATGCCATCCTCCTGCCTCAGCCTCCCGAGTAGCTGGGACTACAGGCTTATGCTGCCACGCCCGGCTACTTTTTTGTATTTTGAGTAGAGATGAGGTTTCACCATGTTAGCCAGGATGGTCTCGATCTCCCGACCTTGTGATCCACCCACCTCGGCCTCCCAAAGTGCTGGGATTACAGACGGAAGCCACTGCACCCAGTTTTTTTTTTTTTTTTTTTTTTTTGGAGAGCACCCCACAGGGGTAGCCTTCTGCAGAACACATTTTGGAAAATGTTACATTTGATGATCTCTAAGCCTGTTTTTGTTGCTTGGAATCTACCATAAATTCAGCTTGTGATATTTTTGGTTTTAAATGATGGGGAGATGAAAATAAAAAGACTAGAGCAAAACAGAATTAGGGTTGTCAAGAAAAAAGCCAGTATATACCCACAGGCAAGCACCAAGCCTTTTCTGTATTCTGGAGTCTACACTCCCGTTATTGTCGGAGCTGATTTCTAATCACAAAGCTAACTTGCTAGGCCTGGAACACATCTCACCCACTGTAGAACCAAAGCTTCCCCTAACTTCACCTTCTAGGCAGTGAGAACTTGGGGAAGAGGGAACCATAGGGTGAGCAGAAAAGAAGGATGTGTTATGAGACTAGGAGTTGTGAGAGTTAAAAATGGACTCAGCTTTTCTCTCCTCTGCTCTTAAATGAGTGGAGAGAATTCTACACAAATGGAATGCAAGAGAGGGAACGGGTATTTCAGTGGCCACCAGATCCCAAGGCTGAAGTGATGGTCCTCAGAAGGCCACTATAGGTGAGAGAGAGAGACAACCAAGGTAATTTCAAAACTGTTGTCTTCTGTTTTATTTTATTTGCCAGTTATTCTAGATTTCTCAGTAACAGAGAGTTGACATAGGTCAACATAGAAAGATTTTGATGCATTCTCCATAAGAGTATCAGATTTGTATCAAATATCTGAGAAGAGCCTCATTCAATAGTTTTAAATGTTGAAAGGTGTTATTTCTTTTTAATAGCATTAAAAGCCACGGCTTTGCCGCCAGACCCTTGCTAATTCTCACTCCTCTGTAAAGAATATGTTTGCAGTCTTTGATATTTTTAACCATGCTCATTTTTCGCTTGCAACTCCCAAATCCTGTGCTCCTCGGTGTGCAGCACATGGCAAGGCTGAGACGGCCTCAGGAGTGCGTAGAGAATGTTGAAGACATGGTGCAGGGTGGGCGGGACGTGTGGGAGACGGAGCTCCCTCTTCCCTGTGCTTTCTTGGCTGAACGTGGGCCATGCGAGGATCTAAGCTGGAGAAACAGAAGTGACAAAACGCAGGAAAACATGGTCAGCCGACTGTGTGATCACCTTCTGTAGTACTCTCCCATCCATATGCACGAAGCCAGCCAAAGTGTGGGGCAAGGAAAACACTAGCATCCACCACGTGGTCATGATCAGTGATACCAACACCACTTCCAACTTTGGCTCTGCTATGAGTTTGCTTGTTGATTTTCTCATCAGTTTAATAAAATTTAAATTCCTGGCTGGGCACAGTGGCTCATGCCTGTAATCCCCAGCACTTTGGGAGGCTGAGGTGGGAGGATCACTTGAGTCCAGGAGTTCAAGACCAGCCTGGGCAACATAGGGCAACCCTATGTCTGCAACAAAAAAAAATTAATAAATAGCCCGGCATGGTGGCAGACACCTATAGTGCCAGCTACTCAGGAGGCTGAGGTGGGAGGATCGCTTGGGCCTGGGAGGCACTGAGCTGTGATTGCATCACTGCACTCCAGCCTAGGCAACAGAGCAAGACTCTGTCAGAAAAAAAAAAAGAAAGAAAGAAAGAAAAAGAAAAATGTAAATTCTTGAGCACTTTCTTAAATGCCAAGATTACTTCCATGGAGTAGTTTGAGGTCCCTGAAGAAAAATATGTATGGCTTATGTTGCAGAGATTGTCCCACAAAGTGAGAACTTAAAGATGCAACAGAATTCTTGCTGTTGTTGATGTTAGTTCACCTCTGACAACTGAATTAGTATCATGGAGGCAGGTGATCTCTCTCATTCTGTTTCTCATTTTCTCCACCTGAAAATAGCCTTCAACGTATTTGACTGTGATACTGTGAAAAGAAATGGCAATATAAGAAAATGTCACAGTGCATAGAGCCCTTAAAAATTGAACTCAAACACTTTCCCTGGTTACTCTTCCACACACAAAGTGGCAACCTACAGGTAAAGTAGAAGCATTTCCCTGGCCCTGTCCAGCCAGCTGAAACTCATCAGCAAGTCAGCTGCAGGAAGGACGCAGCTCGTAAGAGTAGCAAATGGCCCTGATGGAATAAAAAAGACAGCATCCCATCCCAATGGTCCTTCTACGCTAACACCACCACCTCCCAAAAAAGAATAGATAAGTTAACAGTGCTGGGTTTCATTTATCCATATCTCCTCTCCATTGGCATAAATCACTGAGAACTAACCAGGCCACAAAGACAAAGGTGGTTGGATATTCAGAGATTAATAATCTTTATTTCTTCTCATCCCTATTTTGGGGGTGGGGAGACAAAGTTATCAGTGCCTTAAATTGATCCCATTTTTTTGTAAAGTTAGAAACCAGACATTCTGAAATGGTTTTCACAGATTGCTTTGCAGCATTTATACATGTATTTGTTGTACCCCCCACTTCTAAATAACTGTCAGTCAAGTGTCATGTTCAGGGGGTGGCCTTTAGAATCAGTCCGATTTTGAATCACAGATCTGTGCTCTTAGCCTCATAGTTTGGGCGAGAATGCCACAGGCCAGCCACAGTGGTTCATGCCTGTAATCCCAGCATTTGGGAAGCCAAGGGGGGCGGATCACCTGAGGTCTGGAGTCCCAGACTAGCCTGGCCAACATGGTAAAACCCTGTCTCTACTAAAGATACAAAAATTAGCCAGGCATGGTGGTGCACACCTGTAATCCCAGCTATTCAGGAGGCTGAGGCAGGAGAATCCATTGAACCTAAGACTGAGACAGGAGAATCGCTCGAACCTGGGAGGCGGAGGTTACAGTGAGCAGAGATCACACCACTGCACTCTAGCCTGGGAGACAGGATGAGACTCTGTTTCAAAAAAAAAAAAAAAAGGCCAGGCGCAGTGGCTCACGCCTGTAATGTCAGCACTTTGGGAGGCCGAGGTGGGTGGATCTCTTGAGCTCAGGAGTTCAAGACCGGCCAGGCCAGCATGGTGAAACCCCATCTCTACTAAAAATACAAAAATTAGCCAGGCGTGGTGGTACATACCTGTAATCCCAGCTACTTAGGAGGCTGAGGCATGAGGATCACTTGAACCAGGAGGTGGAGGTTGCAGTGAGCCAAGATGGCACCGCTGCAATCCAGCCTGGATGACAGAGTGAGACTCTGACTCAAAAAATAAAAAAGAATGCCTCTAATCATCAGTTTCCTAATCTGTAAAATAGAGATTTTAATAGGATACCTCCTATGGTGATTGCAAGGATTAAACAAGGTGGTGACACATACACATTTCCAGCACATGGTGTCCAATAACTCTTAGCGGCTGAGGACACGGGGAGTAGCAGAAGCAGTTAATAGGGATGATTATATTCTTGTCAGACCCTGTGTGAGGATTTTTGTCCCAGTTTTTGGTTCACGACATACGTTTGTTGCTGCGTTCTTCCACATCTGAGGACAAAGGTCAGATTCCATATAAAATGCATTCCTGTGTTGATAGAGTGCCTGCCATGCGTTAGACACACATCCCTGCTCTCCAGGAGCTCATGGTCCAGCAGGAGATGAAGGGACACAAGCAACTAGTTACAACAAAATCAGATCCATGCCACCCGGGCAGTGCACCAGCAGCCAGCAGGGTGGGCTCTCCAAAAGGAGGGACGTGCAAGTTGGAAGCCTAACGTTTAGTCTGTGTGAACACGTGGTCAGTGTGGAGGCATGGCAACTCATTCAATTTAGAATAGTGAACTCGGGGTATCAGGTAGGCACCTACAATAAGTAAAGGAGAAGCCATTTATATTTACTGTGCTGACTATACCAAGGAAACAGGCATATCCATTTGAGAAAGATTTAAACAACAAGGGTTCAAATTTGAAAGGTTTGAATCTGGTGAGTGACCCATGTCCAGGGCCTCACAAGTTAGTGAAGAGGCCAGGCACGGTGGCTCACACCTGTAATCCCAGCACTTCAGGAGGCCGAGGCAGGTGGATCGCTTGAGGTCAGGAGTTCGTGACCAGCCTGGCCAAAATGGTGAAACCCTATCTCTACTAAAATGCAAAAAATTAGCCAGGTGTGGTAGCAGGCACTTGTAATCCCAGCTACTCAGGAGGCTAAGGCTGGAGAATTGCTTGAACCCAGGAGGCGAAGGTTGCAGTGAGCCGAAATTGTGCCACTGCACTCCAGCCCGGGTGACGTAGTGAAACCCTGTCTTGAAAAAAACAAAAAGTTAGTGAAGAGTTCCCTACAGCTTCCACTGGAGCTTTTACTTTTGAGGAGCAGGGGAGAGGTTGAAGTCTGGCATTTCTTCCTCCTATACCGCCTTTCCACAAACCCTGGCCAAGTCACAGGATAAAGATTGCATGTTTCTTCCTCCTAGGCAGGCCAGTCCCTCTGGATGGATGTGACAGGGCTGCTGGCCAGCCACCTTGGGCTGTGGTTCCATGAAGACAGGTGACCAGTGTGTCGGGCTGCAGTGCATGCCATCCGCAGAGAACCTGGAATGCTATTAATATAAGAAAGCAAGTCATGGTTTAACAAAGCAGGGCCCAATCTCCTGTACTTGGGGTGAGGCGTAAAGTTAAACCTCAGCAGATACAGTGGAATGCTCGCCCCCTTTAAAAATCTGGTTTTTGAAGAACGTGTAATGGCATGTGAAGACCAACTATGAGATAATGCTGTACGAAAAAGCAACTTATGAGACTGCATATAAAGTATGATTATGATTTTAGACTCAAAGTATTCTAGTTTTTAAATTCATATTTAAATATTCATATGGGAAATGGAAGTATTTGGGTGTATATACAAATATAAAAAGAAAATGCACCAAAATGTTAGCAATAACCATATCCCAACAGTGGAGTTTCATAGCTGAATTTTATTTTCTCCTTTATTCTTTGTATTTTCAAAATTTTCTTCATCTGCCCCTGTTATAATTAGGGAGCTAAAGGAATCTCGTGGCTCTTTTAGTTAGCCAAAATTAGCCCTAAAGAAGCTACCTGCATTTTGGCCAGTTGATTTGTCATCTTGGCCCAGATAGACATCTTAGCAGAATTGCTAATATTTCTTTCTAAATGCTAAAGGCTATGATTGGGCACTATTTATTTCTATACCATCTATGAAGACTCATTTCTGGCTGGTACTTGAGAGAACTAACTATAGGTAGAGCTAAAGAGATGTCAATGAAGTCTGTGACTTTGCCTAGAATATTCTCGAAGTTATTTTTGCCTTAGGACGTGGGTGAAGCAACTTGTAGACCAGGCTTACCCCAGGTCTTAAAAAAACAAGTACCAGGCCGGGCGCGGTGGCTCACGCCTGTAATCCCAGCACTTTGGGAGGCCGAGGCGGGCGGATCACAAGGTCAGGAGATCGAGACCATGGTGAAACCCTGTCTCTACTAAAAATAGAAAAAAAATTAGCCGGGCGCAGTGGTGGGCACCTGTAGTCCCAGCTACTCGGGAGGCTGAGGCAGGAGAATGGCGTGAACCCGGGAGGCGGAGCTTGCAGTGAGCCGAGATTGCGCCACTGCACTCCAGCCTGGGAAACGAAGCGAGACTCCGTCTCAAAAAAAAAAAAAAAAAAAAAAAAAAAACAAGTACCAGCAAAATATAGCCTAAAAGAAATGTCGCTTCTTTCTGGAGACCCCACTGAGAACCCAGATTGAAAAAAAAGGTCTTGTGTCGTCAGGCCCCCTGTGGCATTATCTGCACTTGTCTAGCTTTTGTTCTTCAGGTCTGCCTGTGGGAGAGAAGATGGAAGGAAGGAATTGGCTCTGGCCATCCATATTCCCCCTTTTCTTAATCTTAAGGTGCAAGTTCACTTCTCTTAGGGACCTACCAGGCAACTTCAACAAACATTTCTTGAGCACCTGACCTATTCTAAGCCCTAGAGATGCAAAGGCTAGTGAGACCAGAGCCCTCAAGGAGCTCAGTCAACTGGGGGAATCAGCCCCACAAAGAGAAAATAATAATAAATATCACGCGGTAAGTAGGGCTGTGCCTAAGGTGTTGTGGGACCACAGAGGAGGGGCACCTAACTTAGTCAGGGTTGGGGGCACAGGAAAGGGGATTCAAATTAGGCTTCTGGAGATGTGATGCCCAAGGTGAGTTTTCAAGGATAAGCAGTAACTCACCAGGCAAAGGTGGGAGATGGCAAACGCGTGTATTGCCAAGAACAAAAGCCATTTTATAATAGATGAAATGCTTGGCCATTCGGAATAGCATTTGGGGGTGATTGCTGGAATGAAGATGTTTTCTGAGATGAAGGGCAGCCCCTTGGTGGTGACTGCCTGTCTGAGCTCTAGCTTGTGGATTATGGAGCCCTGCAGTCTGGCCTCTGGGTAACATGCCGCTGTTTAGCACAGCATCAACTGTGCATACATCTCTAAACTGAATCTGTAGTTGCCTGGGTAAAAGATAGCCCCTTCTAATCAGAGAATCCTGAAACTCCCAGGGTAGAAAGGGACCGACAGGTCACCTGGACCACACCCACTTCTCATTGGCAATAGGTGCTGTAGGTAGGTAGCCCATGATGGAGCTGGCCTATGCAGGTGATCCAGGGACTTTGTTTATGACCTCTATTCACTGATAGACACTTTTCTAGCAGACCTTCTGAGGTACTTTATGACACCCGAGCTTTTCTGCCCTGGGCTCCCACATACAGACACAGCCCTTCCTTTGAACGTGTCTGCATCTGTGCCGTCTTCATGGTGTGGGTGAGCTTCTGATGACCCCTGTCTGGGCCTGCACCTCTCTGATGCTATAGAATGAATACATTTGTTTATTCCATTCCAGTCATGAAAATGTGGCTGTTGTTTTTCTAATGGTAATGCAAACCAGGCAGGTCAAAATGGTCCACTCAGAAAGAGCAACTCCCAGCCTGGGCCAGGAGAGCCTTTCCTCCCTGGATGGCCTCCTCCTCAGATTCCTTCCTCCTTTGTCATATTTGCCAGATGAGATGAAGCTTTATGCCTGACATAGCTTGTCAGCCATTTGGGCAGCAATGCGTTCAACAAAGTAAGCCCTGGGATAAATATCTAAGTGAATAAATGGACACTGTTTCTACCATGCCTCATTCCATAAAGGATTGAAGACAACCTACATGAATAGGTGTAGTAGTCTGAAAATATATATTTATACACAAATCTGAATTAGGGAAAATATAGACTAAAAGGAAGCTCCATATCAAGGGAAAAGTTGTAGCATCAATATACAGACCACGGAGTTCTGTAAAGGTATGGGAGCTGAGCTCTCTCTAGCTATGAGCTTTTAGCTCTGAGCTTCCTGGAGGTCAAGGCAAAAAGGGAAATGCAGTAATTTTATGCTCCGTATTTCTTTGAAAGAAAAGTATACCCCTTCCTTTCAGAAAACAATATTTTAATAAGGCTTAAGTATGAAAGAACTTCCTAGGCCCCCATGAGGGGATACTGTGTAATAATGTCTTCACAAACATTTGTACAGTGAATCTCCAAAACACAAGGTGGTGTTCTAGAGGGTGCCTCAATGAAATAGGCACAGAACACCAGCACGTTCATGAAAGCAATGAAGGTAGATGGCCCAGTGGCATGAAACACTGGCTAATCTGAAGTCAGATCTGCACCTGGATCCTGGTTCTGCTGTATGAACTTGGCCAAGTTGTCAATTTCACTGATCCTTAGTTTCTCACACGTAAAATGAGGATGGTCATTCCTCCTCTATGAGGTGTTGTGAGGGGTAGACAATCCACAGAAGGCACTTAGCCTCGTCCCTAGGATGTAGTAGACAATATCATGTGTAGCTGCTGCTGCCACTGCTTTATCATCATTATGAAAGGAAATAAAGTATGGTTCAAGTTCACAGGCAGTTTGACTTCGTGCAGAGATCAAACTTTGCACAGCTACAAGAGCGGATTGACTGCATGTCTATAAGTTTATATCCACATAACAGCACTTTTCACTTGGGCTTGGCAGAAGCTGGACCACTAAAGGGTCAACTCCGCACTTAGAGTAGACGCATTAGGGTTGCAGCTTAAAGGAAGAGCTTGATACTTTAAAGTCTCACTGAGAAGATGTTAGAATTGGCATCCAGTGTGAAAACTGAAAAGCCTAAACAAGATTCTTTGCCAAATGAATGGGCAGCTTCCTGGCACATACAGGTCAGCCATGACAGCACCTGCAGAGAGGGACCAGATTTTGCTGGAAAGCAGTTCCCAGCCCTTTTAGCCAGAGAATGAAGAGACCCACAGAACCCCAAGGTGAAGCAGAAAGAATAAGATACATCCTCGGCAACATGTTGAAACCCTGTCTCTAAAAAACATACAAAAATTAGCCAGGTGTGATGACACATTACCTGTGGTCCCAGCTACTCCAGAGGCTGAGGTGAGAGGATCATGTGAGCCCAGGAGGTCAAGGCTTCTGTGAGCCATGACTGTGCCACTGCACTCCAGCCTGGACAACAGAGCAAGACCCTGTCTCAAAAAAAAAAAGCAAGAATAAGACTATTTTAAACTCAAAAGACTTTCTCTTGTTTTTAATTATCAAAATTATATTTTATGACTGTAAAAATGATTAATCCTCATTTAAATAAAGTTCAAAACATACAAAAATATAAAGACACATCATCCAGTCTCAACATGCAGTGATAACTGCTATTCACATTTGATCCATATTGCTATTTTCTATGCATATATACAGATCCTATCTATGTGTATATGCATACATATATTTTTACATAGTCTTTTAACCCTTTATTTATTTATTTATTTATTTATTTATTTATTTATTTTATTTTTTAGATGGAGTCTAACTCTGTCGCCCAGGCTGGAATGCAGTGGTGAGACCTCAGCTCACTGCAACCTCTGCCTCCTGGGCTCAAGCAAGTCTCCTGCCTCAGCCTCCCAAGTAGCTGAGATTACAGGTGCGCACCACCACGCCTGGCTAATTTTTTGTATTTTAGTGGAGACAGGGTTTCACCATGTTGCCCAGAGTGGTCTTGAACTCCTGAGCTCAGGCAATCGACCCACCTCCAGTTTTCATTTTAAATGGCTACCTAGTATTCTACTTAATCAGTCCTCTAATAATGAAAATTTAAACACTTTAATGAATATTTTGGCACATATATCAGTGAACCCCTGTGCCTAAGAGATTTTCAAACTAAGAAACAGAAAAGTCTTAGTGATGTACCAGTTAAAATAAATTAATTACTTTGGTGGCCAGAGCTTTTTCTAGGGGACAGATTGCCCACCATTTATGACACAGTTTTTCTCATACTAGACTGATGAATATGCTGGGTATAGCCTCGGGGACAAAGATGCAGGAGGATGGTGAGGAAGATCTCTTTGTCTCTCCATGAGCCTTCTCTGGATGTAATGAGAGACTTGATGGACCCTTTCGCTCCCCCATGTCATTCAGTGAGCACTTCCTGGACATTGTCTATAGGCTAGGCATGGGCCTGGCACCAGGGACACAGCCCTTAACACATGGAAAGAGCTTGGTAAATATCTGTGGTGATGTTCAATATCCATGACTGCCTTGAAGAAACCACAGTAAATATAAGGCTGACCTGCATATCTTCAGTTTGCACAAGAAAAGCAAGTTTGCATCCCCTGATTGCATTAGGATTTATCTTTATGATACCATCGTTTCTTAAGCTCCTGTAATGTAACAGTTCTTAATTTGCAGATCAAAATCCCTGGCCAGGCACAGTGGCTCATGCCTGTAATCCCAGCACTTTGGGAGGCCCAGGCAGGTGGATCACTTGAGGCCAGGGGTCTGAGACCAGCCTGGCCAACACAGTGAAACCTCATCTCTACCAAAAAAAAAATACAAAAAGTATCCAGGCGTGCACGCCTGTAATCCCAGCTACTTGGGAGGCTGAGGCAGGAGAATCACTTGAACCCCGGAGGCGAGATTGCAGTGAGCTGAGATCACACCACTACACTCCAGCCTGGGTGAGAGAGTGAGACCGTATCTCAAAAAAAAAGAAAAAGAAAAAAAATCCCCGGGAAAGAAGAGAAGGGAAGGGAAGGAGAATTCCTGTGCTTCTGAGGAGGTTTTTCCGCATTGGACTGGGACTCCCTGCCCTTCTTCCGAAATAGCCACTACTAAGGATGGGAGTTGCATCATATCTTTTACATCACCCACCCTCCCAAGTATCTGGGATTACAGGCGTGTACGCCTGGCTAAGATGAAGAATTCCTGTGTTGATGGTCTCTGTCGAGTCACAAAGTACACCCCTGGCCTGGAGGCTGTCTCAGACAGGCTGGGCACGAGACCCAGGCAAATGGGCCAGTAGGCGACCTCACCACAGCCAAGATGGGTCAGTCACTTGGAAGCTCAATTGGCTCATGTTTTTTAAACTTTTTTTAAACAGATTACAGGCCGGGCGCGGTGGCTCACGCCTGTAATCCCAGCACTTTGGGAGGCCGAGGCGGGTGGATCACAAGGTCAGGAGATCGAGACCACGGTGAAACCCCGTCTCTACTAAAAATACAAAAAATTAGCCGGGCGCGGTTGTGGGCGCCTGTAGTCCCAGCTACTCGGGAGGCTGAGGCAGGAGAATGGCGGGAACCCGGGAGGCGGAGCTTGCAGTGAGCCGAGATCGCGCCACTGCACTCCAGCCTGGGCGACAGAGCGAGACTCCGTCTCAAAAAAAGAAGAAAAAAAAAAAAAAAAAAACAGATTACAGAATTTGTTTTATTTTATCTAACGTATAGTTCTAAGGTGTAATTGTCAAGAAGAGCACGGCCTCTCAGAACAACTGGATTCAAAGCCCAGTTTGGTTGGGTGCTGACTTCATGAGCAAGTTATTTAACCTTTCTGAGCATAATTATCTCATGTGCAAAATGGAAGTAACAGACCTACGGCATACAGCTGTGGTTAGGATTGAATTAAAGAGTCCATGTTGAAGCACTTGGCGTGGTGCATGGCACACAGTAAATAATACATGCTAGCCGGTATTGCCATTTGGTTAAATAATATTATTAGCCATTATCAGAACAATCCAGTTAGGTGGGTTCTGCGTGTGTTATTATCCCCATTTTAAGATGAGAAAACCAAGGCTCAGAGTATGCTGTTTTCAGTAATCAACCCTCACCCCACATGCACACACAACCTGCACCCCACATGCACACACACACACGTGCACACATGCACACACATGCAGCCCTCTTTCACTGGTGGTCTCTGTAAGGTAGAAAATACTCCAGATCAATTGCCATAATAAATGTGTCTCAAAAGAATTATGCTAGAAAGACCAAGGCAAGTATCTTCCAATGAGCTTATATGAGGCAAGAGGAGCCAAGGTCAGAGATAGGCCAGGTTACAGCATTAGAGACGTGAGGTAATAAAGGTAAAGCTAAGTGAGTTTGAATTGATGCCCAAGGGAGGTAGTAAGTAGAGACGAGAGCATGATTTTGCTGACTTCACTGCAGCACTGTGGTTTGAGCCAGCAGACAGGATGGGACACCTTAGTGCTCGCTGTGATCAGCCAGCTTCCCCACAGCCAGGGCAGCCAGGCATGGGGACGGGGTGGCTCCAGGATTGGCCTCCTGGCTAAGCTGCATTCATCACAGCTCCTGGGCTCATGGGCCATCTTCCCATTGTCTGAATGAGGGTCCAGCCAGCCTTCTGCAGTATCACATGGTGTTCCAGTTATCTATTGCTGTGTAATAAACCACCCCAGAATATAAAACAACATCCATTTATTATGCTCACAATTCTGTAAGTCAGGGATCTGGACTGGGTGTGGCAGTCCTGCTCAGCATCATCTGGGGCCTCAGCCAGGGTGCCTGCAATGGCTGGAGATGCTGGGGCAGCCCGACTGGAGCCAGCTGTCTGGGCCTTGAGTCTTCTCTATGTGATGTCTGCTGGAGCTCCAATGTCTTTGAGACCCTTTCACTCCCAAATCTTGAGCCTGGGCTGGGCTGGCCTGGCTGAAACCGTTGTTCCTGTCCAGGGAGCCTCTCCTTGTGGCTAGCTCAGGCATCTTCATAGCATGATGATCTCAGGATGGCGAGACCTTTTTTTTTTCTATTTTTTTAAGATGAAGTCTTGGCCAGGCGCAGTGGCTCATGCCTGTAATCCCAGCACTTTGGGAGGCTGAGGCGGGTGGATCACCTGAGGGCAGGAGTTCGAGACCAGCCTGGCCAACATGGTGAAATCTTGTCTCTACTAAAAATACAAAAAAATTAGCCAGGCGTGGTGGTGGGCGCCTGTAATCCCAGCTACTTGGGAGGCTGAGGCAGGAGAATCCCTTGAACCCAGGAGGCAGAGGTTGCAGTGAGCCAAGATCGTGCCATTGCACTCCAGCCTAGGCAGCAAGGGCGAGACTCTGTCTCAAAAAAAAAAAAAGATGGAGTCTCGCTCTGTCACCCAGGCTGGAGTGCAGTGGTGCAACCTCAGTTCACTGCAACCTCTGCCTTCCAGGTTCAAGCGATTCTTCTGCCTCAGCCTCCCGAGTAGCTGGGATTACAGGTGCCTGCCACCAAGCCTGGCTAATTTTTTTTCTTGTATTTTTAGAAGAGATGGGGTTTCACCATTTTGGCCAGGCTGGTCTTGAACTCCTGACCTCAAGTGATCCACCCACCTCAGCCTCCGTATTAGTCTGTTCTAGTACTGCTAATAAAGACATACCCAAGACTGGGTAATTTATAAAGAAAAGAGGTTTAATGGACTCACAGTTCCACATGGCTGGGGAGGCCTATGGTGGAAGGCAAAGGAGAAGCAAAGGTACATCTTATGTGGCGGTAGGCAAGAGAGCGTGTACAGGGGAACTCCCATTTATAAAACCATCAGATCTTGTGAGACTTATTCAATGTCACAAGAACAACATGGGAAAGACCCTCCCCCATGATTCAGTTACCTCCCACCAGGTCCCTCTCACAACATGTGGGAATTATGGGAGCTATAATTCAAGATGAGATTTGGGTGGGGACACAGCTAAACAATATCAGCCTCCCAAAGTGCTAGAATTACAGGCGTGAGTCACTGTGTCCAGCCAGGATGGTGAGACTTTTTACATGACTAATTCCTCCCGAGTAACGTTCCTAGAGGCCCAGGAGGAAGCTGCAAGACTCCTCATGATTCAGCCTCACAAGTTCAGCATATTGCTTCTGCTACATCCTATGGGTCAAGCAAGTCAGTAAAACCAATCCAGATTCAAAGAGCAGATTCAACTTCTCAACAAGGAAACACCATGGTGTGCACAGGAGGGGAGAGTTGATGGCAGTCATCTTAGAGACAAGCAGGGTAGACACAGGGGTTGGGCCAAGAGCAGGGGATTTTGAGCACAGATATTGGCTCATGTCAAGTTCTGTAACTTTCTATCTCTGTGATGTCTGGAAAGTTATTTCACCCCTCTGGGCCTCCATTGCCTCATCTATAAAATGAGGATAATATGCTACTGCACGTGATTGTGGGAAGACTTAAATGAAACAAAGATAAGGCTTGGCACATCCCTCACACCTGTTAAGTTCTCCCTTAATGGTAACTAGACTGAGTATTAACTAGAAATGTTATGATTACTCCAGCTCGTCCTTTGGATATTCATTCAGCAAGCAAACAAGCAAGCATTCCTTCAGTGCCTGCAATGTGCCAGGCCCACTACCAGGCACTGGCCTCCCCACAGTTGCAGGGATAATATGTTGAAGGCAGAGACAGTTGGGCTTTCAGATTTTCTGGGTGTCACCATGGGCTCTTCAGAGCCAGCCAGCATCATTGAGGTTTGCAAGATGGGCTTCTCACCTAAGCCTTCTGATTTTACAATATAATTTTCAGCCTCATCCCGGTAGAGTCTCCTCGTACATGATAGCAGCTCTCCCATTTCAGATAGTAGGAATGTTGATAGGAGCAGCAGGAGAAATGAACCTACAAAAAGATGGGGGTCCTTTCCCCATTCACACATGTGTCCTCAGGTCCCATGGGATGAGCATCTGTTTCCCCAAAAGGGCACTGGTGTGTCGGGATGGGCAACAGAGTGCCTGAAAGGTGCGTCTCGGTGCCCATGGACCCTCCTGGCACCCAGCATCAGTACCACAAACAGTAAGGCTGCAGACAAAAGAGGAAAGGTAACAGTGTCCAATCCTGCGCTATACATAATCACAAAAGAATGCTCTGCAAAGGATTCTCAAATAAAACCAAAGCAAGATGTCAAGGAAAATGCAAGCGGAACCAGGAGAAGCCATTAGGTAGAAAAACTTAATCCAACAGTCTGGTCTCTGTGTCTTATTTGAGCAGTTTCCTAATACCAGGAACTAATTAAAAATGAAAGGGCAGGACTTCTAACATTCTCTCCCAAAACCTTTAGGCTTCCCATAGTCATGTGAAAAACCTCACTTGCTCAAATCAAGGTCTTCTTACTTTAATTTGAGGATACTGAAGCTTTAAGTAGATCTCACTTTCACTAACTTATTTTTAGGTTAATGATAAAGGAATTCACACTCATTAAGTTCCACTGTTACAGCAGATAGAGACCACATGTTACAGAATCACTGAATCTCACACCTTCATCTTAGTCTAGTTTCCCACCCAGAACACGAATATCTGGTACATGTCCCCAACAGATGGAAATCAGCCATCTTCCACAGTAGCATGAACAAGAGCAAGAGCCTGCATCTTCATTCTGAGACTACAGAAGTCGGAAGCCCTGCCTGCCTTTCAGAGGGGACCCACGCAAACACTAAGAGGCAAAGCTGACGGTGACGTGAGTGCCAAGTGTAGGCAGTGGAAAGAGCTCAGCCCTCTTTGTGCAGTGATGGTCAGAGCTGTCTCTCAGGCCTCCTCCACTATCATTTGCTGGTGCGTTACTAATTTACTAGGCTGACTCATCTCTGGAGGCAAACACAGGCTCAGTGTTCATTGCAAGGAAGTGCTCAGCTTGCTGTGCAAGGTGCGGTATCTCCAGCAGGCAGATGTCTGTCTTGTAGGGTCAGTATTTCCTGACAACTTACTTAAAGGAGACAGATACATCCTTTCCCAAACCAACTCTCAAGCTCAGAGGCATTTTCCCCACTTGGTTCTGAGACCATCACAATAGATCTGGCATGGATCTGAAATCTGGTTGATCTAGAACCTTTGGGCCTCTTCCCCATGGCCTCAGAAGGCGCCATCCTACATCTTCCTTTCCATCATCATCAAATGGGAGCAATCACAAACACATCTCCCCGGCAGCAGTGTGGGAATTGGGCTGCCAGAGCGCTCGATGAGGGTGGAGATGGGCAGGAACAGAGAGGGTCCGCTTAGTTGCAGTATCAGCATCAGCAGAATGATATTTCTGTGATTTTTGAGAAACCATGAGCAGACATTCTAGGGACATTCATCAGAGTGAAAACTTGGATGGCCGGGCACGGTGGTTCACGCCTATAATCCCAGCACTTTGGGAGGCCGAGGTGGGCAGATCACCTGAGGTGGGGAGTTCGAGATCAGCCTGACCAACATGGAGAAACCCCATCTCTACTAAAAATACAAAATTAGCCAGGCATGGTGGTGCATGCCTGTAATCTCAGCTACCTGGGAGGCTGAGGCAGGAGAATTGCTTGAAACCAGGAGGCGGAGGTTGCGGTGAGCCGAGATCATGCCATTGCACTCCAGCCTGGGCAAAAAGAGCAAAACTCCGTCTCAAAAAAAAAGAAATAAGAAAACTTGGGGTAGACCGTGTCTGCTCTCAGCTGCCGCAGCGACCTTCAGAACGCTCTCTGTGACCAGTATGCATCTGCTCCTCTGACGCTCTGTGACCTCAGGGTGTGGTGGACACTCTGCCTCTTTTGGGTCAGACAATGTGATGGTTTCTCGGTGAGAGAAGACCAGGCAGAGCTGTGCTTGGAAGAAAAGGCAGGAATCAAAGATACAGATTTGGAGAAGAGAAGAAAGCTAGAAATCATCTTGAGAAAAGGACTGATTGAAGGTCGGAGGAAAAGAACTTTTCTCCCAGGCGCTGCTTGGCACGGCATCTGGCCTGACAGAATCTCCTGTCTCTTGCTGATTTGATCATAAAATATAGAGTGGACCCACAGGGAGAGCAAAAGCCTGAAGAAATCGCTGGGGAATTGGCTCTGTTGGAGCGCTGTTTGCATGCTCACTGCTGCGACTGTGAGCCGCCACACCAGCATGACTAATACCTCTCCTCTAGGCCTAAATTAGATTTTGATTGTGTTTCATAGATGTTCACTGAATCACAGAAGTTTGAGGTAAAAAGACCCAAACTTCTCAGGAACACCTCCTGTGGTGTGTGCGGGATCATCCTCACAGGCAAGGCTGAAGCGCTCCCAGGACTCAGCAGAAATACCAGTAGTAACTCCTTCCCTTCCAAGGCCTCGGGGGCAAACCAGCTGCCCACAGGGAGAGCTGTAAATGGTGTGGGCTCCTGGGGCCAGTGGGCTGTGGAACCTGCTCCTCCTGGGGTTAACTGGGGATCTGTAAGCAAGTGTGCCCTATCAGTGTGTAAACCAAAAAGTATCTGAGACAAGTCTCAGTCCATTTATTTTGCCAAGGTTAAAGATGCACCCGTGGACCAGGCACAGTGGCTCACGCCTCTAATTCCAGCACTTTGGGAGGCCGAGGCGGGTGGATCACGAGGTCAGGAATTTGAGACCAGCCTGGCCAACATAGTGAAACCCCGACTCTACTAAAAATACAAAAATTAGCTGGGCGTGGTGGCATGCGTCTGTAGTCCCAGCTACTCGGGAGGCTGAGGCAAGAGAATCGCTTGAACCCAGGAAGTGGAGGTTGCAGTGAGCTGAGATTGTGTCACTGCCCTCCAGCCTGGGTGACAGAGCGAGACTCTGTCTAAAAAAAAAAAAAAAAAAAATGCACCTGTGACACAGCCTTGGGAGGTCCTGTGCCCAAGGTGGTCAAGGTGCAGCTTGGCTTTATACATTTTAAGGAGGCATGAGATATCAATCAGTATGTGTAAGAAGTACATTGGTTTAGTCCAGAAAGGCAGGATAACTAGAAGTGGGAAGGGGGCTTCCAGGTTGTAGGTAGATAAGAGACAAATAGTTGAATTATTTTGAGTTTCTGATTAGTCTTTCACTGAATACACAATTTACATGAATAGTCACTTATGCCTTAGTCTGGCTTAGGGAGACAACAGGACAAAGAAAGCAATCGGATATGCGTTTATCTCACACCGGAGCAGAGGGATGACTTTGAGTTCTGTCTTTTGTCCGCAGGAAATTTCCTTGTGGGCAAATTGTGAGGGAGGTATGTAGCTTTTTTATCTTTGTAGCTATCTTACTTAGGAATAGAATGCAAGGCAGGTTTGCCCAATGCAGTTCCCAGTTGACTTTTTCCTTTATCTTAGTGATTTGGGGTCCCAAGATTTTTCTTTTCACAAGTGACTAATGCCTGCTGTAAACCCTAAGTTGGACCCGGAGTGTCCTGTTCTTCGTAGATTTCCACTGAATCGCTGCTGCCTCTGGTGAAGTAGTTCAAGTTCCTCCCTAGTTCACCTCCCTCAGTGTTCCTCAGCCATTCCACCCATTCTAATTTGCAGTGTGCCAGTAGCAAATGCTTTCTCAATTTTTCTTGCAGAATTTAGCCTACGAAATCATCCTAACCCTGGGACAGGCATTCGAAGTCGCTTACCAGCTAGCACTACAAGCAAGAAAAGGGGGACACTCCTCCACACTTCCAGAAAGCTTTGAAAACAAACCCTCCAAACCCATCCCCAAGCCCCGCGTTAGCATTCGCAAGTCCGTGGTAAGTAAAAAAGATACAGATGTTCTCAAAAACCTTGAACAGGAGGGAAAGGGGCTGCTAACCAGGCCCTTGTGTGGTGTGGGTGCCATTAGAATCCAGGGCCTCTTCATCCTTTACCTTGGCCTCCTCCTGGCATGTGTCCATCATCACCTCAGCCTGGTTCCCACCAAGTCTTGGGGACCGTCTCTCTCAACCTGGAGCCTCCAGAGAAATCTACTTTCTCAGTCACCTGCAGAAACCCTATGAAGGGTCTCAGCAGCAGGTACTGCTGTTCTTGGTGAATTTTACCTAACTAAAGGTTTGGGAAAGCTTGGGAGCCGTGTTCCCTGGGGCTTCAGCTGCCATCTCATCAGAGGGCAAAGTCTCCTGCAAGCCCCTGGCCTCCAGAGAGGTTTGCAGAGGTACACAATGATGATGTCCTCGGTCCCCAACTAGAGGAAGCTGGATGCACAGGCTGCCCTGCTATATGCAAGGCCTGCGCCATGGCCCGGGTGCTTTGTCTCCCGCAGCTGAGGCTTCCTGCAGCATGGTGACTGTTCAGAAGGTGCAGCCCCTCCTTCTCAGCATCTGCCTTCCTCCAGGAATTTCTTCCTCTTCCCTCCCACAGGCTCTGCAGACATCCTGTCCCAACAGGCTTGCATGACTTCAAAGCGGCCTCCTCTGGTAGTAGCAATATCCAAAAGCTGGAATTTTCCCAACCAGCCTCCCATCTGGTTTCTGCCCCGGCTGCCGTACTGCATCCTAGAAACTAGAAACCCTGGGACTCCCCCAGAATGCATTGCTCTCACGCCCCCGAATCCTACCATCTGGAACTGTCTCTCCTCCTCCTCACCAGCCCCCACCTCCACTGTCATAGGGGAACAGCAGCAGGCATTTTTAACGTTTGCAAGGAGGCACCTCCTTTTGTGACGATGCAGTTCTTGTTTTCAGTCTTCTTTTGGAGGCCTATCCCTGTCACCCTTCTTGGTAATATCAACATCCACAGGGATGACCCCTCCAGCATCTGGTCTCACATTTCCCTGACAGTTTACTTTCGGGACCTTTCCCTCCAGCCCCAGCCATTCGTTCCTGTGCCCATCACTCATTACCCACCATCCCCAGGAGCTGCACCTCCTCTGAAATCTTTCTTCCAACGCCACGCTCTGAACCCCTGGTCCTCCCACTCAGCACCGACCCAACCCAACACACTGCTTCCCAGTTCTGTATCTCCAGACTCACATGGCCAACTTCTTTCACATTTCCACCTCGATGCTTCACAGACGTCTGAAACTTAGCACGGCCAGGACACAATTCCTGATTTTCCCCTCAAAGCTCTTCTCTCACCATCTTCCCCACCCCACAGCCACTCACCATGCAACTCAAGCCCAAAGTGTACAAGTCAGCCGGGATTCCCATCTTCCCCTTACCTCTGTATCCAGCCCATGAGCAAATCCCATCAACGCTACCCCTAAAATATATATCAGTCCCGTCCACTCTTCCCCACTTCCTCCATCTCTCTTCCAGCTGGGGCCACTGCCACCTTGCCCCAGGCCTATGCAGAATAGCTCCTTGAGACTCCCCTCCCCACACAGCAGAGATCAGTCATGGCACCCTCTGCCCCAAGTACCCAGAATGCAGTTTCCCCCACCACAGTCCTCTTTGATGCTCAGGTCTTCCCATTCCTTGACTATATAATGCTCACTCCTACCTGAGGCCTTTATGCCACCTGCTCCCCACACCTGGAATATCTTCCCCCAGTTTCTGCATGGCTGACTTCATCTTGTCATTCAGGTCTCGGCTACTTGAGGAGGCGGATGTCCTGACCACCCAATCTGACGTAGACACCCAGTCACCTTTAAGCATGTCATCTGCTTTTAATTCTGTGTAGCATTTATTACTTGAGGGTTTTTTACTGATGGCTTGTTTATTGTCTATCTTCCTCCACAAAAACGTAAGTTTCATGCACACAGGGACCCCACCTGTCTTGTCACCACCAGGACCAGGCCCATAGCAGGTACTCAGTGAGTATCTGTGGATGAATAAATGAGGGCCTGTGGGTGGATTTCATAAGCATATCTTTGAGATTGATTAGGCTGTTAAGTGTCCAGGAACTTGCAGAATGTTTTAGAGATTATCTCTCAGACTATTGTATTCATTCTTATGTGGGCTAAATAAATCTGTTCACAGCAGGTGCCTCTATCTGACCTTACCCTGGTCCCCACAGGCTTCTTCCAGAAGAGCACAAAGGGTTAGGTGCCATAAGAGCTCATAGAATATTCATCCAGATGCCTTCAAGGGAAACAGGAAAATATACAGTGAATAATACTGATGTTATATGTGCTTCAAGATCAGTCCCCCTCGACAGGCATTAGTATTCTAGTTCCCTCAGCCCCGGGCATTTCTTGGTAAGAAATATTCAGTGATCCCTAAGAACACATGAGGTCCTCCCCACAACCTTATGGAGATACAGTCAAGGCACGGTAGAAGGCAGCTGCAAAGCTCATGGTGTCAGAGAAATGGGAGAGGCCTTCCCACAACCCCAGGTTCTGAGCAGAGCAGGCAGCTAGGACAGGGCAGGCAGACCTGGAAACACCAAAGGAAGGGGCAGCCATGGTGTAGAATCTCAGCCTGGGGCTGTTCCTGAGAGCAGACAGCCCAGCCCCGCCCCAGGAGTGGCCCGTTGTATTTGTATGCACAGGGACAAAAGCATTTTAGGATTTGTCTCAAGGCTCAGCCTGACTGGGCCCCGGCTCACCTCCTCACCCTTAGTTGTCTGCCCTCTTGTTCCCTGACCCCAACCCCTCAACGACCATTTTCCCTTACTTCTGGGACTGTTTTTTATTGCTGTGTGATATTTTGACACATGTATACGACATGTAATGATCATACCAGTAACGGAGATATCCATCTCCTCAAACATTTTTCTTTTGTGTTGAGAAATTACAATTCTTCTAGCTATTTTGAAATATACAATAAATTATTGTTAACTATAGTCACCCTACTGCGCTGTCAAATACTAGAACCTACTCTTTCTATTTAACCATGTTTTTGTACCTATTAACTAATCTCTCTTCATCCCTACTCTCCCTTCTTCACTTTCCAGCTTCTGGTAACCACCATTCTACTCTGTCTCCATGAGATCCACTTTTTATAGCTTCCACATATGAGAACATACAATATTTGTCTTTCTGTGCCTGGCTTATTTCACTCAACATAATGACCTTCAGTTCATTCATGTTGCTGCAAATGACAGGATCTCATTCTTTTTATGGCTGAATAGTATTCCACTGTGTATATATACCACATTTTCTTTACCCATTCATCCACTGATGGACACTTAGTTTGAGTCCATGTCTTGACTGCTGTGAATAATTCTGCAATAAACATGGGAGTGCAGATATCTCTTTGATATACTGATTTCTTTTCTTTTGTATATATACCCAGTAGTGGGATTGCTGGAATATATGGTAGCTCTATTTTTAGTTTTTTGAGGACCCTCCATGCTATTCTCCATAGTGGCTTTACTAATTTAGATTCCCACCAACAGTGTAGAAGTGTTTCCCTTTCTCTGTAGCCTCACTAGCATCCATTAATTTTTGTCTTTTTGATAGTAGCCATTCCAGCGGGGGTGAGATGGTATCACATTGTGATTGTCATTTGCATGTCCCTGATGATTAGTGATGTTGAGCACTTTTACCTATACCTGTTGGCCATTTGTATGTTGTCTTTTTAGAAATGCCTGTTCAGCTCTATTGCCTATTACTTAATCAGATTGGGTTGATTTTGTTGTTTTTGTTTGTTTGTTTTTTGCTATTGAGTTTTTTGAGTCCCTTATTTATTCTGGTTATTAAGCCCTTGTCAGATGGATACTTTGCAAATATTTTCTCCCATTCTGTAGGTTGTCTTTTCACTTTGTTGATGCCCTCCTGTGCAGAAGCTTTTTCACTTGGTGTAATTCCATTTGTCTATTTCTGCTTTTGTTGCCTGTGCTTTTGCAATTTTACCCAAAAAATCTTTGCCCAGACCAATGTCCTGTAGTGTTTCCCCAATGTTTTCTTCCAGTTCTTTCATTGTCTCAGGTCTTCCCTCTAATTCTTTAATCCATTTTGAGTTGATTTCTGTATATGGTGGAAGATGAGGCTCTGTTTTATTCTATGTATAGATTATTCTGGGACTTCTGCATGAGCTGTTTCATCTACTTCAATTGCCTCCTCCTCCTGTCTTCAGGCAAATACTTGCTGGTCCTTCAGCTGTTCAATTAAATATTACCTCATTCTTTTGATACCATTTACTCAACAAGTATTTATTGTGTGCCTATTATTTACGGGGTTGCCAGGAGCTTTTCTGCGTTTTGGAGAAAATGGCAGTGATCAAAATAGACAAAATCCTGCCTCCATGAGCATGCATGGCAGTGGAGGATGAACAAATAAATATGTGATGATGCATAATGGCAATAAATATTGTGAAGAATAAGGTAGAAGAGGACAGCAGAAAAGGTGGGGTGCTTTTTGTAGGAGTAAACAGATAAGGCTTCTAGGAATACAGGTGGCAATGGAAGTGGCATTTGAGCAGAGACCTGAATAGCATTAGAGCATGAGGCATGCAGGTGTCTGGAGAAGGGAACTCGGGCAGGGCAGAGGATGAGCGCAGAGGCCCTGGACATGGGCTTGGTGGGCAGGAAGAGCATGGAAGCTATGTGGCTGGAGCAAAAAAATCAGGTGGGCAGGAGTACTGGAGGTCACGGTGAGGAGTTCGGGTTTTGTTCTGACTGACTGATGGAAACCACTGGAGAGTGAGAGCCGGGGAGTGGCATGGCCTGAATCACCTCCTCCATGAAGCCCCCCTGGCTCCCAAGGTGTGTGCCTACATGGTGCCCTCTCTTCCCCTCGTATCTCACCTCTCAGCACTGAAATCCGCCTCTGTCTGCTCCCCATCTGTGTGCTCACAAGGGCAAGGGCTGTGCCTCATTCACCGTCACCCTCAGGGTGCCCTGCAGAGAGTCGGTATGCGGTAAATGTGTGTCCAAAGAGTGAGCCCGCGAGCCGCCTAGACCAGCATCGCCGCCCCCGGCCTGGGGCGCGGGGCCTCGCGTGGGTTCGCCAGCGGCGTCCGCGTGCATGCGCGCACCCGCGCGGCGACCGTATAACAGGCATCAGCCTTTCTGTTTTAAAGCAGATCGACCCATCTGAGCAAAAGACTCTGGCCAATCTACCGTGGATTGTGGAGCCGGGCCAAGAAGCCAAGAGGGGCATTAATACCAAGTATGAAACCACGATTTTCTGATACTCGCCGTCCTCCTGTCCTCGCGGTGCCTTGCTCGCCAAGCAGTCCCGGAGCAGGCTTTCCTTCGCGCCTCCGCGTCCACCCAGCCCAGGAGGAAGACTGCTCTGAGCGTGCGGCCTTGTTACGGGCGAAAGGCCACTGGCCATTCCTGGGGAAGTTCTTTCTGCACCAGTGACGGAAAACGCAAGACTTTCCGGTTGCAACCCCCGAGAGGCGTGAGTTGAGATGGGTTTTCCCTGATGCTCCCGACTCCCCTCCCCACCACCTCCCAAGGTATTTCTGATGACTCCGCCCCAGTACGTGCTTTGCTTCATTTGGGGATAATACCTTTTCTTAAAAAAAAAAAAAAAAAAAAAAAAAGTACAGGGGATCTCTAATACTGCCTAAAAGTATGTTTTCACTGTCAGCAGTCTTAAGGGTGAAATCAGAGCAGCACTACCCCTCCCACCTCCAAAGCATCTGTAAAATCATTCTATCATTGAGTATCATTTAATGCAAAAGGACAAAAACAACTCCCGTGATATGATTGCCAGGAGATTCTGTTTCCCGATTTCTATATTTGTGGATTTTATATGTAATCAACTATGTCAGAGAAAGAAAACCTTTCAACTGAATGATTGGTTCAAAAGGAAAGAATGATTTAAAACAGAGGAATTTATTATGCACAGCAAAATGTGTCTTGTATTAAATATTTTTATTATAAGAATGTTTCATTAATGCATTGATAAGAAAACTAGGTTAGTTGTGAGGGATGTTTCTGGTTTCATTTCAAATAATTAAATTTCTACTGCTACTACCAAGAGGACTGGCTCAGTGGTGGCAAAATAGTGGTGATGCTCCCTAGAGCAGGAGGCCCGAAAGTGCTGAGGCAGCCATCAGCCTGCCAAGATTGTTTTTTTAATCTTCACAGTGTTTTAAAGAACATGTTAACAAAAAAAAATCTAGTGCTCCTGCTGTCAAGATTTCTGTCATGGAAACCTTGTTTGAGAAAGGTGTTAATAAAATTCTATTGCAAAAATTTCTTTTTCTAGAAAAAATAAATACAAAAAAAAGAAGAAATTCCAAAGTAATAAAACTTTTCTTGAGACAAACAAAAAACAAGTTTGCTTACTATTTGATTAAATAAAATTTACTTACATTTCTTTAAGGTATTTTAATTTTTTAATGTCTCTGTGGAGTATTTGTATGATACCATAATGTATATTTATGTAGAATCAAATTATATAAACAGTACCAATATCATTATAGAAAAAAATAACATTTTAATGTATATTGTTCTAACAATCATATTGTGAATCATTTTGAAGTTCATTATAGCGATATTGATAAATTGTGGAATTGTCTTAATGTTTTTTTATTAACTGATATTATTTTAAACCTAATGATCAGTTACATTCATCAGTTGGTGAGTTTTGAAGAATAACTACATTTTATTTCAAACTAACAAATGTATATGGTTTTAGTTCAGTGTTGAAGAATTTTAATACAATATTAAATTACTTGAACTGAACAGTTCCTTGTATATATTTTGCCTATTCACTGTTGATATGTATGTAGCAAAATGAGAGTTAAATAACACTAAAATATGGTACCAGGAGGCAATTGTATAGGAGCAAAGTCAATAGGAGCTTTGCTGAAACAGAAGCATATGTGTAAATAAGCTTGGGCTTCCAGTTATAAATTTTGTAATTTTTGTCATTATTTATATCCTATAAAAAAAAGCACACAAAAATAAAACAGAAGTTGTACAGCAGTGGTGCTTGGCATCGTTCTGTGAGCACCTTCCCCACTCCCATTTAGGAGCAGAACCAAAGGCCCAGACTTCTCAGCATCTACAACTAAAGGGACTTTTTTAATTGGCAAAATTGTTAAGAAAAGTTGCATAGTTCCAAGTTCAACCAGTCTGAGAAAGATACACAGGCCTCTGAAACTTTAATTTCAGCCCTAAGCCCCCACTGCCTTCTTTTAAATATTAAAGCAGACTGTACGGAGGAATTGTCAAGACAGGCATCTCTAAAAGAGAAAGGATCACCAAACTGGATCACTGTTAGCACAGCATCGATGGTATGTTTGGAAAAACATTATCTACATGGTCATCAGTCCTCTCATTTTTTCCTACACACACAGCAGCCCCAGAGACCAGTGCAGGGCAGGAAAAAGGAAGGACTAGGCCTACAGGGGGCAGACGAGAGTTGGCCCATGCATTGATGAAGAGATTTGCAGCTGATTTTCTTCAAGGGAAAATTTGACACATTGATAACTTCAATAACCATGGGCGGGGGCGGGGGTCATTGAATGCTAACATTACTCAAAAAAGGACTTGAATTCAATTATTCCATTTAATTATTTCCTATTAAATTGTATTCTATGACAAATTTGAGTGAATGAACCCTATGAAAATTATTCCTAGTTAGTTCATTAATAAGTCATGGAAATGATTTTTCTCAAGACACACAAGATTTTCTCAAGTTGGAATACTTGGGAATATTGCTGGTTCAATGTTTGGATAAGATGGAGCAGAAGACAGGCTTGGATAAAGGAACACGTGACCAAATCCTCAAAAATCAATAAAAATTCACACCTGGATTCAAGGTAGCATCATTCCTAATTATTTCTGAAAAGAAATGAAAATTTGATAAGTGGTCTAGCCTCAAGAGAATTAGAATATAATGGCCGTTTTCAGGAAATCTGTAGGAAGAAGACTTAAAAAAAATGAATAAATTTCTAAGTTCTCTTTTTAGATAGGCTAGTCGATCTGAAGGTTCGAAACATTTTTTGAAATAAAGTTGGGTGACTAGCCAACACAGCCAGCGCAGAGCCTACATGCAGCAAGGCCCTACTGAGCCACCCATGCTCCAGTCCTTTCTCCCCAACAGTCAGCCAGGCAGCCCCACATTTACTGCTGTCCGTGCCTCTAGGCAAATGGACACAAGCATCTGCCTGCCCCACCAACAGAGTCCTGCTTCCCGCAGAAACCAGTTCCAAAGCAGGCAGAGATGGTGCTTTGAACTTGCTCAGGCCTTTTGACCGTCACCGTGCTGCATATTGTGACTCCATTAGTAGCTAGGAGGTGGAACTTATTTTTGTGGTTGAA
Source organism: Chlorocebus sabaeus (assembly GCF_047675955.1). Lineage (NCBI taxonomy): Eukaryota > Metazoa > Chordata > Mammalia > Primates > Cercopithecidae > Chlorocebus > Chlorocebus sabaeus. The sequence goes on along the minus strand of NC_132914.1, from coordinate 96,046,778 downwards.
ATAACCCTGAGACCTTGGTGCCAACCAGGGGAATGCCACCTCCACTTAACTGTTTCTGTCTTCAGCTCAAGTCAGTCTACTTATTGAGAACTCACTCTGTGCTTAGCATGGCGTCAGTTTCCTTAGAGTTGCTTCTGCAAAGGTGATCATTCTACAGCCAACATATTGCACTCAGTGTGCAACTCATCAAAAATCATAGCTACAAATTATTATTAAAACAGTTATTGTTTTTCTCTCCAAAACCTCAGAGACCTATATTTGGGGGGGGGGGGGGGGGGAAGCTGCATGGGCATTTAATTTTCCAAGAGTAGTTAACGACCAGTGATGTGAAGACTTACACATCAGGCTGAAATAAGAGATCCTTATTTGTCATCTCCAACGGGGTCACCCGGCGGAAGGTGGCGACTGCAGCCACGGAGGTTTAATCAGGGCTCCTAACTTGGTTCAGACAGTGGAGGAGTGCAGGTATCAGAGTACAGACAAGCTAATGGGCACATTCCAAGCCCCGCTATTTAGGACATCTTGAAGTTCTGTCTAATCACCACAGTAAGAGCAAGAGATGGAGTCAGATTTTACAACCAAAGCCAGCTCACGATGTGGTAATAAAAACCATTCAAAGCAATTCATATTCAATACCCAATTTAATTGTCCTCTGGATGTCGCAGTGCCTCAATCAAGCATCCCAACAGCTGCTCCCCAGGGAGCCTGCCTGCCTGCAGCCCTCCCTCTCAAGTGGCAGTAAGACACGTGGGAAGTCAAGAGGCCCCCAAGTAAGAGGCAGCATCAGCTGTTTTCTGACATTTGAAAGGCGGATTTCTCTCTGATTCTCAAAAGTGCATGCTCAGTTTTCTGAGAGGAAAAAAAACAATGCCAGTGTGCTGTGTTGAGTCAGGGGAGACTGAGAAAGACGAAAGGTGCAAGTGGATTCTGGAATCCCATTTTAGTAGGCCGTTTCTGGGGTGTGGCTTTGAGCAGGTTGCAAACTCACATGCCTTCCAAGCCATATAGGTGACATGGGTGAGTGGGGTGGGAACTGTGACTCATCTCAGGGGCAACCGCTGCTGAGTTCCAGATGGTTGTTGCCAGGCAGAAAAGTCCACAGATTTTCTAATAAATCTGGATTTTTATGCAAAATCATTGGGTTTTGAAGTGTTGGCAGCAAACTCTGTTTTAAAAAATAAGTGTGAGCCACACAGAACTCATCTGTGGGCTGGGTGTGGTCTATGCATCACTTGTTTGTGAACTCGTTTAGTAGCTTTATGACTTTCTGAGATTCTACGAAGCTTCAGCAACCTCACAGCTAGATACCCAGTTACTCATCAGGAAAACAGAGTGTTTGTGGCTGGGGTGAGTGGGTAGAGGAGGCAGAGATTCAGGGGTCGGTGACATTTGTTGAATTGCTGTTATTCACCAGGTTTGTTTTGGGGAGTATCAGTTAGGAATTGAACTAAAGGACTAGTAGCAAAGACCAGCAATAACAATGTCTTAAACGAGGTAGGAGTTGAATTTTCCCTCATGTAACATGAACTTCAGAGATAGGCAGTACAGAGCTGGAATTGTAGCTTTATAATATCATTGAAATCTCAAGATCCTTCTGTATTTCTACTCTGCCATCCTTTGGAAGTGGCTTTTAGCCTCAAGAATGCCTCATTGTCACAAAATGGCTGCTGGAGCATCCTCCAGCACACACATATTCCAGGCATTAGAAAAGATGGTAAGGACCATAGGATGGAAGCATCGTCTAGCTGAATAAGGCAAACTTTTAAGAGCTTTCCTGGAAGCTCCACCCCACAACTTCTGCGTACAGCTCATTGGCTACCCCTACAGAGGAGGATGGAAAATGTGACTGCAATCGTTAGTTTTAGCTGAGCACACTGCAGCCCCCAACAATGCAGGGGTTGTTAGTGAGGAAAAGGAGGAGATTGGATATTGTGGTGGTCACTGGCAGTGTCTACTACAGTGGGAATCATCACAGTAATAGCTAAAAGGCAAACACAAGCACACACAGGTGAGACATTTGAACAGAGAAAGCAGTGCCTGTAAGAGGGATTGATGATAATCCTGACAGAGTTGCTCTATAAATTAGCCACCAAACCTGAGCAGGAAAGATCCCCACAGCTGTGTTAATATGCACACCAAACATCTGTGCTGCCCAGCAGGCTCCCGAGAATGTTATGGGCAGAGCAGGCACAAAGAGGCATGCTGCATCAGCAGATATCGCAGCACCATGGGTGATGCTAAAGGAGGAGACTGGCAATGACTTGGTTGGGCATCAGGGGTGAGAGTAGAGGGCACTGGCTCTCGACCTCCACTGCACACTGGAATCACCCGGGGAAATTTAAAGGCTCCCTAGGAAGTGAATCCTTGAGGAGATGAACCCATTTGCTGAAGTCACACAGCTGAAAAGTTAGTGTAGTTAGGGTTGAACTTAGATCCACTTGACAGCCAAAGCCACACATATACCACCACACTCCCAACCTACTGGCCCCAGCAACAAGCCCAGGGTCTTTTCTCCCCTCGTTCCCAGTCCTCCTTACCACTTGATGGGTGTATGCATTGCCCAAAGAGAATCAAATTTGGGATAGTTCAGAAGAAAGCAGGGACAGCTTTCCTGCTAAGCAGTGTCTTGTCTCCTAAAAGCCAATGGCCATAAGGAGAAGGAGGTGGTAGAGGAGGGTGCCTGGAGCAAGGTGTCTGCCATGGAGCAGAAGCAGCAGGGTTCTAATTTGTAAATCATGGAGATTTGGGCAGTACAGGAATGGGGGTTTGTAACTGGGACAAAAGATAATTATGCTGTTTATTGAGATCCATGTCAGATTCTTGACATATTTTTCTAAGCCCCACAAAAGCCTTGTACATTAGGCTCCCTATTTGACAAATCAGGAAAGTGAGGCTCTAAGGGGCTGCATCTTTTCAAATGAAAGGAAAAGGAGAAGGGGGGAGATGAAATCAAGATGGCAGAAGAAAGCACACAGATCCACTAACCCAAGCCTGCCACTAATCTGAAATGAATCCCTTAAGAGTTTCAAAGTAGAAACAGGCTTCTCCAAAGGGAAGGCAACAGTAGCTCTGCTACCGTCCCTGCTCAATGCCTGAATCATCCGAGAATTGAGAGCAGGTTGGGCAGTGGCCAGGTGCTGGCAAATCCAATTCATTCCAACCCACCTCTCCTGTCCATTGCCTTCTATCAGAATGTTCCTGCTGCTTTTTCCAAAGAGCAATCTCTACAGGCACAGATACAAGTTAATCCGACTACCAAAAGTAGAAGCTCCTTGGGAGCAGACAGCATCTGGTGTCTTCTCTGAGAGCTTAGTAGCGATGTATCTGTCCTGATGCAAGTGGGTAATGAATGAAATGCAGAACTGAAGTGATGCTCTTGGACCCTCCAGCCCAGGGGCTTCAATGAGAAGGTACAGGGAGTGTTACCCAGTGGAGACAGAAGGCCGTGGACCAGAACCCAGCTCCACCACTTTGCTGTGGGGCCCTGGAAACCTAACCTCTCTGCATCTGTTTCCACACCTATGAAAGAGAGCTAACACCTTGCAGCACTGTTATGATTCAGTTAAATAATGTATGGAAAGTGCCCAGCCTGTGGGCTTGGCACAAAAAAGGCCCTTAAAAAATAGTGGCTCCCTTCCTTCCTTCCTTCTAAAAGACTTGGTGTGTCTCCAGAGGTTAATTGACAGAGAGTAGGGCAATAAGCCCAAGGTGAAGGGCTTAGTGAAGGGCCCACTGCTAATTGAAGGTGAATATAAGAACGTCTCCAAAACCATCACATAAGCTAATGGATGACCTTCCCTAGCTAGTGAAACCAAGCCTTATGACCCCTAGGCTGATGTCATCTGCCGCTAAACCTAGGAGTATTCTACTTCCATTTGTAACTGACAGGCGACTTACAAGCCTAAGAGTCTTGGCCTGTCTATAAAGAATGGCAGATTTGGATTCTAGCCCTGGCTTTGTCACCAATTAGCTGCTGGGGTTTAGTTCTTCCTCTAAAAACTGAAGCTGCAGTCTGCAGATCCACTCAACTCCTGTGAAGATAAATGAGAGTTGGGCAGTGATAAACATTTGATTGAATGTGCACGTGTGCTCCCGCTCCTCAGAACAGCCACCTCAGTACTGAGCAGGAGTCTCCACTCACGTGCTCAGTGTTTTCCAGTTTGATCAGTTGCTCTGAACCCCCAGACGCAAACTCAGGCCCAAACTCCGGCCTCAACCACCCTCTCTAGTTACATATTCCAGCCCTGGGTGATGGAAATTACAGAGGCAGATTTTTCTATTCATTTCTCTGTGATAAGGAACATTGCCAGTGCTGAGGGACTGACCTCATAAATGAATTTACAGTGAACACCAGCGACTTGTTTTCCTGAATCTTAATTGAAATGAGAATTTCCCAAGTTCTGGTTTTCTCACATCACTTGACTCAGGAGCAAGTCCTTGTTGGTGCCAGATGACTTCAAAGGCCTGGTCTCTGCTGCGTCTCAAATGCGACCGACCCCCTTCTTCTGCCCCTCTCATGTGAGCATACACAGTAATTCTGTAGTTAAACTCATAGCCCAAGAGCAGTGGATTTTCTAATTCAGGCGTTTTAGTAACTGTATAGGATATCCATGGTCCTAAGGGGAGTGGTTATGAGCAAGGAATGTGTTCCAGTGACAATCTTCAGAGACTAAGAATTATTAGAAAATCATTTTCTCCTTCGCTAAAGGTCAATGAGTAAATTATAATATAAAACGTTTGTGGAATAATAGATGGCCATACTTGCTGACTTAAACACTCCAGGGATATGTTTATTCATTTTATATAATTTGGTAGCAAACCTCTTTTATCCAAGTAAAGTTTTTCTTCCCTTAATGATGTTTCACAGAAAAAGGCCAAACTAAAACGGCAAGATAAAATGCTGGTGATATGCTACAGCTGCATTTGACAGTCTCATGATATCCTCATGGAAGGGGAGAACGTAGACTGTGTTATGAACATGTGGGCAGATTCATCCCATGGAACTCCGGAGATGAATTCCAGTCATCCAACACTGAGGCCCTTATTGCAATGCTAGGCTCATGTTAGACTGTACAGTCCTGGCTTTCAAGGAGCTTATGATTTACTGGGGACCTCAATAAGCAAGCAATTCCAAAACAAGAAAAGCCATGACAGAGAAAAGAGAATGCTAGGAGAGGGCAGGGCAGCCCTTCAGCCCTTGAGGGTCATCTCAAAGAATTTGTGAAACATAGGGAGTTAGGGGGAAAAAGAAAATTGGTGAGAGGACAGCATAGAGAAAACAACATACACAAAGCTACAGAAGAGAACTCGGAGCAGGTCCAGGGTTTAAACAGAAGTGTAAACACAATTAAAGTTTAAACAGAGAAGTTTAATGTGACTCAGATGAGTGCGCTGGAAAGATCATGCAGAGGGGCACAACTGGAGGCAGAGATGGCAGCTGGGGCTGTTGCCAGGCAAAGAGGAGGGGGCTCAAATGGCATTGCAGAATGTCCCCTGAGCACTGTCTTAGTGCAGGCAATGAGATAAGTGCTTCACAAGCTTTATCTCATTAAATCCTACAACAATCCGGAGGGAGAAACGGATCCTCATTTTTCAGATAAGACAACTGCTGATACTGTCCTGTTTTCTTATCATCTGTTGTCCCCATGATCTCTCAACAACTAAAATGTATTTATTTATTGCTTCCTCTGCTGCTTAAAACAGTGTGTGGCACGTAGACGCTCAAGGCGTACAGGACAGATAGGTGGGTGTATAAGCAGCCTGCTCAAGGACTGCAGCCAAGAAGACATTAAGTTAAGGGGTCCATGCCTGCTGCATTCACTGTACTTACCACACTAATTTGCAAGTCTTAGTCTCTCTGCTGGTCCTTTTCACTCTCCTGGGCTTATCCCTCATCCCACTGATCTCCAGACTGCCCTGGACTCAGTCTCGGGGCCCCCTGTCTTCTATCTACACCCACTTCACTGCTGATTTCATCTAGTCCTCTGATTTTAAATATCATCAATTCACTGATGACTCTCAGATTTCTACCTCCAGCGTGGCGCTTTCCCATGAACTCCAGAGCCTTGCATCCCGCCTACTCAGCATCCCCACCTGGATGTCTAACGGGCATCTCAAACTTACTGTGTCCGCAGAGCTGCTTTCATTGTCTTCTTCATCTCAGCTGACAGCAACTCTCTTCTTCCAGTTGCTCAGGCTAAAACCTTGCATCATTCTTTTCTTGTCTCTCTCACAACCTTTATCCAATCCATCAGCAAATCCTATTAACTCTTATCTTCAAAATATGTCCAGAATCCAACTTGTCACAAGCTCTGCTGCTGCCACCCTAGTCTGGCCCACCTTCATTTTGTCCGGATAATTACAAAAGCTTCTCACCGGTTCCCCTTTCAATTGATTCCCACTGCCTGGATGATTCATTAAAGCTTAAATCATATCACTCCACTGCTCAAACCTCCTACACTGGCTCCGAGTCAAAAGTGAAGTCCTTACTGTGGCCTAAGAGGCTGCCTCTGGTGCTACCCCAATTCCTTTCTGCCCACCTCTCCTGTTAGACTCCCCACACTCACCCTTCTCCAGCCACATGGGCCACCTGGCTGCTCCCAGAATACACCAACCCATGGAGTCTGCACCTGCTGTACCCTTCAGAATGGTTTCCCGACAGATGCATAGCTCACTTCCTCACATCTTTCAGGTCTGTACAAGTGTCAGCTTCTGAAAGAGCCAGTCCATCTAAAACTGTAACCCCTTCCCCTCCGCTTGTACATACCACTGAACTCACTATAGATTTTACTTATTTACTTTTTCTGTCTCTCCCTGGCCCTTAACTGCTGTAGAGCAAGAATTCTGTTTTGCTCACTCCTGTATTCCCAATACCTACAACAATGCCAGGCACATGGTACATCTCAATATTTATTAAACCAATGCATGAACAAACTAAGTCAATAAATAAATGAATTCTCTTTTTTACAGGATCTTCTTCATGCCAGCCACACCGGGCAGGAACCATCAGAGAGACACAATGAGGAGGCACTCAGAAAATTTTGATAGAATTGAATTTACATATAGCTGATAAAGCCTAGATAGAAAGGTTGATGGATTCAGCTTGAATCTTTGACTTTAGTGGTCTAATCAACAGATAAATGACAAGCAAAGAATGAAACAGTCCAAAAATGTTTTCAAAACAATTTTGTGAATTTTATTTTTACAAAAATTTTTTAAATTCATATTTTAAAATGTATGCCAAGGCAAAAAAAAATCATATAAGCTATATCATAAATACAAGAGAGTTTCAAAACATACAAGAGACATATAATGTAAAAAAAATTTTATATATACAAAGTCCAATGTAATTCCTAATACAAAACAAATACAGCAAGGGAAAATGCTTTAAAAATGCTCATCTGCAAACTACAAAACAAAATCCTCCTCTTGACTAACTGCATGAACTGCCATGAAATTTGCAGCTCCATCATATTAGGTGTCTCTTCTTTCTTCATGTTACTTTGTCTTTCTTCCCATTTTTCTTTTAAGACAGGGTCTTGCTATGTCACCCAGGCTGGACTCCAACTCCAGGGCTCAAGGAATCCTCCTGTCTTAGCCTCCCAAGGAGCTGGGATTACAGGCACGTGCTACCGCACCCGGCTCTTCATTTCTTTTTAAGACAAAGGCCATTCAAGGCTTTTTAAAAAATTGATGTGTGTTGTTATACTTTAACAGTCAGTGACTTTTAATTCCAAAAGGTAATACTTTATGCTCTGAGCTACATGTGAGATGAGCCCCTAAACAGTGTGTACAAATAAAATTATGATTTGGGTATTCTAAGGAGACATACTATTTACAGAAACTCCTTTTGATAAAATTAAGGTTTCACTTTTCACATTTGCTTAAATCACAGTAAGCCTGTAAACTAGCTCCTCGATCCACCACTTAAAAACAAAAGCCTCCTTAACAATGCAAAAGGTTGCATTCACTGTATTTATGGTTCCATCAAAGGCTAAATAGCTTATCTAAAATACATCTGAGTGATCTATTCCCTTACCCTCTCCCCGACCTACCCCACAGTTATACTAATATGCACCAAAAATAAAAACAAGTTATCTGCTATTGACACTAGTAATCATTTGATTTAGTTCCAGTTACAGAAACAAAAAAAAATCTTTGAATTTTGATTATTTTTTCTGGGAACCACGTCGACTATTAATTTATCTCCATTGCCCTTAATAATATATTTCAGAGAAAATGTTTCTTTAGATTTAAGCTTCAACTAAAGTTTCTGATCAGGAGGTCAAAAATAGCAAGTTACTGAGTTTTTTCCCCTGTCAAAAGCAATTTTTCCTGATTAACCCTGGAAATAAGAGAAAGGAAAGAAGGAAGGAAAGGAAGAAGAGAGAAAAGGGAAAGGAAAATAGGTTGTTTGGAAGGTTAATCTTCTAGAGTTACAGTGACTCTTCTGGAACTACGCAGAAAACCAGAGAATTCTCCTGAAATTCACTAAAAGAATGGCATTCACAATGTCATCATTTAAAAGTAAATGGAATTAGATGAAAATTGTTTTACTATTTCACATATCTTAGAAAAATCTTATTAAGACTTATGATTAAAATTGGCCCCAACTCAATACTAACATTTAGCAGTGGAGAAACTGCTTTTTAAAAAAGAAAAAAGTGAGGATTAGGAAAGATCAGGTTCATTCAAGTAAGAAGTTTGACATGTAAGAAACCAGAGGGAGCAGGAATAGTGTCCAACTCAAATACTGACAACTAGAGTCCAGATATGGCACAGGGCTGCCAGCAGCTACAGTGAGAAAAGGGTAGACCAATAAAATCTACTCTTTCCAACATACAAGTTTTACTTCACAAAAAGAACTGCTGAAGGCCAGACCAGTGGCTCACATCTATAATCCCAACAATTTGGGAGGCTGAGGCAGGAGGATTACTTGAGGCCAAGAGTTCAAGACCAGCCTAGGCAAAATAGGGAGACACTGTCTCTACAAGAAAATTTTAAAATTAACTGGGTGTGGTGGCTCGTGCCTGTAGTCTCAGCTACTTGGGAGGCCGAGGCAGGAGGACTGTCTGAATCCAAGAGTTTGAGGCTGCAATGAGGTATGATTATGCCACTGCACTCCAGCCTGGGTGATAGCACAAGACCCTGTCTCCATTAAAAGAGAAGGAGCCTGGCCAGGCACGGTGGCTCACGCCTGTAATCTCAGCACTTTGGGAGGCCAAGGCAGGCAGATGATGAGGTCAAGAGATCAAGACCATCCTGGCCAACATGGTGAAATCCCGTCTCTACTAAAAATACAAAAATTAGCCAGGCGTGGTGGCACACACCTGTAGTACCAGCTACTCGGGAGGCTGAGACAGGAGAATCGCTTGAACCCAGGAGGTAGCGGTTGCAGTGAGCTGAGATCATGCCACCTCACTCCAGCCTGGCAACAGAGTGAGACCCAGTCTCCCAAAAAAAAAAAAAAAATGGGGCCTGCTAAATCCAAGACTCAGTTATTGAGTCTATTAAAGAAAATGCTGCAGACTGTGCACACAGACACAATATTTTTACAGCAAATTTAAAGAGTGCAAAAAAACTCTTAAGATTGTATTTGGGAGAACAATACCCCCTTGGGGTAAGTGTGGTTCAAAAAGCAGACCACTGCTACCCTGAGGCACAGCCTGCATAACAGTAATAAATACAGACAGTATTAAAATACAAATTTCCTCCAAATTCTTCTCATTAATTATGGCAACCATTTTGAATGCATCAAGACAGAATTACCAACAGTACAACAAGGTATGTATTCACATTTTCATTTGCATCTTAAGGACAAACTGTTAATGATGATCATGAAAAACAAGATTAAAGGTATGTTCATTTGGGAAAAAGCTACATTAATATTATTCATCCAACCACAAACACTTTTGTAATGAATGCAATACTGCAAAACAATTCAGAGCTTTATAAAAAGTTGATATCAGAGTTTCATTAGAATTTTTTTCCAATTCAAAATTTTTAAAAGTTCAACTACATTAATGCTTAACTATTTTATTCTAAAGTCTGTAAAATATATAAAATACCAAGATTATCCACAGTCACATATGTTTTGAAGTCAGGGGACACATGTATTTTCTTAAGATTGGTTCCATTTGTGTAGAAGGTCTGTGAGGATTCCCCAGTGACAACGTTCCACCACTGTTCAGAGAAAAATAAAATTCTCATTAGATTGATAATTACACTGTGTGACAATTCATAGCGCCAGCAGATCCTCTGCCCTATGTCCTCCCCGCAACCAAACTCAAAGCAAACAGGAGGAAAATGTCTTGGATTTAATGCTGAATATACTGTTCAACCATGTCAGCCTTTTCCTGATGAACACTAGTGATGGCCTCACTGCTCCACCTACACCTAACTCCAACTGTGAGTCGTGCTGGAGAAACACACAGCCTGCTTGAGAGCTGCAGACAGGAAGCTACAGAGTCCATTACGGCAGTGGCCAGACTCAACTCTCTTGTCTGCATGTCCTTCTTGGGAGAATGGGCAGAAGATTGCCCCTCTCTTCACTCAAATGCCCCTTTGCAGGTACAGACTGGTATGCTGACAGAGACCCAAACTATTCATAATATGAGCTACAGGAAACAATGTTCTCTCCACTGAATCTTCCCTTTCCCCAGGTGTGATGCAAAAGCCCTTGACCAAGTTTCTTTATAAAATAATCTACATTATTTATTTACTAAGCAAACACTGAACATCTCAAACATAGCAAGGGCTCTAGCCAAGTCCTTCCTTTCCTTCCCAATCATTGAATTTGCTAATAATATTTATATTCATTTAAAAATTAGAATCATAAAGTTTATCCATCAATGTCACAGCTAAAATGGGGGCAAGAGACAATACACGTAAACTTCTTCTGAAAAGGCCTCAAGCTCACCATGATCCTGAGTATTATGAACACAACAATAGTCTCACCCACCTTTGTGCCTATGGCAGTACCTAGCATTCTGTCTTTCCCATGTGAGTGGGTCACGTATGCATGTTCACTATTAGTAACTGCTAAAAGTATACCCAATGGACTTTGGTAAACCTCACTGAAGCAGCATGCACTAACTTGGGATTTTCCAGAACTCACAAGTTTGCTTTATAAAATAACAATGTAATCAAGCACATTCCACCAACCTGAGATTCATTTGTTTTCAGTCACTAAGGCCCTCAGTGATCACTTAGTTCAACTACCCAAAAAATGTACACCACCAAGAGCAAATCCTGACTGTGGACTTTGGGTGGTAATGATGTGTCAATGTGGATCCATCAATTCTAACAAATGCACATATCTGGAGGGGGGATGTTCATAATGGGAGAGGCTATGTATTTGTGGGGGAAAGAGGTATATGGGAAATCTCTGAAATGAGTTAGGCATTATCATTACATCAATTTTACAGATAAGAAAATCAAGGCACAGAAGTTAAACAATCTTGTGCAAAGTCACAAAGCTAATGAGTGGCAGAGCCAGGCTTTGAACTCAGGCAGCCTATCTCAAGGCCAAAGCCCACTCTCCCAACCATTACACTCTGCTGCCAACAAGTCATGGCACACCATCATTTATCACTATGCATTCCATACTTCAGATCAGCTTTCCCTTCATGTGCACGAATTATTGTGAATTTCTTGTCATTCAGTATGTACTCTGTGGCATAATGCAGGCAAACAACTAAATTATTTTTTCACTTAGGAATAATTTGGAAGTTAAGAACTTTTTAGCTTCTGGATATCTTCTTTATCTTACTGGCATTCAATTTATACAGCTTGGATTCTAAAGTAAACAGGCTCAAAAGGCCTATTTTCTTGGACACTACAGCAGCTGTTCCTTTTTACTTTTAATTTGCTCTGTGCTTTTGGATAGTCTCATTATCATGCTGGGTAGATGCAGGCTGGGTTATATCATAATCAGTTGAATAAGCTAGTAATCAAACCAGAAAGCAAAGGCAGCCTGATTGTCATTTAAATATACAAACTAAATATATAGGCTAGAAGTTCTTTCACCCTTAAGACATAACATCTATAGTATGTAAACCTATTCTGCTGCTTTATTTCAAGGTTCCCCAAGAATTCTGAAAATATGATTACTGATCTTTTTAACATCTTATAAGCCAGACTCTCAATTATGTAATGGCATTCTGTGGAAGTCAGAGAATCAAATGATGTGGTCTCTAGAAACTTGGTGTCAAAGCTGAGCAGTTAAATTTTTCAGCAGCTAATATAGCCAAAGACTCCCAGGCTTCCAACACAGACAGCAATGACTCTCTTCTAAGCATTATCCCCAGAGCAGACTGAGTTCCAGTTTATCTTTACACTGAAGAAGAACAATTGGTGGTCATTTCTCAGGATCTCCTAATAACTGAATAAAGATGTAGGTTAATGCAACATTTTGTAAACAGAATTGTGTTTTCAATGAAACCTTGTTAAGGGATAATACACATCCTTTCTTTTTTAAAAAAATTTTATTGATATATAATAGCTGTACATATTTTAGGGGTACATGTGATACAATGTGTAATGATCAAATTAGGATAATTGGGATATCCATCACCTTAAACATTTATCTTTTCTTTGTGTTGGGAACATTATAATTCTTCTTGCTATTTTGAAATATACATTGTTAACTATAATTTCCCTACTGTACTATCAAATACTAGAAATTACTCCTTTTGTTTATCTGTATTTTTGTACCCCTTAGTACAACCTTTCATAAAGCTAAAAACTGTCCTCTAATTTATCTTTTTTATAAGCTAGATTCTTATGGTGGTAAAATTGTAGCTGTGTGGGTCTCATGTAACCAAAACACCAGTCATTCAAATATTTCCAAACAGTTATCCTGCCTTAGACAATTAATGAGAATCATCTCCTACACTTAAATGTTTTCAGCAAGAAATAACAGTATCATAACATCTTATTAGGAATCAATTTTAAATGAAAAAGCTTCCAGAATGTCCAAGTGATCAGCCCAATATAGAGGAGTCCCCAGTCCCCTGGCCATGGACCGGTACTGGTCTGTGGCCTTCTAGGAACCCATCCGCAGGGCATTACCACCTGAGCTTCGCCTCCTGACAGGTCAGCGGTGGCATTAGTTTCTCATAGGAGCAGGAGCCCTACTGTGAACTGCACATGCGAGGGATCTAGCTTGCACACTCCTTACGAGAATCTAATGCTGATGATCTGAGGTGGAACAGTTTAATCCTGAAACCACTGCCCGCCCCCGGCTTCCCACCACCACCCCATCTGTGGAAAAACTGTCTTCCAAGGAAACCAGTCCCTAGTGCCAAAAAGGTTGGGGACCGCTGATATAGAGTATCATCTTCCACCACTTTTATAAGTAAGCCACTATTCAAAAGATTCACTTCAAGCATTCATTCCCCTCTAGGTGAAGCCTCTGCTAACTCTCTGAGGTTGGTCTGTTCACTCCTCTCCTCTGTGCTTCCACCTGCTCATGAAAACATGTCCCAGATCCCTTCTAAACTTTAGGGACTTTATTGGTTTACCACCTGCTTCCCCCATAGACTGTAAGCTGCTGAAAGGCAGGAACCAAGCCATAAACATTGTGTCACACAGCAGTAGCTTAGCACACACTGGACATTCAACACAGTCTTTTTGAGTGGATACATAAAAGATGCATCAAAAAAACACCAAAAATATGACCTTGAAGCACCACAACACATTCAAATTGTGGCCTCAATCACTAGTAAGTTTTAAAAAGCCAATTTGCTAGAGAAAACAGAGGCAGAGACCTGGGTTTGAGTCCTGGCTTTTCTATTTACTAATTATGTAACTTTATTTTTGTTTGTTTGTTTTTGAGACAGTCTCGCTCTGTTGCCCAGGCTGGACTACAGTGGTGCGATCTTAGCTTACTGCAACCTCTACTCCCCCGGGGTTCAAGTGAGTCTCATGTCTCAGCCTCCCAAGTAGCTGGGACTACAGATGCCCGCCACAAAACCCAGCTAATTTCTCTATTTTTAGCAGAGACAGAGTTTTGCCATTTTGGCCAGGCTGGTCTTCAACTTCTGACCTCAAGTGATCTGCCTGCCTTGGCCTCCCAAAGTGCTGAGATTACAGGTGTGAATCACCACACCCGGCACTAATCATGTAACTTTAAGAAAGTTATAACCTCCATAGAAAATCATTTTCCTCACATGCAAACTAAGAATGAAATTTAAGCCTCACAAAGCTGGCTAGTAAGATGAGGGAAGTGAAGTGTTTTGTAAACTATAAAGCAATATACTGCTGCCATTATTACTGAAGAAATTTCAAAAATATGTTTTTTTAAAGATTTTCAACCAACATAGTTAATTGTGAATGACATGGAAAACAGAACTAAGTTAAACACCCAACTTGCTAGTCATTCTAATGCCCCAAGTTTAGTATGGGGCAGTATGACAGCTCTGGACTGAGGGCATCCCTGATACTGTCACCGAAGCTTCCCCAAGATCTGAAGAAAGTAGTCCTGTGGATCTGTTTCATCACTACAAAATGGAGATAACGGTAACTACCTTTTTTTTTCTTTTTTCCGTTTTAATTAATTAATTAATTAATTATTGAGACAGAGTTTTGCTCTTGTTGCCTAGGCTGGAGTGCAATGGCATGATCTCGGCTCACTGTAACCTCTGCTTCCCAGGTTCAAGTGATTCTCCTGCCTCAGCCTCCCAAGTAGCTAGGACTGCAGGCGTGCGCCACCACACCTGGCTAATTTTTGTATTTTTAGTAGAGATGGGGTTTCGCCATGTTGGCCAGGCTGGTCTCGAACTCCTGACCTCAGGTGATCTGCCTGCCTCGGCCTCCCAAAGTGCTGGGATTACAGGCGTGAGCCACCGCGCCTGGCTTTTAATGATTTTTTAAAGTTTTTTCTGGTTCTTTTTTGTTCTCAATATTTTTTTCTGTTCTTTTTTTAGTTACCAAACTCATTTTACTGCCAGATTTTTTTTTTTTTTTTTTTGAGACAGGGTCTCGCTCTGTCACCCAGGGTGAAGTGCGGTGGGGTAATCATGGCTCAAAGCAGCCCTGACCTCACAGACTCGAGTTATCCTCCCACCTCAGCCTCCAGAGTAGCAGCCTTTTTACTCTGCTGGGTTGTAAAAGGCCCAACTGACAAACAGGAAGTGAAAATAGCTTGGAAAGTATGATATAGGCTATTATTTTCTTTCACAGTTCTTGGGAAACTCTTACCTTAATATATCCTCCAGCAGAGATAAGCATTTTGCCATCTGGAGAAAAGCAAAGGTCAGTCACCCAGCCTCCATGGGTAGCAGCTCCTTCTTCTGAAAGCGGAGCACATAAGTGAAGAAGCTCACCGTTTGAGACATTCCATATCTACGTAAACATGATACACAATTCATTAACAGAGTTATCCAGAAGCTTCTCTAGTTTTAAAACATATACATGTCCATATATATGTATTCTAAAATTATTTTACTAGACTTTTACAAAAGTAAAAGGATTCTATCCTTTTTTAGGATTCTATCACAGATGCTAATGTTGCCATTTATTTCCAGTGACATTTAATATATAAGCAGTGCTCCACTTTTTCAAATAAAGGTACATCAGAATAAGAAAAAGAAACAGAGGCATAAATGGTAAGAGAAAATAAAATCATCATTTGCAAATCTCTCCCTAGGAAATCCAAGAGAACCAAATGGAAAAACTCATTAGAAAGAGTTCAGTAAGATAGTACACATACATAAAAAAATCAGTAACTTTCCTATTCTCTGAATAATCAGGGAGAAAAAAAATTTTTTAATGTACCAACAAAAATTTTTAAAATAACACAATTTTAAGACAGACAATTTTTTCCTGCAGTGGTTGAAAAATGAAACACTGCCTCATAACTGGTAAAGGAGCACATTCATCCAAAGATGCGAACTCAGAGCAAAATGAACATTTCCAAAGCAGCCCTGCCACTTCAGCTGACACACATTTATGTGACTGGTAGAGAGAAGGCTGGTTACTTAGTCCTCAAGCAGAAGAATCTTAATTTCCCTAGAAAGCCCATCTGATAACACCTCCATTCCTGCAAACTGTATACTCTTCTAGTCTTCTACACTATATACCTATTCCTGGAGTTTTAAATCCTCCTTTGTAATGAAAGGGGGGGAACCCCACCTTCCTCATATATACTGGTTACCAAAGTAGTCATCCCAATGCCCAAACTTTTTCAATCAGCTCCCCAATTCTTCTGACACAACTAAGTCAATTGACTCCTTTTCCATAATTTCTAAGCTTTCAGCATACAATACTTTCCATATGGTACTATATTTCCACAGACACAGAGAGAACAACATTCTATGCCTCGTAAAAAGATTGTTTTCTAAAAGTCAAAATTATATATCTAAAAAAAAGACTGTTTTCTAAATAAAACTGGCATAGTTTGTATGTATATCTTAAGCACTGCAGAGCAATAAAAACTGGCCTATCATGCAGCCTCTGACTCAATAAGGAGCCCTTCACTGCCCCCCAATGACAGAAATGTGAACCTCTGCACGATTTAACAGGCAGACAGTCCACAGAGGACTGCAACAAACCACACTGTAAATGGCTATCAAATGGGTATAGTGCTAAAGAGATCTTTTCTTTCCAGAAAACAGCAGGATTTGCAATTCATTTATAATCCAGACCATAATTTACAAAATTATTTTCCTCAAATTCTGCTACCAAAAACAACCTTTGGTTCAAGTCCAAGAATTAAGATGAATCATTCTCAAGCTAATGGCAGAGAATGAACTACAAATGACTACAGCACTTGCCTCCTCACATATACAGGGAATGCTTCACTCTAACTCTAAAATGAATCCGTTTCTGCAGTGGAGTGCAGCTGTGAATACAATGTGCACAAGAAATAAAAAGAATGCCTCATCCAACCAGAACTTCAGGACTATGCTTCCCTGGCCCATGAACAAAGGTCCCCACTGTGAAGAGTGCTAGCCCAAGCTACAAGAGGAGCAGTGCTCTCATGTCAGCAAACACCCTACCCTGATTTCTCCATTGTCATCTCCCGTTGCCAGCAGGGTACTGTCCACAGAGAAGGCAGAGCAGCGTACACAGCTGTTGTGGCCCCTCAATTCATGAAGTGGCAAAAGGAGATCAAAACTCCAGATCTGGAAGGCAATTAGGATTGTTTAGCAATGGTACATACACTCAAAATAAGCATCTGCAAACCCTGCCTTGAGTGCTATTCAGCCATAAATTCAATCACATGGACATTCTAATATTTGGCAATTCATAAACTTTCATGAGATGCCCAAGTTCCAGCATGCAATCTTGTTAATTTTTCTGAGATTCCCTTTAATTACTCAAGTTAAATTCAGCTCAAGGATCAATGTCACTCCTTCCTTAGTTTAGACCTACATGGAAGAACACCGAATCAACTAAGAGCAGTCTGTGGAGTGAAGCAGACCTGAATGTGAGTCCTAACTCCACTGTTCACTAGATTCTTGTGACTAGGACAAGTCATATAAGCTTCTATAGCTTCATACTCTGCATCTGTAAAATAAGGACAGTCGTACCTATGATGTGAAGATTAAATGAGATTATAGAGAGTGAAATTACTAGGATGTGACAAGTAATCTTTAAAGGTTAGTCACTATACTAACCTACTTCTTGGCAGCCAAATGCTGTTTTTTTTTTCCTTTCCATATTGTCTCTTGGTTTTGTCAACATTAGTTAGCAACCACATACTGAAAACTACCAAGTTCCAAGCACTGTGAGCTAGAACTAGTGGTACAATAAGATAAACTAGCTACAGTCACTATCCTTGAAAAGTTTATAGTTTAGTCATGAAGACAGGCTCACGAACAGTTAGTGAACAGTTGTATGAAGTAAATGTTCTAACAAATGAATAAAATGTACTAGAAACACTGGAGGTAGAACAGCTAACTTTGCTTAAGGGTCAGGAAATGCTTCAAAAGAGCTCCCATCAAATCTAGGTCTAGAAGGATGAGTCATAATCCTTCAAGGTAAAACAGTAGAAGGTTTATCAAACCAAAGTTAGCAGCATGCACAAAAAGATGAAGTTGGAAAGTTGGCTGGCACAGAGGAAACAATATAGCAGAAAAAGACGGTGATGAGCTAAGTAGTTGGCCTAAAAACCGTTAGGTAACAGGTGTTTCAACAAGAGATACAGGCAGTGGTATGGAAGATAACGTGGAAGAGGTGCACACCAGAGGCAGGATGCCAGGACAGTCCACCAGTGGTGGAGGAGGAAAGCATGCTCTTCAGGGTGGTGACAAGGAGGAGAAGATAACTCTAAGGTGCACTACAGAGTCATCAACAGAGCACAAAAGACAGGATGGAGTCCCTGACGATTCCAAGGTTTATAGTTTGGAAAGACTGGTAGAAGGAGAAAAAAGGAGAGAAGGGAGTACTTGAGGTCCCCAACCAAGCAGCATCATTCACCAGAATGTGATTTTAGACACACGTCAATTATATTACATTAATTATATTAAAATTGTATTGTCAGTGTATAATTAAATGTAAATCCCTTTCAATGAGTTTCATTGCCTACAGTATGCAGTAGAGGTTGCATTTGATTATAGACAAAAAGTAATCCAATGATTACTTATGGAAGTCCTCAATGTATTTCATTTCATTCATCTGATACCAACTAAATGCCAATGGGCATCGTCCAAAAGATCACAAAATATGGGACAGACATGTAGACAGCAACTGTTATGTCCTGTTGTATATATTATTTGGACTCATTATACATAATCACTACCAAAGTTTTATGCATGGTTTCAACTGATTGACCTACCTTTGCAGTCTTGTCAGCAGAGGTAGACGAAAACTTGGTAGCATCATGAGAAATGTCACAAGAAAGTACTGTACCCTGGTGACAGACAAAGTCTTTTTCTGTTTTTCCAGTAATAATATTCCATACCTTAAAAAAAAATTGGAGGTTGACACTTTTAAGAACATTTTATATTAAAAAGCATAATCAGCTACAAGACAGATCTATAAAACGAGTTTTAGTACACTGGCTGTTCTGACCCCTTTACTTTAAATGTGACTAACAGTATAAATGCTCATTAAAACACAGCAGATATAGGTGACTGCAATGAATAGAAAACGAGCATGAGAAAAATAAAAAATTTTTATTGTAAGTAATTAGCCTTCAGTGGCTTTTGGCTGTCTCCATATAATCACTGCAATATGAGAATACATTTTCAAAAACAAATTTATACTTCAAATTACCTTCACTGTTCCATCAAATGACCAAGAAAGCAGTCTTGAATTTTTCAAGAGTCTAAAGTCTTTCACTGTTTCCTGATGGCCTTGTAGAAAGATATATTCCTCCAACTGCCAGTTCCATACCTGAATATGAAAGAAATATGTCTGTTATAATCCTCCCCCGATCCTATCTCATTGGAGGGGTGGACAGAGTGTACATTCTCTTGTCTAAAGTTTTTTACTCACACGGCATTTCAGTAAAACAGAGAAGAATAACAGAGAAGACTATGGTGTCCACATTTTACAGACAGAGAGAGAAGCTGGGGTTAAGTAAACTGACTAGAGGCAAAATAAAATATTTCTCCTCCTAAATAAAATTTGTTTTCTTCAGTTGCTTGGAGAACAGTTAATTATACCAGAAGATAGAAAAAAAAAGAAAAAAAGAACACACAATATGCCAGTGAGCTCACCATCTGATTAAATTTTCCTGAGAAAATTATCCTAATTACATAGTCACAGATTTCTGAACCTACAAGCTGGGGAAGTCTACAGATCCTGGCTCCACTGAAGCTGGCCTAGGAAGGTCAGTTGATCAAAGCAGCTTCAAACCAGAACACAGAGTTTCCAAGGTTCAAATATCTCAGCTATCCCTCAACACAATCCTCAAAATGACAGAAGTGAGAAGGCATTGTTTTTCACGTGCAGCTTCAGGAGGAGCTCCTCAGACATAAGGAAAGGTGTGGGGGGATTGAAATAACATGAGTAACTAGCACAAAATACGCATACAAATGCATCTGAGACACAGAGGTACACAGAACAGAAGTTTATTTTTATGCTATGTCCATGTAAAGGGCATCTCTTAATTACTAAATCAAAGCAACTGTATTTAGAGCTTTATTAATACTTGACTTCAAATTAACTTATTTAACAAATGTTTATTTAGTACCTATATGCAAAGCAAATATGAATCAAACAAGGATCTAGCATAAAGAAACTTAAGAGTTTAGCAAAGAAAATAAGAAATACAACAAGAAACCCAAAAAAATCCTACAATATAAGATACAATGATAGAGATAAAAGTTCTGTGAAAGTTAAAAAAAGTAATTGCTTAGAGAAAATTTGGTGGAGATAACACATTCAAAGTAGGCTTGAGGAATGGGTTGAAAGTGTGATTCACAAACTGAGAAGGGTTCTTCAAAGGGAATAAATGTTGGAGTTAAAGTATAGGAGCAGGGAAACGTCAAAAGGGGCCTGCTCATGGTTCCATCCAACTAGAGCATACGAGACGCAGAAGAAACAGAAGAGAAAAAAGGTTGGGAAGGTATCCAAAGAAACAGCCCCGTGGGCCTGATGAAGCCAAAATTCTGAGGTATGGGCAAACAGGCCAGCTCCAAAAGAATAAAAAGATAAAGAAAAAGCAGCCACCACTACAGGTATGCATATGAGTAACATTCTGAGTCTAGCTTTTTACTGGCCAATGTTAAACAGCAGAAATATCTTTAATCAGACCTAGGCAAAATCTTAAAAGAAATGACATCTCTTCTTCCCCTTTTTTTACTTCTTTTTCCACCACATTTCGCAGTCGCCCTCCCCACCAAGCCCTGGCTTTCAGATCTCATCTTCTGCCTCAGAATACTCATTCACAGAAGCAGGATATCAGGAGCATAGGGTCTTACGCGCAAGCAAGAGAACTTTAGAAGACAAACTGGAAGTGAGAGTAATTCTAAAGAGAATGAATTAGTAATTTTCAAATTTTAAGAACCCAATGAGATATGCTGGGGGAAGGGGGAGAAATGGAGGCTTTTCTGGCTTCCCAAATCAGACCAGAGAGGAAGGGCACCCCATGTGACTAAGCATAAAAGACCTTAGTCCATTTCTACTAGGAACCTCCTGGCTCTCTCCTCCCCATTTCTGGGCTTTACCGAACTGGAGGATCAATGGCTATGCTGAACAGCTCCTCCTAGTTTACAGACACTGCCTGTTCTAGCTTTGCCTGATTCAGTGTTCATTTCTAACTTAGTATCTTACTTCTGCCCTGTGCATCAAGAACTCAGACAGCCTTCCTAAGCAGATATAATGAAGAATCTGACAACCACTGAGGGCAGATTAGGAATAGCCTTTGCAGCTTTTGTTACAGAAGGTTTCTGACTAAGCAATGATGATGAGTGATTTTTTGTTGTTGTTGTTGTTGGACTGAACATACTGTGCTAATTGAATAACCTTAATATCACTAAACTTCCACCACCATTAGTCAAATGTAAAAGTTGAGTCTGGGGATGTCTCTATCATTGACTATGTTTGCAGTGTATATATACTTGTAGAATTTTTTCAGCTATATGAATAAAAATTTAAATTGTAGAAATGCTAAGGAAACTTTTCTTTTCTTTTCTTTTCTTTTTGAGACAGAGTTTTGCTCTGTCTCTCAGGCTGGAGCGCAGTGGTGGGATCTCAGCTCACTGCAAGCTCCGCCTCCCGGGTTCACGCCATTTTCCTGCCTCAGCCTCCTGAGTAGCTGGACTACAGGTGCCCACCACCACACCTGGCTAATTTTTTTGTATTTTTTAGTAGAGACAGGGTTTCACCGTGTTAGCCAGGATGGTCTCAATCTCCTGACCTCATGATCCACCTGCCTCGGCCTCCCAAAGTGCTGGGATTACAGGTGTGAACCACCGCGCCCGGCCGGAAATGTTTCATACCAGCAAGAACTAACATAGTCTTATATACTGGCTCATGTAAGCATGGGTAATACTTGGCCTTTATTTATGTCAAGGTAAAGGATCAAAAACTACCAAAGTAGACCTCAATTTTCACAATCCTAAGAGCGATAATCAGGTGAGTTGATTCTTCAAATTTTGGCAATAACTTCAGCTTAGCAAAGATTTACAGAACCCTTACTGCATTCCAGGCATTGGGGATACAAAGATGATTAAAACAAACCTCCATATAATCATTTACAAAAACTTTAAAAAACAAAAACAAAACCCAACCAGTCATTTCTTGAAAATATCTACAGAGTTTTATTACATTTAAAACACTGTAAATGTAAGAAGTATTCTGAGTAGAACAGAAAAAGAGGAAGAAACACAACTACTTACTTCTATAATATAATATCATATTTCTAAATATAATCTAACTCCTTTTCTAAAAATATTTCTAGAAATTATTCTTCCCCCTAGCTGAGAATACCTGAAATCATCAAGCTGGTCATAAAAACCTTATGAATTTAACTTTTGATAGAAAACTACATAGTATACAATGTCTCAAAAGAACTTCATCAAATGTAGTTTTTAGTTTTACCCATTTCAAAGACATCTGGAGAGGAAGAAAGGTGACTATTACACTGAGTTTTACAGCTAGAACACCAGTGTCATGGGAGCCTATAACAAATAAGTTTCTGCACTGAAGCCAAATTTCATTCGAATCATACTCCTTCCTAGGACTCACACAGACATAACATTAAAAGATCTTTTTCCCAAAACTGTTTTTAACAATATAATTAAACATTGCCACCATAAGCAATATATATATACAAATAAAAGAATATAATAGCTTCCATTGAACATATGCATTATCTCCTTCACTTCTAAAGCCCTACTAAAATGGCAAGGTCAAAAGAATGAGAAAGGAGATAACAGCAACAAAATGTGGGAGGCTGGAAAGCAGGAGAATGGTAACTGACTCAGCAAAGTCAAGAAAACAGAATCCTAAAGGCATTAGAAAAAGTCAAAAGCAGCCAGGCGCGGTGGCCATGCCTGTAATCCTAGCACTTTGGGAGGCTGAGGCGGGAGGATCACAAGGTCAAGAGATCGAGACCGTCCTGGCCAACATGGTGAAACCCCATCTCCACTAAAAAAATACAAAAAAAAAAAAAAATTAGCCGGGCATGGTGGCATATGCCTGTAGTCCCAGCTACTCAGGAGGCTGAGGCAGGGGAATCGCTTGAACCCAGGAGGTGGAGGCTACAGTGAGCCGAGATCATGCCACTGCACTTCAGCCTGGCAACAGAGCAAGACTGTCTCAAAAAAAAAGTAAAGAAAAGAAAAAGTCTAAAGCAACAAAATCGGCATTATGAACTCCCAAAATGCTCAAAAATGGAAGGTACTAAGTATACCCAAAGGAGGAAATGAGGGTGGGGCTAAGAATATAAGTATTAGGAATTAGGAGGCAGAGAATCCTGATAGCCACATGGTGTTCACCAGAAAGTGCAATGGACCAACTAGAGAAGAGTAGCAGACACTGAGTGTGAGGGGGCTGGGTACAGTCTGGAAGGACTGGAGCAATGTGAGCCTTGTGAGCTGATAAAATTAACCAGGACAACCCTACAATGAGGAGAAACCACAGGGAATAGAATCCAAATGGAGTATAACAAGGATAAGGGCAACAAAAGAAAGAGAAGGTCCAAATAACTGTGAGGGAAGGAGATGGAGCAAAGAGATCTCCTAAGAACAAGGCCATTATATATTTGAGATGGGGATTTGCTCTGCTGCCCAGGCTGGAGTGCAGTAGCATGATCATAGCTCACTCCAGCCTGGACCTCCTAGACTCAAGTGATCCTCCAACCTCAGCCTCCTGAGTAGCTGGGATTACAGGCATGCACTACCACACCTGGCTAATTTATTTTATTTTGTAGAGGTGGGGGCTTGCTGTGTTGTGCAGGCTGGTCTCTAACTCCTGGCCTCAAGCAATCCTTCCACCTCAGACTCCCAAAGTGTTGGGATTAAAGATGTGAGCCACTGCGCCCAGTAAGGCCATATTTTTAATGCCTCATGAAAACAAGAGAAGGAGCTGCAGACCTGTGAAGCTAGAAATGCTGGACCTCCCCACTCCTCCAAGGAGTTTAGGAAACTTGATTTCATATTAAAAAAAGAAGGCCAGGCACGGTGGCTCACACCTGTAATCCTAGCACTTTGGGAGGCCAAGGTGAGCAGATCACTTGAGATCAGGAGTTCAAGACCAGCCTGGCCAACATGGTGAAACCCTGTCTCTACTAAAAATACAAAAAATTAGCTGTGTGTGGTGTCAGGTGCCTGTAATTCCAGCTACTAAGGAGGCTGAGGCAGAAGAATCACTTGAACCTCGGAGGTGGAGGTTTCAGTGAGCAGAGATTGCACCACTGCACTCCAGCCCAGGCACTGCACTCCAGCCCGGGCAATAAAGCAAGACTGTCTCAAAAAAAAAGAAAAAAGAAAAGAATTGCAGCTGAATCCCAAAGTTACTATGAGAAAAAAGGGAAGAAAGTAGACAGTGACAGCAAACTAGAAAGAAAAATCTCGGAATTTAAGGGCACCAGCACAACTCAGGGTAGAATTACAATTCTGATAATGAGGGATCAAGGGAAGGTTTACATACTAAATGTTGAGATCCAACATCTATTAATACTTCCTGTTCTCTTCCCCAACTTAGCTCTAAGAACCTGCCAGCCAGGCAAGAGACCAGAAAATTCCTCTCTAGGAATCTGAGGAGACCAAGACAAAGGACCTGAAGATACTCACAATAAAGGTTCCCCTTTCAGATCACCTTTTAGAGAAGATCTCAGTCAACACACAGAGCTTTCAGCCAGTTGTTTAGTACACATCTCTGGTAGCCAATACCACTGAGAGCTAAGGAGGCCTTCAAAATAGGAGGTCAAAACAACCAAACAGAAAAAAGCAACTTGGAGGGAACAGCAACTATGCAGCAAAATAAAAATTTATAGGGAAAAAAAGTATATAAGTATATATATAAGCCAGGCACAGTGGCTCATGCCTGTAATTCCAGCACATTGGGAGGCCAAGGTAGGTGGATCACCTGAGATCCAGAGTTTAAGATCAGCCTTACCAACATGATGAAACCCCATCTCTACTAAATATACAAAAATGAGCTGGGTGTGGTGGTGCATGCCTGTAATCCCAGATACTCAGGAGGCTGAGGCAGGAAAATTGCTTGAACCTGGGAGGCGGGGGTTGCGGTGAGCCAAGGTGGTGCCATTGCACTCCAGCCTGGGCAAGAAGAGTGAAACTCCATCTCAAAAAACAAACAAAAAAAAAATTACACATATATGTGTGTGTGTGTGTGCGCATGTATGTGTGTGTAATTTCTATATATATATTTATTTACCTGTCTGTGTGTATATCTCCTCAGAGAGATAAAACATTCTATCTACAAAATAAGAATTTAATGCATTAGAAATATAATAGTAGAAATGAAAAACTCAATAAAATGGCTGGAAGGCAAAACTGAGGAAAACTCCCAGAAAACAGAGCACAGTAGGCCAGGTGCAGAGGCTCACGCCTGTAATCCCAGCACTTTGGGACGCCGAGGTGGGAGGATCATGAGGTCAGGAGTTCAAGACCAGCCTGGCCAGCATGGTGAAATCTCACCTCTACTAAAAAAATACAAAAAAAATAGCCTAGCATAGTGGCATGCGCCTGTAATCCCAGCAACTCAGGACGCTGAGGCAAGAGAACTGCTTGAACCCAGGAGGCAGAGGTTGCAGTGAGCCGAGATCACGCCACTGCACTCCAGCCTGGGCAACAGAGTGAGACTCCATCTCAAAAAAAAAAAAAAAAAAAAAAAATAGAAAACAAAAGAAAATAAAGCACAGTATAAAAAGATGAAATGTGGAAAAAGAAAACTAGATTATCAGTCCAGGAGATCTAACATCTGAATAATGGTTGTTACAAAAAGAAAAAGCAAACTGGAACAAAAAGGAAAGAATCAAAGAAATAATCCAACTTCCATGAATTGAAAAACATAGATTTCCAAACTGAGAAGGAAGACTGAATGTCCAAAACGATTAATAAAAACTAACACCACAGTGTATCATCAGGAAATTTCAAAATTCTGGGGACAAAATGAATACCCTAAAATCTTCCAGAGAGAAAGATTAGGCAGCAAAATGGCTTCAGACTTTTCAACATGAACTTTCGAACTTGGAAGAAAATGGAGCAATGTCTTCAAAGTTTTAGTGTAAAATAATCTCCAACTACACCCAAAGGTCAAATTTTCCTACACTGCATTAAGACAAAAAACGCATTCACAGTACCCTTAGTACACAGTGATCATGATAACAGGAAGGATCTAAACAAAATTTCCTCATAATTGGGATAAATGGATTGATAAATGAGTGTCTGTGAATGGGTGCATGCACATAAGCTGAAGGCAGGACAGGTGGGAGAAGGAAAAAAGCGACATCTTCCTGTAGGGAATTCGGAAGATAACTTCTCAAATGGTAAAATCAAGAAGAGCACTATAAGCATGCCATACAGAGGCATGAAGGTAATATCAAAAGAAACATCTAAAAGCTAAAAGTGGTGCCTCTGGAGAATGAGAAATGGGGGAAAGGGTCTATTTTTCATAATAAATCTTGTAAAACTATTTGAATTTTAAAACAATGTGCTTTGGGACTTTAATAATCAAGTAAATTTTAAAAGAATATATAGTAAGCTTAGGCCTCCATATCCACAATTCTTTATTATGTCAAACTATTCTCTTTTCACAGAATTTCATTCCTGTAATAAACATCTTGTTCTTAAAAGGAAAGAATGAAATGATTTCCATTGGATTTTACTACTGTAAAGAAAAATAAAGAGAAATTACATAAATGTGGCAAAAAGTATACTTACTGATACAAATCCAAAATACCAAGGCAGGCAAGAAAATGTAAACAAACCCTTCATTTTCAAAATAAACACCCTTCCAACAGAGGGTTCTAAGACAAACTGTCTGTCTCACCCACAGAAAAATATGCAACACCAATCATCTAAGCCCGTGTGCATAATCTGAATGTATGCCCAAAGCAATGTGCTTAAAATACACATCAGATTTTAGACATAATCATAGTGTTTGTTTTAGAATCAGCATTAATATGTTAAGAGTTCAACCTCCCTCTCACCTGAATTGCAGAATCATCGGAACTTGAAATAAGTGTCTTCTCATCGGCTGTGAACTGGATGTGCCATACAGTTTTCTTGTGCCGAATCCTGGACTGGAAGATTCTATTGTTTACAAGTTCTAAAATCTTCAAAGCAGAAAAACACAGAAAATTAATCTGAAGAAACTAAGCAACACATAGGCATTACACCCCAAAGATATTAAACTAAAATTAGACTAGAGGGTACAGAATTTCCATCTGGTGCTTTCACCCTAATTAAAAACAAATGAATGTCACATATATATGCACACATGTATGCATACATGCCAACATATTACACCCTAAAATAAAACACTCACTGCAATCATCAGACAGCAGTAGGAACCAGTGGTCCTTCTGATTACTCAACTCCCCACTTCATCAAACAAGTGGCTGTCGAGGCTCGCCCTCCAAAAAAAAAAGACATTTAAGATGGATACGAGAGAAGAAAGTAAGTCCTGGATGGCAAATTCTTCATAAAACAACACAAACAAGGGAAGATAAAAGATGATGAGGGAGACAGGTAAAGGAAAAGAGGATATGAGAAGGCTGGTGGGCAGTGCAATGAGAATACTTAAGAGGGCCAAAGACTAATAATACTCCAAATAAAAGTAGTAACAAATTCAAAAGATAATAACTATGTCAAAAAAAAGGCTTTCAAATGAACTCATACCAAAAAAAAAAAAAAACAAAAAGAGAGGAAATATGTTTCATGGACCAAATTAAAATGTACTCAAGAAAGCCTAAGGAAAATACAGATGATGCTAAAGCAGGAGATTCCAGAAACTCAAACCTAACCCACATGTCTGGAAGAAAAGCCCCTTGAAAACAAAGGGGAATTGTGTGAATGAGAACCTTCCTAAATGAGTAGGATGAATGATCTCACAAACCCTATAAGGCAAGGGCAGAATAGCATAACAGTTGAGCAGATAGCCTCAGAGATCTGGGTTTGAATCCTAGCTCTGCCACTCATTGATTTTATGAAAATTGTGGAAATAAGAGTTTAGACAACTTTACAACAAGAATAACACCACCGAACATCCAGGATGTTATAATTCAACGAGAAAACCCCATCAACTCAGCCCAAAATCTCCTTAAGCTGATAAGCAACTTCAGCAAAGTCTCAGGATACAAAATCAATGAGAAAAAATCACAAGCATTCTTATACACCAACAACAGACAAACAGAGAGCCAAATCATGAGTGAACTCCCATTCACAACTGCTTCAAAGAGAATAAAACACCTAGAAATCCAACTTACAAGGGATGTGAAGGACCTCTTCAAGGAGAACTACAAACCACTGCTCAACAAAATAAAAGAGGACACAAACAAATGAACATTCCATGCTCATGGATAGGAAGAATCAATATCGTGAAAATGGCCATACTGCCCAAGGTAATTTACAGATTCAATGCCATCCCCATCAAGCTACCAATGACTTTCTTCACAGAATTGGAAAAAACTACTTTAAAGTTCATATGGAACCAAAAAAGAGCCCACATTGCCAAGTCAATCCTAAGCCAAAATAACAAAGCTGGAGGCATCACGCTACCTGACTTCAAACTGTACTACAAGGCTACAGTGACCAAAACGGCATGGTACTGGTACCAAAACAGAGATATAGACCAATGGAACAGAAGAGAGTCCTCAGAAATAATACCACACATCTACAACCATCTGATCTTTGACAAACCTGACAAAAACAAGCAATAGGGAAAGGTTTCCCTATTTAATAAATGGTGCTGGGGAAACTGGCTAGCCATATGTAGAAAGCTGAAACTGGATCCCTTCCTTACACCTTATACAAAATTAATTCAAGATGGATTAAGGACTTAAATGCTAGACCTAAAACCATAAAAACCCTAGAAGTAAACCTAGGCAATACCATTCGGGACATAGGCATGGGCAAGGACTTCATGTCTAAAACACCAAAAGCAACGGCAACAAATGCCAAAATTGACAAATGGGATCTAATTAAACTAAACAGCTTCTGCACAGCAAAAGAAACTACCATCAGAGTGAACAGGCAAACTACAGAATGGGAAAAAATTTTTGCAATCTACTCATCTGACAAAGGGCTAATATCCAGAATCTACAAAGAACTTAAACAAACTTACAAGAAATAATCCCATCAAAAAGTGGGTGAAGGATATGAACAGACATTTCTCAAAAGAAGACATTTATGCAACCAACAGACACATGAAAAAATGCTCGTCATCACTGGCCATCAGAGAAATGCAAATCAAAACCACAGTGAGATACCATCTCACACCAGTTAGAATGATGACCATTAAAAAGTCAGGAAACAACAGGTGCTGGAGAGGATGTGGAGAAATAGGAACACTTTTACACTGCTGGTGGGATTGTAAACTAGTTCAACCATTGTGGAAAACAGTGTGGCAATTCCTCAAGGATCTAGAACTAGAAATACCATTTGACCCAGCCATCCTATTACTGGGTATATACCCAAAGGATTATAAATCATGCTGCTATAAAGACACATGCACACACATGTTTATTGTAGCACTATTCACAATAGCAAAGACTTGGAATCAACCCAAATGTCCATCAATGATAGACTGGATTAAGAAAATGTGGCACATATACACCATGGAATACTATGCAGCCATAAAAAAGGATGAGTTCATGTCCTTTGTAGGGACATGGATGAAGCTGGAAACCATCATTCTCAGCAAACTATCAGAAGCAGAAAAAACCAAACACCGCATGTTCTCACTCATAGGTGGGAATTGAACAATGAGATCACTTGGACACAGGAAGAGGAATATCACACACCAGGGCCTGTTGTGGGGTGGGGGGAGTGGGGAGGGATAGCATTAGGAGATATACCTAATGTAAATGACGAGTTAATGGGTGCAGCACACCAACATGACACATATATACATATGTAACAAACCTGCACGTTGTGCACATGTACCCTAGAAATTAAAGTATAATAAAAAAAAAAATTCAATGAGAGCATCTGGCACAGTAAACAGTTAATAAATGGTAGTTGCTATTATTTGATGATATGGGGCTACCCCATACAAAACTGCCACTTTATAGGTAAATATTGGTAATTTCACATGGTTCATTATTATTTATATTATTTGATGACTTTGAGGTAACTAATGATGTGAATGAAGCACATATGTGTGTTTATTTTTAAACTATCTAAAAGACTTATTTTAAGATAGATGGTAAAAATGAAAAGAATGTGGTACTGACTTGACATCAAGGTTAAGATAAAAGGGAAACTAAGGACTCTTTAAGAATAAATAATAATACACAACAGTTTGAGAGATAAGCCTGAGACAGAAGTCTAAGGTTCACCTGTAAATATACAATTATCCCTTGCTTAAGAAATACATATCCATGATGTATTTTCTCAGAATAGTACACATCTTAACAAATGATAAATAAATTTTTCACAATAATAAAGAGAAGACAAAGTCTGAATTCTCAATCCATGACACAAGGGTCGTGGCAAATACATAAGAGTATAGAAATCACTGTCTAAAAGCTTCCTTCTTCACTTTGTGTCTAAACATATAGTCTCTTCTCTGTGGGGCAATATGGACTAGAGAATATTTGTGTAATTCCTTAAGAAAATGAATCCAAAGTAAAATACTGTGGCCAGTGCCATAAGTAATTGGTTAAAAAATAATTCCCAGATGCCTGGTGAGAAAAAGTGAAAGAAGGAACCAATGTTTTTGGTATAAAACATTAAAATATAATGGTTTTTAAAACCATTAGAAAGCTAGAGAAAATGTGCTTTTGTGAATTTCACTTGTGATAAAAACAGTATTTTTACCCAAAATGCCTTTTATTATACTACATTTTTTGCCTTGCAACATATTTCTATTTTTACTTATTTGGTCTTGTTAGATAAATTAAGGATTTCAGGTGGTGAACTGAGGTACTTCTGCCACCAAAAGTAGAACAGCAAGGATTGGTGGAGCAGGCAAGCACAGGCAGCCCTGCACCAATATTCCCCATGAGCCTTATCAGTACCAAAATGGAAACAACTTATACCCCATATGGCTGGGCTTCTAAGAAGAGGCGAAAAAAGTGCTCTTTGCATAGTTAGCAAAATCTTGATAGATAGTGGTTGATATATGTGGAGAACAGCCACACAACTAAGTAAAGAATAAGGGACATAAAAAGACAAAAAGCATGAGAAACAGTAATAAAGGAAATCTGAAAAATATACAGCCAACTGGATAAGATGATTTTTAGTTTAACAGAACGATGACTAATAGATCACAGAAAGATTTATTTAGTATAAAAGTGTATAATAGGCTGGGTGTGGTAGCTCACGCCTATAATCCCAGCACTCTGGGAGGCCAAGATGGGCAGATCACTTGAGCCCAAGCATTTAAGGCCAGCCTGGGCAACACTGGTGAAACCTCCATCTCTACAAAAACAGAAAAAGTAGCTGGGTGTAGTAGTGCATATCTGAAGTCCCAGTTACTCAGGAGGCCGTGGTGGGAGGATTCCTTGAGCCCGGGAGGCGAAGGTTGCAGTGAGTCAAGATTGGGCCACTGCACTCTAGGCTGGGCAACAAGGTGAGATCCTATCTCAAAAAAAAAAGTATACAATAGCCAGGCACAGTGGCTCCCATGCCCATAATCCTAACACTTTGGGAGGCTGAGGCAGGATAATCGCTTAAACCCAGGAGTTTGAGACCAGCCTGGGCAATATAGGGGACCCCATCTCTACAAAAAATAAAAAAATTATTCAGGCATGGTGATACACACCTGTAGTCCCAGCTACTCAGGAGGCTTAAGTGGGAGAATCACTTCTGGTCAAGGCTGCAGTCAGCTGTGATCATGTCACTGCACTCAGCATGGGTGACAGAGCAAGACCCCATTTCAAAAATAAAAATAAATAAAAATAGAAGTGCACAATGCCAGACATATAATTAGTTTTAATTAACTAATTCTGTACAGAAAGATTCTGAAGACTAGCACTGAATACCTCAATGGTTCCATTTTCGTCTCCAAATGCAATGTACTGAAGATGCGGACTTAAGCAACAGCAGCTAACTTGAGCTTCAGTCAGATAATCAATCTGACCTGTTTTTCCATTAATGAGCTAATGAAAAATGAGGCAAAATCAGTTATTAGGCTGTAAGAGCAGATTTTGTTCTTTAGAACAGAGGCTTCAATTGAAAAATAAATAAATAAAACACAGAAAATAACCAACAAGAGTTCTCAGGGGAACAACAAAGCCATATCCTAGTCTCAGCAGCTGCATTTAGCACTTCACACTTACATTTCATTCCACTTTGGTGGTTCAAATACATTTTCATAAAATA
This sequence comes from Chlorocebus sabaeus, assembly GCF_047675955.1. NCBI lineage: Eukaryota > Metazoa > Chordata > Mammalia > Primates > Cercopithecidae > Chlorocebus > Chlorocebus sabaeus. The sequence goes on along the minus strand of NC_132914.1, from coordinate 96,014,370 downwards.
AAACGAGCATTACAAGGTTTAAAAAGCAGCTGCTGTGCCCGCCACCTGAGACACATCTGTCTGATTTGTAATCCCACAGCCAGCTCCACACCCTGTTTTCCATTTCTTCACAAAGCCCACTTTTAATAGGGCTATCGTTTGTTAAAATATACTTTTCTGCTACATTTCAAAGTTGTTGGTCAAACAAGACTGAGACAGACATAAAAAGACAAATTAAAATGAGGCTGATATCCTCCAAATCACTCACAAAACAGTGTAAATTAAGATTCTTTCTCTTGGAGCGGGGGCAGTGAGGACAATGGAGAAGAACTCATAAGCATAATTTGCATAGCTGGATTTACAATGCTTAAACAAAGATTACCTAATTTCATAATCTGTACCAATGCTTAAATCCCATGAATTATGATGCTTTATCACTCATCTAAAACATGTGACCTGGGAAAATATCTCCGAAGCTTTAATCAATTGTCAGATACCTCTCTCTTAGTGTCATAAACTAAAACTCTTGAATTATTTTTCAACATGAAATAAGCCGTCATCTTTGTTTCTGGTACAAAGATTACAGTCAATCAATCACAGGTAGCTTTTCCTTAACATTATTTTACCTAGCATTTTTTTATCTACTAGACATTCAAAATGAAAATTGAACTACGAAGAACTGAACATCTTCCTTCTCTCAAAAATTAATTTCAAGAGCTCTCTCTTTAAGTAGAAACTAAAAAATGTTTTATTCACTTAAATGAAACTATTAAATTTATCCTCTAAACTCTCCCACAACCACTGTCATAGAATGATATCTTTATAGACAGATGACTTTTTAAGTCTCACAGTTACAACAGTAATTAAAGAAAGGTTGCACAAATTTAATAAAGGAAATACAAGCATGAGGACACTAAATTTGACAAAAAAACTGGAGTGGAAATATCCCAAGTGGAAGAATCAGCTTTCTAAAAAACAGTTAATGAGAAATTCACATTGAATTCCACATCCCAATTCACCCCAGAAGTACTTGTATTAGGAGCTCCTAATCAGCATATTGAGGACAATAGTAAAACTTGTAAAATCAAAGCAAGTCATATTCAGCGGTGACTTACAGCTTGATTTTGACACCCACAGTAAACAAGAAGTTACCCCATGCCAAGCGATTTACTTCCAGTATCTACTCCTGAATTTGGATTCTACTTTGACCCTGTAACTAGCTCAGAGACTGTAAGATGAAAAGGACCTTAAAAACTGAGGCTCAAAGTGGTAGCACATGCCTGTAGTCCCAGCTACTCGGGAGGCTGAGGCATGAGAATCTCTTGAACCCAGGAGGTGGAGGTTGCAGTGAGCCAAGATCATGCCACTGTACCCCAGCCTAGGCAACAGAGAGAGACTATCTCAAAAGAAAAACAAAAGCAAGAAAATTAGCCCTCACTATGAAAGGGTTTCTGTCCTTCTCAATCCTATGTCTCAGGGAATCCTCAGGGCAAGGGAGAATGTCCCACCAGTTCACATTAAAGCCATACCACCTCCTGCCCTTCTTATCTGGCTGCTTGCTCTTACCACCTCTCTTAGCCACAAGTCACAGTCACATGCTGTCAGCTCCACATGCTGAAACCTCCTTCAATGGTCCATACTCTGCTGTTCTACTTGGGCTGACCAATATATAGATAGCCTCTTGTGTTTGATCTTCCATGAGGCACCTGCTTTCTCTTGCTGCCACTATCTACACTATCACCACTTCCAGGACATCTCTGTCAATGCAATGACACCTTATTTAGCCACCAGCACAGTGGTGCCAACCTGCTCTTGAACTCCAGTGCTCCTTAGGGCATCTGCTCTTAGGGCATCTGTTACCACCACTCTGAGCTCCTGGAATGGTATATTCCTCTGCCAATGGATCTTTGGGACTCCTTTTCTCTTCAGCCAGTTGAGAAATGCCTTCCTCTCATGTGTCCCACTCTTTGTTGGGGGGTACAGGGAGAACAGGCTAGAGTAGTGCTGTTTGGATCCCTAAGCAACACAGTTCTTTCAATTTTACTACACAACCCTTTCCTCCTTAGGGGCAAAAATAAGCATTCAATAAATATCTACATAACAAAGGTGTGTGTAAATGAATGAACAGGCGTACTTCAGTATGTAAAGCCCAGGTCCTTTCACCTCAGTTCCACTCACTCAGACTCCTTCCTCATCTAAAGTGACCTCTGTTCTTTCAAAGACCCTGGAATCCTTCCCTTTTAAAAATGCTTCTATATGCTCATCCCCCTTGCACACATGTCTGAATCACTCTTGTAGACAACATGAGTTTGTCCTCATGGTATTCTTAGACTCCACGCAAATCAAAGAATGTGATCATAGATACCAACAGAAGAGCAGTGAGATGAGGAATTATCTAATTTAATTCTAAATATAAGCATATCTGAGCCCCAGCTCGAGACCTACATATATTTATTTAACCAATGTCTACTGGACAACTGTTAGATATAAAATAATCATGTTTAATCCCAGGTCCAAAAACAAGAAAAACTGAATAGAAAATTCAACCAAAACAATTTTCCAATTGTTTTCTAAAAAATACTCACTTGCAGACGTCTTATATGGTCAACTGCAAGGACCATCACTTCATTTTCTTGAAACACAACATCTACTTCTTGCTTTAACATTATAGCAGAGTTCTTACATACTTTCTTTGTCTCCCAGAGCTGAGTAAGAGATAAAGAAATTATCATTCCATCTCTGAAATAACATGTCTTCATCTTAAAGTAAGAGACAAACTATGTTTCACATAAAATACCTATGATGCTAGAAAGGTTTCAATATTAGATTATGATCCAAAAATAAATATTTATTAACACAATCTATAGTAAAATGCAGTTAGTATTAAGAGTTATGGGCTCCAGAGTCAAAATTCCTCAGTATGAATTCTAGTTCTACCTAAAGTTGTAACTTCAGGCAGGTTGCTTAACCCAGTGTTACTCAAAGATAAGGACCTCATGCTAGTTCTCAAACTGTTTGATACCAATCCACAAGATAAGAAGTTTGGGCCAGACACAGTGGCTCACACCTGTAATCCCAGCACTTTGGGAGGCCAAGGCAGGTGGATCACCTGAGGTCAGGAGTTCAAGACCAGTCTGACCAACATGGTGAAATCCCATTTCTACTAAAAATACAAAACTTGGCCGGGCGTGGTGGTGTGCACCTGTAGTCCCAGCTACTCAGGAGGCTGAGACAGGAGAATTGCTTGAACCTGGGAGGCAGAGGTTGCAGTGAGCCAAGATTGTGCCACTGCACTCCAGCCTGGGTGACAGAGTGAGACTCCATGACAAAAAAAAAAAAAAAGAAGTTTGCACCAGAATGTAAATCAACTACATCACTAAACACACTGTAACTGTGCCTAGTGATGCAGCTTATTTCATTTCAAGAAGACTTTCTTGATGAAGAAAGCAGCGTGTTGATTTATATTCTGGCTCAAGCTCACTGAGACTGGCATGTTAAGTACCACTGACTTTTCTCAGTCCTTCTGTGCCTGTTTTCTTATCTGCAAAAGGGACTATTGTGAGAATTAGTAAATTCATATGTGTATATATATAGTACTTTGCATAACATCTTGAATATAGTAAGCACTGAATTAATTTTAGCTATAATTCATATATAACGCTGTATTTGGACGCCGTGGGGACCAGCCATGGTTCCTGGCCTCAAAGAGCTTATAATGTAAGATGTATCAATAAGCCGAAGAAGCAGTGGAGTGTTGGAAATAAGGGGTAAATCATACCTGTATTTAAATTCAAGTGAAAATTTGATAAGCACCACTAGAAAATGACATAGAATTAGATGGCATTAAGAGAGACAGGCAATCCTGGCTAACACGGTGAAACCCTGTCTCTACTAAAAAATACAAAAAAACCAGCCGGGCGAGGTAGTGGGCACCTGTAGTCCCAGCTACTCGGGAGGCTGAGGCAGGAGAACGGCGTAAACCCAGGAGGCAGAGCTTGCAGTGAGCCGAGATCCGGCCACTGCACTCCAGCTTGGGCGACAGAGCCAGACTCCGTCTCAAAAAAAAAAAGAGAGAGAGAGACAGGCATTCTCCCCAAATAGAGGCTTGAGGGGACTTATAGAATGGTTAGGATTTCAACAAACAGAGATACAGGTAAGTAGGGCATTCCAAATACAAGAAACCACTTAAGGAAAAGCACAGAAGCAGGCAACTACGGAGTGCTTGGGAAAATGTGAGCAGTCCAGTATTGGTTCCCTGTAGGAATAAACTGGAAGACAGACTGGAACAGAATGAGGCCATGCTGTAGACACAGACACAGAAGTATATATTTACTTTGGTAGACAAGGGAGCCATTATCTATTTTTGAGTAAAAATGACATGACTATATTGTACATGAAAAAAAAGTATCTTAGAAGCTGCATGCAGAAAAGCAAGAAAGAATACTTGTGGCAGAGACGCATACAACAAGAGAAGTAACAGGTAACAAAGTCCTGAACTTGGGTAGCAGAAATAGAAAGGTAGAGATAATAATAGAAAATGAAAAGGTAGACTCTCTTAGAATTGGGAAGTAATTGGATGCAGGAATTCAAGGTAAAGAAAAGGGTCAAAAATTTTTCTGAGGAATCAAATGCAGTATTTTAAATTAACCAAAATACAGTTTAATCATTGAAGTTCCCACAGCACCTGGCCCATGGTAATCCTCATGAACATGTAGTGAATGAATGAGACTGTTACAGTCCATATAATAGCACTTTTCCAGGGTGAATAGGCGTATAGTACTAGTTTCCTATTTTGCTTACCTCAGTGCTACCCATCAATTTCTTGGTTTGTAAGAGGTTTAGCTCACTATCAGGAAATGTTCAAACTGAAAATCTCAGTATTTCTCACCCTGATTGTCTGGTCATCAGAAGATGTCAAAAATGATGATCCATCAGGAGAAAACTTCACACCATGAACCCAACTTAAATGTCCTCTGCAATCAGCCACCTTTGAACACGAGTCTATATTCCACAACTACAGAATAAACACAGCATATAGGAAATCACATACATAGGTATTTTGAAGATAGCAAAAATATTGAAAATAGCAAGAATTAGCCAGCAATACCACTTCAATGAATAATTGCTCAAAAACACACTATCAAAACTACAAAATGTCTTATGAAGAAGATTATTTAGTGCATCATTATTTCTTATAGCAAAATACTAGGAAACTAAATACCCATCAATAGGGAACCAACTGAATAAACTACATTAATCACATAATGGCATATCATGCAGCCGTTAAAAAGAATGAGAAAAGCACCTTGATGACAACAAATCTCTAGGATATACTGTTAACAGAAAAAAAGCAAAGTGCAGAAGAGTCTATATACTATACAGTACTATCTTTTATATGAGATGGAAAAATATGTACAAGAACATATAGAAGGATACACATATGGATATATATATATATGCCTATAGATATCTGCTTATATATGCAAGAAATATTGGACAGTTAAACCAGTAACAGAAAATAGTTACATATGCAGGGAAGGAGGGAGAGAGAGGCGAAGGGATAGGGATGAAAGCAAGACTTCTCTGAATATAACTCATTATAAAACTTTGACTTTGGAATCATGCAAATACTTTATCACTTAAAAAAAATCAATCCAAAAAATAATAAGATGAACATAAGCAGCTTCCATATTCAGATTCTTTTCCACTAATACTGTCATCTAACCTTCATTTCAACTGACTGTAAAACCTACAATAAATTAACACAATAATTGTAACATGTCCACATTTCTCTTGTTATTCATGCTTATTACCATGTCTACCAGCAGCCTGGTATTTTGTCCTGGCTTCTGCTGTAAATTACTCTAATATATTCAAGTCTAATGAAGTACCATATGTGACTGAGTTCCTCTCATTACACTTTAAATTACAAAACCACTTTATCATTTCAGAACTAGCATGGACAAAACAAGTACCTCATCATAGGCCCAGTGACTGGTTTTCATTCAGTGAGTTCTATGGTTATGAACTAATTGTATGAAATTTTCTCTGCCTTTTCTCTAGAGTCAAAGCTGGGACATAAAGAGCTAAAGGCCAAAAATAAAAGTGGTTCCACAACTGAAGATCTCTCTTAAGAAACTGAAAATCTCCCTTGAGAATCCTCCCCTCTCTTCCCACTTTCTTCTCCCCATCTCTCTCCCATCATTTCTTTGTCACTCAGAGCCTCCAGAACTGAGTCCCTATATTTCAAGAGGGAAGATACTGTTTCATTGTTTCCTGGAGATTGCTAAGGATGGCAGAGGGTAAGGACTTTAGAAGTGACAGGAAAGGCTGAAAGAGGGGTTGCTACTTAGTACTGTTTCTAAAAATCCTAACAAACGCTCCACATTTACCTTGAGGATCTACACATAAGGTTCAAGATCTCCTAGGAGATCTAAAACCCAATAAACCCCAGCACTTTGGGAGGCTGAGGCAAGTGGGTCACTTGAGGTCAGGAGTTTGAGACCACCCTGGCCAACATGAAACCCCATCTCCACTAAAAATACAAAAACAATACAAAAAAAAAATTAGCCAGGCATGCTGATGGGCACCTGTAATCCCAGCTACTTGGAAGGCTAAGGCAAGAGAATAGCTTGAACCCGGGAGGTGGAGGTTGCAGTGAGTCAAGATTACGACACTACACTCCTGCCTGGGTGACAGAGAGAGACTGTCTCAAAAACAAAATAACACAAAACACTTCCAATTCAAAGCCTCTGCCCAAGAAAACACTGCCCACAGCACCCCACTTCTTCCCGCTGCTTCGGACAGGACTAGAGCTTTTTCACACTCCCTGCCTCTGTGTGCAATGGGAAGAGTCTCAGCAGAGAAGTTCTTCAGTGTCACATGCACTGCTGCACCAAGAATTAGGAGAAGCCTATGGAGCTCATGCCCTCACTCTCACCTGTGCCTCCATATTGAAAGGCTACAGCTTAGCAACTCTCCCCCAACACCTTCACAGTAATGGGCAAGGCTGGCAAACTCACTAAAATTTGCTAAATAAGCAGAGAACATTGAAGAAGTGCTTGCAGTAGTCATGGCTCCCTTGATGAGGAGCCTGTGAACCAAGTGAACTTCCCTATTTTCCAAAAGGCCCATACCCATCTTCTTGGAACTGTGATCTCAAGGGGTTTCAAACTACCTGGTGGTAAAAACCAACCTGAGGAATGAAGAGTAAGAAAGCTTGGAAAAACTAATCTATCTTTGGCCAGGCATGGTGAGACACCTGTAATCCCAGCATTTTGGGAGGCCAAGGCGGGAGTATTGCTTGAGGCCAAGAGTTCAAGACCAGCCTGGGCAACACAGTGAGAATCCCATCTCTATTAAAAAAACAAAAAAAAAAGCACTAATCCATCTTTGAAGGAAAAAAATAATTCACTACTTTATGAAAAAACTAATACAGCAATTCACTGGGTGGAATTCTTCCAGGGCCAGCTAGGTATACATTCTGAACAGAAAACTTAACAGGTAAGTACAAAATTATAAAAAAGTAATTTATATGAGTTATTTTATTCATTAGTCCCTGGCAATGAACATCCTATCTTATCCTACCCAATGATCTAAGAAATCCGAACTGGACTCATCTCTCACTACCTCTTTTAAGAAGAAAAGAGCCTGTGCCTATACTGTTTAAGAAATGCCACATATCTATACTGGATAAGAGATATCACGTTTCATGACCAGCAGTCATTGCACCGTTTTCCCAGTTCCTGGCATACGTTAGGCATTCAGCAAATGCTTGCTGAATTCCCTGTCATACTGTCAAATCAAGTCTGTAATCACTGTTAAAATAATAAAGCTGGCTATGTGGTTTAATATCCCAAAGTTAGAGGTCATTAGGCTATAAAGAAAATACTCTACTATTTCTCAAGCAAGGCTCCTCAGCAGTTAATGGTTTAAGCTGTCCGTTCTCTGTCATCCTTTGATCTCTGGAAACCCAGGCTTCACAGAATAAATTCAACTACTCACCTCTACACAGTACTGGGACAAAGCAACCACTGCCAAATGGTTTTGCGGGGAGAAGTCACAGTACTGGATGGTGCTGTGATGGCCCGTGTGGATTTCTCCCAATAGGCCACTGGTATGAATGTCAAAAAGCTGTCAACATAAATAGAGATACCTATGAAGGTAAAATATTTTAAGAGATAAGCTATTCTAATATCCTGCCATTTCAAATATAAGTCCTGAAAAAATATGACAATTACTGATAACTGGCATAATTATTGACAGTCATAAACAAAATATGGATCAATATACATATACTTTAAAAATATTGCTCATCATGGCCGGGCGCGGTGGCTCAAGCCTGTAATCCCAGCACTTTGGGAGGCCGAGACGGGCGGATCACGAGGTCAGGAGATCGAAACCATCCTTGCTAACCCGGTGAAACCCCGTCTCTACTAAAAAATACAAAAAAACTAGCCGGGCGAGGTGGCGGGCGCCTGTAGTCCCAGCTGCTCAGGAGGCTGAGGCAGGAGAATGGCGTGAACCCGGGAGGCGGAGCTTGCAGTGAGCTGAGATCGCGCCACTGCACTCCAGCCTGGGCGACAGAGCGAGACTCCGTCTCCAAAAAAAAAAAAAAAAAAAAAAATATTGCTCATCTTAAAACATAATTTTTTTTATTATACTTTAAGTTCTAGGGTACATGTGCACAACGTGGTTTGTGGTTTGTTATATATGTATACATGTGCCATGTTGGTGTGCTGCACCCATCAACTCGTCAGCACCCGTCAACTCGTCATTTACATCAGGTATAACTCCCAATGCCATCCCTCCCCCACCCCCTCCCCATAATAGGCCCCGGTGTGTGATGTTCCACTTCCTGTGTCCAAGTGATCTCATTGTTCAATTCCCACCTATGAGTGAGAACATGCGGTGTTTGGTTTTTTCTCCTTCTGATAGTTTGCTAAGAATGATGGTTTCCAGCTTCATCCATGTCCCTACAAAGGACATGAACTCATCCTTTTTTATGGCTGCATAGTATTCCATGGTGTATATGTGCCACATTTTCTTAATCCAGTCTGTCACTGATGGACATTTGGGTTGATTCCAAGTCTTTGCTATTGTGAATAGTGGGCAATAAACATACGTGTGCATGTGTCTTTATAGCAGCATGATTTATAATCCTTTGGGTATATACCCAGTAATAGGATGGCTGGGTCATATGGTATTTCTAGTTCTAGATCCTTGAGGAATCGCCATACTGTTTTCCACAATGGTTGAACTAGTTTACAATCCCACCAACAGTGTAAAAGTGTTCCTATTTCTCCACATCCTCTCCAGCACATGCTGTTTCCTGACTTTTTAATGATTGCCATTCTAACTGGTGTGAGATGGTATCTCACTGTGGTTTTGATTTGCATTTCTCTGATGGCCAGTGATGATGAGCATTTTTTCATGTGTCTGTTGGCTGTATGAATGTCTTCTTTTGAGAAATGTCTGTTCATATCCTTTGCCCACTTTTTGATGGGGTTGTTTGTTTTTATTTTGTAAATTTGTTTGAGTTCTTTGTAGGTTCTGGATATTAGCCCTTTGTCAGATGAGTAGATTGCAAAAATTTTCTCCCATTCTGTAGGTTGTCTATTCACTCTGATGGTAGTTTCTTTTGCTGTGCAGAAGCTGTTTAGTTTAATTAGATCCCATTTGTCAATTTTGGCTTTTGTTGCCATTGCTTTTGGTGTTTTAGACATGAAGTCCTTGCCCATGCCTAAAAACATATTTTCTATAAAGGAAAATTCATCACAGATGAGCTCTCAAGCTAGCCTGAAGAGAAATAAAAGTTTTGTGAATAAAGAATAGACTGGCCCAATTAACATACAGACTAGTTCTCCCTAATGCTTGTTTATTCAAAAGAGAAAATGAATACTCATAAATGAAAATAATCAAAATAATATAGGGCAGAGGTTTGCTAAAATAAAATTAGCTCAATCATTTCTATTTCTCTCTAGAACTACCACATTGCTCATTATAATTAATCATTTTCCTGTTTTGAACCCCAAAAAGCTACCTTTGAGTAATCCAAGTTTCTTCAATTTTTTTTCTTTTTTTTTTTTTGAGACAGACTTCCGCTCTTGTTGCCCAGGCTGGAGTCCAATGGCGTGATCTCAGCTTGGCACGATCTCGGCTCACCACAACCTCCACCTCCTGAGTTCAAGCAATTCTCCTGCCTCAGCTTCCCAAGTAGCTGGGATTACAGGCATGCACCACCACGCCCAGCTAATTTTTTTATTTTTAGTAGAGACGGGGTGTCCCCATGTTGGTTAGGCTGGTCTCGAACTCCCGACCTCAGGTGATCCGCCCACCTTGGCCTCCCAAAGTGCTGGGATTACAGGTGTGAGTCACTGCGCCCAGCCACAGTTTCTTCAATTTTTAAGACTTATAAATGCTGAATATACTCTTCCAAAGTTTTTGCCAAATAAGATGATTTGCATTTACTACATGTATTGATACAGTATAGTGATTTAAGATTAGGACATAGACCTTAGAAAGAAACAAAAAAGCTTCCAGTGGGAGCTATTAAAATGTTTAGTGAATGCATAGTCCCTGCAAGCATGCACATATGGTAGGCAGCATAGTGCTGGAGGCCAAAAACACAGGGCAGGAAATTAGATTTAAAATGCTTTCCACGACAGGTCATTTTTTTAAAAATTAGTGGCTGACAGTGATCGAAGAAACTTGGCAAATGTGGAATAGGCAGTTGTCCCAATTATGGAATAGTAAAAGAAAAAAGACCTAACAACAGGAGTAGACTCACACAGGAATTGGAAAGAAATAACAGGAGGAGGAAGGAGAGACCAAGGGTAAGAAATCGGGATCTACATGCAGTTAAGGAACACCTTTGGGTGGCTTTCTTTTAGCATGGTAAAACAGGGAACTGCTGTACAGATTTTTAAAACAAGGCATTTCATGTAATATAAAATTATTTTCCTCTCACTACAACAGGTCTCTTAAAATCTTTTAAAAAGTTATCTTTTGTTCAACATCACTGGTAATTGGGAAAACACAAATCAAACCACAAGGAGAAAGCACTTCACACCTACTAGGATGGCTGTAATTTTAAAAATGAACAATAACAAGTTTTATCAAGGATGTGGAGAAATTGAAACCCTCGAACATTGCTAGTGGAATGTAAAATGGTGCAGCTGCTGTGGAAAAATCTAGTGGTTCCTCAGAAAACTAAATAAAGAATTACCATATGACCCAGTAATTCCACTCCTAGGTATACACACAAGGCTCAAATAGATATTTGTACACCAATGTTGCAGCATTATTCAGAGTAGCCAAAAGGTGGAAACAAACCAAGTGTCCATCAACAGATGAATGGATGAACAAAATGTTCATCCATACATACAATGGAATATTATTCAGCCATAAGAGGAAATACTGTTCTGATACATGCTACAACATGAATGAACCTTGAAAACATGCTCAATGAAATGAGTCAGACACAAAAGGACTGACATTATATGATTCCACTTATATGAAATACCTAGGCAAATACACAGATTACATTAGAGGTTACAAAGGTCTAAGAGAGGGGAAAGAGGAGTTATTACTTCATGGTTACAAAGTTTCTGTTTAGGGTGATGAAAAAGTTTTGGAAATATGTAGTGGTAATGGTTACACAGCATTGTGAATGTAATGCCACTGAAATGTACATTTTCAGATGGTAAAAATGGCAAATTTTCCATTATATGCATTTTATCACAATAAAAAAAGTTTTACTCTTCAAGTCTTGCAAATGCAATGGTTCCTTTTTTGTTCTTATAGATTTTAACTTAAAGGGAGATATTTTTCCTCTTAGTTTCCTGCTAAAGGGGTACAAACTTATAAGCAATCAACACCAAGGATTGTAGCACTAGATCAATAACAATCATATACATGATCCCTTATATAACCATATTCTATATTTCAATTATGCTCTTTAAAACAGTAATATCCCTCATTCAAGTCTTTTGAAATCACTATTAGATCAGAATGTAACCAAGCCATAAATCAGAAGATCTGGCTCTCCTAATCACAATGTAACTTTGGACAAATTATTTGGCTGCTCTGCACCTCAGCTGCCTCATTATTATCATAGGGCTACTGTAACCTGCTGCTGCTTGAATACTTACATCAAAAGAAATTATATGTGAGAGCACTCTGAATACCACAAATATAAGCTACTGTTAGACATGGGGAAGAAAAGCAAAGCATTTTCTTATTTACTTTTTTCATATTTTCCTCAGTTACTTTATAAAAATTTCACAACCTTGTTTAGTCATTGATGAGCATTTCTATCAGAGTCATCAAACCACAAAATTGTAGGTGTAAGAAAGCACTTTGAAAAATCACCTAAACCAATGTAATTGAAATTGAAGAAAAAAAAGGAGTAATTCAGAAAGCATTCTATGTTTTAAATACATTTTAAATACATTTGAGGAACACTGGATTCGATGGCATAAATTGTATAATAGGACTTCCTGGGGCCCTGAATATGTTAGTTCACACCGTGTGCTTAATAAGGGAAAGCAATACAAAACATATTTCCCAAATGGTGTAACCATGGAGACCTTTCCTCATAAGGCCATCCTTATCTCATGGAGCACAGTTCCAAAGAACCATGACAGGTTAGGAAGACTGCCCAAAATCACACAACTGACTTTATTTTTATCAATAAACATTGTAAAATGCAAAAATGAGTAGAAATTTTAACTTTCTTTAAATCAGACTGAAGTTGGCTTTTTAAAGTACTTACAAAGATTTTATTTTTTGCTGCCACCATTATCCTTGCACCATCAGCAAACCACGAACAACACTTCACTATCACTTCCATATCCTCTTGAGGGTCCTCTGAATTTAGGAAGAACTGTTTCACATTAAAGCTTTTCCTCTCGTTTGCTGATGTCACATCCCAAAGCTTCGAATTAAAGTAATAAAAAAAGAAAAAGTTTGTTTTACTCTAAAATCACACCTGTAGAATTCTTTCTGAATTAAATGCTACATAAACTTATTCACTTCACTTGATGAATTATTTTTACCTATGCATGACTTTTTGTAAGGTTTTTAAATTAAGATCTCCAGTTTCATTATCATGTTCTTAAAAAGAAAAAATTAGAAGCACTGCCCAAAATGCAGAACATAAAATTAAATAAAAAGAATCTTGCATGGTGTGGGGGCTAAAAATTACATGTTGACAGTAAGGACACAAGTGGAAGAAAGGTGGTAAGATGAAGAGACTCACGACTTGCCACTGCTGCCCTCTGCTGTGCCAGGAATGAAGTGTGCTTCCCAAACCTAACACTAACAGCAGGAAGACTACACAGGACCCAGTCCAAGTTAGGTCGTGACCTAGCAGAGCATTCAGAGACATAAGGAAGTCTCTGAAAACAGGGACAAGCAAGACTCTTTGTGTGCTTGGCAGGGCTAGATAGGGCTATAAAACTAACTGGATCCTGAGGAATGAGATACAAAATACCATAAACTTTGCTCAGTAGTAGGACCACTTGAATAGAACAAAAGACAAAGGCCTTCGAGAAGATCCACCTTCACTCTTCTGGGCCATGAGCAGCATCTCGGCCTCACAGAGTGATAATGACTGTCCATGCCCAAACCAAAGGTTGGCCATGGAGAAGGATGGGGGTGCGGGGAGAAAGTTGCTCCTCAGACTTTAAGTCAGCTTCCAAAGCATAACTCCCAGGTAAAACCTAATTTGTCTGGCCAGGTACATTTTCAAATCTCTTGAGTAAAAAGAAGTATTATATATACTAAGAAACATGGCCAAAACTAAAACTTTTCTACTTCCAACAACTGCGGGTAATCTGGGTAATGCAGAAGAGACAGCAGGTGCTAAAACAGCCTTCCCTAATACTAAAGAGAAAATAATAATAATAATAAACATAAATGCCTGAACCTTCAGTTACATCATCCTGAATATACGAGAAATCAGTTTCCCTATTAATACGAAAATCAGGCTGGGTACAGTGGTTCACACTTGTAATCCTAGCACTTTGGGAAGCCAAGGTGGGAGGATCACTTGAGCCCAGGAGTTCAAGACCAGCCTGGGCAACACAGTGAGACCTCATCTGTTTTGTTTTGTTTTCCATTTAAAAAATTTTTTAAAAACAAAAAGAAAAGAAAAAGCAACTACTGCCTGAATTTTAAAAAGAAAAATAAAAGTAGCACAATCCAACTTGATTATACAGGTCTAAACTGCATGTGTTTCTGGACCTGACTTTGGCTTCTATCAAGCAGTGATGAAATCCCACATATTGAGGGATCACATCAACTAATACCAGCATTTCATTCTGAGCAAGTCGCTGCACTGTATCCAGGGTCCCTGTGAACCCCATGCCTTTGCGTGCTTTAAACAGCAATTTTTAAATAGAACTCACATTTTAAAATAGTTCATCTCAGAGCCTGAAAAGCACATGCTTATCAACATGCTACCCTATAAAACGCTTAAAAAGTTATACAGCCATTTGGGGCAGGACATAATTTTGCAGTTTTCATCCTCTCAAAAGGTAAAAGCTTTCAGGAGACTTTGACCTTGAAATGCTGTTATCTAACATCATTTTGCAGGACCTCTGCTTACTACTTGTCATTGTATCAGTGTGAACCAACCAATGATACTGACTTAACAGCACTGTGGGAAAGCCACCACAAACATGGGAAGTTCTCACCAAGAGTGCAGCAGTGTCTGTCCCCTGCTGCGAGTGCTCTGTGCGCCACAATCACATTTTGATACTCATACATGAACATGGAAATAAAAATCCCGTCCCTGTCAAATGACAACTTTTTAAAAAGTGTCCGAGTTTAAAGACATCTTAGTTTGACTTCAAGTGACACAGCGAGGGTTTATCATCTTTAACACATGTATTAAACGCTATGCTAGTCACTTTTAGAGACTATATAAATGAATCAGATACAGATACTACCCTCAAGGAATTGACAGGCCAGTAAGGGAAGTAAGACAAGCACATAAATAACTTAAACACAAAATATGTCACGTGTCATTTGAAAGGAAAAGGTATAGCACAGTGGGAAGGCTGTATGCAAGCTGAGGGCTTGAGGGAACACTTTGTACAGGAGGTAGCCACCTCACTGTACTCCCTGAGATTAGCCTATCTTATACCAACTTAAGACAGAGAATGTCAACATCAAAAAGGCAGGGGAACACTCCAGGGCCTAGAGCCTATTCCAAGTGATCAGCATAAGCTAAAGTACAAAACGAGAAAACAAAGACAATGAAAAAGAAGAACAAGTTCAATCTGGTTGTAGCATCAGGTATGTGAACCCTTCCTCAATAGAGTCCTTATCTGCTCTCAGAGCACCGTCATCATACTTTTATCATTTTCATGGTTCATCTATTCACTTACGTTCTCCCCAACTTGATTCTAAACAGTTCAGAGCAGCCAGGAAGTATACTTTTTTCTTTTTTAGTGTTTAAAATCCAAATGCCTAGTACAGTATCTGGCACACACTAAGTATTCAATAAATACATTTTAAGTGAAAGACTGATTACTCCCGGGAGGGTACAGTGGCTCATTCCTCTAATCCTAGCACCTTGGGAGGCTGAGGCAAGCAGACCACTTGAGCCCAGGAATTCAAGACCAGCCTGGGCAACATGGTGAAACCCCATCTCTAAAAACAAACAAACAAAAAGACAGATCACTCCCAAGTTTCAAGCACAGGCAAGTACAGACAATAGTGTTGCTGAAAGAAATAGGGTTCTGGGGGCCGGGCGCGGTGGCTCAAGCCTGTAATCCCAGCACTTTGGGAGGCCGAGACGTGTGGATCACGAGGTCAGGAGATCCAGACCATCCTGACGAACACGGTGAAACCCCGTCTCTACTAAAAAAATACAAAAAACTAGCCGGGCGAGGTGGTGGGCGCCTGTAGTCACAGCTACTCAGGACGCTGAGGCCGGAGAATGGTGTGAACCCGGGAGGCGGAGCTTGCAGTGAGCTGAGATCCGGCCACTGCACTCCAGCCTGGGCGACAGAGCGAGACTCCGTCTCAAAAAAAAAAAAAAAAAAAAAAAAAAGAAATAGGGTTCAGGTGTTAAAGATGCAGACAGAACACATACAGCTCTGCTATAGTTTGGAGATGGTTTATTTATCCTGACCCAGACTCGAAAATTTGATCCCCACTGTGGCAGTGTTGGGAAGTAGGGATTGATGGGAGGTGTCTGGGTCATGGGGGTGGATCCCTCATAAACAGATGAATGCCTTCTAATGCCTTCCCACTGGGGTGAGTTCTCTGGGAATGGATTAGTTCTCAAAAGTACGGGTTGTTGAAAACAGTCTGGATTTCTGGGTTTCACCATCTTCAATCCTCTCTTTTAATATGATCTCTTTGCACACGCCCACTTCCCTTTCCCTTTCCACCATGAGTGGAAGCAGCCCAAGGCCCTCATCAGGTGCAGCTGCCCAATCCTGGAATTTCCAGCCATCAGAATCATGAGCCAAGTAAACCCCTTTTCTTTATAAATTACCCAGTCTCGGGTATTATGTTACAGAAAATAGAGAACAGACAAAGACAATTTCCAAACTCTCCCAAAACTCAGGTAAACAATAGTAATGAGAATTTTTCTCTCTAGGCATAATCCACACAGCAAAGGAAAATGGAGAAAGAGACAGCAGCAACAAAATCACTAAGTCTAGAAAGCAGAAAGGCAAGTAATAGGCAGACTCCTAGAAATAAATTCTGAGCCTGCAGTGGGGAAATTCAAGCAGCCCAATAACCCCATATAACTCCGAAAAGACTCAGGAAGCGCTGGCACCCAGTACCTTCTGAAAAAGGTGAAGCTAAGTCCTCCAAAAAGACTCAGGAAGTGCTGACACCCAGTACCTTCTGATAAAGGTGAAGCTAAGTCAAGAGGAATCATTAAAAGTCCGTTGAAATCTCCTCCCTCCACTCTGCAACCCAGGGGCCTGTGTCCCTACTCTGGCAGAATACAAGGCTATTCTATACCCTACACAGTTGAGAGAAGGGTCACTAGAAAACAGAGAAATTAACAGAAAGTCTATTTTCTAAATGTTGAGATCTCTGCCCAGATATCATCTCAGAACTGGCCAGAGTCATATCCTACAAATAGAAGACTAAAATTTCTACTAGCCAAGCATGGTGGTGCACACCTGTAGTCCCAGCTCCTCAGGAGGCTAAGGTGGGAGGATCACTTGAGCCTAGGAGGTTGAGGCTGCAGTGAGCTGCAGTCACACCACTGCACTCCAGCGCTCCAGCCTATGTGACGGAGTGAGATCCTGTCTCAAAAAAAAGGGGGGAAGTTGGGCGCAGTGGCTCACACCTGTAATCCCAGTACTTTGGGAGGCCGAGGAAGGTAGATCACGAGGTCAGGAGTTCAAGACCAGCCTGGCCAACATGGTGAAACCCCATCTCTACTAAAAACACAAAAATGAGCCGGGTGTGGTGGTACACACCTGTAATCCCAGCTACTTGGGAGGTTGAGGCAGGAGAACTGCTTGAACCCAAAAGGGCAGAGGTTGCAGTGAGCTGAGATCGCGCCACTGCACTCCAGCCTGGGCAACAGAGCAAGACTCTGTCTTGGGAGGGGGGAAAAAAAAAGACAAGAAAAAGAAAAAAAAGAAAAGAAAATTTTTACTCTGGACACCCAACCAGTTCAAGACAAAAGATATAAAGACTTTTGCAGCAAGCCAAGATGGCACCACAGCACTCCAGCCTGGGCGACACACTAAGACTGTCTTTAAAAAAAAAAGGAGTTCATGATAAAAACAGATAAGCCAAGGAAAACTACAATTTAAAAGTTCACAATTCCCAATCAACTTGTTGGTGATGTATTCTTAAATATCAGCAGATAGCAAAGGATCAGATAGCTAAGATATACCTATGTCTAAAATCCAAACAGAAACCAAAACCAACAAATAGAAAAATATCTATTACACAGGAATATGAAAACTTCAAAAAAAAAAAAACTCTATTACTAATGCCCATAAAAAGATAAAAGATGCTGCATCCATGAAACAAGAACAGAATAATATTTAAAAGGAACTGATCACAAGAATGAATACTTAAAAATATGGTAGCAGAAATTTAAAACTCAATAGAAAGACAGAAAAATAAAGCTAAAGAAATCTTTCAAAAAGTAGGGCAAATGGACAAAAAGAAGGAAGGAGAGGAAAAAAAATTTTGATCCAGAAACACAAGTATTCCAGAAAGAGAAAATAGGAAGAAATCAAACAATTCAAGGAAACGCCAGAACTGAAGGATAAGTTTCCAAATTGAAAGAAGCTACCATTCTGTAGGCAGTTTACTCTGTTGACAGTTTCTTTTGCTGTGCAGAAGCTTTCATTTAATTAGGTTCCACTTGTCAAAGTTTGTTTTTGTAGCAACTGCTTTTGAGGACTTGGCCAAAAATTATTTGCCAAGACTGATGTCAAGAAGGGTATTTCCTAGGTTTTCTTCTAGGATTTCAATAGCTTGAGGTCATATATTTAAATTTTTAATCTATCTTTAACTTTTATATGTGGTAAAAGGTAAGGGTCTAGTTTCATTCTTCTGATTATGGCTAGCCAGTTATCCCAGCACCATTTATTGAATAGAGAGTACTGTCTCCCATTGCTTTTGTTGGCCTTGTTAAACTATGCATCCAACAAAGGTCTAATATCCAGAATTCATAAGGAACTTAAGCATATCAGCAAGCAAAAAACAGAGACATCTTTAGACATCATAATAAAGACACCTTAAAAATTTACTTCCCATAGATTCTTTCTTAAGAAGCTGGAGGAGATTCTCCACCAAGCTGAGAAAGTAAGCCAAGAAAGAGGACAAAAAAAACTAAAAAACAAGGGTTCCAACGTAAGAGAAAAGCAAAAGGAATCCCTAGGATGATGGTAAGGAAGATCTCGGGATGGCAGCTGGACTCTGGGAATAGTATTACCATTACCAATCAGAATGGAGCAAGACAGAACCTTCCAAAAATGTTGTTTCCAAGAAAAGACTTACAAAATGCCTGGTAAGTTTGAATCATTTAAGGAGCAAGCTAACGAGAGAGTTTGAAGATAAGCACATTTAAAGACTAAACAAATGAAAAAACTTATTAACCCCAGGGAAAACAGAAAGTTAATAAGAGAGGAAAAAAAATTCATACTACATGACTCAATTGTGATTAGTTACAATGATGTAAACCCTGAACACTGCTCTAATCAAAATCAATGTACAAAAATCAGTTAGCCACTCACAGTGGTTCATGCCTGTAAGCCCAGCACTTTGGGAGGCTGAGGCCAAAGGATCACTGGAGGCCAGGAGTTTGAGACCAGCCTGGCCAATACAGTAAGACCTTCTTTCTATTTAAGAAAAAAAAAAAAAATCAGTAGCATTTCTGTACATCCATAACATTCAAGCTGAGAGCCAAATCAAGAACACAATCCCATTTACAGTAGCCACACACAAAAAAATAAAATACCCAGGAATACATCTAACCAAGGAAGTGAAAGATCTCTACAGGGAGAACTACAAAACATTGCTAAAAGAAATCATGCATGACCCAAACAAATGGAAAAATATTCCATGCTCGTGGACTGGAACAATTAATATCATTAACATGGCCATACTATCCAAAACAATCTATAGGTTCAACATTACTCCTATCAAACTAGCAATGTTATTTATCACAGATTTAGAAAAAACATCTAAAATTCATTTAGAATCAAAAAGGGTCCAAATAACCAAAGCAATTCTAAGCAAAAAGAACGAAGCCAGAGGCATCACATTACCATACTTGAAACCGTATTACAAGGCTACAACAAGCAAAACAACATGGTACTGGTAGAAAAACAGACACATAGACCAGTGGAACAGGACAGGGAACCCAAAAATAAAGCCACACACCTACAACTATCTGATCTTTGAAGGGGTGGCCTGCCCCTCCACACCTGTGGGCGTTTCTACTTAGGCGGAACAAGAGACTTGAGAAAAGAAATGAGACACAGAGACAAAGTATAGAGAAAGAAAAAGTGGGCCCAGGGGACCGGCGCTCAGCTTACAGAGGACCCACGCCGGCACCGGGTCTCTGAGTTCCCTTAGTATTTATTGATAATTATCTTTACCATCTTAAAGATAAGGGAGTGGCAGGACAATAGGATCATTGTAGGGAGAAAATTAGCAGTAACACATATGGATAAAGATCTCTGTGACATGAATAAGTTCAAAGGAGGGAGAGGTTGCAGTGAGCCCAGATCGTGCCATTATACTCCAGCCTTGGCAACAGAGTGAGACTCTGTCTCAAAAACAAAAACAAACAAACAAAAAACAGATCCTTTACAAACCTGACCCATAGATCTTGCTGTGGTTTAAATGTGTCCCCCAAAGTTCATGTGTTAAAAACTTAATCCCCGATGTAAATATTGAGAGATGGGACCTTCAAAAGTGGTTAGGTCACAAGGGTGCTACCCTCATGAATGGATTAATGCTATTATCTAGGTTCCTGATAAATGGGTAAGTTCAGCCCCCTCCTTACTCTCCCTTTCTTCTGGTGCCCTCCCCCCCAGAACTGTAAAAAATAAATCTCCAATCTTTATAAATTACTCACAGTTTATAGAAGCACAACATAAATTATAGAAGCACAAAATAAACTAAAGCAGATCTCAAAATATTTTATGAACATATGCTTGAAACAAAATGTACACTTAAAATTTAAGAATTCAAATTACAAGAATAAAAATTCTACATTACAGAACTTTTTTTTTTTTTTTTTTTTTGAGATGGCGTCTCACTCTGTCACCCAGGCTGGAGTGGAGTGGTGTGATCTCAGCTCACTGCAACCTCCATCTCCCGGGTTCAAGCAATTTTCTGCCTCAGCCTCCCAAGTAGCTGGGATTACAGGTGCTCGCCACCACACCCAGCTAATTTTTGTATTTTTAGTCTAGTTTCACCATCTTGGCCAGGCTGATCTTGAACTCCTGACCTTGTGATCCACCCACCTCAGCCTCCCAAAGTGCTGGGATTACAGGCGTGAGCCACCACGCCCAGCCTACATTATAGAACTTTAAGCATTAGGTTATACACCATTCATAAACAATCGTTAGGATAAGCAATTACAGTTAAACTAAATATGCTCCTGGAAGTTGAAAGAAGCAGGCTCTTTCCGTAGAAATGTGAAAAAAACGGAAACCTATTTCTATAACCAAATCTTAAGACTTTCCATAAAATATAACCTATTTTAATAGTGTACAAAAGCATACCTTTAAGGTTCCATCAGTTGAGCAACTAGCCAAAAGCTTATCATCTGGTGAAAATCTGCAGTGATTGACTGAATTTGTATGACCAAACATGGTATTTCGACATTCTTTTTGATTCAAATCCCAGAGCTATTTGTGAAAGAAAAAAATATAAACAAACAACTAGTACTGAGTGCGGAAACATCAGAAATCATGTGAAGTTCTTCCTTTTCTCTCATTTAAGCTTTTTGGTTACAGAATGATGTTTAACCCACAGTAACACAAACACATCAAACACAAAAGTATCAAACACAAAAATGAACTTGTGATTAACAAGCAATGGGGCAGCCTTTAGATCAACATGTAAATCTACTAAGGGACTCAAGGGCTCACCGAGGTTTTTAGGCTGAGTACTAAATAACTAACTAAACAACTACTACTTATTTTAATGGAGTGGTTTAGAATCATTATTATTTTACACAGTTACAAAAAGCCACAGTAAGTAATATATAATATAAAGTACCTCCATATTTTTTAATGTTAGGTTATCCAACCCTAAAAATGGTGGAGTAAGTCAAGTACCACCTCCAGGAAGCAATTAACCAAATCCAAAATGTGGCACATTCCATGGGACAAATGACTAAACTGCTCTAATAAATCAATGCTACAAGAAAGCAGGCAGAGGAAAAAAGGAACTTTAATAGAATAAAAGAGACTTAAGAGGCAAAGCAAATGCTACATGAAGTTTGTTTGGATTCCGATTCCAATAAACATGACAGAAATGCATGTTTTGAGAATATGGAATAAGTGAACATGAACCAGGTATATTACAAAACTGTATTTTATTATGTTAGGTGTGATAATAGTATGGTATGATAATAAACGTAATATTTATATTAAAGATCTCTGAGATGCATGCTTAAGTATTTTGGGTGAAATGACATATATAGGATTTGCTGTAAAATCCTCTATTCAGGCTGGACATGGTGGCTTACCCCTGTAATCCCAGCACTTTGGGAGGCTGAGGTGGGCGGATCACCTGAGGTCAGGAGTTCAAGACCAGTCTGACCAACACAGCAAAACCCCATCTCTACTAAAAATACAAAAAATTAGCTGGGAGTGGTGGCCCACACCTGTAATCCCAGCTACTCGGGAGGCTGAGGCATAAGAATTGCTTGAACCCAGGAGGCAGAAGTTGCAATTAGCCGAGATGGCTCCACTGCACTCCAGCCTGGGTGATACAGAGAGACTCTGTTCAAAAAAGTGGAGGAGTTTATAAGCTGTGTGTGGTGGCTCACACCTGTAATCCCAGCACTTTGGGAAGCTGAGGCAGGTGGATCACAAGATTAGGAGATCGAGACCATCCTGGCCAACATGATGAAATCCCATCTCTATTAAAATACAAAAAATTAGCTGGGCATGGTGGCATGGCCCCTGTAGTCCCAGCTACTCAGGAGGCTGAGGCAGGGGAATCACTTGAACCCAGGAGGCAGAGATTGCAGTAAGCCGAGATCGTGCCACTGCACTCCAGCCTAGCAACAGAGCAAGATGCCGTCCAAAAAAGAAGGGGGGGGGGGTATTTATAAAATAAGATTGGCAAAATATTAATCACTGTTGAAACTAAATGATGGATACCACAGGGGTTTATATTATGTTTCCTCCCTTTGGGTAGGTTTGGAAATTATAAAAAATGCAAATAAAAGGAATTATAGTCATATCTGGTGATTTACGCTAGTAAGATTAAACCCAGAAGAAGAAATCAATTATTCCCAGATGTTAATTTTGGCAAAAATTATTTGGAAATGATTAGTAAGTGAGATACATCCTGTTCCTCATGTCCATTTCTATCCTTGGCTCCTTTATCTCAGTCCT
The DNA here is from genome assembly GCF_047675955.1 of Chlorocebus sabaeus. Lineage (NCBI taxonomy): Eukaryota > Metazoa > Chordata > Mammalia > Primates > Cercopithecidae > Chlorocebus > Chlorocebus sabaeus. The sequence continues at coordinate 95,991,304 of NC_132914.1, read as the reverse complement.
AGATAAACTCAGTTCTTCAGATAAGGCAAGTTACATGAAGGCAGCTTCAGAATTACATATTTTCACTGGCTTTTCTCTGCCAGTGAAAATCACAAGAAATGCATCCTAAGTTACATGAAGGCAGCTTCAGAATTACATATTTTCACTGGCTTTTCTCTGCCAGTGAAAATCACAAGAAATGCATCCTAATAGTCCTTATGGTAATACAGGTAGTATGGCACATCTTAAAGTAAACCTTGTCCTTAATTAAAACGGTTTACTAACTAATAACCCCCTCCCACATGGCAGAGGTTTTTTTCCTATATTGAAAAGGAAATATGGACTTCCTCAACCTACAAAATGCCAAAAGCAACATCAAAAATTAGTCATAAATAGCATAACAGTCTTAGTTTTTTTAGCAGTACATTTATTCAAATAGGGCCAAGTTTTTTTGAGTAAAAGTGAACTATAACTGTGATATAATTTTATGTTACTACATTACTCTGTAATTTTGGTCCAATTCAATGTTTTCAAATTGTGCTCTGCAGGGTCCTTGGGATTCTATAAACATAAATATGCCTAAAGAGGCTGGGCGCGGTGGCTCACGCCTGTAATCCCAGCACTTTGGGAGGCCGAGGCGGGTGGATCACAAGTTCAGGAGATCGAGACCACGGTGAAACCCCGTCTCTACTAAAAATACAAAAAATTAGCTGGGTGCAGTGGCGGGCGCCTGTAGTCCCGGCTACTCAGGAGGCTGAGGCAGGAGAATGGCGTGAACCCAGGAGGCAGAGCTTGCAGTGAGTCGAGATCGCGCCACTGCGCTCCAGCCTAGGCGACGGAGCAAGACTCCGTCTCAAAAAAAAAAATGCCTAAAGAGCACTATGTGATAGGGAGAGGTTAGAGATGAAAGGGAACGAGAGAGAATGAGAAAGGAAGGGGAGGGAGGAGGAAGGAGGAGGAGAAGAAAGAAGAAGAGAGGGAGGAGGAGAGAAAAGAAAGGTAAAGAGGGTGACAGGGAGGGAAAGGAATAAAGGGAGAGAGAGACAGAGGAGAGGGAAAAAGGGAGGAAGAGAGAGTCAAGGAGAAATGCAGGTCCCATTCAGCCAGAGCAACAAACTTTATACACACTGAGCTTCTGTGTAATTTTTTTCTTCTGAAAAATAAATAAATAAATAAAAATTTAGCTTCCTGAACAGGAGGATGGAGAGGGCAATTTTCAGTAACTGTTTCAGGACTTTCTAAAGATAATTTTTCTAATAGTTTATTTAAATGTCAAAACATAGAGTCTATGAAGTTTTCCAAACTGAAATGTCTTTTACTACCTCTCTCAAAAATATCACGTTCAATTGCAAAGACGGTATGACATCAAGGAAGAAAGGTTTGAAAACAATTCAAAAAAAGTTAGCAGATCTTTCTGGGATCCCGGAAAAGGTAATCTAGCTATCTTTATCCACTTAAGAGGAAAAAAAGATACAATCAAACATTATCAAGCATATGTAGAATGAATTTCTATTTTTGGTTTTCATTTGTGTTATCTTTCCTACCAGCACCTTTTCCCTCCTCTCTGTGATAACAGAACCTCTCTTTTGAATTAAGCTCCACTTATGATTCAAGTAGAGCTGACCTCACTCATTTGTCCCACTTCCATATAACTAAACTTGTGACCCTTGGACAATCCAAGGGTTTCATCCTACTGTCCACTGGGGTTACCCTAGCGACAAGCATGTAAGCCAAACTGAGTCAAATAAAGTCTCTCTAAAATTAGATCTACGGGTTCTAGGAAAGAGCACATTTCTCTTACTCTGTGATTGTGAGCTATAAGGTAGCCACATGTTTTGTCACATAAAAAGCATGCCTGAACCAACACAAGGGAAGGCAAGAGTCTGGAGATGGAAAGGAAGGTAGAGCCTGAGAACACAGTTTAAGCATTTGGAGTCAGCTATGCCTGAAGCCATGCTATGCTCCCTCTAGACTTTTCAGTTACATGAGCCAATAAAATATTTTTAAACTATTTTTTTTTTTTGCTTCAGCTAATATATTATTGTAGTTTCTATCACTGTGACCAGAAAGTCCTAATAGTAAGATACATAAGAAGATCAAAGGAGATATTCTGATGTACCTATCAAATTTATCTACATAATTCTCAATATCCACACTTACTTTGAGGAAGCAGTCACTTGACCCAGTGGCTAAGAGAAGATGATGACTACTGTTGGTGAAATGGCAGCAATTGACTTGCTCTGAGTGCTCATCATAAGTGTGTACTAGTTCCCCGGTCACAGAATTCCAAATCTAAAGAGAAAAGAGAAAAAATTTACAAATACCCATTATTTTCAAAGGGAGAACAGAGGGGCAAAGCAATGTCCATTGCTTTGCAAATGCTATCTTATCCTGTCATAGCAGATTTTCCTAGTTGGACAAGATGCTAATGAAACCTCTCCCCTTTCTAAAATATGGCAATATTTTGCCTCAATGTTTAAAAAAATTATTTGCAAATATACATATATGTACCTATAGCATAACTGGAGTGTCACAAACACATGACATTTCTTAAGGGCAAGATTTCACATGTTTATATGAATGACAGCAAGCAGAGAAGTGCTTTAAAGAGGGTGGCATAACAGACTTGTGATCAGAAGGGTTGAGCCCAAGAGCTGGCTCTACCACTTATGACTTGTGTGTCACAAATCCCTAATTACCTGCATCTCAGTTCCCTCTTCTGTAAAATGGGGATATTTATACCTCTCCTACACAATTTAATATATCAAATGAGATAATGAACATGACAAGTGTTCCATGGACTTCAAGGTACCATATAAATAAGTAAAGGCAGACTGTTTAGCAAAAAAAAATAAAGGTTTTATAGTCTGAGAGAAATCCAGCTTTCAACCCTGTTACTGCTCCCAGTTAATGTAAGCTTGCTTGCGCAAGAGACTTCATCTCTGAATCTGTGTCCTCTTCTGTAAATGGGATCAACACTTACCTTGCAAGCTGTAGCAGGAAATTGATAATGTAATATAATAAGGTGTGTAGTATAAAGACTCTTATAGTGTTCAATTTTCAGTAAAAACTAATCATCATTCTAGCTACTATGTAAGACAACTAAGCAGTCTATGCCATATAACAACAAACAAAAGAAATAAATTACCTAATGAACTTTCACTGGGATTTTGACTTTTTAGAGGTACTAATGTCCTTTTTGCATTTCCTTTGTATCTTATCAAAGCACTGATTAGAATCCCCAGAGGTCCAGAGACTTTATCTTCAAGTTCTTTAATAGGTATTTCTGCCTCTGGCTTAGAAAATAGAAACTCATTATTATTTCCTTTTACTCCATGTAGCTCTGACTTTGGAACTGCCCTCAGTGGCCACCTCCAAGTCTGACTCAGAGTCAGAGTAGAGGCTACAGAGTGAATTAACTGTTGGTTATAAAGCCACAAGTCCAATCTATCAAGAGGTAGATTTTTCCAAGATCTCAAATTTAGTCTGGACATTCCACAGCCCTCTTCAAGTAGGTGAAAACTTCAGGAAAACACCCAAGGCAAATTTCTTGCCCACTCCACCTATCCAGATCCAGTACTCCAGATTCAACTCCTTTGAGAAAGTGTTAAAGCAAGGTCTCTCTTCCATATATCAGTGATAACACCCACAAGCCTTCAGTTTCTCTTGAATTCTATATTAGTATAAATGCTCCAGCTAAAAGCCAAATTTGGGAACAAGAGAATACTTAACGAAGATAAAAATTACTCTCTGGTGGGGCACGGTGGCTCATGCCTGTAATCTCAGCACTTTGGGAGTCAAAGGCATGCGGATCACTTGAGGCCAGAAGTTCAATACCAGCCTGGCCAACATGGCAAAACTCTGTCTCTACCAAAACTACAAAAATTAGCCAGGCATGGAGGTGCACACCTGTGATCTCAGCTATTCAAGAGGCTGAGGCATAAGAATCAATTGAATCCTGGAGGCGGTGATTGCAGTGAGCTGAGATTGCACCACTGCACTCCAGTCTGGGTGTCAGAGCAAGACTCTGCCTCAAAATAAATAAATAAAAATTACTCTGTTTACTTTTCTCTATTTATTTTTTAGACCAGTAACATATTCTTAGTTTGTTCATCCATCTGGTTTTCCACTGAATTTATAAGCCAGTTCATAAAAGTAAACAAAAAAAATTGGGGCTGCATTTTAAAATTGTATCTTACAACAGGAATCCCTAAGTTTATGCAGCAACACTCCTAATCACAATGCACTCAAAGATTTCAACTGATATTTAACCCATGGACTTGTCTATTAATGGCAGACAAACTCATTAATTTGTCATTGCTTTTCCCCACTGCCTGTTTAATCCTGAAGCTGATCAACCTAGGCATTTTTGCTGGTGTTTAAAAATAAATAATTTTCCGGTCAGGCACAGTGGCTCATACCTATAATCCTAACACTTTGGAAGGCTGTGGCAGGAGGATCACCTGAGCCCAGGAATTGTAGTTTACGGTGAGCTATGATCATACTACTACCCTCCAGCCTGGGCAACAGAGCAAAATCCTGTCTCTTTAAAAAAGGTAAAGAATTTTCAGATACTGTTAACTTACAACGGATCAAGTTAGTAGATCAGCAGGTGATAGTGCTTTAACTCTACTAACTCTGGTCTCATGATTATAGAAAGATAAAATGAATTCTGTTGTGATTACAACTCAAGAGGAAAAGATTTTCCTACCTTCACTTTTTTATCCACTGAGCAGGTTGCTATAAATCTGTCATCTGTAGAGAATGCACAACAAAGCACTTCATCCTCATGAGCCTTGATTTCTAAAAGTTTCTCTCCCGTTTCAGCTTTGAACACCTGCACAAGTAACAATAAAATATTTTTATAATAAACTGCTTAACCATAGGTCATCATTCAATAAAAATCTTTAAGTGAGTTTAATCATTGTCATTTTGCAAAACAGAAAGGAACTTGGCAAAGCTACTCCCAAAATCAGAATTTCTGCCAGAATGTGTATGCGTTAACGTAAATAGAGAACTATTCACTATTAAATGTTTCTAAATATCAATGAAAATGTTACATGATCTTTGCGGTGTTGTTTTTCTGGCCAGAAACTTCTGTGGCTGGTGGCGCCTTTGCCTGAGTTTTGCTTGGGCCCACTGGTCTTGTTTCACCCACTTGGCCTGACAGGCTGCGTTCAAATCATACTACCAGCCTGGGTCCCAAGCCTGCCAAGGGCGAATCAGGTGTGGAAAGGCAAGGCGTGTGTGAGCGAGCATGGGGTCCAGCCACTGTGCACAGACGTGCTGACTGCTGCAGTGGGACAGGCAGCTCCAGGTGCCAGCATGGGCGCTGGCTCTCTGTGAGGCTGTGGCTGGACCAGGCACACCACAAGCAGCTTACACGGCTGGCACCAGGGAACACGGTGGTACCCAGAAGCTGGGAGATGCCAGGAACCGCAGGACCCCAAAGAGGGAGTCACAGCCCTAGCTTGGGGAGCTCCCAAGTCTGGGCTCCCCAAAGGGCCTCAGCTCTTCTTTCCTTCTCTCCACTCACAATGTGGCAAGCAAGGGGCATGTCTCAGCCATGTTTGTATTACAGCTCTTTTAGCCTCACCATCTGGGGGGTCCCAAGTTCTTGTCCTACAACCAGGAAAAATGTGGTACGCTGACAGGTGGAGGGTGAGCAAGACAAACAGGAGCTTTATTGAACGAAAGAATAGCTCAATAAACCTGCGGGGGGCAGCTCCTTTCCATAGCTCAGGAGAGGGTAGGCAAGTCCTGCTGACAACTGTTCAGCTATCAGCAGAGAGCGTAGCTCCTCTCAGCAGCTGGTCCTCCTGTCATCTGCACAGCTCTCAGCAAAGAGAGGGCGCTAGAGTGGGTTGCTCCTCTCTGCAGCTGGTCGTCCCAGTGTCTGCTCAGCTCTGGCTAAGCCCAGGGCTTTTATGGGCTTCGGAGGGGAGAAAGTACGTGCCAACTGGTCCATGGGCCGACATGGGCAAGCCTGGAAAAGGTACTACAAGTTCCCACTCCAGTCCATTCAGTTCACACCAGCAGCCCAGCCCCCAGCCTTCAGGCCCTTTGCGGCCTGAAGGTGAGGCCTCATTGGGGACCCAGCCCCTTCCACCCAGGAACCTGTCTGCCTCCTGCTGCCATTCATGGCACCCAGGCTGTAGGTGCCAAGGGGAGCCTGCAGGCCAGCATCAAACTGCCCTCAGAATCCCCTCAGCTTCCCTCCTATGCTCACGGGCACCCAAAATCCGGAGGGGGCTGAGGCAGCAGGGGGCTGGCATGTCAGCACTGCCCCAAGCATGTGCACATCTGGCAGGGCTGCAACAGCACCCAGGCTCAGCCCCAGCTTTGCTCTGAGATCAGAGTGGGTGCCAACAGCAGGGAGAAGTCAGGCAGCGGGAGCAGGTACTTCCAAGCCTGCAAGGGCAGGGGGTCCTTCCAGGGCCCCCAAGAGTACAGGGATGCCTCAGTCTGCAGCCACAGCTTGGGCAGCTACAGCTGCACCAGGGGGAAGGGCTCCTGCCTGCTCTGTGGAGCCAGAGGCCTGAGCCTCTGGCTGTGGTTTGGGCGGCTGCAGCTACACCCAGGAGGGCAGGGCTCTGGCCTGCTCTGTGAAGGAGGTTTCCAGATCCACAGCTGTGGCTTCGGCGGCTACAGCAGCACCCAGGAGCTCCTGCCCTGGCTTGGGCGGCTACAGCAGCACCCAGGAGCTCCTGCCCCAGTTCAGAAGGGGTGGGGCCCCTGGAGCATGCAGCCCCAGCTGCGCCTCCCTGCTGCAGCCAACATTATGGCAGCAGCCACTTCAGGCTGCCCCCTGCTGCCATCAAAAAGAAGTGTCAGAGCATAGCTTCAGTTCTTGAGACTACTTTGGCAATTTCTTAACAATCAAATAAAGCATTTCGTTTAATATGTATTCTCTCTGGAACTCAAAAGCCAAAATTAATAAAGTTACTAATAAAGTACACATATAGACATAAGATATGGAGTCATAATCTTGCAAAGACTAAAAGTATCCTAAATACAAGTTTTAACTAATTTCATCATGTTCTCTGCAAAATCAAAAGGCAGAACACAAACATTAAGAAAAGTACTCATTCATATTTTCTGAAAACAAAGGTAATCTTAAAGGAAATTCTTTAAAACAACTTAGGAAATAGTCTAGTCCAGTTCCTATTTACAAGAAAAAAACCGATGCCTAAGACTTTGATAAAATAAGTATTTTCTTAATCACTGTTTTTTAATCACAGCCCTACTTCCTGTGCTATGAAGCCCTATGTCTTCTAACAATTATTTCCTCACTACCCTGAGCTGACAAATGGATGGCTTGGAACTGACTGGCAGGATAAAGGGCACTTCCTTACCATCTGTAAGTTTACAATTAGGAAAACATGTAACTGTATCCTTTAAATCTCTAGAGAAACCTTTAATAAAATGTTCAAGAGAGTTGGATTTATCTGTTATTTCTAAGTTGCAATTTTCTTGACTTTTAGGATTTAAACATATTCCGATATGCACAAAACTGTATACGTGCCTCTTTGACTGTTTCTCAAGAGATGTGTTTTACCTGTAAGGTTTTATCAGCTCCACAAGAAGCTATTCTCTGACCATCCTCAGAAAAGCAGGCATGATAAACAGCATCTGTGTGGGGGCGGACAACTAAGCGGGAAAGATTCGTGATGTTTTTTTTGTTTCTAAATACAGGGAAAAAATGAACAGAAATTCAATAAATGAGAGTAAAAGTAACTATTTTCTTTCAGTAATAAAATAAACTGTCTTTTAACAAGGTTATGTTCTCCAAAATACAAAATACTTAAAATCAAATTACTAACATGCAAATGACAGCATAGATCACCAAAAGAAAAGAAATAACAAAAGTAGCATTTGTAAGAGAAAAGTTACCCTTTATCAAGCAACCTGTCATGTGTTACAAATGTCACTGAGTTGGAAGAAATCTAATTAATCAAATTAATCAAATCTAGTTAATCAACAAGTCACTTTCTATTTTCCTTTGATACATTAATAATGATACATGTGCTGATAAACCATTATGTAAGGATACCTTCAAAAATTCACCATCTCTTTTTTAAAATAAAAATCATAGCAAAATGCTCATTTCCTAACTGAAGGAAATGCCCAGCATTATTATAATGATGTACTTTAAAGCTGCTCTTCTCAGCCAGGTGTGGTGGCTCATGCCTGTAATCCTAGCACTTTGGGAGGTCAAGGCAGGTGGATCACCTGAAATCAGGAGTTCAAGACCAGCCTGGCCAACATGGCGAAATGCCGTCTCTACTAAAGATAAAAACTGGCTGGGTGTGGTGCCATGTGCCTGTAATCCCAGCTACTTGGGAGGCTGAGGCAGGAGAATCACTTGAACCTGGGAGATGGAGGTTGCAGTGAGCCGAGATCATGCCACTGCACTCTAGCCTGGGTGACAGAGCAAGACTCCATTTCAAAAAAAAAAAAAACTGCTCCTCTCAAACTACAACTATTCAGACATACTAAAAAGATAAAGCAACATCATATTCTTTGTATCTTAATCTAATGAATACCAACTATTCCACTAGTATAGATATCATTATTACTGCTCATAGTATCTAAAGTATAAAGGGGCCAGACGTGGTTGTTCACACCTGTAATCCCAGGACTTTGGGAGGATGAGGCGGGAAGATCACTTGAGGCCAGGAGCTCGAGATGAGCTTGGCCAACATGGTGAAACCCCATCTCTACTAAAAATACAAAAATTAGCAGGCATGGCAGCACACGCCTATAATCCTAGCGACTCGGGAGGCGGAGGCATGAGAATCACTTGAACCCGGGAGGTGGAGGTTGCAGTGGGCCGAGATCATACCAATGCACTCCAACCTGGGTAACTGAGTGAGACTCTGTCTCTAAATAAATAAATAAATACATAAATAAATAATAAAGTGTAAAGGAATGTAATGTGTACTTAAAACAGAAAAAACTATTACTGCAGTGTCAGAACTTCATATACATTACAACCCTGTCACTTTAAGTAAATATGTCAAATAGTATTGTGCTTATTTTAAAAGTCAAGGGTGGGCAGTCAGACAAATCTAACCTCATTTCTATTACTTATTAGGTGTGTAAACGAGCAAATTACTTAACCTAACAAGTTTTTATTTCTTCATATGTCAAATGGAAGTAATGGTATCTATTCTAAACAGCACCCCACACATAAAGGTGCCACTATTATCATTCTTCAAAAAACCACACACAAGACAGATCAAAGTGATAAAAGTGAACACAAAGGTAAATCATATTTAGATCCTGCCTACAAAGCATTACACTTTAGTAGAAGTGATAAAACAAACAAAAACAATTGTTCCTCCGTATTGATGAGGGACTTGTTCTAAGACCCACTACAGATACCAAAATCCATGGATGCTCAAGTCTCTTACATAAAATGGTATAGGATTTGCATTTATCCCACCACACCCTCCTCTATAGCCTAAATCATCTATAGATTACTCAAAATACCTAGTACAATGTAAATGCTATGTAAACAGTTGTTATACCATCATGTTTAGGAAATAATAACAAGAAAAGTGTCTGTATATGTTCAATACAAACATAACCATCTACTTTTTTTTTCTAGTATTTTCAATCCACGGTTAGTTGAATCCACGGATGTAGAACCCACGGATACGGAGGGTTGACTGCGTAATATAAGAACTAGAGTGATGACAACTAGAAGAATAGATAAGTTCTAGCAAAGTTAAGAGGATTCGATTTTAAAATGTTTTTTACGTCTGCTTGATCTATCTACTCAATTCCTCAAAGCTCAGCAAGTGACCTTCATAATAATGGATATATAGTAGATAGCCCAAAAGTACTAGATAAATAACAAATGAATGAGTGAACAAATAATTTCACTGAAAACAGAAACTCAATTAAATTTAAGCTTATACCAACCTAAACCTTTCTATAGTAAACACCAAAAAAATTTTCTAGTACTCAAATAAAGCATCCTTTGAATAAGGCCTGGTCAAACACAATTTTAAAATAAGTTATAAATAGCTAGCCATTTTATGAGAGAACATCACAAGGAGAAATGCAGTTGATGCGATGGCAGAAAACAGGAAGAAAAAGTAAAAACTCAACAATTCACAAGAGAACAAGAACTAAACCTATGCCCTTTGATCAGAGCAGGTATTAAGATTAGATTTCAGCCACTAACTAAAACATGAATTCATTCAATATTTCACAAATTTATACTGAATACCAACTATACGGACCAGAAAAATGCTAAATGCTATTCTTAATAACAACAACTAATATTTATTGAGCACTTTCTATGAACTGGGTGTTGTTCTAAGTACTATATGTATGTCTATATGTTTATATACATACATACACTCGTTTAATCCTTACAACAATGCTATAAAATACAATCATTAGGCAAAAGAAGTTAAATAACTTTCCCCTTACGATACACAACTAATAAATAGCAGAGCTGGGATTCAAACCCAGGCAGTCTACAGCCAGGGTATGTTATTTTAACCTCCAAACTATTGTATACTTCAGAACACATGGACTAGTATGAGAGAAAACCGAGTAAACAGATAATCACTATAAAGTGTGACAAATGCTATGATATGGGGCAAACAGTACTCTCAGATAGATCTAATCTAGCTTCCACAAGTTAGGGGGCTGCTCCTCAGAGAGAGAGAGAGAGAGCCCTCCACAAGAAAGTGTTAAAGAATGGTCAACTCTGGAAAGTGGGAAGGTAAGAGAGAAATGGCTAGTCTTTGACTTTTCATCTTACATCCTATTACTATTGTTTTTTGTCTTAATCAAGAACACATATTATTTAAAATAAAACCAGCTGGGTGTTGTGGCTAATGCCTGTAATCCAAGCACTTTGGGAGGCCAAGGAAGGAGGATCGATTGTGTCCAGGAATTTGAGATCAGCCTGGGCAACACAGTGCAACCTTATCTCTACAGAAAAATAAAAAATTAGACATGGTAGTATGTGCCTGTAGTCTCAGCTACTCAGGAGGTTGAAGCAGGAGGAATGCTTGAACCCAAGAGGTCAAGGCTACGGTGAGCAGTGATCATACCACTGCACTCAACCTAAGTGACAAAGTGAGATCCTGTCTCAAAAAAAATAAACAAAACCAACAAAAATTAAACTTATATTTTAACTAAAAAATTTTTTTAATTCTCTCAGATACCATTCTCTCCTTCATGGAACCCTCCCTTGAATTCCTCATTTTTCCAAGCCAATTACTTATCAGTTATATCTCTACTTATAAACAGTTCTGTTGTTACACTCACACATTATATTGTAATTATTTGCTTAAACTCCTTACTTCACTACTAGATTTTGAACTCCTTAGGGGAAAGACTTCACATCCAGTAACAGTGCTTAGCACAGTAGAGAAATTCAAACACTAGTGCTTAGTATAGTACAGAAACTCAAATGTTTCTTGAACTAAACTGAATCAAGAAAATCACCTACGGCAGTCTGACTTATTTGGAAAGAGGGCCTAATGCCATAAAGATCCACAGATACCAACCTGGACTTCTATTTAGATATAAATTACACAAATGAAAAGAGAGCCACTCATATTTATTATTTCAAGCTATAAGGGAAGCATGACATATGGAAGGAGCATGCAAAATAAAGCCAGGCAGACCCAAGGTGTTTTTTTGTTTTTTGAGACAGAGTCTCACTTTGTTGCCCAGGCTGGAGTACAGTGGCACAATCTCAGCTCACTGCAGCCTCTGCCTCCCAGGTTCAAACGATTCACCACGTCCAGCTACTTTCTGTATTTTTAGTAGAGATGGGGTTTCACCATGTTGGCCAGGCTGGTCTCAAACTCTTAACCTCAGGTGATCCACCACCTTGGCCTCCCAAAATGCTGGGATTCCAGGCATGAGCCACTACGCCCGGCCACAAGACCCAAGGTTTAAATCCCATTCAGCAAGTCACATGAACTTAGCCAAGTCCAAATCTCTCTGTGCTTCAATTTTCTCATTTGTAAAACAGGGCAATTTTAGGTATTTAAATTTTTATAAGGTAAGGATTAAATAGAATAACTTGATTATGTAGCATTATAACAGGTATTAAAAAGATGGTATTAATATCTATCCTTTTCTTTTTATAAGCTGACAAGATTAAGGTAAGAGCAATAGAAACTCCTTTAAGAGAGAATAATCAAGGCCGGGCGTGGTGGCTCACGCCTGTTAATCCCAGCACTTTGGGAGGCCGAGGCAGGCAGATCACGAGGTCAGGAGGTCGAGACCATCCTGGCTAACACGGTGAAATCCCGTCTCTACTAAAAAATACAAAAAAAAATTAGCCGTGGGTGGTGGGAAGCGCCTGTAGTCCCAGCTACTCGGGATGCTGAGGCAGGAGAATGGCGTGAACCCGGGAGGCGGAGCTTGCAGTGAGCCGAGAGCATGCTACTGCACTCCAGCCTGGGCGACAGAGCAAGACTCCATCTAAAAAAAAAAAAGAGAGAATAATCAGGGTTCAGTGGTCATTTAATAAGGACTATGTGTGCAAAGGAAAGTGCAAATTACTTTACAGCCATTATCTCATTTAAATCTTCACAGAAGGCCAGGCGTGGTGGCTCATGCCTGTAGTTCCAGCACTTTGGGAGACCGAGGCATGCAGATCACTTGAGGTCAGGAGTTTGAGACCAGCCTGGCCAACATGACGAAACCCCGTCTCCACTAAAATATAAAAACTAGTCAGGCATGGTGGTGGGCGCCTATAATCCCAGCTACTTGGGAGGCTGAGGCAGGAGAATCACTTGAATACAGGAAGTGCAGGTTGCAATGAGCCAAGATCACGCCACTGCACTCCAGCCTGTGCAACAGAGTGAGACTCTTTCATAAATAAATAAATAAATAAATAAATAAATAAATAAAAATCTTCATGGAAATAGCACTTATTTCAAAGGATTTTATACATGAGAGAAGAATCTATAACTTGTTCAAAGTCACAGAATTACTAGGTTTTAGAACTGAAGCTCAAACCCAGCTCTGTGGCTCCAAAGTCCATGCTCTTCACCACCATACTAAATTACAGTAAGTCAAGCACTTAGTACTGAATATTTAGGATAATTTGTCAAAATGTCTTACAGGCATCTATTTATATGGATTCTTTGAAAATACAATCATTTTCTCCTATGCTTACTTCTCTAGAACTTTACAATAAGTAAGAATGCTTATTAAAAGTTCCAGCCCTTTTGAAAGTAGTTAAATCTTCCTGGAGTGAACGTATTCACCACCTGAAAAATAATGACATAGTTAGCGCACCGCTCCTGTTGGTTTCTCTCCTAACCTACTTACATCCATTCCAGGTAAAGCATTCCATTATCGACCTCCTGCTTGGCCTGCAGCTTAGCTTGCTGATAAACTTCTGAAGTTTCCGGCTCACAGAGACCCAGTTGTACAATATTAGGAAATGGCTGTCGTCCAAGAAGGTGTCCATTTAAAGATAAAAACTCCTGAAAATTCTCACTGACTGCACAATCCTATAAATAAACTGAAATCTCTTAGAAACACAATCAGAGCCAGGATCTGACATTTTTCTGTTTCTGTGATCTTGCCACTTTAAAAGCTTAAATGAAATATTCTTTATGTGAACTAAAATTGAACAGCCAACCATTAGGTATCAAATACATAGGAATCTTCTTCTGACTTTTAAACATAGGGTAAAAAATCTCATTATCAAACACACTTCTTAATACATTCTTTTAAAAAAAAAAAAAACCACTGAACATCTTATTTTCCCAGCTTTTAAACTTCAATCCTACCTACTTTCCCAGTAGGCTGGGAAGCAAATTAATTAGAATCACCAAAGATCAAAGGAGGGAAATTATTTTCACCCCTTCTATTCTCTTCACCCCTTCTATTCTGCTCATCCCCATCATTAAACCTAGAATTAAATGTCAAAAAAAACGAGATTCCTTTAAGCACTAATTTTTCATATTAATATACATACCTTTTCATCTAGTATATGTCTGTATTCCACAAACTCATGAATCAGATGAGCAGGGCCTACAAGTTCTGTTTTTGCTTTAATCCAATCCAGGGAAAACATTAAAGCACAAAGTTCCTTTAAAAACAAAGTAACATCAGCAGCACTGTTAGAGATCAAAACATTTTAGGTATAACATCATTATCCTCACACTACTAAGAGAAACAGTAAATATCTAGAATTTAAAGGATGCAAAGGAAGCAAGTGAGAAAGAATATATCTATAGTTCCAAAGAATCATAAAATGGGCCTCATACTTCAGCTCCAAATAAACCCCAGTTGGTTAAAAATTTAAATAGAAAATAGAAAACATTTTAAAATACTAGAAAATACAAATAAATATTTTTGTAAGCTTGTAGTAAAGGAAATCTTTGTAAACATGACCCCAAAGCAAAATACCAAACAAAAAAAACTGCACTTAACTACATAAAAAAGTGTATTTAACTACATAAAAATTTAAATCTTCAATACAGTAGAAAGCAATATAAATTAAACTCAAGACCAAAGAAGTTTTTAAAAAATACTTATTTGTAACATATATGATAGATGAGGGCTTCAGTATTTATTTTTATAGAAAATTATTTTTATAGAAAATTCTAATAAAACAATAAGAAAAAGAAAAACATTGCAAGAGAAAAAATAGGTAAAGGAGGTAAAAGCAAAGGATGGGAGCCACAATTCACAAAATAAAAAGAATAGATGGCCAAAATCTCATTGGTAATCAAAATGAAACAAGAAAAATTTACCATTTTTAAAGTATCAGATCTCTAAAGACTAAAGGAGTAGTAAGAATATTAGCTGGGGCTGGGCACAGTGGCTCAAACCTATAATCCTAGCACTTTGAGAAGCCGAAGAGGGTGGATCACTTGAGCCCAGGTGCTTAAGATCAGCCTGGGCAACACAGTGAAACCTCATCTCTTTGAAACATACAAAAATTAGCTGGGTGTGGTGGTGCATACCTGTGGTCCCAGCTACTCAGGAAGCTGAGGTGGAAGGATCACCTGAGCCCAGGAAGTGTAGGTTGTAGTGATTTCAGCTGAAATCATGGCAGTACACTCCAGCCTGGGCAACAGAGTGAGATCCTGTCAAAGAAAGGCCAAGGGCGGAGGGGCGGGGGGGGGGAAGGTTGGGGGGAGGTGGGGGGAGAGGAGAGGAGAGGAGAGGAGGTGAGGTGAGGTGAGGTGAGGTGATTAGCTGGGATCAGAGGAAATGAATACTTTCAACCACTGCTGGTAGGCATGTAAAACGGAGTACCCTTCTGGAGAGCAGTCTGGCAATCTGTACTAAAATTTAAACTGCACATACCACTTGACCCAGAAATTCCACTTATAAAAAAGTATCCTAAGAAAATAACCATCAACCAATTGTCCATCAACCAATTGGCCATTCATAATGTAGCTATACAATGAAATAATATGCAGCTTTAAAAATCATGTCACTCCATATAAATGACAAGAAAAGATGATGATTCAATGTAATTAAGTGGTAAAAAGCAATATATGAGACTTTCTATTATGATCCCATTTGGTTTTAAAGGACAAGTGTATTTATAGAAGCAGCAAAATGATCTAGAAAACTATACACAAGAGCATTAGCAATGGTTGTGATCTGTTTTCTTTTTTATAGTTTTTTTTCTAAGTTTTCCAATGAAAATCAACCATTACTTTTAAAGTCAGAAAAAAGGCTAAAGAGAACTGAATCTGCCACACTATCATATATATATCATATATATATCATACACACACATATATATATCATAAGCTTTAAAAAGGTGCATTGGTTCAGTGATTCCACTTCTCAGAATTTGCCAAGGAAACAACATAGGTACAAAGATAAACAAGAATGCTCATTACAACATCATAAGGATAAAAAAAACTGAAAACCTAAATGTTCGATAATTAAAGTTTGGTTAAGTAAATTAGGGCACAGATATTTATTGGAATGCCATCATTCCAATATACATTATTAAATGTGAATATATTTTGCTAGATGAAAAAAACAAACTACAACCATTTACTATGTATTATAACCAAGAAATAACATACCTGAGCATAGAAAAATTACTGAAAGTACTTAAGGTTTTCCAAACGTAAACATTTTGAGTAGCTACTTGGGAGTCATGACTTCAATCAAATACCATCTATGTGCTAACAATTCCCTATTTTCATGTTTCATCTATAATTCTCCCCAGAATTCCAGACTCACATATCTAACCGCCTATTCAATATTTCCAGCCAGATGTCTTAATAGGTTTATCAGACTTAATATATCCAAAATGAGTTCTTAACCATCCCCATTCTCTGCAGGAAAAAGCTTGTTCTCCCACAGACCTCTATTTCAGTTCACGGACTCCATTCTTTCCATTGGAGTTGGAGTTATCTTTGATTCTTCTTTCTCTTTTAATGCATATCAAACCCATCAGCAAATCATGATGATTCTACCCCTCTATCATCACTTTCTTTCCCCTTCCCTGCTCTCTCCTTCTTCTAAGCACTTAACTACCCACCGAAATATAATAAATTTGTTTAATGTCTGCCTCCTCCCAGAACATAAACTCAATGAGAGCAGAGACTTTGTGCCTGTGCTTTATCCTCTTAATGAAGAGCAATATACATAACAAGCACTCAATAAATATTTATTGAATCAATGAATATACTTTTCCACTATCCATTTCCTCTTAACGCTTACAAAATAAATCCATACTGCCCAAAAAGGAAAGCTACTAGTAAGAAGAGGATTAATTCTGAGGTGGTTCATTTACTAGTTACTAAGGTACCTTTTCTAATCACTACAAGTAAAAACAAAAATAACTGCACAGGCTACAATCCCATTTTTACTAATAAAAAAAAATGATACTAATAAAACAAAACATGTTTATGAACAGGACAGCAAAGCAAAATACCAAACAACAACGACAACAACAGTGGGAAATTTAACTACATAAAAATTCAAATCTTCAGCTGGCTGCGGTGGCTCATGCCTGTAATCCCAACACTTTGGGAGGTTGAGGGGAGTGGATCACTTGAGCTCAGGTCAAGCTCAGGAGTTTGAGACCAGCCTGGGCAACATGGTGAAACCCCATGTCCACCAAAAATACAAAAATATTAGCCAGGCATGGTGGCGTGTGCCTGTACTCCCAGCTACATGGGGGCTGAGGTGGAAGGATCACTTGAGCCCAGGAGGTTAAGGTTGTAATGAGCTGAGATTGTGCCACTGCACTCCAGCCTGAGTGACAAAGTGAGACCCTGTCTCAAAAAAAAAAAAATTCAAATGGAAAGCAATATAAACAAAATTCAAGACAAAAAAATAAACCAGAAAAAAGCACGTAATGGAAAAAGGAAAGTCAGGTAAAATAATTTTTAAATGGGTCATCTTACCTTGTGCATCTTGGCACTGGCCATGTGATAGGCCAGAAAGTTGTACCAATACATACAGTCTTCCTGATCTGGTGAAAGAGTATGCAGCTGGTGATATCTCTGAAACTGAGTGATGATCTTTTTATGTAGATCCTGCAACCCAAATGAAACGTTTCAGAAGCCAGAAACAATTTTATAACCTAAGCATCACAGTAACTTCAGCTTCCAAAGCTATTAAGAATGCACAGAGAGGCCAGGCTCGGTGGCTCACACCTGTAATCCCAGCACTTTGGGAGGCCAAGGTAGGAGGATCACCTGAGGCCAGGACTTCAAGACCAGCCTGGGCAACATAGGGAGATATCCCTATGTTTTATTTTTTACAAAAAAATAAAAAATAAAAAAACTGTCAGGTGTGGTGGCATGTGCCTGCGGACCCAGCTACTCGGGAATTAGCTACTCAGGATCATTTGAGCCCAGGAGTTTAAGGTTGAAGTGAGCCACTGCATGCCAGCCTGGGCAACACAGTGAGACCCTGTCTCAAAAAAAAAAAAAAAATACACACACACACACACACACACACACACACACAGAGAGAGAGAGAGAGAGAGAGAGAGAGAGAGAGAGAGAGAGAGAGAGAGAACCTCCCCACAAAATAATGACTTTACAGTGGAGAAACCTGGCAGACACCACTTTAACCAAATTATCAACATTAACATCACCCATAATAAAACGTATCAACACCAACAGTCTGGGCATAGTGGCTCATATCTACAATCCAAGCACTTTGGGAGGCCAAGGCAGGTGGATCACTTGACCCCAGGAGTTCAAGACCAGCCTGGGCAACATGGCAAAACGCTATCTCTACAAAAAATTTTTTTAAAACCACCAAGTACTCTCAGCATATGATGCCACTGAGAAAGATACAATATCATTGGTATTCTTGCCAAATATGTATAACTTCAATGTAGTCAGGAGAAAACATCAGACAAAACCAAATTTGGGTATATTGTACAAAATTACTAGCCAGTACTTCAAAAGTGACAAGGCCACGAAAGATAAAGACTGATAAATTTTCACAGATTTGAGGAGACTGAAAAAATGACAAGTAGGGAAACAAGACAATCACATGCAATACGGGATCCTAAATTGGCCTGGACCACAAAAAGAACATGTAGATTAGCAAACAGTATTGTATCAATGTTAATTTTCCGGCTTTAACAACTGTACCATGGTTATATAAAATGTTAGTATTAGGGGAAGCTAAGTGAAGGACTTATGCGTAGAAACTGTCTACTATTTTGTAACTTTTCAATAAATCTAAAATTATTTCAAAGGAAAAAGAAAAAAAAAGTAAACCAAGATTCAAGTACCTGAAGCTGGCTGCAATTCTTCTCTGTAAGAAAATCTACTTGAAGATCGTGTAAATAATAACGAAATGACTTTCCATTCCGATCACAAAATAAAAGAGACTTATTTACAAACTCCTGCAGTATGTCTTCAACTTCTTCAGTTTCCATGTCCCAGAGAATACATAACACCTAGGAATCATTGTAAGTATTTAATATGCCATAAAAGTACAATGACCAGGACTGTAGACAGCTATTATCATATACACACACACACACACACACACACACACACACAAACTGTATCTTAAAGCCCTGAGTAAGAATGTCTCATTTCTTAAGAAGAAACCCAACTACTCCTCAAGATAGAAAAGAGAAAGAGAAGTCAGATGCTTCTTCAGCTGCACTAGAACCACAAAAATAGGTTAACTCCTGAGTTCAACACAGAGCCCTTAATGGAGGCTAACAGCAGAGGGACTTCTACACCCAACACCCCACCACCTCAGTCCCCTGGGTCTTATCCTTCCAAGGTTCTCTGTAACAACATGCTCAGTACTATATCAAAGCTTACATGCAATAAATGCCCAATGATAAGGATCATTGATCCCATTACCTTTGTAGGCACCTTAACGTCCTTCTGAAGGATGGAAAGATCTGTGTAATAATATTTGATGTCTTCTCTGAGCATTTCAACACTTATAGACATGGCTTCATCTAGAGCCTCATAATCATAAGACGAAGATTTCCTTATTCTCTTAAACTGCTTATTCTGAAGTTGTTTGAGGTAGTACTCCCAGCGATTGGGAAAATCACGTAAAAGTGCACCAATTAAAGATACTACAAGGGGAGAGCCTTAAAAAAAAAAAAAAAAAGAAGTCACTGTGCTAATACCATCCTATTTTGTCACTACTAAGAATCAACTTATACTACTAAGAAACAATTTCTGCTGCACGTTATCAAAAGCCTTAAATATTTATCACTCTTGACTTCACTTCTAGATATTTATTCCAAAAAAAATTAGAAATAAGATTTAATTTAATAAGTTCCTGATTAACTTTATTAAGTCAAAATAACATAGATCAAATCTGGCTAAGATGTCGTTACAAAAAATATATATATATATATACACACATATATATATATATGCCAGCCTGAGCAACATAATGAGACCTTGTCTGTACTAAAAATAAAAATTAGAAATATCAGCCAGGTGTGGTGGTGCGTGCCTATAGTACTAGCTACTTAGGAGGCTGAGGTGGGAGGACTGCTTCAGTCCAGGAGGTTGAGGCTACAGTGAGCCATGATGGCACCACTGCATCCCAGCCTGGGGAACAGTGTGAGAGCCTGTCTTAAAGAAAAAAAAAAGAATGATTAAGTTTAAGGATATTCATCACAGCATACTTACAACAGTGAAAAAAATCTTAAATAACGTAAACAATGTCCAATAATAGAGAAGTGGTTGAATAAATTAAGATATATCAATATTATGCCACTGGTAAATTTTTTTCAAAAAAATATTTAACAACATGGGAAAATGCTCAAGATATATAAAAAGGGTAAGGTCAGCCAGGCGCGGTGGCTCACGCCTGTAATCCCAGCACTTCGGGAGGCCAAGGCGGGCAGATCACAAAGTCAGGAGATCAAGACCAGCCTGGCTAACGCAGTGAAACCTCGCCTCTACTAAAAATACAAAAAAATTAGCGGGGCATGGTGGTGGGCACCTGTAGTCCCAGCTACTCAGGAGGCTGAGGCAGGAGAATGGCACGAACCCGGGAGGCAGAGCTTGCAGTGAGCCAAGATCACACCATTGCGCTCCAGCCTGGACAATAGAGCAAGACTCCGTCTCAAAAAAAAAAAAAAGGGTAAGGTCCAGCTGGGTGTGGTGACATGCGTCTGTAGTCTTAGCACTTCGGGAGACTGAGGTGGGAGGATTGCTTGAGGGCAGAAGTTTGAGACCTGCCTGGGCAACATAGTGAGACCCTGTCCCTACAAAAAAATTTAAAAATTACCCAGGTAGGTGGTGAGTTTCTGCAGTCCCAGCTATTCAGGAGGCTGGGGCAGGAGGATTGCTTCAGACAAGACATTCAAGCCTGCGGTGAGCTGTGATCTTGTCACTGCACTCCAGCCTGGGTGACAGAGCAAGACCCTGGCTCTTCAAAAATAAGGGCAAGATCCAAAACTATGTATACATAATCTCAATTTTTAAAATCTTTGTTCTAAAAGAGTGGAGGCAATACTCTCATGATGCTAATAATTATCAGATTATGGATAATTTCTATTTTTTCTTTATAGTTTCACACATTTTCAAAATGGACATGCATCACCCTTTGTAATAACTACAAATCAAGCATTTTTCCTAAGTGTAAGATTTCTTCAAAAATAAACAAAACTGGCCAGGTGTGGTGGCTCAGGCCCGTAATCCCAGCACTTTGGGTGGCCGAGGCAGGTGGATCACGAGGTCAGAAGTTCAAGAATACCCTGGCCACGATGGTGAAACCCCATCTCTACTAAAACTACAAAAATTAGCTGGGTGCAGTGGCACACGCCTGTAATCCCAGCTATTAGGGGGCTGAGGCAGGAGGATCACTTGAACCCGGGCAGCAGAGGTTGCAGTGAGCAGAAATCACGCCACTGCACTGAAGTCTGGGCGACAGAGTGAGACTCAGTCTCAAAAAATAAATAAACAAACAAAACTGTGTTTCTATTTGATGGCAAAATGAAAAATAAGGTGGCCAGGTATTGTAGCTCATGCCTATAATCCCAGCACTTTGGGAGACCGAGGCGGGCAATCACCTGAGGTCAGGAGTTTGAGACCAGCCTGACCAACATGGCAAAACCTCATCTCTACTGAAAATATAAAAATTAGCCGGGCATGGTGGCACATGCCTGTAGTTCTAGATACTCGAGAGGCTGAGGCAGAAGAACTGCTTGAACCTGGGAGGCAGAAGTTGCAGTGAGCCAAGATCACGCCACTGCACTCCAGCCTGGACGACAGAGTGAGACTACGTCTCAAAAGAGAAAAAAAAGAAAAAGAAGAAAAATAAGGTATTTCCAAGCATAGCAACAATGAAAGAAATAATTTTAAGAGTTGATAGATTTGACTATATAAAATTTTAAGCTTCTATATGTCAAAAGAATACAACAAATAAAAGGTACACAAAAAACTGGGAAACAGGCTGGACATTGTGACTCATGCCTGTAGTCCCAGCGCTTTGGGAGGCTAAGGTAGGAGGATCATTTGAGGCAAGTAGTTCAAGACCAGCCTGGGCAACATAGCGAGATCCTATATATAAATTTTACATTAAAAAATTGTCTTACTGGGAAATAATACTTGTAAAAATATGACAAAGAGCTAATAGTTTCAATTTTTAGAGTATTTAGAAATAAGTTAAAAATACTTATATCAAAAAAGAAAAGTGAGTCAAGGATAATTTCTTAAAGTCAAGGATAATTTCTTAAAACATATTCAATAAACAAGTAAAAAGTTTAACTTCACTAACAAAAAATGCAAATTAAGACACCAGTTTTTACTTACCAAATTAGAATACTATTTTTATAAAATCCCAAGCAAAAACAAGTTTTAAATCTGATTCTCACTATATTTTTAACTCTGCCAGCAGAGGTCACATCTGTGTCTCACTTCTCTCGCTAATGTGGTCTCTAACACACTGTGGGTAGATGGTAAGTATTATTTTAATGAATAAATAAATACCATAATATCATGTATCCATTTAAGATATCAGAGAAGAACCTAAAATACTAAATCTCCCAGAAAAGTTTTTGGATGTTCATGTGCTAAGTTATCATATTCATTAGCTTAATTTACAAAAGGGAAATTATATAACTCCCTATAACCTCCTCATAAACAAAATAAATAACCATACCTTTACATTCTTTTATAATACTATGAGCTTGTTCTGGCAAATCTGCTTTCTTCATATTAACAAAAAGGGATAAAATTTCAAGTCCTTTTTCTTTTCCTAAGGAACTCTCCACAGGGACTACATATTTAGGACCTGCAAACAAAAATCACAAGACAAAGTAAGTAATTTGGTATGCCACATATTTAAATGTAATTGAATTAAATATAAAGGTACTAAAAAGTTAATGAATAATCCTTACCCATTACTGAATCTGTAACACTCTTGTCTCTGGTTGTAAGAAGAATCTGACACTGATTGTCAAAAGCTTTCAACACCCAAGAGTCCCAAACATCATCCAAGATCAACAGAGACCTAATTTAAAAAAAAAAATTAATCACTAAGGACACTTATTTTAAGCTTCCTTTTAAAAAGATAATCCCACCAGTGTCTTTAAAAATCTACCAAATTAAAAAATTTTTTAAACAAATAGATAGCTAGGTCTAGGAAAATGATTCTTCCTCTTTGCTATACTCTTTGGTAACAGTGCCTGGCACATAATTATAATGGTAAGTATTTGCTGAATTAATTAACTGTTGAACAAACAAAACAAACTCACTCCTGAAGTATATGGAAGTAGAAGAGTTACATGTATATTTCTAGAAACTAAGACAAAAGAAGAGCTCCATTAAAAATCCTTCCTGACTTTTTTTTAAATTGAAATAGGGTCTTCCTCTGCCACCCAAGCTGGAATACAGTGGCACAATCTAGTTTCACTGCAGCCTTGATCTCCCAGGCTCAAGTGATCCTCCCACCTTAGTCTCCTGAGTAGCTGGGACCACAGGTGTGTACCACCACATCAGACTAATTTTTCTATTTTTTAGAAAGACAGGGTTTCGTCATGTTGCCCACGCTGGTCTTGAACTCCTGGGCTCAAGCAAACTATCCACCATGGCCTCTCAAAGTGCCGTGACTACAGGCACAAGCCACCGTGCTGGCCCTTTCCTGACATTTGTCAGTTGCCTGCATTTATTCTCTCTTGTTCTATGTTAACCCATTAGAAATAATGGATTCAAAGTAAGAAGTTTACACTTTCTAGCAAAGACCACTCACGAACTCACCTACTTAAGACATTCCCTGAGAGCCTACAATCGTACATATGAGACAATGTGGTAGATAGGAAGCAAAGAAAAAAAGCAATTTTAGGCCAAATGGCAGCCCCCTTTTTTTTTACCTTTTTAAATACAAGAAAGCAATGGTTCTTTCTCTTTTCTTTTTCTTTCTTTCTTTCTTTTTTTTTTTTTTTTGACAGTTTCACTCTTATTGCCCAGGCTGGAGTGCAATGCCACGATCTCGGCTCACTGCAACCTCCGCCTCCCGAGTTCAAGCAATTCTCCTGCCTCAGCCTCCCGAGCAGCTGGGATTACAGGCATGCGCCACCAATACCTGGCTAATTTTGTATGTTTAGTAGAGAGGGGGTTTCACCATGTTAATCAGGCTGGTCTTGAACTCCTAACCTCAGGTGATCCAAACGCCTTGACCTCCCAAAGTGCGGGGATTACAGGCGTGAGCCACCACGCCCGACGGCGATGGTTCTCTCTTATCCTCCTTTTAGGACAGCAGGAAAAAGGCATGATGTTCTCAAGAAGTCAGTAGTTGCATCTTATTGGGACTTCACACACCAACTAAATTAGACCATCAGTACCTTGGGTGTTTGCGAAGCATCAGAATGCGAAGACGGTCTTTAGCCTCTTCAATGTTAAGTGGAAGCCTCTGGGAAAAACTCTCATCTTGATCCAATCGTGTGCAAAGATTCTGCAGTTTCATCAGAAGTCCAGATTTGTCTTGTTTCCCAACTGAAACCCAATGCACTCCCCCTGGGAAACAATCTAGTGAGGGAAAGAATAATGAACTTAAGGCCTTTCAACAGGAGTCCTCCTTTAAATGGTTTTACTGTTAAGCATCAGATTTACTCCAATTTTCAGTCCCATCATATCTTTGACCTCTCTTGATTTAGAGTATAAATTTTACACGCAAGATATTGGTAGGCTTTATATCCTGAATCTAAGACACGTTGAAGATGTGAAAAAACTGAAGTTTGGAGTAAATCTGTGGCTTATCAGGAAAATCTTACCAAGTAAAGTTTTATTATCTTTGTCCTGTGTTGTCAATGATCGCTGCACAGCAGTTTCTAAACCTTGTACTCCTGACTTTTTGGGATGGCAATTCTTTGTTGTAAGGGACTGTCCTATGCATTATAGGATGTTTAACAGCCTCTTTGGCCTCTATCCACTAGATGCCAATAGGATTCCCCTTCACCAGTACTGACAAACAAAAATGTCTCCAAACATTGTCAAATGTCACCTGGGGTGGTGCAAAATCACCCCTCATTGAGAACTACTGATGTCCTGGAACATATAACTCGCCCATTATAGTTTTCTTATACAGATTTAAAATAGGAAATTAGATTCAAGTCTGGCTCTACTGTTTACTAGCTAAGCAATCTTTAGCAAATCATTTAACTTCAGTCTCATTTGTTATACTGAAATAAGGTTGTCTAGCCCACCTATTTCAGAGTTGCTGGGAAAAATTAATGATATAAAATATGTGAAATTGCTATGTTAAGCATAAAGGATTAAAACAAGACGTTAGTGTTATGGATCTGAGAGCAATTTACCAATATTAAGCTTCGAACTAGTAAGCACTAAGAATGGCCATGATTATTATTACTGTTATCATCATCGTTAATTGAGCCATAAAACATCTTGAAATATGTATTTTTATTTACGTATTATCAGGAGCCAAAATCTTAAGTCTTCATAAACTATATTTAATCACCTCCACATAAATATACATATATAAAAAAGAGGGGTCCCCATGTGTAAAACACGGTAAACAGTAGCATTAGATCATTCCAGTAGCATCAATCATAAAGATTTATGTGATCTTAAACATAAACATACCAAAAAAAGCAAAAAACAGACTCAAAGATAAATGAGTTAAATTACACCAAAGGGCAATTTATTTACTGGTATTCACAAATAATTAAATACAAACATAAATCACTATTTTAAAAACTTAATCACCCAAAAGAGATACTTGCCTATATGCACAAATATCTATTTACATCAGATATTTATTGGCCACTATTCTAAGAGTTCTATGTATGTTCATTCATTTAATACTATAGCACACTATCAAGCAGACACTATTACCTTCATTTTGAAAATGAGGAAACTGAAGAATAGAAAAGCTGAGTAATTTGCCCAAAGTTACACAGCTAATAAAGCAAAGCTGAGATTCAAACTTAAAGCATCAATGTTCAACTTCTACACCATTCTGCATCAACAAGAATATTCACTGCAGCATTGTTTGCAATAGGAAAAAGCTAGAAACAACTCACAATGTCCACCTTAACCTACTATCCCATTGCAGGCTTCCAAAGTCTCAGACAGGCCCAACTGAACCTTGTATGTAAATGAAGTTTGCAGTACTGAATAGGACTTGACATTTTAATTATGGAAATGAGACTTTTTATAACTTGAAGTGACGTGGAGTCTTTGAACCTGCACAAGGTCAAGGAAAGGATCAGTCCCAGAAAAGAGGAAGTAAGCAAAGGTCTGGATGAAGCCATGAAGAGCAAATACCTACTCCATTTCCCAGCATAGAAAAAAAAACCGGTTTTCGCTCCAGATAAGGAGAGGACTAAAGAGCCAAGAGTATGTGCTAAGAAGCAACTGAATGATGGGCAATAAAATGATGGACAATGATGGCTCAAGTCTAGGAGAGAACTGATAGTATGAATAGAGAGGATATTCTGGAATCAATGGATGAGAAGTCTTGGTAAGTCTATAGCAATAAACTTGAAGAATAAAATAGGTGGACGCGGGTAAAGAGTAGAAGAGAATGCTCAACATCAAGATTGCAAAAGTGCTGTAGTTCTAGTAATGACAAGGATCAGGGTCCAGCCTGTAATCAGGGAAGAGTTAAGAAATGGCCACAGGAGGCCAGGTGCAGTGGTTCATGCCTGTAATCCCAGCACTTTGGGAGGCTGAGACAGGAGGATCACGAGGTCAGGAGATCCAGACCATCCTGGCTAACATGGTGAAACCCTGTCTCTACTAAAAATACAAAAAATTAGCGGGTCGTGGTGGCAGGCACCTGTAGTCCCAGCTACTCAGGAGGCTGAGGCAAGAGAATGGTGTAAACCCGGGAGGCAGAGCTTGCAGTGAGCAGAGATCGCCCCACTGCACTCCAGCCAGGGCAACAGAGCAAGACTCCGTCTCACAAATTTAACCAAAAAAAAAAAAAAAAAAAAAAAAAAAGTCACAGGAGACAAAGTGGTTAGGGAAAGAAGAGGCTAAGGTTTTGGATGACTCATCCACATAGGTATCAAAATCACTAAGAGTGCTAACAGACAAAGGGCATAAGAGGAAGGTTAAAAGCTAAGAACTCCAATCGTCAATGAATAAGATGGTGATTACATCAATAGGAAAGGTTAGAGACATGAACCTCAAAGCATTCAGCTGGAGAAGGGAGTATTAATGGTCTGGATGAGGCAACAGAGAGCAAGAACAATGCCCACCCATTTCCTGGTGCTAAAGTATGTGGGATATAAAGGAAAAAACTTGCCATGTCACTTAAGAAGGTTACGGAGAAGGCAGTATCCTCAGGAAACTGGCCAGTTTCAGATAAGGCAAGAAGGTGAATATTCTAAGAAGTTGATGATACAAGAGAGTTTCCTGCTCACAGAGGAGGAGTTCTACAGGGTATGGCAGAAACACATAGGAATGAGAGAAGAAGACCTAGATCAGAATTTGTCAATGTACTGAATAATGACTGCATGAAAGTCTAAAATATAACAAACAACTGGAGACAGAGAACTGTACAGTAACTGAGGTAGAGACGGGGCTGTGAAGCCTGGTTTGATTATCAGTGCTAATGTCTTAGAAGAAGGTAGACAAGCCCTATTGCTTACTCCTAAAGATTCTGAAGTCCCCTCAGGCCTTCTTCAGTGTAAGTTTATAGTTATGACCTTCAGTGTAAGTTTACAGTTATGAAACAGCAAGTCCTCGAGACTTCACTTAAAGCTGTGCTCCATATGTATATATATTCATAAATGCAAAGAATAAAGTTTGAAAAAATTTACTCCAAATTGTTAACCAAGACTATCTCTAGGGTAAGATTTAGAATTTAGAGCCAGGCATGGTGGCTGCCAGCACTTTGGGAAGCCAAGGCAGACAGATTGCTTGAGCCCGGGATTTCTAGACCAGCCTGAGCAACATGGTAAAACCACGTTTCTAAAAAAATACAAACATTAGCCAGGCAAGGTGCTATGCACCTGTGGCCCAGTTACTCAGGAGGCTGAGGTGGGAGGATGACCTGAGCCTGGGAAGTTGAGACTGCAGTGAGCCAGGATCATGCTACTGCACTCTAGCCTGGGTGACAAAGTGAGAGTCTGTCTCAAAAATAAAAATAAAAAAAAGATTAAGAATTTAGGAGAAAGCAAAAAGGAGCAAGTAAGGAGAACTTTTACTTCTTTTTAAATGAAAATACTACTTTTAAAATATAGAGATGTAAACTATCTGTTGCTTTAAGTTTCCTTTTTTCACAATTTGTGCTGTCTACCTAAAATTTGTAAAAATCGGCCAGGCACGGCGGCTCAAGCCTGTAATCCCAGCACTTTGGGAGGCTGAGGCGAGGGGATCACTTGGGTCAGGTGTTCGAAACCAACCTGGCCAACAAGGTAAAACCCCATCTATACTAAAAACACAAAAATTAGCCAGGTGTGGTGGTGCACATCTGTAGTCCCAGCTACCTGGGAGGCTGAGGCAGGGGGATTGCTCGAATCTGGGTGCAGAGGTTGCAGTGAGCCAAGATCATTGCACCCCAGCCTAGGCGTCACAGTGAGACTCTGTCTCAAAATTAAATTAAATTAAATTTGTAAAGATCATCCCAAGATTAAAGGTAAAGAAAGCATCCTGATGTAACTACCTAGTAAATTCTTTCACATTTTAATTTACGTACCTATTACCTAGGGTCAAAGGCCTTTTTTCCCTAAATTTATAACTAAAAATGTAGGGCATTTAAACACACGCAAGAAAAGAGAAAACACTACCAGCTTTAAAAAGGCAAACAGACCAAATGACTACCTGATATGCAAATCTCTAACATCACATTTGGTTAAAAACTGAACCATTAATTCCACATTTCAGAAAGAATCTAAACATCTTCACTATGGGCACAAGAGGGAGCAATTTAGCCTCGCATTAGGCTGTATTTACAATTCATTCAGAGAAACTAATTCAGAGAAAAGTTGCCTTTATTCAGGGAAAACTCCATAATACTTTCACAGGAGGCTTATCCTGGTAGCAATTCATAATCTAACAACACAAAGAAATCTTGGAAAGGACAGAAACATATAGGAACACAGTCTATGAAGAAGGCATCCATGATTAAAAACCAACATACGAATACAGTAATGTAAAATGTCATTACTGTATTTAAAGATACATTTGTTCTTCACTATCTCCCTACAAATAAGTTGAAATTTCAAAAGACAACTGGGTTACTCAAAACTGTATAGGCACAAATAGTTAAAAACTATATATATAGAGAGAGTTTGGTTTTTTTTTTTGAGATGGCATCTCACTCTGTCACCCAGGCTGGAGGGCAGTGGTGCAGTCTTGGCTCACTGCAACTTCTGCCTCCTAGGTTCAAGCGATTATCATGCCTCAGCCTCCCAAGTAGCTGGGATTATGGGCAGGCGCCACCACGCCCAGCAAATTTTTGTATTTTTAGTAGAGACGGGGTTTCACCATGTTGGCCAGGCCCGTCTCGAACTCCTGACTTCAAATGATCTGTCTGCCTCAGCCTCCCAAAGTGTTGGGATTACAGGCATGAGCTACTACACTCAGCTCAAAGTTAAAAACTTAATATTCTTTAATTTATCCCAATCACCACCCAAAGATGACATTTCCATAGGAACTACAATTTTAATCAAATTTAGAATTCTTACATTATCTGTAATTTTAAAAGAAAATGTTTTGTAATACATTAAGTGTCAAAAATCCAATGTTCCTGTATTTGAGAATGGAAGTGAACTCCAGAGATTAAAATTTATCTTTGGGAAAGCACCTACTCTTGCACTAGTGAACATACAAAGGCAGACTCCAGAGAATAAAGAGCTAAATATGAGAATAAAGAGCAAAATATGAATAATAAGACTGTAATAGGACTAGAACAAAACTCAGGAAATACAAATTAGAAGACAAAAAAAAAATTTGATTAGTTTGACTACATCGAAGTTCTCTTCTACTGAGGACACCCAAGAAAAAAATTAATCACATGGCAAATTAAAATGAGGTATTTAAAAGTCTAAAACCAGCTGAGCGCAGTGGCTCACGCCTGTAATCTCAGCACTTTGGGAGGCCGAGGCAGGGGGATCACCTCAAGTCAGGAGTTCAAGACCAGCCTGACCAACATGGAGAAACCCCGTCTCTACCAAAAACACAAAATTAGCCAGGCGTGGTGATGGGTGCCTATAATCCCAGCTACTCAGGAGGCTGAGGCACGACAATTGCTTGAACCTGGGAGGCAGAGATTGTGGTGAGCCGAGATCGCGCCATGGCACTCCAGCCTAGGCAACAGGAGCGAAACTCAGTCTCAAAAAAAAATAAAATAAAGTCTAAAACCAACAAAGTCTAATTTCTAGAATATATAAGAAACTTCTAAAAAGAAAAAAGAAAAAAAAATGGAAATCCCAATGGAAAATAGACAATATAAACAAAATCCATAAAAAAAGAAACTCAAAAGGCTAACAACAAGCTTATGAAGAAATGTTCAAACCTGAGTTACCAGAGAAATGCAAAGTAAAAGATACAACTTTATAGAAGTTTCCCTGGCAAAAATTACAAAGCTGGATCATACCAAGTGTCACTGCAGAAGTGAGGTTATAGGAGTCCCCATACTCGTCTGGGGGAAAAGTACAGACTAGAGGAGAATCAAATTTGATATTTATATATCCTATCATTTAGTAATTTTGGCTGGGCATGGTAGCTCACACCTGTAACCCCAGCACTTCGGGAGGCCAAGGCAGGAGCATGACCCCAGGAGTTTGAGACCAGCCTGGACAAGATAGCAAGACCCTGTCTCTACAAAAAATTTTTTAAAACACGCCAAGCACAGTGGCTTACACCTGTCATTCCAGCACTTTGGGAGGCCAAGGCAGGTGAATATCTTGAGCTCAGGAGTTTGAGACCAGCCTGGGTAACATGACAAAACCCCATCTCTACAAAAAATACAAAAACTAGCTGGGTGTGTCAACATGCACCTGTGGTCCCAGTTACTCGGGAGGCTGAGGTGGGAGGATCACTTGAACCCAGAAGGCAGCGGTTGCAGGGAGCCAAGATCATGCCACTGCACTCCAGCCTGGGTGACAAAGCAAGACCCTGTCTCATAAATAAATAAACAATTGGCCAGGCATGGTGGCATGTGCCTGTAGACCCAGCTACTCAGGAGGCTAAGGTGGGAGGATCACTTGAGCCTAAGAGTTTGAGGCTGCAGTGAGCTATGATATGGCCACTGCACTCAGGCTGGGCAACAGGATGACACTCTGTCTCTTTTAAAAAAATAAAAATAAATTAAAAATTACTAATTTTGCCCCTAGCTACAAATACCCAAGAAATTCTTACATAAAAGTTCAACCCAGCTTTGCTGGAGCAGCAGAGAGTTGGATACAATCTACATGTCCATTTACTTAGGGCAATGGACAGTAAAATGGGTTGGTGGCAATCAGGTGTAACAAATAACATGTATACACAGCAAGAAGGATAAATCTTAAAAACATTGTGTCACGGGAGATAAAAAACAGAATAATTAATACCATAACATCTATGCAAATTTAAAACACCTGCATATAAACAACATACATATTTTACAAGAGCACATACTTTACACAGACATTTACAAAGAACATACATTAAATACATTAGGATTGTCCATGGAGAGGGGAAAGGAAATAAGAAAAGGAAATTTTGAAATGGAAATAAATAAATACAGTGAGAAGCTCAGCCTAGTACAGATCTACTATAATAAGCCGTGAACTAAGGAATATGAATAACTCAATCCTCTGAACTTGAGATCCCACAAAAGTACATGAGGAATATGAATTAAGCTCACATGTACTTGACAGTTCCCGGTATCTCTAGGATTTTCTCAAAGTGGTTAAAACCTGTTCCAAGATAACAATTTATAGAGTATGACTCCTGAGTAATTCCATAAACTGTTGGCCAATTTTAATCCCTAGAACTGAAAATTCATCACAATAATGTAGAGCAATTTAAATGGGGAGAGGCAGTGTTCTTTTAAACCTATAAATTGGAATATTATAAATATACAAAGAAAGTTCATCATAATATTGAAAGGAAAACTCATCTCTTCACACTAAAGGAACTTAAGCCAAATTTATCCTGACATATCCTTAGCGATCAACTTTGCAGTAGTGGTTTAAAAAAATCCTTGGGTCTGAGACTTGAGAGGAGCTAAGTCTCAGGAAACTTCTCTGTAATGACAGAGGGGAAAAACCAAGGGTTAGGAATTGGGCGTACTTCTGACAAGAGTATAGTCAATATCACTTACAAAGGCTATGACATTAAACTGAGGCCACATGTACACATAGATGTACCCCAGCCTCCATATTTTTAAGTCTCTTAGAGGCTTACTACTTATTCCAATCATTCTGTCTAAACTGTTTTAACCGTAGATCATGTTATACATACTGAAAAAAAAAAAAAATTTTTTTTTTTTTGAGATGGAGTCTTGCTCTTGTTGCCCAGGCTGGAGTGCGGTGGTGCGACCTCAGCTGACTGCAACCTCCGCCTCCCGGGTTTAAGCGATTCTCCTGCCTCAGCCTCCCAAGTAGCTGGGATTACAGGTGCTCACCACCACACCTGGCTGATTTTTTTTGTATTTTTGGTACAGACGGGATTTCACCATGTTGCCCAGGCTGGTCTTGAACTCCTGACCTCAGGTGATCCACGCCTCAGCTGGGATTACAAGCATGAGCCACCGTGCCTGGCCTACTAAAAAAAAAATTATTAACTACCAGAAGTTGGGAACTGTCTTTGAATTCCCCTAGAAGTGTCATACAGAGAGAACACAATGATGAATGAGAACACTCTGATGAACAGGGGCAGCCTAGAGCTGATGGAGCTATACAACTATTCCTGATGAATATCCTGAGAACCTACCAGGCTCACTAAGGTCAGTGGTATATCCATCAATATGTCTTAAACCCTCTTTTACCCAGTATGCCCTTCCCCACCCTAGTAACCACCCACTACCCTTCCCACCTTCTCTAGTCTCCCATCCCTACCTTCACCGCCTGGCAAATTTTTATTCTTTATCCAAACTCCCACTAAAATGTCATCTCATTCAGGAAGCCTGTCCTATCCATCCTCTTCCTTTAGAGACTTAACATATCCTTTCTTTGTTCTAACTCTGTACCTTATACTTGTTTCTACCATTCAATTTATCACATATTGATACATCATAATATTTTTACGTGTCTATCTACCTTATTAGACTATGAAATGGACTAAGACACTTACCTTCTAAGAGGGAATGATCTCTAACAGCTTCTGCAGCTAATACAGACTTTCCACAGCCTGCCATTCCATGTATGGTGACCCATCCTGGTTCACCCTTCAATTTGGAGAGCTTCTGCTGAATTGCATTCACCAGCTTCTTCCTTGTGACAAAAACAACTGGCCTCTGTGGTACTCCACCTTCACACAGGACTGTCCTTACTAAAATTCAAAACAAAACAAGCATGAATAAATAGAACTTTGGAATGATTACTGAAGTAATACCATAAAAAACAAAGAGCAAAGCTGAGGCTTAGCCTGAAAATTTCCAAGAGAAGAAAATAAGGCTAGCATATTAACTTCAATTTTCTGATTTCTCAGACCACAGAGAGCAAAAAGGCAAACATATATCCTTCAAGACGACTAAAGAAAATGGAAGTTTCTATCTGTATCTGCTTTATTCACCCTATTATTTCCTGACTTTTCAGTCTCTGTCATATTGAAGACTGGGAAGGCAAGTGTAAAAAGAAGAACATTTATGGAATACCTTTCGGCCGGGCGCGGTGGCTCAAGCCTGTAATCCCAGCACTTTGGGAGGCCGAGACGGGCGGATCATGAGGTCAGGAGATCAAGACCATCCTGGCTAACACGGTGAAACCCCGTCTCTACTAAAAAATACAAAAAACTAGCCGGGCGAGGTGGCGGGCGCCTGTAGTCCCAGCTACTCGGGAGGCTGAGGCAGGAGAATGGCTAAACCCGGGAGGCGGAGCTTGCAGTGAGCTGAGATCCAGCCACTGCACTCCAGCCTGGGTGACAGAGCGAGACTCCGTCTCAAAAAAAAAAAAAAGGAATACCTTTCAAGAACATATATCTCTAAAGATTCTTATTTTTTCCTATAAACTCTATAAACACATAGAACTAGAAAATAAACAAGGGCCTATAAATTGTCTTATTGTCTCTAAAAATTAGGGCAGACATATTATTATCTCAGCAATACAGTTAACTGGGCAAGAAGAAAATGTGAGAATTAACATGGATGCAAATAAGAAATATTTAAATTGAAAATATCACTACAATTTTTTTAACACGTGGTTTTCAGTGAACTGGTCACACTCTCTTCAAAAGATTACATCTACAGTAAGACAAACCCAAAGCAATTTTGATAGCAAAGTGATAGAAGGTATAATGGATACAAACCATATGAAGTTATTCCACTAACTGAATCTTTACCACTGGAAGAAGAGACAACAGGAATGCCATCATGGAGAAGGGCAGCAAGATCTTTATATCCTTCATGTAGTAGAGCATTGTAGAATGATATGTAGGAATCATTATCCTTTTTAAGTATCATTTTAATTAGCATAGCTGCTCTTTGCTGTTGAGTGGGCTAAAAAAAATTAAGTAGTTTAGTATATAACAATGAATATGTATGCAACACAAATTAGTGGAGACCAGTGCAAGTTCTGAAATTCTAAACATTTTTAAGAAAGTGTGGACTGCGTCAGAGAGCTTTACCTCATTTTTTACTTTTTCCTCTTCTGATACTGTTAAAAATCCATCACTAATCATGTAATCCATGATGTAGGATGTCCTGATGTCCTTTTCCAGAGCTTCTCCATGTTGAAGCAAACAATTTCGAGCTTTTGCATCCATCTTCCCTCAAATCTTTCTCTCTCTGAGCTGTCAACCATGAGCTACAGCCAAAACACCAAAATATCTGTCAGGCCAATAAACATATGAAACGATACAAAATCTCATTAGTAAACAAGAAATGTAAAAAGAACAAAACTGATTGTTTTTCTTGGTAAAACTTTTTAAATGGACAAAACCCAATGCTTGGAAAGGTATGAGAAAATGGACTGTCTTATGCACTAATTGGGGAAAGTAGAAAATGGATGCAATTTTTCTGGAAGGCAGTATAAGACACGTAAGTGTTTAAAACAAGCTTTCTCTCTAACCCAGAAATCCCACTTCTAAGGATTTACTTCAAGGAGACATTCAAACACATATGTGAAAATATCCACAGGGAGAATTAATCGTTTCCATTCAGGTGTGATAGCTCAAGCCTATAATCCCAGCACATTGGGAGCCTAAGGTAAAAAGTAAAAAAAGAATTTATGGAGGATGTTTCAGTGATGAACACAACCTAAATGTCCATCATTTTGAATACAGATTTTAAAAATTAGGGTATGTATATAAAATGGAATATTATGCAGCCATTCAAAATTATAAGACACGTATCTCTATGTATTGACACGGAAAGATGTTCATAACACTGCTGCTGAAAAAAAAAAAAAACAGAAACATGATCGCACATATAACATAAAATGTGGGGGCCAGGCGCGGTGGCTCATGCCTGTAATCCCAGCACTTTGGGAGGCCGAGGCTGGTAGATTATGAGGTCAGGAGTTCAAGACCAGCCTGGCCAAGATGGTGAAACCCTGTCTACTAAAAATACAAAATTAGATGGGTGCAGTGGCAGGCGTCTGTAATCCCAGCTGGTCAGGAGGCTGAAGCAGGAGAACTGCTTGAACCAGGGCAGCAGAGGTTGCAGTAAGCCGAGATCATGCCACTGCACTCCGGCCTGGGCAACAGACTGAGACTCTGTATCCAAAAAAAAAAAAAAAAAAAAAAGTGTTGGTATCATATATACATAGATGTTTAGAAGTTTATTCATCAAAATGTTTGTGTTACTTCTGAGTAGCAAAATTTGGGATTTCTCCCCACCTTGTCTTAATTTTTTTTTTTAGTAGAGACGAGGTTTCACCATGTTGACCAGGCTGGTCTCGAACTCCTGACCTCAGCTGATCCACCCACCACAGCCTCCCTAAGTGCTGGGACTACAGTTGTGAGCCCCACCATGCCCGGCCTCTACTGTCAATTTTTTTTAACACACATTATCATTTTTTACAATAAAATACTTCCTTTTTTAATTAAGATTATATAAAATAGGGATTACACTGAAGTCCTAATATTAAGAGACTTCTTGTTTTCCTTATCAAACATAAGAGTGAATACAGCATTGTTACTATTGAGTATTAGTTCTCATTCAAGGAGGACGTCAGCTCTAGGTCTTCCTTTCTAAACACATTTCCCACAAAGCAACAGGAAATACTTTCTGATGTCGTTTCTCAGACCAAGAGGACATGCGGAAAGAACAATAGCCTTTATAGTAAAATACTTGACGTTTCTAGCA
Source organism: Chlorocebus sabaeus (assembly GCF_047675955.1). Taxonomy (NCBI): domain Eukaryota; kingdom Metazoa; phylum Chordata; class Mammalia; order Primates; family Cercopithecidae; genus Chlorocebus; species Chlorocebus sabaeus. The sequence continues at coordinate 95,954,971 of NC_132914.1, read as the reverse complement.
ACTTTATTTCAAATATAATGCAAATTTTTCCATGGGCATAAACCCAGTTCACAATGTCTCCAAGTTTTCAAAAGATTAACAGAACTCTATCCAATGTATAGAAAGAGTGTAAACGGGCTTATTAATTCATTTATTCAACGCACACTTGTGCTCCTCTCCATATGTCAGACACCAAGACTACAGAAAAGATTGAGTCATCTCCCTGAAATAATTCAGTCTAGTCAAAGAAGAAAAAGAGAGAGGGAGTAGGAATGTCAACGTCCAAAGTGCAAAAACAGAGCACAAGCACAAGCAACTTGGAGCTCACAGAAGGGGGCAGTAATTATCAAACTTCAATGACTGTTTTTGAAGTCACCAAATGTAGCACTTGGAAAAATAGGGACGTAGGGTATTTGCCTATGCTTGTCAAGGCTTACAAAATGCCCAGTAGGGGCACGAAACTGATAAAAAGTTTATTGGAATTAAAACTGTCATTTTTTAAAATGTTAATAACGTTTTTGTCCTCTTAAACATAAAATGTTCCTGAATTTATAGTAATGAAATTCGATGTGAAAAAACAAGAATGAATGAATTTTTTAGGTTATGTCCAATAGCTAAGCAAATAGACACTCTGGCTTTCTGACACTAATTTCCAATTTCACCTAGTCCTGTTAAACTAAAATATGCAAATCTTAAACACGTTTTAAAACTGCACAAATAATCTGAACTAAGTCTCAAAACCTTTTGTAACCCACAACAAAATGAAAAGCCAAAACTCTTCCTAGATGTAAAACAGAAAACACAGTGTACGTTTATCCATGAAAACCCTAAGTTTACTACTTCCTCGTTAGAGAATTTCTCTTCCTGGTACAGGAGCAGGATGGTTATCAAATATACCATGTCCTCAAATTCTCAGTTCCTGAAACCAGCTACCGAGCCTCCAAAGAACCTGGCCCGGGGAGAAAAGCGAGGAGGTCAACTTACCCAAGCCTTTGCGCCTAGGTCTTACTGGGAAGGGCGGCACTGCCAGGACAAGACTGGGAGACTCCAGGCCGGTGGAGGGAAACGGCAACAGAGGTTTTCCACCGGGAATCAGGGGTGTGGGGCTCTGTCCCGTCACATACCCTGCGCCCCGGGGCAGGTCCGGGCCTCACAGGCGCCTCCCCTGGATCTCCGCAGCCCCGGGGCGCACGAAGACCCCCAGGCACCTCCGAAGGGTGGCGAGGTGGGCGTCCACCCACCGCAGTCTGACCCCACAGTCCCGGGGCGCCGCAGTGAGGCCCGGCCCACGGGCCGCCCTCCGGTGGAACCCACTCCTGGACACAAAGGGAGGAGGGCTCCCCGGCCTGTGGCGCCCTTCCCCCGACGGCGGCTGCACCCCGCGGGGAGCCCGGCGCTACTCCGGACGCCGCCGCGGCACCTCAAGTCTTCGCGGGTCGCCGACTGCCCAGACTCTCCACCTCCGGTTCTGTCCCTTTTGCCCGGGATAGAGCAATCACGTCCACTCGCTACCTCTTCTCCACCTCTGGACAGCTGAACAATCAAATCCCGCCGGACCCACCCAGCCCGGACGGCGCGCGCCCGCTTATGCAAATAAACACACCCCAAGCCCCAAGGGGCCGCCGCCGGCGCCGCGCACTCCCGCCACGGCTCGTGCCCGCGCGCGTAGAAGTGCCCGCCTATCCCGCGGAGGGGGCTTGGCTTCGCCTCAGGGACAGGCCGCGTTCCCATCAAGGCCCGACTCGGGAGGGGGCGGCGCGCCCGACGTGGCGCGCGCGGCCCCTTTGTCCCGCCCCACCTCCTCGGGTCCCGTCGGCCTGAGCGCGCCCGGGAGTTTGAATTTCTTCGGATTTGGAGCAATATCGCAGTGGAACGCGCTGTGGGGTGAGGTCGCCGCCCACCTCTCCTAGGGGAACTTTGGAGCTGGTAGCTGAAAGACTCAGTGAAGCAACGAGGATGGCGGGGAGAGGGAAGGGGCTGGGCTCTGGGCGGTGCCGAGTCTGTGAAGGGGCGCGGTCACCGCCCAGGGTTCCCGCGATCGCCAAGGCGGCCACGTCCTGCTACCCCTGGTGAAGAAGCTGCCCGGGGCTTCAACTTCCTAAGGCCTCCAGACATGTCTGAGGTGAAGAGCCGGAAGAAGTCGGGGCCCAAGGGAGCCCCCGCTGCGGAGCCCGGGAAGCGGAGCGAGGGCGGGAAGACCCCCGAGGACCGGGGCGGCGGAGGCGGGGGCTGGGCAGACCCCCGAACGGGCCTGAGCCTGCTGTCGCTGGGGACGTGCCTGGGCCTGGCCTGGTAAGTGGACGCGAGGCTGCCCGGGCCAGCCTCCTGTGGGCCGCCTGCTGTTTGTTCTCCCACCCGGCTCAGCATCCCGCCGGAGGTGATCCAACCCCCAGAGCTGGGCCTTCTGTGCCTCTGTCTTGACCCCAAAGGAAGGAAACAGCCCAGCCTTGTTTTTCCCTTTCGCGCGTATCTTGTATCTCATTTTCCCCCGTACTGGTAGCATGCCTCTATCGCTCAGAGAGACTTGAGGCTAAAGTTTGGGAACGAGCCGCTTGTTAAGAGCTGCAGATTCGGCCACGCTTTCTGAAGCGCCCGCTTCACGTTAGAAGCGTTGACGTTATAAACCGTTACTTCCTGTCCACTGTGCCCCAGTCCGGGACACATCTGCCCCACCCTACTCGCCCCATAAATGCCTAATGGAAATATTTGCAACCTTGAAATAGATCATTATGTTGGGAGACCAAGGCAGGTGGATCACTTGAAGTCAGGAGTTCGAGACTAGCCTGGCCAACATGGTGAAACTCCATCTCTACCAAAAATACGAATAATCAGCCAGGCGTGGTGGTGGGCGCCTGTAGTCCCAGTTCGTCTGGAGGCTGAGGCAGGAGAATCGCTTGAACCCCGGAGGCGGAGGCTGCAGTGAGCCAAGATCACACCACTGCACTCCAGCCTGGGCGACTGAGTGAGGCTCCGTCTCAAAAAAAAAAAAAAAAGGAAAGAAAAAAAAAAGAAAAAGATCATTATGATCCCAAAGGAGCAAACGTTATAGTAGCAGAGCTTGGAGGAGTGCTCATATTTTGATCACCGTGCGTGCGTTATGAATTTAATTATTTTTATAATTTTATTAAGTTACAGATTGAACTTTAATATGGTAAAGCTACAAAACATAGCACTTGTGTTCACTTTAAACAGTTGCAGTTTTAAAACCAGGTAAATGGCAATATATTGGTGTCATTAGGAAAAATGAGTATTAGAAATAACCTTAAAACCAACTTGTAAGTTTTATTTTCCCAGTCTTCTTTTTTCTGGGGGTGAGGTGATAGCCTATTTCATTTTGGTAAGATTGGTACCTTAACAGAATTTTTCTCCGTTTTTCATACGTTTGTAAAGTTAGTAAGACTGTTAATCTTCCAGAGTGATAGAATTTTAGAAGAGACCCTGAACATCTAAACATTTTTGATGCTATTACATGTGGAATTATACTTTACTGGTGACTCATCCCAAATAGTGTATTTTTCAGCGTTAAAAGATTTGTTACAGCTGGGCACGGTGGCTCACACCTGTAATCCCAGCACTTTGGGAGGCTGAGGTGGGCGGATCACAAGGTTGGGAGTTCAAGACCAGCCTGGCCAACATGGTGAAACCCTATCACTACCAAAAATACAAAAATTAGCTGGGCCTGGTGGTGCGCACCTGTAATTCCAGCTACTCAAAGGTTGAGGCAGGAGAATCACTTGAACCTGGGAGGTGGAGGTTACAGTGAGCCAAGATCCGCCACTGCACTGCAGCCTGGGTAACAGAGCGAGACTTTGCCTAAAGAAATAAATAACGTTTTTTGTTTTGGGAAAGTTAGTTACTATTCTGGGATAAGCTTTAGTAGAAAACTAAACTTTATGGGAATAAAATTACCCTCACATCAGGAATTTGCAGTTAGTGTATTACATTGTAATGAATGTAATACATTCATTAGGAAGATTTAATTTGAACTATGTTTGCAAAATGATAAAACAGTGCTATATCAAAAATAATTTTGGGGGCCGGGCGCAGTGGTTCATGCCTATAATCCCAACACTTTGGGAGACTGAGGCGAGAGAATTGCTTGAGGCCAGGAGTTTGAAACCAGCCTGGGAAACATAGTGAAACCGTGGCTAAACATTAGCCAAGTGTGGTGGTATGCGCCTGTAGTCCCAACTACTTGGGAGGCTGAGGTGAGAAGATAGCTTGAGTCTGGGAAGTCGAGGCTGCAGTAACCCATGATTATACAATTGTGCTCCAGCCTGAGAGACAGAGCAAGACCCTGTCTCTCTAAAATATATGTATTATATGTATTTTTATGGGCAGATTCTATAATTATTATTTAAATAGTTACCTCTTAGTTACTCTTATTAAATCTTTTGCTGCAAAAATTGAAGCATATGTACTTTGGTCGCTGTTTATCGCAAAACATTTATTCATAGTAAATTTCGAAATAAAAATGTATCCCCATAAGACATTTGTAAACATTTTCCAAATAAAAAGCAAGCATTTGGCATCTTAAAATACTTAAAAGCTCACTAGAATTTTGACAAAGCCATTGAGATCTTTACCACTATAAAACACATAATTCAGCATCTAAAAGTAGGTCCATCAAATCTTTATTAAATGCTTTCTGTACTGACACGGCCCTGGTGGTTAAAATACAAGTGCATATGTGTGCCTGTGTATTCTTAAATACTGCTTACTCTCAGGCTTCATCTTATTAAGTTGGAGGGAAAAAATCTGAACCCTTCCACTGCCCAAGGAGGATTTCAAGGAATTGCACTATATCATTGTCTTCAGACCATTTCCTATTTGGAAAGAAAAGAGAAATAAAACATAAGAAACTTAAAAGTGTGTGCTTTAATATCTTCTCTCTGCAAAATAAAGGCCTGATAGGCCAGGCGCGGTGGCTCCCACCTGTAATCCCAGCACTTTTGGAGGCCGAGGTGGGCGGATCTCTTGAGCTTAGGAGTTCAAGACCAGCCTGGGCAACATGGTGAAACCCTGTCTCTACAAAAAAATACAAAAAAATTAGCCAGGCATGGTGGCGCATGCCTGTAGTCCCAGCTACTTGCGGGGCTGAGGTGGGAGGATCGCTTGAGCCCTGGAATTTGAGGTTTTAGTGAGCTTTGATCGCATTACTGCACTCAGCCTGGGTGACAAAGTGAGACCCTGCAAAGAAAACAAAAAAAAAGGCCTGATATATCCTATGTCATCTTGACAATAAACACTGGAGATAAGTTGCCCAAACCTGTATGGCTTGAGTGTCAGTTTGCATACCTCTTTTCTAAATTCTGATGGAAAATTTTCAGATAAGAGAATTGAGGTGATTCTACTTTCAGAAAGTTAAAAAGTTGTTAAATTACTAAACAAGACACAACCTGTCACGCATGCTTATTTAATTACATAGAAATTTAATCAGCTGGAAATTCCATTGTGAAAATTTTGTTTCTTAAGGAAATTTCAATAGGTTTTTTAATTGCTATTTTTGTTGTTTTTTTGTTTTGTTTTGTTTTTTTAAGAGATGGAGTTTCGCTCTTGTTGCCCAGGCTGGAGTACAGTGGTGCAATCTCGGCTCACCACAACCTCCGCAAGTGATTCTCCTGCCTCAGCCTCCCGAGTAGCTGGGATTACAGGTGTGCGCCACCACACCCAGCTAATTTTGTATTTTTAGTAGCGACAGGGTTTGTCCATTGGTCAAGCTGGTCTCGAACTCCCAACCTCAGGTGATCCGACTGCCTCAGCCTCCCAAAGTGCTGGGATTACAGGCGTGAGCCACCATGCCTGGCCTAAATTGCTTTTATAAAAGTTTTTTATAGTAGCTGTTATGTACAAAAAGTCAAAAGCGCTTAAAACAAGTTGTATAATTGTTTTTTTTTTTTACTCTCCAATATAATTTTGTCTATAAATCATACTGGAAAACCTTGGCTAACTCCAAGTTTTTTCTTTGTGTTAGTAGAGTTTTATCTAAAAGACCAGGGTATACTTTAGATGTCCTGCTTCTTAAAAATGGAATATGGTCAAGGTTTTCTTGAAAACTAGGTATTGTGCTAAAACTGAGGCTATAGATGATATGAAACATAGGGCTAAATGGGTACTGACCCTAATAGTGGCCCTGGAACTTCTTTCCTTGCAGAAGGTCCATAACAACAGCTTCCTTTGGTTATTTGCCTCTTTTTCATTATTAAGCTGAAATAGAGCCAGAGGAAACCCTGAATTTATAAGCCCTCAATCAGCTGTCTGCCACCGTTTCACATTCCTAAAGGAGCTATATAGAGGCAATATACACCATTAATTACTACCATGCGCTGTAGGGAAGTGTAAACCATTCATTATCACAGGACCCTGGATAGATCTGTATGAGATCTCTATAGACTGCAATGGCTTATGAAGGAGTCAGGAAAATTCTTTTTGTAAGGCCTACACTAAAAGTAGCCTGGGTCCCTTTCTCCTATATCTAACTCTTCCACAAAAGGCCATATAATATAGGATATGATATGATAGTGAGAAGAGGCCCAAAAACAAGAGTTATTTTTCTTTAGTGATTTATAAGTGGTCTAATCCATTTATTCCATCCTTCATTTGCCATAAACACAACCCAGTTTATTGTGTTCAAAGGGGGACAGGCCTGGGGCTTCTATTAAGTACAAGTGGTCGGGAACCCTGCTTCCGTTATACAATCATAGGCATGTAGGAAGGATGGAAGAGTAGCTGCACAAAGTAGTCCAGAAGAAAGGTAGCTAGTCTTGGTGGACACCTGTAATCCCAGCTGGCTGGGAGGCTGAGGCAGAAGAATCACTTGAACCCGGGAGGTGGAAGTTGCAATGAGCCGAGATCACACCACTGCACCTCAGCCTGGGCAACAGAGTAAGACTCCATCTCCAAAAAAAGAAAAGAAAGGGGCCGCAGTTCTTAAAGGAAATAGCTGATGTGCTATGCTCTATTGTTCCAGGAGCTTTTATAAATAGCAATAACTATTTAATGTCTACAAAAACTCGGCCGGGTGTGGTGGCTCACACTTATAATCCCAGCACTTTAGGAGGCCGAGGCAAGAGGATCGCTTGAGCCCAGGGAGTTTGACCTGCAGTGAACTATGATTGCGTCACTGTAGACCTCTTCCTCTTCAGCTACCTCAAAAAACAAACAAACAAACAAAAATAGCCAGATCTTTTGTTTGTTTGTTTGTTTGTTTTAACCAGTGGTGGTAGTGTACCTGTGGTCCTAGCTACTTGCTGCTTGAGAGACTGAGGTGGGAGAATCACTTGAACCCAGGAGTTCAAGGCTGCAGTAAGCTATGATGAGGCTACAGTACTCCAGCCTGGGTAACAGAATGAGACCCTGTCGAAAAACAAACTACAACCCTATAAAGTATTGGCTGGGTGCTATGGCTCACACCTATAATCCCAACAGTTTGAGAGGCCAAGACAGGAGGATCACTTGAGCCCAGGAGTTCAAGACAAGACTGGGCAACATGGGAAGACCCCCATCTCTATAAAAAATTTAAAAATTAGCCACGGCCGGGCGCGGTGGCTCAAGCCTGTAATCCCAGCACTTTGGGGGGCCGAGACGGGCGGATCACGAGGTCAGGAGATCGAGACCATCCTGGCTAACACAGTGAAACCCCGTCTCTACTAAAAAATACAAAAAACTAGCCGGGCGAGGTGGCGGGCGCCTGTAGTCCCAGTTACTCGGGAGGCTGAGGCAGGAGAATGGCGTAAACCTGGGAGGCGGAGTTTGCAGTGAGCTGAGATCCAGCCACTGCACTCCAGCGCGGGCGACAGACCGAGACTCCATCTCAAAAAAAAAAAAAAAAAAAAAAAAATTAGCCAGGCATTGTGGCACATGCCTGTGTTCCCAGCTACTCAGGAGGCTGAGGGGGTAGGTTGGATTGGGCCTGCGAGGCTGCAGTGAGCCATGATCACACCACTGCACTCCAGCCTGGGAAAGAGAGCAAGATCTTGTCTTTAAAAAATAAAATTAAAATAAGGTATTATCCCCACTTCACAGATGAGGAGACATCAAAGTTATTTAACTTGCCCAAAGTGGTTATACATCTTAGTAAATGCCAGAGCTAAGGCAGTCCAGTCACCCACCTAATCAGTATGATTCGTTGCCTCCCTTTGATATTAATACCCAACAAAAGGCCCACATCCTAGAAATAGAAATCCCTGGGTCCAGAATTATAATTACTTTCTTCCTTCTACTAGAAGGTATACCCTTTAGCAGACCCTAATTGCCTGTTTTGTTTTTTTTTTTATTTTTTTATTTTTTTTTTTTGAGACGGAGTCTTGCTCTGTCGCCCAGGCTGGAGTGCAGTGGCCAGATCTCGGCTCACTGCAAGCTCCGCCTCCCGGGTTCACGCCATTCTCCTGCCTCAGCCTCCCGAGTAGCTGGGACTACAGGCACCCGCCACCTCGCCCGGCTAGTTTTTTTTTTGTAATATTTAGTAGAGACGGGGTTTCACCGTGTTAGCCAGGATGGTCTCGATCTCCTGACCTCGTGATCCACCCGTCTCCGCCTCCCAAAGTGCTGGGATTACAGGCTTGAGCCACCGCGCCCGGCCAATTGCCTGTTTTTTACACTCATCTAAATGGGAAGACTGGGAACTGCTCTTTAATTAGACTATGCCCCTGACTCATAAAAAGAAATGAAGCACCTTACGCCCTAACATGGATGCCAGTTTGAAAGCTTAGTTTTTCAGAACTGAAGCAGCTTTCTCAGCATATTTTCTTGACTTCTAGAAAATCAGTCATCTAGGCCAGGTGCGGTGGCTCACACCTGTAATCACTTGAATCTGGAAGTGCAGGTTGCAGTGAGCCAAGATCATGCCACTGCACTCCAGCCTAGGCAGCGGAGCGAGACCCTGTCTCAAAAAAAAGAAAGAAAGAAAAAAAATCAATCATCTTGTTTAATGTTAAATGAATTAATATTTATTATCAAGTACTTAGAATAGTGTCTGGCACATATAAGTGAAAAATAAAATACATTTTAACATAGCACAGCACACACCACTTCGTTTTTTTCTTCACTGGTGCTAAGTCAGCTTTGTACTTTTTTCTTATATGCACTGTTCACATGTATCAAGGATGAATTTTTTTTTATTTTAGTAAGAGGCTAATCATCAAAAAAACTAATTATCGGAGACGATATTTCCACTAACATGACACAGATTTTGTTTAAAGCTTGAATTTGAAAAGAAGTTCTGAGAAAGTCCTTTAATATATTTTTGTAGTGAATCAACCTTCATACAAAAGTCTCTTTTATAATAATGATTCATTCTGAATAAGCTCGCTAATATGTAGTATAGATCTATGGTGGAGTATTGGATAATAAAACCAGTCCCTGAAATTAACTGTATTTCTTTTTTTATTTCTTTTTGTTTTCTTTTTTTTCTGGCAGGGAGGGACAGGAAGGCGTGAGGAGGGCCACTCTTATTTCTTTAGGGTGGTCTCTTTCTTAATAGGGTCTCTATCTGCTGGCCTCAGATATCCTATACTCTGGCGGGGTTGGGGGGGAACTCTTAAAAGCCAGAAATGAAACAGCCAATGAAAAAAGAATTATGTTCAGCCATCTTTGAGAATTAGGATAATAGTGTTTTCTAATAACCAGAAGCTTTAAAGGTTGCTATTAATTTAAACACAGGAGAAAAGTCCATCTGTGCTAATAATGTAACCTGGGATCCTGTAGAATAGAAATTAGCCAGCATCATCAAAAGAAATGTATTTCCTCCAGTATTGTAAACATTTGTCCAATTTAGCTTTGGACAATTTTGTAGCTACATTTAGCCTAATGATGCCATTTATGAACTCAAAGCGTTACCACTTTTGCAAGGATGCACAAAGTTCATATAACTGCACTTACTCGGAAAAGTCTTTCACTTCTCCATTAAGCCTTGGGATCTTTAAATGATTGCCTTTCAGTGGAAATGAATTTCACAAAACACAGTCGGTCAGTATAGTTCTAAGTTTGACTATGCACTTAGACTACCCGAGAAGCTGTTGAGTTTCCAACATCCAAGCCACATCCCAAGCCAATTAAATCAGAATCTTCCTGAGACCCATGCATCAGATTTGTTAAAGCTGCCAGGTGATTGCAGTATGTAGCAAAGCTTTTGAACAACTTGTCTCAGGACTGTGATTTAGGCACTGTTCTCCAATTCATATCCATTTAAATCCAAATTTCAAAGGAGAATTATACTCAATTCTGTTAAGAACAACACAATTATTGTTCTTCTCATGGTTCTGCTCCATTGCATTTTGATGACTCAATGTGCAAAGAATTTCAACTGTTTTTTTTTTTCTGAGCCTGAAGAATTGAGTTAAAGTAGACAAAATGGTATTAGATACAAGACAATTCTTTTTTGCTTGCTCATTTCAAATCCTGTATAAACAGATGTTGATTTATTGTCTTGAAGATTGAGGTAGCTTTTTGGGCTTCCACTTGTGATGAAAAATAAACTCCAATTTTAGAGTGACATCTCAAGTACACCTATACGAATCACATATCGTTGAGTATAACCAATTGTACAGTTTATACACTTTGCACTGATTGTGATCTGTTGTCACTTTGACAATGGCTTTTTTCTATTTTCATACCTCTTTTCACACCTTCTGCTATTTTGCAACTTCTAATTACTATCACTTCTCTCTTCTACTCCACTGCTTTTCATCAATCTACTCTTCTACATTTCAGTTTTAAAATACTTTTTTATAGATAACTCTTGTTTCTCCTACATTTCAGCATAAAAACACCTGTTTTCTAGATATTACCCAAATATGGCCTTGTGAAAAACAGTAGAGATCAAAGATCTTGTTCTAAATTTTTCACTGTGTCTTCCTCTAAAATATTTCTTGTGCATGCATCTGTTACAGATATCACACCGTCTTATTTGTTGGGCTGTGAACTGTGAACAAGGGCAGTGCTTTACTCATCTTTGTATGAGTTAAACCAGTACCTACCTCATGAAAATCTGTCAAAATAAACTGATAAAAGCTCCATCTAGGCCGGGCATGTTGGCCCACACTTGTAATCCCAGTGCTTTGGGAGGCTGGGGTGGGAGGATCACTTGAGGCCAGGAATTCAAGACCACCTTGGGGCTAGGCATGGTGGCTCATGCCTGTAATCCTAGCACTTTGGGAGGCCAAGGCGGGTGGATCACTTTAGGTCAGGAGTTCAAAACCAGCCTGGCCAACATGGTGAAACCCTGTCTCTACTAAAAGTATAAAAAAATTAGCGGGACTTGTTGGCAGGCGCCTTTAATCCCAGCTACTTGGGAGGCTGAGGAGGAGAATCTCCTGAACCCAGGAGGTGAAGGCTGCAGTGAGCCAAGATCGCGCCATTACACTCCAGCCTGGGAAACGAGAGCGAAACTCCATTTAAAAAAAAAAGCTAAAGACTACCTTGGGCAACATACCGAAATGGTATCTCTACAAAGAAAAAATAAATTAACCAGCTTACAGTCCTAGCTACTTGGGAGGTTGAAGTAGGATGATCACTTGAGCCCAGGAGTTCAAGGCTACAGTGAGCTATGATTGTGACACTGCATTCCAGCCTGGGTGACAGACTGACACCCAGTGTGGAAAGAAAAAAAAAAAAAAAACTACAGCTACCCATACCAGAATTTATGTTGTTCTTAACAGAATTGGGTATAATTCTCCTTTGAAATTTGGATTTAAATGGATATGAATTGGAGAATAGTGATTTTTCTTTTCTTTTCCAGGTTTGTATTTCAGCAGTCGGAAAAATTTGCAAAGGTGGAAAACCAATACCAGTTACTGAAACTAGAAACCAATGAATTTCAACAACTTCAAAGTAAAATCAGTTTAATTTCAGAAAAGGTAATCATTAATTGGCTTATCTGGAACAGTGTTTCCCATTTTACTACCCCACTATCATTTCTCTATCCCAGCTCGGAACTTCTTTCTTCCTGCCTTTTAGACCATTACTATTTTAACTCTCACTAATCTTCCTACCTCTTGACATTCTCCCTCGGAGCTATTTTGACTCAGATTGCATTTTGAAGGACAAGGATTTTTTAATATGACAATTTCTAGTATTGAAAAAGACCAATTTGTTCATATTAGCATGATGCTAATTTTCTACTTAAGTGTCACATATCTAGAGCATTGAAAATATGGTTGATCATGTCTACAGCCATACTACCTTGAACACGCTCAATCTCATCTGAAAATATGGTTGATCTTTGGACATAAAATTAGAATATGAATAACACTTATTGGGAAAAGATCTATATTTTTTTTCCTTACTTTCTGCTTTTTAAGGATATATGTATATGCATTTAAGAATGGCTAGCCTAAACTGGGAGCAGTGGCTCATGCCTATAATCCCAGCACTGTGGGAGGCTGAGGCAGGCAAATCGCTTGAGGTCAGGAGTTAAGAGACCAGCCTGGCCAACATGGTGAAAACCCATCTCTACTAAAAATACAAAAATTAGCCGGGTATGGTGCACATGCCTGTAATCCCAGCTACTCGGGAGGCTGAGACAGGAGAATCTCTTGAACCCATGAGGTGGAGGTTGCAGTGAGCCGAGATTGCGCCACTGCGCTGTAGCCTGGGCTACAGAGTGAGGATCCGTCGCCAAAAAAAAAAAAAAAGTTAAAAAAAAGAATGGCTAGCCTAAAAGTAAGTATTTGTCCTGTAACCAAATAAGAATTCCAGTGAAAATTAAAATAATACCATGTCTATATTGTGTTTCTTCAAGTTGCTGATTTCTACTAGATGCATTATTACTATGATTCTTAGAAATGTGAGGCAAATAAACATTTTTGTAACTCCCACACCTCTCAAGAAAAAGTTAGCTGTGATCAATAAGGCATCATGTGGGACTTTTCTGGGTACCAGGGACCAAGCTATCATTGGGAAATATGACTTGTTCATTTATTCATTCACTAAACCTTTGCTTATGTCACAAGGTAAGCAAGGACCTATGCTTGGCACCAGGGTGGGTAAGGATGTTATAAAAATAGAAATGAAATGGAACATCTAAGTCTCTGCAGCCCCATGCACAGGATAAGCATATAATCCCCCAGAAGAGAAAAGCCATGGAGGAAAATTAAATATCCTTCACACATGCCAGGGGATTCCGTGGATGGTGAGACTAAGGGATTTGGGGAAGGAGCTGCAAAGGAGTTGGTATTTTCACGTAGGGCTCAAATTGGAATTTGAGCCAGGCGTGGTGGCTCATGCCTGTAATCCCAGCACTTTGGGAAGCCAAGGGAGGCGGATCACCTTGAGGTCAGGAGTTTGAGACCAGACTGGCCAACATGGTGAAACCCTGTCTCTACTAAAAATACAAAACTATTAGCTGGGCATAGTGGTTCATGCCTGTAATCCCAGCTACTTGGGAGGCTGATGCATGAGAATTGCTTGAACCCGGGAGGCAGAGGTTTCAGTGAGCTGAGATCACACCACTGCACTCCAGCCTGGCCAACAGAGTAAGACTCTGTCTCAAAAAAAAAAAAAAAAAATTGGAATCTGGTTGTAGTTGTTGGGGGAACTCTAACATACCATTAGAAGAAATCCCAGGGGCAAGAAACTTCATATATATATATTTTTTTAATTTTTTTGAGATAGGGTCTCCCCCTGTCATCCCAGCTCTCACTCTGTCATCCAGGCTGGAATGCAGTGTTGGAATAACAGCTCACTGCAGCTTCAACCTCCCAGGCTCAAGCACTCCTCCCAACTCAGCCTCCCAAGTAACTGGGACTAACAGGCATGCTACTGCACCCAGCTAATTTTTTTTTCTTTACTTTTTTGGAGAGACGGGGTCTTGCTACATGCCCAGGCTGGTATCAAACTCCTGGGCTTAAATTACCCTTCTGCCTCTGCCTCCCAAAGAATTGATATTACAAATGTGAGCCACTTTGTCTTGCCAAAACTTCACATATTTAATTAAAAGCTATTGAAGGCCAGGCACGGTGACTCACACCTGTAATCCCAGCACACTGGGAGGCCAAGGTGGGCAGATCACGAGGTCAGGAGTTTGAGATCAGCCTGGCCAACATGGTGAAACCCCACCTCTACTAAAAATACAAAAATTAGCTGGGCATGGTGGCAGGCGCCTGTAATCCCAGCTACTTGGGAGGCTGAGGCAGGAGAATTGCTTTAACCTGGGAGGTGGAGGTTGCAGTGAGCCAAGACTGTGCCATTGCACTCCAGCCTGGACAACAGAGTGAGACTCTGTCTCAATAAATAAATAAATAAATAAATATAAATAAAGGCTATTGAAAACTTATTTTGAACAGAGATTTCTCTTTTTTGGGGGGGGGGAGGAGAGGGGCTTGGTACTGTGTTTCACTTTTCTCACCCAGGCTGGAATACAATGGCTCAATTTTGTCTCACTGCAACCTCCGCCCAGGCTGGAGTGCAGTGGCGCAATCTCGGCTTACTGTAACCTCTGCCTCCCCAGTGTAAGTGATTATCCTGCCTCAGCCTCCCGAGTAGCTGGTACTACAGGTGCATACCACCATGCCCGACTAATTTTTATATTTTTAGTAGAGATGGGGTTTTACCTTGTTGGCCAGACTGGGCATAGTGGCTCACACCTGTAATCCCAGCACTTTGGGCAGCCGAGGCGGGTGGATCACCTAAGGTCAGGAGTTCAAGACCAACCTGACCAACATGGTAAAACCCCATCTCTACTAAAAACACAAAAATTAGCCAGGCATGGTAGCACATGCCTGTAGTCCCAGCTACTCAGGAGACTGAGGCAAGAGAATCGCTTACACTAGGGAGGCAGAGGTTACAGTAAACTGAGATTGCGCCACTACACTCCAGCCTGGGCAACAAAGCGAGACTCCATCTCAAAAAAAAAAAAAAAAAGGCTTCTGAAGCAGGTTTTTAAAATATTATAGAATCCAAAAACTCCAAAAAATATTCAGTCTTGGCCTGGCGTGGTGGCTCACGCCTATAATCCCAGCACTTTGCGAGGCCAAGGCAGGTCGATCACCTGAGGTCAGGAGTTCAAGACCAGCCTGACCAACGTGGAAAAACCCCATCTCTACTAAAAATACAAAAAATTAGCTGGGCGTGGTGGCGCATGCCTGTAATCCCAGCTACTCGGGAGGCTGAGGTAGGAGAATCACTTGAACCCGCGAGGTGGAGGTTGTGGTGAGCCGAGATCGCGCCATTGCACTCCAGCCTGGGCAACAAGAGTGAAACTCTGTCTCAAAAAAAAAAAGAAATATTCAGTCTTTTCATAGCTTTTTCTCCCATTCTGCCCTGGGAGTAATTTAATAAGAGGTCCCTTTTCACAAAGGTGGCCCTAAAGGACAGCATAACACAGGAGGGGAAAGCAGCTAGACGTGGACACTCATCACAAATGTGTGACCTTGGACAAATCACTATAACTTATCTTGGTCTCTATTTCATCATTTATTAAGTGAGAAATAATAAGATTTTTATAAAGATCAGGTGAGATATACAGTAATTAAGTGAGAAATAATAAGGTTTTTATAAAGATCAGATACAGTAAGTCCTCAACATTGTCAATAGGTTCCTGGAAACTATGATTTTAAGTGAAGTGTATAATGAAACCAATTTTTTTCTCATCTACGTTGTAATGAAAGGACATTGAAACAACGTCGTTGGAGGAGCTGCTCTGAATAGTTCCACTTAAAGTCAGTTTCCAAGAACCTACCAATGACGTTAAGTGAGGACTTACTTTATGTACAAATTCTTTGAAAACAATCAAGCACTAATAAAGTACTAGCTCTTTTTCTTTTTCTTTTTTTTTTCTTTTCTTTTTTTTTTTTTTTGAGACAGAGTTTTGTTCTTATTGTCCAGGCTGGAGTGCAATGGCGAGATCTGGCTCACTGCAACCTCCTCCTCCTGGGTTCAAGCAATTCTTCTGCCTCAGCCTCCCAAGTAGCTGGGATTACAGGCATGTGCCACCATACCTGGCTAATTTTTTGTATTTTTAGTAGAGATGGGGTTTCACCATGTTAGGCAGGATGGTCTCGATCTCCCAACCTCAGGTGATCCTCCCACCTCAGCCTCCCAAAGTGCTGGGATTACAGCGTGAGCCACCACACCCAGCCCTACTAGCTCTTTCTTTAAGAAAAAATGAGGTCCGGTGTGGTGGCTCATGCCTGTAATGTCAGCACTTTGGGAAGCTAAGGTGGGAGCATCACTTGAGCCCAGCAGTTTGAGACCAGGCCAGGCAACATGGTGAGACCCCATCGCTACAAAAAAAAATATTTTAATAAATAAAAATGAAAAACGATTAGAATATGTTGGCGCCCATAAATGCTAGCTACTGTGGCATACTAGTCACTACATGTTTGCAGATTAAATCTATAACATCTTGAACTTACTTGGGGTGTACTGCCTTCAGATTACAGTGAGGCTCTGATGAACCTCCTCAACAGGACATTAACTTAGATAAGGATAAGCTTGCCTCTTCAAAATACTGCTAATAAAACAACTAAACCTAAACATGTTAATGGTTAGTATTTCTCATGATTGATTTTAAAAGGAACTTGTATTATGGCTGTATGTGTACATTTAAAAGAAGTTTTTATTTCTTTGGTTTTTTTGTTTTGTTTTCTTTAAGAGTGTGTGTGTGTGTGTGTGTGTGTGTGTGTGTGTGTGTGTGTGTGTTTGAGACAGGGTCTTGCTCGGTCACCCAGGATGGAATGCAGTGGCATGATCATAGCTCACTGCAACCCTGAACTCTTGGGCTCAAGGAATCCTCCCACCTCAGCCTCCCAAGTAGCTGGGACTCCAGGCGCACACTACCGTGCCCAACTAATTTTTGTATGTGTGTGTAGAGACAGGGTCTTGCTTTGTGCCCAGGCTGATCTCGAACTCCTAGGCTCAAGCAGTCCTTCTGCCTTGGCTTCCCAACATGTTGGGATTAAGGCGTAAGCCACCATGCCCAACCCTTAAAATAAATTGTAAACATTTCAGAGTGGTGTTAGTCATTCTTGTTATATACTCTTTAGGTCTTGACTGGGGTGGACTAGAAGGCTTAGGGTCATTCTTCTTAAACATCAACAAACGTATTATTTGTACTCTGAGATGTAGGGATTACACAAAGGTATAAGACATGGTCTCTTCTATGAAATTTGGAAACTTTCACATCTGCACCCTGCTAATTCATCAGTCTGTTAATGAGTCCAATTTCGGAGTCACTTCCAGGCCTTTCTGCATCGCCCTTCTAACTTTTTATCTCTCCTCAAAGCATCCATTGCCCCACAGTGCTAATTCTTTTGTGGCACTACTTATAATCTATTGTGATTTTTTTGGTTGCTAGTTTAGCTCCCTTACTCCTCTTTAGAGCAAACACTGCATCTTTTATCTCCATTTCTCTAGAACCTGATAATGGAACTACCTCACACAGGGTACTCGGTAGATCTTATTGGGACTCTAGAATATATGATGCGGAAGATCCAAACACTGTCTCCCAATCAAATTGTGAAATCAAGGACTATGCTGTATTTGTCTCCACTGTCTCACACAAGGCTGGCACAGAGTGAACCCTCAAAATTTGTGAATTCTATGTGCTAAGTGGCAAATATGTGGCAAATGCATATGTAATAGGTACTACAGGAATTCAGGTTGTCAGGGCTAGGGCTGTGGAAGAAATGCTGCACCGAGGAGCTGAGATCCGGTCTGAGCCTTGAAGTAAGGACAACGTAACTAAATAAAGAGGAGAGGAGGATAGCACAGGGAGAGGTTAGAGAATTTGAGACTTTATCCTGGAAGTATTAGGGAACATCAAAGGTTTTGTAACAGTGTACCATGATAGGCATACCAGTTTTTAAAAGCTTACTCTAGTAGTAGTGTGTAGGCTAATTTAGAGAGCAAGCCACTGGAAGCAGATATTAGATATTACTTTTTCTTTTTTTTTTTTTTTTTTTTTTTTTTTTTTTTTTTTTTTTGAGACAGAGTCTTGCTCTGTCACCCAGGCTGGAGTGCAGTGGCCAGATCTCAGCTCACTGCAAGCTCCTCCTCTCGGGTTCACACCATTCTCCTGCCTCAGCCTCCCGAGTAGCTGGGACTACAGGCACCCGCCACCTCGCGCGGCTAGTTTTTTGTATTTTTTAGTAGAGACGGGGTTTCACCGTGATAGCCAGGATAGTCTCGATCTCCTGACCTCGTGATCCGCCCGTCTCGGCCTCCCAAAGTGCTGGGATTACAGGCTTGAGCCACCGCGCCCGGCGATATTACTTTTTCTAAAATACTTTCCTTCATCACTGAAGTCTAGGTTGGGTCTCCACCAGAGTGCTTCCATAGCTCTTCCCCTGTTATAGTGCATATACACTTGTCTTTCTCGTCAATTAAACAAAGCTGCTTAAGGGCAAAACTGTATCTTGTTCAGTATTATGTCTTCAGCGTAATGCTGCAAGCACATGATAAATTAATGATCATTTCTAGGCCTTCCTGTAGTCTCTAAAGCTGTTATCTAAGTGTAGACTAAAAGAGGTCTATGACTTGGCCTTCTATATTCCAGATACAGATTAGGAGGTGCCAGAGGCTTAGCATCATTTACAAATACTTAAAACACCTTACCATTCAATTTGACTTGTCTCACTAAACTGTTTTTTGATTCATTTTGCCTTTGTATCTGTAAGACCTGATTCTAGTACTTTCTCTGCAAGAGGTTGGTCAAAAATTTTTTTTCAGCAGAAACCCTTCCAGAATTACAGGATTTAGGAAAGATATCAAATTTTATACAAAGTTATAATTTCTAAAAAGCCAAATAACATCTAAGTTACTTACCATTGGAGTTAAAAAGAGGAAATTGTGATCTATTTCAGGCCCTTTAACATTACTTTTCTCTTGAATATGCTTCCATAGAAGTGCTGAAATATCTAGGATTATGTGTTCAGGTGTATTTTTTTTTTTAACAGTGCTGGCCAGGCACGGCGGCTCTCGCCTGTAAATCTAGTACTTTGGGAGGCCGAGGCAGGCAGATCACTAGAGGTCAACAGTTCAAGACCAGCCTGACCAACATGGTGAAACCCCATCTGTACAAAAAATAACAAAAATTAGCTAGGCATGGTGGCGCGTACCTGTAATCCCAGCTACTCGGGGAAGCTGAGGCAAGAGAATACCTTGAACCTAGGAGGTGGAGGTTACAGTGAGCTGAGATGGTTCCACTGCACTCCAGCCTGGGTGACAGGCTGTCTCAAATAAATAAATAAATAAATAAATAAAACACAGGGCTAACATATTTGTGAAAACTATTAACGTAATAAATGTCTTTGTCAGCATGATTCTGATATACTTGGATATTTTAGACATCTTCAGAATTTTAACATGGCATGTATTATGCTCCTGATTGTTAAAGTGTGTTTCTCTAATATGAAAATTATTAAGTAGCCTTGGGAATTGTTTTGTGTTATAAATGCAGCTTGAGTCTACTGAAAGCATCCTTCAGGAAGCTACATCATCCATGTCTTTGATGACCCAGTTTGAGCAGGAAGTATCCAACCTCCAAGATACCATGCATGGCATTCAAAATAATGAAGAGGTACTCACTCAAAGGATGCAAAGCCTTAATGAGAAATTTCAGAATATTACGGATTTTTGGGAGAAAAGCCTAGAAGAAATAAACATTAATACAGATATTTTCAAATCAGAAGCAAAACATGCACATTCTCGAGTAACTGTCCAAATTAACTCGGCTGAGCAGGAAATAAAATTGCTCACTGAACGGCTAAAAGATTTGGAAGATAGCACACTAAGAAATATTAGAACAGTAAAAAGGCAAGAAGAAGAAGATCTCCTGCGAGTAGAGGAACAGCTAGGCTCTGATACAAAGGCAGTTGAAAAGTTAGAAGAGGAACAGCATGCCCTCTTTGCCAGAGATGAAGATCTGACTAATAAACTTTCCGACTACGAACCCAAAGTTGAAGAATGCAAGACACATTTGCCAACAATTGAAAGTGCTGTTCGCTCTGTTCTCAGAGTCTCTCAGGATCTGATAGGAACAGAAAAGAAGATGGAAGACTTGACTATGCAGATGTTTAATATGGAAGATGATATGCTGAAAGCAGTGTCTGAAATAATGGAGATGCAGAAAACCCTTGAAGGAATTCAGTATGATAATCGCATATTAAAGATGCAAAATGAACTGGATGTTCTAAAAGAAAAAGTTCATGATTTTATAGTATACTCAATGCATACTACAGGAGAAAAGGAAACTGTGAAAGAATATAATACAGAAAATAAAGGAATTGGTGGTGATTTTTAAATTCATGACATTTATTCTGATGAACCATATCATTACACATAAATTGATTAGTCCATTGATTTTGAGTTACTTTGATATGCCTCATCTTATCCTACATTATTGGAAAATAAATGAGATGTCCACACAAATGGATTATCCACATAATCAAAGCTTTTGAAGCACTGAAACTTATTTCATTTTAACCATTTTAAATAGAAATAGTTCTTTAAAAATGTTTCTCTACTTTTAAAACAAGATACTTAATACTTTTAATGTTTTTAAAAGTATTTTAAAAGTTTAATGTTAAAGCATTAGTGGACATCATTATTAATTTCACCTATTATATTGGACCCACGTATATTGATGTCTCCAGGGGCTAATGAAGAGTATTTACTGCTTCACTAAATGACCCCAATTTGCCATTTTTCAAACCTATGTCTCATACCTTTTCTGTCACCTAATCTTGATGTCAGGTTGGTTGGTAATGTGCCTGCCTTAGCCAGTTCTTCACTTTCTTACATAATTCACTGCAGGTTAAGAATCCATACAACCAAGTTCATGGGAGTTTTGTGTAAAATAAAAGATAACATGCGTGAGGGAGAGTCTGGTGCCTTTGCTATGAATTAATATGCACTTTCTGAAAAACTGTGAAGCCTGGGAAACATTTTAGTTTTTGTTAAGGTTCTAAACTGTGTTATGGATACTTGTAAGACTTTTAAAATCAGAGTAAGTATGTTCTTACATAAGGCCTTTCTTAGGAATTATGTGTATATACATCTTTGAAATATCTTTATATACCTGGGTTTTAAGTTCCAACTGTGTTAGACATGAGTTTGCTAGATCCATGATCTCTAGATGGTTTACTTAAAAATAAATAGTCCAGGCGCAGTGGCTCACGCCTGTAATCCCAGCACTTGGGGAGGCCGAGGTGGGCGGATCACGAGGTCAGGAGATCGAGACCATCCTGGCTAACATGGTGAAACCCCGTCTCTACTAAAAAATACAAAACATTAGCCGGGCATGGTGGCGGGTGCCTGTAGTCCCAGCTACTCGGGAGGCTGAGGCCGGAGAATGGCATGAACCCGGGAGGCAGAGCTTACAGTGAGCCAAGATCGCGCCACTGCACTCCAGCCTGGGTGACAAAGCGAGACTCTGTCTCAAAAATAAATAAATAAATACATAAATAAAAATAAATAAGCCTGTGGTCTGTTTTGAGGGAAAAGTTACATAACTCTGATAATTAGTTATGATAATAACTATGATAGTTAAAAGTATGTCATTTTAAACATTTCCCAAACCACTAAATTTGTTTTACGAATTGATTTTATTTGAAATTATATAATGTAGTCAACTGTATGTGGAAGTTTGTTCTTGTTTCTTTGTCAGTAACCTTACCAGTTTTATAATGAAGTTTTCAGTGGAATTAAAGAACCTGAAAGCAGTCAGTTACAAAAAGGTAGTTTTGATCAAGTAGTCTTAATATGTAAATTTGCAAGTTTTTGTAGAACCCCCAAACTCGTTCTCCATCGGAATTAAGAGGGCCTATGGTAGGCAGCCATGAATCATAAAAATAAGCCTGGCAAGGTCTATTGTTAAGGGGCATAGCATTAATTTTTGCAGTATTAAAATTACACTTCTTGACTTCTGAATGTCTCTTATTTGCGTGCACTGACAAAATTCTATTTGTTTACTTTTATTTTAATGCTAATAAAACAGATTATAAAGTAAGCTGGAACTTTGTTGTTTTAACCTCCATCCTGTCAAGGCAAATGTAATTTCTTCTCTTATACTCTTCACATTTAAATATTTTTTTCTCACCTATCACTACATTTAATATAAGGTTATTTGAAGTTATATATACCATGGTAATGGTTACTGAAAGTAAATGAAAATGTGGCCACTGTGCTCT
Source organism: Chlorocebus sabaeus (assembly GCF_047675955.1). Classification (NCBI taxonomy): domain Eukaryota; kingdom Metazoa; phylum Chordata; class Mammalia; order Primates; family Cercopithecidae; genus Chlorocebus; species Chlorocebus sabaeus. The sequence goes on along the minus strand of NC_132914.1, from coordinate 95,932,865 downwards.
ATGATGATACAAGGGAAAGAAAAACTGCACTTCTACAAGTATAACATGAGAAAACTATTAAAGTGTATATGTGTGTGTATGTGTGTATAGATATGTAGATATAGACATATCCTGTATTTATGAAGAGGTTTTCCTATTAAGAAATTGTTATTATAGAGATTTAGATGTACTTAATTTGTCTTTTTGTTTCTTCCATTCATTTATTTAACACAGATGCTTAAAATTTCAAAAACTCTCCTGTATATCAAATATTAAATTACATTGTTAGTCTTTTCTTTAGGGAAAATTACCAATATCCTAAAACACATTTTTGTATCTTTGTAACTGATAATAAATTTTATATCAATTAATTTCTTATACAGTGGCCAGGCACAGTGCCGCATGCTTATAATCCCAATACTTTGGGAGGCTGAGGCAGAATGGCTTGAGCCCAGGAGTTTGAGACAGCGTGGGTAACATAGTGAGACCTCGTCCCTACAAAGACAAAAAAAAGTGTAAGGAGAAGTGGGGCCAAGCACAATGGCTCACTCCTATAATTCCAACATTCTGGGACGCTGAGGTGGGAGGATCGCTTGAGCTCAGGAGTTCAAGACCAGTCTGGATAACATGGCGAGACCTCATGTCTACTAAAAGTCAAAAAAAAAGTGCATCCCTGTGGTCCTAGCGACACAGGAGGCTAAGCCCAGGTGTTCAAGGTTGCAGTGACCTGCACCACTGCATTCCAGCCTGGGTGACAGAGCAAGACCGTGTCTCAAAAGCATAAGAGTACTGGATCAGCTGGGCACAGTGGCTCACCCCTGTAATCCCAGCACTTTGGGAGGCTGAGGTGGGCGCGTCACCTGAGGTCAGGAGTTGGAGACCAGCCTGGCCAATATGGTGAAACCCTATCTTTACTAAAAATACAAAAATTAGCCAGACGTGGTAGCAGGTACCTGTAATCCCAGCTACTTGGGAGGCTGAGGCAGGAGAATTGCTTGAACCTGGGAGGCAGAGGTTGCAGTGAACCAAAATCATGCCATTGCACTACAGCCTGGCAACAGAGTGAAACTCCAAAAAAAAAAAAAGTACTGGATCAATTTTTTTTAATGTAACATGAATAAATCACTTTTACAATATAAGTACCTACTTTAAACTCTTGAATATACAATTTTTAAATGTAACATTGCCTTAAATTTAGCTAAATGATCAGAAACTATTGACTAAGTATAATTATATATTTTATAACTAAAACTCTACATTTATTAGCCTGTATGGCTTCAAAGAAAAACCCATAAGATACAAAATTAGTAGTAGTATTTTTAATGTCAACCTAATTGTAGACCTTTGTATGAATCTATAAATTGTTCAAATTTTGATGTACCATTACACAATGATGCTGAAAATTTATCAAACTCAATAAGAAAAAAAAAAACCATCCTTTGTAGACTTACCCCATATTTGCACAGTTGACAAAAGCTCTATAAATTTTCCTAGCACCTGCTCATTTCAATTTATAAGCTATTAATTAATCTTGAGACAGGATCTCACTCTGTCACCCAGGCTGGAGTGTAGCGGCGTGATCACAGCTCACTGCAGCTTCAACCTCCTGGGCCCAAGGGATCCTCCCATCTCAGCTCCTCGGATTGCGGGAATTACAGGTGCACACCACCATGCCCAGGTAATTTTATTTTTTTGTAGAAACAGTCTCATGTTGCCCAGGCTGGTCTCAAACTCCTGGGCTGAAGCAGTTCTCCCACCTCGACCTCCCAAAGTGCTGGGATTGGAGGCGTAAGCCACCATGACCAGCCTATAAACTATTAATTTAATACAAATCAAAATACTCCACCCCAGCTTTATACAGCAGGAAAGGAGAGAACTACCATTTTAGCACCTGTTAAAATGACATACCCACAGGTATGTCAAGCATTTCTAGGAAATGTGCATTCATCATCATCATTCCTTTTTTTGTTTTTTTTTTTAAGACAGAGTCTCACTCTGTCCCTATGCTGGAGTGCAGTGGTGCAATCTCGGCTCACTGCAACCTCCACCTCCCGGGTTCAAGCGATTCTCCTGCGTCAGCCTCCCAAGTAGCTGGGACTATAGGCACGTGCCACCACGTCCAGCTAATTTTTGTATTTTTAGTAGAGATGGGGTTTCTCCATGTTGACCAGGATGATCTGGATATCTTGACCTCGTGATCCGCCTTCCTTGGCCTCCCAAAGTGCTGGGATTACAGACGTAAACCACTGCGCCCAGCCTTCATTATCATCATCATAACAGCTGTATATATTAATTACCTACCTTGTGCCAGTCATTATCACTAATCCTTACTACACCTTTGCTAGCTATTAGACCCATTTTACAAATAAGGAAATGGAGACAGGAACATTGGGAACCTTGCAATCACACTGTAGACCTAAGTCTGTTCAATTCCAGAGGCCAAGGACATCTCACTACACCGTGGAGCCTGCTACTGTTCAACTAGGGGAGAAAAATCACAACAAATCTGCTGTTAGTAGAACTATCTTGATAACTCAAAAAGCAATAATTCAGTCAAATGTGTTCTCTACTATGTTGCCATTAAACCAGACTGTAAGTCCCTCAAAAGCTGTAGCTGTGCTCTAAAATTGTTTGGCCCTTGAGCATAAGAAGGAATCAATAAATGAGTAAATATTGGAGAAGAGGAGAAAGCAGTGCTGAAGATCCCTAGGCTGTACTCCTCTAATCTATTAATAGGTTTTGCCACTGCATATTCTGGGCACTTTGTTTCAGGGCTTAGTTTTAAATAGTAAAAGGAGAGAATTATACCAATAATCGCTAAGATGTCTTCTGACTTTAAGTGGTTTTATTTACTTATTTACCCCTTTTTTAATATAAAAAAAAGTAGAGATGAGGATCTCTCTATGTGGCCCAGGCTGGTCTCAAACTCCTGACCTCAACGGATCCTCCTTCCTTGGCCTCCCAAGGTGCTGGGATAACAAGTGTGAGCCACTGCGCCTGATCTAAATGGTTTTAAATTATACAGATCAATAAAATGTCTAGGTCCTTTAATAGAATTCAAAGATCCTAGCTGGGCGCAGTGGCTTACACCTGTAATTTCAGCACTTTGGGAGGCCAAGGTGGGTGGATCACGAGGTCAGGAGATCGAGACCATCCTGGCCAACATGGTGAAACCTCTGTCTCTGCTAAAAATACAAAATTAGCTGAGCGTGATGGTGGGTGCCTGTAATCCCAGCTACTCGGGAGGCTGAGGCAGGAGAATCTCTTGAACCCAGGAGGCGGAGGTTGCAGTGAGCCAAGATGGCACCACTGCACTCCAGCCTGGGCGACAGAGCAAGACTCTGTCTCAAAAAAAAAAAAAAAAAAAAAAAAAAAAAAAATCCTTTAGCAAGTTTTTAGAAAGCAGATTGGACCTAGAAATCATATTCTTGAACCATGTTGCCGTGCTTGTAGATCCAGGTAATGTTTAACATTATAGGACAGCATCTAGCCTCATACCTTGAATATATGATAGGAATTTAATAAATATTCTGGCTGGGGGCAGTGGCTCATGCCTGTAATCCCAGCACTTTGGGAGGCTGAGGAGGGCAGATCACTTGAGGTCAGGAGTTTGCAACATGGTGAAACACAGTCTCTACTAAAAAAAAATAAAAAAAAAAAATAGAAAACTTAGCCAGGTGTGGTGGTGCATGCCTGTAATCCCAGCTACTTGGGAGGCTGAGGCCAGAGAATCGCTTGGGCGGCAGAGGTTGCAGTGAGCAGAGATTGCACCAGTGCACTCCAGCCTGGGCAACAGAGCGAGACTCCATCTCATAAATAAATAAATAATCAAATCACTGATGTACATTTTTTTTTTTTCTGAGAAAGGGTCTGGTTCTGTTGCCCAGACTGGAGTGCAGTGGCATGATCTCAGCTCACTGCAACCTCTGCCTCCCAGGATCAAGCCATCCTCCCAGTTCAGCCCTACTATTTTTGTAATTTTTGTAGAGATGGAGTTTCACTATGTTGCCCAGGCTGGCCTTGAACTCTTGAGCTCAAGTGATCCATCCACCCCACCTCACAAAAGTGCTGGGATTACAGGCATGAGCCACCATCCCCAGCCTTCACTGATGTGCTCTTTTCAGCTACTGATAGACTCTTAACTCTTCTGTCCTTCCTAGGCAAATAGGTTAACCAAGACCAAAGTAATTTTTAAAGTAATTTAATACAACAATCTCTAGACTATTACCACACTGTATTGAGCTTATATTTTAGTAAAGATCAAAAGAAGTTCAAGATAGCTTGCTTTTATAAACAACCAAGTGAAACAAAGAGATTTACTAGCAGCTTCTTCCTAATAATCTGATCCTTCTAAGAATAAGCTAAGCCCATTCATCGACATCTTGTTTAATTGCTATTAAGCCACTTTTACCAGAGTAGATACATTAATAAATGATAACCTGGTAATGAAATAGACGAAAGTAGCCATCTAGTCTTTTCTCCCTTGGGAGATTGTTTCATCAAATACACTATGTTGCAAAACTTCCTCCTTAAAAATAAAATGTGATTTTGCAATCACTTCTTGGTTTCCTTCCTATTTGTGGCTACTGCTTAATGTCATACCCACAGGAACATTTTCGCAAGCTCACTTCTCTACCAAAAAACACATTTTGGACCACCTTATCCACCAATAATTAATTTTAGCATAAAGCGATTGAGGAGAAAAATCCTCAAGTGTATTTTGAAATTAAACATTTGTGATGGGGCGAAGTGGGGGAGTTGCTACTTAGAATTATTTTGTCCTACTGCCCCATTTCCATACTTCATTATAATTATTTTGCAACTATATGGCTGCTTCTTTTTAAAGCTGCCCTCAAAGTAATATTCTGAGCATAATGCATTTTTATTTATGTTAAATAAAACTAAATGTATGATAACCAAAACAATCTCAAAAGGTTGGCATTAGCCGAGTCAGCCAAATACAATTTAAGAAAGCTAATTCAAGCTAGGTGTGGTGGCTCATGCCTGTAATCCCAGCATTTTGGGAGGATTACTTGAGCCAGGAGTTCAAGACCAGCCTGGGCAGCTTAGTGAGACCCCCATCTCAAAATTTTTTTTAAAGAAAGATAATTGATAAGAAAACATTGAAGAAATACACAGTTATTTTAGCAAAAAGATATATTTAGATTATACTGCATATTTAATTTTGTAAAAATGTTTTACAGTCTGATTATTTGTTTTTATAAATTTTAATTTCAATTTTTTTGTTTTAGAGATGGGGGTCTTCCTATATGCCCAGGCTGCAGCACAGTTAGTATTCATAGGCGCAATCATAGCACACTACAGTGTCAAACTCCTGGACTCAAGCTTTTTTATGTCTTCTTTTCTGAGTTTTAAGTAATACATTTATCGACATTCTGTGTCCCAAACTAAACTACAAACTCCCTAAAAGCAGGGACTGTTCTTGATCATATTAGCACATACTGCATTATAGTATATGTTGTAGAATCAAGCTAGTTTTATTAATAGAAAGTTATAATTTCCTACTTTACAACATAGTGCTTTCCTAGAAAACAAGCTGAAAGTTAAATGTGCAAAAGTCAAATGATTGACTTACACGTTATAAATGGGATTCTTTTTCCAGAGTAATTACTGTATGTCTGTCTTTGGGCATAGGCATTAGCAATGTATTTCTAGCCATTTTACATTTGTTTCTTAATTTGTTTTTCTTCATAATTGAGCACACAGTCCATAGGCTAATCTTCTGATTGAAGCTAAATAGTCTTACCTGATTTGCATTTTTGTTTTGATTGTCCGACTTTATCCAACTTTGTATTGTTTATGAGATCTATCCATCTTATCACTGTGTAATTTTCCCTTCTTCATTTTATTAACTGATGGCACAGTGCAATAAAATGTCAAATATTTAAAGTTCAATAAAATATTCAACTCCCCAACACTGCTATATAGGCATGCACATGTGTGTGCACAGACACAGGACCATCATCACAAACAACAACAAAAATAACAACTCAAAATGTTGCCAGACACTTGGGTGGCTCAAAATGTTTATCAGTTAATGTGTCCAAGTTAAATCAAGATGATGACAATTTAAGAACTTTCAGTACATAATGTATAGTGGGGAAGAAGGATGGCATTGAAACATACAAAAGTTGAAAAACAGCTGCATTTGGAATCAGAATTTTAGAACCTTGGAAATTATTTTATTTTACTTATCTGTCTTCTCTACTAAACTAAGTTGAGGCCACGACTCGAGTTATACTCATCTTTATGTTCCTCATATTTTGCATGCCTAACAACATACCAGGAACTTGAGAATTAGTTGAATTATTCAAGGTCTCATGGATGGTTAGATAGGCCAGAAAACTGTTCATAAAAGTTACAGGCCAATAAAGCATAGACATATAGTCTTTGACATTGGTCCCTTCATTCTAGCATTTGCTATAACTTGTTTGCAGTTACCTTAGACCCTGAATAGCCAAAGCAATCTTGAGCAAAAAGAACAAAGCTGGAGACATCACACTACCTGATCTCAAAATGCACTGCAAAGCTGTAGTAATCCAAACAGCGTAATACTAGCATTTGAAAAAACATGGACTAATGGAACAGAATAGAGAGCCCAGAAATACATCTACAAGTATATATTCAAATGATTCTCATCCAAGGTGCCAAAAACACACAATGGGGAAAGGACATCTCTCTAATAAATGCTGTTGAGAAAACTGGATATCCTATGCGGAAGAATTAAACTGGACCCTTATGTCAAACCATATACAAAAACCAATTCAAAATGAATTAAGGACTTAAATGTAACACCAGAAATTGAAAACTACTAGAAGAAAACATGAGGAAAAAGCTTCTTGACATTAGTCTTGGCAAAGATTTTTTTGAATAGAACCCGAAAAGAACAAGCAACAAAAGCAAAAATAGATAAATAGGATTGCATCAAACTAAAAAGCTTCTGTACAGAAAAGGAAACAGTCAACAGAGTGAAGAGACAACCTATAGAATGGGAGAAAATACTCATGAACCATAAGTCTGAGAATGGCTTAATATCCAAAATATATAAAGAACTCAATAGCAAAAAAACAAAACACGATTAAACAATGGGCTATGGACATGAATAGACATTTCTCAAAAAAAGACACAGTAATGGCCAACAGGTATACGGAAAAAATGCTCAACATCACTAATTATCAGGGAAATGAAAAATTAAAACCACAATGAGGCATCAACTCACACCTGTTAGAATATTTATTATCAAAAAGACAAAAGATAAGTGTTGGTGAGAATGTAGAGAAAAGGGAACCATTGTACACTGTGGATGGGAATGTATAGCCATTATGGAAAACAGTATGGAGTTTCCTCAAAAAAAAAAAAAACACGATGAATAATCATATGATCCAGCAATCCAACTTTTGGATATATATCCAAAAGAAATGAATCAGTATGTCAAGGAGTTATCTGCACTCCCATATGCATTACAGCATTAGTCCCAATAGCCAAGATATGTAGAATCAACCCAAGTGTCAATCAACAGATGAATGGATAAATAGCACACACGCACACACACACACAATGCTGTTCTGCCTTTAAAAAGAGGGAAATCCTGTTATTTGTGACTACATGGATGAACCTAAAGGATATTAAGCTAAGTGGAATGAACCAGGCACAGATAGACAAATACTACATGATGTCAATTATATGTGAAATCTAAAAAAGTCAGACTCATAGAAGTACCGAGTAGAATAGTGGTTATGAGGGATTGGAGGGGACAGGGTAGGGCAATAGACAGATGTTGATCAAAGAATACAAAGTTTCAGTTAAACAGGAGGAATAAGTTCTAGAGATCTATTGTATAGTATAATGACTATAAATAATAATAATATATACTTGAAAACTGCTAAGAGGCCAGGCATGATGGCTCACGGCTTATAATCTTAGCACTTTGGGAGGCTGAGGCGGGCGAATCACTTGAGATTAGGTGTTTCAGACCAGCCTAGCCAACATGGTGAAACCCTGTCACTACTAAAAATACAAAAATTAGCCAGGCGTGGTGGCGCACAACTGTGGTACCATCTACTCTGGAGATTGAGGCAGGAGAATCACTTGAACCCAGGAGGTAGAGGTTGCAGTGAGCAGAGAATGGGCCATTGCATTCCAGCCTGGGTGACAGAGTGAGTGAGACTTCCATCTCCAAAAAAAAGAGAAAGAGAATTTCTAGGAGAGTAGATCTTAAATATTTTTATTACCCAAAAAAAAAAAAAAAAAATGAGGTGATAGATATATTCATTAGCTTGATTTAATCATTCACAAGATGTGTGTAGATATGTATATCAAAACATTACATTGTACACAATAAATATATACAATTTTAATTTGTCAATTATACCTTAGTAAAGCTGAAATAAAAAAGAAGTTATGTTGCCTTGTCTTACCTGGCAAAGCTCAATTGTAAGAAACTTTCTTTTCCCTTCTCCAGCAACTGAAAAACCATAATCACTGTCTCATGTAGCTCATTTTATTACTGTACAGAAGACCAATTGTGAAAATATTATAACATAAAAAGTGTAATTTCCAGTGACATTTCATGAAATTTTTGTAGTGTTGCCATCTTATTCATTAGTAATTCACTTACATTGTTCTAAATTCTCTTACTTTTGAAGCCATCTTTTACCATATGCTTTCCAGAAGAACAGTAAAGTTGTAGTTAAAAAATAACATAAGGCAAGGGGTGGTGGCTCACACCTGTAATTCCAGGCATGGATTTAGGAGGCCAAGGTGGGCAGATAACCAGAGGTCAGGAGTTCGAGACCAGCCTGTCCAACATGGTGAAGCCCTGTCTCTACTAAAAATACAAAAAAAGTTAGCTGAGGTAGGGGTGGGTGCCTGTAATCCCAGCTACTTGGGAGACTGAGTCAGGAGAAGCACTTGAACCCAGGAGGCAGAGGTTGCAGTGAGCCGAGATCATGCCACTGTACTCCATCCTGGGTGACAGAGCAAGCCTCCATCTCAAAAAAAAAAAAAATTAAATTAAAAAGAATTATAAAATTTAAGATGAATTTTAAATGTTAAGTTTCTAATAAATTTAATCATTGTGATATTATATTTTCTTATAGTGGCAGAAATCTGAAGCTATCGTGGAACAATTGAAGTCTTTTCAAATAATTGCTCATCTAAAGCGTCTACAGGAAGAAATTAATGAGGTAAAAATTTGGTCCAATAGGATAACTGAAAAACAGGATATACTGAACAACAATCTGACAACGCTTTCTCAAGATGTTACAAAAGTAGACCAAAGTACAACTTCCATGGCAAAAGATGTTGGTCTCAAGATTACAACTATAAAAACAGATGTACGACGGATTTCAGGTTTAGTAACTGATGTAATATCATTGACAGATTCTGTGCAAGAACTAGAAAATAAAATAGAAAAAGTAGAAAAAAATACAGTAAAAAATATAGGTGATCTTCTTTCAAGTAGTATTGATCGAACAGCAACGCTCCGAAAGACAGCATCTGAAAATTCACAAAGAATTAACTCTGTTAAGAAGACACTAACTGAACTAAAGAGTGGCTTCGACAAACATACAGATAGATTTCTAAGCTTAGAAAGTGACAGAGCCAAAGTTCTGAAGACAGTGACTTTTGCAAATGATCTAAAACCAAAGGTGTATAATCTAAAGAAGGACTTTTCCCGTTTGGAACCATTAGTAAATGATTTAACACTACGTATTGGGAGATTGGTTACCGACTTACTACAAAGAGAGAAAGAAATTGCTTTCTTAAATGAAAAAATATCTAATTTAACAATAGTCCAAGCTGAGATTAAGGATATTAAAGATGAAATAGCACACATTTCAGATATGAATTAGTCTGACATTGGCATTAGAGTAAGGTAATGTTTTAATGGGACCTCTCGTGAGAAGACTGGTAAATCAGAAATAATATTTTGGAGTAAAAGTCATTTTATGTTTAATCCTATTTTGTACAGTAAAAATAAAACTTTTAAACAGGTCGGTTTTCTAAAATAAATATGCTAAAACCTATTTTGGCAACTTTATATAGCAAGAACTTTATCCATCCTTCTGACATACATGTTGTTACACACACACACACACACGTAGGAGAAGCAGAATCTGCTAGTAGCATGGGGAGATCTCGAAGGGACAGGATCTGAATCCCCACTTGCCCTCTCTGGCTGCCAGGGAGCCCAGCATGTGTGTTTGGGGACCTAACTGAAGAACTACCCCTCAGGGGACAGGGCTGCAGCATTCATTATCCAATTAGAGGAAGAGAAACTAGAAAGGTCACGGCCACTGAGCTGCAGGGAGGAAAAAATAAAGTAAGCCTTTCTGGGTCCTTCATGGCTTTAGGAAACAGGGAAAGGAACAGTAGTGTCTCGGTCTATTTGGGCTGGTATATAACAGTATAGCAAGAACTTTAGGTAGCCTGTAACTAACAAATTTATTTCTCACTGTTCTAGAGGCTGGAAAGTCTGAGATCAAGGTGCTGGCAGATTCGGTGTCTGGTGTGGGCCCACTTCCTGGTTCATAGAGAGCACCTTCTAGCTGTGTCCTTGCATGGTGGAAGGGGCAAGCAGCAATCTGGGGCCTCTTTTACAGGGGCACTAATCCTGTCCATGAAGACTCCTCCTACCTTATGACCTAATTCCCTCCCAAATGTCTCACTTTGGATTTCAACCTATGAATTTTGGGGAGACACATTCAGGCCATAGCAAGTATGTTACTTAATAAAAGGGGTTGGAAAGTGGCTTCTAGAGCAAGGGTTGTAGGGGAGGGTGTAGACTGAAGGGGGCTTGCCAAGCCTCAGACAGAGACTCTGCCTCAAAGCAACACAATTCGTATCATGATGATGTGACCAGAAGTAGCCCAAGGAGGAGGCTATAAGTCCGGGCTCCGTGCCTCACACCTGTAATCCTAGCACTTTGGGAGGCCGAGGCAGGTGTATCACCTGAGGTCAGGAGTTTGAGACCAGCCTGGCCAACATGGTGAAACCACGTCTCTATTAAAAATACAAAATTAGCCGGGCAAGGTGGTGGGCACCTGTAATCCCAGTTACTTGGGAAGCTGAGGCAGGAGAATCGCTTGAACTCGGGAGGCAAATTTTGCAGTGATCAGAGATTGTGCCATTGCACTCCAGCCAGGGAGACTGGGAGACAGAGCAAGACTATATCTCAAAAAAAAAAAAAAAAAAAAAAAAGGAGGCTCTAACAGCATTGGCAATTCCAATTACATAAAACTTTAGAAAATACAAAGTAATCTAAAGTGACAGAAAGTAGATCAGTGGTTGCCTGTTGCATTAGGATTCTCCAGAGAAAGAGTCAATAGGATGGATGGATAGACAGATGATTGATAGGTAGGTAGGTGAGTGGTGGATGATGGATGGGTGGATAGATGATGATAGATAGATAGATACATAGATAGATAGATGACAGATAAGATAGATGATGGATGGATGGATGGATGGATAGATCGATAGATAGATAGATAGATAGATAGATAGATAGATAGATAGATAGATAGATTCTAGGAATTGGCTCACATGATTATGGAGGCCAAGAATTGAACAATCTTTCATCTGCAAACTGGAAAACTAGGAAAGCCAGTGGTTTAATTCAGAGTCTGAAGGCCTGACAACCAAAGGAAGTGATGGTGTAAGTCCTGGTGCAAGACCAAAGGCCCAAAACCAGGAACACTGATGTCTGAGGGCAGGAGAAGATGGATGTCCCAGCTCAAAGAGTAGCAAATTTACCCTTCTGCCTTTTTGTTCTATCCAGGCCCTCAATGGATGGGATGATACTCACCCACATTAATGAGAGTGATCTTTGTGCAGTCCACCAAGTCAAATGCCAAGCTCTTCTGGAAACACTGTCACAGACACACCCAGAAATAATGTTTTACCGGCTATCTGGGCATCCCTTAGCCCAGGCAGGTTGAAACATAAAATTATCCATCACAATTGGAGATAGAGATGGAGACAGGTATAGATTACAAAGAGCCACAAGGAAAAGGAGTGAAGGATGTTTATTATCTTCATTGTGATAGATATATGTCAAAACTCATCAAAGTGTACACTTTTTAAAATTTTTATTTATTTTTATTTTTGAGACAGGTTTTCACTCTGTCACCCAAGCTGGAGTACGGTGGTGTGATCATGGCTCACAGCAGCCTTGACCTCCTGGACTCAAATGATCCTTCCACCTCAGCTTCCTGAGTAGCTGGGACTACAGTTGCAAGCCACCATGCCTGGCTAATTTCTTTCTTTTTTTTTTTTTTTTTTTTTTTTTTTGGTAGAGATGGGATCTCCCTATGTTGCCCAGGCTGGTCTTGAACTCCTGGATTCAAGTGATTTTTCTGCTTTGGCCTCCCAGAGTTCTGGCATTACAGTATACACTTGAAATATTTGTGTTTATATGTGTAATAGCTCATCAATAAATGTTGTTAAGTACAATATAATAACCTAAAGTAAACCCACACAGCATTAGCCCCAGTTTCAAATGCCTAGCATGAAGGATACCCAGATCCACAGAGCTGGTCACCTCAAAAATAAGAGTTTATAAATTCTGTGTGTTTGTTCTTGTTGTTTTGAGACAGGGTCTCATTTTGTCACCCAAGCTGGAGTGCAGTGGCGTGATCATGCCTCACTGCAGCCTCTTGCCTCCTGACCTCAAGCATTCCTCACACTCAGCCTCCTGAGTAGCTAGGACTACATGAATTCACCACCAACCCCAAGAACCTTTTTGACCTTTTTTTTTTTTTTTTTTTTGTAGAGATGAAGTCTGCCTATACTGCCCAGAGTGGTCTCGAACTCCTAAGGTCAAGCAATCCTCCTGCCTTGGCCTCCCAAAATGCTGGGATCACAAGTGTCAGCCACTGTGCCTGGCGAGTTTATGAATTCTTTTTTTTTTTTTTTTTGAGACCAAGTCTTCCTCTGTTGCCCAGGCTGGAGTGCAGTGGTGCGATCTCGGCTCACTACAAGCTCTGCCGCCTGGGTTCAAGCCATTCTTCTGCCTCAGCTTCCTGAGTAGCTGAGACTACAGGTGCCCGCCACCACGCCCGGCTAATTTTTTTTTTTTTTTTTTTTTTTTTTTTTGGCATTTTTAGTGGAGACGGGGTTTCACTATGTTAGCCAGGATGGTCTCTATCTCCTGACCTCATGATCCGCCCGCCTCGGCCTCCCAGAATGCTGGGATTGCAGGCATGAGCCACCGTGCCTGGCCGAGTTTATGAATTCTTATACCAGAATGGCTCATCACCAATCCTTGGACTTTTTGCCATGGAAAAGTTAACTATGTACTCAAACTTGGTTCACTTTCTCCAAGCTATTGACAGGAAATGTTCTGTCTTATTTGAAAAATTGATATCCAGGAACAGTGACTCACACCTGTAATCCCAGCATTTTGGTGAGGCTGAGGCAGGCAGATCACTTGAGCTCAGGGGTTTGAGACCAGCCTGGCCAACATGGTGAATCCCATCTCTACAAAAAAATACAAAAAAATTAGTCAGTGTGGTGTGCACCTGTAGTCTCAGTTAATGGGGAGGCTGAGGTGGGAGAATCACTTGAGCCCAGGAGGTAGAGTCTGCAGTGAGCTATGATCTGCACTCCAGCGTGGGCAACAGTGAGACCCTGTGTCAAAAAAAGCAAAGAAAGATTGAGTCATTATTACCAGAAACTTGTGTAGTATCAGGATTCTCCAGAGAAACAGAAGCAACAGGATGTAGAGGGAGAAAGAGAGAGAGAGGTTTAAGGAATTGGTTCACATGGATTATAGAGGATGGCAAATCTAAAATCAGCAAGGTGGGCCATTAGTCTGGATCCTCAGGGAAGAGCTGGTGTTGCAGTTCAAGTCTGAAGGCAGAATTCCTTCTTGCTTGGGTGGGAGTAGGGGGATCTACTCTTTTGTTCTATTCAGGCCTTCAACTGATTGAACGTGAATTGCCACTCACATTATGGAGGGCAATCGAGGTCCATTGATTAGAATGTTAATCTCATCCAAAAAAACACCCTCATAGGAACATCCAATATAATGTTAAACCAAACGTCTGGACATCATGGCCCAGCCAAATGAAGCATAAAATTAACTCTCACACCTTATCATTGTCCCATCCTTTTAAAGAAGGCTATGGGATATAGCTTACTTGTGAAATAGTTATCTCACCTATGGTCTGTCTCAGTTCCACCTCTGTCTAGTATTCAGACACTGAGGTTACAGGTACATCTAGAACAGGTTGAACAATGTTCCGTGTCCTGCTACTTGCGCCCACTACATGGGCCCATGGCTCTGGTTCTGCCTCTGGATAAATAGCAGATAGTTTTATCCTTGGTTGTTTCATTCATTTGTTCAAAACCATTTATGAATATGTGTAGAACACCAGGGTAGGTGCTTCAGTGGATACACAGTGAGTGACTAGTAGCTATCATCAAGTGTTCCCTAATCTCACAGAATTTACAGTCAGCCATAATAGGTTAGTTAGGGCTCTGTTTGTTGCTGTTATTGTTGTTGTTGTTGTTGAGATGGAGTCTCGCTCTGTTGCCCAGGCTGGAGTGCAGTGGTGCGATCTCGGCTCACTGCAACCTCCACCTCCCAGGTTCAAGCAATTTTCCTGCCTCAGCCTCCCCAGTAACTGGGATTACAGGCACACACTGCCACACCCAGCTAATTTTTTGTATTTCAGTAGAGATGGGATTTCACTGTGTTGATCAGGCTGGTCTGGAACTCCTGAACTCAAGCAATCCACCCACCTTGGCCTCCCAAAGCATTGGGATTACAGGCGTGAGCCACCGCACCCAGCCAAAGGCTCTGGTTTTAAGAATCATCTCATGAAAAAAAAAAAAAGAAAGAAAAAACAGGGCCGGGCGCGGTGGCTCAAGCCTGTAATCCCAGCACTTTGGGAGGCCGAGACGGGCGGATCACGAGGTCAGGAGATCGAGACCATCCTGGCTAACCCGGTGAAACCCCGTCTCTACTAAAAAATACAAAATAACCAGCCGGGCGAGGTGGCGGGCGCCTGTAGTCCGAGCTGCTCGGGAGGCTGAGGCAGGAGAATGGCGTGAATCCGGGAGGTGGAGCTTGCAGTGAGCTGAGATCCGGCCACTGCACTCCAGCCTGGGCGACAGAGCGAGACTCCGTCTCAAAAAAAAAAAAGAAAGAAAAAAGAAAAAAAAGAAAAAACAGGTGGGGCGCAGTGACTCACGCCTGTAATCCCAGCATTTTGGGAGGCAGAGGTGAGCAGATCACTTGAGTTCAGGAGTTCAAGACCAGCCTTGCCAACATGGCGAAACCCTGTCTCTACTAAAAATACAAAAACTAGCCAGGTGCGGTGGCAAATGCCTGCAATCCCAGCTACTCAGGAGGCTGAGGCAGGAGAATCACTTGAACCCGGGAGGCAGAGGTTGCAGGGAGTCAAGATTGCGTCATTGCACTCCAGCCTGAGTGACAAAGCAAGACTGCATCTAAAAAGATAAAAATAAAAAAATAAAAATAAATTAAAAAAAAAAGAAAAGGAAAGAAAAAAGGATTTCTTATGAGCATCTCACCAGCATCCCCCCAAAAGAATTGTAATATAACGTGTCTTCCTGGGATATGGAACGGACGGCCAGCGTCAGTAGAGGCACCTTCTCTTCCTCAGGGGCCATGTGGTCTCAGGAGTTGTTCCTGTTTCTCTGTAGACACACCTCACTCTGCCAACTTGCTTCCTCTGTGGGTCCCCGTCGACCAAATGCCAAGCTTGAGAGGAAGTCTTAGGCCGGGCTAGGTGGCTCAGGCCTGTTATCCCAGCACTTTGGGAGGCTGAGGCGGGCGGATCACCTAAGATCAGGAATTCAAGACCAGCCTGACCAACATGGAGAAACCCCATCTCTACTAAAAATACAAAATTAGCCAGGCATGGTGGCACATGCCTGTAATCTCAGCTACTAGAGAGGCTGAGGCAGGAGAATCGCTTGAACCCAGGAGGTGGAGCTTGTGGTGAGCTGAGATTGCACCATTGCACTCCAGCCTGGGCAACCAAAGTGAAATTCCAGAGAGGAAGTCTTTTTTTTTTTTTTTTTTTTTTTTGAGACAAAGTCTAGCTCTGTTGCCCAGGCTGGAGTGCAGTGGCACAATCTCTGCTCACTGCAACCTCTGCCTCCCGTGTTCAAGCAATTCTCCTGCCTCAGCCTCCCGAGTAGCTGGGATTACAGACGCCCACCACCATACCTAAGCTAATTTTTGTATTTTTAGTAGAGACGGAGTTTCACTGTGTTGGCCGTGCTGGTCTCAAACTACTGACCTCATGATCTACCTGCCACGACCTCCCAAAGTGCTAGGATTACAAGTGTGAGCCACCACGCCCAGCCATAATCTTTCTTAAATGCATGTATAGTTCATATTCATTTAATGCTTAATATTAGAATTGTTTTGGTCTTTATTAGTTTGGTTATATTTTTGTGACCCGAAATATGTTGTAAGAACTTAACTTGTTTATATCAACTAGCCTGTGGTAAAAATAGTTTCATTATTTGTGATTTCACTTAATGTAACAGTTTCCAATAACCTATTAAGTAAAATAACATTTTACCATCAAACTTATACATGAGTAAAAGTTGGGTATACCATATTTTCAGAAGTTAATGCTTCCTTGAGATTTAGCAGTTTTAACCTTGGCTAACGTAGCCCTCTAGTGTTAAGATCATGGGTCTTGGAATAATGATATGACCTGTCATATGAATTATTTTCCATCTTCAAATTTTGCAATACACTGTATTCTGCAAAGCAAGCTGGCTGTATTCTGCAAAGCAAGCTGGCAATAATTTGAACATCAAATTATTATTCACAGTATTAGGTAGGAATTATATCTTGTGTAAGAGACACATCCCCAAGGCTCTTTCATTCAGCATAGCAATACTTATTAAGTGACTATTGCATACTGTACTCAGTGTCTATAAAAACACACATGAAAACTTTGGAGTAGCTGCTTTCTAGAAAACTTGTCAGGTCACACCTTAATAACCAGGAGATTCATAAACCTTATCAGTGGTGAGGTTAACATCTCATGCACTTCTATGAACACCTCTGAGAATGTGAAGTCAGGGATGGCTTCTAAAAGACAAATGATTCAACAGATAGTTTGAACTTTTATTTATGTTTAATTTTTACAAGATGCCAATAGTAGCTGGCTTATTAATGTACACTATTCTTTGACATTTCAGGAAGGCACAGTGTTCAACTATGAACTACAGAGTCCTGTAAGTTTAAAATCAGTTTGTTTCTCAACTATGTGATATCCAGGATATTTTACAATTACTTTGAGATTTTTCCTCATCAGTAATGCAAAGAAAATTGCAATATTATACTTTTTTTTTTTTTTTTTGAGACAGGTTATCACTCTGTCACCAGGCTGGAGTGCAAGGTTGTGACTGTAGCTCACTGCAGCCTCAAACTCTTGGGCTCAGATGATCCTCCTTCAGCTTCCTAAGTAGCTGAGATTACAGGCACATGCCACCATGCCTGGCTAATTTATTTTTTGAAGAGAGAGGGGTCTCACTTTGTTGACCAGGCTGGTCTTCAACTCCTGAGCTCAAGTGATCCCTGGCCTGGGCCTCCCAAAGTGCTGGGATTACAGGTATGAGCCACTGTGCCCAGCCTGATATACAATTTCTTTCTGAGACAGAGTCTCGCTCTGTCGCCCAGGCTGGAGTGCATTGGCGCAGTCTTGGCTCACTGCAACCTCCACCTCCCAGGTTCAAGCGATTCTCCTGCCTCAGCCTCCCCAGTAGCTGGAATTACAGGCATGCACCACCACGCCTGGCCAATTTTTGTATTTTTAGTAGAGACCTGGGGTTTTGTCATGTTGGCCAGGCTGGTCTCAAACTCCTGACCTCGGTCTGCCCACTTCAGCCTCCCCAAAGTGCTGGGATTTCAGGAGTGAGCTTTCGCACCTGGCCTGATACACAATTTCTTATGCTAAAGAAGCAATGTATAACTCCTAATTTACCACTGACTGCTATGCACTTCATTAACATTATGGACATTTCTATCCCAAAAATCATATAGAAATGTTACTTTTGTTTATTTGTTTTTGAGACGTAATCTCACTCTGTGGCCCAGGATGGAGTGCAGTGGCACAGTGGCACAATCTCAGCTCACTGAAAGCTCCGCCTCCTGGGTTCACCCCATTCTCCTGCCTCAGCCTCCTGAGTAGCTGGGACTACAGGCGCCCACCACCACGCCTGGCTAATTTTTTGTATTTTTAATAGAGACAGGGTTTCACCATGTTAGCCAGGATGGTCTCGATCTCTTGACCTCGTGATCTGCCCGCCTCAGCCTCTCAAAGTGCTGGGATTACAGGTGTGAGCCACCACGCCCGGCCAGAAATGTTACTTTTGAGAAGGGTTTCACTGTCACCCAGGCTGCAGTGCAATGGCGTAAACACGGCTCACTATAACCTCAACCTCTCAGGCTCAAGCGATCCTCCTGCCTTAGCCTCCCAAGTAGTTGAGACTACAGGCAAATGTTACCACACCCCCTAATTTTTGTATTTTTTTGTGTCACTATGTTGTCCAGGCTGGTCTCAAACTCCTGGGCTCAAGGCATCCCTCTGCCTCGGTCTCCTAAAGTGTTAGAATTACAGGCATGAGCCACTGTGCCCAACCAGAAATGTTAAACTCACTTTATGGTTCCAGAACAAGGATTAAATGAAATAAAAAATTAAAAAATTAAATATGGTTGGCCAAGTGTGGTGGCTCAGCCCTCTAATCCCAGCACTTTGGGAGGCCAAGGCAGAAGGCTTGCTTGAGCTCAGGAGTTCAAGACCAGCGTTGGCAACATAGCAAGACCTCATCTCTGCTAAAAATAAAAAATATTAGCCAGACACGGTGGTCCACACTTGCAGTCCCTGTTATTCAAGAGGCTGAAGTAAGAGGATTACTTGAGTTTGGGAGATCGAGGCTGCAGTGAGCTATCATCATGCCACTGCACTCCAGTCTGGATGACAGAGCGAGACCTTCTCAAAAATAAAATAAGGTCAAACGGGCCAGACAAGGCAGCTACCTGTAATCCTGGCCACTTTGGGAGTCTGGGGCAGGAAACTTGCTTGAGGTCAGGAATCTGAGACCAGCCTGAGCAACACAGCAGGACTCATCTATGAAAAAACAGGAGCAAGTAGTGGCACATCCCAATTGTGTCAGTTAACTGGGAGGCTGAGGCAGGAAGATCACTTGAGTCCAGGAGTTCAAGGCTGTACTCCAGCCTGGGTGACAAAGAAAGAATCCTGTTCTCTAGGGGGGAAAAAAAAGTCAAAACATTTCATAAAACTTTCACACAATGTTTAATTAAGCTGTTACTCTTCTGTTCAATTTTGTTGCACCTATCAGAAGGCATAATTTCATAAAATCAGGATTCCTTGGCGCTTTAACCGCTCTCAAAATATTTGATCCTACTGCAAGTTACTATGCAATGCTATCTTGTCCCTGAATCAACATAATTCAACTATCAGTTTCATATATATATATATATATATATATATTTTTTTTTTTTTTTTTGAGACAGTTTCACTGTTGTTGCCCAGGCTGGAGTGCAATGGAGCAATCTCAGCTCACCACAACCTCCGCCTCCCGGGTTCAAGTGATTCTCCTGCCTCAGCCTCCCGAGTAGCTGGGATTACAGGCGTGCACCACCACCCTGGCTAATTTTATATTTTTACTACAGATGGGGTTTCACCATGTTGGTCAAGCTGGTCTTGAACTCCCGACCTCAGGTGATCCGCCCACCTCGGCCTCCCAAAGTGCTGGGATTACAGGCGTGAGCCACCACACCCAGCAGTTTCATATATTCTTACTCCACTGGGTTCTGCTTTATAATATTGACAGCAGACATTTCATTAAATGAAATGTTAAAAGAACACCAATACATATATATAAAAATTTTCTTACTACGATCTTTTAGTATAATTTAAAAACCTGAAATGAGAATTCACATCACTGTAAGTGGGCCTCTTACTTGGGTTTTGAGGACGAAGTGGCTTTCTCTCAGAAATAGCTTTGAACTGTAACTCTAGTAACTACAGATGGCAGACTCTGCAGCTTGAACACAGCGTATTTTATATCAATGCCCACAAATAAAACCTATTATAACTCTTAGGAAATAAAACTTGAATCCTGATTGGCACAACGGCCTCAGTGAGGGCTGGCTGAACTGCATACCCAAAATGTTTTAGATCTACGGTCCACTTTCATGTTGGCTGCACTAACGCATTTCCATTTGCTCCTCTTACACTTTGACTGACATTCCTCTCAGCAAGAGGTGGAGACTATGTTCCTTTTTTCCTGAATCTGGGATTTGGTCTCTGAGACATCACTGTTGTAACCAAGAGTATGGTAAAAGTGATGTTATGTGACATTGAAGGTAAGTCCTAAAAAGCCAACTCTGCCAAGCACTATTGGAGCCCTGAAATACCACCTACGTCCAGCTGCCCTGAAGTCACCATGCTAGAGACTTTGGGGAAAGACTATACCACTGACAGGGAAATGCACAAACAGCATCCTTTCAGCTCAGAAGTGAAAAGCTTCATGAGACTCAGAACCAGAAGTCTGATACTCCTGAGTTCTTCACCCACAGAAAAGCTTATCATGACATTAATCTTTGTGTGCTTTGCTAACATAGTAAGAACTAACATACAGTTGATACTACTAAGCACCACAGCCACCACTTGGTTGGGTTCAAGAAGACACCCTACTTTTTTTTTTTGAGACGGAGTCTCGCTCTGTCGCCCAGACTGGAGTGCAGTGGCCGGATCTCAGCTCACTGCCATTCTCCTGCCTCAGCCTCCCGAGTAGCTGGGACTACAGGCGCCCGCCACCTCGCCCGGCTAGTTTTTTGTATTTTTTTCAGTAGAGACGGTGTTTCACCGTGTTAGCCAGGATGGTCTCGATCTCCTGACCTCGTGATCCGCCCGTCTCAGCCTCCCAAAGTGCTGGGATTACAGGCTTGAGCCACCGCACCCGGCCCCTACTCTATCTTTTTAAAGTTTAGTCCAAATGTGTACCTACAACTCTTCCTTTTTTCCTGCAGGACAGGTAAAATGGCGAACCTTTAACAAGTTCAGGCAATGATGATATAAAGAAGTTAACATGCAACTAGCTGCACTGGCTTCTAAATTGAGTTCTCTCATCTTACTATGAGTTTGTAGTAACATTTCTCTCTAATCTCTGAAAAAGTTTTTCTCTCCAGGCCATCTGTATGCTTTATGTAGGGATTGTTAACCCCACCCATGTATTACACATAACAACTCTAGGTAAAATGCAGTGTTTGAAAAAATAGCATGTTATATATTACACTAGGTTTTTGGGTTTTTTTTCCAGTGGTGGGCTATCATTACAAAAGATTGAACTTTTATACTTCCTAACCAAACTGAAGGGGAATCTAAACACAAAAACTCATTCACTTTCTAGAAGCTTTTTAAAAATGGGCTTAAAACTACAATCTATCTCGTATCTGAGTATGATAGAATGCTTTTTGCCCAGTGGCATTCATGTAGTTCAGCTGTCAAGCAGTACCTTTCTTAGAATACCAGACTGAAAATAGTTTAATTTTCTGTAATTTAGAGTCAGCGCTAGGCGCGGTGGTTCACGCCTATAATCCCAGCACTTTGGGAGGCTGAGGCGGGCGGATCACCTGAGGTTGGAAGTCAGAGACCAGCCTGACCAACACAGGGAAACCCCACCTCTACTAAAAATACAAAATTAGCTGAGCATGGTGGCGCATGCCTGAAATCCCAGCTACTCAGGAGGCTGAGGCAGAACAATCGCTTGAACCTGGGAGGCAGAGGTTGCAGTAAGGCGAGATTGCACCACTGCACTCCAGTCTGGGCAACAAGAGTGAAACTCCGTCTCAAAAAAAAAAAAAGTCAGATCTGTGTGAAGAGAATTAGGGTACCTGAAAATCATTTTCAGCTGTCAATCACTTTGGTCCTTTACTATCATTCCAAGAATCAGCCTAACTTGGGTTACCTTGTCTTACAAATAAGGATTAGCAAACTCATCAACATAAAAAAAAAGTTTAGTACATGCTGCAAAAATGTAAGTATACACTAACATTTTCTTGCTAAAATAACCACAAATGACTATACATATTTAACTATAATTAAATCAAGTTTTTAGAAATTTAAAGTCTGTTTCCCTAAAAATACAGGAACTTTGTGTGATAAAACTTGAGACATGACAATTTGTGAATACCAACTGGAATATTCAACCAACAATGGTCAGTTTTGTCTTTTTTCCTTAACTTATACTTCATTCTTTCCAACTATTTTAAAGCTAAATCTTTTTTTTTTTTTTAAGTTTTTAAAATAAGTCACAGGCAAATCATGAAGAGTTGGGTTTATTTCGACAGTAAATTTGAAACTCTTGCCTTAAGCAAGAGTACTACAGTAATTATACCAGGAATAGACAATTTCCTAGACTGTCAAATATATAAAAGTTCCTTTTGCACTTTCTTCAACACTGATCAACAAGCAGATTCAGTCCACATTTGCTTTGATCTATCTATTGAGTTAACCCAAGCTTCTTCTTCAGAGACTCTGGCATCTCCGGTGGAGGAGGGCGAGGGAGCCTGAAGTAGACCTTCACGGAATCATAGATAAACCACTGTAGTGCAGTCAGGGTACCAATCATGATGATACGGGCAAACAGTCCCTTCCATACACCTGGTTCAAACAGGAAACGCAAATGAAAAAAATGCAACATATTCAAAACTGTTGTTCTTTCTTTCAAGAAAAAAACATCATCCTACCTTTAAATCCAAGTCTCTTGAGGACCTGAGAAGCACTGCTACCTTTTTCTTTATTCAACACAGATACCACAGAATCAGCAGGGTGAGAAACAATTGCACAAAAGACTCCAGCTGAAAAAATATAAAGGATCCCATACAGTGCCGGTTAAAAATAAAACTTCA
The DNA here is from genome assembly GCF_047675955.1 of Chlorocebus sabaeus. Lineage (NCBI taxonomy): Eukaryota > Metazoa > Chordata > Mammalia > Primates > Cercopithecidae > Chlorocebus > Chlorocebus sabaeus. Next base: position 95,909,932 of record NC_132914.1, on the reverse strand, counting down.
CATAGCCAATAATCATTTTTATGACTTTAAAATAATATTTTTCTAGTTCTAAAATAAAAATCAGACTCAGGGTGAGACAGGTACAGTTATCAAACTGTCTATCCGATATAAAACAGAACAATCATTTAAGTTTTTCAGATTTTATTCAACACTTTCTGTATAAAATTCTTAATAACCTAAACAACAACAAAAAAATGGTGCAACATTAAGATCAATACATTCCCAAGCCTAATAATGATATCCCATAAAACGACCCTTTTAGGAACTAGTTAGCAAGTATTTATGAATCCTAAAAAGCATATAAAATGTTACAGGAAGATAAAACTGCTTTATAGGCCGGGCACAGCAGCTCACGCCTGTAATCCCAGCACTTTAAGAGGCCGAGGTGGGCGGATCACTAGAGGTCAGGAGTTCAAGACCAGCCTGGCCAACACGGTGAAACCCCATCTCTACTAAAAATACCAAAAATTAGCCGGGTATAGTGGCGGACGCCTGTAATCCCAGCTACTCAGGAGGCTGAGACAGGAGAATCGTTCGAACCTGGGAGGCGGAGGTTGCAGTGAGCCGAGATTGCGCCATTGCACTCTAGCCTGGGCAACAAGGGTAAAACTCCGTCTCAAAAAAAAAACAAAAACAAAATACAAAAAATGAGCTGGGCGTGGCAGCGCATGCCTGTCCCAGCTACTTGGGAGGCTGAGGCAGGAGAATCACTTGAACCTAGGAAGAGGAGGTTGCAGTGAGCTACGATCACGCCACTGCACTCCAGCCTGGGCAACAGAGCAAGACTATGCCTCAGGGAAAACAAGAAAACAAAAACACTGCTTTATAACCTTTGGAATATTTTTCTCTCTCAAAAAACGCCAATAATGGAAATGATTATTTGTTCATAATTTCAGACAAGTGTGTTCTAAGTAATTCATACCTATGTAACCTGCTACAAATGTTACAACCAGCTGCTCTGGCTTTGAACATTCACTGCGGGGCTTAGGAACCACAAACTTGTACAGTGCTTCAACAGTACGTTCAAAGCAGGCGAACTTCATCATGGTGTATGGTATTTGTCTCATCCAGAGAGGAGCAACCCCCTTGTAGAATCTAGGAAATCAAGAGACTTGTTTTACAGAGTTGCATATACTCATCTATCAGAGATTGTCATTATTAACACAAGTGTCCGCACACAAGTCGAGTCCTGATAGTAACAAATGGCAGCAAAAATGCATGTCATTTCTATCAGAACGTTAGACTAACATGCAGGTATATTTCTCTTACATGCCAATGACTCAAGCACCTTTGACTATACAACCAAAAAAGTTGCTGGATGTTTCTTTGACTGGAACCACAAGAAACAAGAAGTTTACAAGTGGAACTCAGTTCAAGATTCATCCACAAAGGTGGATCTAAGGAAGCATGTTGTAGTCATGGAAATTCTTAACTGTGAATAGATCACAAGGATACTAACAAGCCCTCCCTAAAAGTTAATAGTAAATGTTTAGGCCAAATATCAAGTCATTTGCAGACTGACAAATGGTCCTTACTTTAGGGGGGGGAAAAAAAAAAAAACCCAGTCCAGGGGTCACACCATGTATTAACTTATCTTTACCTCTCAAGTTTATGTTCTACATACAGGTAAATAGACATTAAATGTTATAATAGTCTTTTTTAAAAGTCTGGTAGACTTAATACTAAAAAATGAAGTTCACAGCTGGACTTGGCTGAGCCATTCACAGTGGCTCACGCCTGTAATCCTAGTACTTTGGGAGGCCGAAGTGGGTGGATCACCTGAGGTCAGGAGTTTGACATCAACCTGACCAACATGGAGTCTCTACCAAAAATACAAAATTAGCCAGGCGTGGTGGTGCATGCCTGTAATCCCAGCTATTCAGCAGGCTGAGGCAGGAGAATCACTTGAATCTGGGGGTCAGAGGTTGCTGTGAGCCCAGACAGTGCCACTGCACTCCAGCCTGGACAACAAGGGCAAAACTCTGTCTCAAAAAAAATGAAGTTCACTTAAAATAAGTACTTTCATAATATAAATTTTTAAGTGTTTACTTACGCTTTTAGGCCTTCTTCCTTATACATTTTGGGAGCTGCATCCCTCAAAGTGTTGGCATAACCTGGCTGGGTTTGAATTCGAACCTTAGCAGCTTCCATAGGAGCCAGGGCAATGTCAGCAAAGAATTCAGCACTGGCAGAGGCAGCCAAATATAGTGACGTGCGCCAGAGATAAGTATTCTCCTAAAATCCAAAACACAAGGAAGGACGTGAATTGCTGTTGTGTTGGTTTTCAACTGAAGTGACAGTTCTAGGAAACAACTAAGCTTCAGATATTTTATAAAGTAACACACGATATGGAATATATATGTGGTCTCTCATAACCTCATTAACAAAATACGTAACTATGTGAACAATGTGAATAAAAAATATCTAGATGTCAGGTACAGTTAGCCCTGGAACTACGCAAAGGAGTCCCAGAGCCCTTCTCTAAAAAACTCAAAATCCAACTTACTTAGAAAACAAGATAGTATATTAAAAGGAGAATTGTAACTTAATGAAATACATTTTATTTCTCAACCTGTCTCTGCTGACACAGGCTTATGATTTAAGACATGTTGCTCACTGTGTAGGACCATTTTCTTCAGTGCTAAAATAAGGCAGGACAGAAAAATCTAAGAACCTTTTTGGTCTTAAACACTTGGAACGTTCAATTTCAAAGTTAATTACATACCTCTCCAAGCATGTTGCTATACAAGACTTTAAAGACTTCATAAAAGCCAAACTTGCAGAGTCCCTGCATGGAGTAGCCAATGAAAGTCGGAGCCCATCCTTTAGCCAAACCACGAACACCATCCTCTTTAAGTGTAACTGAGAATCCATTAAATATGCCCTTGTACTTTTGGGGGTCTACCTTTATTTAAAACAAGAAAAAAAAATTAAATGCACCAAACAGTTAACATAAAAATTTAATCTCATGATTATTTTTGTTTGGGTTCCATAATAAACTTCAGCAACTACACAAAAGGTAAATACAGTAGTTCCTGCCAGGCGCGTTGGCTCACACCTGTAATTTCTGCACTTTGGGAGGCCAAGGCAGGTGGATTACCTGAGCTCAGGAGTTCGAGACCAGCCTGGGCAACACAGTGAAACCCCATCTCTACTGAAATACAAAAAAGTAGTGGGGCATGGCAGCATGTGCCTGTAATCCCAGCTACTCGGGAGGCTGACACAGAAGCATCGCTTGAGCCTGGGAGGCAGAGGTCACAGTGAGCCGCGATCGTACCACTACACTCCAGCCTGAGCGGCAGAGCAAAACTCCATCTCAAAAAAAAAAAAAAAAAAAAAAACAGTAGCTCTCCCTTATCCAAGGGTTCATTTTCTGTGGCTTCAGTTATCCACAGTCAACTGACATCTGAAAATATTAAGATATTTTGAGTGAGGAACTACATTCACATAACTTTTATTAGTTTATGCTTATAACTGTTTATTATCATTCATTTGATTACTTTTATAAATGGAAACTTTTGTACATTAAGGTCTAGCTTTCTGTGGTAAACTTAAGTCTTGGAGTGATAGTTAAGAGGGTAAAATTTCCACAAAAATACATAACAAAGCTGATTCTTAAGAGATTTCTTACCGCCCAACTCCTACTACTATTTTTTTTTTTTTTTGTCTTGCTTTGTAGCCCAGGATGGAATGTCATGGTGTGATCTCAGCTCACTGCAACCTCCACCTCCCAGGTTCAAGCAATTCTCCTGCCTCAGTCTCCCGAGTAGCTGTGACTAGTAGCTGCAACTACAGGCGCGCCACCATGCCCAGCTAATTTTTGTATTTTTAGTAGAGACGGGGTTTCACCATGTTGGCTAGATTGAGTTCTGATATCAAACTCCTGACCTCAAGTGACCCACCCGCTTCAGCCACCCAAAGTGCTGGCATTCCAGACGTGGGCAGCCATGCCTGGCCCACCTCCTACTTTTTAAAAGCTAATGTCTAGATAATAGATATATCTGTATTCCTAACATATGCTAGTTCTTTAAGTAGCTTATATAGCATAAAGTTTTGTGAACACTAAACAAACTAAACCCAAGTTAAAAAAAAAAAAAAAAAGCACATAAACTAAATTCACTTCAAGAGACATGCATGTTTTAGCAAAGGTACATTTCATATCCATTATATTAACTAATGGGGGGAAAAAAGCTTATCTCACTATTTCTGTCAGTACTAGAAGGGGTGGTATACATCACCTTCCTCTCCCTCCTAATATTTCAAATTCATTTCTCTTTTAGGTAAATAGACTTCTAATCCTGTTTGGAACAAATAAATTTTTGATGTCTTTTGTTTCAATAATCTTAATTAAAAGATATTGAAATTATTTTAAAATGTTATGTAAATATACAAAAGGCTAATCTGACAAAATTTTCATACTAAGGCATTAGAGCATTTAAAATAAATCTACATGTGCTCTTTGCCTTGGTCTTATTAGTAGATAAAGGACATCGTTACTTCACATAATACACAGACTTGTTTACCCACTCCAACACACAGGTGCTTATAAAACGACTATTTGGGGCACAAGTAAGCTTGAAGAACTCTGGCCAGAAAGTGAAGAGCAGCAGCAAAGAGCCATCTACAGCCAGAGTCTAAGAGTGAATAATTTACTCCAATAATAGAGGCATTTATTGGATTTAAAACACTAGTTAAAATAAAGCCCACGATTTAAAGAAATTTTAGTTTGGTTTCCTACTGAAGTTTCTAGCAGTTGTGATGTCTTCAAATTCTCATTTGGGAAGAGCTTTAAGATTTTATTTAAAGTTAAGTCACATGAAATATACTTTCAATGTTGTCATCTCAATACAAACCTGCATACGGCATTTCACTAAATCCAGGGGAACGACAGCAGTGTGTGTCAGACCACAACTTAAGACCCCACCAAAGCCACACAGTGCATAATACTTCGCGGAGCCAAATTCACAACTGTACTCTGTAGTAAGAGAAGACACACCATGCATTTTAATATAAAACTCATGTTACTGGTCATAAACTTACCTCCTGGACAGTTAGGTTTCCACACAGCTTGTTAGTAGATGACTATATCTTATAACTTAACAGTCAGTCATGCTTCAATATGCTCTAGTCCAGCATGCAAAACAAACCTGCATTCTGCATTTAACCAGATCTAGAGGAACCAATGCTGTATGTGTTGTGCCACAGCTAATAATTCCTCCAAGTCCACAAAGGATAAAGAATCTGCCAGATCCATAGTCACAGCTATACTGCTCTGTTTGATTGGAAAAAAAAAAAAAAATGAAGTAAGTATTTCTTCAGAGATGACTAAGGCTACTGGAATGAAAGAAAACTGTTTCCCTGTTAAATAGCATTATCACAGCTGAATAGCTTTGGCCAATTAAGTGGCTTAAAAAAAAATTCACTGCCAAAATCAGATCATTTAAAAATTATGAGGGTTCTGTATCTGATACTATTAACAGCTTGTATTCTGCCATATTCATTTTTTTAAAAGTTTTCTACATTAACGGCTTTTACAATTAAAGTCAAACTTCAAATTATTAACCACTGGTAAGAGCACACTTCAGAGTACAAATGAAACTCAGAAAGATCACCCGACGTGTAAAAGGCTTGCAAACAACTTCAAAGTTTATCCTAGCCACTAACCAATACTATCCCCACTTATGAACTCCTATAACATAAAAACAGATACACATAAACTCCTGCAGTCAAATACATTTAATACGCAAATAACGTTAGCTTTAATTTTAAACTGAATGACAGACAGTGTAAGTAAGGATTCTTTATCCATACTAAAGACATAACAGAAGCACATGAGTGATTTAAAGAAAAAAATCTTTCGATTTTACAGGCATAAGGTAGATAACATTCTCAGGACTCCTACAATTCGATTTTCAGGTTTCTCTGTATGTACACACTTCACTAGGATTTAAAACACACACAACTAAGTTAAAGCTGGGCCCAACCACAAAGAATCGCAAGAGATAATCGCACCAAAGGGATGCCCACCAATTATCTCCTTTTTATTGCCTATGTAGGGCTGCAAGCTGCCTCCTCCAGTCGCATGAAAACAGGAGACCCAGTTATCTCATATATAATTAAGTGCTAAAATGACGGACCTGGCGTCGACGAATATAAAACTTAGGACAGGACTGTTCAAGAAAACTAAGGGCAAATCAAAGGACAGGTGATACAGTTAGTAGAACTGTGGGTGGTCAGTAGTTTGGGGAAGAGACTTTACCCAACACTTAGTTGGCTGACCAAGCGGGCTCACGGCAGAGAAGATAAGGAGCTAGTCGCGGCCTTTTTTCCCTCGGGGACATGGAGGTCACGAAGGGACACAGGGCCTCAGCCCTTCCACGCCCTTGAGGGAGGGCCAAGGATCTGACACCTGCCTAGGGTGGAAAAAGCCGATATCCCAGGGCAAGCAACTGGGCGCCGTCCTACGGTGCAGCGGGCTGGACTCGTCCTTCCCTGTCCTCCAAGCCGGGTCCAGGCCTCAAACGCTGGGCGGACCACGAGTAGACCACGACTGTATTAGTCAAGGTCTGATCTCACCTTCCACGGCGGCGGCTGCCAGGTTGCGAGGGCGGCGGGGCTGGCCAGTGGGCCCGGGTGGGTTGCTGCGGAGGTCCCCGAGGCCATCGTGCACCAGCTGCAGATGTGGCGTGTTGAAGGGGTTCGCCCGCGCCAGGTGCGCCACGGACGAGAACATCTTTCTAGGGGAAGAGGGAGCGGCGGTGAGAGAGCAGGCAAGGGGCCGGTTAATGTTACCGGCGCCCTGGAACCCCAACCGGGCCTTTTCCTTCCCGCCTGCGCGCCCTTGAAGAGGTCACGGCGGCCTTCGAAGGAGGCTGCTCCTGGCTGGGCCCACCGCCAAAGCAGCGGCCCCACAGGGTCTCTGGGCTCCGCTCCCCACACCCGCCACAGGGGAAGGCCCGGTCACACTCACTCCCTAAGATGGCGATCACCCAACCACTCCCTTGGAAAGGTTACCGCTCACAGAGGCCGAACGTCCTCCCAGCCCTAAGATGTGTGCCCTTCGCGCGTCGTCGGCGTGACGCACACAGCACGTCACTACAAGCACGCGTCGCCCATTGGTGGAGAAGAGCGCCGAGCCCGTAGCGTCATCGCGTTCTCCTAGCAACCTTATCCCCGCCCCTGCCCTCTCCTGCTCTTCCGGCCCGGCGTGTGCGCAGGAGGATTCGTTCTGCGCAGACGCGCGTTCCGGCTGTATATTTTTTGAGAGGGGTCGGGTTCGGGGTCTTAACCTGCTCGCTTTGTCCCTTCACCTTCAGGTGTCTCTTCTTGACCACAGGCTTCAGTTCGCTTCACTTAAGTGAATCACAGTATCTAGTAGTCACTTAAAAAACAAAACATGAATGCTTGATGATATATTTAGGTGTTGGAGTTAGAGAACATCACTGCAGTATTATGTCACAACTTCTGCCATTACAGTACTTTTTAAAATAAGTTCCATCCATTGACATTAAATATAGGTATGTCTGCATTTTTCATCAGATTTCTGGAGAATATTTTAAAAAGAAATGTGCAGCAAGAAGTCTTACGACAGCTTGCCGCGTTATCACAATAGTCTATAGAACACGTTGAAACATTGAACACCTGAGGTGTTACAGCGATGAACTAGTGAAAGTGACTGATAGCAGATTGTGCATGTGTCTGGTTAAAACATTTAGGAAGCTTTCATTAGATTCAGCTCAACAGGGAGGGGCGTAGTTTAGTTGGGGAGAGTTTAATAGGGATTCAACCTGTTAGACTTCTGGCTCTTATATTTTCCCAGCTCTTGACAAAGTAACCTTGGGAATTTACTTCATCTCTGTGAACCTGTTCCTTAGATGTAAGATTGGGGTGGGACTGGCGTCACAGGTTCACACTGGTACAATCACACATGGCCTTACACTTAGTTCAATGCTCTGCTGATTTTGAAATTTTTCTTTTCTTTTCTTTTTCTTTTTTTTTTTTTTTTTTTTTTTTTGAGACGGAGTTTCACTCTGTCACCCAGGCTGAAGTGCAGTGGTGTGATCTCGGCTCACTGCAAGCTCTGGCTCCCAGGTTCACCCTATTCTCCTGCCTCGGCCTCTGGAGTAGCTGGGACTACAGGCGTGCACGACCACGCTTGGCTAATTTTTGTATTTTTTGCAGAGACGGGGTTTCGTCATGTTGGCTAGTCTGGTCTCGAACTCCTGACCTCAGGTGATCCACCCACCTCAGCCTCCCAATGCGCTGGGATTACAGGCCTGAGCCACCATGCCCGGCTTGAAATTCTTAATATATGTATGAACAAGGGGCCACACATTTTTTAGTTTGCACTGGACCCTGCAAATTAGGTGGCTGGTTCTGGACTGGAGTAATACTTACCTTGCAGAGTCTATGAGAACTCAATGAGATAATGTCTAAAAGTCTACAGAAGATGTTCCCTAAAAAAAGTTAGCTCTGAGGCTGCAGCATCATGGCACTCTCTTAGCAACACTATCCCAGAACCAGCCCTTCTGGCCCAACTAAAGTCCCAGGAAGAATTCTAGAGTGGAGGGCACAGGAAGGGAAGTAGTGACAAATAAAGTTAAAAAAGTACACTAGCACCTGATTGTCCAGGGCCTCACATACCAGACTGAGGAGTCAAATCTTATATAGATAGGCAGTCAGTGATGGGTCTGGACTTTCTTTGTCTATTTTTTGGTTAATTCAACTTTATAGTGCTTTTCTAATTTAAAAATCTTTTGTCATGAAAAAAATCAAATATTATGTAAAAATATATGACTGTAGTGAATCTTCCTATTCCCTTCCCCCCGGCACCGGATAATACTGCCCTTTGCTGCACATTTTTTCAGCTGGAACAACTGGTACCCTTCACCATGGGGCTGCACATGCTTGTGGCCCAGAACGCAGAGAAGTTGATCTAGAAGATCCAGTGGTAACTGAAGGAGCTGCAGGCCCAACTCCTACGCCATGTAGGAGCTAGTGACCTTCAGAATGTAATGACTGTTGCTCCACTTTTGCCTTGCAAACTGCACAAATTTCTCTTATAGCTAACTCTAACCCAAAACTATGCAGGGAAAGGGATCTAGGAAATATGGTTCTAGCCTAGCTAAATTGACACAGTAAAAAAGCACCACCAGGCTTTGCAGACACCGCTGCCGCCAGGAGCCCTGTACTATCAGCCATGGTCAACCCTGCTGTGTATCTTTGACAGCGAGCCCTTAGACTGCATCTCCTTTGAGCTGTTTGCAGACAAGTTTCCAAAGACAGCAGGAAACTTTCATGCTATGCTTTGAGCAGTGGAGAGACAGGATTTGGCTATAAGGGTTCCTGCTTTCACAAAATTGTTCCAGGGTTTATGTGTCAGGGTGGTGACTATACACGCCATGATGGCACTGGTGGCAAGTCCATCTACGGGGAGAAATTTGATGACAAGAACTTCATCCTAAAGCATACAGGTCCTGGCATGTTATGCATGGCAAATGCTAGACCCAACACAAACGGTTCCCGATTTTTTATCTGTACTGCCAAGACTGAGTGATTGGATGGTAAGCGTGTGGTCTTTGGCAAGGTGAAAGAAGGCATGAATATTGTGGAGGCCATGGAGTCCTTTGGGTCCAGGATGGCAAGACCAGCAAGAAGATCACCATTGCTGACTGTGGACAACTCTAATAAGTTTGACTTGTGTTTTATCTTAAACCCCAGACCATTCCTTCTGTAGCTCAGGAGAGCAGCGCCCCCCCACCCCATTTGCCCGCAGTATCCTAGAATCTTTGTGCTCTCGCTGCAGTTCCCTTTGGGTTCTATGTTTTCCTTGTTCCCTTCCATACCTAGCTAGATTGCAGAGGTAAATTTATGATTATGAAATAAAAACTAAATAACAACAGCAACAAAAAAAGTACCAGAGTCTATCTGTTGTCAACACGGCAACAATGAACACCTCTTGTAATCATATTTAACTTCCAGATAAAAAACTAAAGAGCTAAATCAGGCTTCTACCTAACATGATGCAGCTGTCCCTTGGACAATTGTGAGCAAGCTAATTCTACCGAAAAGAGTATACAAAATCCTTTTATCCATCTGTGGGTGATGTTGTTGCAGCAGGTATGGACTAAAACAAGGGGCTTGGCCTCCTTAACATTCAAGAGGCTCTGGGCCTCTAACCTGACACAAGTAGGGAAATTGCCTGAAGGACCATAACTCTTCACTGTGGAGATTTAAATCAGACCTCTGTTCACCGGATCAGGAGTCTTTTCACTTATACATAACTAACTTATTAGGCTGCTTATTTATTTTAGTTCTAAGGATACCACGATCCATTAGGCAATGCCAAAGATCTCTACAGATCAAACCATTCTGACTATTGCTTCTTTGTCCATTATAGTAACTATACCTGACTGGTCTTTGGTGAGAAAGATCACCCTCCGTCCCAGAATCTCATTGAATTTAGGGAGCCCCAGTTTGATGATAGCAATTCCCATCATCATTCCTGGTTTACAGTGAATGGCTACCACATAGAATGCTGGGGCTTTTCTTACAAATGTATTTCTCATGCCCTTGATAAGGGATTGTCCTCTGGACTCTTAAGATAACTAGGAGGTGGATGAGCATATCTTAAAATAATAATAAATCTATTCTAGCATTGTAATTGCTCTAAGCTTTTGGACACTATTAATAAAAACAATTATTGGCCGGGCGCGGTGGCTCAAGCCTGTAATCCCAGCACTTTGGGAGGCCGAGACAGGTGGATCACGAGGTCAGGAGATCGAGACCATCCTGGCTAACACGGTGAAACCCTGTCTCTACTAAAAAATACAAAAAAAACTAGCCAGGCGAGGTGGCAGGTGCCTGTAGTCCCAGCTACTCAGGAGGCTGAGGCAGGAGAATGGCGTGGACCCGGGAGGCGGAGCTTGCAGTGAGCTGAGATCCGGCCACTGCACTCCAGCCTGGGCTACAGAGCGAGACTCCGTCTCAAAAAACAAAACAAAACAAAACAAAACAATTATTCTGACACTTGTTAAAGATAGTTGGCAGATTTTATCAGGACTATTACGATAGATGTAGGAACAGCTGCAATAGAGTTTTGCAGTGGGCGAGAGAGATTGGGCTCCACTCCAAATGCAACAAAAATAAGCAGGAATTTATCATCAAGGAGCAGGATGCAGGGAGAGTGCCGATGTATAGAAAATTAATAAAAGGGGCCCAGTGCAGTGGCTCACCCCTGTAATCCCAGCATTTTGGGAGGCCGAGGCAGATGGATCACAAAGTCAAGAGATTGAGACCATCCTGGCTAACACGGTGAAACCCCGTCTCTTCTAAAAATACAAAAAATTAGCCAGGCCAGGTGACATGCACTTGTAATCCCAGCTGAGGCAGGAGAATCGCTTGAACCCAGGAGGCGGAGTTTGCAGTGAGCTGAGATTGCTCCACTGCACTCTCGCCTGGGCGACAGAGCAAGACTCTGTCTCAAAAAAAAAAAAACAAAATTACTAAAAGGGTAGGATAATTTGTGCTAAAGAAATCTAATAAGATTCTTGCTGAAAGCAAGCCAGAGTGATCAGATAGCACCTGGGGGAAAGTGGAAGATGAAGAATTTGATCAAATATGGAGGGTGATCAGATATCAAGGGTGGGAGAGTCTTGCTATGACTGGGCTTTTAGTGGACATTCCCCAAGATGGGGCCTAGTCAAAAAAAGTTTCAGAGAAGCCTGACTAAAGTTAGATCAAGGAGAGTCTTTGTCAATACCTTCCTATTTGGTATACCAAGAAAGTCTGGCTTTTTAATTTCATTTAGTAGAGGCCACCATTGAACTTAAATTTTAGCCAGACTATTAGAGTCACTCCCAGCCATTTGAACTAAAACAATGAATTGAGACACTCTGTGTACTGTACCCAAATTAATAAATTTGGCTTGACCTACTATTATATTCCTTCTATTTTAGTTATCCCTGCCTATCAAATTACCCCAAAATGATATGAGGGCGATCTGGCTGTGACGTCTGTCACCCCATCAATGGCGAGGGTTGATTCGGCTGATGTGGCTGCCTAAGCTCATGTCCTCTTCTTCCCTCACTGCTCCATGTGCGTCCCTCCCAAAGCTGTGGCTGGGTCGAAGAAGACGACCTTCCCCGATAGAGAAGGACCATTCTTCAGTCAAGGGTATATGAGTAGCTATGATCCCCGGGTAGAACCTCCAAACAAGCTTTAAATTATCCCAAAACTAATAGGCATACAGCAACAAACACTTATCAGCTCACATTTTCTGAGGGTCAAGAAAGTGAGTGTGGCTTCGTTGAGTGGTCCTGGCTCAGGATCACTCATCAGCTGGGACTGGGGTCTTTAAAGAATTGACTGGGGCTGGAGGATCTGCTTCCAAGCTTTCAAGACTTGGCTATTGGCAGAAAACTTCAGTTCCTAGACAAGTGGTCTTCACCATAGAGCTGCTCATGACGTTGTTTCCTCAGATTGGGTAAATCATGAAAGAAGGAGAGCAACCAAGGCAGAAGCTGCAGCATCCTTTATAACCAAATCTCAGAAATGACACACCATCACTTCTGCTGTATTCTATTGGTCACAGAAACCAATCGAGATACAGTGTGTGAGAAGAGGTGGGGATCTGTGGGGCCATCCTAGAGGCTGACTACCACACAACCCACCCAACATTCTTAGTCTCCATCCCCACACATGTTGCCCAGGTTTCTATCGGTAGAAATCTTGCACACTTTGTTTTTGTTTTTATTTTTTTGAGACAGAGTCGCACTCTGTCGCCCAGGCTGGAGTGCAATGGCGCGATCTTGGCTCACTGCAACCTCCGCCTCCCAGGTTCAAGTGATTCTTCTGCCTTAGCCTCCCTAGTAGCTGGGATTACAGGTGCATGCCACCATGCCTGGCTAATTATTGTATTTTTAGTAGAGACGGGGTTTTGCCATGTTGGCCAGGCTAGTATCAAACTCCTGATCTCAGGGGATCAGCCTCCTTCGACCTCCCTAAGTGCTGGGATTATAGGCATGAGCCACCATGCCCGACCCACACTTTTTATCTTACCCTCTAGGGTCTTCTTCTGTAATGGAGTTGAGAAGTAATAAGAGGTGATGACAGTAGGTTTTATTTATTTATTTGTTTATTTATTTATTTATTTATTTTGAGATGGAGTTTCACTCTTGTTGCCCAGGCTGGAGTACAATGGCACGATCTCAGCTCACCACAACCTCTGCCTCCTGGGTTCAAGCAATTATCCTGCCTCAGCCTCCTGAGTAGTTGGGATTACAGGCATGCGCCACCATGCCCAGCTAATTTTGCATTTTCAGTAGAGACAGGATTTCTCCATATTGGTCAGGCTGGTCTCGAACTCCCAACCTCAGGTGATCCACCTGCCTCGGCCTCCCAAAATGGACAGTAGGTTTTAAAAAGAATTAGCAGATCCCGCCAGGCAACCACCTCAGGTGAGGCCATTACAGATTTCACGTGGACAGGAACAAACTGGAGCCCACAAAGAGAATCTGGATCCCATGGGGATAAACTAGACTGAGCATCTGTCTCTTACCACCTACATCTCAATGAGGCAGGTGCCTGCAGGAGCCTGGTGCAGGTGCTTATAGGAGCCATGCACTGCACCTGCGTCTCACCCAGACTTGCAGAAACTGAAGAAGATCAAGTAGGAGTTGCAAGAACTCTAGACTCAGCTGCTGTCCCCAACCAGGGTGAGCCAGCAGATAAGCAACAACGTGCGTGAGATGTGCTTAGTGTCCTAGACTGACCTTCAGACTGCAATGGCTGCTGCTTCACTTCTGCCTTCCCTGTCTTCACAGATTTCCCTTGTGGCCAGTCCTAACCCAGAACCATATTTGAGAGGTAAAATCAAGGTTGTTAGAATTTGAGATGGAACTTTGCCAACAGACATGTGTAAACTTAGAACTAGAGGTCAAGGATGCACTTGTAGATTTTTTTTTTTTTTTTTTTTTCAGATGGAGTTCCCGCTCTTGTTTCCCAGGCTGGAGTGCAATGGTGTAATCTCAGCTCACTGCAACCTCTGCCTCCCGGGTTCAAGCGATTCTCCTGTGTTAGCCTCCTGAGTAGCTGGGATTACAGGCATGCACCACCACGCTCGGCTAATTTTTGTGTTTTTAGTAGAGATGGGGTTTCGCCATTTTGGCCAGGTGGGTCTCGAACTCCTGACGTCAAGTGATCCACCCGCCTCCACCTCCCAAAGTGCTGGGATTACAAGCGTGAGCCACTGTGCCCGGCCACACTTGTAGATTTAAGGATCATTTCTAACATGGAGAATAACAAGAAAATCCTTAAATACTTCCTGGTATAGCTCTAGTAAATTATGCAAGGTAGACCAAAGCCCCTCATGATAACCCTTTTCATATCTACCCTGAGGGAAAAAAAGAGAAATATCCACTAACACCTTGGTTATTGTCTTTTTTGATTATGAATCTTGTTTGTTTTGTTTTGTTTTTTAGACCGACTCTCACTCTGTCACCCAGGCTGGAGTGCAATGGGGTGATCTCAGCTCACTGCAACCTCTGTCTCTTAGGTTCAAGGGATTCTCCTGCCTCATCCTCCCAAATAACTGGGATTACAAGTGTGGGCTACCACACTCAGCTAATTGTTTGTATTTCTAGTAGAGATGGGGTTTCCCCATGTTGGCCAGGCTGGTCTCAAACTCCTGAGCTCAAGTGATCCACCCACTTCGGCCTCCAAAAGTGCTGGGATTACAGTCATGAGTGACCATATTCAGCCTGTTTGTTTGTCTGTTTGTTTTTGAGATGGAATTTTGCTCTTTCGCTGAGGCTGCAGTGACATGGCATGATCTTGGCTCACTGCAACCTCTGCCCCTGGGTTCAAGCGATTCTCCTGCCTCAGCCTCCTGAGTAGCTGGGATTATAGGCGTGTGCCACCATGCCTGGCTAATTATTGTATTTTTAGTAGAGACAGGGTTTCAATATGTTGGCCAGGCTGGTCTTGAACTCCTGACTTCAGGTGATCCGACTGCCTTGGCCTCCCAAAATGCTGGAATTATAGGAGTAAGCCACTGAGCCCAGCCTTTTTTTTTTTTTTTTTTATGGGGCCATAATTTCCATTTTAGACAATGTTAGAAAGACAAAATGCTCCTATCCTTTTTCTGAAGGGCATCCTAAGTTCAGCCTTGAGAGCAGATCCAGCTCTGGGGCTGAGGTTCAGACTCGAATTCATCCACGTTTGTGCAAGGGGTTGAAAGCAATGAAGTTATTCTTGTATATTCAGGGACATTGTATTTTTTATTTATTTTATTTTTTGTTTTGTTTTGTTTTGAGATGGATTTTCGCTCCTTTTGCCCAGAATGGAGTGCAATGGTATGATCTCGGCTCACTGCAACCTCCGCCTCCCAGGTTCAAGCGATTTTCCTGCCTCAGCCTCCTGAGTAGCTGGGATTACAGGCACCCACTGCCACGCTGGGCTAATTTTTTGTATTTTTAGTAGAGACAGGGTTTCACCATGTTGGCCAAATTGGTCTTGAACACCTGACCTCAGGTGATCCACCCGCCTCGGCTTCCCAAAGTGCTGGATTACAGGAATGAGCCACAGCACCCAGCGGACATTGTATTTTATAGGAAATAATAGTCATGTGAATTCTTTTGCCCAGTTTCTTCCTTCTTAATATCTTGAAATCTTCTTTCTGCCATCATAATCATAAAATAGTGTTTGTCCACTAGTGGGGAAGCATATCTAGATATGACAGACCCTAAAATAGTCCCTATAGAAGGTAGATGCATATGTGGCAACTTTAGTCACTCAGTGATTATAATCCATAAGCTTAAGAGAGCTTTTGAGTGAGGCCTGGCCATCACAAGTAAAGGTTCCCAAATCTGATTTCCCATTAAAGCGCCTGCCAAGATACAGATGGTTTTAGTCTTCAAAAGATTCTATTTTACTAAGGTTGATGAAGTGTCCTGGAATCTCCCATTTTTAAAAGATCCCCAGGCAAAGCTGGACGTGGTGGCTTACGCCTGTAATCCCAGCTCTTTGGGAGGCTGAGGCAGGTGGATCATCTGAGGTCAGGAGTTCGAGACCAGCCTAGCCAACATGGTGAAACCCTGTCTTTACTAAAAATACAAAAATTAGCCAGGCACGGTGGTGCACGCATGTAATCCCAGCTACTTGGGAGGCTGAGGCAGAAGAATCACTTGAACCTGGGAGGCGGAGGTTGAGGTGAGCCGAGATCACATCATTACACTCCAGCCTTCGCGACAAGAGCAAGACTCCATACTCCATCTCAGAAGAAAAAAAAAAAAAAAAAAAGGGATCTCCAGGCAAAAGATCCCAGATCTGATAATCAACCATGTTTTCAAACCAACGATCCAAGGAATTCCAAGATCGGCATGAGTGACATACCATGTGGAACGAGCTTGAGAGGGGTGTCTCTCCTGTAAAACGAGATAGCAGTTTAAATTACCCAGTTTGCCATAAATATAAAAAGTGCTCAGTTAAAAAAAAAAAAAAAAAAAAGAAAAAAGAAATTGGCCAGGTGCAGTGGCTCACGCCTATAATCCCAGCACTTTGTAAGCCCAAGGCTGCTGGTTCACTTGAGGTCAGGAGCTTGAGACCAGCCTGGCCAACATGGTAAAACCCCGTCTCCACCACAAAAATACAAAAAAAAAAAAAAATTAGCCGGGCGTGGTGATACATGTTTGTGGTCCCAGCTACTTGGGTGGCTGAGGAAGGAGAATCACTTGAGCCCGGGAGGTGGAGGTTGCAGTGAGCCAAGATCTTACTACTGTACTCCTGCCTGGGCAACAGTGAGATTCCATCTCAAAAAAAAGAAAAGAAAAGAAATATCTGGCCCGGCGCAGTGGCCAATGCCTGTAATCCCAGCACTTTGGGAGGCTGAGGTAGGTGGATCACCTGAAGTCAGGAGTTTCAGACCAGCCTGCCCAACATGGTGAAACGCTGTCTCTACTGAAAATACAAAAATCTCGCTCTGTCGCCCAGGCTGGAGTGCAGTGGCACCATCTCGGCTCACGGCAAGCTCCGCCTCCTGAGTTCAAGCGATTCTCCTGCCTCAGCCTCCCGAGTAGCTGGGACTACAGGTGCCCGCCACCTCGCCCAGCTAGTTTTTTGTATTTTTTAATAGAGACGGGGTTTCATCGTGTTAGCCAGGATGGTCTCGATCTCCTGACCTCGTGATCCGCCCGTCTCGGCCTCCCAAAGTGCTGGGATTACAGGCTTGAGCCACCGTACCCGGCCAAAAAAAATTTTTTTTTGATGGAAGATTTGGGAGTTTACTTTATGACAGTGGTTCCGGGGTAATTGGAAAAGAAGTTAGAGACATGTTTTGATTGTTAAGATATTTATTGTCACATGATTATTAAAATATGTAAATATGTCTAGGAAAAATAGAAGCAAGACAATCTTTAGATTTCAATAATTAAAAACCCAATGTATTAGCCAGGTTAACCTGGGCTATTTAAAATTACTTAATATTTACTGAACATGTAGTTGATAGCACTGTGAATATTTTCAAAGTTCTCTTTGACCTCTTTTTTCATGTTGTCTTCCCAGTAATCTCCTTTACTCCCATAGGATCAGCTTTCATCCTTAATGGGAAAATTCTCAATCCTTTATTTTTTATATTTTTGGGTTTCATTTATTTATTTATTTATTTTTATTTTTTTTTATGCGGAGTCTCACTCTGTCATCCAGGCTGGAGTAGAGTGGCCTGATCTCGGCCCACCACAACCTCCACCTCCCGCGTTCAAACGATTCTCCTGCCTCAGCCTCCTGATGGCTAGGATTACAGGCATCCACCACTACACCTGGCTAGAAGTAATTTCAGTGCTACAGAAAAGATGCAGGAATAGTGCAAAGGATTTCTGTAACCTTTCACCCAGGTTTCCTGATGTTAACATTTTACTATATTTGCTTTACCATTCTCTGTCTCTCTCTCTTTCCCTCTCTCTCTTCTCTCTATTTTCCATTTATATACATATTTATAATAAATATATACACATACACACATAGAGAGACACATATATATACCCATATATAGATATACAGATTGTACACATATAAAAACTGTATACCTACACACACACACACATATACACATATTTTTCCTGAACCATTTGAGAGTTAAGTTAAATACATGATGCAGCTTAATCCTTAAATACTTTCCTAAAGGACCAAGCACAGCCATCAACATCAAGATTAACATGGATATAATGCTACTAAATCCTCTACATTTCCCAATAATGTCCTTTATAGCAAAATAAAACAAATCAGAACAAGACAAAATTACTTCTTTTAGTCTACTATCCAGTCCAGGAACACACGTAGTTTTGATTTTCACGTCCCTTTACCCTTCTTCAGTCTGAAGCAGTTTTTCTAATCTTTCTTTGCCACTTGCGACCTTGGCATTTTTGAAGAGCACGGAACATTTATTTGGGAGAATGTTACTCAATTTGGGTTTCTCTGATGTTTTCCCATGATCAGATTTAGGTTATGCATTAGGCAAGAATATCATAGAAGGGATGCTTTGTTCTTCTTGGCATATTACGTCAGGAAGTACATGATATTGATTTGTTCTATTACTGGTGAGGTGAATATTGATCATTTGATCAAGGGGTTGGCAGCCAGGTTCCTTCAATGTAAAGTTACTCTTTGTCTGTGTTGTTTATAAGTAATTTATGGGGCGATACTGTGAGACCATGTAAGTGTTCTGTTCAGCACACTTTCGCCCACTAATTTTTACATCCATCAATGATTCTTGCCTGAATCAACTAGTACTGTGATGATTGCCAGGTGGTAATTTTTTTACTCCATCAGTCCTTCTACATTTAGAAGTTGGTATTCCACCGTAAGGAAGTGCCTTTCTTTCTCCACGTTTATTTAGTTCATTTTTCATTTATTTTTATCAGTATTGATTAATGAATCTCAATTTAATTCAATTGCTATTATCTAACACTAACATTGTTTATTTTGATGCTCATATTGTTCCATATTTGGCCAGTGGGTACCCCTTTAATCTGATCCTTTCTTTTATTTTTTGAGGCGGAGTCTCGCTCTGTCGCCCAGGCTGGAGTGAGTGGCGCGATCTCGGCTCACTGCAAGCTCCGCCTCCCGGGTTCCCGCCATTCTCCTGCCTCAGCCTCCCGAGTTGCTGGGACTACAGGCGCCGCCACCACGCCCGGCTAATTTTTGTATTTTTTAGTAGAGACAGGGTTTCACCGTATTAGCCAGGATGGTCTTGAGCTCCTGACCTCGTGATCCGCCCGTCTCGGCCTCCCAAAGTGCTGGGATTACAGGCTTGAGCCACCGCGCCCGGCCCTGATCCTTTCTTTTTTTGACAAATCTTTCTTTTCTTTTCTTTTCTTTTCTTTTTTTTTTTAGGAGACAGAATCTTGCTCTGTTGCCCAGGCTGAGTGCAGTGGTGTGATCATAACTCACTACAGAAGCCTTGAACTCCTGGGCTTAAGCTATCCTCCTGCCTTGGCCTCCCAAAGCACTGGGATTACTGGCGTGAGCTGTTGCATCTGGCCCTCATCACTTTTTAACTACTTCCTCACTTCCTAGCACAGCAAGAGGTTCCTAGCTAAGTTTATACTTTTTTCTACTCCCCTCAGCCTTGGAATCAGCCTTTTCTCCAAAGTGCTCTTGTCTCTTTTAGAGAATAGCATCTATAAACCAAGATCTGGGACCAAAGTATGCTCATTGCTTTTGCAAAGCTGTTGCCTCTAGGCTCTTTCAGGGGAGATATATATACACGCACACACACATATACATAATGCACATACAGTTGTCCCCCGTATCAGTGGGGGATTGGTTCCACGACTGCCCCCCACCACCCTCCTGCCCCACAGATACCAAAATTTGCATATGTTCAAGAAGAGCCTTACATAAAATGGTATAGCATTTGCATATAACCTACACACATCCTCTGGTATATTTTAATCATCTCTAGATCGCTTATAATATGCACTACAATGTAAATGCTATGTAAATAGTTGTTATACTGTATTTTTTAATTGTGTTTTCTTTATTGTTGTATTGTTATTTTTTATTCCTAATATGTTTGATCCGTGGCTGGCTGAACCCATGGATGCAGAACCCATGGATGTGGAGGGCCAACTGTCTAATGTGCATATCTACTTCTACATCTACCTATCTATCTATCCTATCTTTCTATCCTATCTATCTATCTATCTACTTATCTATCTCTGTCTATTGCCATCTATTTCTCTATCGTCTCTATCTATCATCCATCTCTCTATATCTATCATCAATCTCTGTCATCCATTTTTTTTTTTGTTTGAGACAAAGTTTTGCTCTTGTTCCCCAGACTGGAGTGCAATGGCACAATCTCTGCTCACCGCAACCTCTGCCTCCCGGGTCCAAGAGATTCTCCTGACTCAGCCTCCGGAGTAGCTATGATTATAGGCATGTGCCAATATGCCGGGCTAATTTTGTATTTTTAGTAAAGGCGGGGTTTCTCCATGTTGGTCAGTCTGGTCTCAAACTCCTGACCTCAGGTGATCTGCCTGCCTTGGCCTCCCAAAGTGCTGAGATTAGAGGCGTGAGCCACTGTGCCTGGCCTATTTCTTTCTTTCTTTTTTCCTTTTCTTTTCTTCTTTTTTTTTTTTTTTTGGAGACGGAGTCTTGCTCTTGTCGCCCAGGCTGGAGTGCAGTGGCACAATCTCAGCTCACTGCAACCTCCACCTTCTGGGTTCAAG
Organism: Chlorocebus sabaeus; assembly: GCF_047675955.1. Taxonomy (NCBI): domain Eukaryota; kingdom Metazoa; phylum Chordata; class Mammalia; order Primates; family Cercopithecidae; genus Chlorocebus; species Chlorocebus sabaeus. Next base: position 95,889,206 of record NC_132914.1, on the reverse strand, counting down.
GGATTCTCTTGCCCCAGCCTCCCAAGTAGCTGGGATTACAGGCACCTGCCTCTACACCTGGCTAATTTTTGTATTTTTGGTAGAGACGAGGTTTCACCATGTTGGCCAGGCTGGTCTCTAACTCCCGACCTCAGGTGATCTGCCCACCTCGGCCTCTCAAAGTGCTGGGATTACAGGCATGAGCCACTACGCCCAGCCTCATCCATTTACTTCTGCCTATGAATCTCTATCATGCATCTTTATCTATCTATCTATCTATCTATCTATCTATCTATCTATCTATCTACCTACCTACCTACCTACCTACCTATTTATCTGTCTATCTATCATCTATTTCTGTCATCCATTGATCTATATCTCTGTCATCCACTTATCTCTATCCATCTCTATCATTCATCTCTATCTGTCTATCTGATCTATCTCTATCATCCATCAATCTGTATCTGTCTTTATCTGTCATCCATTTATCTCTATCCATCTCTATCATATCATCTATCTATCTATCTATCTATCTATCTATCTATCTATCTATCTCTGTCTATCATCTAACTTTTCTTTTAAAAACCATGAGTTCTGAACGGGCACAGTGGCTCACGCCTGTAATCCCAGCACTCTGGGAACCCGAGGCAGGGGGATCACTTGAGGTCAGGAGCTCGAGACCAGCCTGGCCAACATGGTGAAACCCTGACTCTACCAAGAATACAAAAATTAGCTGGGTGTGGTGGTAAGCGCCTGTAATGCCAGCTTCTTGGGAGGCTGAGGCAGCAGAATCGCTTGAACCCTGGAGGCAGAGGTTGCAGCAAGCAGAGATCATGCCACTGCACTCCAGGCTGAGCGACAGAGTGAGACTCTGTCTAAGAAAAAACAAAACAACAACAACAAAAAATATGAGTTCACACTGATATCTCCAATTTCAAATCTTTGAATCACAACACCACAGGGTTTATTCCAGTGTATTTTTCTTTCCACATTTGTAACCCCCTTTTCTGACAGAGATAATAAACCTGGCTTTCATTATCTTCAATACGTTTACTTACTTGCTTATTACCCCCGTATGTAACCAACTTCCTAACCCTGCTGGGTGCCTCCTTGGCACCAACCTTATAGGTCTCACTGGCCCTGCCCTGCATGAAGAGAAGAAAATTGCAATAAAATAATAATAATGTTACTAATAATAATATTTTTTAAAGACAAGAAAAAGGAACAAGAGGGAAGAGAAAGAAGAATGGTAAGTCGATATGGCTATCTTGAATGAACAAATTAACCTAAAATCTTAACAATATAACCCAATAAATAATGCAATAACATTTCTTGCTCCTGTAAGGTTTGGTGCTGATCAGGTGGTTTTCCAGAGAACTATCCTGGAAGTGGTGATTCAGGGATTCAAGCTGCTTTCATTTTATGCTTCTGCCACCTCATCCCATGACCTCCACAGGTTCAGCTAAAGGAGAAGAGGTGGAACAAGAAGGCACATCTGCCCTCAACTGCCTCAGAGTAGAAGTGACACATCACTTCCATTTATATTCTTTTGGCAATAATTAATTCCATGACACCACCCAGGTGCACAGGACTGAGAAAATAGGGAAGAGCACATGGATTTTCAGACAGCACTAACAGTCTCCTCCACACCCAGTAGATACTTTGGAATGGATTTTGTATCTAGATAACATAAGCTATGTGTAGCTTCCTGGTGGACATTCTTAAAAGGTAACAATGAGGTTGACCAGGAAAAAATGAGCACAACTATTTTATCCAACTTTGAGTTATAAGGTGGTGAAATGCAACAGTCATCCATAAAATATGATTTTGGTTTTGGATTAGTTGAGTTAAAGCCGTTTCTTCTAGAAGTAGTTAGCAGGATCATGCCTATCACAGCCACACCTAGTCCAAAGGCTAGTATGTTTTTTCCTGGTGGCCCTAGTAAGTATCTGGACGTAATCATTCAGAGTTCATTCAGAAACTACAGTATAAAGTACAGCCTCGTGCTTCCTCCTCTAATTATAATTGTTTTTAAATTTTAAATAATTTCAAACTTACAGAAAAGATGTAAGAATAGTACAAATAACTCATATATACTTCATCCAGATTTACCAGTTTTTAATATTTTGTCACAACTGCTTTAATAGTTTTTTTTCCCATCTATCTCTATGTCTGGTTATTTATTTATCTATCTACTTACCTATTATCCCTCCACCCATTCATCTATCCATATAATTTGCACCATTTGAGAGTAAACTGCAGAGTATACTGTTTAGCCCCTAAATACTCCAGGTGCATTTTTTTTGTGGGGCGGGGGGTGGAAGGAGAGTCTTGCTCTGACACCCAGGCTGGAGTGCAGTGGCACGATCCCAGCTCCCTGCAACCTCCACCTCCGAGGTTCAAGTGATTCTCGTGCCTCAGCCTCCTGAGTAGCTGGGACTATAGGCGTGTGCCGCCACACCTGGCTAGTTTTTGTATTTTTAGTAGAGATGGGGTTTTGCCATGTTGGTCAGGCTGGTCTCAAACTCCTGGCCTCAAGTGATCTGTCCACCTCAGCCTCCCAAAGTGCTGGAATTACAGGTGTGAGCCACCACACACTCTGAAGAAATGCCTCAGAGTGCATTTCTTAAGAACAAGGATATTCTCTTACATAAGCACAGTATAATTATCAAAATCAGGAAATTTAACACTAATAATCTAACCTATAATCTACATTCAAAATTTGCTAATTGTCCCAACAATGTCCTTTATTTACAGCAATGCTTTTTTTTTCTGATCCGTATGCAATCGTGGATGACACATTGCATTTAGTACACATGCCTCTTTAACTTCCTTTGCTAAAACTGGACTGTGGTGGCAGTGCCACCTCAGCTCACTGCAACCTGTGTTTCCCTGGCTCAAGCAATCCTACAATCTCAGCCTCCCAAGCAGCTGGGGTTACAGGTGTGAGCCACCATGCCTGGCTAATTTTTGTATTTTTAGTGGAGATGAAGTTTCACCATGTTGGCCAGGCTGGTCTCAAACTCCTAAGCTCAAAGTGACCCGCCAGCATGGGCCTCCCAAAGTGCTAGGATTACAGGCGTGAGCCACGGCACCTGGCCTGACTTTTTTTTTTTTTGCCCACTGCCACCCCCAGCTAACTTTTCTTTTTAAATACTTTAAGTTCTGGCATACATGTGCAGAATGTGCAGGTTTGTTACATAGGCATACACGTGCCATGGTGGTTTGCTGCACCCATCATCCTGTCATCTACATTAGGTATTTCTCCTAATGCTCTCCCTCCTCCCTTATCCCCCCATTCCCTAACAGACCCCAGTGTGTGATGTTCCCCTCCCTGTGTCCACATGTTCTCATATTCAACTCCCCCTTATGAGTGAGAACATGCAGTGTTTGGTTTTCTGTTCCTGTGTTAGTTTGCTGAGAATAAGGGTTTCCAGCTTCATCCATGTCGCTGCAAAGGACAGGAACTCATCCTTTTTTATGACTGTATAGTATTCCATGGTGCATATGTGCCGCATTTTCTTTATCCAATCTATCACTGATGGGCGTTTGGGTTGGTTCCGAGTCATTGCTATTGTGAATAGTGCTGCAATAAACATATGTGTGCATGTGTCTTTATAATAGAATGATTTATAATCTTTTGGGTATATGCCCAGTAATGGGATGGCTGGGTCAAATGGTATTTCTGGTTCTAGATCCTTGAGGAATCGCCACACTGTCTTCTACAATGGTTGAACTAATTTACACTCCCACCAACAGTTAAAAGTGTTCTTATTTCTCCACATCCTCTCCAGCATCTGTTGTTTCCTAACTTTTTAATGATCACCAGAATCTACAAGGAACTTAAATTTACAAGGAAAAAACCCCATCAAAAAGTGGGTGAAGGATATGAACAGACACTTCTCAAAAGAAGACATTTATGCAACCAACAAACATATGAAAAAAAGCTCATCATCACTGGTCATTAGAGAAATGCAAATCAAAACCACAATGAGATACCATATCATGCCAGTTAGAATGGCCTGACATTTTTTAGGAGTACAGGCCAGCGATTTGTGTAAAATTTTCCTTAACTGAGAGTTGTCTGAAGTTTTCTTTTGATTCCATTCAGGTTGTGCATTTAAAGAAGGGATACTGCGTGAGTGATGTATTCTGCTCAGTGCGTCCCTCAGGAAACACTTGGTGATTTATTCCATTCCTAGGGTGAGGTTAACTTTGATCAGTTGGTTTAAGGTGGTGTCTATCAAATTTCTTCACTCTAAAGTATTATTTTTCCCTTTGTAATTAATCAGTAATTTACAAAGAGATACTTTTGAGACTATGTAAATATCCTGTTTTTCAAAAATCACGTACCCACTAATTTTCACATCTATTGATTATTCTTGCCTGAATCAACAATTACCATGATGCTTATAAAATAATGATTTTCTAAATCCTTGTTTCAGGCCAAGTGCAGTGGCTCATACCTGTAATCCCAGCACTTTGGGAGACTGAAATGGATCACCTGAGGTCTGGAGTTTGAGATCAGCCTGGCCAACATGGTGAAACCCCATCTCTACTAAATATACAAAAATTAGCCTCATACCACACCATGGTGGTGGGCACCTGTAATCCCAGTTACCCGGGAGGCTGAAGCAGGAGAATCACTTGAACTCAGGAGGCAGAGGTTGCAGTGAGCCGAGATCACGCCACTGCATTCCAGCCTGGGCAACAGAGTGAGACTTCGTCTCAAAAACAAAAACAACAACAACAAAAAATAAATCTTTGTTTCTTCTACATTTTTTTTTTAAGCTGACCATTCTACTATAAGAATGAGCTTTCACTGGGCACAGTAGTTCATGCCTATAATCCCAGCACTTTGGGAGGCCAAGGCAGGCAGATCACTTAAGACCAGGAGTTCAAGACCATCCTGGCCAACATGGCAAAACCCTATCTCTACTAAATATACAAAAATTATCCAGGCATGGTGGCACGCATCTGTAGTCCCAGGTACTTAGGAGGCTGATGTGGGGAGGATCACTTGAACTTGGGAGGCAGAGGTTGCAGCGAGCCAAGATCACACCACTGCATTCCAGCCTGGGTGACAGAGCAAGACTCTGTCTCAAAACAAAACAAAAAGAATGAGCTTTCCTTTTTATTCATTCATTCATTTGTTATCAGTATAGACATGGACTCTGGAATCTAGATTGTAACACATTACTAGTTAGGTGTTTTGTTGGCTTTTTTTTTTTTTTTTTTTTTGGACAGAGGGTCTTACCTGGGCTGGAGTGCAGTGCTGCAGACTGGTGGAATCATAGCTCACTGCAGCCTCAAACTCCTGGGCTCAAGTGAACCTCTCATCACAGCCTCCCAAATAGCTGGGACTACAGGCGCATGGCACAACACCTAGATTATTTTTGTATTTTTTGTAGAGGTGGGGTTTCATCATGTTGCCCAGCCTAGTCTTGAACTTCTGGGTTCAAGTGATCTGCCCTCCTCAGCCTTCCAAAGTGTTTGGACTACAGGTGTGAACCAGTGCACCCAGCCTACTTTTGTTTTGATGTTCAAATTATCCCATTTGGGAGCCCCTGCCAGCTGGCTCCTGTGTACTTTTAACATGTCCCATCACTTTTTGAGCAGATCTTTACTTTCTTTTAAAAAATATTTATATATTTATTTTTAATTTTAATTTTTAAAATTGTTTATAGAGACAAGAGTCTCGCTATGTTGCCCAGGCTGGTCTCAAACTCCTGGGCTCAAGGGATCCTCCTGCCTCAGCCCCCCAAAGTGTTGGGATTACAGGTGTGAGCCATGGCTCCCGGCCTTCCTTACTTTCTGATGCAACATATTTCTGGCTCATCTGTGCTTTTCGTGTTCTAACCCTGGCATGTCATTTCTCCAAGAAGCCCTGGTACCTTTTATAGGGTGATGGTATTTAGGAACCTGGGCACTAGGTTCCTAATTTAGGAATCCTTTCTTCAGGAATAACTCACCTTATTGAATCTATTCATTTCAGGCATTCTGAACTGCAGGGTTGAATTGGCCCCATTTACTCAGGATGAGAAAGCATTTAGTTCCTTTACATTAGTCATAAGATCCTAAGTTCTACAAGAGTCTGGTTTGCTCATCAGTGGACTCTTTACCCCTACGGTGCCAGCCATGTATATCCAAAGTGTTCTATAAATATTTTCTGAATGATTTAATGCTGCCAAGCCTACCTTAGAGAAACCTACTTGAGATATGGTTCCAATTCGAAGTTCAAGGGTCACTACAGAGCAGTTACATTCTTTGCACTCACCATGTTACAGAGTCATAGCCTAAAATAGACTTATCTGTCCTACAGTTTACCTTAGTATTTATATTGCATTTGAAACCTGTAGAAGCCAACAGCTTAGTCTACAAAAATTGTTTTTTAGGGGCCCTTTTCCAAAATGCCTTGTTTTCAAGATTTTCTAAAAGGTTAAGAAGCAATTACAGGCCAGGTGCGATGGCTCACGCCTGTAACCCCAACACTTTGGGAGGTCGGAAGTTTGAGACCAGCCTGGCCAACATGGTGAAACCCGTCTCTAGTAAAAATACAAAAATTAGCTGGGCATGGTGGCATGCACGCCTGTAATCCCAGCTGCTCAGGAGGCTGAGACAGGCAGATTGCTTGAACCCTGGAGGCGGAGGCTGCAGTGAGCTGAGATCATGCCATTGTACTCCAGCCTGGGCAACAAGAGAGAAATTCCGTTTCAAAAACAAAACAAAAATTAGCTAGATGTGGTGGTGCATGCCTGTAATCCCAGCTACTCGGGAGGCTGAGGCAGGAGAATAGCTTGAACCCAGGAGGTGGAGGCTGCAGTGAGCCGAGATCACGGCACTGCACTCCAGCCTGAGCGACACAGTGAGACTTTGTCTCAAAAATAAAAAAAAAAAGAAGTGGCCGGGCGCAGTGGCTCACACCTGTAATCCCAGCACTTTGGAAGGCCGAGGCGGGCAGATCACGAGGTCAGGAAATCAAGACCATCCTGGCTAAACACGATGAAACCCCGTCTCTACTAAAAATCCAAAAATTACCCGGGCATGGTGGCGGGTGCCTGTAGGACCAGCTACTCGGGAGGCTGAGGCAGGAGAATGGCGTGAACCCCGGAGGCGGAGGTTTCAGTGAGCGGAGATCATGCCACTGCACTCTAGCCTGGGCGACAGAGTGAGACTCTGGAAAAAAAAAAAAAAAAAAAAAAAAAAGGCAATTTTAGCAAATGTGGTTACTTTTACTAAAACTGTGACAGAACTAACCTATAAAATCTGAGGCACGTGACATATATATAGGTTTTCATCTATGGTTCCTGGCTCATCACTCCCATAGCCCCTGTTACAATAAAGAGAATCTCTCTGATCTCCTGCCCTCCCTTTGCCTGCCCATGGCGGGACTCTAATCTCATCACTCCAGAGAGGATCTTGTCCCATAATCTGGAGGGAGGAATGTTGCACAGAGTGACAGAGTGACCAAGAAGAATCTTGCTGGACCAACACTTTGGGAGGCCGAGGCGCGTGGATCACTTGAGCTCTGGAGCCTGGTCAACATGGTAAAACGCTGTCTCTACAAAAAATACAAAAAGTAGCCGGGTATAGTGGTGTGCACCTGTAATCCCAGTTACTTGGCAAGCTGTAGCAGGAGAATTGCTTGAACCTGGGAGGTGGAGGTTGCAGTGAGCCAAGATGGCGACACTGCACTCCAGCCTAGGCAATGGCAGTAGTAACACCTTGTCTCAAAAAATAATATTAATAATCTTTCTGGGTTTAGAGCATACCCCTTTTGTCCAATCACATGGTTGTGCATGCTTCAATCACATCTATCCAATGAAGTTTCCATAAAAAGTCCCAAGAGGGCAGGGTGTGAGAGCTTTTGGACAGATGAATACATGGTTTCCTGGAGAGCGGTGTGCTTGGGGAGAGCATGGAAGCACTATGCCCCATCCCCCATAACTTGCCTATGCAGCTCTTCATCTGTATTATCTGTAATATCCTTTATAATAAACCAGTAAATGTAAATAAATGTTTCCTTGAGTTCTGTGAGTCACACATGCAAATTAATTGAACCCAAAGAGGGAATTCTGGGAACCCCAACTTAAAGCCAGTTGGTCAGAAGTTCCAGAGACCCAGACTTGCTAGGGTGTCTGAAATGGGGGCAGGTTGGGAGACTGAACCCTCAACCTACGGGACCTGGCACTATCTCCAGGTCAATGACGTTGGAATTGAATTAGAGGATATTCGGCTGGTGTCTGCTGCAGAATTGATTGCTCGTTTCTTGGTGGGGAGAAATCCTCCACATTTGGTCACAAAAGTCTGCTGTGTTGATTGTTGTGTCGTTGAGCGAGACAATGGGAAAAACACAATTATAATTTTTCTGAACAAGGTATTAACTCAAAATACAATGTATATAGTTAAGTAGAGCATTTTATGCTATTTTCCTTGACAAAACTGTGACTATAATCCTTCTATCAGGAAAAAAATAAACCACATCATTATTTTAACAGAGTGTTGCCTATGGGAATAGGTTAAATGGGCATTGGAGAAGTTTAAAGGCACCAAGAGAAGACTGAGTCTGCACACATAATAACTGCAGAAAGAGCTACCACCCCTAGTGGTGGAGGCACAAAGGTTGGAGTTATTAGAATTTAGCAGCGGGTAGTTGCCTGTGGAACTAGGACCCAAACCTCTGAGAAGGCACTGCCTGGCTGGAGCTTGTCTCCAAAGGAACTCAATGAGGCTGATTCTGGAAATGCTAGAAAAAGCTGGGTATGCTAGCCAAAATGTCCTTTTATCATTTTTGCTCATATCAAAGTACCCTTCCAGGTTATCTAGTATAAAAATAACCCAAACATACTGGCTGTATCACAGAACTCTCCTAGTCGTTTAGCAGCTGGGCTATTTCAAGACACCACAATTTCAACCTTCTCCCTTCTATTGAGATCTAATGGCATAGGCCGGGTGCAGTGGCTCACGCCTGCAATCCCAGCACTTTGGGAGGTCCAGGTGGGTGGATAACCTGAGGCCACGAGTTTGAGATCAGCCTGGGGAACATGACCCCGTCTCTACTAAAAATACAAAATTAGCTGGGTATGGTGGCACATGCCTGTAGTCCCAACTACTTGGGAGGTTGAGGCAGAAGAATTGCTTCAACCCGGGAGATGGAGGTTGCAGTGAGCCGAGGTCATGCCATTGCACTCCAGCCTGGGCAAGAAGAGTGAAAGTCTCCATCTCAAAAAAAAAAAAAAAAAGTTATTCAGTCGTGGTGGCATGTCCCTGTAATTCCAGCTACTCTGGTGGCTGAGGCAGGAGAATCCCTTGAACCCAGGAGGCAGAGGCTATGGTGAGCTGAGATTGCGCCACGGCACTCCAACCTGGGTGACAGAGTGAGACCCTGTCTCAAAAAAAAAAAAAAAAAAAAAAAAAAAAAAAAAAAAAAAAACCAGGCGTAGTGACTCACGCTTTTAATTGCAGCCCTTTAGGAGACCAAGGTGGGCAGATCATGAGGTCAGAAGTTCGAGACCAGCCTGGCAAACACAGTGAAACCCCATCTCTACTAAAAATACAAAAACTAGCTGTGCATGGTGGTGGGCACCTGTACTCCCAGCTACTTGGGAGGCTGAGGCAAGAGAATCGCTTGAACCCGGGAGGCAGAGGTTGCAGTGAGCCGAGATCGCACCACTGCACTCCAGCCTGGATGACAGAGCTAGACTCCATCTAAAAAAAAAAGCACAAACCAACTGTTGCTGCCAGAGTGAAGGGAGGAAGATGTAAAGGGTTGGGACAGGAGCAGCAGCCAAGTCCCATCTTCCTGCTGTCCAATCTCCTTTAGTACCCCCTGTTGGTGAACCTATAATAGTCTTTGGCATTGTCTCAGCCCAACTGTCAGAAACTACAGAGGAGTGGGTTTGGAGCTGAGAAACAATAGCTTAACCAGCACAGCAATATAGGAGTTCTATCTGAAAGCAATATGTCATAGCAACACATTTAGACTCTGAAATAACATACTATAGAGACAATATTTGAATGCTCACTTGATGGATTTAATGCATACATAAACTCAATTCTTTATGTTCAGCTTTGTTAAAGTCCTCTTACATCAAGATTTATGTGGTTAATTAACAAAACAACATTAAAGCCTCACTGGGAAGAAAACACATACAAAGACTGTGAATAGGCCAGGCACGGTGGCTCATGCCTGTAATCCCAGCACTTTGGGAGGCTGAGGTAGGCGGATCATGAAGTCAGGAGGTTGAGACCAGCCTGACCAACATGGTGAAACCCTGTCTCTACTAAAATACAAAAATTAGTCGGATGTTGTGGTGGACACCTGTAATCCCAGCTACTTGGGAAGCTGAGGCAGGAGAATCACTTGAACCTGGGAGGCGGAGGTTGCAGCAGCTGAGATCATGCCACTGCACTCCAGCTGGGGCGAGAGAGGGAGACTCCCTCTCAAAAAAAAAAAAAAAAAAAAAGACTGAATAACTCAGATTACAAATTTGAAACAAAAGTAGAATTCTGATCTCTAGTTTTGAGAAACAAATCATAATGTTAGTGAGTATAGTTTGATCTTTTCTTTTTTTTTTTTTTTGAGACGGAGTCTCGCTCTGTCTGTCGCCCAGGCTGGAGTGCAGTGGCCGGATCTCAGCTCACTGCAAGCTCCGCCTCCCGGGTTTACGCCATTCTCCTGCCTCAGCCTCCCGAGTAGCTGGGACTACAGGCGCCCGCCACCTTTCCCGGCTAGGTTTTTTTTTCCGTATTTTTAGTAGAGACGGAATTTCACCTTGTTAGCCAGGATAGTCTCCATCTCCTGACCTCGTGATCCGCCCGTCTCGGCCTCCCAAAGTGCTGGGATTACAGGCTTGAGCGACCGCGCCCGGCCTGATCTTTTCTTGACTGAAACCTAGTAAGCTTGGAGATCAGCATTTTAAACCACTGAAAGTTTAGAAGATAAAAATTAATAGGGATCAAAGGAGAGGTTATTAGATACCGAGTCAGTTGGCAGCTAAAAGGAGGGATAGATAACAGATAAAAATGAGAAGAACCAGAATTTTAAAACCTCATAAGTTAAAAAAATACAGCTGGCTCCAGTCCCATTTAGGATTAAACAGCTATTAATCTGTTTTCACGATGCTGATAAAGACATACCTGAGGTTGGATAATTTATAAAGAAAAATATGTTTAATGGACTCACAGTTCCACATGGCTGGGGAGGCCTCACAGTCATGGTGGAAGGTGGAAGGTGAAAGGTATGTCTCACGTGGTGGCAGAAAAAAGAGAACTTGTGCAAGGAAACTCCCCCTTATAAAACTATTAGATCTCATGAGACTTACTCACTATTACAACAACAGCATGGGAAAGACCCACCCCCAGGATTCAGTTACTCCCACCGGGTCCCTCCCACGACAGGTGGGAATGGTGGGAGCTACAATTCGGGAAGAGATTTGGGTGGGGACACAGCCAAACTACATCAACAACTTTACATGGTTATAGATGCTTTTTTTTATAACAACAACACACACACGCATGCACTCCTATAAGTGGAGAGGGCAGAGAAAGTGACAGCAAGAGCATCCTGGCTGTCAAGACATATCATGCAGACAACATCTGTCTATCAAAAATCACAAGCCAGCCACGGTGGTGTTTTCTTGTGGTTCCAGCTATTCCAGGGGCTGAGGTGGGAAGATCACCTGGGCAACGTAGTGAGACTTCATCTCTCTCTCTCTTTCCCTCTCTTTCTGAGGTAGAGTGTCACTCTGTCACCCAGGCTGAAGTGCAGTGGCGTCATTATGGCTCACTGCAGCCTCTGCCTCCTGGGCTGAAGTGATCCTCCCACCTCAGTCTCCCAAGTAGCTGGGAGCACAGGTGCACGCAACCATGCCCGGCTAATTTTTGTATTTTTTTTTATAGCGACGGCGTTTCGCCATTTTTCTCAGGCTGGTCTCAAACTCTTGGGCTCGAGCAATCCACCCGCCTCGGCCTCCCAAAGTGCTGGGATTACAGATGCGAGCCACCACGAGTGACCAAGACCCTATCTCTTAAAAGAAAAAACTCATATGCTAATTGGTCCATTTATTTAATTTTGGGGAACTATTCTTACAATTACAGCACATGTGCAAAATGATATGGGTACAAGATGATTCATTGTAGCACTACTTATAACTACAACAGATTGGAAACAATATAGTAATCGATCAATAGGGTTAAATAAATTATGATACAGCCACACATGGAACACTATGGAACTGCAAATAAATATAAATAAATAAAATGACACTTTTGTACTAACGT